>NC_060138.1:446926356-449326356 GCF_021461385.2 Schistocerca piceifrons | reverse complement strand
AGATTGCACATATCGATGCGGTAGACACCTTGACGTTCATAAGGGTTATAACTTTGATGGTATCAAGTTCCCTGTCAAGATCCAGGACACAAATTTGAGGTGCAGAGTATCGGTTCATATACATGGCCTTGAGAAGAAAAGCAAGCCAGAAGAGCAGTACAAGCACATTGCCGTCAGCTCCCTCCATTTCTCAGAATTTTCCGATGAACATAAGAAGAGAAAAATAAGGAGAAGCAATTACCTTTATGTTTGGATCAGAGACATGTCCCGCCTTTTCGCTTCCCAGATGAGTAAACTTGATCATAAACCTTATTTGCATAAGATGCCTCAATTATTTTTCCTCACTCCTGTGACCCGCTATGAAGATGACCCCACAAATAAATATTTGTATATCTATTTACTCATACAGAGCGCATGTACACTGTGTAAATATATATCTATCTATGCACAAGAAGGGACCGACGACCTTTGCAGTTTGGTCCCTTTAATCTTTAATCCAACCAACCATCTATGCACAATGTGCATCATGTAAATACTTTTTTTTTTTTTTAGTTTCACGCGGCACTAGCTGTCCAAGACAGATTAGTTTCTAAGTGTACACAGTCTGTTAGAATTATTATACAACTTATGCTATTGCAACTGTGGAATTTAGTTGTAGTAGCAAAAAAAGTATCTCGGCATTAGTTTTTAGCGTAGAATTATAAAAAAGTTCTAAAAACATTTTCATCCAGAGCTACAGTAAGAAAATTGTAAAAGATATTCTCAACCAGTGTTACTGGTGTAGCGTGTAAGTTAAAAGTATGTCTGCATTGAAATATCAGAGTGAAATCGTGTCTCAAGAACTGAAGCGCATCTCAAGAACTGCATTGTAACTCAAGAACTGATCTCTATCTCAGAAATCAAATTTTACCTCTGTGAATGGAATAAATGATAAAGCTAGTTATCATACGTCTTTGTTGTTGTTATTTACAAGAAAACGTATCCCCTGTTGCATTGCATATACAAAGGATGTGCTTGACACAAATGACATCAGTTTTTTTGAAGATAAGTGCTCATAAGGAGGTGAAGTTTAAGGTGGAAGATAACAAAATATATTGAACGGTTCCATTGTATCACGTCTATCGTGCAGCACGAATTGGCCCAATGAAGGATGCACTCCGAGGGGCCGGCCGGTGTGACCGTGCGGTTCTAGGCGCTTCAGTCTGGAACCGCGCGACCGCTACGATCGCAGGTTCGAATCCTGCCTCGGGCATGGATGTGTGTGATGTCCTTGGTTAGTTAGGTTTTAGTAGTTCTAAGTTCTAGGGCACTGATGACCACAGATGTTAAGTCCCATAGTGCTCAGAGCCATTTGAACCACTCCGAGGGAAGCAGTATGTAGATGATGGGGGAGTGGTGGCGGGGGGGGGGGGGGGGGAATCGATGTAGCAAGACATTGGCTCCGATATTGACTAGTAGAGTGGCACGATAAGGGGGGCATATAGACCCTCCCTGTAAGGTGGCGTAAGGCCGTCGATTGAATTGAGATTAGATTGAAAAATAGGGTTTTGTAAGCAAAGGATTGATAAGATGGTGTATTGGGACCCTGATTGGAAATCTGTGGTTGGTAATCTAAACGTTTTCGGACCTAGGTTAGAACCTTGCCACTGCTTAAATTTTGGCAAATAAATTTTGGTGAATAAAAATCACCACCAATTTTGGCCGATGACTTCTGACGTAAGAAGTCATCCTCCTGCCAACGGTCTTGACGAAGAAGGCGGAGGAGCGGACAGAGGCTCAGGGTACTCTCTTGCCCTTGGGATGGGAAACTGTCCCTAAAATGATGCAGAAGGCAATGGGAATCACTTCGTTAAAGACACGTAATGCGCATCCACGTGACATGTGGCCTGAAGTTGAAAAAAGTGTCACAGTGATCTCTCCATAGGCAGAAGATTGCGGACTAGTCCCCTATTCGGAACTTCGGGAGTGAACTACCAAGAGCAAGGTGACCAAGAGAAAAATACTAAATAACGAACGAAAGGATAACATTGTACGAGTCGGGGCGTCGTATGTCAGAATTTCGAACGTGGTAGGGAAGCTAGAAAATCTATAAAGGGAAATGTTAAGTCTCACACTGGATATAGTGTGGGTCAGTGGAGACAAGGATTTTTGGTCAGACTGGTATAGGGTAATATCAACAGCAGCAGTGAACGCTGTAACGGGAGTAGGATTCATTATGAATAGGAAGATAGAGCAGAGAGTGAATTTCTGTGAACAGTTCAGTGATAGAACCGACAGCAAACCAATTCCCGACATAAATAATTCAGCTCTACATGTCGACGCCGCACGCAAAGGATAAAGAGATAGAGAAATTATATGCGGATATTGAAATGGTAATTCAGTATGTAAACGGAGATGAAAATGTAAGAATCATGGGGTTGTAGGAGAGGGAGCAGAAGAAAGGGTTACGGGAGATTATGGGCTTGGTAGCAGCAACGAGACAGGAGAAAGACTAGTTGAGTTCTGCAACAAATATCAGTTAGTAACAGCAAACATTCTGTTCAAGAATCACAAGGAAAAGAGGTATACTTGGAAAGGGCCGGGAGACACGGAAAGATTTCAGTTACGTCACGCCATGGTCAGGCAGAGATTCCGAAATCAGATGTTGAATTGTAAGGCTTACCCACTACCACGTACAGACTCCGATCATAATTTAAGAATGATGAGGAGTAGGCAGAAACTTAAGAGACTAGTCAGGAAGAATTAATTCGCAAAAAAAGCGACAAAGCAGTACTAAGAAATGAAGAGATACACTTGAAGTTCACTACGACTACAGATACTGCGGTAATGGATAACTCAGTAGAAAGTTCAGTTGAAGAGGAATGGACATCTCAGAAAAGGACAATCACAGAAGCTTGAAAGTAAAACATAGGTAAAAAATGGTTCAGATGGCTCTAAGCACAATGGGGCTTAACATCTGAGGTCATCAGTCCCCTAGACTTAGAACTACTTAAACCTAAATAACCTAAGGACATCACACACATCCAAGCCCGAGGGAGGTTTCGAACCTGCGAGCGTAGCAGCAGCGTAGTTCCGGACTGAAGCTCCTAGAACCGCTCAGTCACAGCGACCGACAAAACATAGGTACAAGGAAGGTGGTTCCGGAGAAACCACGGGCAACAGAAGAAACGCTTCAGCTGGTCGACGGAAGAAGGAAGTACAAAAATGTTCTGGGAAATTCACTGAGGAATGAAACACTGTAAACAGGAAGGGCAGGGAAGCTAAGGCAAAAAGGCTACATGAAAAATGTGAAGAAATCGAAAAAGGAATAATTGTCAGAAGAACTGACTCAGCATGCAGGAAAGTCAAACGAGTGCAATGGGAATTCCACTATTAAATGCAGAGGAGAGATCAGATAGGTGGAAATAGCACGCAAAAGGTGCCTACAAGGAAGAGACTTTTCAGATGACGTAGTAGAGGGAGAAACAGGAATCGACAGGGCAGAGATAGGGTATCCAGTATTAGAATCAGAATTTAAAAGAGTTTTGGACGACTTAATATCAAATAGGCAGAAGGAATAGATAACATTACATCGGAATTTGTAAAGTTATTGCGAGAAGTGGCAACAAAACTATTCACGTTGGTGTGTAGAATGTGTTAGACTGGCGACATACCATGAGACTTTCGGAAAAACGTCATGCACACAACTCCAAAGAGTGCAAGAGCCGACAAATGCAAGACTTATCGCACAATCTGTTTAACAGTTCTTGCATCCAAGTTGCTGATAAGAATAATATACAGAAGACTGCTAAAGGAAACTGAGGGTGTTTTACACGACAATCAGTTTGGCTTTAGCAAAGGTAAAGGCCCAAGAAAGGTGAGAGTTGGCATGAGCCCCCTCTCATATTTCTATCTTACGATTCTCCTCTCTAATTACATGCGGTGGAAAGTTGCTATTCCTTCACACGCGGACTTCCCACGCAGCGTCTCTCGTCACCCAGGTGGTCCGGTGACAGGCGGGCTCCACTGATCTCGGGAGGGTTAAGCCGACGGGTGTGAGGCAGTCGAGTGAATGCTTTCCAGACGCCGACATTGTCAAGAGACACGCCCGCCGGGGCCTGAAGTAGCGGCTGGGCTAGAGGTTCCGTTACTTTGCAGAAACTTAGCGAAAACACTTTCTGGCGGGCTACCAGCGAGGCGTGGGAATGACTTGTGTACCCAGGCGGTTGTGGCGGGAAAATTCCCGCGCTTTCTGCAAAATAGTAACTGTGATTGGCTTGCTCAGGGCATAGCTCTGTGACGTAGCAAAAATCAGCGCAGAAATTGGCGCCAAGAATCTCCATTGGTGGAATGCTAGTGCTCCGGCAATGGAGTGGAATTTTCCGCCGGTTTTCGAGTTGCTGATTGGAACGTTTAACCACGGCCACTGTCGTGGGGGCGGGAATGTTGTGTGTTCGGCCTGTACAGGTGCTCTAGGTAGTCGGCTCTCGCCTTTCGGTCGAGGACGTCGAAGCAACCAGCCATCGCCTCCGGTACGCCAGATCGTGTTCTGGCAGTTAAGAAGACAGTTTGGTAATGTATGTCCACAGCACCGGCAGATAGGGATTTTACTAGGTGATAATCAGAGCTCAGCAGAGTGCGCCTGTTCGTCTTTCTCTAACTTTGTTCTGTCTTGAGAAGCAGCAATTAATGTGTCTCTCTTAAGATTTGAGGTGCAAGGAATTGGCTCCACATACCACTTCGTCATAAACCTCACAATCTAGTTTAGGGAAAACTTCACCTTCACAGCGTTTGTTTGTGTATCCAATTTGAGCCAATTTTATGTGTTATAAATGTTTCATGTGTTTTTGTTTATTATTTTGTGTTTAGTCTTAATAAATCGTATTGTTATTTTGGACAGAACTTCCATTCTGTTAATCGGTAGAGCAACCCATCATTTCTCACTTCGTTAATGAAACCTTCCTTTATTTAACTTATTTATCAAATTAAATTATTGCAGGTACCAAACTCTTTTCTACTCCACTTGCAGGGTTGATTACAGTCAGTTCACGTATATTTTTTAATCCTTGTGCAACAGCAATAGTCGGAGTTAGAATAGGGGGGGCTTAGAGCATCATTTACATGTGTAGATTCTAGAATTTAGTGTTAAATACACTGCTAGCCCCGGCACCTCGCATAAAATGGCGACCCTTAGCCTCGGATCTTTCCTGTGAATCGCTGATAAGCAAGTATTATTAGTAGTAGGGACACTCAGAATTTTTTTTGCTTAATTTTTTTATTGATTAATGCCCAAGTTTTTTTTCTGGTAGTTCCGCGTTTAGTTTTAAGAAGCGGCGCATGATTACAGTTTTTGTTTTCAGTGTATATATTCTTTTGTTGATTGTTTTTGTGTTCCTTTGATGGTGTGTCCGTATCACATCACACTTTGTCGGGTTGTGTGCGGTTTCTGTACCACAACAAATCGTGCGTATAATTACAGCGTTGGAGAGGCGTTGTTAAAATTTTATGTCTATGTGTAAAAAATATATGGAGTAGGTTAATTTTATTGTGCATTTTAGATAAATTTGTTTTTCATGAATGATAACGAGAAGTAAGGCACGACTATTATCGAGCGAAGCTAAAACAAAAGAGGATAGATAGCATAATGGATAAGGGGCAGTTTACTGACGGGAATAGGTTCAGAGATGAGATGGGCACATTTTTAGCAGGACAGGACGCCAGGGTCATTGATGAGGAAGGTGATTTGGACGCGATCTCAGAGCAGCGTTGCGGCCGTGATTATGATAGTGAAGTAGAGGATGAAACAGAGACAGCACACAGGTCGAGACGGTAGCAGAAGTTTATAATCAAACGAACGAGAGCAGACAGGGGCTAGCTCGGCCACGTCAGAGCTCTAGCGCCCAGGTGTCCCGAGTTACATCTCCCACGTTTGAAGAGGATCAGAAAGATGACGTAAACCCAATACTGAGCTTCCTACGATCAATGAAAGAAGAAGCTGACGAACAGCGTAAGAGGGAGAAGGAAGAAGAGGAGAAACAACGTAAGAAGGAGAAGGAAGAAGCTGACGAACAGCGTAAGAGGGAGAAGGAAGAAGAGGAGAAGCAACGTAAGAAGGAGAAGGAAGAAGCTGACGAACAGCGTAAGAGGGAGAAGGAAGAAGAGGAGAAACAACGTAAGAAGGAGAAGGAAGAAGCTGATGAACAGCGTAAGAAGGACACTGAGGCAATAATTTCACATATAGGGGAAATTCGTGGGGAATTACTAACAATAAAGAAAGAATGTGGAGAAGTAAAACAAATGTCAATGGCTGCACAAAAAGTAGCAGGCCTGGCCAAAACGGCAGCAATAGGGGCAATGAAAGTCGCGGAAGCAACTTCTAAACTCGCAGGGCGCTTGCGACGTACAACACAATCCCACTCAAAATCCCTAGCATTCTTAAAAACTCAAGGTAATATCGCGGTTGCGAACACCACGAAACGAATGGAAGAAGTAGAGAGTCGGATAGCAAAACTAGAGCAAAACGGGCACACGAGCACCGCGCGTTCGGATACCAATGATGGAGTACACAGAATTGTGTCTCCGAGGAAAAGCCCGCCGTGCTCTAGCCCAATGACCGAGTGCGGAACTAACAATGCACACGCAGAAACAGCGAGTAATAGCTCCAATAATTATAGCCCACTTAGGAGAGTGAATTCTGAGTGCCACTTCCACGGTGATACAGAAATAGCACATCACAGTTATCAGCAAGATAGAACAGGACACTCAGCAGACGTGCAAGTATCGGAAACGAGTGACAACACCAGTGCGAGGATCAGACAGGATTTTGATCACAATCACTTCCTGTCGATACTAAAATTCCAGAAGTTCAAAGAAAATGGAAGGTCGATGCATCCGAAGAGCTGGGTGATGCAGTTTACAAATTCATTACCGGCATCATGGCCAACCCAGGCAAAATTAGAATTCATGTGTGGACACATCGAAGGCCAAGGAGCGCAACCAAATTTCTTGATGATTTACTCAAGAAGAATCAATTTTTAGATAGTCCATATAGCAACGGAGAAATCATTAAATTTTGCTTTTCAAAATTGCCAGTTAGGTACCAACAGACACTTGTCGGCAAGTGTGGATCTGACATAGAAGCTTTCAAGAGTCTATTGCGCGAACTCGAAGTAGTCTTTGATGAAGAAGACGCAAAGGACAGGAAGAAGGGGCAAAGTAACAAATACCACGGGCCAGGAAGGGAAGACGACAACAGATCGCACAATCGCACTGGTCAGTTAGGAAACCGGGGTTACGGAAGTCAAGGTTACGCTATTCAAGGTTATGGAAACCAAAGACACAGAAACCAGAACGTCAGGGAGCAGGGTCAATCTAGACAAGGAATCTGGGATAGGAGGAATAACGAACGACAAAGCGACCGTAATTGGAGAGAGCGAAACCAAGGACAACAGTGGAACCAGGAGATTGAAACTAGACCCGCAAATCCTAATGCACGTCAGAGGAGGGGGAGCTTAACAAGGGATTGACGCCAGACTAGTGCGAACACAGGCCGCCGGAATTTCGCACGTAATCTCGGACCTGGCCAACTATGGATGATACATTACGAAGATTTATCAGAAATCCTGCTCGAGGAACATAAAGCAACTCCTCGACAAGATCGGCAGCCTCTTATCACAGTAGCAATAGCTGAAAAGAGTATGAATGCGATAATAGATAGTGGAAGCTACATAACAGCAATATCTGAGGCAGCATACAAGAAGTGCTCTCAGGAGATGGACTGGTCTGTTCTATCGGTTAAGAAAACCAAAATAAAAGGGGCATTAGCGGGTAAATGTACGGAGGTCACCCAACAAACAAGACTGGAATTCTCCTGCCAAGGACACAAAATAGAGTCAAACTTCTGGATCGTGCCAAATCTGGCGATCGACATGATAATAGGAACGGACTTCCTAAATGAACATGAAGCGATAGTTGCTCTAGGACGAGGTGAAGTGGTTTTGAGGAAAGGGAATCCCGTCCACATTAAGTTCGACGACCAGCTGATCCCAGCTCAACTACCGTCTAACTGTGTACGGATAAACTATGCGTGTCTGAAAGACATAAAGGAAGAACAGGTCGACGTTGCGGGTAGGGGAGAGGACACGGATGGGAATGAAGTCGGAATAATGGGAGAAATAAAGGAGAAAATAGGAGAAAAAGTGGAAGCAATAAAGAATATAAGGTGCGACCACCGCAAAGAACTTCATAAATTACTAGTAGAACATACGGAGGTCTTCCTTCCCAAGACAGAATCAATAAAGAACTTCCAATATGAATTTCGTGTACCTCCGCACAACCAGTTTCGTGTGCCACCCTATCCAATCCCCTTGGCATATCGACAGAAAGTAGCAGCTGAAATTACGCGAATGCTGAGTGAAGGAATAATAGAACCTACGGCTTCAGCCTATAATAAGCCGTTAAGAGTAGTCGAGAAGGCAGATGGTAGTATTCGTTTAGTCTTGGACTCGAGACAAATTAATACCATAATAGAACCCGAAACAGACAGACCGGAACGATTAGAGGAACTCTTATAAAACTTCCATGGAATATCAATCTTCTCATCAGTTGATCTAAAATCGAGTTTCTGGCAGATCGAGCTCCATCCAAATTGCAGACAGTACACAGTCTTTTTAGCATTTGGAAGATGTTACCGGTTTCGTCGTCTCCCATTTGGTTTGAACATTTCGTCTGCCGCATTCATTCGGGGGCTGGACGGCATACTAAGCGATAATTTGAAACGTCATGTCACCAGTTATGTGGACAATTTGCTGATCGCGGAGAAATCTTGGGGAGAGCACAATGCGGTCCTCGGTGAACTCCTTGCGACATTCAAGGAATACGGAGTGACTATCAATATCGAAAAATCGAATTTTGGGACGTCCTCTGTCAAATTTCTAGGACATATCATCACGGGTGAGGGCATTGCGCCCAATCCCGAAAAGATCGAAGCGATTGAAAAGTTTCCCATTCCTACGACAAAGAAGCAGTTAACTGGGTTCTTGGGGATCATAAATTTTTACAACCGCTTTATACATGTCAAAACTCAGAGCAGTCCTAGGTTGCATCAACTTACAGGAAAGAAGATTCCTTGGGAATGGGATGAGGCGGTCGAATCCGAATGGAAAGCATTAAAATTCGCATTATTACAAGCACCCATCCTATCACACCCTAATTTAGCAGAAGAGCTTTGCGTAGTAACGGACAGTTCATACTCAGGTCTGGGTGTCATGGTGTTCCAAGACTATGTACATGAAGGAAACAGGGTGTGGAGGACAATTGCGTTTGGTAGCAGAGTACTAGCCAAGAGTGAGAGGAATTACTCAGTAACCGAGTTAGAGGCGCTGGCTATTGTATGGGCGTTTGAAAAATTCAGATACCTTCTGTTTGGTCGCAAGACGAGGGTCTACACAGACCACAAGGCACTCGAGTTCTTGATGACTGCAAAGCTTAATCACAGGCGGCTCATTAGGTGGGCATCATATCTGCAGCAGTACAACTTTTCGATAGAATATATCCCCGGCAGTCAGAACATAATTGCAGACGCCTTATCACGGTCACCGATCGGATTTGAGCACAACATGGAAGAAGATCTGGAGGAAAATCACTACTGCCTTTTCTATATGCAGAAAGTAGCCTTTGAAAATTTTATTACCTGTAGTATGCAGGACATCAAGAAGGAGCAAGACAAGGACCCTGCCCTAGTGTTATTGAAACAGAAATGGATAGACAGAAGACACGCCACCATCAGACAGTTCTACCTCTTGCGGAAAGGCATAATTTTCCACCGAAATTATGCCAATGACACTGAATGAGGGTATGCATCCCTGAACACCTAATAAACAAGGTTATATGGCATACTCACCTCAGCTATGGACACTTCGGACCACGCAAGTGCAATCTCAAGCTAAGGACCATGTGTTACTTTCGAAACATGGAGCGTCGAATACGGAGGGTACTGTCGGTGTGTAAAGACTGCCAAAAGGCTAAGCACACCACTGTGAGCATGCAGGCACCATTATACCCAATCGTACCGACCAAATTAAGACAATTAGCAGCAACAGATTTGATGGGACCTTTGCCAAGAACAAGAAGAGGATATACTTACGTATTAGTGTTTGTTGAACTAACGTCCAAATACGTTACCTTTACGCCACTGAAGAGGGCGACAGGACGAACTGTATCACGAGCCATAATCCGGGATTTCCTACCACAGGTTGGTCATGTGAGTAAAATTATTTCTGATAAAGGGCCACAGTTTAAGTCAAAAACATGGAAGGAGACGTTGCGTGGATGTAAAATTGATCCCATTTTTATATCTTCACACCATCCGAGCTCGAATGCTGCAGAACGGGTTATTAAGGAACTCGGAAACTTGTGCCGGTTGTACTGTAACAAACAGCACACGACATGGGACATTTTTCTTAAAGACTTCCAGGAGGTGATCAATGAGGCACCCCATGGGATAACAAAATTGGCACCCATTACAGTACTGAAAAACCGGATTCCTAAGGACTTGATAACCGAGGTCGTAAACTTCCCACCAAGGGCGCGAACGCAGCACCAAGCCATAGGGGATTTGGCTCTCAAGAGGATACGGGCTGCAGCAGAGGTCAGGAAGAGACGTGCCGACAGGGGAGCTCGTCTACGACACTTCCAAATTGGACAAAAGGTGCTCGTGAAGTCTTTCCGACTTTCGAACAAACAAAAAATGAAATGCCAAAAATTCTATTCTGTTTACAACGGCCCGTACCGTATAAGGAGAGCAGCTCACCACAATGCTTATGAATTGGAGACGCTGAAAGGAAAGAAGTCCATAGGACTCCACCACATCTCTCACACAAAGGAGTTCGTGGAATAGTAATAGTGTAAGTGGTGTACATAGTAGAATAGGCAAATATATGAACCTTTCTTCGGGGAACGATAATCGTTGCATTAATAGATTAAGATTGCTAAAGTATTAACACGCTACGTTGTCTCGCATAAGAATTTGCTGCTGCTATCCTTTTTTTTTCTGTTCGCGACTTCCAATGTCGGTGGAGTAGGAGACACTATCTTTCCATGATGCAATGTTTTAGTCCTTTCCTGTCTGGTGTCCATGTTGAGGGATAATGATGAGTGAGGAGATGTCGCACAAACGGGCGCATACAAGAACGTGCTCTTAGAAGCGTTCTGAGAAGTCGTGATACGCTCCATAGCGGCCACAACCAGTTCGTGAGACGTTCATACCAATGCTGCAGGCACGCGTCAGTGCACTGCAAGATTGTGGTATATTGCGTTATTTCGAGGATGAACATTTGCAGTATAGTTTTTACAGTGATGCGCCAGCATCGTTGTCTTGCAAGTCGGGGTGAACCTGTGAGCGTTTGACTCCAATGGTGCCCTAGGGCCTAGACGGTAGAAATGCGGGCATAAAGCCTACCATGCCAATGTGCTGGTTGGGGATTTAGCGTGCTGCTTGTGACTGTCACAGATGAATAACCAAGGAATTATACTTGGAAATTCGTGACATACTGTGTAGCTGATGTGTGGTGGGCGACGGAATCCTCAACAGGAACCAGTCCTGGCTTGGTCATATTACATTGCCTCTGGAAAGGTGTGCTTTGATCGCGAATACTGCATAACATAGAAAAAGAAGTTGCAACTATAAATTTATTGTCTTGTATAGCCATGGCTAACCCAGTCTCTGGAGTTTCAGTGAGGCGTAGTGAGAACTCGGAGGCCATGTCGTACGGCGCGCACATCACTGTCTTCAATAGCGGCGAGCAGCGAGACATCTCAGCTTAACAGGAATTATGTAAGTGTTGTATAAGATAAAAAAAAATAATAATAATAATAGAGAGAGTACCATATACTAGGATAAATTAAACTTTAGGATTTTACGATAACTAGATCCTTAATATTGTGGCGGTTTTC
The DNA here is from genome assembly GCF_021461385.2 of Schistocerca piceifrons. Lineage (NCBI taxonomy): Eukaryota > Metazoa > Arthropoda > Insecta > Orthoptera > Acrididae > Schistocerca > Schistocerca piceifrons. The sequence continues at coordinate 449,314,425 of NC_060138.1, read as the reverse complement.
TACCACAAGTGTTTGGCACGCGCCTGTTGAGATGATATTTTTCAGGTCACCAAACCACAGACCCGAGATGGAGGGACGACGGGCGAGCGAAAGTAGCATAGTTGCATGTTCTTTATAGCACAGTAAAACTTAGACCTGCATAACAACATAATTTAATTAAAAGACATAGAATGTAGATCGTTGGCAAATGGTAGTCAATTCTTGAGCATGTCTACTGTCGATCTATATAATTAATAGTAATATTAGTGCGGGCCCGCACATTTAGCTGTTCATCCAGTGTAGCGTCACACACCATGTACTGTAGTGAGACCGGTCTCTACACAAAGATCAAGATCAATTATTTCCATGTCTAGATTACATACACCACAATTTTGTTTTAATGATAGCCATAGATTAATGACTATGAAAGTAAAATAAGAGTGTCTGAAATGACAGACCATCAATGTGTCATTATGTACATTTATTATAACGTAGAAGGTCATGGGGAAAAGTTAGGCATAAGATTTTTGTAAGAATTGTGCAGATGACAGGGATCGAGGCAATGCAGAGGCCAGCAGGAGCAATAACAAGAGGTCATCGGCTACCTGCAAGAAGTGAGCGTCAGCGCGCCACCTGATGTGAAGGGCGCGAGAGCATCCGGTCCTACAAGCTGACAGTCACCGGGCCGTATACCTGAGGGATTAGGCGGCAGACAGCCTTCGCCGCGCCACAAACGAAAGTGAGGCTGGCCGTTGACCTTGACACGCGACCCACACGCGAGAGCCTGCTAGCTCTCCGGACGCGGCAGCCGTTTGGAGGGATTCCCTGCGGCAGACCATGTTGTCGTGAGTACACGAAGAAGATCACATATCGTGTCAGAACCTGTGCCTCATGTGCTTCAGGACAGAAAGGAACGCTCTATACTCACCTGTTTGGGTTTTTACAACTCACTAGCATTGGCCGATCTGCATACACAAAGCAGTATCGTGCCACACTAACAAATGTATGGTCTCATTTCTAACTTCTCCTCTCTATTAGAGAGCAGTTTTAGCAATCGTCGCTCCTAGTTCGATCCTGTACGGATGACCTCACACACTTGTGGAGTCACTCCACGTGCCATCATCCCTCGTCGAACTGCAATATTGGGAAACGTAAAGTACTGTCCAGCGAGAGAAGAGACCTAGACTAGTGATGTATCCCAACAAGTAGACCTCAGAGACAATTAATCGACGTGAGGAGAGCCTATCACTGTGTCTTCCTACCGTACTGCTGTGATCATATGCGTGGGTGTTGGTGCAATCTCAACAGAGTACTGCAGATGCTCCAGCACACCCTTTTGCCGTTGCAACAACGTAGCAACAACACCCGACGTTTAGCCCTATGTGATGTCAGTACAGTACAGTGTGATTTAGTGCCTCATTCTCAGCACAGTCATGAACTTTGTGCAATGTGCACGCACAACTTGATGCCCCATGAACCTTGTTTTTTTCTTAAATTTCTTTCTCTAGTGTTGTTTTTGTAATGTATGTTATACCTTGTATGTGTTTGTGCTTTACACTGTAATTCTTATTACAAATTACTGTATTGTTCTCCACACCATGTTTTTTTTGTATTTTGTATTTATTGTTGTGTGTATGCAAACAGTGTGCCTGAAGTCCCCATAAACTGAAGCAGATACCACCACTGTCATTGTGAATGGGCCATCAGTTCAGGGAACATTTTGTGAAGATTATTCTTGCTGCAGGGAGACAGAATGAATTGGAGGTTGTAACTAGATTCTGAAAGCTCACGAAGAGATTGTTAACTTAAATAGTATCATGTGTGAGTTCAGGTTAGTTTCATGATTCAAATTGTTGTAAAATCTTGGGCATTTAATTGCGGAGCGCTCCAACTCTGATTGTAAAGAATAAACTGCTCCATATTTGGCTCACATGCCCGGGCCATATTTAGAGCGTGAATGTCTGTGTGAATTGGTGTTTGGAAGGGGCTCCCTGGGTATGGATGTGTGATGTGAGTTTTAGTGTTCCATATTAAGAAGGTGAAGTTGGCTACATCATAAATAATCCTCCCTCTTTGAGCTGCATTTTTCGGTTGTAGTGATTCTTTTATAGAGTGCGGCATGTGGAGTCAGTTTGTAAGATTGTTCTTGGGCGATTGACTCACTACCTTGCTCCTAAGTGAGCCAACCACTCACCAATTACAATCTAAAATGGCGTACTGGCAATGAGATGTGGCATGAGTCCCTTCTCATATTTCTATCTTACGATTCTCCTCTCTAATTGCATGCGGTGGAAAGTTGCTATTCCTTCACACGCGGACTTCCCACGCAGCGTCTCTCGTCACCCAGGTGGTCCGGTGACAGGCGGGCTCCACTGATCTCGGGAGGGTTAAGCCGACGGGTGTGAGGCAGTCGAGTGAATGCTTTCCAGACGCCGACATTGTCAAGAGACACGCCCGCCGGGGCCTGAAGTAGCGGCTGGGCTAGAGGTTCCGTTACTTTGCAGAAACTTAGCGAAAACACTTTCTGGCGGGCTACCAGCGAGGCGTGGGAATGACTTGTGTACCCAGGCGGTTGTGGCGGGAAAATTCCCGCGCTTTCTGCAAAATAGTAACTGTGATTGGCTTGCTCAGGGCATAGCTCTGTGACGTAGCAAAAATCAGCGCAGAAATTGGCGCCAAGAATCTCCATTGGTGGAATGCTAGTGCTCCGGCAATGGAGTGGAATTTTCCGCCGGTTTTCGAGTTGCTGATTGGAACGTTTAACCACGGCCACTGTCGTGGGGGCGGGAATGTTGTGTGTTCGGCCTGTACAGGTGCTCTAGGTAGTCGGCTCTCGCCTTTCGGTCGAGGACGTCGAAGCAACCAGCCATCGCCTCCGGTACGCCAGATCGTGTTCTGGCAGTTAAGAAGACAGTTTGGTAATGTATGTCCACAGCACCGGCAGATAGGGATTTTACTAGGTGATAATCAGAGCTCAACAGAGTGCACCTGTTCGTCTTTTTCTAACTTTGTTCTGTCTTGAGTAGCAGCAATTAATGTTGGGTTAGCTGTGTGTCTCTCTTAAGATTTGAGTGGCAAGGAATTGGCTCCACATACCACTTCGTCATAAACCTCACAATCTACACTCCAGGAAATTGAAATAAGAACACCGTGAATTCATTGTCCCAGGAAGGGGAAACTTTATTGACACATTCCTGGGGTCAGATACATCACATGATCACACTGACAGAACCACAGGCACATAGACACAGGCAACAGAGCATGCACAATGTCGGCACTAGTGCAGTGTATATCCACCTTTCGCAGCAATGCAGGCTGTTATTCTCCCATGGAGACGATCGTAGAGATGCTGGATGTAGTCCTGTGGAACGGCTTGCCATGCCATTTCCACCTGGCGCCTCAGTTGGACCAGCGTTCGTGCTGGACGTGCAGACCGCGTGAGACGACGCTTCATCCAGTCCCAAACATGCTCAATGGGGGACAGATCCGGAGATCTTGCTGGCCAGGGTAGTTGACTTACACCTTCTAGAGCACGTTGGGTGGCACGGGATACATGCGGACGAGCATTGTCCTGTTGGAACAGCAAGTTCCCTTGCCGGTCTAGGAATGGTAGAACGATGGGTTCGATGACGGTTTGGATGTACCGTGCACTATTCAGTGTCCCATCGATGATCACCAGTGGTGTACGGCCAGTGTAGGAGATCGCTCCCCACACCATGATGCCGGGTGTTGGCCTTTGTGCCTCGGTCGTATGCAGTCCTGATTGTGGCGCTCACGTGCACGGCGCCAAACACGCATACGACCATCATTGACACCAAGGCAGAAGCGACTCTCATCGCTGAAGACGACACGTCTCCATTCGTCCCTCCATTCACGCCTGTCGCGACACCACTGGAGGCGGGCTGCACGATGTTGGGGCGTGAGCGGAAGACGGCCTAACGGTGTGCGGGACCGTAGCCCAGCTTCATGGAGACGGTTGCGAATGGTCCTCGCCGATACCCCAGGAGCAACAGTGTCCCTAATTTGCTGGGAAGTGGCGGTGCGGTCCCCTACGGCACTGCGTAGGATCCTACGGTCTTGGCGTGCATCCGTGCGTCGCTGCGGTCCGGTCCCAGGTCGACGGGCACGTGCACCTTCCGCCGACCACTGGCGACAACATCGATGTACTGTGGAGACCTCACGCCCCACGTGTTGAGCAATTCGGCGGTACGTCCACCCGGCCTCCCGCATGCCCACTATACGCCCTCGCTCAAAGTCCGTCAACTGCACATACGGTTCACGTCCACGCTGTCGCGGCATGCTACCAGTGTTAAAAGACTGCGATGGAGCTCCGTATGCCACGGCAAACTGGCTGACACTGACGGCGGCAGTGCACAAATGCCGCGCAGCTAGCGCCATTCGACGGCCAACACCGCGGTTCCTGGTGTGTCCGCTGTGCCGTGCGTGTGATCATTGCTTGTACAGCCCTCTCGCAGTGTCCGGAGCAAGTATGGTGGATCTGACACACCGGTGTCAATGTGTTCTTTTTTCCATTTCCAGGAGTGTAGTTTAGGGACAACTTCACCTTCACAGCGTTTGTTTGTGTATCCAATTTGAGCCAATTTTATGTATTATAAATGTTTCATGTGTTTTTGTTTATTATTTTGTGTTTAGTCTTAATAAATCATATTGTCATTTTGGACAGAACTTTCATTCTGTTAATCGGTAGAGCAACCCATCATTTCTCACTTCGTTAATGAAACCTTCCTTTATTTAACTTTTTTATGAAATTAAATTATTGCAGGTGCCAAACTCTTTTCTACTCCACTTGCAGGGTTGATTAGAGTCAGTTCGCGTATATTTTTTAATCCTTGTGCAACAGCAAAAGTCGGAGTTAGAATAGGGGAGGCTTAGAGCATCATTTACATGTGTAGATTATAGAATTTAGTGTTAAATACACTGCTAGCCCCGGCACCTCGCAAAGGTAGTTCTGATGTTGTGGTAGAACGGAAGGAAGATTTAAGAAAAACCGAGACACGTTCATGGGATCTCGTTGTCCTGGAAAAACCTTTCGCCAATTTAAATTGTTGCAAATTGTTCGAAATTCCGAGAAATATGGGGTTTCGCAGTAGGGAAAGACGGGTAATAAACGATATGTTCAGTCGTGGACAAAACGAGCGAGACCCCTCTTTTTTGAGTCCAGAAAGCTCTATGGAACAGAAACTGCAGATCATTTTGCCATTTTCATTGCGAAATTTCCGGCTTCTTCATGTGTGGGGTAATAATAGAGGGCTGTTTACCTGGGTTGTCTGCTTGCGTAGTGAAAGGTGTTTGCTACTGCAAGGGAGGTCTGGTTTGTTTTTGGTTTTAATCTCGATGGAGGCAGATAAACAATCAGTAAAGCCATTTTAGGAAATTTTCGCGCCTCCAGTACGTTTTGTTGCTACCTTCATTCTGTACCAGCACCCTGTGGATGTCAATACGAAACTCTTGTAGAATTTCATACTTGTTACTGCCTATTTTTTCCGCTTCAGTCAATAACTGAATTGACTTAAGTGTGTCACTGAATGATTTTTAGCTGAATTTCGTTATGAATCTTCATTCATTGCTAAATTTCCACACTCTCATGGTAGGTGAGCAACGGTAAACCAGTATGACTGGTCTGAACGTTGACACAGACCGTTTCGCTGCCGAATGCGCATTATGTTTTGTTAATTCGTAACGGTCTGGGCTACTTTGTCTTACTAAAACAGTTATGTTATCTCGATAAGCTGAAATTAATTTTTATTAGTACAGTTCATACTAATTATCGTTTCTTCTTTCATTTATACCTTATATTTACGTGTTGTGTTTAACACACTAATCAGAATTAATGTAGTCTTACACATGACTGAAAACAGTCTAACAAAGTTTGGATAGTTTTTCAATTTCGCGCCTGTGCGTAGTATGTTGGTAGCACTTCGTCGTCTTGCCTGTTATGCTGTGTAGCAGACTTTAAAGCTGTGCGGATCAGCATAACGAAAAGGTGAAGGGTCTCGCTCGTTTTGTCCACAAATGTACAAGAACCAAGAAGAAGCATAAGAGCGGAAGACCAGGAACTAAGTGCTTGGATTAAAAAGGGTGTAAGGTGGGTTATTGCCTTTAGGAAACGACAGAACTAAAAGAAAGATTCAAGAGTGGGACTAGAATTCGGTGTCAACGGATACAAATGACAAGATTCGTTGATGACATTGATATCCTCAGAGAAAATGAAGAAGTATTTGAGGTTCTGTTGAATGGAATGAACACTCGACCACAGAATATGGACTGAGAGCAAATCGTAGAAAGACGAATGTGAAGAGAAGTACTAGAAATGATAATAATGAGAGACTTAACATCTGGTTTAATGGTCAAGACGTAGATGAAGGTAAGGAAATTTGCTACCTAGACAGCAAAATAGCTCATGACAGACGGAGCAAGGAGGACATAAAAAGCAGACTAGGACTGGCAAAAAGGGTATTCCTGGACAAGAGAAGACTAATAGGACCAAACATAGGCCTTAATTTGAGGAAGAAACTTCTGAGAATGTACGTTTAGAGCTCAGCATTGTACGGCAGTGAAACACGGACTGTGAGAATCTCGGAACAGAAAAGAACCGAAGCATTTGAGATATGGTGCTACAGGCACAGGTGTACTGATAAGGTAAGGACTGAGGAGCTTCTGCACAGAATCTGAGAGGAAAGGAAAATGTGGAAAACACTGACGAGTAGAAGTGACGGGATGATAGGACTTCTGTTAAGATATCAGAGAATGACTTTCATGGTGCTAGAGGGAGCTGTAGAGGGCAAAAACTGCAAAGGAAAACAGAGGTTGGAATACACTGAACAAATAATTGAGGCGTGGGTTGTAAGTGCTACTCTAAGAAGGAGAGGTTGGCACAGAAGGGGAATTTGTGGCGGGATGCATCAAAGCAGTCAGAAGAGTGATGCCTGATACTGTACCGCGAATAAAAAAAGTCGCCTCGCAGGGTCGGATGAGTCACGTTCCATGCTATACCAGGTCGACGGTAGTGTCCAGATACATAGTCATCCAGGCGAACAGTTGCCCGGAACGTGCACCGTGCAACGGTCACAGGCCTGTGTGGGCAGTATTATGCTGTGGAAGACATTATATTAGGTTTCCGTGTGATCTGTAGTAGTAATCGAAGATACTATGACAGCTAATGGACTATGCGAAGGTTATTATGGACCACCTGCTTCCCTTCATGCTTGATGTCTTCCTCAATGGCGAAGGGATATTCCAGCAGGATAGCTGTTGGTGTCACAAGATCAAAACCGTGCTGCGGCAGTTCGAGGGCGTATAGTGAACTCACATTGATATCTTCGTCACAAAATTTGCCTGACCTGAAGTGGACGACAGTCTGTCATTATGAAATATTTAAGTCATGAAAGAGTATAGTATAGCATGGTTTGCTGGGAGACCCCAAAGAGCAGGTTCATACGCCTAATTGGAAAGGTTTTTCTTTGTACACCGGCACCTTTCTGTGGCTGAGTGTGAGGGTTACGTGTAAGTGACTGTAATGGGTCTGCGTGTGTAATGTGGTCTCATGTTTGTGTTGGGTGATGGCGAAAGATACAGTCGGCAGACAGTCTAGTCCTCTCGAAGAGCACCAAGTTGACCTCGGAGCTTAACATCCCCACCCGACAGATGGATCACAGTGTATACATAAATGATCTAGCGGACAGGGTGAGCAACAGTCTGCGGTTGTTTCCTAATGATGCTGTGGTGTACGGGAAGGTGTCGAAGTTGAGTGGTTGTAGGAGGATAAACGATGACTTAGACAAATTTTTTTGTTGGTGTGATGAATATGACTTAACTCAAACATAGGAAAATATAAGTTAATACGGTTGAGTAGAAAAAACAAAACCCTAATGTTCGGATACATTGTTAGTAGTGTGCTCCTTGACACAGTTGCGTCGCTGGGCGTATGAAATGGAACGAGCACGTGGTAGGGAATACGAATGATCGACTTCTGTTCATGAGGAGAATTTTAAGTAAGTGTGGTTCATTTATAAAGGAGACTGCATAAGGTGCTGCGGGACTTTCTCTTGAGGGTTGTAACATTATTTGTATTTACAATGTCATTGACCCTCTTTGTATGATTATTCAAAAGAATATTGACAGCAGCACCAAGTATATTGTCAATGATTTCATGTACAGAATGATTTGCAGTGCAAGCAAACCCAACAAATATGTCATCAGGTAAGTTGCTATGACATACACAAAACAATACATTTCTTTGACACTTTTCTCGAAGAAATAACTCTTCTTTTTTCTGTAAGCAGTTTCTGTGCAGTAACATATACACATGCTACACATGTTATAACATCCTGACTAGGATAGCAGAGACCACCTCTACTGGTCACAGTTGTTAAATGATTTAAGTCATCTTTCACATTCTCATCATCTCCTGTTAGATACATTTTACAATAATCACATTTAAGTTTCTTAATGACTACGTATGAGCAGCAACCACTTATGTAGTGAAGTACAGGCCACACATCCTCATCTAATTCCTGTATATCAATATCTTCCACAACTACTACGTCTTCAATATATTTCACTTTTGGAAGGTCATTTATGTCTGTCTCATTAGAAAAAATATCATCCTTGGCAATTACAACATCACCCATTTTTTGGGACTTTAATATTAATGATACATAGCTTCGTACCCTCAGTTTTCTGTCTCAAAAATCTTTCTAATTGAATCATGGTAATTACCACCACTCATCTGACGAAATTTACCAAACCTGCTTTCCAGGTCATCAGTTTGAACCTTGCTTGTTAGAAAGTATTGCCTCTTATTCTCATTGAGCCAATACCTAGCCAGATCCACCAATGCAAGAGTGGTATGCCTAAAAGCTAAATGTGTTTATCTGCTAAGACCAATTAAACCCTGAGAATTTTCCTTCATTAACCAATTTGCAAACTGATGTAGAAACTCTAGTATGTGCTCAGAATTCCTGGTTATTGGCTCTTGAAACCGATTTAATTACCTTTGACCTTTTAACAATGTTTTTACATTAACTGCATCCCACAACTTGCAATTGATCTCAATGAAAGTTGTAGTATCATTACAGTATTCAATATTGTGTTTAGAGCCTAATTCCCTGAGAGCAATAGCTGTTATATGGTCAAAAATATGGAGAGCAAGTTTTAAATTCTGCCTTTCTATGGTTGAGGGATACAGTGATTTAAGACATAGATTGTTTGCAAATTTCAATAAATTTGCCTTTTCCAGCAAATGAAGAGATTTCAAACTATTGAAAGACGCAAAACCACCATCCAGCTCATTATTAAAATCCGGAAACTCTATAATCTCTTCTTTCTGATTCAGCCAATTGTTACACATGCATTTTAATAGGTGCACACTATCAAATAGATACACCTGGAGAAGGATGTCGGCATTTAATTTTAAGTTCAGGTGGACCACTGAAGTAAGATACACCTTTGTTATTGATGCCATTATTATCAGATACAATACCAACAACTTCAAACCCTATGCTTTCTAACATCAATACAATGTCTTTAAGGAAGGTGAAAAGAGCAGGGGCCTGCATGACTTTGACCAGCAGAATATGAGCTACATCAGTGTACTGTGTATCCAAACTAATCACCTTGAATACGTAGGCTGCAGATGCACATTCACTACTATTATAGGCCTGGCCAACTATGTTTCCCCCTTTGTAGTCCATTTGTAACTTTAAATGGATTTCATCCATCAAGATCAGAACTGTCTAGTCTTTTTCAGTAAAACAACTCACTTTCTTAGTCATGTATCCAAGAAAATGTGCAGGAACTTGTTCAAGAGCAGGATTACTAGCAAATCCACCACATATTCTAGTCAGAGTAGCAGGGCTAGGCATAGTTATTATACCACTGCTTCTTAAAAACTTGTAACAGTGAGGATAAATAGGATGAAGTGGCTCTGAGCACTATGGGACTTAACATCTGAGGTCATCAGTCCCCTAGAACTTAGAACTACTTAAACCTAACTAACCTAAGCACAGCACACACATCCATGCCCGAGGCAGCATTCGAACCTGCGACCGTAGCAGTCGCGCGGTTCCGGACTGAAGCGCCTAGAACCACTCGGCCACCGCCGCCGGCTAAATGGTATGAACTAATGACCACAAAACTAAAACATCCCATGAATATCTTGCACTATTCTTCTTGCATTTTAGCAAGTTTATAATTTCATGTTTATCTGGCAACTTTTCAGAGAAATTATTCAAAATAGTGCTTATGAAATCAATACTCTCATTAGGTTCCTGGTCTTATCTGTTGCTAAATTTTAATTTGACAATATCAAGAATATTAGTTAACTGTGTTGTGGTACTTACAGTTACTAGAAACTTTATGTTCCCTATTTGACCAAGCTGTAAATCATTGACATGGACAGTGAGAGTGAGATTTGCGTTAATTGTAACATAACACAGAACTTTTCAAACTGGCACTTCACTAATTAAAAGAAAATACACTCTGCTCAACTCATTCCACTCATTCAAATCGCTACTATTAATTTTATCACATAATTTCTTCAACGAAGAGAATCATATTGCCTTCTTATGGTCTTCATGTGTAATCAAACTTTCTTTCAGAGCAGATCTGACGAAAGCATTTTCCAAATGCTGTCTTCGATCTTCAGGATGTTCTCTTGATGCTGACGGTGTAGATTAATATTCGGGGCATCCTGAGAATAGTGCTCGTATTGCACCTATAAAAAAAAATACACTACTGGCCATTAAAATTGCTACAGCACGAAGATGACGTGCTACAGACGCGAAATGTAACCGACAGCAAGAAGATGCTGTGATATGCAAATGATTAGCTTTTCAGAGCATTCACACAAGGTTGACGCCGGTGGCGACACCTACAACGTGCTGACATGAGGAAAGTTTCCAACCGATTTCTCATGCACAAACAGCAGTTGACCGGCGTTGCCTGGTGAAACGTTGTTGTGATGCCTCGTGTAAGGAGGAGAAATGCGTAACATCACGTTTCCGACTGTGATAAACGTCGAATTGTAGCCTATCGCAATTGCGGTTTATCGTATCGCGACATTGCTGCTCGCGGTGGTCGAGATTCAGAGACTGTTAGCAGAATGTGGAATCGGTGGGTTCAGGAGGGTAATACGGAACGCCGTGCTGGATCCCAACGGCCTCGTATCACTAGCAGTCGAGATGACAGGCATCTTATCCGCATGGCTGTAACGGATCGTGCAGGCACGTCTCGATACCTGAGTCAACAGATGGGGACGTTTGCAAGACAACAACCATCTGCACGAACAGTTCGACGACGTTTGCAGCAGCATGGACTTTCAGCTCGGAGACCATGGTTGCGGTTACCCTTGACGCTGCATCACAGACAGGAGCGCCTGCGATGGTGTACTCAACGACGAACCTGGGTGCACGAATGGAAAAACGTCATTTTTTCGGATGAATCCAGGTTCTGTTTACAACATCATGATGGTCGCATACGTGTTTGACAACATTGCGGTGAACGCACATTGGAAGTGTGTATTCGTCATCGCCATACTGGCGTATCACCCGGCATGATGGTATGGGATGCCACTGGTTACACGTCTCGGTCACCTCTTGCCGCATTGACGGCACTTTGAACAGTGGACGTTACATTTCAGATGTGTTACGACCCGTGGCTCTTCCCTTCAAAAATTGGTTCAAATGGCTCTGAGCACTATGGGACTTAACATTTGTGGTCATCAGTCCCCTAGAACTTAGAACTACTTAAACGTAACTAACCTAAAGACATCACACACATCCATGCCCGAGGCAGGATTCGAACCTGCGACCGTAGCAGTCGCGCGGTTCAGGACTGAGCGCCTAGAACAGCTAGACCACCGCGGCCGGCCCTACCCTTCATTCGATCCCTGCGAAACCCTACATTTCAGCAGGATAATGCACGACCACATGTTGCAGGTCCTGTACGGGCCTTTCTGGATAAAGAAAATGTTCGACTGCTGCCCTGGCCAGCACATTCTCCAGATCTCTCACCAACTGAGAACATCTGGTCAATGGTGGCCGAGCAACTGGCTCGTCACAATACGCCAGTCACTACTCTTGATGAACTGTGGTATCGTGTTGAAGCTGCATGGGCCGCTGTACCTGTACACGCCATCCAAGCTCTGTTTGACTCAATGCCCAGGAGTATCAAGGGCGTTATTACGGCCAGAGGTGGTTGTTCTGGGTACTGTTTTCTCAGGATCTATGCACCCAAATTGCGCGAATATGTAATCACATGTCACTTCTAGTATAATATATTTGTCCAATGAATACCCGTTTATCATCTGCATTTCTTCTTGGTGTATCAATTTTAGTGGCCAGTAGTGTATTAATTCTCAGTACCTTACCATATAAACCAAAAGCGTAAGAGATTCATCCAATTATTATATAACCTAACTCGAAGTCCGTAAACAACCAACTTACCTTTCCTTAGACGTGGACGGTCAAGAGGCGCTGTAATTAATCTTCCAGTCTTAGCATCATATGCTGATGTAGTTCTTTCTATATCGTGTGCATGGAAATGCAGCTCACAAACCTGGTAAAAATAATGGATTACGTTACGTTAGTGTGAGAAAAGTTTGGCCTATGTATGCAGGTTACAATTAACACTCAGACTAAACAGAACCATTTCATAGGTTTATTTACTAAAGCTGCTACTTACCACAGAGTGATCTGAAGGGGTAAAACTATCACAGTGAACTGCTCTTATCCATTCTCTCCTTGCGTCTTCATCACGAGGGATTGTACTGACTCTTTCCTGAGCAGTATAAATTGCCTCTACAAGCAGGCATATTTATATGTTGAAATAGTATGAGCACTATTAAACTAACATTTCAGTTCACAATCATATAATGGCTACACAGGCGAAACAACCAAGACAGCACATGTGGCTTTGTGTTTGTTATGACCTGTAGTGCTTACGTCACGAGCGACTCCAAAGACAGTGTAGCGGCCTTGTTCCTACGTGGCATTGGCTAATCCACCTGAAATAAGAAATGTTGCAACAGTGTGCTAGTTCCTCACAGAGTCAAGGTCGTGCCTTCAGTGTGTGCCATCAGTATGTGCCAGTATCTCTGTGTCGCCACATGTTAGTTGCAGTAAGGGCGTTCTCTGTTTCATGGACTGTGCGGCTGGTCCCGGCAGAGGTTCGAGTGCTCCCTCGGGCATGGATGTGGGTAATTTAGGTTAAGTTGTGTGTAATCTTAGGGACTGATGACCTTAGCAGTTAAGTCCCATAAGATTTCACAGACATTTGAACATTTTTTTTGTTCTCTGTTACATTGTTGACAGGACAGAAGAACAAACTCTACAGGCAAGCGAATTGTGATGGATTATTGCCATAGTTAAAGAATACAACCTAACAAACTAAGATTTCTTCCATGCACGATAATGTGAAATTTTAAACTCTTGTATGAAAACACAGGTTATGCAGTGTGTGTATCAACAAATATTGCTGGTTTTTTTTTAGAAGCTCTGACTCGCCCTGTCTTTCGGAATGTCTGTACATTGGGCTGTTCCGCCCCATACGCCTGAGGCTATTTCCAGCCAGTCAATTTATTAGTTTAATTGATGTTTTACTGAGAAATTCTAGGGAACAAGTTTTCTTGCTTGCTTTTCAAACGGTCCATACTCACAAAAGGAAAAATCCAAGTGCTTCATGGTCCGTGAAAAGTATGAAACAAGCGTTACCAAGTGTTACAGTTATCTTCTCTGGATAAAGTGCCAGCAATATGCTACTTGGTTTCACGAAGTGTGTGGGGGTGCAAAAGAAGAAAAATGTTTGCTTGCGGTAGATGCTTGTGATTTTGACACTGAAATACACTGGATGGAATAGCCGTTTCACTGGCTGGAGTAGCCCACAATTTTTATGTATTGTAATTTCTGCCTTCTTCAGGTGTTTGTTTAATACCTCGTTTGTGTAAAGGAATTTCGACCTTTTATATACTGGAGTGTATTCACAATTAAAATACCATAATTGCATCAGATTGAAAGGTTTTTAAAAATGTTTCATGTCATATCATATAGGGCTTACAGCTGAAATGAGCGGAATAGCCGCGCTGTATCCTATTGGATGGTGGTGCGGCCTATTCTTGATTAAGGGAAATAATCGAAGCAATTCAAAGACGAGCTGAGAGATTACTTATCGGTAATTTCGAACAACACACAGGTGCTACGGAGATACTTTTGGAACCCAAATGAGAATCCTTGGAGGAAAGACAACGTGCTTTTCTAGGAGATTCAGAAAACGAGCACTTGAAGCTGACTGCAGGACGATTCTACTGCTACCAACGTGCATTTCGAGGACCACGAAGATACGAGAGACTAGAACTCACACGGAGGCATATGAACAGTCGTTGACACGCTCTATTTGCGAGGAGAACAGAAGAGGAACTGATTAGTAGTGGCACAGGGTACTTTCCGCCAGCGCACCGTACGGTCGCTTGCGCAGTTTGTATGTAGATGTAAAAAAAAAAAAAAAAATGTTCAAATGTGTGTGAAATCTTATGGGACTTAACTGCTAAGGTCATCAGTCCCTAAGCTTACACACTACTTAACCTAAATTATCCTAAGGACAAACACACACACACCCATGCCCGAGGGAGGACTCGAACCTCCGCCGGGACCAGCCACATAGTCCATGACTGCAGCGCCTCAGACCGATGTAGATCAACATTGTGTCATTCCCTGACTTCACGTGAAACTGCGTACAGCTTTGAAATTTAAAACAGAACATTGGCGAAAAAAACTGGTATTCAGAGGGTTTCCGCCAACATCTCTCCTCCCCTTTGTTGTAAAGGCAACGGGAAAACAGCCAACAGCATGTGGCGTATCCAGACAAAAGTATTGGACAAGCGCGACGTTGCTCAACTTCGGCAGTCCGACGTGAACCTGAGTATTCAACGAAGCAAGGCAGTTGGCACATTTAATCATGGAACGGCAGCTTCGTTATTTATGGTAAGACGAGACTCCTACACCTGACTTTAGCAGAAGATTTATAAATCTGCGATCTGTCTTGCAGCATACCTTCCAATTGAGACAGAGACCTCTTGCGTCTTAGAAGGCTCGAGCATCCACTTAAGGATAACGGTGGATAACGTGGATATGTTAATACGCTGTATGCACACACTTCACAAGTACCTCAACCTCGTATATTTCACGCTTTTAACTGATTAGAATATCCCTAACCTAGCCCTTCACTCAGAACAAATGCCCTTTACAAGGAAGAAAGTCTTGTTTTACGGAAATCGCAGAAAATGTAAATCTAGATGTCGGGCTAGGATTTGAACTCCAGTCATCTTGACTGCGTGTCTATTGGCCTTACTGCTACATCAACTCACTCGGTTGCAGTTCTAACTAGACATTGGTATCTTTGAACGTTATCCCTACTATTTGACTGTACAACTTCTTTATTTTGTATTACTATCATAATTTCGGCCTTAAGCCATTATCAAGTGCAACAATGTAGGGTATAATTAGACTTTGTACACCCAACATTATTATACTTGATAACAGCTTAACGCCGGAATTATGATAGTAACATAAAATAAAGGTTTTGTACAGACAAGTGGCGGGAATATCTTTCAAATATTATAACATGACTTCGACCGAAAAATATGAGAAGATTATCAACAGATACTGGTATGATCACTCAAATTCTAGCCAGTAATAAAGCAAACGTCAGAGAGCCATTCAATATGTTGGCCGCGGAAGGCGTCTGACCGGAAACTTCGGGGTTGCCTGCATCTTTGGCCCGCTTGGAATAATGTACGACCTCCTCTGGATTCGATCCTGTGGCTTCACCCGCAGACGAGCAGCGCACCGCAGCCCAGAACTCATTAAAAGTTTCCTTTCAGGATGCTATTAACGCTCACGTTATAGACTTCGACCTTTGGCAACTTTTTATGAAACGTAATATAAAGTTACCGTTAATTATCATCACAAATTGCAATCTGCTAAGATGCACGATGGTGTCCACGTGAACAGCAAGGTAAGTGTCGAAGAACATGATACTTCAGAAATCTCCAATAAGCACATCCACATCGTATCTGAGGGAAATCTCATTGAACGCCGTAAGGCCACTCGCCCAATTTAGCATATCGTGAGAAAGAACGCTAATGCAAACGTTCCACAAATGGGTCTCGGAACACCTGTGTTTTTAGTCAGCTGAAGTTTTGGATACTGAAGTAAAAACATTGTATATGTAGGAATGAAATGAGGCTATTCGTACGACGTAATATACCCGCATAATATAATTTATTGACCTACGAAGCTGTCCAGAGCAGCAGAACTTGGCTGTTAGCAGTTTTTATTCATGAATATCGCTACTGATCAGTTGTTCGCTATTGATTTCTATATCAATGTTCCATCAAAGGCGTAGCAGTGTACATTATCGGGCAAGCTATTTATGTAATAATCTGGAAACCTACGTATTGGCTGGCCGGGGTGGCCGAGCGGTTCTAGGCGCTACAGTCTTGAACCGAGCGACCGCTACGGTCGCAGGTTCGAATCCTGCCTGGGGCATGGCTGTGTATGATGTCCTTAGGTTAGTTAGATTTAAGTAGTGCTAAGTTCTAGGGGACTGATGACCTCAGAAGTTAAGTCCCATAGTGCTCAGAGCCATTTGATTTGAACTTACATATTGTGTGCAAAGCTCTCACGTGGTAAAAGGTTTTCTTCCACCAGCGTAGCTTCCATAGCGTCGCTCGTTATCACCGCCTCAATGGAGGCTGTTCTAGGTTGATGTGTCTGTATTCAGTACTCTTTAAAGTTTGAGGAAATCGCTGAAAGAGAAAAAAAAGCGAGACGCTACATAAAACAAACAGTACTTTCAGAGCAACATAAAAATCATTAAAATATAAAAGCGTTTACCAATGTTGATCAAGATTCTATGAAGAACAGTGTCGTAGAATTGTTGCAAAGCAGTGCCAAAAAATTCTAGAGTTTGTTAGAAAAAACATTATGGTAGATATCCTTGTACGAAAACCTCAAATACTAGAGCCGATCAATAAGCAAAGCTGAAAGCAGGTTAGTTTTAGTCAGGATTCGAATACACCATACTATATCTCACTCCTTTGACTAGAAAACCCCATTTTTAACAGAATCTCCGTTTCGTGCGACAGCCTTACGCCACGTTACTCGGAGGGAATATATGCCAGTATGGTCTCACTCTACTGGTCGACGTCGGAGTTAACGTCTTGCTACATCAATGACCTCCCCACCATCCACGTACTGCTTCCCGTGGAGTGCATCCTTCATTGGGCCAACAAGTGAAAGTCGAAAGGTGCGAGATGTGGGCACACATCTTCGAGTATCCCCACTGGTGTACGAGGATGTCAATGCTACCAACAGAGACATCCAATTGTGCAGCGAAGTGCTTGATTGTAATCCGTCGATCACCTCGAATGAGTGTGTCTACACACTCCGACATTGTGGGAGTCACAGCTGTGTGGGGCCGGTTGGCACACAGGAGATCAGACAAGTTTGCGCGACCTTGCGATGATGACACACACCTATCCCAGCGTCACTGTGCTTTTGTTCACTCTCAGGTCTCCGCAGACATTCCGCAAGGGCCTATGAATATCTGGGAAGCTCTGGTTCTGCGCCAAAACAACTCAGTGACAGCTCTCTGCTCAAAATACCATTTGGAAGTCTACTGTCGCATATTTAAAAAATGTAACGCCCGAAACGCAACAGAACAGCAGCCGGAACGAATAAGTTTTCTAGAAAGTACTCAGAGTACAAAGGAGGCGACACAAACTGTACAAATGACTCTGAGCACTATGGGACTTAACGTCTGAGGTCATCAGTCCCCTAGAACTTAGAACTACTTAAACCTAACTAACCTAAGGACATCACACACATCCATGCTCGAGGCAGGATTCGAAACTGCGACCGTAACAGTCGCGCGGTTCCGGACTGAAGCGCCTAGAACAGCTCGGCCACAGCGACCGGCGGAGACGCCACAGGAGGGGCGTTGATTTGGGTGGGGCTAGAAGTGTTTCATAGACTCACGAAGTATCACGTGAGCTCACGTGAAGGGTCCCGAGGTGTGGCAGTGCACTGGCGATACCCACATATGTTCACACAAGACCGGAGGCCGGAAGTGCCAATGTGGAAGGGGCGGCGTGGTCTACTGCACAGTATATTGGCGGTGGCGCCGTACGAAAAGAGAGTTCACTACAGACAGCGGTCCAGGAGGAACGTCTGTGTAGGCCAGGCGCAGGACCTGGACTTTAAGTATTCGCTCGCGCTCATACTTACCCAAGTACCTCCCTCCGTGGGATTTTGCAATCACGAGTAGTGTACTTTCACTCAAGTCATTATCCAATTCGTGCTCAGACGAGCAATTAATGATTGTAGTTATTCAAGTCTTACCTTTGTTCAAGCGTTCCCCGACGGAGACCCATAACTCTTTCAAACTTCCAGTTAGTCATCTCCACGTTAGCTGACTGGACGGACCGTCGCTAGTCTCCAGTCTGATGTAGTGTCTGGACAGCTACCGGAACTTCATGAAATCATAGGGGCTGAAATGCGAATATTCCCCGAAATCCCACCAAAAAAATCTGCATTTTTTTCAACCAGAATTCTCCAAGAACAGAAATTTGTTGCCTTATTTACTGAACGCCCCTCGTATTGCCTCTGACGGTAATAAACTTGCTTACACTTCTTACCAGGTCATACCTTACCAGATCAGACCTACCACCCATCAAATATAATACGAAATGTTGGATATGCCACAGGTGGCGCAAGAATATTTCCGACAGGTACGCTATGAAAGAGAATTTAGAGCGAAAAGATTTTGGTAAGGGTGGGACCGGTTTGTAGCTGAATTAAATGAGAGTAGAGAAAGATCCCTGATAGGTGGGAGGGAGATAATGGGAAGTGAGCTCTGATATGTAGGAGAAAGGAGAGAACATCAAATTCTATAGAAACACATCTGAGGAGACGACAGCGATTACTTACATCTGTATCTGCATAAATACTTCAAAAGCCAACATGCGCTGTGTGGCGGAGGGTTCCTCCTATCACTGATAGTAATTCCCTTTCTCGCTCCAGTCGCAAATAGAGCGAGGAAGAAACGACTATATGCTTCCGTACAAGCTCTGATTTCTCTTATGTTGTCCTCTAGGTCCTTAGGCAAAATATACGTTGTTAGCAGTAGAACAGTTCTGCAGTCTTGCATGTGCCGATTCTCCAAACTTTCTCGATATCGCTTGGCGAAAAGATCGTCTTGATCCCTGATCCCTCTAGGGATTCCCATTAGAGTTCATGCAGAATTTCCCTAATACTCGCACGTTGATCGAACACACCGGTAACAAATCTAGAATCACACTTCTGAACTGCTTCGATGCCTTTTTTAACGCGACCTAGTGGAGGTTCTAAGTACGTGAGCAGTACTCAAGAACGGATTGTACTAGTGTTCTGTACGCGGTTCCTTTTATATATGGGCTACAAATTTTTAGAATTCTCTCAATAAACGGAAATCAATCATTCGCCTTCCCCAAAACCAACTTTACGTGCTTGTGCACGTCATGTCGCTTTGCAACTTATGTGTCTCGAGGTGGCTACTTCACTCCTCGACGTGGCTGTGTCAAGCAACACACCTCTAATACTATATTCGAGCATTACATGATGTTTCCCCACTCATCTCCATTAACTTACGTTTCTCCGTATTTAGAACAAGCTGTCATTCACAACACCATTTATGTCCAAGTCATCGTGTATGCCCCATTCATGGAAAACCCTTGTGGCACTGTATCCTAAGAATATGGAATCCGCACATTGTCATTCGTCTATGGTTCGTAGGATATCTTGTGAGAAAAGGGCAAACTGAATCCTACACGAGCGGTGTTTTGTTCCATGCTGATTTGTGGACAGAAACTTTTCTCTCTTGAGAAAGTTTATTATATTGAAATTAACAACATGCTCAAGAATTCTACAGCAAAGCGATGTTAAGGACATTCGTTTGTTATTTTCAGACCGTTCTTTTACCCTTCTTATGCGCAGGAGTCACTTGCACTATTTTTCCACTGGCTTGTGTCTTTATGCTGGCAGAGAGATTCATGTTAAACGCAAGCTAAATAAGGGGCCAGCACCGAAGAGTGCTGCCTGTAAAACAGAATTATGATTCCATCTGCACATGGCTTGGCATTAAGTTTCAACTCCTTGATTTTACTTTTCAACTTCATGAAGGCTAGTTTACCCTTCTTATGCGCAGGAGTCACTTGCACTATTTTTCCACTGGCTTGTGTCTTTATGCTGGCAGAGAGATTCATGTTAAACGCAAGCTAAATAAGGGGCCAGCACCGAAGAGTGCTGCCTGTAAAACAGAATTATGATTCCATCTGCACATGGCTTGACATTAAGTTTCAACTCCTTGATTTTACTTTTCAACTTCATGAAGGCTAGTTTTATATCTTCCATACGGGAGTTTGTGCGGCAGTCAAACGATGGAATGTCTGTACGATCATCTTGCATGAATGATTTTTTTTAACATGAAATCTAAAACTTCCAGCTTTCTTTTTCGTAGCCCGCTATTGCCACAACAGAGTGGGGTCATCCACATGCTTAGCGATTTTGAATAGAATCAGAACTTCCTAGGATTATCTGCAAGATCTTTCAGTAACTTATGACGGTGGAAGTTGTATGCTGAAGGTTGGTTGGTTGGTTTGGGGAAGGAGACCAGACAGCGAGGTCATCGGTCTCATGGGATTAGGGAAGGACGGGGAAGGAAGTCGGCCGTGCCCTTTGAAAGGAACCATCCCGGCATTTGCCTGGAGCGATTTAGGGAAATCACGGAAAACCTAAATCAGAATGGCCGGACGCGGGATTGAACCGTCGTCCTCCCGAATGCGAGTCCAGTGTCTAACCACTGCGCCACCTCGCTCGGTATATGCTGAAGGTATCAGTGTTTTGATAGTCACATAAATTACCACTAACTCTTGTCCGTCGATATTTCGGTGTTCTTTTTTGAATCGAGAGCGCAACAATATCTGTTTTCTTAGTTTTTTTCCAAATTTTGTTATTAAATCACTTTGGGTTAACGAACACTACAGCGCAGAATTACTAGACGCTAGTCAAACAAGTTTGATCGCAAAATGGGGCAATCTTCATCAGCAAACTGATAATGCTCTCGCGAGATGTTATCGCTTGAAAAGCGCTAAAACGTACCACACTTCGTCCAAAAATAGATATAAATAGCCCAGGCGATGAACTGACAGTAAGCTCTCTCTCTCTCTTTCTCTCTCTCCCTCTGTTTATCAGGTGTAGATGTATGATACCGGAATTTCGTTGCAATAATTACACGTCTGTTGTTTGAAACTGATAAACAATACTTTATTCAAAATAATCTCCATTGCTATTTATACTTTGCTTTATACAATGCCACGCCAAAAAGCAGTTCTTTTGAAGCGAGCTAGTCAGCAAGCGATTTTCGTACATTTTTATACGCATTGAAGCGTTCTTCAGTGAGAGCGTGTCCCAGTCATGCAAATAGATGATAATCGTCCCAAGCCAAGTCTGGAGAATAAGCTACATGCTTCGGTCGTTTCCCTGACCCGTTTTTCTGTGTGTGACGGGCCGTTATCACGGAGCAATATGACGCTGTGTTGGCATTTTCGATACGCCGGTCGTTTTTCACGTAATGCTGAATTAAATCCATGATTTGCTGTTGGTAGCGATCAGTGTTAACGGTTTCACCAGGTTTTTGCAGCTCATAATAGATGACACCCTTCTGGTCCCACCAAACACACATCGTTGTCTTCTTTCCAGAGCGATTTGGTCTTGCAGTGGATATCGATGGTTTGCCTGGTTTCACTCACGATTTACGCATTTAGGATATGCACTTTTCATCAGCTGTCACTATTCAGTGCAGAAACGAATTTCTTTTGTACCTGGCGAGTAGCGTTTCACAAGTGGTCCTTCGATTTGCTTGCTGTCTTTCATTCAGTTCATGCGGAACTCATTTTCCCACTTTCTGCAGCTTTCAACCGAAGAGAAACGGCTTTCTGCCTCACATTCAATTGTTCCGCGAGTTCCTGTTGAGTTTGAGTATCACCTTCGTCCAATAAAGCCTGCAATTCGTTGTCTTCTCATGTCTAAATCACCTCTTTTGAATGTTTTGAACCACCCAAGAGCATGTTCGCCGAAAGCTTCGACAAGCATTCGATGCAATTCTGCAGCAGTTTTCTTCAAATGATAACAAAAAACGAATCCTGTCCACAAATCGTAGATCGTAGGTTTTTAGCCTTAGAAGATACTATCAAAAGTCATTATGAAAAAAAATTCTATAACGTTATACTCGGCGAGTCTTGAAATTAGTTGCCAGAATTAGACCTCCTCTAAAAACCATCAAAAAAAACACCGAACAAAAGTTCAAAAAGGTATTAAATACTTATTCTAGTTTCAGAGTAGACATAGTTATACTATGTCTACTGAATGCAAGCGCCCTGCTTTCGAACGTTCCTGTAGGCTTACTTTCCGGCAGCTTGGTTTTGTGGCAATTAAGAAAAAGACTAACCCACTTTTTCCTAACATTTTTGTCTTTGAAAGGGCGTTTCATGTTATTTCTCTTTGCCGACTGTGCGCTCAGCCCTCATAATCATTACGAGTAATCCCAAAGAAAGAAGATCCCTTACAATTAGCAAGCCAGTAGTAAACCTGCTCTTCTTCAAGATTTTTATCCAAAGTTGTAGGTCTACCTCTGTTCACTTTTGCTCCTTCCTCATTTGTACCATACTTCGTATTGCACAACCTCATAAGTGCTGTTTTTGGAACACTTATTTACTCGCCTTCTTCTATCCCATCTTTTTTTTCTGATCTGCACCAACAGCTTTAATCATTTTAGAAGGACTCCTCATTCATTGATCAACCTTCTTCGAATCTGCAATAGAATTCTAAGAGAATAAGAGTGTGTGCTAACACAGGCAGGGGTCGTTTTTCAGCAGCTGAAGCGTGTCCAGTTTAAGCAAACTACAGCTCACAGTTTGTTAATCAAACAAATTTTTAACGAAACGTCTACACCAAACGGTTAATTATAGCCATTGGCCTTAAGTCTTAATCTTCAAGAACACGTAGAACCTGAAAGCCTTATCTGCCAATATCTAGAAGAAATAACGAAAAATGAAGCACAAAGTAAAAACTTTTTTCGGTTGTCGAAACTAGGCGAACTAATAAGTAACAAGTTAAGTGGACGACTTTTTCAGTCCGCTAAAGAGTGGTAGAAGCCTAAACTACTATTTAGATTTTGTTGCACTAGAGCTCAAGAGAATGTAGAACCAAGAAAACCGGGGGGTCCACTTTAGAGGGGGAGTCCAGCCCTTTAGAATACTTTCCTCTACTAACCATTAATGTGATTTTTGTAGGAAGGCGGTGAGTGGGTCTGCTCTTGTGATCTGCAAAATAGGCCAAATGAAGGAAGCGAGTAGGAGCAGGTGAGGCAAAGCACTTCGGTACTGCGTGTAAATTTAAAGATCTTTACTATAGGCAAAAACAAGTTAATAAATGGTTACATAACTTTGAGGTGATGAGCACGTGGGTGGCGCGAAGCCGTATTCCCGTCGTAAGTAGTACAAAGTCTCAATAGCAAGCCAACACACTCTGAAGTTGAAGCGGTGTTTCCAGGCCGTCTGCTCTTGATAAAATGGGCAAAAAGCAGAGCTGCGTTCGTTGAGTTCCACAGCGTCGGCTAGAGGGCGCTGTGGTCGGCGTAGTTCGTCCGCTCTCGTAGTGCCAACCTACGACCGTGCTCCTACGCGGTGGCATCGGAAGTATCGACGCCACAGTGATCACAGCTTATAATCGACCTCAACGTGTAATAATGACTCACAAATTGCAGGTGGCAGCACTAGCAGTGAAGCATATATAAAGCTTGTCCAGGGAATGCGGAAAACAGTGTAGTCGTTGTCGTAATGCGGAAACGGAGTGATCTATTTGATGTCCAAAAGGGGATGATCATTGGTTTTTAGACCAAATATGGAAGTATTTCCTAAAGTGCTGAATCCATTAACTGTCTGCCTGCTTCCGGTGGTTAAAGTTGTAAGCATGGCGAAACAGCACTATCCGAAACAGGCGCCGACGCAACTTGGCGCACCATGGCCCATAGAAGACAGGGGTGAATGACGACTGCAGGTATGTGTACAGGTGAAGAGACGTGCAACTGCTGAGCTGCTGACCGCCCAGAGCGATCAAGGGGCTACCAGCAGTATCTCCTCAACGACCGTTCACCAGCAGGTGCCTCGTTCTTGCACCCATGCCGATTACTGTTCGTTAGATTCGAGGACCAGAACCATAGCTGGACGTCCACTGAGTGTCGACAGGTGGCCTATTCCGATGACTCATGTTTTATGCTCCATCAGAAAGATGATCATTTGCGTGTACAGCGTGAAAAGTCGGAAATCAAAAGGTCCATGCAGGAGGACGGAGCTTTACGGCCTGGGGATCTTTTCCGTGGAAACCCTTCGATGATCTCGTCATCCTGGAAGGCTCAGTGAATCAACACAAGTATGCACCTATTCTTCGAGACCATTTCCACCCCTAAATACACTTTATTTTTCCTCTGCACTATGGCATCTACCAGCAGAACAATTCAACACACACCACGTAGTGTACGTGTGTGGTTCGAAGAGCAGCAGACTGAGTTTACGGTACTGCCGTGGCCACCAAATGGTTCAAATGGCTCTGAGCACTATGGGACTTTACATCTGAGGTCATCAGTCCCATAGAACTTAGAACTGCTTAAACCTAACTAACCTAAGGACATCACACACATCCATGCCCGAGGCAGGATTCGAACCTGCGACCGTAGCGGTCACGCGGTTCCAGACTGAAGCGCCTAGAACCGCACGGCCACACCGGCCGGCGTGACCATCAGACTCTCCAGATATAACCAATGGAGAAACTGTGGGACCACCTCGATCGGGCTGTTCGTGCCAAGGATCCTCAACCGAGAAACCAAACGCAGCTGGCCGAGACAGCGGCGTCAGTACGGCTCCACATCCCTGTCGGTTCCTTCCACAACTTCACTGATTCTCTTCCTGCATGTCTCACTGCGGTGAGCGCTGTTCAAGGTGGTTATTCAGGCTTCTGAGAGGTGGCCACATTAATGTGACTGGACTGTGTATTAGCAGTCGTGACCTCTTCGTTAGAAGTGGGCAATGAGTCCCCAGTTTACATGAATTAACCCTGAAAATATTTTTATGTGTGTGAGAATCACGTGTGAGCCGTGGTGCGCGTCTTTGGCACGACTGTCGATTACCCTGCTGTACTACGATCTTTGCCCCGGTTATGACCTGCCGGCGGGTATTGGCGGAAGGGGGCGTTGGTCGTCGAACTCACTGAGTGATCTCTATACATTCTGGATGTAGAAGTCTGGTCTCTGAATATAGAACTGCAGCGTGTCTGAAAATACACGTGCTTTGCATCGCCCGCGATATTGTAGTTTGGCAAACAAACAAATTTCCATCCGTCTGCATATGACAAGGAATTGCAGACTGATATCTTGTTTTGAACTTATTATGTCAACATACGCTTATGAGGGAGTGGAATTGAAAAGTATTTTCTAGTGACATTTCCTAGCAGACATTTTGTAGTTTGGCAAGAAACTAAATATGAGCATTTATGGCTGGCACGATAGAATGGCTGAAGTTCAACATCCAGGTAGCATAGATATCACTGGACTCACTACGAGGCGCTAGGACGTGCTTGAGGAGACGACGGAGCAAACACGGGGCTCGGCCAGCGGTGGCGCGGCCGGTCTGACTTGCAAGACGGTCGCGAGTTGTGGTGGACCTGTCTGATGTCAGCTTCGGGCGCTGCTCGTCGCATTGCTATGGGGCCTGTTTTCTCGGAGGGACACATCCCTCGAGACCATCTCGAACAACGCTCTCCATCGTACGTGTAAGTGGTTTTGGTGCCTTCGTTTCGTCAAACGATTTGCGTTGCAGCGAGTGTATTTGTTGGTAGGTTGGTTCGAATGTACGTGTTGTCGAAGTAAGAGCAGCCGGCAGAGTCTGTGTGACTGTACGCAAACCAACAGTTAAAAATGGTTCAAATGGCTCTGAGCACTATGGCACTTAACATCTGAGGTCATCAGTCCCCTAGAACTTAGAACTGCTTAAACCTAACTAACCTAAGGACATCACACACATCCATGCCCGAGGCAGGATTCGAACCTGCGACCGTAGCGGTCGCGCGGTTCCAGACTGAAGCGCCTAGAACCACTCGGCCACACCGGCCGGTGCCAGCAGCTACTATTTGCTTTAAAATCCGCTGGTTGGATGACTATTAAAAGGTAGATTAGCACGAAGGCTTGAGTATGATTTAGGGTTATTGCCACCAAGCGACGTCCCTGGCACAGGGCTGTAAAAAAAAATAAAAAAAAAAAATAAATAAATAAAAAAAAAATCACATGCAGCCAGTTATTCTGTTATTAGTAAAACTTGTAAAGCTAGTCATTTATATGTTCTTCCTTATATACGTGCACTTATTGAATGCTCTCACTAACAGTAACTGGTTTGTGTATTTGTTTACCAATTTTTTAACCTATATGGTTTGCGTTTGGTTGGTGTTTGCCGTGTCTTCGGCGGTCTGTTTGTGTTCCAGTTTCTGCGAGGTGGAGTGCGTGTGTGCGGCGCCACGTCCCGCTTCTTTGCACAGAAGCTGTGACCTGCCGTCTAATGGGAAGTGACTCCTGGTTGGGCCCCGGCGTTTAGGTGTTCGGAGGGCTGGTCTGCTGCTTCCGGCATCTAAGTTAAGTCACCTTTTGCCCAGGGCAGCCTGGCGTCACTGCCCACTTGATAAACACCTAACATCTCTCATGTAATTTTTAAAAAAATTAATTTGCTCGCCAATGAACTACATTAAGTGTAGCGTATTGTGCTAGTTATTGCTCAAAAAAAAATTTTTATCTGAGCCATCTTTATATTAGTTCAGATTGATTGTTCATTAAGTAATTCTGATTTGGTGCTTGCTTGAGAAGGAAGCTATTGGTCATTTTCTATTGTTTTTAAGACGGCCACATGTTGATTGTTTGTTAGCTGATTTATAAATGTGGTCTTGACTGAATTGTTAACTTATTGGCCAACTAGTTGTTGTGTTTGAGTGACGTTATAGAGGCCTTGTCCTCTCATGCTAATCCCAGCTTCCTAAGTCACAAGGTGCAAAGGACGATTTCACTGGAGCTCCTCCCAGAGTAAATTACAGCTTGGCAAGAAAAATAAGAAAAATGAAGAAGAACTTTGACGAATGGTGTTCCATAAAAAATTAGAGTTGGCTGAGTTTTTCAAAATCGGGCGTGAGAAAGCAAAACGGTTTCCAGATCTGAAATCAGCATGATAAACAGCATTGTGAAAAGTAAAAACCAGTTTGCTTGTTCTTTTAAATAATTAGTGTCAAGTAAGAACGTGCAGGTAGTAGACAGTTTGCCATCGGTACCTCAGCAGTTAATTACTGAAGGCCACTGGAATGAGAGGGCAGCAGGGGCCGTATTGGCAAAGGTTTCCGGTACGGGAGATCGCACGCCTCCCGCGGGAGCCACTGCTGTAAGTGGCGCTACCTCCTGAGACCGGGCCAGGGGAAGCGTGCCGCGTACCACCTGCTGCTCTGCTGCACCCGACGGCGCGCGGCTGGAGAGGGGGCTGGGGAACGTTCTCTGCGCTCCGTGCGTGTGTGTATTACGGGGCGCACAGGGCCGGAAAATGAGAATCCGAAATGAACTCATCGTTTTACCGTTGATACAAAAAAGAAAAAAAATTAAAAAGAAAAGAGAAGAAATCCAAAGGCACAAGAGCGCAAGGGAGCCCTCCAGACTACAACGTTGTTGCGCGTGAAATTGATTCTGCTGTGAAACTTTAGTCGTAAATAATTTACGTAAAATGAACTGTTATTAGCAGAAATAGGTGCTAGTATGTACACACATTTACTGTCTCCCAGATCGATCAAAACAATGTAGCCGACATTGTGCGAAACGACGCTGAAACGCAGAAGGAATTTGTGACAGTCTTGAGGGGTGACATCTGTACGGAGATGGAATGTGTTGACTTTTCTGCGGAAACCAAGAAACTTCAGGTAGTTTCTTTCTTTCACATTCGTTGATTGCGCCAACTTAACGATCATCTCCCAAACCAACATAGACCTCGGGCTGACCTACACATCAGTCTGATACTAGAACCACGTCTTTTGCTGTCGCATTCGTTTTCTTCACCAATTCACAACCACACTGTCTCATTCCCAGATAACTTAGACCTCGTCTGCAGATGACCAAAGTAGCACAAAAATCCAATGTCCATTGCAGTTGTAGTTTAAATCGCAATGATCCAGTGCCCATTGAATCGTAATTGACGATCTCGGTGCGTCAACATGGTAACATGTAGAGATCGTCTGCTGTGACACCCCGTGTTCAACAATGTATCTTGAATTATATGCTCAAAAACACTTGTGAGTGTTCCGATATTGTACTCTGTCATTAGCTCTACCACAGATTGCCGTATCGTTCTTTACAGAGGCGCAAAGCTTCCACGTTCAGTG
Organism: Schistocerca piceifrons; assembly: GCF_021461385.2. NCBI lineage: Eukaryota > Metazoa > Arthropoda > Insecta > Orthoptera > Acrididae > Schistocerca > Schistocerca piceifrons. The sequence goes on along the minus strand of NC_060138.1, from coordinate 449,285,881 downwards.
ATAATGTGTACAACTTGTGGTTTGGCCATTATTCAGCCACTTTCCACAGAAGTTCCCGACAGTAGCATACGACCAGCCGACATGTTGCTAGACGCCGGGCAACAATCTGCTCCTTGTCGATATTACTTACGTTATTGTATTTCACATTTGCGGTCCGTATCGTCGCTAGAAAGACTCCCCATTCGCCTCTGCACCACTTACACACTGTCTAAACCAAATGCAATACTTTCAAGGACAAAGCCATTTTGTTGACAAGTGATGTGTCAGCTAGCTCATCTGTGAAAGTATATGAAAACGAATCCAGACTAAATGAAACACTCATGTCACAGGAAGGGTAGCTAAACAATCTCATCAATAAGTATTTTACCACACCTCCTCCCTCCCCTCTCCCCCCCCCCCCCCCTCTCTGGCCTCAGGCACCTTGAACCTTTTCTTACAGCTCGGCAACAGTTCTTGCAGGCTCTGGAGATCGAGTAAGTTCTCGCTTCATCATGTCCCATATGTCATATGCGTTCAGGTGGAGAGACATCTGGCGATCTAACGGGCCAGGGCAGTTCATGAAGAGCACTTTACGTCACAGCAACAGTATGCAGATGTGCATTGTCCTGCTGAAAGAGCATTTCACCTTCGGCAATAGCACCTGTGCAATGTAGTAGGCACTGGATACTTTGCCCTGTAGAAACACTAGATGTGATAGCCAGTAGTAACTGACGGCTCCACACCATGAAGCCTGGGATGAGACCTGTGTGTCGTTGGCGAATACACTCTGGAGTAGGTCTACTTCATACATCTACACCCCCATCACTCGCATACAGAATGAACCTACTACCACTGAACACAACAGAGTGGCGTTCCAATCTCCAGTCGACTCTTTCGCGACACCAAAGTAGTCATGCTTGGCGGTATAGTATCAGAGACAGCCTGACCAAAGGCACACATGATATTAGTCCTGCTCCAGACAGACAGGTCCCAGTGATCCTTGGTGACATATCACATATCAGATGCAACGTATGCCCAGATTCCTTCCCTAGATGATGCTGATCGGCCACTTCTGCTGTCACAAAGCATCGACCTCGACTTGCGACTGTAATTAAAGCACTAGCAGAAACAAGGAATAACAGTATCTGAATAAATCACAATAAAACGAAAAAAATCTCAACGTCAATAATCAATCATAGACGCTCCGAATGCAGCTCAGGTTAAAGGATAACCCTGAAGCTCCAATCAAATATTATATTTGCACTGAAAACTGTCCCAACTGATACACTATACTCGAATTTGGGAAGTTCCTCATCCTCATACGGCTGCCGACAATGGTAGTATTCCATCCCTTGAACGATTCAGAAATTCTTCGAAAATCCCAGCTGACACCCATCATTCTTCAGGTCGTGAATCAAGGATCTCTCTCTAGCACACGTATCTACAGATATCTAACGCGACAGATTGTCTCCACCGCCATTTTTGCCTTTTGTTCCTCGGCTTCTGGAACTTCTATGGTATGATAGCTGTTTGCTCCTATAATCACAGGTGTTGTAAAAGCGTAACCGCGTTATGTTAATAACATTGTCTTCCGTATCTTCTCCATCTAGAAACGTTAACCAACGTCATACAATGGGTTTCCACGACGGGGTGTCGTAGCTGCTGATGAGACTAACCGATTCAGTGTCGCAAGGAGTACTTCCGAAGATGTCCAGCGCAACTCTGGCGGAAACATCAGGAACCGGAAAGTTTCCTCGACCACGGCCATACAGCTCGGAAGATTCATCAGCTACTGTTAACCAACATCACCAGGATTTGATTGGTGTGCAACACTTAAAGGCGAATAAAACATTGGCATGATATGTCACTATCAAGTAACATAGTTCGATCAAACTTGGACCATACATAGAAAAGGACTGCTACAGAATTTACGAAAGGCAACCGAAAGAAATACGCAAAGATTTTTTTTTTTTTTTTTTGAGTCATCAGTCTTCTGACTGGTTTGATGCGGCTTATCACGAATTCCTCGCCTGTGCCAACCTCTTCATCTCAGAGTAGCACTTGCAACCTACATCCTCAATTATTTTCTGAATGTATTCCAAACTCTGCCTTCCCCTACAGTTTCTGTTCTCTACAGCTCCCTCTAGTATCACGGAAGTCATTCCCTCATGTCTTAACAGATGTCCTATCATTCTGTCCCTCCTCCTTGGCAGGGTTTTCCATATATTCGTTTCCTCTCTGATTCTGCGCAGAACCTCCACATTCCTTATCTCTTCAATCCACCTAATTTTCAACATTCGTATGTAGCACCACATCTCAAATGTTTTGATTCACTTCTGTTCCATTTTTCCGACAGTCAATGTTTGACTACCATACAATGATGTGCTCAAAACGTACATTCTCAAATAGAGACCAATGTTTAATACTAGTAGACTTCTCTTGGCCAGGAATACCTTTTTGCCAGTGCTAGTCTGTTTTTGATCTCCTCTTCTCGTAAAGATACGAACAGAAATTACACGTTTATTCAAATACAATATCACCACGGTTTGTGACGGTCTCCTTGACATTACATATGGCGAGTCTTGGTTATAGTAGGGCTTGTGATCACCAAGGGAGGCGATGTATGCTCTGCAGTGTGCTTCCATGCTGGCCACAACGTTGGTAAGTTCCTGTGGTAGGGCGTTCCATTCCTCCACCAGCGCTGTTCACAACGCTGGAAATTCGTTGGTGCATGTGGACGTTCTGCAATACGTCTCCCAAGCGCATACCTTATGTGCTCGACGGGGGTTTAAATCGGGGGAACCTGCAAGGCAGTCCATTATCCGAATATCCTCTCTTTCTACAAGCTCCTCCACGTCGCTGTTCGATGCAACCGCTCATTGTCAGCCACTAAGATGTAGTCTTCTGAAAAGACGCGTGTGGGGAAGGACTAAAGAATAACGCATGAGGTTGACTGACGAGTGTACTCCGTTCAATGATATGGAGGTCAGTACGCATATGCATCATTATGCCTTCACGTCCCATAACACCTGGACCACCAAAACGGTCGTGTTCGATAGTGCTTGACGTACTCTCACATTTATGCACTGACGGAAAAAAGTCGCAACACCAAAATTTTGGGAATACATTTCTGTAGGTAATATATTTAAATGATTAATATTGCACGATCACAAGTTAATGTAAGCGCGAGATATGCTATTGCAAATGTGAAATGCTGGTTCATTAATATCCGGCGTAACCGCCAGAATGTAAAATGCAAGCACACAAACGAGCATGCATTGTGTAGTACAGGTGACTGTTCCCAGAATGAGATTTTCACTCCGCAGCGGAGTGTGCGCTGATATGAAACTTCCCGGCAGATTAAAGCTGTGTGCCGGACCGAGACTCGAACTCAGGGCCATACATTTACAGGTGACTGTTGTCAGTTTCTCGGATGAAGTTCCATGCCTATTGCACTTGATCGGGCAATACAGGGACGGTTAATCCTATTTGTGGATGAGACTCGTGTTGTCGTCCGATTACGTTCCATATGTGCTCGATTGCAGACAGATCTGGTGATCGAACAGACCAAGCCAACACATCTGCACTCTGTAGAGCACACTGGATTATAACAGTGATATGTGGGCGTGCGTTATCCTACTAGAAAACACACCATGAAATGCTGTTCAGAATGGAAACGAATCGCCACACCGACGTACAGTTTTGCAGTCAGCATGCGTGGGATAACCAGGAAAGTGCTCTTGCTCTCATACTAAATCGCAACCGAGATCATAACTACAGGTGTGTGTCCAGTGTGTCCAGCACTAGATTGGTTGGTGGCAGGCCCTCAACTGGCCTTCTAACGAACACACGACCATCATTGGCACCGAAGCAGAACGAGCTTTCACCAGAAAAGACAACACACTTAGACCTGCTCACAAATGAGCTCTCGCTTGGCTTTCGTTTACGTCGCACAACTCCTACTCGATGTTGTTATTTTTTTTAATCAGTTTGTATGTAAATCGAGTTGACAACACTCTACGATTTCAACAAACTGTAAGTAAAAAAATATTGATGTAGTAGCTGCGGCGGTTTAAATGCATCATTCATAATTAGCTTCACTTGTAGTGGAGCGTACCAGTTATCTTAGTGTTCACAGTAATATTTCACGTGGTTTAATGCTGGATGTGACAATTAATCGACACTTGAGATTAATTAATAAGAACCGGATCCATCAAGATTAGGACGTTCAAGTCAAATGTCCACGCAAAGGAGTCGCCATTTACCTTTCGAACAGCGAACCAGTGAATGTGCTCAGGAGAAAGCAGTTACCGTTTAAGCCAGGCAGAGGCCAGAGGAGCAGAGCGGCCAGAACGGCAGTGGCGCATGACGTAATGTGGGCCCCGCCCTTGGGGCCGCCAGTAAAAATAGCTCGGTGGTGGCGGGGTGGGGGAGGGGAGCAGGGGACGGAGCCGCGCCCATTCATCACACTGCCAGGGTGGGGCCGCACAGGCCATGCTCCAGCTGATGCCGACGCCGCCATAAACAAACACGTCAAAACCCACTGCCGCTTCTTCACAATTATTGTCGCAAGGGGGCTGTCGCATGCAAATTTCATTTCATCCGAGTACAAAAGGGACAAAGGACGTGAAATACACTGACGAAAAAAATCGCAGCACCAAGAAGGAGCTGTGCGACATAAACGAAATTTGGTAGGCATGTGTCTACACCTGAAAGATGATGTCTATCCAAATTTCGTGCCCATCGCCTAAGATCAGCTTTGAAATGAAAGTATTCCGAGTGTCGTATCACATCATAATGTTAAAAACTTTACTAGAGTAACCACCATTTGGGCCACGATTACGGTGACCTTCTTCTAGGTTAACGACGTGATGAGCTGATGTTAGTCAAGAATGTTTTTAAGGCGATAAAGACACTACTATTAACACCCCACTTATTTCGAAATAGGTCGTGTAATAAGCTGAGAAGGAAGACCATCATGTTCGGCATGTAGCTCTGGCGCATCGTACTGCATCTGCAGCAGCAATATGAGCAGCAGTTGGCATCACAACAACACAGCGGGCTTTTACAAATCGGTTACTTCAAGGATTCAAGGACAGGTCCGAACTAGACGCCCTTATCGTGCATTCCACCGATCCCAAACCACCACCATTTGCGACTTCAGTGGTCTCAATCGAGAGCTCATTGGAGGGCAGAGTAAAGGTCTGTTGTGTTTTCTGATGAAGGCTGGTTCTGATTCGGTGCCAGAGATGGCCATGTGATCGTTAGAAAGAGACCAGCTGAAGTCCTGCAACCAATTTGTCTGCGTGTTAAGACAAATTGTACCTACGCCTGGAGTTATGGTCTGGGGTATGACAGCAGGAGCACTCTCGTGCTTATTCCATGCTACCTGACTGCAAATTGGTACGTCAGTCTGGTGATTCGACTTGTTGTGCTGCCATTTATGAAAAGCATTCCAGGGGGTTTTCCCAACAGAATAACACTCGCCCACATACCGCTGTTGCGACACAACATGGTCTATAGAGTGTCGATGTGTTGCTTTGACCTACTAGACCACCAGATTTGTCTCCAACCGATATGGGACATCGTTGGACGATAGTTTCAGCGTCATTCACAAATGTCATCAACTGTCCCTGCACTGACCGACCAAGTGCAACAGGCGTGGAACTTCAGCTCAGAAACTGACATCCGGTACCTGTACAACACAATGCATCCACGTTTGCATGCTTGCAGGCAACATTCTGGAGGTTACGCCGGTTATTAATTTCACATTTGCAATGGCTTATCTCGGGCTTAAATTGGCCCGTAATCTTACAGCGTTCACCACTTAACTAGTATTCCCGAAATGTCATTACTCTACAGCAATTACCTTTTGGTGTTGTGATTTTTTTTCTCTCACTTTCTTACTGTCCTTTGCACGCATGGCTGCACAGCTTAGAACTATGCTTCATTCTGTTTACCATTTTAGTATATTAAATTTTATTCAGTTGACTTCAGGAAACCTGATGATGCCTAACAAAGCCAAAATGCGTAATTATTATTGATAAATTCAGTTTTGCTGATATTCATATCGGGTTACTGTATCAGACAGCCACGACAGAGTGGAACCAATATTATCAGAAGTTGTATTACGAATTGGATTCTCGGAAGCGAGATCTTGGAGCAACATGTAATCGTAGTGTCACAGGTGATACGTTCTCTCGTGTCCATCGGAAGTGTCCCATTCGTTTCATAGTGAGAGTGTTCCGTATCCTGGTGCCAGGCATGTGGGGAGAATTTATTCCCATGAGCAAAGGAAGTAGGTTACAGTACGCTTGTTCGCCCACTGCTTGAATACTGCTCAGCAGTGTGGGATCCGTACCAGATAGGGTTGATAGAAGAGGTAGAGAAGATCCAACGGATAGCAGCGCGCTTCGTTGCAGGATCATTTAGTAATCGCGAAAGCGTTACGGAGATGATAGATAAACTCCAGTGGAAGACTCTGCAGGAGAGACGCTCAGTAGCTCGGTACGGGCTTTTGTTAAAGTTTCGAGAACATACCTTCACCGAAGAGTCAAGCAGTATATTGCTCCCTCCTACGTATATCTCGCGAAGAGACTATGAGGATAAAATCAGAGAGATTAGGGCCCAAACAGAAGCATACCGACAATCCTTCTTTCCACGAACAATACGAGACTGGAGTAGAAGGGAGAACCGATAGAGGTACTCAAGGTACCCTCCGCCACACACCGTCAGGTGGCTTGCGGAGTATGGATGTAAATGTAGATGTAGAACAGCATAGATTAATTATCTTTAATTAAGAACAAACTCAATTTAACCACTAATCTTATGATGTCAAGCCAACGGCCTTGTCGCAGTTCTGTTATTAGTTCTCGTCACATCACCGAAGTTAAGCGCTGCCGGGCTTGGCTAGCACTTGGACGGGTCACCGTCTGGGTCTGCTGAGCTCTGTTGGCAAGCTGGGTGCACTCAGCTCATTTGAAGCCAATTGATAGTCCAAGTATGGCGTTCCAAAAAAGGATCTTGGCTTGCAAAAAATGAGGTAGAATTTATTTTTGTGTGTTGTGTATGTAGTTGAGAGCTTGTAAAATCCAAGTTCTCGACCTTTAGAAAGGGACAACTTTTTGTGGTAAAAAAGGCACTTTTTCAGATTTTCGTGTATTACTCGGAAATTATGCATCCTACTGAAAATGTTACCATTACCAAAATGAAATAGCTTTAAATTTTGTGTCGAATGATCTACGTAAATGTTAAAATCGATGCAGTCATTTGGCCACAATCAGTTTTAAAATTCGGTCATTTTTATCAACTTGGCTAAAAAGTCGGCTCCAACGCCTGTAACTCAAAAATGGTTACTCCAAATGAAAAATGTCACGTCAGCAAAGGTGTAGAATATGAAATTTCGTGTTACAAAAGCATCTAGTTTTTCAGTTTTGGACACTATTAAGCAAGCGTTCATACACTTGAAAGCAAAGTAAATCTATTCTTCATTTTTTGCTTTTATTAGTCAAAGTTTTTCAGTGAAGAGAAATTTCCAATAGGAGGACATAAGTGTGTCCTACCTTAGGGTGTAGAGGCATCTACAGATCTTCCGCGTTGACACGTCTTAAACAGCCGACGTTGCCATCCCCTCCGTTCCGTTGTTATTGTTTCCATAGTTAGCCGCGCCCAATCTTCCTGTGTTGTACGAGGGACGCGTTCGCAACTTCTTACGTCTTGCAAAATTCACGTTTCCTTGTTTGAGTTTACTTTCATTGCGCGATCAGTGAATTTAAAAAATGTGCCTCAGATCTTCAGTCGAGTGTTTTATATGTTATGGTAAATTGGCAGATGGTGACGTCGCTAAATGAAGCAGAAAGGATTGGAAACGCTACTGCAGTCCAGAGAGAATAAGATAACCGCAGCATATCGTAAATTATTAATTGGGCTGGCTGAAGCTGAATTGCAAGGTGCTTGTCAAAAGAAGTAAACTGATTAGATCGTCTTTGACAAAAGGCCCTGCATCGCCAACGTCGAATCTTCGGTCATACAAGAAGGTATTTGATTTTAATCAACACTGCTTTTATCATGGTGAGATAGTTAAAGCTAACTGGAAGAAACTTAGCAGATTTCCCTATTGAAAGCGAAATATTGTTCATAAAATGATGGAACCTGAATTAAGAGATTCTCTTAATGGGCAGTTGAAAGGCGAGGTGATGACTGGACTCGTGAAGTAATGCATCGTAACCGTGATGAAGCCTGTAGAGTCTTGTACCACTAGGAAGCAAGGGAGAGAATGTTGTTATGGTGGCCAGTATCCTCTTTCTACAACAAAAAAGCACACGTGGATTAATACGGTTCTTTATTTACAAGAACTGCTATATTTACTTAACTTGAAGAGAGTCCATTTTTGTGGTACCAGCCCATCAGTAATAGTCCCGCTACAGTCACTAATCTGGTCGCTATGTACTGTCGTATACTGTGGTGAACTAAACCCGCTCTGCCAATACACTGACAGAAACCAACTGGGAAATTAGTGAGTGTGGCAGTCCGGTCAGCGGCGGCGGCCTAAATGCGTGTTGTCAAGAGAGTGTTGGCGGAGTGTTGCTTGTGGATGTGTCTCTGGCCTTTCTCGTGAGAGGCGCGCTTGATCCATCACCTACTAATCCATCTTCGCGCTTCATCTTTGCCGACCGATGTGCTGGCGACAGCTTACGCCAGCACAAGGACCTTTGTGCTAAAGATGTTCAATATCATAGTTTTGTCAGAGGGATTTTTACCAGCCAGTCAGGAGTGAAAGAAAGAAAGGACTTCCTGGATTCACACGGATAGATGAGTCAATGGAAATGATTTCTTCCTACGTCAGACAGTCAGAAGATGGTCAGAAATGATTTCTTCCTTCAGTGAACAATCAGAAGAGTGCCAGTTTACTTTGCAGGAGTAAAAGGACCACATTACGAGTGGCTGGGAGGCTGACGTGAGGACCATAAAAACTTGACTGTTTTGGAAGTATGGTGAAGAAATAATGTTTATTGACAGACATAAAAAGAGCACAGTAGTGTTTTTCACAAGTACAGACTATAAGATACTGTCTGATAGTTTCTATCACAGCAAGCTATCGGATCCATGAGAAAGGCGTCTGAGAATTGTACACACTGCTGTTGAGTTTTCGAGAGGATATCCACACAAAGGTCTATGATACAAAGCAATACCCCCTCATCTGATGATTTCTTGTCAGACGTCCAATCACTGATCCCTGAACCATTTCTCCACTTCTCTGACTCGTTGATTTTGAAAAACAAAGGAGTAACTCTAGATAAACGGGGAAAAAGTGTGTTCTTCGTCACATGCAGTGATTTCTGCAGCAAGACAACGGTGCTGCCTGAACTGCTGTCGGTTGCATTCTGTCCTCGCTTGTCTAGATTTATTTCTAGTTTCTTGTCCATTTTAGTTATTGTTAAGTACTGATATCTTTTTCTTTTCAATTTAAGCTGAATTTTCACTATCCGTTCTGTCAAATAAGTTAGAGGTTCGTGGCGCTGGACGTTATATGGTCACTTTACTTTAGTAAAACAATTAATACTTATGCTTTTTCCAGTCAGTAGCTGTAAAAGAGAACAACGATCTGTCTCGCGGCGCCACGTATAAGCTTATGCAATCAAATACCAAATTTGGTTTATTAAGTACTATGCCCGAACAGAACAAATAGTCCTGTCACGGAAAAGCCACGTATAACTCTCCCGTTTACTATTGTTATGGTATATCCGTAAACTGGGAAGCAGATCGTAAAACGGAACTATTTTGTTAGAGTAATTATGGTATAAAACAGCAGAGCAGTGTTATCCTCTGAGAGGAATTTTGTTTGTGTTGACCGTGAAATATCTAACGGAGGTAGCTTATCGGAAGTGAAAGTCAAATGTACATAAATATTTAAACAGTAACAAACAATATTTTACCTATTTACACTGTCCAAAGAATAAAGAAAGCGGTCGCCAGCCTAATTAGGCAAGAGAATGATTGACATTCTTGTTCAAGAAAACAGGTATGAGTATCTTTAACGGGCAAACACAACCTATACTTTGCCACACGCGAGTGCAATGAACTCTGGCACCTGAATACAGTATGTTCACGGTAAGGTCGGATCTGCCAGAGCAGAACAAACTATTTGCATAAATATAACAGATAACAATACACACTATTTCTTTCAAGGCTTATTCAGACTGAATGGTCTTTATAACATTACTATTAATATTCACCGTAGAATCATAAATTGGACATAGGATCAGTATTACCTTTCAAACATTTTCCTATCTCACAAAAAATTGTAAATGTAGTTTACTGCAAAATTATGAACTGGTCATAGGTTAAGTCTCTCTCAGCTAAATACTTTTCTATTTAGAATGAAAGTTAAATGTATTTCACTAACAAATTACTTCTCACTGTCTTTTGAATAAAGAAGTTATGTTTCCATAGATAGTTGTCTTTCTATTAATTGTTATTTATCATGAGCATAAAGGGTGAACTGTGGATCCTATTACATTATTAATATGCACTTTCAGTACACAAGAGGAACCCAATATTGTACAGAATTTGGCTTGAATAGCAAGAGTAATTAAAACTTTCCATAATTAAGTAACTTTGTGCATTTGAACTACATTCAATGGAGGGGGGCCCTTAATCTTGTCCACTGTAGCAGAGCAAACTAAACACACTTTCAATACACTATAGAAACAAGTACTTAGCAAGCATGAACATATAATTCTCAACAGTTGCAGTTCAGAACTTTTACTGCAGTGAAACACAAATTTGAGATATTTGTAAGATCCTTTCAACAAACAATATTAATTTTAGCACACTCTAATACAATATTAATTTTAATATGCCTTCAATAAAGGACACTCGGTAAATACTTTAGCGTGGGAGGGACCCTAAGTGGATATGTGGCTGAGGATAAATCACGGTAGGTACAAGAGTTAAGTCAAATTTTACCTTATATTTGTGTTCACCATAACATCCTATGAGCTGATCCTTCAATGTACATTACTATAGTGTTCCATTACAGTGATTGCGCAATGTGGTGGCGATTGCATGTTGGTAGGTGGATTTGCAGGTAGAATTGCTGGACTCTGTCATTTCTTCGTGGCGATGATAGATACCAATTCCAGAATAATTCCAGCTCTTTATCCATCCATCCGAGGCTTTGGAAAGCGTCAGGAAAAGCCTCTCTCGGAACCAGCACAATACCCAACTTTTACATGAGCAGTTGATAGTTTGGTAGCTCGTTCCCGGCTGACTCTTTGTTCCACCTTTCTATCCATACCAACCATATTTTGCGCACGCTACACAGTTCCGTTCCCGAGGGGAATCACTACAACTTTTACATACGAAATAACTAAGAACCCTAAGTGAAGGTCAGCAGTTTACATAACAGTAACCAACCATATTGAATAAAACAGAACATTTGCACATATTGACATTTCTACACAAAATTATTTAAATAAAATTATTTAATTTTAAAGATAACCAAATAGATTATATGACAAAGACAAAACATATTATTTGCTCATAGATTACACTTCCTACACTCTAAAAGACATCAAAGTTTTTACAAAGAAAGGAGTATAGAATTTTGTGTTTTCGATTCAATCAAACACATTTACAGATGCTCAACGATGTAACATTAAATAAAACAAAAGGCAAAATAAATCAGTAGAGCATTAGAGCTATGGTGTTACACACTGCACGGGAAAGAAGACCTTCAACTTCGGAATTTTTGTCTGCAAGTGGTGTACCTCATTTGATCTCGTATCAAAAAGTCAATATGATATTGGCTTAAACGGTATCATTATAAAGAATGTCAGTTTCGACAACCCTGAACGCTTGAACGTATTGTTCTCTGGGTACGAGATTATGTGGATTTATAGAAAGTGGAAGAAATTCACTGATGTGCCAGAGTGGGCAGATTCATGGAAGAAGCCACAAATCACCGACAGTCGGTTCATTCAAAAATAATGAGCATCTCTTTCTTAAATTATCTTTCCACCTTGTACGACGCCATATATACATCTAATAGCTTTTAAAAAATGCATAAAACATGGTCACAAGTGGTGTTCTGTCATTTGCAATCGACCACTTTATCTGAAGACGATGAATACTGAAGAAGCGAAGGCAGTGATTTAGAACATGCCATTGTACGATTAGGTGGATTTCCCCATCCAATGTCCTTCTTCAGGTGCATCGGTATAATAATGGCAGGAAGTAGCTTGAGATACTTACTGTCCACAATATTAGCTGTAAACAGTTAGAATAAAGTTTTGGATGTGCATGCCTACGCTCGAGCAGTAAGAGCTCATACATTTCTTCACGTGGTAGGCCTATTGTCATATTACATCTTTCAGGCGATAGAAGAAGAGATGAAAATAACTGAGGAATTGTTGCTTCCCCATGGCAGGCCCACAATATTCATATGCCATGAAAAGGAAGATTACATAAATGTGATAACAAGTTTGAAAATGCGATTTGCAGCATTGAAGCAAGAGGAAAAACAACTAAATTATGGGTACAACATTATCGCATGGCTACACTCACAAAACAGTTAATTAGGACTGATCGTACTGGATAGTGGAATCTGCATTTAAACACCATTAAGAAAATGCTCTCATACTTTCATACTGCTTGTCACCTCCTGTACGCCGGAAGAGCTCTCCTTTATTTGCAAGAGATGCTCACACAGAATGACCTAATGCATGCTGGTGAATTCAACAAATTTACAAGCTAAGGCTACTTAATCATAAGGCGAAGTGATAAATTTTGGTATGGCGTATAGTCCATGACAACAGAGCAAGACGTTGAAAGTGAATGGCGGTTTTACTCATGGGTTTTCAGATTCTGTGTTGCCAAAGTGGACTTCAGGGATGGCATCCTTACTGGATGTTGCCAAAAAATTGAATAAATCGGTGATATATCATCAGGAACAAGTGATCAATGTGTGGATTTAAGAGCTTCACTCAGAGATAGAGACGCAGCAGACAGCGACAGACTGACTTATTGGCAGTTGAAACATGCACCTTATCCTAAATGTGCTTGTGTCAATAAACAATGGCGTAATTGGTGATGACTCGGTAAATCGTTAAGAGGCGTTAGTAGAAGGAATTAAGGGACTCACCAGAATTAAAGGCGAGAACTTTAAAACCTTCCATTTCAACGCAACTTCTAGGCTACAACAACTGCGACCTGCACTACGGCTCTCAAGACGGGGAAGAAGAGGGTTCCTTTCATAAACCCATTAACACTGTTCCGATCTTCATGAATGTCATTAACTGTACGCTAGATGGATGCCGACACCGTTTTACGTTTTGGCATTATGATGAACTTTTGCTCTTGGATAAAAATATAACAAATAATTAAAGAATTTTTCAAAAATTTTTAAAAAAATTTTTCGATGGTGTGCTTCTCATCTATGTTCGTTCCTTTTTACTGATTTGTACAATCGCCTTTTGGCGTATATAACTGTACTACGTGGTTGACAAAATCTTTGTCAATATATCCATTTCATGTAAATATTTTAGTATTATATCATTATATTTACCTCACTTTGTATGTCATACCTCTATCTTATTCTTCTCATTTTTATTTTAGCTGTATCTTTTCGCATAGAGGGCGGGCTTGCTTTGCAGCACTCCCTTATGGTTTCTCGTTGTCATAGTCAATTCTCGATGTATCACTTTATGTTTGACCTCTGCTTAAGACAGTATTACTACTCAAGGCACATATTGATTGAAAGGTGAATTTGTATGTTCATTTTAAATGGTTCAATGCATCTATATACATTTAATTGGTCTACGTTGCTTTATATACATTTATTCATTTGGTCACTGTTATTAATTACTTTTATTCTTGTATCTGTAGCACCGATGATGGCTGTTAATCAGTTGAAATCGATTTCCAAAAGTGAATAAATAAAACACGATTTTGCGACTGGTCGCTCCATATTTGGTAATTTTATAAATTTTTGTATTAGTCGTACGTAAATACATATTGGTTATTACTATGTACTTGGTTTTCATTTTAGCAACCTACTCTTACCAATAAAAGCTTGGATAAAAATACACAGGAATGAAGAAAATTAATAAGATATATATTGAAAATTTCGTTTTATTGTGAATAACTTTGACTAAAAAAAAAAAAGTTACTGCCTCAAAGTGAAAAAGTATATGCTTTTGTAACATGCTCTACGACCTTGCTAAATTGGCATTTTTCATTTGATGTAGCTGTTTTTGAGTTACAGGCACTGGAGCCGATCTATTAGCCAACTTATTAAAAATGACCGAACTGATTGCGGCCAAACGGTTGCCCCGATTTTGACATTTAAAAACCCCGTTACTGCACAATGAGTAGAGTCACGAAAACTGACAACGGCTGGGAGAGCGGCGTGCTGACCAGATGCTCCTCCAAATCCGCATCCAGTGACGTCTATCGGCTGAGGGTGACAAGGCGGTCGGTCGGTACCTTTGGTCCTTACGAGGCCTGTCGGACGAAGTTTGGAATGTCACGATATGATATAGTAAACTGAACATTTTCATTCATTATCACGCTAGATGAACATCTAATAGTCATGGGGGGCTAGAATGCAGTGTAAGTAGCCTGCTCATATGTTTGTATGTTGGCAGCGCTATAGACTGCATTAATATCACTGACAGCGCTGTGCGCCCTCTGTAAGAGATTTTGTGGCTGGTCGTACTCGCAGTTGAAAGTTAAAAGTTGGCAATGACGGAGGTGAAAAGTATTAGTGCGAGCGGACGGTTTGGACGTGTATCCTTCATGCAAATTAGGTGCTGATTGGAAATGTATTGTAAAATGATGATTGATGTGTTTTATAATGCCTGAGAAATGGAATTATTGACGATTATATAATTTTGGAAGTGGATGTCATATGATTATGGTAAAAATCTCCTAAATAAATTGTTTGTGCTGCAACAAAATCGTTCCTTTCCTAACCACATGCCTATTAGTAGTTAGAGCCTACAGTAGTTAAAATCTTTTCATTTAGCTGGTTGTATGCTTGCTGTATTTGCTGTAGTTCTTGTCATGAAGATTTTCTGTGAGGTTAGTGACTTACGAAATGCATGGGCTATTGTTACGATCTCTTCTAATTCAGGGCCATTCTTTTTTGAGTTCATTATTTGCAACCAGATTGCGTTGCGTTAGTATATTGTGGGTCATATATGAATGGATAAGTCTGAGTTGTATTTGTCAGGGAAAATTCTGTAGGTCAGTGTTGAAACGATAAAAACAAGTAAAGTGACTGAGGGGTTCAGTTTCACCCAGCAGTTTAAGGAAGTTCAGTTGCATTCAGCAGTTTGAGAACTAAATAAAGACGTTTCATCAGTTGTTGGGGAAGGAGTAGAGGAAAAGATTACTGGAGAATATGGGCTTGGGACAAGGAATGGGAGAGGAGAAAGACTAATTGAGTTATGTAATAAATTTCAACTAGTAAATAGCAAATACTCTGCTCAAGAATCACAAGAGGAGGAGGTGTGATTGGAAAAGCCCGGGTGATACTGGAGGATTTCATTTAGATTATATAATGGTCAGACAGAGATTCCGAAATCAGATTCTGGATTGTAAGGTGTACTCAGGAGCAGAGTAGACTCAGACCACAATGTAGTAGTGATGAAGAGTAGGCTGAAGTTCAAGAGATTTGTCAGGACGAATACATACGCAAAACCGTGGGATACGGAAGTATTAAGGAATGACGAGATACAGTTAAAGTTCTGTAAGGCTATAGATACAGCAATAAGGACTAGCTCACTATGCGGTACAGCTGAAGAGGAATGGACATCTTTAAAAAGAGCCATTACAGAAGTCAGGAAGGTATAAAGAAGTTAACTGCGAAGGAACCATGGGTAACCGAAGAAATACTTCAGCTGATCGATGAAAGAAGAAGTACCAAAATGTTCAGGGAAATTCAGGAATACTAAAATACAACTAGCTGAGGAATGAAATAAATAGGAAGTCCAGGGAAGCTACGACGAAATGGCTGCATAAAAAAATGCGAAGAAATCGAAAAACAAATAATAGTCGGAAGGACTGACCCAGCGTATGGGAAAGCGAAAACAATCTTCGGTGAAATCAAAAGCAAGGGTGGTAACATTAAGAGTGCATCAGGAATTCTATTGTTAAATGCAGAGGAGGGAGCGGACAGGTAGAAAGAGTACATTGAACGCCTCTATGAGGGGGAAGATTTGTTTGATGTGATAGAAGAGGAAACATGAGTCAATTTAGAAGTGATAGTGAATCCACTATTAGAATTATAATTTAAAAGAGCTTTGGAGGACTTAAGATTAAATAAGGAAAAAGGGATCGATAATATTCCATCAGAATTTCTGAAGTCATTAGGGGAAGTAGCAACAAAACGGCTATTCACGTCGGTGTGTAGAATGTACGAGTCTGGCAATACACCGTCTGACAGTCGGAAAAATATCGTCCACACAATTCCGAAGCCTGCAAGAGCTGACAAGTGCGAGAACTATCGCACAATCAGCTTAACAGCTCATGCATCCAAGTTGGTGACAATAATAATATACAGAAGAATGGAAAAGAAATTTGAGGATGTGCTAGATGATTTTCAGTTTGGATTTAGGAAAAGAAAAGGCACGAGAGAGGCAAATGTAATGTTGCGGATGATAATGGAAGCAAGAGTAAAGAAAAATCGAGACGTGTTCATAGGATTTGTTAACCTGGACAAAGCGTTCGATAGTGTAAAAGCTGCAAGAAGTTCGAAATTCTGAGAAAGATAGGGGTGAGCTATAGGAAGTACAAGAACCAACAGGAAATAATAAGAGTGGACGACCAACAACGAAATGCTCGGATTAAAAAGTATGTAAGACAAGGATGTAGTCTTTCGCCTCTACTGTTCAATCTGTACAGCGAAGAACAATGATGGAAATAAAAGAAAGGTTCAGGAGTAGAATTTAAATTCAAGGTGAAAAGGTATCACTGATACGATTCGCTGATGACATTGCTTTCATGAGTGAAAGGGAAGAAGAATTACATGATCTGCTAAATGGAATGAACCATCTAATGAGTACAGTATATGGATTGAGAATAAATCGAAGAAAGACGCAAGTAATGAGAAGATCAGATATGAGAACTGCGAGAAACATCAAGATTGATGATCACGAAGTAGTTGAGGTTAAGGAATTCTGATACCTAGGCAGCAAAATAACCGTTGACAGACGGAGCATGGAGGACATCAAAAGTAGACTAGCACTGGCAAAAAGGGCATTCTTGACCAAAACAAGTCTACTAGTATCAAACATAGGCCTTAATCTGATGAAGAAATTTCTGAGAGTAGACGTTTGGAGCACTGCATTGAATGGTAGTGAAACAAGGACTGTGGAAAAACCGGAACAGAAGATAATCGAAGCATTTGAGATGTGCTACAGACAAATTTAGAAAATTAGGTGGACTGATAAGGTAAGGAATCAGGGGGTTCTGGGGAGAGTCGGTCAGGAAAGGAATATATGGAAATCATTGATACGCGGAAGGGACAGGATGATAGGACATCTGTTGAGAGATGAGGGAATGACTTCCATGGTACCAGAGGGAGCTACAGAGGGCAGAAACAGTACAGGAAGACAGAATTTGGAACACACCCAGCAAATGTTTGAGGACGTAGGTTGCAAATGCTACTCTGAGACGAAGAGACTGGCATAACAGGCGAGGAATTCGTGGCGTGACGCATCAAACCAATCGAAAGACTGATGATAAAAAAGAAAAAGTATGCTGCATTCTTTGTCTGACTCAATCGTGTGCACATCTATTGCAAGCATTTTCCTCTTGTCTATTCCGTGGTTGCAAATACTGAAGATAATGGAAGAATTATTTCCTTACACAGTTTACCCACATTAATAGTGATAAACAACCCGTTCTCTGCACGTATATAATTCAGGGTAGGAAGCCAAGTTTTGACACAGGGTCCTGAACGCAGAGTTGCTGTGGCAGGTTTTTCTACAATGTATGTGTTCATGCCTCCACGAAATAATCAGTACAGAGTATGGTACAGATTCCTTAAGCATTCCATAACAGTTCAAACAAATTCAGCCTGTTGAGTCGCATCATTACTCAGATGTGTTGGAGAGGTAATATCCGCAGTTAGTCATTCTCATATTGAGATACTGTGATTACAGATAAGTGCCATGATCCCATCATACCATTTTCAACTACACGTTGATCATTTTTACACTCATTAATTTTGACAGGAGCTTATGAGTGGATTTTACAGTAATATTCAATTATACAAGCTATGCCTGCTAATTATTTCTCGCGCGGTTTATTGTGTTTGTGTGCTAATGTGAATATTCCTTTTTTATTCTCGAAGTTGCAAAATGTATTATTATGTTATGAGTTTATCAGTAATATTAACACTAAACCGAACCGTACCACATCATTTCAGCACAATAATCATTCCAACGCTGTATGGAACATGTAACTAACTCACTGTAGCCGCAGTAGCCTACCTTGCAGCAGTAGCAAAGACCAGGCCCAACTATTCCTTCGACTTTGTAGCACGCTTAACGGAATTGTGTACGTTGTTATCACTGGAATCCACTAAGAATAGAAGGTAGTTTTTTGACAGGGCTCTGTGTTCAAAAATGGTACTGCACGATCAGTCCATACAAAAGACCCCTTGCCATCTTGTAGCTCAGGAATCGGTCCACAGTCATTATATTACCGTCCGCTATGCAAGTTTGGTTCAGAGTCTTTCTCTGAGTACTGTTTTGTTTCGATTAATGAAAGCGGTTACTTTTTCGGAAGAATATTCGAGTAGTATTAGTCTGGCGTCCGTCTTTTATTCATTTGTTCTACTAATCCATTGGAGTAGGAGACCGGCTGCGTGCAGATGGTGGTTTACTACCAAGTTGTGATACCTGTATATTAATTGTGTTTTGGAAGGCACTGTTTTCTATTTTGCTTGTTGCAAGTGTGGATGGGACAAAAACAAATTGTTCGGCCCCTTTGGTCTTCCCGCTTGGAGCTGTCGTAGTGTGAAATGCTCAAGATAGCAGTAAAGTGTTTTTCCCAGCTAACTGTATAAAATTTAAATAGCACGAACTAGCGCAATAACTGGCATTGTCAACGTTAAAGTTCAGAACATAAGATCATCTCGTAGCTGAAGGAAACTCAGTCAACTGCGACTTATTTTTTAGTCAGTATTTCGTAGCTAGTGAGAGTCAGGTAGAGCTATAACATCAAATTAGAACATTCATAGTTTTTTTATTTTCCATTCATAGTCTTTAATTGTATCTGCAGTAGACGTGTTATATGTCATTTTACATGTCTCTAATAAACCTACATGTAGCTCGCTTAAACTCCCAATTTCGCTACGTTGTTCCAGTTGACGGTAAATGACACTTACCCATTTACCTTTTCAGTAGCATATCGAAGTAAATTATATCATGTTTGTCTCGTACCTGACAGATACAATAAAAATAAACTACAATCCATAACACTTAAAACTGCTGTATCGAAAGATGTTAAAGACGTTACACATACGACGACATCATTCTCATCAGTAAACACCAACCGACCGAGTCTACGCGGCAATAAATAACGGAGCTCTGCGACAGAAGTGACGGAATAGAAAGAAGTGAGAGATTTATCGTACTGAAGCAAACACGCGTGATTAATTGATGTCTGCCATAAATGATGTTAAACAAATGAAAGAACAGTCGAATGGTCCAGTGCACCGTATCCATAATCAGTAAATTTCATGTCTCTCTGATTGATACCCTACAGTGAATTTCTCCTTCCTCTCTATCTTTCTCTCTCCAAATATGTGTGTGTGTGTGTGTGTGTGAATGAGTACCTGTAATACTTACTTTAATGAGCCAACGACAATATATCACAGAGGAAAAGAAAGGAATACAATTTTTCCCGGTGGCTGACACCCCAGTAGCTGACATTATCTCACTAACTTACGCACCACGGTAAATTTCTTATCTCTCTCTCTCTCTCTCTGTCTGTCTGTCTCTCTATCTCTCTCTCTCTGTAATGCTTACATTATTAAGACAACAACATAACCGTATATAAAAGGTAAATGAAAGGCTCTAATGCTTACTTTAATGAGGTGACACCATCACAATGTATTTCAGCGGGAATGAAGGGAACGGAGTTTTTCTCTGTAGCTGACATCCATAGTAGCGGACATCTTCTCTGTGATTTACACACAGCAGTAAATTTGCTCTCTCTCTGTAATATTTAGTTTGATGAGGCAACAACATGTGAATGTATTACAGAAGGATTGAAAGGCTGCAATGCCTACTTTAATGAGGCAACAACATTGTGATACAATACGGGAGAAATGAAAGGAATACACTTTTCCCGAAGTATTCACTATATAACAGCGGAAGATGAAAAAATTTTGAACTGCGAGATGAAGTTAACACCCTACCGAGGGGCCGCTATAGTGTTGACCGACTTAGATATCGAACGAGTTTTCGACAAATTTTGCTTTGGTAATTCTCTTCAACAAGTGCAATTTAAGGTTGGAAGTTTGATCAGCAATAGCGTACATGTGTGTTTTTCAGTACTGTTGAGACAGTATTTATATATTTAGATTAATCAGGGTGGCTACTCAAACTTCGAAAAAAATTTCCTGGGAATTCCAGGAGGAAGATGGAGTCAAGAAGATCCTGATAAGTTACTGGTAAGAGGGGGAGCGGGAGGTGGCAGCATACCACAATAATAGCTTTTCTCTCAACTGCGCTGTATATCAGCTGTAAGTAGTAGTTCAGTAGTTTAACCACAGTTTTTAATGCTCGATAATTTATATAGAATAATATTCATATAATTAATGCACTTTGTAATGTTACATTTTTTTTAAATTTGTGACTTGCAAAACTCAATAAAATTCAGTTTAAGTAGTAGATTAAAATGCTTAATTCCCTGTGATTTTATAAAATTCCTGAATTTCCCGGCTATTTTTCTGATTTTTCCAGATAAAATGCGATTCGCTGAGAATTCCAAGTTTTCCAGAAGAATCGCCACCCTGGATAAATTTAACGGGGAGGGGGGGGGGGGTAAAGAGTTCGAGCTATGTTCGTCTACTAACCTATAATTTATTTGAGTAGTATCAGTTAGTGTGCTGCGTGAATTTGATAAGCAATACAGACAATTTAAATGTGGAAATGTTTCATTTTAAGCTCCACTGAGCTTTCAAAGTTTGGTACGAGAACTGAACTTCCATTACTAACAAGTGTTACTTAATCCACAAATTTTATCGGTAGTGTCAACACGCAAGCCAGGTGTATCTTTTTATCTTACAGACTAATGACATTGTGAAAGTATTGCCACATGTGTTTTGCTCTGCAAGTCTTCCATGTTTTGAGAGATAATACAATTTTATTTTGCTGCAATGTTTGAATTTTTTGTTTGTGATCAGAGATCTGTAATTATACTTGCATATTACAATAAGCAGCCTGCGCATGTGTGTGTTTTTGGCACCGTAGTTCCAATTGGTAAATATTGCAACTGCCCTCAACGGTTGTTACTGAACGTGGCCTCAACTAGACACAATCATTTGTAAAAAACAAAGAGCGATAATTGACAGTCAGTGTCATTGATTATATTTTCTAGTGTAGAACATTATCCATATCTCTCACCTTCCCCCTCCCCCCCTTACCCCCCGCATCCTCACACTAGTAATACCTGCTACGGTGAAATATTACTGAAAAACTTGTTAAAACAACAAGTGATGACACTTTCTTCTATGAACCACCAATAGTATTTCCTCATATTGAAATGACACCGCATTCACGTATTTTGCACAAGCAATTAGCATTTTAGCACTTGACACGTATCGTAGAAAAATTTAGATTTATAATATTCGATTTGAATGTTCTTTGTGTCTTACACCAAACGCCTAAATAATGGAATTAATTAGATTCTTTCAATGCCTTGCAGTAATTCAGACATCATATTTATTTGTGTGATTACCTTCTTAGTGTAATATTTGAACCAACATATGTTTTCTGAAGTTAAAAGCTTGGTCCAGTTGGTTTTTCTACATCATCTGATTGAGGCCTAACTTGAAATGTCAACTGTCTGTTTAGCATGTAATTTTTCAGCCGCATGTGTTTAGAAAAGAAAATAATATTGAAGAACTTACTATGGAAGTCCACAGTGATGTTTTGGACATCAATTTCACGGTCTTGCATGTGTGTGTGTGTGTGTGTGTGTGTGTAAAACAACTCCGTAACATTTAGTGCAAAAATTGCATTTTTGTGTTCCAGACGTACTTTATCAGATATTTCAGGTGTGGGAAGAATCTTGTGTCACTTCAGAAGCATCATAGAACAACTGAGGACCGTTTTAACAAAACTCAACAAAAACCATTTTTTTCAAAATGTGTTTTTTTGGCGGATTCTGGTACTATAATTTGAAATATATTCGTTGTTCTAAATATGGACAACAATCAGCTGTATATTGCAATGATTACATTGAAAATTTGTGGCGGGCCGGATCTCGAACCCGGATTTCCCGCTTATTGCGAGCGGTCGCCTTACCATTACGCTACCCGAGCACACATGCAACGACATTTCATCGAACTTCGGAGCAATACATGCACTGCAATATCGTCTTTAATACGAGCCTCACACAGTGGCTAACAGAAAATGCTACAAAACTAAATACTTGTTGCAGTTAAAGGTGCCTGAGTATAGCAAATCTTCACGAAACTTGACATCCATTTTTGAAGATTCCACAAAACCTAGCTAAGCGTTCTTTTGTACAGCAGGGTTGAAATTTTTAATACAAAAATTAAAAGCTAAATGTAGTAATCTTTACACTTGCATATTTTTGCTGTCAGGCAATAGCACAACATCCTACAAGATAAACCAATTCCTTGCTAATCGTCTGTTACATAATAATCCATACTGCCCCGCGTAATTCACTTTTATGTTCAGTCAATATTTTACTGTAATTAGTAGATGTTGTAGAGTATTCTTGTCTGAACAGCGTTATTAAAACGTTGCAAGATTCAGAATGCTCTGAAACAGTCCAGGAGGTAAAAAGTGGAGGACAAAGGTGCAGTTGTTAGCGTCACAAGATTACGAA
Organism: Schistocerca piceifrons; assembly: GCF_021461385.2. NCBI lineage: Eukaryota > Metazoa > Arthropoda > Insecta > Orthoptera > Acrididae > Schistocerca > Schistocerca piceifrons. The sequence goes on along the minus strand of NC_060138.1, from coordinate 449,262,805 downwards.
GTACACGATTTTATCCTCAGAGGAAGATCCGAGTATAGACCGTAAACATATTGAAACAGCAAAGGAAACTACATGCAAAGCAGGATATTGATGTTATTCATTTTAGAGATAGCTTGTATATGAATACGAATATGAAGTTGAACAGAATAATTTTTTACTACGACACATGACAGTTAACTTGCCTAAAATGCGAAGAGGGAAGGAGAACGATAAAACTAAACAAAGATCTGTGCCATTCATGGTAGTTATATTCGAGAAGAAGGAGGCTGAGAGATTTCAGTATATGTTTCAACATTCAGAAAAGTGACAGGAAAGTCTAGTTTTATTCTTAGCCTAAACGAATAGTTTTCAGAATGAAAATAATTGTTTGAACAGCTTATATTTATTCCAGATGCAGATATTTATTCCAGGAATGTCCAGAGACAGACTCCGGCATACTGTCAAATGACGTAAGCTGGAGGATGTACTACCTAAAGAGAATCGAGGTGAACTAGCTTGTAAGCTACAGGAAAGGGACGAGGAGTAGATGCAGTTCATCAAGAAGAATATACTCACATATAAATACAAATCGTCTGGTTACTCTGGAAATACAGTTAAGTAATCACATCTTCCATCAGGGGTAAATCTGACAAAAGTTCATGATAGTACGATTGTTCTCGAGTTACACAAGGGTTGCTCGACTCTCTCCTTCAACATATCAAAATATACTGTATTGTATAAATGCTTCAACCTTGGGTTTGGAAATCTTCGTACTAATATTGCTCAGCTTGTGTACACTTTGTTATAGAGTTAAAGTCAGCTTGAGATTGGGAATTAAAAAATAATATAAGAATGTACATGATACAGACGTTATTCAGAGGAAAACGAAGTTACATCTGCTGTGAGAGATCAAATGCTTTCAACCAAGATCTAATGAGAGAAGGTGCAGAAAAATCTTAGATTATTTTTTGATTCTTATGGCTACCGAAGCAGAAAGTTCATATTGATGGCAATTTTTATGAGTTAGACAGAAAACTCAGAGGTATTAAAAGGATTTCAACATTATTTCCTAATATTTGGGCATAACTATTTGCCTTCTGACTATTTGTCTTCTGATGGGGTTATTGGCCTCATTCAGAAAGGACTAGGAAAACACGAAATAGTCACTCTGCCCTCAGAATATTATAACATTTTGGAAAATTTTGAGGGGGTTAAAGTTTGATGTACAGACTGATATAATTACTGTATGAAATTAATCTCCAAACTCGTAATGAAAGGCAAACTGTCTTTTAAGACACCTGATGCAAGACTAATAATGTAAGAAGACCTAACACCAAGATACAATGCCGTTTTTAAAATACTTTCTTTGCTTCACTGATACACACTGTAGTGCTAAAACCTTGAAAGAGAAGTCCTTCAATAATATTTGAAGTACCTCAACTTCAGTCAGTGTATGATGTAAGCAAAAATAGAGCTAATGGCACAGAGAAGTTGATGTCTTATTGGCAAAATGATTCAAAGAAAAGTAAAGAGTTCTGTTCAAAAGCTGTGCAAGGGAATGACAGTGATACTGGAGACAGACTTCTGTATTATGAAAAACGTTTTCATTAAAGAGGACTATAATTCAGTACTGTTTTGGATTTTACGCAGCATTAAATCTGAACATTGTATTAAAATATGTACAGTTACATTAGTTGTGTCTCAAGCATATCATTCTGATTTTCATAAATGGTTTAAAATATGAGAAGCAAATTCTGTAACTGTGGAAAGTTCTATTCATGTGTTAAATTACAAGATAAATACAAATGTAGAAATACATTGTTAACTTCTTAATTTCACATTATCTCCTAAATGTGACATACTTAAGACCCCATTGAAGTATAGTTTTTAGAATATATACTTTTAACACCTCGCTTAGTAAACAAAGATGAAACATATATGAAAAAAGGAATACATTGAGTTTTGTAAAAAAAAATACTCATCAATCCCTACTACAAGAATTAATATTTTTGAAATTTTTTGAATAAGTGATATTGAGTACAACTAAGAAATATCTCTCTTGTGAAGTTTTGTCAATGGCTCTTGTTGAGTTTTGTGAAAATGATCCTCAATTTAGATGTAAAAAAACATTTAATTTGAGGGAAATAACATTGTGACACTTGACATGAACATTAATTTTTTTATATTGCTGACATACTTCTGGAGACATTTCAGATTTGGAAAGAACATTATGAAATTTGGGAAGAACCATAGATCAATTAAGTTCTGGAAATTAGTTAATTTCAGGCTCCCTTGTGCCTTATACAATCTATGGTAGAGAAATCAAACTCTGCACATTCACTAGCGCTACTTAGCCTGTAAGTTCGTAGTATAAACACAGTGTGTGTGTATGTATGTGTGTGTGTATGTGTGTGTGTGTGTGTGTATGTGTGTGTGTGTGTGTGTGTTTGTGTGTGTGCATGCTTGTATGTGTACATTTTGTAAGTTCATAGTATAAACACTGTTTGTGGGTGTGGAAGGGGGGGAGGGGTAGGAATGGGGGGCATTGTGGGTGTACAGGGGTGGGTAGGTGTGGGTGGGTATGGATGGGTGAGGGTGGGTATGCATAGGTAGGATTGGATGATGGTTGATGATGGCATGGGTAGGATTGTCGGTGGGTATGAGTGTGTGTGTTTGGTTGTTGATGTGGGTATTAATGTGGGTGTGATTTGTGTGGGTGTAAGCAAATATCTGTTTGTGTGTGGGTGTTTTGGAGAAACATTTTACATAGGAAATACTACAAGATATACACTTTTCGTAACTTTTTGGAAAAATAGGTTTGAACAGGTTGCAAAAATTAATAACTTTTGGGTGCTTCTGAGAGCAAGGTCAAGATACCAGCTCTGGGTCTACTTTGAGATTTCATTTTAATATCCGCTAAGACCCTATAGTGTGAGGAACTATTTCGTTTTAACACAATGCTGATATTAGCTAGAGAGGGGAGGGGAGTGGAAGGGGGCTTGGAGGGAGAAGATGTGTCTTGTCAAGCGTTACATAAGGAGGGACTGACTTGTGGCGTGATAGATACGCTGGCAAGTGGCTGCCACAATCTACCATTGTGATATTGGAAGGTTGTGGCCTCCACCCACCACAGTCTGAGCATCTTTGTGACACAATCCCGAGCAACAGATGATGTGCAGAAGTGATTCATAGTTGCTGTAGATATAATACTATTAGATTAAGAAATGCAGCAGCCGGCCACAAGTATTAAAGCAATATAATGTACAGTCAGAGAGATCAACAACCAGTAAAATGGATAAATTAATGAAGGTATAGTAAATCTGTGCTTGAATCCAAGAGAAAATAAACATGGAAGCATAGTGCTTAATATGTTGCAGTGTATCGACACCCAGGCAGACCTGTATACAGAAAAGAAAGCGACTCACCAGCCTAGAACGCTCCAAGCTAGTCTTCCCAGACGCCATTGTATTTGCAGATGCGATCTTAGCTTGTTTGATCTTCAGCTTAGTAACATTTAACAATACTGCACCAAAACGATGACCAGGACCCTGACAGGACGATACAGCATTGCAGCATAACTGAAAATCAGTCCGCCTCGGAGGATGAAACACTTTTCTTGTTACACCACGTCGTCGTCTAGGTGAACGCTTGCTCGAAACATGCTGCGCACCATGGACGCAGGCTGGCGGTGAGAGTATTATGCTGTGCAGTATATTAAGCTGGACTACCACACGGTAACACTGTCGATCCTAAACATTATGACTGCCTTCCTAATAGGCTGTTGGTCCACCTTTGCAACACAATACATCAGTGATTCTCTGTGGCAAGGGCTCGACAAGCCAGGTTTCTGGAGGTAAGTGGCAACAAATGTCTACCCACAGGCCATGCAATTCCCATACATTATGGGCCAGTGGCTTGGGAAAGCGAATCTGGCGCCAGATAATGTCCCAGGCATGTTCCATCCATGTCAGATCAGGCGAATTTGGTGCCCAAGACATCAATATGTTCTCGCTATTATGCTCCTCAAACTGCTGCAACATGATTCTGGCCTTGACACGCATAGCTATCCAGGAGATATCATCGCTCTCGGAGATGACATAACGCACGAAGGGACGCTTCTGGTCTTTAATAATGCTCATGTACTTTTCAGTTGCCATGGTACCTTCGATTACTACCGCAGGCACTGTGATAGTCCAGGCAGCATAATACTCTCACCGCCAGCCTGCATCCATGCCATGGTGCATGTTTCGACCAACTGTTCGCCTAGATGACGACGTGGTGTAACAAGAAAAGTGTTTTATCCGCCCAGGCGGATTGATTGTTTCGTTGAGTGAACATGGGAACATGTAAGGAAAGTCTGCCGCAGAGCCCCATACTCAACAATGTGCGCTGAACGTTGTGCTTCGGAACAAGGCCAAAATAGTGCTATAGTCATTTGAGATGCATGATAGTGAACTTACATTGATGTCATGGCCCCAAAATTCGCCTGATCTGAAAGTGATAGAACACTTCTTGGTCGCCGTCGGGCGCTAGCTACGTGCCACAAAACTCCAGCCTTCATTTAAGAGAACTGCATTACCTGTGTGTAGACGTCTGGGGCCACATACCCCATGAAAGCTACTGAGGACTTGTCGATCCCATTCCACGGAAATTTCTTACGAATTGCGTTCCAATGGTGTACCAACACGCTATCCGACGAGTGATCGTCATGTTTCTGTTCATCACTGTTGATGGCCGGTAGGTTTCTCCAAATGTTTATTTTGAAAAAGTCTCATTTTTAATACTTTTTAATTACCTTTTCTATAGCCTAATAGGTTTTACAACTGGTGTGATCTGCAGATTTGCAATGAGTGAGCTATATCACAACAATGAGGGCGCATATATATATATATATATATATATATATATATATATATATACACTCCTGGAAATGGAAAAAAGAACACATTGACACCGGTGTGTCAGACCCACCATACTTGCTCCGGACACTGCGAGAGGGCTGTACAAGCAATGATCACACGCACGGCACAGCGGACACACCAGGAACCGCGGTGTTGGCCGTCGAATGGCGCTAGCTGCGCAGCATTTGTGCACCGCCGCCGTCAGTGTCAGCCAGTTTGCCGTGGCATACGGAGCTCCATCGCAGTCTTTAACACTGGTAGCATGCCGCGACAGCGTGGACGTGAACCGTATGTGCAGTTGACGGACTTTGAGCGAGGGCGTATAGTGGGCATGCGGGAGGCCGGGTGGACGTACCGCCGAATTGCTCAACACGTGGGGCGTGAGGTCTCCACAGTACATCGATGTTGTCGCCAGTGGTCGGCGGAAGGTGCACGTGCCCGTCGACCTGGGACCGGACCGCAGCGACGCACGGATGCACTCCAAGACCGTAGGATCCTACGCAGTGCCGTAGGGGACCGCACCGCCACTTCCCAGCAAATTAGGGACACTGTTGCTCCTGGGGTATCGGCGAGGACCATTTGCAACCGTCTCCATGAAGCTGGGCTACGGTCCCACACACCGTTAGGCCGTCTTCCGCTCACGCCCCAACATCTTGCAGCCCGCCTCCAGTGGTGTCGCGACAGGCGTGAATGGAGGGACGAATGGAGACGTGTCGTCTTCAGCGATGAGAGTCACTTCTGCCTTGGTGCCAATGATGGTCGTATGCGTGTTTGGCGCCGTGCAGGTGAGCGCCACAATCAGGACTGCATACGACCGAGGCACACAGGGCCAACACCCGGCATCATGGTGTGGGGAGCGATCTCCTACACTGGCCGTACACCACTGGTGATCGTCGAGGGGACACTGAATAGTGCACGGTACATCCAAACCGTCATCGAACCCATCGTTCTACCATTCCTAGACCGGCAAGGGAACTTGCTGTTCCAACAGGACAATGCACGTCCGCATGTATCCCGTGCCACCCAACGTGCTCCAGAAGGTGTAAGTCAACTACCCTGGCCAGCAAGATCTCCGGATCTGTCCCCCATTGAGCATGTTTGGGACTGGATGAAGCGTCGTCTCACGCGGTCTGCACGTCCAGCACGAACGCTGGTCCAACTGAGGCGCCAGGTGGAAATGGCATGGCAAGCCGTTCCACAGGACTACATCCAGCATCTCTACGATCGTCTCCATGGGAGAATAGCAGCCTGCATTGCTGCGAAAGGTGGATATACACTGTACTAGTGCCGACATTGTGCATGCTCTGTTGCCTGTGTCTATGTGCCTGTGGTTCTGTCAGTGTGATCATGTGATGTATCTGACCCCAGGAATGTGTCAATAAAGTTTCCCCTTCCTGGGACAATGAATTCACGGTGTTCTTATTTCAATTTCCAGGAGTGTATATATATACTTTAAATCAGGAAATTCCTTTTTAATTCTTATTACAACTGTAGCTTGCCGTCACAGCGTACTTGGCTTATAAACGTAGAAAGATCCTGTCAGAACTGAGTGGTAAACGGATAAGGCACGCAGTCTTCACAATCGACAGTTCGGCGGCCGGCCGAGGCCCTGTTTCGGCAGTGCTGAGCCGCCTGGAGGGGTGCAGGGAAGCAGCAGCCAGCCGTTTCCGCATGCCACGGAGAACGACCGGCAGCCCTGCATCTACGATATTTCCGAACCGGGGCAAAAACGTGATAGTGGTACCACGCCATCCACCTCGAGCGTTAGAGATTGGACAGCAAAAATTTTTAAAAAATTGATTTTTCAAAAAATGTTCATTTTGTAGCGCACATCTTTCTGAAGAGCTTGATATACAAAACATATATATTCGATGAAAGTAAGATATGTTAGTTGGTCTTCAGTGTGCCAAGGTACAGTGGCACGCCTCTTGATAGCATTCTTCTATCGCACATCACTGTATTTCTCCCTGTGGAATTCAAACGTGTGTATTTGTAAAGGAAACCATCAAACCTATAGTCACGACAGTGGAAATTAAAATGCCCTGTGGTGCCTCTCGTGCTCCCAGTCGACCGGTTTGACGTCCTACCCCCCTAAAAAGAAAATTCACAATTAATACTGGGTGGCATTATTTGTGAGCAGGAGAATAAGACGTCTTCTGGAAATTTGCACTCTTTATTGCCTGTTAGCTAACAACTCGCTCTTCCGTGGGACATAAAATGAAATATAGGAAATATAAAACCGGTAAAGACAAGAGACAAGCAAAACAGTACACATTTCTTTAATCCTTAGGTCTCAGCATTTTTTTCTCTCTAATCTTGCTACAGCTTTACACGGCGTGCTTTCGTTTCTGCGGAAGAATCTATTACCTCATCTAAGTTCCTCAAATGTTTTGCAGCATGAAAAATCAAAATGTCGTGCCTAATACTAAAAAGCTGCTAATACGACTAGTAACCAAGACTGGCGTGGTTTCTCGATTTGATTATGTCTATTTTGTCACTACCTACTAGATAAACGAAATAAGCCTGTAACGTTCTTTTAAAAATAATTCTTTGATTACGTTGAATTTGTGACTGATTTGTGGAATGGTTACAAAACTCAAATTATCGTGTTGTAAGTGCAAGTGGTGTGCTTACTATGTGTTATTGTTAGCAAAACTTTATACGAACTGATTGGGCAATGCAACTCCCAATACCGATAAAGAAATACATTCACTGGAAAATACATTCAGCACATTAGGCGCTGAATCCTCTGGCCCTGTTCAAAATTAATAACTTTGGTCCCTGTGCACGTAACAAATAAATTGAATTGACTTACCTCTAAAGCAGCAATGGTGGGACACAATATATTCTGGTCTCTCACGAAAAAAATAAAATGTGCTAGCTACAGGTCCAGTGGTGTGCATTGCTGGCCATAATACTTTGAAATTAGATGAAATTCTTTTGGCTGACAAATGGAAACATTTAAGAAACTCCAACGTCTTTGAAAAACATATGACCTGGAGAGAAGGCGGTATTGATTGTGATGAATTACTAACACTGCGTTTTTAATGAAATTATATTCCAAGTTAAGTTCGGCTTTTCAAAACATCTAACAATTGAAATTACATTACTTAGAAAAATTACATCCTTTTAACTAATTGATTCACAAATTACGAGATTTATATAGCAAATATTAGTCAAGCTCACTAAAAAACCAAAAATGCAAAGCATCAAATTTAACCTGTGTTAACAAATCATAGAAACATTACAAAAGGGAAATATCTAACTAGCCTTTTCATCAAATCTGTTTATATACATTCTGCGATTGCTCCACAATTACAAATTATCAGCCAACACATCTATACTAACGCACTGGCAGAACGGAAACCATAATTATTTAACATCTTCACCTTGCTTGCGTGAAGACTTCTGCTTCCATGTTCTCGTAATTCCTACATTATTCTAACACTTGGTGGCTTCACAGAGCATATTACAAAAACTACCTACTCCATCCTCTTTCACTCACATACAGCTACACACAAGTGTGTGCCAAGCTCTCTCTTAGTCCAACACTGCAACCTCAGACAACTCCAAACTCAGACCAGAAGCAGTATCTCTGGCTCGGCGGTGGCGCACAGTCAGCGATCCGCTTTTTAAGGACTAACAAAGAAATACATCGTTTATCAAACAAGTGTACCCCAGCAGACTCCTTTCACCCTCCAGCGGGGTTTAACAAATTTGGTGCATATTTGGAAGTACCTTGTACAACAAATGTGTGCTAAATTTATCTCATTACTGACGATTAGAAAGCCGGCCGGGGTGGCCGAGCGGTTCTAGGCGCTACAGTCTGGAACCGCGCGACCGCTACGGTCGCAGGTTCGAATCCTGCCTCGGGCATGGATGTGTGTGACGTCCTTAGGTTAGTTAGGTTTAAGTAGTTCTAAGTTCTAGGGGGGTGATGACCTTAGAAGTTAAGCCCCATAGTGCTCAGAGCCATTTGAACCATTTTTTTGACAAGTAGAAATCTTGAGTAGTTCAGAACCATTACAGTGTAGTCTTAAGGACCATTGTCAAGTAACACGTCATAATTGTTCCAAAAAAAATTTTTAAACTTGAAATAATTGAGAGTGCTCAGTTGTACTTGTATTAATCATAATCTGGTTATAATGTGAGTAAATTGTCTCGTAAACAAGGTTTCTGACAAATAAATCATGTAAAGCAAAATCAGTACACAACCCTAATCATAATGATAATGATATAGGACTGGACAAGGGAAAGGAAGAATCATGGCTGAAACCTATGAGCACATTGAAGTGACTGCATCATAGAGTCCATGTCTTTTTGTTTTGTGCAGGTTCAACAAATGAGTAGTGACCAATGTGGATTGCATTCAGTGTGCCAAGACATCTGAACTTCTTATTATGTACCTCAGACATGTGCAGAAATACAGTAGGTACTCGGCAACCAGTTACCAACAACCATAGTTGGCGATTATCATAATATCAGTAATGTGATGACCAGAATCATCACTGATCTTCATAGTAGAGATTCTTGTGAGATCAAAAATCATATATGGGCAATTATGTTGAAGTATGAATACCAGTAATAAACTGCTCCAATACAATGAACATAGGTAGGAGACCGGATAATGGAAGCCGCTAAAAGGTAGCAAAGGTAAGGTAGTGGAACATGACCATTTCTGTCTATGTCAATATGGAATAATCTATCTGATCAGAAAAGTTCAGTATCCTAATGAAATTACAGACTCAATGACGCAACAATGCTTTACATCAAAGTGACAAGACAAAATTGAAAGTGAACTCTGACTAAGACAAAGTCAAAAAGTGTGGCATCAGGCTGCCAATTAGACATTGAATAACCTAACATGACAGAGAACACCACTGGTTCATAATCTTATACTGTGGCTTTCAGTGGTCTTGTATATGCAATATTGTGACATAATTACTTAAGAAACCTAACAGTAAAATCAAGAATTGAATGGCTCCAGGTGGCCTTGTACTTGGGATACATGCAAATCGTAATATTTACAATAATTGTTTGGAAAATAACAGCCAGAGGCTCAACGTGAAAAAAATGCTGACAGAAATCTTCTTTGCGGCTCACAGTGGCCTAGTTTAACATGACATAAATGCTGACCTTAATAGCTAAAATGTGGCAGAAATCTTCTTCGTGGCTCAAAGTGGCTCAGTTTTACATAGCATAAACATCAAACCTGAGAAAGTAACGCAAAATATCATTTACCTATAACTTGATATGGCACTCAAAGGCCTATGCATAATTCATACAGAGAATATGTAACTCTATATGGCTTTTACAAGAAAAAAGTGGATAAACTGCTGTATTATATAAAAGCGTTGCTGTGTATGGCCTGTATGAGAACATATTAGACAAATAGCATCATAAAATCGAAGTATGGCATTGTATGAGAAAAGACATAATATTTATAGGTTATATAGCACCCTCAAGGCTTCATAAATTTCAGTTCATTAAATGACCTATATATCTTACAATTTACATATCTACAGGGAAGGATATGGGAATGATTGATAAAAACAGAACACTTTATCTCTAAAGAAAATGATTAACAGTCAATCTTCATTAGTCTTGAGTCAGGAACTGCTGTGGCTAAAGCAAGGAAGAAATGTGAGTATAGTATACGCAAGCATAGAGACTGGAGTACTAAGTGTAATATAGCTTACTGACTAGGTAAATGTAACATGCCACACTAAATCACGAGATAAAAATGCAAAGATGAGGGTGAATTGCAGAAATAGTGGAACCTGGAAATGTGATTATCGACCTGAAAAAAAAGCAATCATGCATGCTAACAAAAGATGGCAGTATCATATGCAATTTCATATGGAATAGTTAAAAAGCGTTTTTAGATGCAAAGCTTCTCTGACAGTCTCCCAAAACCACCTCCTATCATGTGGCACAATGTAAAACAGATTTACCTAGAAAGGACACAACATACACAAAATACAAATACGTATTAACATCATATAGCATCATTATAGAAGAATCATCAATATGTCAACCTAATCCTCATTATTGAAGTGCAGCTCAGGGTATGAACACTCATTAAACATCAACATTCCATCATTATTCCATAAAAAGGCATGATCCCTTATTAAATATTCTAACAATACTCTTATACCTAACAGAAAATGCAGAGAAAACATATCCTTAATCCTAAATCTTTATAGGCATTCTGCTTAATTTACCTAGTAGACTAACAGGGAAATGGTTATAAAAGCCCTCTAGGAAACAGTGTGAGAAGTATCAATGGTGTTTAGTATTCCATATAAGTTGCTCATGTCATGCTTTCCATCTAACGCATTTCCCGCACACCTTAATGGGTGGAACATTTCAAACTTTCATGTGCTTCTATTTATAATAGCCCGTTTGGATACAATGAGACTTCCGAACATTGTTTCTGGGAAACATACGAAATGGATGAGTATATGTAATGGACATGAGTTACAAGATGCACTGATTTCTTAAACCTACTTAGGTGAAAGCAAGTAAACTAGAGACATCATCAGGTACAAAAGATGTATAGCAAAATACAGCACAATACTGGACATGAAGAGTGTACATGGCAATATTATAAAGCACAAAGAGTGACTAACCTAACAACAAATGTAATAATAATTCATCAGACAATAGCATAAATTTGAGTAGTAATACTATCTTGTTTAGGGTGTGCAATACTGACAAAGTGGAGTAGCATGCATCATAAAAAATAGCACATTACATGGTATCGGCAAATACAAAATAGCATCAGAAATACATTAACATAAGATATATAGAGGCAGTATACCAAAGGACATAAATTCTTATTATTTAAAAGAAAATGTCTGAGTTACAATTTGCAGCGGTTCCGTTCATCTACAGAGATCAAGTCAAGCAAGAACTTCAGTCTATATTAGACCAAGGTATCATTGAACCAGCCGTTAGTCGATGTATTAACCCTCTTCACATTGCTAACAAGAAAGATGGCTCACTTCGTCTTGTGTTGGATTCACATCAGATAAACGAAATCATCATTAATGAAACCGATCGTCCGATCGAACGCCACAAAGACAAATCTGTAGGCAGATTAGAATCTTAGAAATACGGACACAGGACGCAAAAACGCAACCCACCACCCACTTCTGAATTGGTTTTCTCTTTTAGCTCCAAGACTTAGCTTGGGAAACTGTAGCGTTCAGAGAGCGCTATTCCTATTGGCGAAGAAGTTGTGACATCAGAGGGGCAAGCTGTCGTGTCTCACATCTGTATTAATAAGACTGAAAGTAAGTGTTCAGTTGGACAAGACTCTTTCTTTTTGTAGTGAGGGGACTCCTGCAGTGTTCAGGCCTGTGACTGGAAAAAGAGAATGAAAAGGATACAGATTTAATTGGAGGGGGGGGGGGTATGAGGTTTCGTAATTCTATCACTCGTCTAACTGACCATAGCCGGCTAGTATGCTCTAGCATACTAGTAGCTAGTAGCATACTAGCGGGCTATGAATTGACTCTATGTGACTGCAGCAAAACTTCTGCCTCGGCATGCCGTCATTGAAAGCCTCTGATTCGTGCTACGCAACTGTGGAATGACCTACTGAATTGGCAGTCAGCCGAGTAGACAGATTTCTGTTTAACCTCCTGCTTTGCCATATTGAAATGTGTCACCAGCTGTGGAATTTGACGTACTTATGATTCAGATCTCTGAAGATGTAGACGACAGCATTTTTCGATCTGAGTAGGAAGGCTTCACTTTAAGTACAGGTTTGGTATCACTCAGAATCACATATTTTATGGAATTTAGTCCTCCAGACTTTATTCATAGTAATAGAATATTCCTTGACATTTTGGTTTTGTTGTTTGAAAGCTTAAAGACAGCTTTTGCATAGGTGAGGACGCACAGAGTCGCCCTCATTAACGTAAATTTGAACAGAGACTTTCGGTACTTATTTCAGCGTACGGCAGGATTAGTCACATTTTCGCCCCCAGCTGCCAGTCTTGTCCGTACAGAAAAGCCCGCCATGCATCACATGAGCTGTGCTATCACACCAGCAGACGAAGCCACGACAGTGCAGCACACATGCTCGATACGGTCAGGTACAGCTCAGCTATGGCGGTTTATGGAAACTTGATGACAGCTGCTCGCTGATCTCTGATGATGATATAGTTGACCTTTAGAATTGAATGTCAATTTCAGTTTTATAATGAACATTCATTCTTGATCAGGAAGGGCATATTCTTTCGCGAATGAGCAGTAGGAAAACAGTTAGCTCACTCCATTCCTTTCCCTTGCTTTAGAAACTTTTGGCGATCAATAAATTAAGTTAGTTTTATTTTTGAGTAATTCTTGCTTATATTCACTATTCAATGTAGTGTTGCTCAAACATGTTCAGTGTTCCCTCCCTTTTCCTTTTTTTCCCTTCTTTTTGTTTTTGTTCAAAATAAATTAAATTCACTGGACATCATACGTTTCCTCCAAGTAGCTAGTACCAATCATCACATTACTGTGTACTTTTTTATTTACATTAATTGCAGGTAACTGCAAATACCATCATTGACACAAGGAACATACCATTTGTACGGTATCTTACTAAATGTGCTGAAAACAGCCATCAACCACAATGTAAGCACTACGTTGGCGAACAAGATTCTGACACATCCTAACAAACATTCCTGGTGTGTTTCGACACGCATTACACGCAGCCACAATTCCGGCAACTAATTCCATCTCCGTATCCACTGCGGTCTCATACACAAGTGACTACAGATATCCCCAGAGGAAATAATCAATGGTATTCAGGTCAGGTGACGTCGCAAGCCATGGGATAGGACCTCCCCTTCCAATCCAACAACCACGAAATACAACACTGAGATGGTTGCTGGCATCAGCAATCAAGTGAGGCGGTGTACCGTCATGTTCCATCCACATCCCCTCACGAGCAGCCAAGTGCACTTTCCCCACCCACTCAGAACTCTTCGCACGAGCTTCAAGCACAGGTGGCCATTCGGACAACAAGGTAGAAGATATGGTCCAATGAGATTTTCGCCTAAAATGCCGACCCGAATATTAACAGCAAACCGTACTTCATTGTGTGACTCTGCTACAGCGTGAAGGTTTTCTTCATCCCACACAGAGCAATTCCTGCTGTTCGAAATACCATCAAGATTAAATAAGGCCTCGTCAGCAAACGGCACGATTTGCAGGAAATCTGGTCGATCAATCCACCGTTGGAGCAAACACTGACACATTGCGATCCTTGGTGCAAAGTCAGTCACAAGCACTGCATGGACTCCTTGTGGGTGATATGGGTGTAATTGTTGTTCGTGGAGTACTTGCCACGCGCTAGTATGTGCAGCGCTCTTTTCATGTCCAATAGGACAAGTACTTATTGTAGGGTCCGTGCAACACGTTTCAGCACTTCCTCCTCAAAATCGGGTGTGCGAGTGGTCCTCATGTTGCCAGGTCCCCAATGAACTAGTCCCCGCATTCGTCGATTAAGAGCAATAAACACACGTCGTGACGGATGATGCCTGTTAGGAAATCTTCCCCTGTACAGCCTTTCAGTAGCGAGCACTGCATCGTACTCCCGCAAAGACAAGGTGAATGTCAATGAGCTCTGCGAAACTGAATCGGTACTGCTCCATCGTATTGTACTGTATGTCTCTGAACAGCACTGAGTAATGACTGGGTCTGTCGTTGATTCATAGCTCTTAAGGAAACACCCTATATGTCAAGATTTCCAGCCTTAGGTTGACTGTCAGACAACTACTTCATTTCTCATGCTATCCGGTCTCCGTTGTGTAATTTTGTCAGGGGAGGAGTGTAGTGTTTCACATAAATTCTCTCAATTCAAAAACTTTAATAAACAACACTGCCAGGGTGTTGAAATTTCACAAGTGCAGATCTCGTGGCATTCCTCATGGGCATGTGCGCTAAAAATATCGCGCTTAGAAGGAGCCCTTAAGTAGTGTGAGTTTATTACCAACAACAGTCACCCGACCAACAATACACATTTCATCAGAGGAATCACTTTAAACGACCTTCTTCGCGATTAGCCAAAACGAAAAAAAAAAAGACTGCTGCTTAGGTACAAATGCCCTTCATTCGCAGATGTGACACTTCGGCGCAGACTAAATCAACAGGGTACTCCCGTTCCTGAAGACGTAAGAAAATTCTCCGGCATGCGCAGCCACAAATGAAATAAACGTCGCCCTATCTTCCCGGAGCGTCTCCTTCCGCGGCCCGGGCGTCCCCTCATTTCCTTATGTGCCTCTAACAAAGCCCTGTCTGGTCGCGCCATTACTTGTGCCAAACAAGGTCCGATAAAGCGGCCGTGAGGCTTTCTTCCCGCAAAAACGAGCCGCGCTGCTCGCCAGAAGTTGCAGGCTCTTCCACGACCATCTTCCTCTGTCTCCCTGGAGGCGGCGTGCAATTTGGTCAAGGAGGTACCACACGGTGTCATCCAATCTTCTGACCTCAGACAGCGAAACGCTAGGAAAATACGATGATTCACTTGCCGCCCCAGATTACTCCGTAAACAAAGACTGATCGGAACCGGAGTCATAGTTACTGAGTCAGTCACTCGGCCTCCAAATCACCTCTGCAAAATTAATATTTTAGCGAATATTTACAGACACTTTACCTCGGCTGATACTTCAATATTGTTTACCTAGTAGATAAGAATAACTATAATTCTTCTTTTTGCGACTGCATTTTTAGTGTTGCGTTTAATCGAACATCTTTATTTTCGTCTTCATTGGTCTGAAAAGGAATTTAAAAAAAAAAACAAGTTTTCGCTCAACTATAAACAAAGTAGCAGTTTTAAGTTACCTTAATATTCTCATTATTTACGGACTATTCTATCGGTTCTTGGAGGAACATAGACGTATTAATAACTTGAATACACGGTTTTAATGTTTCACAATAATATATGTTTAACAGTTCGTTATGAACTGGACTTCGGCTTCTCAGGGCACCGTCAGATAACTTAATACTTAACAGATAGTTCACACTAGTTCAGCGAAAATTCATAGCTATACAAATAACTAAAGAGACTCTGAAGAAATAAATCTTAAGGTGAATTGGAGGGGGGGGGGGGAGAAAGAAGTCTATGGAATGCGGGTGTGGAGCATTATGAAAAGCTTGTTATCTAATAGTGAGAGATAAATAATAACTGGCTGCTGCTACTTTAATAAGGGTGAGTAATTCAACTGTGTTTTGTCACATAGGACTGGATCAGGATTCTTGATTTGTGTTTATTAATGGCCAGAATTTCACGAAATGTTAGTTTTCTGCCTTTAGTTCCTTTATGGAGAACACCACATTTCACGTCATACGAATGGCATTCATTCAAAGCATTCCATTCCATGGTCCACCACCTACTATCTACACCACAAACCAAATCATATTTTGAAAAGTAACTGAAAATACTTAGAGAAATAGCATACTGCAAAGGTTATAGTCCTACCCTAATTGAAAACATACTTGGTAAAAAGAAGAGACAAAGGACAACAACACTCCTTTATTTACCTCATGTAGCAGAAAACCACATTGATAGCAAATGGGCCACCATGCTATATGTGAGTAGAACTTCACAGGTTCTTACCAGGAAATATACTCCAACTTTTTACACTAGGAATACTGTTGCCCGCCTTCTGCTTAACATTAAGATTTCGCCATTAGAACAGAGTTCAATATTTAGAATTTCCCACAATATATCTGACAAATTATGTGTAAGTCAAACTGGAGGGCCTGCATCTCGTGGTCGTGCGGTAGCGTTCTCGCTTCCCACGCCCGGGTTCCCGGGTTCGATTCCCGGCGGGGTCAGGGATTTTCTCTGCCTCGTGATGGCTGGATGTTGTGTGCTGTCCTTAGGTTAGTTAGGTTTAATTAGTTCTGAGTTCTAGGCGACTGATGACCTCAGCAGTTGAGTCGCATAGTGCTCAGAGCCATTTGAACCATTTCAAACAGGAGGGCTATAACTACAAGACTGATTGTTGGAAACTGAAAGGAAAGATTCTACCTTTGCTAAACACGCTCTGTATGAATGTTATTCATATGATATTCTCCATAAAGAAACTAAAGGCAAAAAAATAAAATTACTTGAAATTACATTAATAGACGGCAACCATGAATCCTGACTTGGTCCTTAATGATCAAACACAGTTCTATTACTCTTATTAAAATAGCAGCACCCACATATTATTTCTCTCAGTATTAGATGATAAGCTAGTCATAACTATTCCGCACCCACTTTCCATAGACTCCTTTCTGCCTCCTCCCCATTTTGTCGGTCTCTTCGTCACATTCACCAATTTGTCCATATGGCATAGTAGCCTGTGCCATTTCTCATTAGCACAACAATTATTGGCTTTACGTTCACATAGTTTTAATGTTTCAATATACTGTAATGTAAGATTTATTTATTCAGAGTCTCTTTAGGTATTACATTATTCTTGTGTTTTGCGTCGATATGCTCATAAAATGTCTCATATCTTTGTACAGCTATGAATTCTCGCTGAAGTTGTGTGGACCACATGTTTAGTATTATGTTTCTGACGATGGCCTTAGAAGCCTAAGGCAGGTTCCTAACAAACCGTCAAATAAATACTGTTGTGGAAAATTGACATTGTGTATTCAGTTATTAATAATATTCTTATTATTACAATCTATAAACGCTGCTATGTAACACTACAAATCTAAGAACAAAACATTTATGGTTGTGCTCTAACGCAAACCTCCCCACCCCAGTCGTTCTCTACTAATTTGTACGTATGGTTTTTATACCTCTCTTCCGTGCAGTTTCGAGATATGCGAACTAAGGGTATCTATCAATGTATTAATTACGCAATAAATCTTTTCAAAACGCCATCTTAGAAGGTGGTCCTGACACCCATAAACACCCCCTGTAGGAGGACAAATTATATAAAATGTCGACTGTTGCCCAATAACAGTATCCTGCAACAGGAATGTATCCAATGGATTATTCCAATCACTTTGGGATTAATCAAATATGCAATATCATGGCCTGCTGACAAAGTTGAAATACTTCTTGTGATCGGTTTTTGGTAAATTCACAACACATGAACAAATTAAATGATGAGGGTGAGCTATGCTTCTGCTGAATGGATAAATTCTAGGCTTGACGAAACAATTTGTTTGGCGTAAAACCCATGTGATGAACATGAACTATAAGTCACAGGACTTCCAACGGACACTCACAAATGTGCAGTAACTGCAGTAATCTAATACTGCCTATCTTCCGCCTAATTCTGCCCAGTTGTGAACAGCGCGATCTGAGATTCTCTACACGGAAGCCGACCCGAGTGACCAGGCGGTTCTAGGCGCTTCAGTCTGGAACCGCGCGACCGCTACGGTCGCAGGTTCGTATCCTGCCTCGGGCATGGATGTGTGTGATGTCCTTAGGTCAGTTATGTTTAAGTAGTTCTAAGTCTAGGGGACTAATGACCTCAGATGTTAAGTCCCAAAGTGCTCAGAGCCATTTGAACCATCTGAACAATTCTACACGGAATGACTGACTTCCTTTCCGTACTGAAAAAGTATAAGAATCGACTCCAATCATTTGACCTGAAGTCTCATTGGAGAAAATTTTTACAAGTGATCCCCGCAATTTAAACTGACTGCCTTGAATGCCGCAGCAGGTGGCGATTTCACTGTCTCAGACAGCGTACTGGCGGCATGTCGTGGCGATGCTCCAAGTATCCGGCAATGCGATCAAGGCCGCGGCCCCGTTATGTTTCCAGTGCTTAAACCCGAAACCTCAGACAGCAGACTACTGTCCAGAAACTGCTAAGTCCAAGCTCTGTCTAAATAGCTTCACTGTCGGCGAACAACGTAAGGCATGAACTCCCAGCCAAATGGGCGGAATTCAGAAACTTCTTAATGATAAGTCTACAACAGAGAAAGAGCTCTCGAGAAAACTACACGCGAGACGCAAGACGGGAACTCCGAACCAAGAGTCGAAGTTCAGCATCGTCTTAAAGGAACAGTGAAGTTCTCTACGCGAGCTACCGCCTGTAAAAGAAGTTCTATCCAGCCAAAGGGCTCTGGCAGAAGTCTGCCCAGCTCGGTAGCTCAGACAGATCTCTTCTAAAAAAACAGCTGGCTCTCGAGCTCACCTCTGGTTACCTCTCCCCTAAGTAAAAGTAGGTGAATCACTATTTTAGTACATTCTGTTCGTACTCCAACTCTCCTCACTCTAAAAGGGGCCGCCCAACCACAAACTCAGGTTTGGTTTCTCACACCAAACCTTCTACAGGAACTTTCCTCTCCCACTGCGTAATACAAATCTACCAATAAGAGACGTCTACGTTAGAAATCGCGGGCAACAGCCTGGCGGATGTGACTCCGTGCTAACGGCTAGTGGCGCCGCCCCGCTGCACGACACATTCATTACACGCGTCTTCTGCACTGTCAACAAAATTTGCCAGCCATCATTGTACGCCAGTTGCCCTCGCATTCCATTCCGGCCGCATCCTTGTGAAAGCTGGCGCCAACCCGCATCTCTGGGGTCGGCGACCACCCGCTAACATTAGCCCTGTTGCATCTCCAGACTCTCCGCGCTGCGGTACTCAGCCGCAGGAAGGGCGCCCAGCCGTTTGCTAACTCTCTGTCTTTCCCGTCCTCCCACTTTTGGCTGCAATCCATCTGAGGTCCCTTTGTCCCATTTCTACACTGAGCTATTCTCAGCAACGCTGCAAGTGAGATTAAATTATTAATTCCAAGATGTACTTGTCGATTTCATTCAAGTTCTGTATTCATAGTGAAACGGCCCTGAGCCTATCAAATGATATCAAAAATGAATCAAATTCCTTGTCAAGTATTGTAAGGTGCAAAATCTCGCGACCTTAAAGATGATGATGTGTGTGAAATCTTATGGGACTTAACTGCTGTCATCAGCCCCTAAGCTTACACACTACTTAACCTAAATTATCCTAAGGACAAACACACACATCCATGCCCGAGGGAGGACTCGAACCTCCGCCGGGATCACGACCTTACAATGTTAACAAAGTTTCTTTTATTTATTTGTGCAGTATGTTAACAGTAAGTTGGACGATCTTTTCCCTATCTCTGAGGTAGTAGAAGTCGGAAGGCTCCGGCCAGTTATCATTTGTGTTTGCCTGCAGCTGCCACTACTGTGGGACGTTGTCACTGTTGTCTGCTGTGTTACTGTGCTGTGCACTCTGTTTCGTACTATGATAAGTCTATGTAATTGTTGCTGTTAGGACCTTTATTAAACATGTGAATATGTAAGGTGATTTTTGTTTCGATAATGAACAGGTTTTACGTGAATTTTATCTCCATGAATGACTTATGATTTTACGGAAGCAAGAAACACAGGTTAACTCCTTCCTTGGGTTGTAGTTAGAAGGTGAGTAATGCAAAATACGGGCCTAGCCCCGTTAGCTTTTCCTCAACTGCGGTCTGTCCCCTTCCCGTGGGCCTGGTGGCGGTGGTGGTGGTTAGTGTTTAACGTCCCGTCGACAACGAGGTCATTAGAGACGGAGCGCAAGCTCGGGTTAGGGAAGGATGGGGAAGGAAATCGGCAGTGCCCTTTCAAAGGAACCATCCCGGCATTTGCCTGAAACGATTTAGGGAAATCACGGAAAACCTAAATCAGGATCGTGGGCCTGGTGATTTCGCCAAGTGCAAGACCACACTGGAGCTTGGAGGGGTTACCACCCCTTCTTCATATTACACCCTTTCAGCAATATAGAAAACAGGGGCACTGGCTCTCCCGCTGGAGGTGCCAACCAAACTATTCCACCACCTGCCCGACCCACTGGCCTTGCTGAGGGTCTTGTAGGAGTCACAGAACACACCTGCCCAGAGTGCAACCGCACTTTTGCAACGAAGTCCGGCCCGGGGGTCCACCGTCACCGACAACAGCAGGTGGCCGCCAAAGCAGAGATCAACATGGACAGCGGACTGGTGAGGTGGACCGAGTACGAGATCCTCTCGCTCACTCGGGCAGAGGCTGACCTGTTCCAGGGGAGGGACGCCTGTTTCTTCTTCATCAACCAGGAGTTTCCTTTTGTCTTTCCCAACATGACATTTGACGCCATCAAGGGCCAGATACGTAAGCCTCTGCACAGACAGTGTGTGCAAGAGTTTCTAATTGTCCTGTGGGAGAGGAACGAGGAGGGACTGGAGTCCAGCCTGGGCCCAAGGGGGTCACTGCCACTGAATGGAGGAGAGTACAACTACCATCCCCGGCCTGCATGGCTTCTGGCCTAAGCTCTTCAAGCAGTAACCAACATCTATCGCTGGCCATACCAGTGACTGCCTCCTGTCGCTTCTCAGTCCATGGACTTCAAGTGCCTATGGAGGCCAGTACAGTCAAAGAGGTCAAAGCTTCCCTGCCGCTCTGGAGTTTGGCGCTGAGTCCAGATAGCCTAACTCCCACTGAGCTGCACTGCCAGCCATGTGATGTGGTGGTGAAGCTGGTGAATTTCCTTCTCCTTTGTAGAGCGCTCTCTGGCTGCCTCCTCCCTGCCCAGAACATCTTACTCCCCAAAACAGCTGCACCAGAATCTCCCACTGAATGTCACCTTATCACCATATGCTCGGTGTTGGCTAGGACTTTTCTCACGTTTCTGGCCTCGCATCTCATGTGTCTGTGTACTGTGGACGAACTTCATCCCTCAGGATGAGGTGCTGGGAAACACTTTCATCTTGGACCAAGATCTCGTCGACGGAGTCTGCTCCTACTGTTCTGAATTCGTTGCGTCTCTCGACGTGTCCAAGACGTTCAACTCGTTAGGCCATGCTACCTTATGGCCTGGGTTGAAGGCACATGGTCTTCTGAGCGACTTGCCAACTACGTTGTCAGCTGCTACAGGGGCAGCACAACAGTGATAATGGGCAGTGTTGGAGTGAGTACAGCTGTGCAGTTTTCAAGGGATATCTGTCAGGGGGACCTCTCTCCACCCTCCTTTTCAACATAGGCATGGACACCATGATTGATTCTCTGTCTTCCCACAGAGAAGCCCAGATTTTAGGTCACAGAGTCAATGCATCAGTCTTCGCATCGACGCAACCACTGCAGCCCTCGCACAGCTGGGCTGCAAATCAATGTGTGGAAGTGTTTCATCCTCGCCTTAGTGGCCTCGAGCCGTGAGAAGAAGATGAAGGTGGACGACAATGTCACTTTCATGGCTGGCAACGCTACCATGCTTGTGCTACTCATAGGTGAGACCTTCCGCTAACTGTGACTGCAGTTATCCTCTTCTGATCAGTACCTATTCAATCCTCGCTGCCATCTGCAGGTGTAGCTGGACATCATCACCCAGGCTTCCCTGAAGCTACAACAACACCTCTACGCCCTTGTGCTCATGGTGCTGCCAGGCCTTATCAAGAGCTGGCCCTCAGTCACACCTGGATCAGTGGCCTGAACAATGCTGACAGTGTGGTGTGAGCAGCCATCACCAGGCGGTTCCGCCTCCTAGCAGACACCTCCTTATGTTACTTCCACGCTTCTATGGCGCAGGGGGGACTTGGCATCCCATTTGCCCCCTGGATGGGTCCCACTCTCCATCTATGGGCGACGCGGGCCTGGGCGGGGTACAGCACGGCATTCAAGCGACACTTGATGTGGATAAAACCACCTACTGAAGACGCCAGAGCAGACTGGGGAGATGAGGGCGGCTCGCCTACATGTTGTCTTTCGTGGAGTGGTCCTCTCGGAGTCTGCTGCCGTCCGGGGGCAGCAACATTGGGTCGCTGATACCAGTTGTCTCCTCTCTGGACATGACTATCAACGTCATCCGCGTCCGCATAAACGCCTTGCCCTCCAAAGTGCGGCGCAGTCGCAGGAGGATGGCCGACACCCGATGCAGTGCGGGCTGCAAAGCCTTAGAGACCGTCAATCGCGTCATCCAGGCTTGCAGACAGACACGTGCATCCCACGTGAAACGACGTGAAGCAGTCGTGAAGTATCTCGCACGTGGACTCGCGCAAATAGGCTTAGACGTCTTAGTGGATCCCCACCTTTGTACACCAAAAGGATCCACAAGCCAGATGTAGTCGCAGTCAAAGAGGCCAAGCCGCACAGTCAAGTCCAGATATTTGGCGACCACCTTCGGCTGGACTGGTGCCCCAGTGAGAAGGCGACGAAGTACAACACGCCGTACATCCGGCGTGCCGTCCTCAACCTGCATCCCGGCAGAAGTATCCTTTACATCGGCAACGTTGAACTGGAGAGGGACACGGTCCGCACAAACCGTAGGAGACCTCTTCAGGCTGGGTTTCAAAGTGTGGAACCTCGCAGTCATCACCTCCGGGGTCCTAACATCATGCTATGCATCCTACAAAATCTTTGAGCATACGACGGCGCAGCGCCCGATGCCCGGGGTCGGCATCGGGTAGAGTGCTGGACTCCTATGCCTTGGCTCCTACGTACTCTCTTCCTACACAGGACCAATACCTTCTTTTTCATCTAAATTGTTTTTTTTCATTGTCTTTGTAGTTAAATTTATTTTCTTTCTGTTTTATATGTAAAATATGAGGTGTGCGTCCAATGTAAGCGCCCACTGTGGTGGGAGTACTGGTGGTATACAAACACATAACGTACACATACATATCTCATTCGATTCTTGGAACTTAAGTAGTGGCAACTATTTATTCACAACCAATACCAAAGAGTTACATGTCTGCATCTGTTACTGTCCTTCAAAGTAATCACCAGCGTTCTGTAGAGCCCGTTGCCAACAATGTGGAAGGCTTAGTATACCGGTAGCAGAGGCTGTTCTGTTGATAGTGCGAATGGAGCGGCTACTGCCTGTCGAATCTCTGGAACAGATCTGAAGCGAGCGCCACGAATTGGTTCCTTCATCTTCGGAATCAAATCAGAGTCACAAGGACTTAAGTCCGGGGAGTATGGTGGATGGTACAGTACTTCCCAGTCCCATCGAACGAACAGAGCAGCCACAGCTTGCGCTGTATGCGCCCGCGTATTGTCGTGCAAAATGATGGATTGGTTGCGCAGAAAGTGTCGCCGGTTCTTTCGCAAAGCTGGTGGCAGGTGATGTTCCAAAAATGTACAGTAATACTGTGCATTGACATTCTGCCGTGGAGGAACGTAATGCGTTAGGATAACACTATCACAGTCGTACACGAGAATCCCCATAACTTTAGATCGCTCCATTCGCACCATCAACAGAACAGGCTCTGCTTACGGTATACTACGCCTTCCACATCGCTGACAACGGGTTCTACACAACGCTGGTGACTACTTTGAAGGACAGTAACAGGTGCAAACATGTAACTCTTTTGTATCGGTTGTGAATAAATAGTTGCCCCTAAGTTCCAACCCTCACATATGATTCTTTGGAATAAAGACGGCTGAAATTGCCTAACGTGGCTTCTTGCCCCCTCACAGCTCCTCACACAGTGGTGTTCTATGTGACAGCCAGACTTGCTTCCCCTGCTAACCTCCATTCAGTGGCAGTTAATGCACTCTGTATAGACCAATGAAGTTATGCAAAATAATTAGGTGAAACACATATGGTTAAAAACAATAATGAAAAAATTCCGTTGAATAGATGTGTAACAGTTACTGTTATTTGCAAAGTAAGCACCAATAAATATTTTATCCATAACGAAAGAACGAAACACAATGACCACATTTCGGACTGCAGACAAAGCCAATAACAACAACACCAATATTCCCACAAGTCGTTTCATAGAGCTCCACATTACTACCAGGCACTAATATCATCACAGAAACTCTCATTTCGTAACGTCTTTAGCGCGTTTTAACCCCTTCACGCCGGCGCCGTGATTGTTGCGTCGTGCGCTGTGGCCGAGCGCCAGTCCCGTCCGGCCGTGTCCGCTGTACGGCGCATTTTTCGCGCTCCCCGCGCCTCTACTCTGTCTTGCTTTCACACTGGTAGTGTTATCACAACTATTGGACTTTATACTATATATTTATTCGAGAAAATATTTATAAAAATCACATATGTTTTTGACATTGTCTGTGTCTGTGCACAAATCCAAGTCTGGGGATGTCAATGGAACAGCTGAAGTAGCAAGTATACCTGATGTAGAAGCACCTACAATAGATGTTTCACGTTCATCGTCAGATTCGGATGTGACTCCCTTTAATCTTCACAGTCACTACCAAATACGAGGGAAAGAACTTCGTCCACAGTATATCGCTTTTCTGCCATATCACTTCTAGTAGAAACTAACTGAGGTTAATAACGCGTCACTTCCGATTAGAAACAAGGCGGGAAATGAGCAGTGCAACTCAAGCGAAACCAATGCTTTGAGACTGAATGCAACTGCCATCTAGTGATTCTGTCGTTAACTACAGACTTTGAACAAAGTGCATAGGTCAAACTTCCACACAAGTCGAGCGTAGTGAAGTGGAGACACAGGGTGTTTCAAAAATGACCGGTATATTTGAAACGGCAATAAAAACTAAACGAGCAGCGATAGAAATACACCGTTTGTTGCAATATGCTTGGGACAACAGTACATTTTCAGGCGGACAAACTTTCGAAATTACAGTAGTTACAATTTTCAACAACAGATGGCGCTGCATGTGATGTGAAAGATATAGAAGACAACGCAGTCTGTGGGTGCGCCATTCTGTACGTCGTCTTTCTGCTGTAAGCGTGTGCTGTTCACAACGTGCAAGTGTGCTGTGGACAACATGGTTTATTCCTTAGAACAGAGGATTTTTCTGGTGTTGGAATTCCACCGCCTAGAACACAGTGTTGTTGCAACAAGACGAAGTTTTCAACGGAGGTTTAATGTAACCAAAGGACCGAAAAGCGATACAATAAAGGATCTGTTTGAAAAATTTCAACGGACTGGGAACGTGACGGATGAACGTGCTGGAAAGGTCGGGCGACCGCGTATGGCAACCACAGAGGGCAACGCGCAGCTAGTGCAGCAGGTGATCCAACAGCGGCCTCGGGTTTCCGTTCGCCGTGTTGCAGCTGCGGTCCAAATGACGCCAACGTCCACGTATCGTCTCATGCACCAGAGTTTACACCTCTATCCATACAAAATTCAAACGCGGCAACCCCTCAGCGCCGCTACCATTGCTGCACGAGAGACATTCGCTAACGATATAGTGCACAGGATTGATGACGGCGATATGCATGTGGGCAGCATTTGGTTTACTGACGAAGCTTATTTTTACCTGGACGGCTTCGTCAATAAACAGAACTGGCGCATATGAGGAACCGAAAAGCCCCATGTTGCAGTCCCATCGTCCCTGCATCCTCAAAAAGTACTGGTCTGGGCCGCCATTTCTTCCAAAGGAATCATTGGCCCATTTTTCAGATCCGAAACGATTATTGCATCACGCTATCTGGACATTCTTCGTGAATTTGTGGCGGTACAAAATGCCTTAGACGACACTGCGAACACCTCGTGGTTTATGCAAGATGGTGCCCGGCCACATCGCACGGCCGACGTCTTTAATTTCCTGAGTGAATATTTCGATGATCGTGTGATTGCTTTGGGCTATCCGAAACATACAGGAGGCGGCGTGGATTGGCCTCCCTATTCGCCAGACATGAACCCCTGTGACTTCTTTCTGTGGGGACACTTGAAAGACCAGGTGTACCGCCAGAATCCAGAAACAATTGAACAGCTGAAGCAGTACATCTCATCTGCATGTGAAGCCATTCCACCAGACACGTTGTCAAAGAAACTTCCTGGCAGATTAAAACTGTGTGCCCGACCGAGACTCGAACTCAGGACCTTTGCCTTTCGCGGGCAAGTGCTCTACCAACTGAGCTACCGAAGCACGACTCACGCCCGGTACTCACAGCTTTACTTCTGCCAGTACCTCGTCTCCTACCTTGCCCGCGAAAGGCAAAGGTCCCGAGTTCGAGTCTCGGTCGGGCACACAGTTTTAATCCGCCAGGAAGTTTCATGTCAGCGCACACTCCGCTGCAGAGTGAAAATCTCATTCTGGAAACATCCCCCAGGCTGTGGCTAAGCCATGTCTCCGTAATATCCTTTCTTTCAGGAGTGCTAGTTCTGCAAGGTTCGCAGGAGAGCTTCTGTAAAGTTTGGAAGGTAGGAGACGAGGTACTGGCAGAAGTAAAGCTGTGAGTACCGGGCCTGAGTCATGCTTCGGTAGCTCAGTTGGTAGAGCACTTGCCCGCGAAAGGCAAAGGTCCTGAGTTCGAGTCTCGGTCGGGCACACAGTTTTAATCTGCCAGGAAGTTTCATATCAGCGCACACTCCGCTGCAGAGTGAAAATCTCATTCTGGACGTTGTCAAAGGTTTCGGGTACTTTCATTCAGAGACTACGCCATATCATTGCTACGCATGGTGGATATGCGGAAAATATCGTACTATAGAGTTTCCCAGACCGCAGCGCCATCTATTGTTGACAATTGTAACTACTGTAATTTCGAAAGTTTGTCTGCCTGAAAATGTACTGTTGTCCCAAGCATATTGCAACAAACGGTGTATTTCTATCGCTGCTCGTTTAGTTTGTATTGCCGTTTCAAATATACCGGTCATTTTTGAAACACCCTGTACGACGCGAGGCGGAACTGCTGTAGCAGTCCTCCGGCTGGGCGGCACTTTCGCTCACGACTTCTACAGAAGTTCACCGTGGCGAAAGGGCTAATCATTTGCCCAATACCATAATATGTCTTACAGGTAGCAGAGCAACTTTTAAATCTAACATAAAATATTTCTACTCGGCAACTCCTTCTATTCCATGTACTAGAGAACATAGTCTTCAAGGGTAGTTGCATGGCTACAAACATTATATGTTCATTACTGTTTATACTAATCATGTATATGTGTCCTTTAATGAGACTTCATTATAAGAATATTTGACAATGCCTGTGGAAAATACGTTTATGATTATCAAAGTGTGTCCGTATTGTGTGTGCACCGCCGCTGTAACATAACTCAAGTTCAGCATTGTCTGCGAAATGTTTTTGTTTATATGTACCTTGTTTCTCAGTAGCTGTCTTTTGTGTTAATCAAACTGCTAAACTGGAAAACGGTCCTAATAAAATTCTTTTTGTTTTGAACAGTTTATCCTGCTTAAATACGTCTTCAGCTAGTTTTATGAATGTCTCCTTTCTCTCTTAGTAGTGGGACGAACTACATTGGTGTCGAAAACTAAAGCAACAATTGGAAATTTTGCGAAGTTATGTTTATTTCGTCACAAAACAGTATGAAAAAGTGATAATAAAGTAGAAAAAAATGTAAAGAATACAGACGAAAGCAACTGCAACATGCATAACGGTAGACAAAAAGGTTCTTCTTTTTTTTTCAGCTTAACGGATTTACAGATACATTCCGACAACTGATTAATATCCTCAATACGGGGCCTTCTGTACACCGTTTACCTCTATACAACGCGTCCAGTGGGTGCTGCGAGGTCAGATGCCAGTTGCCGTGCTGCGCTAAGGTCGTACCGTCGTGTCCTTACACCCAAATAACGGTCCTCTCTTTTTGATATCACACGTGGTCGGCTGCTGTGGCCGAGTGGTTCTAGGCGCTACAGTCTGGAGCCGCGCGACCGCTACGGTCGCAGGTTCCAATCCTGCCTCGGGCATGGATGTGTGTGATGTCCTTAGGTTAGTTAGGTTTAAGTAGTTCTAAGGTCTAGGGGACTGATGACCTCAGAAGTTAAGTCCCATAGTGCTCAGAGCCATTTGTACCATTTTTTTGTAGGACGAAGAGTTTCTATTCTAGCCTCCTATACTCACAACACCCTGATCATAGAATCATCTGTCGGTTCCTTCGATAATCTAGGGTCCATAGTTTGTCTCTGTCGAAGTGCTTCTGTTTAACATAGTTTGTAGCTTTCTATGCTTTTCAAAACTTTGTTTTCGTGCCATTTTATTCTCTGATAGTTGACAGCGAAATATGGGAATTTATGTACTTGAAAAAATAAACTCTTAATGCAAAAATTTTTTTGGGTTGGTTGAGGGGCAGAGGATCATGATGCATGGGCCTGCAGCTGGTAGCTTGACCCGACAGTACACCTACACACTCTGAGCATAGTCTCTCACTGAAACTTTAATCACCTCACATTACCCAATCGTGAAATCCGCCCAGATACACTGCCTGGATGAAAAGTGTGAAACATCCAGAAGGGGAGGAGGGAATGAAATGGAACGTCACTGATTAAGATGGAAGTGATTAAACAATCGAGTCAAATTTACAAAGAATTTGGCAGTATGAGCTCACTTATCAGTATGACGTAGTGCCACCTCTAATCTGATACATGCAATGATTCGGTTGAGAATGACGCCGTAAAACCATTGTATATTTTCCCGAGGTAAGCTGGCCCAGAAGTGTAAGTAGTCCACGACATCCTGGATGATGGCACCGTGACAGAATGACGTCCGAGCTGGTCGCACACATTGGTGGAAAGTCTGGAGATCTCATTAGCCACGGGAGTACCGCAGCTGTTGGCACGACGATACTGCCATATCAGTGGCAGCAGTTGAGCAAGTGGGATGTTGGTGACACACCATTGTGCTGTCAGAGTTCCCTCAATCAGTTCCATCTGTGACCTGAAAGCATACCCATACAATGACACCAGTACAAAAACAGAAATACCTGTACACATCTCCAAAACATTTGAAGATTGGTGATACGCCCTTCTAAATCCACAGGATAGGACAGGTAGCTCAAATTGTGGAAAAGGGCCAAAATAAGCGCCTGTCAGTTACACTCTAACATACAACTTTATTTATTTGACCAAACATTAAAAGAACCAAGAAAATTAAAAAAAAAAAAACACAGCATTAATTTTTGGAACTTAGTAACCGGCTGAATACGCCATACAATCTCGTGCATTAAGGGCAAGACCACTTTAATTTAAAATCGGCTGAAAGGCAATGACTGAAGACTCAAACCAAAATCAGAATTTGTAAAAGGCGAAAGGCCTTATCTTGAAACAGTTCTTTAATTAGGCTGAAGGCCCAAAGAATCTGACACCTTAAGAGCAATACAACTTTAATTCAAAATCGGCTGAAGGCTTATCACTTAAGACTCAACAAAATTTAATTTTTAAAAAGGCCAAAGGCCTTACTTGAAAGAGTTCTTTAAATTAGGCTGAAGACCCAAGCAATCTTATGCCTTAAGGGCAAAACAACCTTAATTTAAAAATCGGCTAGAAGCCATACAAATACAAACAACAAGAACAAATAAGAAAAGGCAGTATACCCAACAGCACTAAGAAGTTTACGAGGGTCGGCCTGGAATTCAAACACTAACGCTCTCTTAGGTGAGACAGGCAGTTGGCGCAACCATTCTCGATCCGACGACAACCCAACCGACAGACGGTGTATGGACCCACCGACAAGATAATTTCCGCTCTACCCGACCAGCACACAACAGGGAGTTCAAAGGAACAACGTAGAAAGTATTGGCATCCGCAACCAATTATACATTGAGCTGTCAAACTACACACCGAGCTGGACAGCGACAACATGATGAGGAAAATACACTGCCTGAATTTACGTAAACGGCCAGGGCAGGTAACCAGAACCTCGTAGCAATGGGAACAGCTCCACACACTCCGATCACGCCTAGACGCCGCCAGCAGGCCCGGCCAATCGACGAGCTGCGGAGATTTCCTCGCTGCTCCACGCCAACCGACCAACTGGTCGCACACAGCACAGCCAGAAACTATAAGCACCAGGCCAAAGATAGTACAAGGTGCGAATATCGATACACACCGCTGCTGCCACCTGCGGAGATAGAGGATAACAGCATAATCTCGATAAGCGCGGGAGACTAAACACAGAATAGCAACCAAGGTTTAATCCAACGCATAACATGAGCCAACCACGGTTCAATTGGTACTTTTGCTCAGGTCGTAGCCATAGTCGCTGACGATGGTCATCCAGAGTAGCACAGCACCGCGATTCATCACTGTATACAGTGCGACGCAATTCTTCAGCTGTCCATACGTCACGGTAGCGCTCCAGACGCAGTTGTGCTGTTAATGGCAGCCTACACGTGGGACGGTAATTCTCTAGTATAGCTGCTGCTAGCCTCCGAGCACGGTGTAGGATGACACAGAATATTGTGCAGGGTCCATTACTTGTCATATGGCTGGAGCAGATGTGAAGCGGCTACGATGTGACTGTGCACAATACGGTGATCCGCCATTGTTCTGGTCACACTTGGTCGATCGTAGCCTTGACGACTATTATGTCTGTCCTCATGTTCCCTTGCAGTCGAACAACGAGTCACTGTCACATGAATATGCCTCACAAATCTGGATACTGCACCATTCGACTAGCCTGTCAAATGGAAACCCACAATGAGGTGGCTTTCAAACTCCTTTTGCTGTTGGCAATGATGTCTCACATGAGTACACTGCATCTCAGTCTCCTTCCCAGTGAACACTCAATATGTGACGCTATTCACGTCCCTCATATGCCCTGCCAGGCCTGAAACAACACTAAATACAAACAATACTAATGCACCTTAGTGACCGTTCTACCTGTTATTGAGAACTGTGTATTCATGAAGCTACGTTGATACATGATCATGTCTTTTTGGTGTTACACTTTTTTTGTCAGGCAGCGTACGGGGTGAGGCAAATAAAAGTGGACCACAGAACAGAGTTCCAGGGTACGAAGAAACACAGCAGAGGAAAGGAAACAGAGTACTAACCTGAATATAGCAGATGTTGACAGTGACTTTTGGGTCCTGGTCAGCAAGTTGCTGAAGGCGTATAGACGCTGGACTGCTGGAATTACTGCAGTCTCATCCGGAATGTTCTGCTGCAGTCCTTGAAGACAATGAGGATTCTTGTGATACACCTTAGACTTGAGGGCTCCCCACACAAAGTAATCGCACACTGACAGATTAGGTGACCAGGGTGGCCAGCTAGGACCGTGACAAGACTGAGCTGTCCTAACAACTGGCGTGAAGATTGTCTAAATGTGCTCCAAGGTCCGGCCGGCTGTACGGGCAGTTGCTCCATACTGTTGGAAGTAACTGTAGGTCTTTTCCTCTTCCGTTAACACTTCCACGACTCGTCCAGGCCACGCTTCACGTGTCCTATCACACCCAGCAGATCACGCCTCTCCTCGCCTTTTGGTGGCTCCTGTCCCTACCACTCTCTTGCACCCAGATCCCAAAGGCGTCCTAACGTTGACGCGCACGCGATCGGGACATTTCGTTCTCACAAGAGCTACCGCGGTCGGCATACGGGACGAGGTGGTTGACGCGATTCCCGCTCTCATGCATTAATTCTGCTAACACTTGATGGAGAAGAGCAGGCAAAACCGCGAGGAACGTTCTGAACTCGTCGATGGCTTGAAGAGCGAACTGCCAGTAGAGCAACACTACATAATGCTCTACAACAATCTGAGATGCCTTCTAGTAGAAGTTATTCGTTAACTGAGTTTTAAATTGGACACGGGTGAGGTACAGTGTTTAACGTCAGGTTCTCGATTTTGTTTTGACTACCAATGCTCTCCATCATTGAAAAATATATTTACTCGAAAGATTCAAAGATGAGCCAGTCCATAAACCCAGAGATGGGATTATTTCTACAGAAAGTTTCATAACAGTAAAAACTTCCAGTGTCTAACTTGTGTTTGCCTTGAGACACAAAGTCGCAGTCACATTAAGATTTCTAGCCACTCCGGAAACATTCCAGTAGCTGGTCTTTGCATCAAGAACTGCAGCAAATACGCACATCGAAAGAAGTTATGCATCGCCTCAGTCCCGAGAGTACCGGAACTTGCAAAGAAAATTGTACAACTTGTACAGCATAAACATCATTCCCACACTTTTTATTACTCATGAAAACCACACATTGCATGTTGCATCACCACACAGTGAGACCTTCAGAGGTTATGGTCCAGATTGCTGTACACACTGGTACCTCTAATACCCAGTAGCGCGTCCCCTTATACTGATGCATGCCTGTATTCGTCGTGGTATACTATCCACAAGTTCATCAAGGCGCTGTTGGTTCAGATTGTGCCACTCCTCAACGGCGATTCGGCGTTAGATCCCTCAGAGTGGTTGGTGGGTCACGTCGTCCATAAACAGCCCCAGTGATGTTCGATAGGGTTCATGTCTGGAGAACATGCTGGCCACTCTAGTCGAGCGATGTCGTTATCCCGAAGGAAGTCATTCACAAGATGTGGACGATGGGGGCGCGAATTGTCCTCCATGAAGACGACTGCATCGCCAATATGCTGTCGATATGGTTGCACTATCGGTCGGAGGAAGGCATTCACGTATCGTACAACCGTTACGGCGCCTTCCATGACCACCAGCGGCGTACTTCGGCCCCACATAATGCCACCCCAAAGCAGCAGAGCAAAACAGCAGAGAACCTCCAACTTGCTGCACTCGCTGGACAGTGTGTCTAAGGCGTTCAGCGTGATCGAATTGCCTCCAAACACGTCTCCTACGATTGTCTAGTTGAAGGCATATGAGACACTCATCGGTGAAGAGAACGTGATGCCAATCCTGAGCGGTCCATTCGGCATGTTGTTGGGCTCATCTGTACCGCGCTGCATGATGTCGTGTTTGCGAAGATGGACCTCGTCATAGACGTCGGGAGTGAAGTTGCGCATCATGCAGCCTATTGCGCACAGTTTGAGTCGTAACACGACGTCCTGTGGCTGCACGAAAAGCATTATTCAACATGGTGGCGTTGCTGTCAGGGTTCCTCTGAGCCATAATCCCTAGGTGGCGGTCATCCACTGCAGAAGTAGCCTTT
Organism: Schistocerca piceifrons; assembly: GCF_021461385.2. NCBI lineage: Eukaryota > Metazoa > Arthropoda > Insecta > Orthoptera > Acrididae > Schistocerca > Schistocerca piceifrons. The sequence continues at coordinate 449,229,193 of NC_060138.1, read as the reverse complement.
GGACGGCCTGTGCGAACAACATCGCTTTGGTTCACTCAGCGACGCCTGGACACTTCCCTTGTTGAAAGCCCTTCCTGGCACGAAGTAGCAATGCGGATGCGATCGAATCGCGGTATTGGCCGTCTAGGCATGGTTGAACTACAGAGAACACGAGCCGTGTACCTCCTTCCTGGTGAAATGACTGGAAATGATCGGCTATCGGACTCCCTCCGTCCAATAGGCGCTGGTCATGCATGGTTGTTCACATCTTTGGGCGGGTTAGTGACATCTCTGAACAGTCAAAGGGACTGCGTCTGTGATACAACGTCCACAGTCAACGTCTAACTTCAGGAATTCTGGGAACCGGGATGATGCAAAACTTGTTTTGTTGTGTGTACATTATTCATAATAAATAACAACGACTTTTGAGATAATATTTCTATTAAATGAATAAGAACGACCCAGAATCTTACAGAAACAAAAGCTTAAAGTAATCGTTTTTTGAGCGTACACACACCTGACATCTTTTTCATCACAAGTTAATAGTTTACAACGGTATCAGTTACGCTACAGTTGCAACACAGGAAGCTGACTTTCTTATACGGTATACACTGCGAAAAGACTTTATGTACGAGTGGTATTATTTAATATGTAAATGCAATATGCAAATTGTGGAGAAACAATGAAACGATGTACTTTCGTAGCACAAAAGTGAAACACTACAAACATCAATTACACGAAGCTATTACCTACCGATATGTAGTTCCTGTCATTCTATAACAAAAAATTGTAGTTTTCGAGAGATACTCAATTTTCGAATGCTTTTCAACAGCTTATATTCATATCATGTACTTTGTGAGAAAGAAAACTCACTAATGCCATACAGAGTGACGTCTGCTGTGTCCTGCTTGTGCTCTGCTTGTGTCTCATCTCAATGGCCGCGCACATCTCCACGAAGCAAAAATCCGACATACCAGATTCTTCATTTCACGCTGCACAGTGTAGTGGGAAGCTGTTGGAATTTCACAGTGTGACATCACCAGATCCTTGTCCACGTACGTTTTGAGGTCTCGTGCGGGGACAGCTTGAGTTTTGGTTCGGCATGCCCCTCTCGTGTCCCATAGCTCTCAACCAAACATCCACCCAGATCAAACCCAGACTACATGTCAACCAAAGACCCACAAATCCAGCAAAACCCTTACCCCCGGCACTCTGCATAAAGCCGTCACTTCATTATTTCCTGTGTAAATATTTTAAACTATCGACAGATCAGCATATTATGTTTCAACCGAGGCAACTCACCAAGTGCGTTTTATTTTTCTGAAAACATTCAGTTTGTTAACACCTTGTTAAGAAATGTGGTGTCACCGCCAGACACCACACTTGCTAGGTGGTAGCCTTCAAATCGGCCGCGGTCCGTTAGTATACGTCGCACCCGCGTGCCGCCACTATCAGTGATTGCAGACCGAGCGCCGCTATACGGCAGGTCTAGTCTAGAGAGATTCCCTAGCACTAGCCCCAGTAGTACAGGCGACTTTGCTAGATTGCTACGACCTAGCAAGGTTACTATGAATGTCTTCTGAACAGATAATATTGTGAATCACGTACCGTCAAGAGCGACGTTCATCATTAATGGATTAAAGTTAAGTATCAAACTAATTACGTCCGCTTTCTTTATCATTCCTTGTCATGTTCCAGGCCTCACGACAGTATAGTTCTTGCCTCCTCACGCCTGCCTGCGTCAGCTAAAACGCGTACATTTCGGCCTCCACTCGTAACACGGTGTTGGCTTTTCTCCTAACACAAAAAGAAATTTTTACAATGTTTTCAATTTTGTGAATCATTTGGCTGGAGATCAGCTAATTGTAAGCAAATATAACCAATAAATAGAAAAGACTCTAAGACGAGTGGATGACTGCAGGCTAGAGGGAACGTGAGCCGCGGGCGGCCGCCTGCCCGCCTTGCTGCAGGGCGCTCGGCTTCCTGTGCGGGCCGCAGTGTCGCGGCGGCGGCCGACCTCGCGGACGAGGCGGCCTGCCGGATGATCAAAGGGCGGCGGCCGCCCTCAGCCGTCACCGCCGAGGAAATTATGGTACAGGAGGCTGGGGACCGGCGCGCCGGAGTGCGCAGCAGGCAACTGACGGCTGCTACGTGCTCCCCAGCATCAACCAGCCGGGACGTCACGGAACTGGCCCGTCAGCCGCTACAGCCTCCACCGTAGCCAGCTCGGACGCCATTGTGCAAACTGGCCATCACATAACTGGCACTAAAGTCTAAAAGCTAAGCACAATTATTGGAAAGGTGTAAAATAATGCAAAGACGGAAAAACTTCGCAACTCCGAAAAGGAGTTGTGCGATATAAATGAAGATCCCTGAACTATCATCACCTGCTTAATAGAGTGACAACAATGAAAATTTGTGCCGGACCGTGACTCGACCCTGATTTCCGGCTTATCACGAGCGGGCCGGCCGCTGTGGCCAAGCGGTTCTAGGCGCTTCAGTCCGGAACCGCGCTGCTGCTACGGTCGCACGTTCGAATCCTGCCTCGGGCATGGATGTGTGTGATGTCCATAGGTTAGTTAGGTTTAAGTAGTTCTAAGTTCTAGGGGACTGATGACCTCAGAAACTAAGTCCCATAGTGCTCAGAGCCATTTGAACCATTTTGTCATTATCAACATCTCACTGAGTTTGAAAGGGGTCGTGTAGCATGTTCCTTCTGCGATACTGCAGAAAGACTTAGCACGATTGTAGCCACTACACATTACTGGTGACAGCAGTGGTCACGAGAGTGTAGGCAAGAAAACCGGACTCCGGATGGCCACGTGGCACAACCGAGAGGGAAGACCGTCGTGTTTGGCGTATGGCTCCGGCCCATAGTACTGCATCTGCAGCAGTAACTTGAGCAGCAGTTGGCATGCACACTGACTCAGGGAACTGTTACAAATCAATTTTGGTAAACATTTTTGGAAACAGTGATCAATAGAGTATTATATTTTAACTAAAGTTCAAGGTTGATCACAACACTTATGTCTCAATAACATAGGTGACCGGTTTCGGTTATATTTATATAACCATCTTCAGACCTGTGAATTAATTTTAGAAAACTAGAGACCAACCTTAAAATAAAATGAAAAGTGTCTAATGACGACAAAATTTTATCAAGATAAAATAAAACTTATTATACCCATGGCTTCCTTGGAGGATGGTAGGCGGAGCTCTCCTCAGCTGCTACAAAGTCAGCTGATGGTTATGAGTGCTGAGAATGAGCTTAAATATGCAGAGGCTCCGCCTACTTCCTCTCACATTCTTTCACAACTGGTAATCAGCGTTCGTAAAATGACGCTGTCGTCAAAGTGTAAAAGTACGAAATACACTAATAACATAGAATTGATTCATTTAAAATGTCTGATTAACAAATAGTTAGTATATGTAAAACTTATTTATATTTTAGATAAAAACGGTATACTACGATATGTAATAGCTGTGCCCTCTATGGGCTTCCTTAATACTATTACAGTGTCAGTTGAGTCAAAGATGTAAAAGTCCTTGGAGTTGTATATATCGTTTATACCAAGTCGCCTACATCACAATTGCATCTTTGATGGATGTTGCAGAATCGTCTTACTTTAACTGTAGTTTTCATAGTGACATTCTTTATAACAGTAGGGTAGCAGCCAAGAGTACGTTCCGCATTATGTACGTCTGAATAACTGATGAGACCGCAGATTAAATATTTAGAACTCATCGATCTAGGGAAGGGTAAACTGGCTGCGCTGATAGCAGGAAATTTAAAGGGGGAGAAACTACATCTCATGGTGGAAACTCTTTTTTAGTGTAAGATCAGTGTCCAGTGGGACACTCAGCCAGGCAAGTACTAAAGATGTTAAAAAAGTTCAAGATACTCACAAAAGTATAGTGAATAATAATGTTAGTATATTTCATCAAAATATTGGTGGATTGAAGAATAAAACTGATGAGCTTCTGCTTTGTTTAGAAGATAAACTGAGAATGTAATAGATGTACTATGCCTGTCTGAGCATCACATTGTCACTGATATGCAAAAGGTTAGCATCAATGGGTACAAATTAGCTGCACATGTAAGTAGAGATCATATGATGAGAGGAGGAGTTGCCATATATGTCAAAAGCTTCCACAGTGTAAAAATTTTAGAAACTAAAAAATGTTGTGTACAGCAACGTATGGAAGCATGTGCCACTGAAGTTAAACTTTCATAATTGTAACAATGTATAGGTCCCCCTCAGGGAATTTCCAGCTATTTCTAGAAAACTTGGATGCTTTGTTGTGCTATCTGTCAGACAGGGGGAAGCAAATTGTCATTTATAGGGATTTCAATGTTGATTCCCTGAAAGAGTGTAATAGGAAGAATGACCTTGTAGTATTACTCAGTTCATTAAATTTGAGCTCCATCATTGATTTTCCTACTCGGGTAACAAAGAACGGCAGTACATTGATAGATAACTTTTTTATAGACCAAGATAAGTTTAAGGACATAAATGCTTATCCTGTTGAGAATGGTCTTTCAGATCATGGTGCACAGCTAGTTACAGTACATGACATAGCTCCATGCAGTATATCAAATCAGACTTTCAAAGCAGTGTGTTCAATTAACAATATAAATATTGCAAACTTTAGGGAAAGTCTACAGCAGCTAGACTGGGATGAAGTGTATAAGGAACACGATGCAGACTAGAAATATAACTTATTTCACGATACATTTTTAAGGGTATTTGAAAATTGTTTTCCCAAGAAAATAATTAAACATAATTCCAAGAAAACATATAAAAAACCTTGGCTAACTAAAGGAATAAGAATATCTTGCAACCATAAAAGAGAACTGCATCTAACAGCAAGAAGCAGTACTGATCCCGAAATTGTTCAATATTATAAAAACTATCATGCGGTACTAAGAAAAGTTATTAAAAAGCCCAGAAGCATGTGTATCATGTCTGAGATCAGTAACTCTGATAATAAAATTAAAACAATTTGGAATATTATTGAAAGGGAAACAGGGCAACCAAGAGCACAGGAAGACTTTAGTGCCATAAAACTGAATGACAAGTGTACTAACAAACAATCAGAAATTGAAAATATTTTCAATAATCATTTTTTAAATGTTGTGGAGATTATAGGATCTAGATCTTCACTAGAAGAGGCAAGACTACTAATAGAAGAGGCCATACCTGTGCAGTTTGAAACAACTATAATTCCACCAGCCTCTCCCTCTGAAATCGGTAAAATAATAAACTCACTGAAAAGTGAAAGCTCTTACAGAATTGATGGCATTTCCAGCAAGGTACTTAAAGCTTGTTGTCCACAGATAAGTAGGATTCTCAGCCACGTATGTAATAGCTCTTTGGAGCAGGGTGTTTTCCCTGATAGACTGAAATATGCCATTGTAAAATCATTGCATAAAAAGGGGGATACGTCAGATGTCAACAACTACCGCCCAATCTCTCTTCTGACAGCTCTATCAAATATTTTTGAGAAAGTAATGTATTCAAGAGTGGCCTCCCATATTTGTAAAAATAAAGTACTAACAAAATGTCAGTTTCGTTTTCAGAAAGGCTTTTCAACATAAAATGCTATATACGCTTTCACTGATCAAATATTAAATGCTCTGAATAATCGGACATCACCCATTGGTACTTTTTGTGATCTCTCAAAGGCCTTTGATTGTGTAAATCATGGAATTCTTTTAGATAAGCTAAATCATTATGATTTGAGTGGCAGTGCACAAATGGATTAATTCATACTTAACTGGAAGAATGCAGAAAGCTGAAATAAGTGATTCATGTAATGTTAAAACAACAGCTGATTCCTCAAACTGGGGGGGGGGGGGGGGGCTAGCAAGTACGGGGTCCCACAGGGTTCGGTCTTAGGTCCTTTACTGTTCTTGATATACATTAATGACTTACCATTCCACATTGATGAAGATGCAAAGTTAGTTCTTTTTGCTGATGATACAAATATAGTAATAACATCCAAAAACCAAGAACTGAGTGATGTAATTGTAAATGATGTTTTTCACAAAATTATTATGTGGTTCTCAGCAGATGGACTCTCTTTAAATTTTGACAAAACACAGTATATACAGTTCTGTACAGTAAATGGTACAACTCCAGTAATAAATATAGAGTTTGAACAGACGTCTGTAGCTAAGGTAGAATTTTCAAAATTTTTAGGTGTGTCCATTGATGAGAGGTTAAACTGGAAGCAACACATTGATGGTCTGCTGAAATGTCTGAGTTCAGCTACGTATGCTATTAGGGTTATTGCAAATTTTGGTGATAAGAATCCCAGTAAATTAGCTTACTATGCCTACTTTCATTCACTGCTTTCGTATGGCATCATATTCTGGGGTAATTCATCGTTGAGTAGAAAAGTATTCATTGCTCAAACACGAGTAATCAGAATAATTGCTGGAGTCCACCCATGGTCATCCTGCAGACATCTATTTAAGGATCTAGCGATCCTCACAGTAACCTCACAGTATATATATTCACTTATGAAATTTGTTGTTAATAATCCAACCCAGTTCAAAAGTAATAGCAGTGTGCATAGCTATAACACCAGGAGAAAGGATGATCTTCACTATGCAGGGTTAAATCTGACTTTGGCACAGAAAGGGGTAAATTACGCTGCCACAAAAGTCTTTGGTCACCTACCAAACAGCATCAAAATCCTGACAGATAGCCAACTAACATTTAAAAATAAATTAAAAGAATTTCTAGATGACAACTCATTCTACTCATTGGCTGAATTTTTAGATATAAATTAAGGGAAAAAAACAACAACAACAATTTAAACATTAGTGTCATGCAATATTTTGTGTAATGTAATATCTTGTACATACATCTTTTATTAACCTGACTCGTTCCACACCATTACGAAGTGTCGTATTCATGATCTATGGAACAAGTATTAATCTAATCTAATCTAATAGTTTTTATAATAATCAATCTCAATTTATATAATTTTATATGTTGTATAGCATATTTTTCGTGCATAGTTTTTGCCATGGGTATAACTAATCTTATATTTTAAAACAAAGAGTAGGTGCATCTTCATTATAAAATTTCGTCAAAAAGGTCGTAAAAATTTTTTCGTCAAAATCTAATTGTTCATTGAGCAGCATTGATGATTTGGTTTTCAAATGAGCATATATCTTGATTTCTTCACAGGTCTGAAGATGGTTACATAAATATAACCGAAACTGGTCACCTATGTTATTGAGACATAAGTGTTGTGATCAAGACTGAACTTTAGTTAAAATATATTACAAATCAGTTATTTCAAGGACAGCTTCGAGCCAGATGCCCCACAGCGTGTATTCCTCTTACCTCAAAGTATCACCATTTGGGGCATCAATGTTGTCGTACCAGGGCTCATTGAAGAGCTGGGTGGAGACCTCTTCCGTTTTCTGATGAACGCTGGTTGCGTCTCAGTGCCAGTAATGGCCATATGTTGGTTAGAAGAAGGTCAGTAGAGGGACTGCTATCAACCTGTGTACATACTACACACACTGGAGCTACACCTGTAACTATGAGCTGGGTTGCGATTTCGTATGATAGCAGGAGCACTCTCGTGGTTATCCCACATACCCTGACTGCAAATTTGCATGTCAGTCTGGCAATTCGAGCTGTTGTGATGCCATTCATGAATAGCATTCCAAGGGGTGTTTTCCATCAGGATAATGCTCGCCCACATACCGCTGTTGTGCCCAGCACGCTCTACAGTCTGTCGACATGTTGCTTGGTCTGCTGTATCACCAGCTCTGTTTCCAGTCGAGGACATAAGGAAGGTCATCGGACGACAACCCCAGCGTCACCCACAACCAGCATTAACCGTCCCTGTATTGACTAACCACGTACAACAGGCATGAAACTCCATCCCAAACTGACATCCAGCACCTGGGAAACACAGTGCTTGCTCGTTTGAATGCTTTCATTCAACAATCTGGCCGTTACACCCGTTACTGACGCACCAGCAGTTCACATTTGTAATGGCTTAGATCACGCTTACAATAATCTATGGTGTTGCAAGGTTAATCACATAAATAAGTTACATAGACAAATGTATTCCCGATATTTCATTACTCTGCATTAATTATTTTTTGACGTTACGACTCTCCATCTTGAGCACTTTATTTCGAAAAATGTGCATTAACTTGATCTCTCTGAATATTTTGACATATTATACGATGAAAAAATTAAAAAAATTCATTCACTAAAAATTTACTACTACAGCTTAGCTGGCGGCTGGATTTCAACAAGGGCCTTTTTTTTCTTTCTTTTAATGTCTAGTCGGTCGCAAAATGGAAACCACAGTTACAATCAAAACTGTTTTATGTCCAACTCCAACTTTCAACTATACCTTCCTGCTGCTTCTCAACATAATCGCCGCTCCGACTTAGACATCTGTCGTAGTGTTCCACCAACTTTCCAATACCGTTGTAGAAGATAGCCACCTGCGCTTTCCACCAATCACCTAAGCTGGTCTGCAGCTGTGGCAAGCCTTCCTCACAGCCAGCGGCTCGCGCGAGAACAGAGATGAAAAATCAGAGGGAGACAAATCGAGCTACATGGTGAATGATTGGAAATACTACAGGAGCTTCTTTGTTGCAGCTGCACTGTGAGGCCGAACGTTGTCATGAAGAAGGAAAATGCTTGATGGCAATATTCCTCCTCGTTTGTTCTGAATTCCTCTTCGTAGACGACATGTTCGAATCGCCTGATCCACTGAGTGAACAAGACCATCATTTGACAGTCTCTTCCTTCTCTGACCGCCTCATCATGAACGTCTATAGGGCTAGTCCTCCTTCAAAGTTCCTGCATCATTGTCCCACACATGAGAGTTACATTATGTGGTACGCATGAAGTCAGCCAGGACTCTACAACCGACCCCGCTGATTCCACGTGTGACCAATTGGCCTTTGTATTTTAAATGCCCGAATCGCGTGTTTTTAACGTTACGTATCAAGAGAAGGAATGCTTCATTTCGAACGTGCCAATATTTACCGACCGCTAACATTGCTTGAAAAGGAAGTAATAATGTGCAGAATAATTTTTATATCTCCACAGAAGTGATAACACGATATTGGCCACGCTACGGAAAATGAATCCGGTTAGTGGTCGTGTTTACGACACCCCGCGCGGATACCGCTACCTGCCGGGACTGCCTTAACAACGAAAAAAGAACATTCGTCCCTCCCGCAATGATTACGGGTAGCTCCTCAGAAAAATACAGCTTTTATTTCGCTCACTAGAGCATTTTCATTAAAACTGCACAACATTACACTGTTTTTACTAACAACAATAATCTGTAACACTAACTTTGGGCCGGCCGCGGTGGTCTCGCGGTTCTAGGCGCGCAGTCCGGAACCGTGCGACTGCTACGGTCGCAGGTTCGAATCCTGCCTCGGGCATGGATGTGTGTGATGTCCTTAGGTTAGTTAGGTTTAAGTAGTTCTACGTTCTAGGGGACTAATGACCACAGCAGTTGAGTCCCATAGTGCTCAGAGCCATTTGAACTAACTTTGGCACGTATTACCTAACACAATACTATTATCAGCAAAGCACCTATTTATATTTTAAATTTCTCTCCGGAGCAAGGTGTGGATAATGGGGTTCGGTTTCCAGGATTGGTACGCCACACAAGTTGCTACACACACACACACACACACACACACACACACACACACACACAACACTTTATTTGGTCTACCTGGATTTGGTTTTATCCGCACCCCTGTAGCAAACACCTTGCAGCTACGCACTCTTACGTTTCGACAGATCCACTGAAAGTAAATTATGACTATGAATATTGTTTTGGTCGTCAGCTCTGAAGGCAAAATTTCAATACTTTATTTAAGTTTATAATTTTTTAAATCTGCCACAAGCAAATTTACGTTAAATTTTACTCGGAAGCAAGATCTACATCGACGAACTTCTAGAGGATGTAGAAGAATAAAATGAGTGACCGGAAACGTCATTGGACGACGTTACACAACGTCAAAGTTACAGGCGACGGTGCCTGTCCTCAGGCCTCCCTCCAGCAGCAGGCGTGACTTTGTAGGCGAACAGACGGAGGGCAGAACATCTCGCAATGTACCTGACAGCAGTCTGGAAGTTAGATGGCGCTGAAAGCGGCGAAGCCTGTATACCAACACTGTAGCGCCAAAGAGTAACAACAAACGTATGCAGAACAAACACAGCGCACCGTAGTAGCTTGTCGCACACTTGCATGCCCCATCAAGCAGACGCTCGCCTGAACTGAGGAAGGTGACCCGCATATCGCGTATGGTGAGGTGAGAGGGAATGGGCATGCAGCGTTACTCTTCTATGGCCAACGATATCCCAATAGACATCATCCGCACCGCTTCACGTTTGCGACCATCCATCGGCGTCTGGATGAAAGGGCTGGTTTCACAGGGCTTTGACAAGACAGAGGCCGCTCGTGAAGTGTACGCAAGATACGATTTCCGGAGGAAGTACGAGACAGTTTCGACGCAAACCCATCCGCAAGCATCTGCACTGTGGTACCGCAATGCAAAACTTCCACTCAGCAATTTCGCGAGTGCTGCATAAGGAGGGAGAGCTTCCATTGCGTCTTCAGGAGACACAGGGGCTGTTGATCCACGATTTTGGTCCACGTGTGAAGTTCTGGCAGTGGCTCCTGCTGCGTTGCTCTAGAAGCCGTATTATGCTGCGTATGTGTTGTTCACAGGGGAGGTGTCCTTCACGCCCACAATAACCATTTGTGAATGGAGGCGAACACCTGCGTCACTCACTAAAGATATCGTCAGGAAAATTTCACCATCAGTATATGGGCTGTCACGGTACATGATTATTTGATTGGCTCGTCCATGCTTCCACCTCAACTCACAGGCGACAGCCACACAGTGTTCATCTGTGAAGTGCTGTCGGAATTACTGGAGCAGGTGACATTTGTATTCTGCCGACGTATGTGGTTCCAGTGCAATGGAGCCCCCTCACACCAGAACCCAGATGGGACAGATGTTTGGGAATCGCTGGATTGGTCGAGGCCCTGTAATGTGGCAGCCTTGGTCACGTGATCTCAACCCACTGAACTCACTCCTCCTCAACCATCTGAAGAATGTGGTGTGTAGCGGCACCACCGTTTAGGATAGGGAATGTTAGTTTTGTGTAATATTCTGATCTCAAGTTACAGCCAGGTGCGGGCCGGATTGCAGTGAGTTACGCGTACCAACAGTTGCGAAATAAAGTAGAGGAGTAGGGGGAGAAGGGCGGTGCCACCCCACTCCCCATTGTTGTCAAATTTATTCAAGATGGCAGCGATGACGTCATCCAAGATGGCGGCATGTAGACTTGGCATCATCGCATGACGTCATCCAAGATGGCGGATTATGACGGGAGAATAGTCCAATTGTGCTACGTCCACTAACCTAACCTCAAGAAAAAATAACGGGAAGTTTGAATTTTGGAGGGAAAATAGTCCAATTGTGCTATGTCCACTAACCTAAGCCTCCAGAAGAAAAAATGATGGTAAGTTTGAATTCCAACAGGATAATGCATGCAAAGACCGTACTCGTCTTTTTATTATTATTGATTATCATTCATTAACATTCATTATTATTTATTATCATTCATTATCATTTATGATCATGTATTATTATTTATTATTATTGACCTGCCTCTACCAGAAAATTCCCTTCAAATTCAAATTCCAACACGATAATGGCTGCAAAACTTTACTTTTGTTTATTATTGTTCATTATTATTTATTAACGTCATTATCATTCATTGTCATTTATTATCATTCATTATTATTAATTATCATTCATTATCATTTATTATCATTTATTATTCTTATTATTACTATAATTATTATTATAGGCTTACATCCACTAGAAAATTGCGCCAAATTCAAATTCCAACATGATAATATCTCGAAAACTGTACTTCTGTATATTATTATCATTTGTTATTTATTCAAGATGTCCGATTTTCTCGGTGAGAAAGCCATTTTCCCTACATCCATAACAAAAATCTATCACATCTTCAAATACCAACACCATAATTGATCACACTCACGATCTTTCTTGCTCACTTATCTTTCTTTTCACTGGTAGCCTATCATAATCGCGTTAAATAATAAACTGCACTTATAGTAACATAGGGCACATCCTTTGATTTTGCAGGAGGAAAGGGACTGAAGACTTTATTTCAAGCAGTACAGTCATCACTTGTTCTCCAACACAGTCAGCACACACATCTTCGATATCGCAGTGCAGTCACCATGATGTCCGCGCTCCAATTGAATTAGTTCAAATCCTCACCACCCCCTGGCCAGCGCGCAGAGACACTGCCTACGCCTATCACGTGAGGTGGCCGGCCACTAGCGCGGGCAGCGAGCCCACCGATCGCTGTCACGTCGTAAACATGTTTCCGCTGGACACGCTGGAACTTGTCGAGTTTCACGTCACAGCGGCTCCTTGTCCGCTCACCATGTGCATTCGTCGCCTCCGCACGTTTCCCGCCAACATTGTCTGCCTCGGAGCTGAATCACGTAACGGTCAGCCGTTTCCCTGCAACACTTTCGGCGCCACGTTCAAACCTGTCGATGCCGACCGCTCACTGTCCATCACGTGTCCCTGTGCGAGCGAGAACGCAGTGCTACACTTTTGGCGGCAAAGTTTGCTCGACAGTGGAATCCGCCATGACTATATAACAGCACGTATGGACCGCACTAGAATGTCCGCTAATTGACTCGCTCTAGCGCGCGCGTGATAACTGTACAATCGCTGCGCCGCCGCCCCGCTTACGTCACACACCCTCCATACAGGCGACGGACATAGCCTTCTGTAAATACCTGGAAAATGACTCTTTATTGCAGACATTACGGTATTGTAAGTGTGTCCCAACTGACTGCTCTATGCTCACACAGCTCCATCGACAGCTCCCTGGCCGGCTGACGTCAAGCGACCAATGGTGCCCGCACAGCCCCCACGGCCAGCACAGCAGGTAGGCGGTGAGCGGAGCCTCAGAGTCCGACTACGTTAACATCTTTCGGCGCCCGCGAGCACTTAACGCTGGACACGATGGAACCTGTCGACCACATGCCGGACAAAGGATACGTTTGGCGCTAGAGTTTGACCGACAGTGGAATCCACCATGACCGTATAACAGCGAACAGCGCGTTTGCTCGTCGCGAGAACACTTTCTAATTCACTCGCACCACCCCGCTATATTAAATAATTGAATTTACAATTTCATATACGTATGCAAGCGTGTTCAGCTCCCTAACTTCAACTACTTTGCGAGGACCAGAACGCCACCTCCTCCTCCTAGGAACCAGCGCCAAGTTTGAAATCTGCCAGTAAACAAAGCTCACTTGCGCTCCCGCCACCAACCTAAGAAAATTGTTTCAAACTAAGCCACTAGCACTCAACCTCTTCCTACACATTTCTGGTAAACGGACTCACCCTGCACTAGGTCCATGGCCTGAGGAACGAATTTACTTTATTTAGGAATGGAGTATATGGATCACACCGACATGTCGCACTTCATACAGACCTGCAAAACACTCCTACATAACTCATTTATAATGTTCTAGACACACCCTTGCTAATTGTGAACAGTTAAAAATAGCTCATAGCACAGCCTACAGACATGCGAACCACTCGTAAATAATGCAAAATATTTACCTCCAAATAGCCAAACAACTGCTAATTTTCCCAAATAATTTCAGTGCATAGACTGATGGAAGGAAGAACGAGTGTACTTTATTTATTTGCTACATATCTTTTTCACACTTTTACTGCTCATAGGTTTCGATATGTAAGGCTGACATAGGCAGTTTCTGAACTCCGGTAGTGCTCTACACTTGGCAACACAACCACACCCATCAAGATATTCATTCCGATCCAGACCTGTAATTCCTCTACAGATAAATTTGTCCAGTTATTTGTCTACTCACTCACAGTCTGACCAGATTGCCGTTATTGCGCAGAAACAGCTCAGACCGCGCTGTCCTGCTCGGGGAAGTAAGGAAGGGCTGCACTCTATTTATTTGGAGCCCTTTTATTTAGTCGTGGAGTGTATTTGTTACAAAACACTCGCACTGATCCGACTGTGGTCATCTGAGACAGGCCACAAACACGTAAACAACTCCTAATTTCACCACACAATAGCAAACAGCTCTTAAATAATGCAGTATGCAATATCAGCAGACGAGCTCTGTACGCTTAAACTCTCCAAATAAAGCACCGCACAGTGCACAGACATGCTCGCAAAATAGTGCAACAGACGCGCCCAAACACCACCAGCTGCCAAACCGACCAAAAGTCTCCGCCCGACCTCCCCCAAACATGACCTCAACACACCTATCACTGGAGAAATTGATATCGCCTATGCGGCTTAGATTACGCTCCAAGGCAGGTCGCGCGCGCGTGCGGTCGGCGGGAAGGAGATTCCAGTCTCCAGCCAAGTTCATCTTCCGAGCGCTCGTGACAGCCGACACATGTGAAATCTGTATTGTTCTTCTTATGTATACCGCCGGCGTCTCAGGTCTGGACGTGCCTTCACGTCTACTCTCAGAATAGCTCATAGCTCGTTGACACACTCGATTATCGCGGCCGGGAAAACATTTACTACTCACATGCAACCGAGATGGTGACGGAAAAACCAAATCACTCTGATCTGCCTTGCAGGCGCGTGTAATCATTGAGAACACTCTATTTATTTTTTTCGAACAACTTATTTAACCATACAGTGTATCTATCACGCTATCACAAAACACCAATCCCAAATGTGCCCTGGACCATGTTGCACAGACCACAGACACGCACCCAATCATAATTTCAGTACACACTATAGCAAACTGCTACTAAATAATACATCACACAGATGTGTAGATACGCTCAGTACTCGTAAACTATCCTAATAACGCATAGCAGAACCTGCAGATCCGCTCGCAAAATAACTCAGCAGACGTGCGCAGGTACCCCCACTCTGCACCCTGCCCACAGGATCGTGAAGTCACCCATCCGTCTGATTTCAGACCTCGCACAGCCCCTGCTCGGCTTCCGCAAGCGTGAGTTGGCGCGGCCAACGCGCTCGTCAGCGGTCAAAGCACACACATACGTCCGTCCAGGACCGCGATCCCGAGCCGCGACCACCGAACGCGGGTGAAAGTCAACTTTATATCAACGTAGCATAATTCCAAAACGCAGCCTCCATACGCTAGACACATCATAGCAGCACATGTCTTTATCTCCTATGACACCGTAGCACACTACACATTGCTCCTTACAAGACATTACACGGCCCTTTAACTAAACACAACTACACATCCCTGCTCTCGCCTCGTCGCGTGACCAGCCAACTAAAAACCTTCTCAATATTATTCCTACATTACAACATTTTTTAAAACAAATAAGATTTAATTTACACCTCCCACCGCACCTAACCACACACCCGTCCCACCATCAACATACGCAAACGTCCTCAACCCTATCTTGACACTCATATATCACCCCACAAACCATGCCCATCAATCAATTTACCATTCTCTCAATATTTATAAACAACGTAGTTCGATAGATTTTTAAGCAAATCATCCAATCTATCATGTGTAAAGTATTGTTCTAGAGTCCATGATCGGTGCATCGAAGGTTCCGGTAGGAGAGAGAGAGAGAGAGAGAGAGAGAGAACATAAACACACACACACACACACACCTAAGACTAGAACGTTCAGCACTTAAAAACGGGCAATAACCTTAGATCGCTTACTTTTCCGTCCTGTCAGACATTCATCCTTCTCCCCGGTCACCTTACGCTGAGCTATCTCTACCCCAATCCTAAAACTTTTCCTTTCTGTGATACGAGCCCAATATAGCCCTGCGGACACGTCTAGTGCCCAATGATCACACCAGATCACGAGTCAGAAATAATACTATTACTCCATCAGGTCTATATAAAAAAAAATGATAGTTATTAGCAGCCGGTACATCCTACAAGCAAACAGATACGTATAACAGCAGCGTCCAACATGTGAAAATTAAAAGTCATCCCGTCACCGACTCTGTAAACACCCGTCTGTCGGGTAAGTGTGTACACAATGATTACAGCCCCTCACAAATACCCACAGCTAACTTAGTTATGACGCTGAAGTCTCGATTTTACACCAAGCATGCGACAGGGTGGGGATCGCGTAAATCAAAGTGCATTTAGAGGATTGTGTCAACCTTCATCACACATGAGATGGAAGTCCTCTGATGACCGACGGGTTCACCGTTAACGATCGTAAGTAGACAGCGCTTTAAACCACGTACCGAACATGTAGCCGCATACGACTAGAACGCTGGCTATATCACGTGACTAAAGCCTCCGAATAGAATACTGGAAAAAAATCTACCTTCAGCAACTTGTCCTTCTCTAGAATAAATGAGTCAACGTTTGAATCGTACCTAGCTGCAGCTCTGGCTCAATCGATCATCCCGTACACCCTCTGTTATGATACAACACAGATGTCAGTAAGTTTAGACGTGATGCAACCATCTCGGCTGCATGCGAGTGGTAAATGTTTTCCCGCCCGCGATAATCGAGTGTGTCAACGAGCTATGAGCAATTCTGAGAATAGACGTGAAGGCACGTCCAGACCTGAGACGCCGGCGGTATACATGAGAAGAACAATGCAGCTTTCACATGTGTCGGCTGTCACGAGCGCTCGGAAGATGAACTTGGCTGGAGACTGGAATCTCCTTCCCCGCCGACCGCACGCGCGCGCGACCTGCCTTGGAGCGTAATCTAAGCCGCATAGGCGATATCAATTTCTCCAGTGATAGGTGTGTTGAGGTCATGTTTGGGGGAGGTCGGGCAGAGACTTTTGGTCGGTTTGGCAGCTGGTGGTGTTTGGGCGCGTCTGTTGCACTATTTTGCGAGCATGTCTGTGCACTGTGCGGTGCTTTATTTGGAGAGTTTAAGCGTACAGAGCTCGTCTGCTGATATTGTGTACTGCATTATTTAAGAGCTGTTTGCTATTGTGTGGTGAAATTAGGAGTTGTTTACGTGTTTGTGGCCTGTCTCAGATGACCACAGTCGGATCAGTGCGAGTGTTTTGTGACAAATATACTCCACGACTAAATAAAAGGGCTCCAAATAAATAGAGTGCAGCCCTTCCTTACTTCCCCGAGCAGGACAGCGCGGTCTGAGCTGTTTCTGCGCAATAACGGCAATCTGGTCAGACTGTGAGTGAGTAGACAAATAACTGGACAAATTTATCTGTAGAGGAATTACAGGTCTGGATCGGAATGAATATCTTGATGGGTGTGGTTGTGTTGCCAAGTGTAGAGCACTACCGGAGTTCAGAAACTGCCTATGTCAGCCTTACATATCGAAACCTATGAGAAGTAAAAGTGTGAAAAAGATATGTAGCAAATAAGTAAAGTACACTCGTTCTTCCTTCCATCAGTCTATGCACTGAAATTATTTGGGAAAATTAGCAGTTGTTTGGCTATTTGGAGGTAAATATTTTGCATTATTTACGAGTGGTTCGCATGTCTGTAGGCTGTACTATGAGCTATTTTTAACTGTTCACAATTAGCAAGGGTGTGTCTAGAACATTATAAATGAGTTATGTAGGAGTGTTTTGCAGGTCTGTATGAAGTGGGACATGTCGGTGTGATGCATATACTCCATTCCTAAATAAAGTAAATTCGTTCCTCAGTCCATGGACCTAGTGCTGGGTGAGTCCGTTTACCAGAAATGTGTAGGAAGAGGTTGAGTGCTAGTGGCTTAGTTTGAAACAATTTTCTTAGGTTGGTGGCGGGAGCGCAAGTGAGCTTTGTTTACTGGCAGATTTCAAACTTGGCGCTGGTTCCAAGGAGGAGGAGGTGGCGTTCTGGTCCTCGCAAAGTAGTTGAAGTTGGGGAGCTGAACACGCTTGCATACGTATATGAAATTGTAAATTCAATTATTTAATATAGCGGGGTGGTGAGAGTGAATTAGAAAGTGTTCTCGCGACGAGCAAACGCGCTGTTCGCTGTTATACGGTCATGGTGGATTCCACTGTCGGTCAAACTCTAGCGCCAAACGTATCCTTTGTCCGGCATGTGGTCGACAGGTTCCATCATGTCCAGCGTTAAGTGCTCGCGGGCGCCGAAAGATGTTAACGTAGTCAGACTCTGAGGCTCCGCTCACCGCCTACCTGCTGTGCTGGCCGTGGGGGCTGTGCGGGCACCATTGGTCGCTTGACGTCAGCCGGCCAGGGAGCTGTCGATGGAGCGGGCTCAGCCGGCCACGCGTACGTCAGCTGGGCTCTGGAGTTTCGCTGTGTGAGCATAGAGAAGTCAGTTGGGACACACTTACAATACCGTAATGTCTGAAATAAAGAGTCATTTTCCAGGTATTTACAGAAGGCTATGTCCGTCGCATGTATGGAGGGTGTGTGACGTAAGCGGGGCGGCGGCGCAGCGATTGTACAGTTATCACGCGCGCGCTAGAGCGAGTCAATTAGCGGACATTCTAGTGCGGTCCATACGTGCTGTTATATAGTCATGGCGGATTCCACTGTCGAGCAAACTTTGCCGCCAAAAGTGTAGCACTGCGTTCTCGCTCGCACAGGGACACGTGATGGACAGTGAGCGGTCGGCATCGACAGGTTTGAACGTGGCGCCGAAAGTGTTGCAGGGAAACGGCTGACCGCTACGTGATTCAGCTCCGAGGCAGACAATGTTGGCGGGAAACGTGCGGAGGCGACGAATGCACATGGTGAGCGGACAAGGAGCCGCTGTGACGTGAAACTCGACAAGTTCCAGCGTGTCCAGCGGAAACATGTTTACGACGTGACAGCGATCGGTGGGCTCGCTGCCCGCGCTAGTGGCCGGCCACCTCACGTGATAGGCGTAGGCAGTGTCTCTGCGCGCTGGCCAGGGGGTGGTGAGGATTTGAACTAATTCAGTTGGAGCGCGGACGTCGTGGTGACTGCACTGCGATATCGAAGACGTGTGTGCTGACTGTGTTGGAGAACAAGTGATGACTGTATTGCTTGAAATAAAGTCTTCAGTCCCTTTCCTCCTGCAAAATCAAAGGATGTGCCCTATGTTACTATAAGTGCAGTTTATTATTTGACGCGATTATGATAGGCTACCAGTGAAAAGAAAGATAAGTGAGCAAGAAAGATCGTGAGTGTGATCAATTATGGTGTTGGTATTTGAAGATGTGATAGATTTTTGTTATGGATGTAGGGAAAATGGCTTTCTCACCGAGAAAATCGGACATCTTGAATAAATAACAAATGATAATAATATACAGAAGTACAGTTTTCGAGATATTATCATGTTGGAATTTGAATTTGGCGCAATTTTCTAGTGGATGTAGGCCTATAATAATAAATAATAATAATTATAGTAATAATAAGAATAATAAATGATAATAAATGATAATGAATGATAATGAATAATAATGAATGATAATAAATGACAATGAATGATAATGAATGATAATGATGTTAATAAATAATAATGAACAATAATAAACAAAAGTAAGGTTTTGCAGCCATTATCGTGTTGGAATTTGAATTTGAAGGGAATTTTCTGGTGGAGGCAGGTCAATAATAATAAATAATAATACATGATCATAAATGATAATGAATGATAATAAATAATAATGAATGTTAATGAATGATAATCAATAATAATAAAAAGACGAGTACGGTCTTTGTATGCATTATCCTGTTGGAATTCAAACTTACCACCATTTTTTCTTCTGGAGGCTTAGGTTAGTGGACATAGCACAATTGGACTATTTTCCCTCCAAAATTCAAACTTCCCGTTATTTTTTCTTGAGGTTAGGTTAGTGGACGTAGCACAATTGGACTATTCTCCCGCCAAAATCCGCCATCTTGGATGACGTCATGCGATATTGCCATGTCTACATGTCGCCATCTTGGATGACGTCATCGCCGCCATCTTGAATAAATGTGGCAACAATGGAGAGTGGGGTGGCTCCCCCCTTGTCCCCCTACTCACAGGGCCGTCGAATTGCTGGAAGAGTATACACAGTGGTTTTGCATATCGCAAATGACAAGCAGAAGGGGTCCACTGGCCAACTTAGCGTGTTATGAGTACGTGACACGAAACAGTGCGTATGGCAAAACAGAGGTGCACAGCTGTGTATAAATAGGTGCGGGTTTCTAACGAGATTGATTCAAGTGTGGCAGCTCTCCTGGAAGGCGGGGCGTGTCACACCACCAGCTACACGCAGCAGCACATGCGATGCCAGTGGTCTAGTCCACGGTGGGTCGCTGGTTCGACCCTCTGAAACCAACGCGGGGCCCTAAGCCAGCCAGCGGCGAGCCACGCGCGGCTCGCTTCCGCGGGCAGTCATCCTGGCTTCCAACACACGCTGAAGGCATCCCAAGGCGGGGGCCGCAGATTCGGACACTGGATCGTGGGCACTTGTTGTCGCTGTGATCTCAGTCACGTCGGCGAGCAGCCATTCCGCGCCAAGCCGTTTCGCAGTCAGCGAAATGGGGTCCTTAGCATTGCGGGACCCAGTGACACAGACCTAGGGGAACATGGCACCGTAGTTGGAAACAATAAATCACTTGGAAAGCTCAGACGAGTCTTAATACGGTGCCTTCTACCTCTTCCCGCTACATTTGTTCGTCCTGATACATTCGGTGGCAGAAGTTGCCACTACAGGTGTATGAAAGCCCGGTGAAGACAGCAGAAGACCTAGTGGTGAGGATACATTCAGCATGTGATGATGTTCGCACCATGCCCGATATCTTTGTGCGAGTGCGGCTGTCAATGATATGTAGATGTTACGCATGCTGTGATGCTGGAGGTATGTATTTTGAGTACCTACTTTGTATAATTGTATTTAATTTGTAAATGGTAAAAGCATTGTTGCAAGGAGTACCAGCTGTCCGTTAAGCTAATTTAAACAAGTGAAGAAAAAAGTGTCGATCGCGCTGGAAACATTTATTTTTTAACGTTTGTTTCGCGTGTTGTTTAGGTCGTGCAATGTATTTAATATGCTTCACCAACGAAATAAATGGTTACGTACATTCATTGAATCCTGTTGTCTGATGGTTGCCACAGTGTCTACACATATATTTCCTTCCCGTTTCCTTGCATTCACGGTTCCTGTCCTTTTCAATAAAGGCGCCGCCGTCTCGGAATGCCTGTCGTTACTCATGTAATGCGGCCGATTGCCGCACACCGCAGTGGAGTAGACGACGATGGGTGCTGCGTAGACCGACGTTCAGCCCCCCCTCCCCTCCCCCCCCCCCCTTAATTTCAAAGCTGTCGTTCCCTGTCTGTTACATCCTGCGCATTATACCGCAAAAACATCGCAGATTGTATAGAGGGTTCCTGGAGACAGTACACTGCGGGTAGAAGCCCGTGTCCGACACCATCAGCCAACACAGCAAGAGAGCATCGCATTCATAGGGGACTAGCGCT
This sequence comes from Schistocerca piceifrons, assembly GCF_021461385.2. NCBI lineage: Eukaryota > Metazoa > Arthropoda > Insecta > Orthoptera > Acrididae > Schistocerca > Schistocerca piceifrons. The sequence goes on along the minus strand of NC_060138.1, from coordinate 449,207,742 downwards.
ATCTACGCAGCAGCTGCTCCACTGGTGAATGTGGCAATGAGTCGTGATCAAGGAATAACAAAATCCAAAGCTCTCGACCTGCCCGTGGTTTATTCGTGTACAATGTCACGACTGCTGCCGAAGGGGAGGCCTCGCTGCAGGCGATGGCGCCTATAACTTCGACGCTCTGTAGCGTCGTTGTATGACGTTTCTGGACACAGGTATTGTATCCCCAGACTTCGAAGTCTGTCGGTGTAATTCTAAAACACCCTATATATCAACTTTTTTTCTGAATTGGTAGTTTATTATGTTGACCCGAGTGGTCGACTTGTAGTGCCGCTATAAGAGAAATGAGCTTATTTCTACGGTTCTAAGAGTAGGAAGCATCACTGCACTAAATGCAGATCATCAACAGTTGCCAGCCGAAGTGGTCGAGCAGTTCTAGGCGCTACAGTCTGGAACCGCGTGACCGCTACGGTCGCAGGTTCGAATCCTGCCTCGGGCATGGATGTGTGTGGTGCCCTTAGGTTAGTTAGGTTTAAGTAGTTCTAGGTTCTAGGGGACTGATGACCTCAGAAGTTAAGTCCCATAGTGCTCAGAGTCATTTGAACCATGTTGAACCATCAACAGTTAATCCAACTTTGTTGATCCCCTTCTCACCAACGACATGCATTATCTGTTTGTGGTACTAGAATGCGTCTACTTCCCAGCTCGGTCTGTCACCAAGTGGCCAAGAGTGGGTGGCCAAGAGTGGGTCGTTGTAAACGATCCTATGGCTCTGGGACAAGGTGAAGGTGTTTTGGCCAAGTCCCAGCGTAGTTCCCTGTCGGCCGTTTAAACTTCTGAAAATGGTAAACTCTGATTGGCCCGGAATTTTTCACGCAGTGAACGTTCGAGCGTCAAGCACGGCTCAGCTCCGGTACGTTCGATTAGGCCGCTGCCTGTCGCGTGCGGCTCTTGGAAGGGGTTAGTAGGTACCCTTGGCCGTTTCCGTCCAGTTTGCGTAGTTTGAACACCCGGCAGCCACACTCAAGACTCGGTCTTGCCGTGCAGCAAAGTATGCTCGATTATGCTAATTCCAAAGCTTCTGGCCTCTAATAGCTCACTAACGCGCTTTCCGTACCATTCCCATTTTACCAGCTCTTAGTCCGTTCTCCATACACTTTACTTTGTGCCAAATTAAATAAAATAATGGTTGTTCCCTCTCGACAGGGAAACGCTGGTCAGATTTTCTTTCAGCTTAGTTGGACTTTGACTTAATGCAACATATCTGATACTATGAGAAAAATTAATGAAGAAAAGCACGTTCTTACTTTACTTTTATCTGATAGAAATTCTAGTGAAATGTTTCACAGTTTACAACTCACATTTTATGGCATAAAATGTAATAATCACAGCAAATTTAAAACTTTTGTAGTACAATGACTTTTTCACTTTTTTGTGAAAGAGCTTGAAACAATTCTTCCCTTTGCAAGACACAGCTAGTGGTTGCATTTTCTGCACTTCGTTTTAGTTCAGCTGTTGCAGTGTTCATATTGATATGTTTGTGGTGTCAAGACTTCCACTGTGGGCCAGTAATCATAGCAACTGCTTCGCTCTTCCAGAACTTGTTTCGGATGAGGTTCCCTTTTTTTTTCTTTAGAAGCCTAACTTATTTTCCATCAGTCCTCACTCTCTCCTTCCCTCCTCATTCTGTCCATACAAGCCAAAAGGGCCTCTGCACAGAGACGTTCTAAATTTAATAAGGTTCATAATGTTTTTCGCTGTCTGGTTTTCACGGCAGTTGTCTCTGTGCAAAAATCGGGAGTTTACAGCGGAAATGTCCACGAAGTATAGTAAATACTGACGAAATGCTACTCAAATTAGTATTCTCAAACAGATAACGAATCTGATGTTCTGCTAATCAGCGCATAACAAACTTAATGCGCATCAAAACTTCCCAAAAAGCACACAACCGTATCCATTCAAGGCTAAGGCTATGCAGTAAACCCCACAATCACGTTATTTCGAATTTAATTTACTTTTTATAGATATGAGATACTAACAGTTGTCAGTAGTACGACATTATGTACTCCTTACCAAACAACCAAACCCAGCATATCTCCAAAGAACTGAATTTTATACAATTGCTGGCTACTGACCTAGCGACGGGATGGTGCTTTTATCTTGACTGGCGCCGAGTGGCAGCATTACCAGGATAAATACATAGCACGGAATGTCCAGAATTGCTGAAGGTCGGCCGGAAGTAAGGCAAGACGATGTTTAAATATACACAGGTGTAATCGTTTACTTTTTCTTGTAAGCTATTGACAATGGTTTAAGACACAAACTGCACAATCAATAAAGGAGAAACTAGCTACTGGTGGGACTAAAGCATTTAAACAATTCACCGCATCTGTGGAACCATTCTCAATGAAGATCATTGAGTGGATTTATTATTTGGGCTCGTCGTGCAGGGGAATTTTAACACAAAGTAAACGCGTCAGTCAATTGGTAGATTGAAACGTCTCATATATCCCTGCTTTTGATTAATTTTATTGAAGTCTGTTTCATGTTTCTACCACTCGATGAATGGAAATGAAATGGAAATGAGCGTTTGGCGTCATTGACCGGGAGGCCCCTTACGGGGCATGTCCGACCACCTTGGTGCAGGTCTTATTACATTCGACGCCATATTGGGCGACCTGGGATGAAATGATGATGAAGACAACACAACACGCAGTCGCTGAGCGGAGAAAATCTCCGACCCAACCGGGAATCGAACCCGGCCCTTTAGGACGGCGGTCCGTCACACTGACCATTCAGCTATCGGTGCGCACACTCGATGAATGTGTCGTGTTGATAATGTCGGTGATATGGGTGAGTGCGAAGACTGAGCCGCTGACATGTCTCTTAATTTGTCTCCAACTCTGTAGTCAATAGCATGTGCTGTACGAGTATTTGTGCTGTACGGACTTGAGAGAGACTTGGATGGGTCCTCACAAAAGGAGAGGACAGGAGCCACGGCTGGCCAACTCCCCATCCTCCCACCCATCCCACCCAGAGGTCCCTAAGGAGAATAGGCAGCTTAATATTTTTTTAAACCGAGCAGGAGGAGTAACCTGGACCGTAGACGTTAGGTATGCAGTTGCAAGAACCTGTATTGTCCGGATGGGCTGCGGCGTACACGAGCAGTCTAGATAGCACCGAACGCGGGCAAGAGCTGCGTGGTCCCAGAGTCTGTCTAAAAATAGCCGATATGATGAACGGTGCTGCACTTCCGGCCAGTGCGTATAAATTACTTTTACAAGTCGGTCCCTCTGCTTAAAGAACACCTGGTGGAATGATCGTTTCCGCCAGTAATCCTTTTCGTAGGAAAACTTATAACACTTCTGTCCGCTACTGCTATACCATAACCTTAAAGTTGGAAGCAGGTCGTGAAATAAAGCAATTATGGTATAAAGCAACAGAGCAGTGTTACCCTCTGAGAGGAGTTTTGTTATGTTGACCGTGTTGTACCTAACGGAGGTGGCTTATAGGAAATGAAAATCAGAATTACGTAAATATTTTAACAGTAACAAACAAAATTTTGCCCATCTGCACTGTTTAACTGATAAAGAAAACGGTCGCCAGCCTAACTAGGCAAGAGAATGATTAACATCCTCGTTCAAGAAAATAGTTATTAGTAACTCTAATGGATAAACATAACCTATACTTGGACACACGCGAGTGCAATGAACTCTGACACATACATATGTTTACGTTAAGATTGAAGCTAACAACTGGAGCAGCACAAACTATTTGCAAAAATATAACAGATACCGAAACACTCTATTACTTTCAGGACTTGTTCAAACTGAATGGTCTTTATATCATTACTATTAACATTCACTGCAGGACCATAAATTGTACATAGGTGAAGTCTCTCTCAGTTAAATACTTTATTATTTAAAATGAAAGTTAATTGGGATTCACTAACAGGTTGCTTCTCACTACCATTTGAATTAAGATATTATGGTTTTCCTAATTAGTGGTTTTCCGTTACTTGTTACCGAGGATTAACACAATAGACAAACTGTGGATCCTGTTATACTGTTAATATGCACTTCTAATACACAAGAGAGACAAACACTTAGAAAACATGAGTATAAAACGTTTCACAACTGCAGTTTTCCACTTTTACTACCGTGAGACACAAAATTAACATATATGTAAGATACTGACTCACCTTCTGCGATTTACAACAGGCAGTAATGTAATCATTTACTAAGCAAACCTTTATAAGCCTCAGTGTTGAGAACTTTTAATTTGAAGTTGGCGACAACACATTAATAAGCAGTTTTACTGGGAAAATTATTGTCAGCAAGCATCATTAACTTTAATCCACTCTCTTGCCACATTAACTTTAACTTTCTTTTTACTATGTTCAAGAGGCACCCATTAGCAAAACACTGGGCTTTAATGTACTTTCAGTAAGGACACTCGGAAATCACTTTAGTTCAAACGGAGAGGAACCTGAAAGGTGTTATGATAAGGAGAAAAATCAAGGTAGGTACATAAATTGAGATATAAATTACCTTATATTTGAGCACACTAACACATCCATTAAGCTGATCCTTCACTGTACATCATTGTAGCATTCCGATGCAATTATTGCGCAATGTGGTGGCAACTGCATGTTGGTAGGTGGAATTGCAGGTAGAATTGCTGGACTCTGTCAGTTCTTGGTGGCGATGATAGATACAAATTCCAGAATAGTTCCAGCTATTTATCTATCCATCCGAGGCATTGGAAAGATGCAGAAAAAGGCTCTCTCGGAACCAGCACAATATGCATCCTTTACATGGCAGTGCACAGTTTGGTAGCTCGTCGCCGACTCGTAGCTCGTCCCCGACTGACTCTTGGTTCCACCTTTTCTACCTAGGCCAACCACAATTAGCGCGCGCTACACAGTTCCGTTCCCAAGGGGAACCACAACAACTCTTACATACAAACTCACTAAGAACCCTAAGTGAAGGTCAGCAGTTTACATAACAGCAAACAAACGCATTGAATAACACAGAACATTTGCACATATTAACATTTCTACAAAAAATTATTCACACAGAAATTACAATCATTTATAGTAAGTTTTGTTCCCTCCAAATGGGACAAAGAATTTAAATGACATATATACCACATTGCATAGAATCAAACCAAGACATCAAAGTTTTTACAAAGAGAAGAGTATACAGTTTTGTGTTATCGTTCAATCAAACAATATTTACAGAAGCTCAACGAAGTAACATTATGGTGTTACAAACTGAGTGTCCCAGGCTGGTTGAGGGATTTTCATGTCTGTTCTCTCTTGCGCAGCTCGGCGACTGTTTATTGTTAACTGCTTTTCTTCTCCCTTAATGGAGGAGGAAGTTCAGTGGCCTAACGGCACTGAACATGGAGTAAAGACTAATTTCTCTCGCAAGGCGAGGAGGAATCCCGTTGGCTGTTCTAAAAAAGTATCTTTAAGTGTGAGTTTAGGAAGCTGTTTTCTACACATTTCGCATTTGGGCCATTGGACAACAGAAAAGATACCTGAGCTGTGGGAGTTTGGGACTCGGCTCTCTCACAACTGTACGCGCCAGATGAATGCCCACTGGATAACTTATAAAACATTTACTATGAGGGATTTTGGTTCGCTGTTTGAAAATAATCTTTGTGGTCGAAGTTTAACGTAGCCTTCTAATTGGTGGAGTATTCTCTTCTGTGGAGGTTGTACAGGTCAGAGTGGAAACAGAATTTTTGGGGGCTCTCCGTATGAAGGCACGGCAAGTAGACACTCGGGTCGTGGATACATGGAGAAATGGACTTCGGAGGCGCGATGGAGGCCTCACTTGTATTTCTGAGGGTCAGCCAATCACACAGTGGCTGAATGGTTAGTGCCCGGCTGGAGACTCCGCCGCACGCACGACTCGACGCTCCCACTGATAAGCTATGGCGAAATTACGTGGCTGCTTAGGCTAAGCGGATGGCGTTTTTCTGGTACATTGCAACCACCCTCTATTATGTTGTGTGAATTAAGAACTGATCAAAGATTCGACGTCTCATCCATTACCGAGCGGACTCTAGTTTTTACATGCGGATTTCATATGACTTCCCTGCACGATCAGGCTAATTATTGCACACCCGCCCCTGGTTATGTATTTTCGAACTAACGTATTGATACAATAATCTCTCCCGACCCCCCTGTTCCTTGTAGTTTTTGCCAAACCAACTTACGTCTCATTTAAGTGCGTTACAGTATTTTAAATTGGTAGTTCCTGTCCTCTGTAATTTTGTAATCTGTAATTTTTGCTCGCATGATTAAATATGTACTTACAAGCAATAATTGTAATAAACTGTGGTTAAAATGGCCTTTAATTCTTAATCCTTCAGCGCTTCCTGTAAAAACCAACACGTGGGCTCATTTACAAGGATCATTTTATTCATATCGTTCAATCCGTTACACGACAATGTCATGCACATATTTTTTTCTTTCCAATTCAAAATACATGAATTCGTTGTGGGATATCGTGTAACACGTTCATCCCCTATAGTTTCGTGCGGTTTCAATAGGTGGCGGTGCTACACGTAGCCTTCAAAATAGCGTCTGTAACAAAGGTGCATTCTAAGTATACAGTTGTCATTGAGTTTCTTTTGACGGAAAACCAAAGTATCGGATACACTTATATTCGTAGGCACGTGTAGAATGTCTACGCAGACATGGCAGCGAACAACAGAACGGTGAGTCGTTGGGCGAGGCGTCTGTCATCACTGTAACAGGGTCGTGCAAACCTGTCCGGTCTCGCAAGTTCTGATCGGCAGCACACAGCTGTGAGTCCTGCAGTGTTGAAACGTGCGGACACTCTCATTTGAGATGATTGAGAGATCGCAGTAAAACATCTCACTGGCCGACTTGTCGTCTCTGTTGATAGGGCTGACACACTCGTCCACCAGTTGCAACAATCAAATCTGAAATTTATTGTGATAGCCTAAGGAAACTTGCGGGCTTTCAAAATAATAAATGAAATGATATTAGTGTGGCCCGCAACTACGTACCCTCCGACTCAACGTTGAAATATTAAAAGTTTTGGCTGGTTTCGTTGTCTAGGAGCTGGGATAAGTAGCATTACAGGCCAAATACTGCTGAGTCTACAGTATACGATAAGAACACACACATGAATCGAATGGTTGAGGGTTTCCATCACTCGGCAATTGTGAATTATGAATGTAACATATAAATTCATAAATGAAAGATTGCAAATAAAATAAAATCTGCAGGTATTATCTTAACGACTTTAAATGATGAGTACGATAGTAGAAGTACTTTTGAGAATGCGGTATATTTCTGCAAAACCATTGGTGTCGATGGTCCAAAAATTAAGTAAAATATAAGTTGAATAACAGGGCAACAACAGATTCCTACTTCGCGTAATCAGCTATGAACAACAACATAGCTCGCGAGATATTCACTGCTGAATGCAAACTACGAATTCACTGCAGAAGCCACGGTAATCACACAAGTGCACAGGTCGGCACTCCGAAATATTTCTATCCTCCGCGACCACGTGCAAACTGCTCCACTGTCCAAGTCTTTCCGCAGACTGTGAGTCGCTCGCCGTACTGTCCAGCACTGCCGTGTTCTGTGCCATACTGTCCAGAACCGCCCTGTCCTCTCTCAAAACGATGCTCTTGACCCACTTCCATACAGTCTCACCATTAACGAGCGCTGTGATTGGCTAGAGCGCTCCCTCCAAGTCTCCAAGCCAATGTACACTCACAAACATATCTAAACAAATACGAAATACTGGAGTTACATTTAAATTACTTTAAATTAAATAAATATTCCTACGGCTGGACCATAAACACGCTCTAACACACATTATTGAATACATAAACAAATTAAATAAACATATATCAAAGGAAAAGCAACAAAAAGTAGGCCAGTAGCCTAATGTCTCTGTGCTTTCTAAAACACAGTAAATATTTAAACAATTTCTTCATGAATAGTGTATATCGGATATAAACAAAGACATAGATGAATAATTCCTAGCCATGTGGCTGGACCATGCGCTGGGGCTACCCCTCTCGTCCGGCTAACGTTCGGCACCACGTGTTTGCTGCCGGGCCCTGGCTGGCCCTGTGGCCCGTGCGGCCACGCCAACTCAGAACATGGAATATTTTCAGGGCGCCACAACTCTCCCATTACCTCACAAACTCAAGAAAAGACATCAAGGGGTTCGTCGCCAAGAAAATGCATACCAAATTCCCCCTCTGCATGACGACACAGGGCCTCACAGAAGTCTGCATCCGAGAGCAGCTCACAAAGCTTCACTGTTCTCCCCCATCCACCCTACAGCTAGATATCGTACCCCGTCTGACTCACATCTATTTGACACAATGAAGGATGCACTTTTCGGGAATCAGTACGTGGATGATGTGACGGTTATTGATGCAGCAAGACGTTGGCTCTGACGTCGACCAGTAGAGTGGTACCAAGAGGCTCTTAACTGTCTGACCTTAAGGGTAGCTCAGAGCAATGTAGTCACACACGAGAGGGCTTCGCTGTGCCTACGTGAACGCCGTACCTCTGCAGTCGTAGGCACTCATATTTGGTAATGTGGGCGTCCACCGAAATTTATCCAAAGGGTGAGGAGGAGGGGGCGAGCGGAGCTGCAAGATTTCAGAAGTTCCTTTTTGATACAACTGACTGGTTGAGTTTGGAAACGTGTCGTCGCGCAATAAATATATTTGACAGGAATTACACAAGCCGGCCGTTGGTGGCCGAGCGGTTCTAGGCGCTTCAGTCTGGAACCGTGCGACCGCTACGGTCGCAGGTTCGAATCCTGCCTCGGGCATGGATGTGTGTGATGTCCTTAGGTTAGTTAGGTTAAAGTAGTTCTAAGTTCTAGGGGACTGACGACCTGAGATGTTAAGTCCCATAGTGCTCAGAGCCATTTGAACCGTTTTTGAATTACACAAAGTCATTGTGTCTTAACCGTTTAACAGTTATCCAATCGATATATTTTTGAAGATAGATTCCACCTAGATTACAGCTATACCTTAAAGGTAGGTATATTACATTAGCATATCCAAAGTACATCTTTTTTGTTATTAATATGAATATGAATGTAGCAAATCTTCGGAAAAAATATGAAACTCGTTGGTAGAACAAACTCTTACAAGCGTAAGAGTCAAGCAAAATCGTCTTTGTTTTCCTGGTTTGGCACGTTATTGTGCAGGCCTGGCAACCGGATAATTGAACTCATTTGGATTTCGAGCATGGTTGCACTCTCATACAGTTTAAGAAGGTCAACCTTCTAGATCTTGATATTTCACCATTTTTTCCTTTCATTGAGGGCAGAAATTTTGTATTTTATTCTGTTTCTTGGGCCTACAGGCGAAGTAAAGGTGAACACATCTACAGTATAACATACTTTGCTACAATCACTCTACCGTATAAAACTAAAGTCCAAGCAACCCTTGACAGGTCATACCGAGATTAAGACGTGAACAAGTGAAAGGGCTATTGTTGTTGGAATTGCGGACGGGTGTCGGGCAGGTATAATGCAGCAATTCATAATGAGATTTTCACTCTGCAGCGGAGTGTGCGGTGCTCTGATATGAAACTTCCTGGCAGATTAAAACTGTGTGCCGGACCGAGACTCTAACTCGGGACCTTTGCCTTTCGCGGGCAAGTGGTCCCTAGTTCGAGTCTCAGTCCGTCACACAGTTTTAATCTGCCGGGAAGTTTCATAATGCACCAATGTTTGTACTGTAGTAGGTGTTGTAACTGGTCCTTTCTGTATCTCACTAAGGGATGTCCAAGGAAGTGACAGAGAAAAGATCGGATATTCCATTTCGGCAATGTTCCTCCAAGATTGGAAGACAACACCGAACCTGCCGCCACGGCAAGAAAACAGTTTGACTTTCAGAGAACAACATGAACAACCAAATTAGGTAGTATTTACGAAAGCCACTGTCTTGCCCCATGAATGTGGCTGAGTACAATGAGAGACAATCATTTCTGCAAATACAATAAAATTTTGTAATTAATAAAAAGTCTACCCCACCTGCCAGAAAAATGGGACGAGTGCACGCTCTGGTCCCCTCTCACCGCTTGTGGACACCTATGGCTGGTACTCTGTTCTACATGTCTTCCGAATCTAGAGTCGTTTGTACCTTCCCTCCACTGTAGTGTCTTTATTCACAAACCATAGTGTCCAGCTCCCGCGCTTCGCCCTCACAATCAGATGAACCGTTCTGCCTAACTGGACACAAAACGTTCTCCACGGCAGCGGTGCTGGCGGGCGAAGATGCGGCTTTGCGGGTGTGACACGTGTCCGTACGAAGTCGTGGTTTCCCAGCCGTGAGAGAGCGCGACGCAAAGCGACGTGGCTCTATCGATCTGACGTGCAGTGACTGAACTTCTGAGCGCGAGCTGTCGTAACACAATCGCCAACTCGTAACTCGGTTCACATACAGCGGGGAGACTTACACGGTAAATTAAGTTGTTTCTGCCGTTCCCGAGACTCTGGCACTGTTTCTAGCTTCCAACAACATATGTGGTTACCGGTCAATTCCTTGTTCCAGTTACTGAGTTTTTCGTCTTTTTTTCCAGTGTTTCGCTGCAGCAGCTCAGAATCTTCGCTGGTGAAGCGCTACACAATGTGAAAATAGTGATGTAAATTACTGAAAGTGACTAATGGAAAGCTCTGGAACGAACTGCTACAACCAAATCTAAATACGTGTGAATGCATACGCTATTAATGAAAAGCTCAAATACCGCGAAATTTCGAAGAGTTTCATACCCATCATCTACTGGCGAAGTGCCGAGATATGCGGAAGTGGTTATATATACTAGCGCTACGTTGACAATGTAGGGTGTACATGAAGTCCGGGAACACTTTATTGCACAAGAACCAAACATTGTACAGATATCATACACATGTCATTTTGAAGAGAAACCGTGAAAGTTTTTTTTTATTTATACCGTCACAGCGTAGTTTGGTAATTTGCCGATAGTCAGCGCTAGTCGCAAACGTGGCGAGTTCAGATGCGGAGCAAGCTTTCTGTGTGTTGGAAGCCGGCCGGGGTGGCCGAGTGGTTCTAGGCGCTACAGTCTGGAACCGCGCGACCACTATGGTCGCAGGTTCGAATCCTGCCTCGGGCATGGATGTGTGTGATGTCCTTAGGTTAGTTAGGTTTAAGTAAATCCAAGTTCTAGGGGACTGATGACCTCAGAAGTTAAGTCCCATAGTACTCAGAGCCATTTGAACCATTTTTGTGTGTTGGAGTTCGACATGTCCTCCCCGATCACCAGATCTCACTTCCTGAGGCTTTTTTCTATGGGGACACATTAAAGATCTGGTGTAAGTACCGCCTCTACCACGTGATGTAGCAGAGCTCCGGGAGAGAATACGGGAAGCAAATGCCACAGTCAACGATGCCATGCTGGGACGGGTATGGCAAGAATTCGATTACCGTATGGACGTCTATCGGGTCACTCATGGTTCGCACATCAATTTTTGTAAAAAAAAAAAAAAACTTTCAGAGTTTCTCTTCAAAACGCAATATGTATGACGTCTGTATAATGTTTAGTTCTTGTGCAATAAATAGTTGAAAGTGTTCCCGGACTTTATGTACACCCTGTACTTTTGTGGGCGGGAGGATGGCAGATAGACGTTGGATAAGTTTGTGGACCACCTTAACGGCATCGATCAAGACACAGCATTCACTGTGGAAACAGAGGAAAATGGTTGTCTCCTTTTCCTGGATATAGTAATAAAGAAGACAGATGGTAAACTAGGCCATGCAGTATATAGTAAGAAGACCCACACATAGCTGTAACAGCGTGCAACGAGTTGCCACCATTCAGAGCAACGGAAGACAATGCTAACAATCTTAGTACATAGTGCACGCTTCATCTGCCATACAGAAAGCCTCTCAGCCGAAATGCAACATGAGAAGGAAGCTGTGGTGTCACCGCCAGACACCACACTTGCTAGGTGGTAGATTAAATCGGCCGCGGTCCATTTAGTACATGTCGGACCCGCGTGTCGCCACTGTGTGATCGCAGACCTAGCGCCACCACAAGGCAGGTCTCGTGATACGATATTGCACTCGCCCCAGTTGTACGGACGACCTAGCTAGCGACTAGATGTACGAAGCCTTTCTCTCTCATTAGCCGAGAGACAGAATAGCCTTCAGCTAAGTTAATGGCTACGAACTAGCAAGGCGCCATTAGCCTTACAGTGATTGTAATTAAAGTCTCCTGTGTATAGTCAAGAGCGATGTACCACAATGATTGATTAAAGATAAGTATTAATCCAGCTACGTACTTTTCTTCATAGCATTAATTACGTAGCCTGTTCCAGTACTTCACGACCGTCTGCGTTAGTCTAGCGTGCATTTTCAGCCATCTCGATCTACAAGGTGTTGGCCCAGCTGCCGACACATCAGAAGCGTTCCGCAAAAATTGGTACGGGCTAGTAGTGCATTCGAGAAGAGAAAAGATTCAGTAAATTGGGGACTTGGGACGTCTCTCAACCAAAACGGTGAGGCTACTTGGACATACGACGTAAAAACCGTTTTCAGACCACCGCCTAAGAGGAAAGAGTACCTTGGCTTGGCGAAAGACACATTATACCTGGGATGTACATCATCGGCTGCGAATGTGGCCACCATTACATTGCGCGAAAGTAGCCCTGTATTTCGAACCGCTGCGAGAAGCACATTAGTCGTGTATGACTGGACACTCAGAGAAATCAGCGATAGTAAACGTAGCATCAAGGAAGACCACACGTTTGGCTTTCATAACACCAAGATGGTATGTCAGGCTGTTGGGGGGAGCATTATAAAGGAATCTACTGGAATAAGGATTCACGAGAATCCTGTCAGCAGGGACGAAGGATACCAACCGATTCAGCGCGGAATCCCACGTTAGCGGCAACGGGACGAGGGCGTGACCAGCACCGTCCAGCAAGCAAGACGCGGAAAGCCCACTGCAACCTCACCAAACCCTCCGCCCATGAGCCAGACAACCCGCAGCCGCCCGTAGCCAGATGGAGGGAAGCATACTTCGCCAAAAGACGATGAGTGTGACACTCTTCGAAACGTCGCGATATTTTAACACTCCTAGTCAGACGCCGGCCGGGGTGACAGATCGGTTCTAGGCGCTACAGTCTGGAACCGCGCGACCGCTACGGTCGCAGGTTCGAATCCTGCCTCGGGCATGGATGTGTGTGATGTCCTTAGGTTAGTTAGGTTTAAGTAGTTCTAAGTTCTAGGGGACTGATGACCTCAGAAGTTAAGTTCCATACTTCTCAGAGCCATTTGAACAGTTTGCTAGTCAGACGGAAACCAGAGAGCTTTCGTCAAATCAAGATATGTTAAGCTACAACAATTTTTTATAACTCAGCTAAACGTCACAGAAATAACCATTGAAGGGTGTCTATGTGACCTCTTCATTTCACTTCATTGAAAGTAACCTCATCTCAATGTCTCTGGCATCTTAATTTATGATGCAATTAATAAATTTCCTCCAGTATATAAAGAGTGACCAGCTGATTGCTTTCATATCAGCCACAGTTTACATATTTCTCGAACCTTAACACTAAATAGGTCTGTTAATTGTCGAATTCAGACGCACTTGTGCAAAGTCCATTACGTTCTGCTACGTCTCTGAGCCCCCTACTCATGTTTAAAATGCTACTGTAACTGTCCTCCCCTTTCTCTCCCGAAATAATAAAGCGATAGGATGAGTGTGTGTGTGTGTGTGTGTGTGTGTGTGTGTGTGTGTGTCCAATCACCATTTTCCTTCAGTCTACATCTACATCTACATGGTTACTCTGCAATTCACACTTAAATGCCTGGCAGAGGGTTGATCGAACCATTTTCATACTACTTCTCTACCATTCCACTCTTGAACGGCGCGTGGGAAAAAGGAACACCTAAATCTTTCCGTTCGAACTCTGATTTCTCTTATTTTATTATGATGATCATTTCTCCCTACGTAGGTGGGTGTCAACAAAATATTTTCGCATTCGGAAGAAAAAGTTGGTGATTGAAATTTCGTAAATAGATCTCGCCGCAAAGAAAACCGCCTTTGTTTCAGTAACTGCCACCCCAATCATATCAGTGACACTCTCATCCTCATTGTGCGATAACACGAAACGAGTTGCCCTTCTTTGCACTTTTTCGAGGTCCTCCATCAAGGTTCAAATGGCTCTGAGCACTATGGGACTCGACTGCTGAGGTCATTAGTCCCCTAGAACTTAGAACTAGTTAAACCTAACTAACTTAAGGACATCACAAACATCCATGCCCGAGGCAGGATTCGAACCTGCGACCGTAGCGGTCTTGCGGTTCCAGACTGCAGCGCCTTTAACCGCACGGCCACTTCGGCCGGCTTCCTCCATCAATCCTACCTGGTAAGGATCCCACACCACGCAGCAACATTCCAACAGAGAACGGACAAGCGTAATGTAGGCTGTCTGTTTAGTGGGTTTGTCGCATCTTCTAAGTGTTCTGCCAACAAAGCGCAGTCTTTGTTTCGGCTTCCCCACAATATTATCTATGTGGTCTTTCCAATTTAAGTTGCTCGTAATTGTAATTCCTAAGTATTTAGTCGAATTGACAGACCTCAGATTTGTGCGATTTATCGTATACCCAAAATTTATCGGATTTCTTTTAGTACTCATGTGGATGACCTCGCACTTTTCTTTGTTTAGTGCCAATTGCTACTTTTCGTACATTCTCTGTATAAAAGAACAGACCGAATTTTGCACACGACTTGACGTGAATATAACACATAACACTTTAACTAAACTGAAGGCCAAAGAAACTGGTATAGGCATGCGTATTCAAATACAGATACATGTAAACAGGCAGAATACGGCGCTGCTGTCGGCAACGCCTATATAGGACAACAAGCGTCTGGCGCAGTTGCTAGATCGGTTACTACTGCTACAATGGCAGGGTATCAAGATTTAAATGAGTTTGAACGTGGTGTTATAGTTGACGCACGAGCCATAGGACACAGCGTCTCAGGAGCAGCGATGAAGTGGGGAGTTTCCCGTAATAACATTTCACGAATGTACCGTGAACATCAAATCTCCGAAATCGCTGCGGCCGGAAAAAGATCCTGCAAGAGCGGGACCAACGACGACTGAAGAGAATCGTTCAACCCACCAGACGCGCATCCCTTCCGCAAATTGCTGCGGATTCCAATGCGGGCCATCAACAAGTGTCAGCATGCGAACCATTCAACGAAACATCATCGATATGGGCTTTCGGAGCCGAAGACCAACTCGTGTACCCTTGATGACTGCACGACACAAAGCCTTACGCCTCGCCTTGGCCCGTTAACACCGATATTGGACTGTTGATGACTGGAAACATGTTGCCTAGTCGGACAAGTCTCGTTTCATATTGTATCGAGCGGATGGACGTGTACGGGTATGGAGAGAACCTCATGAATCCATGGATCTTGCGTGTCAGCAGGGAACTGTTCAAACTGGTGGAGGCTGATTATGCGAAATGAAAGCACCTGTCAAAAGGTCAATGAAAGATTCTTTTAACAAATTTGAAAGCAATATTTTATCTGCAGATTCTAAAAATAACCCCACTAAATTTTGGTCATACGGAAAATCTATGAACGCTACAAATAGTTCAATACCTTCTCTTGCTGACAGTAATGTAACGGATGATGGTGAAGGAGAAGGCCGAAATTCTAAACCTAGCTTTCAAAAACTCGTTTACGATAGAGGACTGCAGAACCATTCCCCCTTTCAATTATCGAACAAACGCAAGAATGGCTGACATAGTGTTTAGTGTATCTGGGATTGTAAAACAGTTTGTTGTGTTCATAACTCTGCGTAGTCAGCGCGTACACAACTTTCCCACTAGAGCGCACCCCGCTAAGCACAACAGCGCAGATGCAGCGCTCGTCCATCTCCGCACTAGAGATGGCGCTGCCTTAGAGACAGACCAAATTCTGCTTACGCTGATTCGCGTATTAATATGTAACGCAGCCAATGAGATTGCTGCAAATGTAGAACCTTTTCTCCTCGCGGATCACACTCGCGCAGTGATACCTGAACGTACGAGGTATTATAACGAGTGTACAGACCTCCGATTAGTCAGTCTGCATTAGTCTTCATTAGTTGTACCAGTCTATAGTCAAGTTTCAGTCTGCGCCTAACAAGATTATCATATTCCTGTACATAGCCATGAAGATAAATGTATAGACACTTTGTCAAGTATCAGAGATATGTGAAATAAGATTAATGTACCAAGACCAAAGGAACTTCAGATTGTCATTTGTAAGGTTTATGCTTGTTACTATTTTAATAAATGTGTGTGAACATTAATCAAGTTCTGTTTAAAGTTGGTCACCGTAAATCTGCTACTCTAAGCGTGCAAGTGGCATTTCTATCGTCTGATCCAACGGTAGAAGATAAACACGCCACGATAGGACCACGAGACATATTGCTGACACTAGCCTACTTCGTTAGAGTGACAACTCAAAAAATCTGATGGTGTGTGTACCGAAGGTCTTACAGTACGCACACCACACAGTTAAGATCCTTAGACGCCAGGAAGGCATCTGGCTCAGCCGGTATCCCCGTAAGATTTTATTTTGACAATGCTACAAATGTAGCACCATTCTTATCCATCATCTGTCAGAGATCACTGGAACAGTGGAAAGTTCCATGGGACTGGAAGAATGCCCAGGTCATAGTAATTTATAAAAAGGGTAGAAAATCGGATGCACATAATTACTGGCCAACTTCACTGACATCGATTTGTTGTAGAATCATGGAACATACTTTGTGTTCAGAAATAATGACGTTTCAAGGCTGAGAAGCTCATCTGCAGAAACCAGCACGGTTTTTCGAAAACAGCGGTCATGAGAGACACACATGGCCCTCTTTGTGCATGATATACGACAGGCTCTAGATACCGGCTCCCAGGTTGATGCCACATTCCTCGACTTTCGAAAGGCGTTCGGCTCAGTTCCGCCCTGTCGCTTGCTCCAAAAAGTGCGCACTTACGGTCTATCCGATGACATACGCGGTTGGATAGAAAGTTTTCTAACAGACAGAGAGCTGTATGTCGTCCTGAATGGGGAGACTACAACAGAATCAACGTAATAGATCAGCTGCTTTTTACGATTTACATAAACGATCTGGTTGATGGTACTGACAGCGGCATTAGACTGCTTGCTGCTGATGCTGTAGTCTACAGGAAAGTAGTATCACACGAAAGTTGTGAACATATCAATGAGGATTTGCAGAAAATAAATGCGTGGTGTAATGCCTGGCAGTTATCTATCAATATTAGTAAGAGTAACCGACTGCGTATAACAAAGCGAAAATCCCCATTAATGTCCGACTACAAAATAAATGCCCAGTCTTTGGAAGCGGTAACATCCTTCAAGTATTTGGGTGTGACTATTCCAAATGATCTCAGATAGAGCGATCAGATTACACAAGTAACAGGTAAGGCGAACTCCAGATTGCGGTTTATTGGTAGAATCCTGAAGCGATGCAGTACTTCTGCAAAGGTTACAATACTTTAGTCCGTCCAGTCTTAGAGTATTATTCGTCTGTGTGGGACGCTTACAGGTTCAGTCTGGTACAAGAGATTGAGAAGGTCCAAAGAAGAGCGGCAAGATTCGTGACGTACATTTAACCCTCAAGAGAGCGTTACAATCTCATAGAAAGTTTGAAGTGGGACGAACTTGCAGACAGACGACGCGCTAAACGGAAGGTCAGCTCACTAAATTCCAAAATCCGATCTCCGCCGAGGGTGTAGAACATATGCTATTACCACCAACTTTCATATCGCGCAATGATCACCATTCAAAGATAAGGGAAATTAGAGCTCGTATTGAGGCGTTCAGACAGTCGTTTTTCCCTCGCGCGATCCGCGTGTGGAACAGTGGGGGGGAAATATGACTTTGGCGCGAACAGTGCCCTCCGCCACACACCGCTTGGTGGCTAGCGGAGTATATATGTAGATGTAGATGCAGAACTGTGTGGGGCTTGTGGAGTTGAAGTGATATGGGACCCCTGATACGTCTAGATACGACTCTTAACAGATGACACGTACATAAGCATCGTGCCTGATCACCTGCATCCATTCATGTCCATTGTGCATTCCGACGGACTTGGACGGTTCCAGCAGGACAATGCGACACCCCACAGGTCCAGAATTCCTGCAGAGTGGCTCCAGGAACACTCGTCTGAGTTCAAACACTTCCGCTCACCTGCAAACTCCACATACATGAATATTATTGAGCATATCTCTGATGCCTTGCAACGTGCTATTCGGAAGTGATCTCCACCCCCTCGTAGTCTTACTGATTTATGGACAGCCCTGCAGGATTCATGGTGACAGTTCCCTCCAGCACTGCTTCAGATATTAGTCGAATCCAAACCACGTCGTGTTGCGGCACTTCCGCGTGCTCGCGGGGGTCCTACACGATATTAGGCAGTTGTACCTGTTTCTTTGGCTCTTCAATGTATATTTTGAAATATGTTAGTAATAACTAAGTATTATGCTGCTTAAGTAAAAAACTACATACAAAATTTACATAAAAAGAAAAATAGCAATATTTAAAAGAAATAAAAATAAAAAAGACCGTCTACATACTATCATTTGGCCATTTACCGCACAGGTATCTGTTCATCCGGAAGCCAGAAGGCTCACATTACTGGTCTACTACACTATGCAGCACTGCTGATCACAAATTCTGTGATTTATAATCCTCGACTACGCTACTATACAGCACTATACTATACAACACTACAGAACAGAACACTACACTACTGTACTGGACTACACTACTATACAGCACTATACTATACAACACTACAGAACAGTACACTACACTACTGCACTTGGTATCAGAACCAAACTTGGTTTCACATTTGTCCGGATGGTTAGCGCCCCGTGCGCTGAGGTGCAACTCAGGATCCACAGCGGCTGTTCTGCTGTGTCACTCAAGGTGTAGAGATTGGGAGATGGCTGTCAGGGTCCCAGGATATCGTTCTGTTCCTCCCCGAGGCTCATCTGATCACTGCTTTAGGAAGGTTCCAAATGCGTTTCTGTCCTGGTCTGTAGCATCTCGTCTAATGTTACATTCCCAGACGATGTCATCGGGGATGTCGATTGCTCCACGTTCACAATTGTCTGTGGTGCGTTGTCGAATTTTTAGTAAGTAGCAGGGATACGGACCATGTTCGGAGAAGTAGTGTACAGCTCCCTTGGTCAGAAGGAAGTATGCCATTCTTGTTCTGGTAGCTTCTCCTTCCTATTTCTGCCTTGTCCAAGATTTCTTGCCAGTCTCTACCAGTGCATACTTTTACGTTCTTATTCGGCAAGGCTCTTGTGCCCAGTCTCTCCTTTACCTTATCATTTTTGCGATTTTTGAGCCAGTATTGTGCATCTCTCTTTCTTATTGCTGGGTCTAACATCACCAGCAGCCCCTCAGTCGGTGTTGTTCTATACTCACCTGTTAGGTGCAGGAGTACGCTTCTCTGTGCTCACCGTAGAGCATGTCCTCTCCTTCCTTTCTGGCTATGAACCCTATCGCTCGAACTGTAGCGCACAATAGCGAGTAAGATTGCATTGTGGTGCGGTCTCAATGTATTTATAGGCAGCCGAAAACTTCTTTGGCCAATTACTGCCATTTTATTTAGGATTTAACGCCTCTCTGACAGACAATTTCTACATGTACATGAAAGTTTCGCTTTTCGTCGATGTTAATTCCAAGGTACCTACGTACTTCTTTTCTTTCACAGGTTGATCATTTATTCTAATTGTGGGATTTCTCGTCTTGATAATGTTCCTTCTCGTAATCGCTATTGTTGGTTTATTTTCTACGCACCAGCTGCTTACTCTTTCAAGAACTACCCTACTGTTTCCCTCTAATTTAGCCCTTATGTTAGCAGATACTATAATAAATAGCTCGTCTGCGTAAGCGATACAACCTAAAATTACACTCTGAACTTGGTTCAGTGAGGGCTTTATGACCACAGAGCCCTGTGGACAACCTTAGCTGGTGTCTTATACAATTTTCTTTCCAGGACATTCTACCTGCACTTGCAGGTCTTAGCAATAATCTCGTACACTGTTACAGAAACACGTAGACAGTTACGAATTGTGTGTGCGTATGCATGGGAGTTACGGTAATATGCTACGGTGACAGTATGGCCAACTTTAGTAGATACCTGGGGCTTCAGTAGCCAAAAGGTTTCTGTTTGTCCTGTTCGAACCTTTTGTGTAGGTTGGCACAATACAGAAGACATGCTCTCCGGTCATTTGTGTTGGAGGGATAAACCCCAGTTTGATGAGGGGAGAACACTATTCGCTGGTGGCTTGGTATGATCAGTTGCTTGTAAAAGCTCCTCCTCGATAGTCTATTTAACGTTTGAATTTCTGTAAGTTTCAATTTAGCTGAAGCCCTAACGCTTTTCTCTTCGAAATTTATAGTTTACTAGCTGGGGTACCCAGCATCGCTCAAGTCTTCGTTGTGTAGTGATTCCATGTTGTGACAGATTTGTCCTTGCATGGAAGAAACATAATCGATTTCATCTCTGCTAATATTGGTCGAAGTGAGACGAAAGAAGTCGTTTGGAAGCAGGCGTTCTACGCTTGTATAGTTCGAGGAAAGTGTTTTGGTTCTGGAGTTTCCCCAGTTATGCAACGCAAAAATTCCTGCTGAGATGCTTCCAATGGTGCTAATTGAATTTTTCCATTCATGCTACAGAGTCTTGGTGTTCCTCTATTGAATTCTTTCGCGTTTCAAAATCGGCAGATGTTATCTATTTTTCGATTACGACGTGTTTGTGTTTGTTATATTCTTTCGTCGGGTCGTAGTGTTAGGTAGTACTCTTTACTTGGCCTCGTCGACGCTTCTCTTAGGGTGATATTTTCGTGGCTGGGTTTCAGCTCGCAGTCTTTTTATTATAAGATCGCGTCCCAATTCTTGATTCTTCAATCCATTCATTTCGTTGTTTTTCAGTTTCTCTGCTTCTCAGGGTGGTCATTCTCGTTTGTTGGGAACTTAAATGTGCTTTGTGCTCTTCATCTGTTTCGTTTCCTCACGTTATTTTTATTTTCACCAGTTTGCTTCAGAACTGGCTGGACCTCCTCCCATTTTAGGTTTGGGCACTGTCTAAAATAAATGAATTCAACATTTTATTAACAAATATACTAAGTACATTTCATACATTTTTCACACTTTATTTTCGAT
This sequence comes from Schistocerca piceifrons, assembly GCF_021461385.2. Lineage (NCBI taxonomy): Eukaryota > Metazoa > Arthropoda > Insecta > Orthoptera > Acrididae > Schistocerca > Schistocerca piceifrons. Next base: position 449,186,504 of record NC_060138.1, on the reverse strand, counting down.
TTATATTCTGTCACTGTATCTCTTTGACTACGCACACTTTGCTGTTTGTTTGTATTCACTCACTCCATTGCTTTTTCGGTTCCTCTCTTCGACGCTGATAAGAAACTGACATTAGTAACCACGACGGGTCTTGCTTTGTATACCGCTACCAATGAGTATCCCCACCAGTGGCGAATTCTAGAACATACCAAAAGGTCTTCGAATGGTCCACAATGTTCCAGAGCAATCCACAATATTCGAGAGTGTTCTGGAATGTTCCACAATGATCTGGGGTGTTCCAGAACATTATGGAAACTTCCCGAATGCTCCAGACTATTCCCGAACATTCCAGAATATCCCGGATCATTGTGGAACATCCCGGACCATACTGGAATGTTGTGGAATGCTCTCGATACTGTACAGCGTACTCGAATGTTCTCGAATACTCTCGAATGTTCTGGAATGCTGTGGAAATTTCTAGATGGCGAAACTTCCCAGCCCTTATATTTTCAAAAGCACGACCTTCAGGTATAAACGGGAACGAGCTTCATGGATGGGGGTTAAAGGGCTACCATACCTTGATAGTATCGGGACTCGTTTATGGGTTTTAGCGGCGTGCAAATTGTACACTGTGTTGAATAGTTCAAAATTTAGATGATATTGTAAACTATTGATCGATTTCACTAGTCACTTGAACACATGGAGGTGTTTTGAATGGGTAATGATTCAATTCAGTTAGATGAATCCCAATTCGTAAACCCGAGTACGTGTGCGTTATACGATACCCCTGTGGTTTTGCCTCTGATTTTTTCAATCCATACCGTCCATTGTTCGTTACTTGCTTTGTTCATTACCACAACGTGATAGTGTTCATGCTTAAGACCTTTCACCTCTCACGTGTTGTTTGTTATCTTTGCCATAAATTCAGTGCATTTCTAATCTGTTTATTCGGAAATTATTATTTGTTCGTTACCAGCACGTGCTCGCGTTCTGGTTTAACATCCTTTCGTGCTGTAGCTTCCGTAGTTTTTCTCCAACACTTAGCATTTAAATTAAATGTGTTTCGTAGCTCATATTTTGATCTTCGTTTGTGTATTTCAATGGTAACTTTACACATTCATTCCTCGTGTTAAAACTGAGGGAGCGGTACCTCTTTGTTAGCCACGTGTGGGCCTGGTGGAGGTTTAACGTCACCGCCCGTGAATTGGGATTTAATTATTTTACTTGTAATTAATAAGGAATGGAATTTCAGGTTGTCAGCTAATTTTATATTAAAATGAAAAGTAAAGGGGGCAACATTAAAAGCAATTGGGACTCTTTCATTACATGACTGACTTAATTCTGAACTTTTACGAAAGTTAATGTGGTTTTTTTCTGAAAGTAGCACCGGCCCCGGGTTCGAGTCCCAGTCGGGGCACACATTTGCAACTGTCCCCGTTGACTTATATTAACGCCTGCATGCAGCTAGGGGTATTCATTTCATTGTAAATGCTTATGTATCTAAGAAATTACACAAAATTATGAATGTCTAAAGGAAGGACACGTTTACCAACAAAAAAGCGGAAGTAGCTCGAAATGAAGAACATAAGATCTCAACTTCAGCATCGAAACTTGGGACAGGAGAATTGTACAGGTGCATGAATGATATTGATATGGATTCCACTGGATTCAGACTTACTGATTTAGAGCTTCTCTGCCAGGCTATAAAGTTTTAATGTTCATGTGTTAGCTGTAAAAATATCGAATCCATGATTGTTGTTGAAGAAGAGTGGGAATAGCTTGTGATTTTAAATTAACTGTAATTCGTGTGGCCATGAATTTTCATTTTCCTCCTCCAAAAAAAAAAAACTGTCACTGGTACCTATGAAAGCAATTTTAGGTTAGCATATGCTCTGAGATGCCTTGGACAGGGCAGGGAAGAAGGTAATTTATTGTGTAGTTTTCTGAACATGCCTCACCTTGTGCAAGGTTTGAAAAAATAAAGAAATGTCTGATGCTGTGTGCGATACTGCCAAAGTTTCTATGAAGAAAGGAGTGGAGAAATTGGTGGAAAAAAAAACAAAAATCCTGGGGTAGATATTCATGACAGTGAATCTCCTACAAAAGTTACTGGCTTTTGTGTGTCTGTAGATGGGACCTGGATGAAAAGTGGTCATACATCTCCGGATGTAGTTGCACCTGTTATTGGTATTGACTCATCTAAAGTTTTGGATGTAGACATATCGAATCCATGATTGTTGTTGAAGAAGAGTGGGAATAGCTTGTGATTTTAAATTAACTGTAATTCGTGTGGCCATGAATTTTCATTTTCCTCCTCCAAAAAAAAAAAAAAAAAACTGTCACTGGTACCTATGAAAGCAATTTTAGGTTAGCATATGCTCTGAGATGCCTTGGACAGGGCAGGGAAGAAGGTAATTTATTGTGTAGTTTTCTGAACATGCCTCATCTTGTGCAAGGTTTGAAAAAATAAAGAAATGTCTGATGCTGTGTGCGATACTGCCAAAGTTTCTATGAAGAAAGGAGTGGAGAAATTGGTGGAAAAAAAAAAACAAAAATCCTGGGGTAGATATTCATGACAGTGAATCTCCTACAAAAGTTACTGGCTTTTGTGCGTCTGTAGATGGGACCTGGATGAAAAGTGGTCATACATCTCCGGATGTAGTTGCATCTGTTATTGGTATTGACTCATCTAAAGTTTTGGATGTAGACATTCTGTCTAAATACTGCCACCAGTGTGCAACAAGGAAAATGCCCAACAGTGAAGATAGTGAGAAACTGTGGCAAGAAAAGCATGTAGTAGCATGCACTAAAAAATTATAGTGGCTGAAGTGGGGGCATGGAGGCTGCTGCAGTGGTGAGGGCATTCTCCAGATGTGATGACCAGTATGGTGTTAAATATACTAAATACCTTGGTGATGGGGACTGCTCTTCGTTCAGAGCTGTAACAGATTAAAATCCGTACTGTACAACAATAGAAAAGTTGTATTGTGTTGGCCACATCCAAAAGAGTCTTGGTGACAGACTTCGTCGCTCTCTGTAAAAGAAGAAAGGTGAAGTACTCGAGGATGGAAAACCACTAGGAGAAAAAGGAAGGCTTACTCTGAACGAAATTGATTCTCTTCAGTTATTTTATGGGAGAGCTATAAGGAAAAACACACATAATTTAGAGGCGATGAGGAGTGCTGTGTGGGCAGTTTTTCTCCACAAACTATCCACTGGCTAAACACCAATGCACAATCTGCGTCCGAAAGGCGATTGGTGTAAGTTCAGCAACAAAAATGAGACGTGTTCACATAAACACTCATTGCCAGAACCTGTGATAAATACAATTAAGCCCACATTCAGGTTTCTTGCAAAATCCGATTTACTGAGGAAGTGTCTTCACGGAAAGACACATCATGCAACTGAAAGCCTCAATAATTTAATTTGGATTACATGCTCAAAAAGTACATTCTGTGGACTTGAAGTTCTCAAAATAGGTGTCTATGATACAGTTTTATGTTGCAATAACGGAAATAATGACAGAATTGAAGTGCTGAAGAGAGTTAGTATAGATCCTTGTGTGTTTACAACAAAAGCATTTTACACCACGGACGAGAGTAGGGTCAAGAAAGCCAACATATCAGTGCCTTACCTGCAAATATAGGCCAGGCAGATTCGAAGATGAGAGGAGAGGAGCCTGGAGGACGAGGAGTATCAGTACGGAGGATTTTAAAATTAAGTTAAGCTTATTACATGCAGAAATATGAGAAGAAAATCTTTGAACCTCATTTTCTCTGTTTTACATTTTTCACGTTATTAGAAGCCTTTTCTCAAAAAGTATATGCGCTAATGTTTTGAAATTATCAGAAACTGTTCGCAACGTGTTGCTGTCTCCCTGGAACTAAAAAATACGAGATCCTGCAATTACAGTCTGATTTTTATATGATTATATGTAGAAAAAAAGTTAATTTTGGATGTGCAAAATTAAAAACTCTGTTAATGATACGGTGTGTACTATGAATTAATAACTGTAGTTCAGTGGTCGTATTACCTTCTCAGGACACTACAATAAAATTTTCAGAGGAATTGCATGGATGAATTTAAGTTTTGTCTTTTTATGAAAAAGACAATAAAAAATAAAAAATTCAAATTTCTGGCAAAATATTAATTCTGCATATTTTATTAAGTTTTTTCGTTAAAATACAGCTCTTTTGCTTTAGACATGCAAAATTTTAGATTTGTACATTAATAACTATGGCAGTAGTGATTTTTTAAACAAATGTTTACATCTTCCCTTACATCACCCCTTAACTTTGTAGGCTGTGTTCATTCGGTTCGTAGCAGTGCAAGTTCTACAGAACGGCTGCTTGCTCCTTACCTAAGACTTTCTACACAGGATGCTGCATCTGCACACTTGATTGAACACTTCACTGAAAACAGGTATCAATGTTATTAAGCAGTTTGCAATACAAGTACGTTCACTGTTCTCACAGACTAATGCAGTTGCAGAGTTTTGTTTATTTGCATAGAATGTACACGTATTACGACTTTCTCTGACTTTGGCATTCGTTTTGTTACTCATTTGCAATTACACCAGTCTTTTGAGACAAATTGCGCTGATACTAAGTTCCAAAAGTAGCTTGTTGCTTGTTTGTTAGCTGCATGGAGAGTAGTTTGAGACGACATCACTTTGGGCTACTTCTGTAATATATACATTGGAACATTGATGTACAAGAACGATATTATTATTCACGTATGGGCCCAATAGGACCAATGAGGTACAATCCATCAGTGTCGCTCCTGATGGTTGGCCTCCCTTTGTGTCCAAATTTGTTTCAATCTTTCAGAATGAAGTCTCTTTCTTTCATCAGACCACGATGTTCCAGTTCATTTTCTAATTTCCCTCTGACCAACTTTCCAATCAAATATTGTTGTCTGAATGTTTTTTTCTGTCTGCCGGAGTTATACCGGCTCCTCCCAGCGATCCATTTAAGTGGCTCAGTTATGGCCTTACTTCTGTTTTCGTAGAATTGTACTATTTGTTTATTAACCTAGTGGATGCCATTCTTTTAATGCGCCCATAATATTTAAGTCTTCGTTTTCTCATGTCACCATGTATGTCTGTATATTCTTCTATTTCCTTATTACTTCTCAGCCTATAGGTTTCTCCATTAGTAATTTTGGAGCGTAATGCAGTGCCATTTTTTGACAGCAGTCTTCGTTTGCAACTTTTTCCAGACCGTTTTATTATGATTTCCCCCAAGTATTTAAACTGAGAAACGCTTTTTATTTTTCCATATTTGGTGTTCAAAACTTTTTGCATGTCATATGTTTCTTTTTTTCGGATGATATTTGTAGTCCTACTTTTCCACAACTTCTTTAAGAATTTCAGTTTGTTTGTGAGATGCGGTAATATGGCTAGCTGAAATTGCCATATGTTCCGCAAAGGTGAGGCAATCTAATCTATTATTATTTCTACCTAACTTGACTAATTGGTTTATATTTTGTAATTACCTTTTCCAAAATTCAGTTATACAACAGTCTTAATATAAAATGGTTCAGAAATTTCTCCCATGAATTTAACTTAAGAGCTGGTGTCAATTCACGTTTCCTTAATCAGTGTTAAAGTTTTATTATCTAGTCCTTGTGCCTTTAAAATTTGGAAAAGAGAGTCACGATCAGTTGAGTCATAGGCATTTTTAAAATCCACAAATGTACGTACAGTATTGTTACCAGAAATCCTTTGGTGCCTAAGGATTAGCTTTAAATTAAGAATTTGTTCAGGATAGGATCTATTTGGTCTAAATCCTGCTTGGTATTCATCAATTTTAGGTTTCCTGGGCTCTATCAAGTAAACATTGCGAGAGAATTTCGTATGTGACCGGAAGAAAAGAAGTTCCTCGGTAATGTTTAACATCGCTTCTATCCCCTTTTTTTGTGCATTGGATGTATTAGGCAGGTTTTCCAGCCCTCTAGTACTTTCACAGTTTGCCAGATATGTCCCATTATTTGAGTGATCTCTTTTATAGTGTTAGGGCCATCTGATTTTAGTAGTTCTGCAACTATACCGTCCTCTCCAGATGTTTTATTGTTTTTAAGTCTCTTAATTTGTTTAATTATTTCGATTTCTTCAGGTTCTTTAGAATTAGGGTTGGTGTTGTTAGTTTGCTGTAGTTGGAATTTGTTCTGACAGCTTAATAGTTGTTCAAAATGATTAGCAAATAACTTACGATTTTCCTGATTGTTAAGAGCCAAACTGCCATTTTCATTTTTGAAACAAAGGCTTTGAGGTTTCGCTTGTTCGTTTTTTCACGCAGTTTCTTGGTACGAGGTCCAGAGGAAACTGCAGCTGGACTTCATAGTGCGGAGTAAAGAAGGTCACATTCCAGTTACTTCAAGTGCTTTTTTGCTACCTTGTCTGCTGTAGCTGTCCGCAGTAGGTGCTTCTGAATACACCTCACAGTGATGACTACTCTTGGCCGACGGTTAACTAGCTGACAAATAAATCGTTAGATCCCACACATGTCAGCCAGATAGATGCTAACGCGTGAATTACAGTGAATATTTGGTTAGAATCGTTTAGTTACGAGATGAATATGTTACTTTCAATTCTAACGAAAACGCTTTTTACGTGGATACTAAGAAAGTGTGGTGTCACCGCCAGACACCACACTTGCTAGGTGGTAGCCTTTAAATCGGCCGCGGTCCGGTAGTATACGTTCTACCCGCGTGTCGCCACTATCAGTGATTGCAGACCGAGCGCCGCCACACGGCAGGTCTAGAGAGACTTCCTAGCACTCGCCCCAGTTGTACAGCCGACTTTGCTAGCGATGGTTCACTGACAAATTACGCTCTCAATTGCCGAGACGATAGTTAGCATAGCCTTCAGCTACGTCATTTGCTACGACCTAGCAAGGCGCCATTATCATTTTGCTATTTATCTTGTGATGCATGTACCGTCAGACCGATGTTCACCAATTATGGATTAAAGTTAAGTATTCCAGAAGCTACGTACCTTTTTTGCTAGTCTGTATTCCTTTAACTGTTCCAGACCTCACGCCAGCCTGCGTGAGCTTAAACGCGTGCCTTTCGGCTACCTCCTAGTGGCTTGGCTGTCTTGCCAAGTCACAACAGAAAGAATAGAAGCAACAGTAAGTGTCTGTTCTATATACCACCATGCACTGCTACAATGGCTATCCATCGCTTTTTCCGCCAAGTGCAACCAACACAGAAAAACTTAAAAGTACGTACTCTTAGAAAATGAATACTCTTGGCCAAACTTCACTTATCCCTTTTAGTCCAACCCCTTTCTGTGCAATGTTTCTCCAGTGAGTTAGTTCAACCCGTCAAAGAGATCAGGTCTGGTGTTAAGGAAGAATTTTTCAACCACTCAAATTATAAATGCAGAAGTTTTTCTGCCGTCGACGCACCTTTATGGGTGGTCATAGTGACCACAATAATGCATGTATTGTTTGTTTTGTAATCCATGTCTCTTATCACGTGTTTTTTCATTTATTTGGCACAGAATATCCGTGTAGTGTTAGCTGGTTACACTTTCATCTTCGCAAGAAAACAGACGAGAAGAACCTCCTATGCACCTTAAAAAACGCTCACCATAATCTTTTGGACATCGGCTTCCACCCAAAACTGACATATCTGCTTTGGTAACTGATGTCTATTCGGTGTTTTAATGGCTAAAAATCAGGCAGTGAATTTAACGGTTCGGTGTTAAATCCGATTAAATACACTTTTTTAAAATTTGTACTCAAACATGACTTTCACCCTGGCAATGCCTTCGTACGTGAAAAATGCCAGTGGCACCATGGTCCGAATCCACGTAGTCCTTACTAAGCACGCATGGCAGCAGATATCGAACGATTTCAGAAATGCGCTGCCAGGATAGTAATTGGACGATATAGACCATACGAAAGAAACGCTCAGTACACTTAGATGGAAACCCTTGGAATAAAGACGACGTAGTTCTCGAAAAGTCCTAGTGGCTAAATTTAGAAAAACCTGTATTCGAAGATGACAGCGCGGCCATTCCGTTGCCACTATCGTGTACCTGGCGTAGGAATCATAAGAATAAGATAGAACTAGGGCCTTTCGCTCGCTTAACGCGCGAATGAAATAGGGAAGATAACTGATAAGATAGGTACCATGTACTCTCCGCCATGCAGTGTACAATGGCTTGCGGAGTATTTATGTAAATATAGAAGTAGGTAAAAGAATGGCGCGAGATCGCGTTGTCACTTTGCCCCTAGATGGTGTTGTTATAGATTACTAAGCGAGATGGTGCAGAGATTAGTACATTAGACTCAGATTCGACTAAGCTGCTACACTAAGCTGTCTCGGACATCTGCAGTTCCTCGTGCCCAGCTTTCGCGAGAATAATGTAAGAGACATTAGGGCTCTTGAAGAAGCATAAAGATACTCATCGGAATGGAACAGGATATAAAATCACTAATAATGGGACGAAGTACCCTCCACATGTGTATTCAGAACACTGCACAATTCATGTAGGTGTAGATGCTGATCCACAAGTCGAAGTATTACTAAATACTTCTTTTTCAGTTGTCCCACAAAGGAACCGAAGCTACAGCTCTTCCCTTCAATCATCTCGTGGACGGAAAAATATCAGACAAGAAAATAAATGATTCCAGACTCGAAAAGAAACTGAAGTCACCCGATACAGGGACGGCGACTGGATCTGACGATAATGTGTCTATTATACTAAAGAAATGGGCGTTTCGCGTAATTGGTAAAAAGCACAGGTCGTTTCAGTTTTTAAATAGGATTGGCGACCTGAAATCAGATTTAAGTTTGTTGCAGAAACTGTGGAAGAAGTATCACTCTCGTACGTGACAACATGTTAGGAAATATAACAACTGCTCTATGAGAATCAACACAGATTCTGCAAGATCGTACGCCTCCCATCTCGTTTTTTTTTTCTTCAGGAAACTATGGATACTACCTACCGTATCCTTAACTTTTGAAAAGCTTTAGATACACTTTAACAGTACGTTTAGCTTCGCAGTAAGCAAAGTACGGGCAGGTACATGTCAGACAACGAATTAATTCGAAAACTTATATTCAAACAAAAGCCAGAAGCGAAAAAAGCGTGTGCGCTGCCGGAAAGAAGTGTGTTAGTACCGTTACCTTCCATTATGTACACAGGATGTCCCAAAAAAACACCAACGTGGCTGAGTATGCCGTCCAGTTTTAAAACAGGAAACCATTTCCAGAAATGCACCGGTTGGGCGGAGGAAAGCGTCGGACTCTGAGACGAATGTGCTTTCCACTTTACGTCAATAAACCTAGCATGAGTAGCATATCGCCGGCCGAGGTGGCCGAGCGATTCTAGGCGCTACAGTCTGGAACCGCGCGACCGCTACGGTCGCAGGTTCGAATCCTGCCTCGGGCATGGATGTGTGTGATGTCCTTAGGTTAGTTAGGTTTAAGTAGTTCTAAGTTCTGGGGGACTGATGACCTCAGAAGTTAAGTCCCATAGTGCTCAGAGCCATTTGAACCAGTAGCATGTCACGCTGCCTACATTACAAGCGGGCTTCGAACTCCGTACCTCTTACGTCGACGTATCGGCGGTGCTGAACCTCACGCACATGAGCCAATACGTGCTGTTGTTTTTGAAATATTTCAATCACTCACTCCATGGACTCGAGCAATAAGGTTCTGCGCTGACGCTACACGTGTGTCATACACCATGCTCTTCACACTACCTCACAGTTGTTAGATCTGGCGACCGTGCTGGCCATGAAACTGGTCTGTCCCTACGAGCCCATCGATTGGGATATGCGACGCTGAAGTGGTTCCCCACAGCGTGCAAAAGGGTGCTGGAGCTCCGTCGTGTTACAGCCACACGTCCATCCGAACATTTAGCGACACTACTTCCAACAGGAAAGACAAAACATCTCTAACAAACGAGAGGTAGATAGGTCCTGTTAGTCTGTTTGGCACTTGATGTAGCACAGTGATATCGTCCCCAGTTGTCCTGGCCCAGATGCCAACACCGACCCTGTGTTGATGCGCACTCGGATTGTCGTTCGCTCAAACATACACGTTGTGCAAGTTTAATATAACGTATATAATAAACGTGCATTCATCCGTGAATAGCACCAAACTCGGGAACTGTGGCTGGGGTATGCGTTGTTGTAAATATCACTGCGCAAACTGTACCCATCGTGGTAAGTCCTCCTATAACTTTCTGCAAACCTCCCATAACTTTCTGCAAATACTGTGGATTGAGGCGGTGTTCATGGATAACACGCCGCATGGCGTTTTTATCCGTCTGTAGCGCCTGTGCCGCCCGCCGATTGCTGGTGGCTATGTCCTCTTCGAACATTGTTAGCACGTCCTCTCCAACTGTAGCGTTGTAGCTGAGCTTGGACGACCCGCATTATGTGACGGCACCTACCAGAGGGCAAACAGCAGACTGGGGATAGCATTCGCAAGTACCCAAGTATACTGTATAGTGGACACACCTCATGCAGAAAATACCTACGTGCAAATTTCCGACTTCTCTGAGGCGTCTCTCGATCGATGCGAACGTGGAATGATGTGGGCATTGGCAAACGTTCTCCACATAATCTTGCAGCAGCTCTTCCATTGCAGTCCGCTTTGCCGTATGCAGGCACCATGTCGCCATTTCCCCAGCTGTGCACTGATACAAGTCATACTGCTGTCAACAACGTTATAGCACCGGCAGAGTACACAATGTCCGCAGTAGGAAGCGTACTAGGGCGATGGGGAGGAATGTAGCGCTTGTGCAGGAATGGTATTAGGCTCCGATCGTCCATCCGCAGTACACAAATGGCAGAAGGGTTGCATACCTTCCCGTCTTCTGACAGCAAAACCGATCGGAACAAACCGTCACAACCGTTCGTTCTCAGACTACGACGTTTTCCAATGCCCAAGTCGTGCTTTTCTGGATATGGGTTGACAACTGTTTAATTTATCTTTCCATCACAACACACAAAGCGTTGACGATTTTTTTTTGGGGGGGGGGGGAGGGGGGGGCACTCTGCGAAAATTCCCTGGAAGGTTACTTTGGTAGCTATCGAGGCACAGGACTTTATTCGCAGTGGATAGCAAAAGAATGAAAATGTTAAGAAATACTGGGAGATACGCAGATGAGAACGCTAGTCCAAAGACTAGTAGCTGACATACAACCAAATGTCGCAACATATCTCTGGATATTCTTCCAGAGCGATTGTAGGTGGAGTAGTTGCATAAACATCGTTTTCCATTCAAACACTTCCTTTGAGGCATGCTATTGAGCGAACTATGCTCTACTGACAAATGAATGTCTTGTAGGCCATGGAGCATACCAAAATTTTCGATCTGACGCCCTTTCAGCTACTTACAAGCCAGAATTCATATGTGGAGAGATCTCTTACAAAACTATCACCCGACGAATACTTGTGTATGTTTTATCATCTGGATATCCTCACCGAGTTAACTTGGGTTCATAGAAGATCTAAAGAAAATTCGAGGAGGAGATTGTTTATTCGTAACAAGTTTGCGCAGTCAGCGCAAGTTCATCACAAAAGTTATCAGTAAAAACTAGTAGAACGCGATGCCGGTAAGAGACAAGATGCATATTATTTTGTTACCCGTTCGTTTCACACGATTACTGTGAAATTTGAGTAGTTAGCGCATATACGGAGATGTAGGGACGCTGATCTCCCACCATTCATGAACAGTAAGTCAATAAAATTAAGCTGCCACATTCAGAAAGTTTGTGTGAATTCGCATTGCGTTACTAAGCTCTTGTGTCCTGCATCCTTCGAACTGTTTTAGCTGCCCGTTAGTAGGTATATCTACTGACTGATGTAGACATCGAACCGATACTAATATCGAAATGATATTAACATTACTGTCAAACTTCCTGGCAGATTAAAACTGTGTATCGAACCGAGACTCGAACTCGGGACCTTTGCCTTTCGCGGGCAAGTGCTCTACCAACTGAGCTACCCAAGCGCGACTCACGTCCCGTCCTCACAGCTTTACTTCTGCCAGTACCTCGTCTCCTACCTTCCAAACTTTACAGAAGCTCTCCTGCGAACCTTGCACAACTAGCACTCCTGAAAGAAAGGATATTGCGGAGACATGGCTTAGCCACAGCGTGGGGGATGTTTCCAGAATGAGATTTTCACTCTGCAGCGGAGTGTGCGCTGATATGAAACATCCTGGCAGATAAAAACTGTGTGCCAGACCGAGACTCGAACTCGGGACCTTTGACTTTCGCGAGCAAGTGCTCTACCAACTTTTTTTTTTTTTTTTTTTTTTTTTTTTTAAATCTCATTTTGCTCTATATTGGTCGATGAATTTGTTCGTGGCGGACGTCCGGTGACGTCCATTCAGGTTCTTTGTTGATCTGTTCACTCAGTTTTTTTTTATTACAGAGGGTAGCTAACCCTCTGACCGAGCACGCTGAGCTACCGTGCCGGCTAGCCAACTGAGCTACCCAAGCACGACTCACGTCCTGTCCTCACAGCTTTACTTCTGCCAGTACCTCGTCTCCTACCTTCCAATTCTGGAAACCGCGCGGCCACATCGGCCGGCTACTGTGGCTTATCTCACGTTCACATTAACATGTAATCATGCAAGGTGAATCACTTAAATATGTTACCTAGACAAATTTATTGCTGACGTTTCATTACTCTGCATTAATTATCTTTTGGTGTTGCGATATATTTTTTCGTCTGGGACGCCGTTCCGAGAATGGTGTGGCCCTTCTGCAGTCCTGGTAGAGCGGTACCAGTAAGCTCCCGAATTCCCACGTTTATGACGTCACATTTCCTAAACTCTGTCGAACAATGATATAATTTTACGTGTACTTTCAGTGGTATATGTGGATGTTGTTTGCAATATGTTTGGTGACTAGGATGAGCACTAAAATTAAAACGACATACCTTATGCTGAAGTTTTACTAGATGACCAGCAAAAATTTAATAAGCCATAAACATTTTTCATTTCATATTCTGTGGAGGAGTGTCAGCCAGAATAGTTTCGAAAAGGTTTGAACTGTCTTAACCCTTTAACGAAATATTATAACTCTTAACCAATATATTCTCAGAGCATTTAAAATTTTTAAATTCGGCCAGTAACTAAATGAAACACAGAACATCAAATTTTTGTGGTTCCTGGACGCCATTAGGTAGATACTCTGTGAGAGGGTACGAGTGGCTGCAGCGGTTTAGAAATATTATACGTCGATTATCGGATGAGGCCGTCAGAACATCATAAGAGGGAGCGTTTTCAGTGGGCACGCAAACATACACACTGAATTGCTGCTGATCTTTGGTGAACCATTATTTTCAGGAGTGAGTAAAACTTTAGTTTGTAAAACGACATCAGACGTCATTTTATTGATCTAGGTGCCAGAAGCCCTTACGCTCCACCAGTTATTCATGAAATAAATCTTTTCGGCAGTGCGCATTTTTGGAAGACTACAAATTTTCTTCAACTCATTGTTATTCCACGTAGAACTTTGACAGAACAGGTGTACATCAACGTCTGTATTCCGCAAGCCACATTATGGTGTGAGGCAAAGGGTACTTAGTCTGTTAATATCATAAACCCATTTCTCGTTTCATTCACAGGACGACCAACTGATGACAAACCTTGGTATGAGCTCTTTCTCAGGATTTTCGGAAACTATGGTTCGGTAGCTATGTGGGATCACTGAAATGATACCTTGTCTACGGATATGACATCTTTGATACTCATGTACGTCCTTTTGCTTGTGCAACAGGTGATGATTTCAGCTTACGAGAATGGTTCAATCAGTCTCGTAAAAAAGCAAGAAAAATGTTCGTTTCGTGAACAACTCAATTTACTTCTCGACATAATATCCTTTCAGGGATATACAGTTAGCCAAGCGATAGGTTCTGTCAAACACTGAAAAGTAATCGTTGACTGTAACTATCACTTCCTCAAGTGATGAAAATTTCTGCCCAATAAGCCGAAGTTTCACGTTATGGAGCAGGAAGAAGTCACGTGGGGCTAAATCTGGTGAACAGGGTGGCTGTGCAACCAATTCAAAGCCTAGTTCATACACTTTCATCAATGATATCGCTGATGTATGGGATGGTGCGTTACCCTGATGAAAGAGCGCTTTTCATATGAATACATGTCCACCATGTATTGGAAGCCAGTGGTAGCGAGCCGTGGAGTTGCCCACAGCTGGCTGGCTACGGATCCCACAAGAGCCTCAGAGGGTCGAACTAGTGACCCGCCGTGGACTGGAACGCTGGCGCCCCATCTGCTGCTGCGTGTAGCTGGTGGTGTGACACGCCCCGCCATCCAGAAGAGCTGCCACACTTGACTGAATCTCATTAGAAGCCCGCACCTATTTATACATGGCTGTGTGTCTCTGTTTTGCCATACACGCCGCTTCGCATCACGTACTCATAACACTCTAGGTTGGCCAGTGGTGATTTGCGACATGCAAAACCGCTATGTGTTCTCTTTCAGCAATTTGACAGTCCTGTGGCCTCTATTCTACTTCGCAACTGTTGGTATGTGTAACTCACTGCAATCCGGCTTGCACCTGGCTGTAACTTGTACTCAGAATATTGCACAAAATTAACTTTCTCCATCCTAAATGCTGGTGCCGCTACACAACAAAGGATTAAGTAGATATCCGCTTTTTTCCCTTAACTGTGTACACTCATCGTATCAATGGTTCCTAACCTCGTGTAATTATATTCTCTGAGGGTAAAAACGAAAGGGTTCGATTGTGTTTCGATCACGAAACTAAACTGCTTTTTAAATATCGTTACTATTTCCACTATTTGAGATGACTGTAGTATTCATTACATAAGTCACCAATAACTACACATTTGCATTAAAGCGTAACACAACGTTGTGAAGCTTGGAACTTGTGAAACAAATGTATGAACATCTGCCTCACATAGTCCACAAACTGCGCACCTGCTTTGTGCCATGAGTCTACGACTGCAAAACAGTGACCTGCGCCGGGACACGAGATTTAAAATTTGTTGTAGAATTGTAGGTTCCTGCAAGCTAGTGAACCAGTCAAGCAGATGTGGCCACGTGAAAGTAGACCACATTCGTCGTTTTGTCTGTCTTATTTTGATATATAGGGAATCTAGCAAAGAATTACCTGATGGCACTCAGGGGTAATGATCTCAGAAAGGTTGGGAACCACTTATGTAAATGAATCACTCTCAAAGCAGTCCCCATTAGATATTATTTATTGGGAATCATTTCTGGGGTTCGATGTTTAAGATAGCTTCTAGTTCTCTCAACGATGCGTTTTGAATTCACCTATACCTGTAAAACGAAAGTCCTTTAAGGTTTAGTTTATTTTTGGGTAAAGGAAAAAGTCACATGAGGGGTACGGTGGGCGAATATGAAGACTGGGACATCATTACAGTATTGCTTTTAGCCAAAAATTCTTAAGTAGACAACGACGTATGAGCAGGTGCACAGTTGTGGTGTAAGACGCATGATTTGTTTCACCATAAAGCTGGGCTTTTTTCGTATTGTGCCACGCATAAAACATTGAAATTTTTGGTATTATTCCTTACTGATAGTTCGATCTTGTGGTAAGAACTCATGGTGTATTATTTCGTCAAAATAAATAACGCAGTGAACATAGCCTTCAGGTTTTACCGCATTCATCGATCTTTTTTAAGTCTTGGTGATCCATAATGCTTCCAGGTGGACGAATGAGCCTTAGTTCCCACGTCATATTCATAAACTGATATTATGACCCGTTTCAGCATTTCTGCATCATTGCTGGCGTCCTCTCGCTGTTCCTGAGCAACCTGCGAAATCGTTTTGTTTGTTCGAAATTTAGCAATTCTGAAACAAATTTTGCTGTCACACGTTTTATACTGAAAACACCAGAAAAATCTCATGACACGAGGCAGTTAATATGCAAACATCATCAGCAACTGCTCTGATTGTTATTCGGTGACCGTTCATAAGCATTTCTTTTACTTTTCCCACGATTGTGGCGGTTGGTGCTGTGCAGTTGCGTCCAGGTAAGCTCGTCGTCTTCAAATTCTTCACTGTCTTTTTCAAAACGGTTATACCACTCGTTTTAAACACTTTTTTTAGTCATAGCAGACTCATCAAAAGCGACATTTAATGTTTCTAAAACTTTGCTGCATTTTATTTCGTTTTTGTATTTAATACAAATTCTCTTATCAGTTTTTATGCTAAATAAATAATCGTCGATCTATCAAAGCGTATATACCCTTTCTGACCGCTGACAAGAACACGTCTCGTACACTGAAAAATAAACGAATGCTTGTCCTAGAAAACAGCCTTTCATTGCAAGAGATTTTCTCGTGAGCATTATTATCACAACAATTGACCGCTTTCCACAACTAAATACACTTTACGACAAAAAAAGAGATGGACGGAGAGAATGACGCACCACGAAGGACTTTTTATCCGAATGGGGCGGAAATCGGTAGATGTGATGTACATGTGCAGAAAAATTATTACTGTTTCAGGAAAGTTAGATGACTTATTTAAGACAAAGAGCTTCGCAAATTAAGTCAGAAACGCACTGGTCCACCTCTGGCCCTTATGCAAGCAGTTATCCGGCTTAGCATTAATAGAATTGTTGGATGTCCTTCTGAGAGTCCAATTCAAGTGCTACATCGGCAAAATGCTGAGCTGGTTGGAGAGCTCTGAATATAATTCTCCAGAAGTTCTTAATTGGGGAGACATTCGGCAACATTGCTGGCCAAGATAGGGTTTGGCAAGTACGAAATCAAGCAGTAGAAGCTCTCGCTGTGTGCGGCCCGCGTTATCTTGTTGAAATTTAACTCCAGGATGGATTTCCATGAAGGTGGGAACAAAACGGGGCGTCTCGAGACATGTCTTCGGTCTGAAATCACATTGACTGGAGTAGACCTGTCTTCAGTGATGAGACTCGCTTCGAATTTGGCCCCGATGACGGCGAAGACGTGTCTGGAGACTCCCTGGACAGCAGTGGGATACCGAACTGACTGCCGTCCGTCATACAGCCTGACAGCCAGCAGTGATGGTGTGGGGTGCCATTCCTCTTCATATCAGGAGCCCTTTGTTTGTCATCAGCAGCACCATTAGGGTACAGCGGTACGTCGACGATACTGTACTCCTCGATTTGATGCCCTCCAAGTCAAGCTATCCTGGGCGTACATTTCAGCAAGATAATGCCCGTCCGTGCATGACGAGAATTTCTACCGCTTGTCATCGTGCTTGCCATACTCAACTTTGCCTAGCAAGGTCGCCGGAGCTCTCCCAAAATGAGAACGTTTAGAGCATTACAGGTAAGGCCCTCCAAACAGCTCAGGATTTTGATGTTCTAAAGCGACAGTTGGATAATATTTGGCACGATATCCCTCAGGAGGGCATTCAACAACTCTTATCAATCATTGTCGAACCGAATAATTGCTCGCGTAAGGGGCAGAGGAGAACCAACGCTTTATTGACTTGCTCAGTTTGTTAAGCTCTGTCTCTTGAGTAAATCATCTGAAATTGTAATCAGCTGTTTGCCTACCGATTTCTGTCCCACTCGGATAATTCCTTCGTGCTGCATCGTTTTCTGTTGTTATTTATTTATTTATTTTGGCTTAGAATGTACTTGAACTTCACCTTTATTGTTATTGACCTGTCAGTACTCAGTTGTTATTAGTATTACATTAATGATTTTTAGGTTAGAACTGTTAATTACGATAAGTTCCCATCTCAATGTAAGAAAAGTATCACATTCAAAAAGCGTAGCAGATAGAAAGCCACTGATAAGGGACCAGACATACATAAACAAAAACTTAATATTGAACACAACCAAAGAGATGACACACATACATACATACAGAGAGAGAGAGAGAGAGAGAGAGGGACGTACACCTACAAATACAATCTCTGCTCATAGACAATAGGAAATAAATTTCACAGTTGGCAACACTACTTAACTCTAAACGGGTTAACATGGCGGAGGAGTATGTGCAGTTGGTGTCAAGTGCTAAAAATTATTTTTAGTGCCACGTACAGAATGACAGCTTCACTAGCATTAGAACAAGAGCCCATACAGAACAATATTACCTCACACAGTAAGCAGTAAAAAGTATATTGAGAAAAATGTGCCTATTCCAGACCTGTTCGTAATTAACAATACCAGAATATATAAGTTGAAAGTACTAAATGCAAATGAGAATATATATTTTTTACTATCCCTTATTAAACCGAGACAAAAGATAACTGGCAAAATAAATCTTACCTTCATTCAGTTTCATACAGAAAGTCCTAGCCGAAAAATCATTGATGTAATCTCACTGTCATTCTGAAAAGCCCTTACCTGCAATAATTAAAAAAAATCATTCCTTTTCACTCGGAGAACGAGGGAGAAAAACCGAATAGAGGAAGACAGACAGGACAACTTGAGCGATTCCTCCGAGCGCAGATTGGAATTTTAAAATTTGGAGCCCAGGAGGGAGGACTGGCCTAATGACGGTTACCGGCTGAATAATTCCCGCGTCGGCGGCGGTAAGTGAAAGGTAATTCGCGGCAGGCACCTCCTTTCTCGCCGCTGCTCCCTTGAAAAACGAAAGCGCACCTGTTGCCGGCCGTGTCGGCTGCCACGGAGCGGCGGAAACACTCCCACGCTTACAGCACTGACCTGCGCAACATTTCCACCGGCTCTGAGCTCCAATCTAGACACCTGCCGCAAGGAGTCATAATTGAAGACGTGGCGTCTGAAGGTACCGTGATCACCTATAATTCTTGTAATTCTGGAAACGCGAAATTCGTTTACGTGGAGTAAAAATTTTAGTTTAGTAAGTCTTTCCCGAAGGTATTTTGCCCGGAGTGTAGCGTTCTACGAAAGTTAAATGTGCATTACAAACACTTTAGACAAGAACAAGATAGAAGTTTTTCAAATTTGTTGATGCGGAAGAATGCTGAAGATTATATGCGTACATCAGAATACCAATGAGGAGGAAATGAATCGAATTGGGGAGATAGAGATTTGTGGTACAACACTAAAAGAAGTTTCGGTTGATAGGAGGCATATTGAGGCATCGAGAAATTTTCAATTTGGAAATGGAGAGAACTGTTGGAGAAGAGTGGCTGGGGGGGGGGGGGGGGAGGGGAGGGAATAGTAAAACTGTAGACGGAGACCAAGGCGTCATTACAGAAAGAAGGTTCAATGGGATGCAGGTTGTAATAGTTATGCAGAGATGAAGAGGCTTGCACAGGATAGACTAGCGTGGAGAGCTGCATCACACCAATCTTCAGATTGAAGGCTACACTGAAGCGACGAAAGTTATGGGATAGCGATATGCACTTATACAGATGGCAGCAGTGTCGCGTACACTACATATAAAAGGGCAGTGCATTGGCGGTGCTGTCATTTGTACTCAGGTGATTCATGTGAAAAGGTTTCCGACGTGATTATGGCCGCACGACGAAAGAATTTGTTGTGTAAAAAATGCACTTATTTTCGACGTATTCCATTCTCAGGTCAAATCACTTCGTCTAACGACTTTCCAGTGACTGAATTCCATTTCTGAAGTGCGTCTATGGAAAGGGTTCTGTTTTGAGATTTCCCTTGACAGTCGCAGCTAAGCCTTGCGCATGTTCGAAACGGCTTAGAGTAGCAGCTTTGTCGAATGTGAGTGCAGCGTGCTAATCTCCGCACCATGTCGCTCGGTGATCAATAACAACACTGTCTAGGGGCAAACCGACAACGCGACATCGTCTCATTTTTTTATATACTTCAACATCTACATAAATGCTCTACAAGTCACGACACAGTGCACGGCGGAGGGCACATCGTACCAGTACAGTAGTGGAAATCTGTATAAAGGCAGAGCTCCACGAAAGTAATAGTACAGTGTCTGAAGAATACATGTATCGAATTTACTATGAAGGGAGTAGATACATATAAGGCATAAGGAATCATGACATAATAAGGCGTTTGCGTTTCCTGGGTGGAAATTATATAAAGGTTTTCACTGTCCTGTTGTGTTATTGCATTACTAGTACTTTATCCTGCCTTCTTTCTCCCTCATTACTTCAGAAATTCTCTGTGGCATTGATTTTATTAGGACTTGTAGTTCTTGCAGTGAAATTGTCGGCCACTCTTCTCGTGTCGCTCTTTTCATCTCACATACGGTATCAAATTACCTTCCATCGAGATAAACACGGCTTGCAGTTATTCCCCAAAGGTTTCCCACAGGATTCAAATCCGGGTTAAGTGCAGGCCAGGGCCGGCAGCTGTGGCCGAGCGGTTCTAGGCGCTTCAGTCTGGAACCGCGCGACCGGTACGGTCGCAAGTTCGAATCCTGCTTCGGGCATGGATGTTTGTGATGTCCTTAGGTTAGTTAGGTTTAAGTAGTTCTAAGTTCTAGGGGACTGATGACCTCAGATGTTAAATCCCATAGTGCTCAGAGCCATTTGAACCATTTTGCAAGCCAGGGCAAGACATCGACATCTTTATCTTCAAACCCCTTTTCGGTTGTAGCAAAAACTTGCACAGGCGTGTTATCTCGTTGAAACGTTAGATTTTCATCCTCTAGGTCCTCGTACATCCTAATCAGTTCTGACTCTAATACCCAGTGTACATGTTAGATTTCATTTTAGCGTTCAGCCAAGCAATGCATAATTTACCTTTAGTGCAGTAGGCTGGCCAAATCATAACACTTCCAACCACCAAAATTTCTCCTCATTCTCTCCTGCAGCTCTCAGATCATCCCAGTCATATTGAAATCCATCCTGCCCATCTAAATTAAACTTATTCTCATCACTGAATACAACTTTATCTCTTTCTGAAATCCATGACATATGTATTTCTGCAAACTCCAATCTAGCCTTTTTATGTTTGGGTATTAATGCGGGTTTCTGCTGTCGTTTCTTGAATGCAAAATGTTTGTCACGTGACAAAATTTTTCGTACGCGTGCGGCTGTTACGAGCAACAATAAATCGGCAACAAGCTGAGAAGAATAACGATTTGTGGCGCTAGCTTTGCGCAAATTTAACCCTTTCTGCGCCTCAGATAATTTTGTCCTTTGCCAATATTTTCCATTCTGTTTACATCGTATGCCCAGTCTCACGAAATTATCAACCACTGTACTTGAACAGTGCATCTTCTCTGCAGTTTGACGATTAGATAGTCCCATTTCCTTGTACGTAACGATTTTTGCATTTTCATCGCATGATAACTGTTGTTCGCGTGGCACAGTCACGATGTTGGTTTATGTACACAACATCCACTACCATTAATGGTGTCTGTTTCCTATCTCCAGTAGAGGCGCACACACACACACACACACACACACACACACACACACACACACTTTTTTTTTAGTTACGCCACGTCCACACCAACGTGGTGACCATCACAAAAGATCTACCGTCACCTCCGTATTTCTTAGTTATTAATCGAGAATCTAACGGGAAGTGGGGCCTTGTTGTTATCCGTGCGTCTGGGTAGGATAACTCACTAATACGGTCGCATCGAGGAGATATATAGTGAACGAAATGCAAACGAAAGATAACTGTTTCAAGGGCAGAGGGAAAAAAGTGCCAAGGGAAAAAAGAAAAACTCTGCGATAGTATGGTAGGGTAGTAAGAGCTGTAGCGGTTTCTTGCTACCTGCGACAGATCACGCAAAGGTAAAGTAGTTGTTAGGTTTGGATACCGTGCAATGTTCGGTACCGTTATCATAGCTTAGGTCGTCACAAAGAGTGTCAGTCCTTTCGAGGAGGGGTACAGCTGGGCTGGTCACCTACCAAGTCTGAGCCGGCTGCAGCCTGTAAGTGGTCGATCGGTCACAAATCTGTAACCGTGTAAGGGCCTTGGTTGAATTTGTTTGCGTTTAGTGTGCAATGTGGCTTCTCTGGTTTACCTTTTGGTTGCTAGTGAGCGTTTATACTGAATTCCAACCTTTATCACCTGAGTGGTTGATGTCTCATACTACTGACATCAAGTGCGATACCCTTCGACTGTATTGTCCGTATACTGCATTTCATACACTTAGCACAGCTGTTCCAATCGACAATGTTAATTTTCCTTTTTACTTGCTTTCACCGTGATTTCCACTACTGTATTATCGCTTTTCTTTCCTATTGCTTTCGCGTGATAAGCATTGGAAAAATGACTGGCTGCACGTTTTATCTGTATCTTGTTCTTGTGAACCCTACGCGAGGTGTACGTTGGTGGCAACATAATGGTCGCACAGTCATCTTCAAATACAGATTCGCCCAGAAGGTTCTCGCGAGAACTACGTCGCCTTTTTTTTTTTTCAATGATTCCCATTTAAGTTCCCCGAACATTTCTGTTTCACTGTCATGCGGGCGACACCGACTAGCTACGATCCGATCATCCCGTGTCTGAATTCTTCGATTTTTGTTGTCACGACTACTTGAAACGGACTCCAAACACTGGAACGATATTCTAGAATTGGTGACACTAGCGTCTAGTATGCGATTATCAAATATGCACCGCACTTTCTAAGAACACTTCCGACAAATCTAAGTCTTCTATTCGACTTACCTAATGCCGATTTTACGTCGTCGTCCCCTTTCATACCGCTTCTTAGTTATACCCCTAAATACTTGTACCATGTGACGAGTTCCTAATGTTCACCTTTAATCTTGTAAGCAGCAACTATCAAGTTCTTTCTCTTTGTTACAGCAATATCTGACATTTACCCACATTCAAAGAGAGCTTCTATTCCTTACACCAAGTGAAAATTTTGTCCAAGTCTTTTCGGAAGTCCTTACTATCGTCGAACAACGATCGTTACTGTACACAAATGCATCTTCTGCGAACAGTCTAGACTGCTTCTGAGCAAGGCGACAAACCACCCATGTGCACCGTAAACAGCAGAGCCAATATTAACACTGTAGGGTGACGCTTCGGGCCGCATAGAAGAGAGGATGGGGGGTAAAATGGCCGCCCAACGAGAAATTCAATTTTTACCAACCCATGGTTACTGGTAGAAGCTTGGCGCTTACACATTTAGAATCTATATATCACGAGGTATCACACTAAAAACTTTTAAGCAAAAAAGAAAATAATATATTGGAACTAAATGCATTTTTTTCTGAAAGCTTACGTAGTGACTCATTTTCCATTCCCATGCTGGTACTGTGACCAGTGCTATCGCAAGGGGATCTCGAGTTTGTTATTATTATTACTATTATTATTATTATTATCATTATTTCGAGGCACCTAAGCTAGTCGTCTTCATGTCCTAGTATCTGAAAGAATTCCAAGCAGTTGCAGCAATCCGTTTACAATCGGCCTTTTGAATTGAGTCAAATGTAACACAACAGAGACGGCTTTAAATAACATAACTTGATTAATTCAAAACTGTCACAAAGGAATAGAAAGCCGGATGACAGCCTTGTATACAAAAGGGTTTAGAACTTTTTATCTGAAGATTTTATCTGTTGTATTATGGGGGGCGGGGTTTAGTAGTAACTAACTCTTTACTGTGGCCACTTTTCACGATCTGACGCGATGTCGGCATTAGTGATCCACGCAAGAAACTATCAAACTGAAGTAAATAACAAGGAACTACATTTGGAGGCCAAAGGACGTTGTTTAAACTCTGATACGGTAAAAAAAAGTACTCTCTATACAAGTAACTTGACAAGAATAATATAAAGGACTCACCTTACCTCAGACGATTCAAAAAGAAACGTTTTTATTAAAATAATAAAGAAGTTTCTTCTTTTAATCTCACTGATAACAATGACGATGCATATTAGAACTAGTTCGACCACTTCTCGGCAGGCAGTAGCACTGATCAGGGCAAAAAGTATCCACTTTACCAAATCTTCACTTCCCGATCTTGCTATTAATTGGTAACCTACATCAATCAGCGTGTTATACGAGTTAGTAAAAGTAACTGCAATATGAAACACGACCGCAGATGTTTGCTAAACGTTTTGAATGTCATTTTCCTTTTATTCGTTACATTGTGTGATAATACAATTTGATTTCATATTACTTGCTACAAACATGTATCACAGTTGAACACCGCCGCCTCTACAACGGGCATTTACGAATCCGTGTTGCTTGCGATTGACATTTTTACAACAGCAGCTGACTGCTGCTAGGTGCGCACGCTCGTGAATTGTCAGCGTTGAAAGACAGACAATGAAAGTCCTGTTCCCTCCTCCCGCCCCGGCGCTCGTCATAACCGCGCGTCAACAATCCTGCATAGCCGCGTTATATACCACTCTGCCCCTGACGTCAGCGGCAGAATTTACTTAGTTCACGGCGGAATTCACTAACGTCAATTAAAATGAAGCACTTCTTGAAGTGTTACTGTCTCTGTAAGTGTTTTTTGTTTGTTACTGTGCAAGAAAGCTACGCTCTTAGAAAACTCTCAACGTCAGTTAACGTTTTTAGATACGGCTGTTAGTTACTTGATGCATATTATTATGAAATAGGACTCAGAACCACGGGCGGCACGAATGTATGACGTGGGCCGCAGTTTGACGACCACTTCATTACAGCTTCCATTGTGCTTCGTTGGGGCATAAGCGACGTTGGTTTAGTTTCTGCGCGACATTCGGCATTCAGTATAACGAACTAGGTTCTATTAGTCAAATACTCCTCTATCCAATCACAAAACTGCGAAGATACTCCATATGATGTTATCTTGGTTACTAGTCGACCATGTGTTACATCCACGCCTAGAAAGACCGAAACTACTCCTTCACACGTATCCATTGTTTGCAACACACGAAGTGTGAATAAAGGGGGTTATGTTTCATAGCGGTGGCTCTTTCTGGCAACTTCGCTTATAGATTACTTTCTCGTACTATATATATTTTCCAAACTGGTCCGATGTGTCAAGTTTAATAGTGTGTCATGTGTACATTGTACTATTACACATTACAACCAGTTCAAGTTATTATTTCGTATCAGCACGGTTCTCACGTATATGTGCTGCAGGGTAAACGTTTATGGTAGCGTTAGTTCCGCTATTATTCATGCTCTGTTGTCATCTGTAGTACAAAGTGAAAGAAAGAAGGTTCTGTTTGAATGCTATCGCCTGGCCGGCGCTGACCTGCTTGGCCGTGCTTGCCCGTATGTGAGGCGGAAGTGCGGGTCCCTCATGCCGAGTGGATTGTCAACATCCTGGCGGGTCTTCTACTGTGGATGTAAGCTGTCAAAAAATATGAATTCACTGGTTGACGTTAAGTCCATTGTTCTGTAGAGTAAAAGGTATACTGCTTTGCAAGAAGCGTTTGATAAGTCATTGTCTCTAACACGGTGTCGTCCTCGAAACGAATGTTTCGTTTTTCCTTCTACTTTGGACATCACTGTATAGTATAAGCCAATCTCCACGTTACTGCTATCCCATAGCACACTGGCCTCCCGATCGAGCACTGATTCCTCCTATGCCTCAGACATCACTGGATGGTAGGAGCACATGCACAACACGCAAATCTCCTGGCCAGGCCGCCCCATTCGAAAATTCCTTGCCTATACCAAGGAACTATGTTAGTCAATCTTTATATTGATCAAGCAATGAAGGGAACAAAAGAAAAATTTGGAGTAGGAATTAAAATCCATGGAGAAGAAATAAAAACTTTGAGGTTCGCCGATGACATTGTAATTCTGTCAGAGACAGCAAAAGACTTGGAGGAGCAGTTGAACGGAATTGATAGTGTCTTGAAAGGAGGATACAAGATGAACATCAACAAAAGCAAAACGAGGATAATGGAATGTAGTCGAATTAAGTTTGGTGATGCTGAGGGAATTAGATTAGGAAATGAGTAAATGAATTTTGCTATTTGGGGAGAAAAATAACTGATGATGGTCGAAGTAGAGAGGATATAAAATGTAAACTGGCAATGGCAAGGAAAGCGTTTCTGAAGAAGAGAAATTTGTTAACATCGAGTATAGATTTAAGTGTCAGGAAGTCATTTCTGAAAGTATTTGTATGGAGTGTAGCCATGTATGGAAGTGAAACATGGACGATAAATAGTTTGGACAAGAAAAGAATAGAAGCTTTAGAAATGTGGTGCTACAGAAGAATGCTGAAGATTAGATCGGTAGATCACATAACTGGTGAGGAAGTATTGAATAGGTTTGGGGAGAAGAGAAGTTTGTAGCACAACTTGACTAGAAGAAGGGATCGGTTGGTAGGACATGTGTTGAGGCATCAAGAGATCACCAATTTAGCATTGGAGGGCAGCGTGGAGGGTAAAAATCGTAGAGGGAGACCAAGAGATGACTACACTAAGCAGATTCAGAAGGATGTAGGTTGCGGTAGGTACTGGGAGATGAAGAAGCTTGCACAGGATAGAGTAGCATGGAGAGCTGCATCAAACCAGTCTCAGGACTGAAGACCACAACAACAACAACCAAGGAACTAAATTGATTCTAGGTACAAACTTAAAAATATCAAGGAATACTGTTCCGAGAAACAGTAACTGTCCTTTACAAAGAAAATTTATTATATACTAGCTTAGCGCCCGCTGCTTCACTCGCGCCGGCGAGCGGTTAAAGGCCCGTCAGTCCGGTCGCAGGTTCGAATCCTGCCTTGGGCATGGATGTGTGTGTTGTCCAGAGGGTTAGTTAGGTTTAAATAGTTCTAATTTCTAGGGGACTAATGACATCAGATGTTAAGTCCCATAGTGCTCAGTGCTATTTGAACCTTTTTTTTTTTTTTTTTTTTTTTTGAGCTTCACTCGCGTAGACTGTATACCCTGCAGAGATTTTTTTGTTTTTATTTAATCGAATTTTTATGTTGTCCACAAATTGATACACCTTCTAAGCTTTTCACCCCAATTAAAGCCATATAAGAATGATCTTTTCCGAATGTACTTCTGGCCAAAAAGCGATTCTGGTAGCTGGAGTCCAAAATTCTTCTTAATCACGCGTTTTGCGTTCTTGTGGAGATATATCCATAGCAGCCTTCACCTCATAACAAATATTTCTTTGTATCTAATCTAGACGTAAAATACAAATTTTCATAAATTTAGCTTTGAAATTTTTTAATGCAACGAAATATTTGCTTAAAAATTTTCATCCCCTATTGCACTCCTTTAAGAGTTGATTTCCAGAAAACCGAAACACGTAATTTTTTTAAAAAATTTCTATCAGCGAAGTCAAATGCCATGTCACAGATGTAGCCTTAAAATCCTCTAGTACTTCTTCAGTAACTATTCATTTTCAAGAAAACTTTCACCCACTATTTCACTTCTTAGGGTTTGAATTTCCAAAAACTATGAAACACCTATTTTTTCATCTCTAACCGAGAAGCCAAACACCAGTTTTCAAAGATTTAGCTTTAAAAATGCTTTTGCAATGAAATACTTTCATAAAACGTTTCACTCCCTATTTCACTGTCTTAGCGGTTGAATTTCAAGAACAGTGACATGCGTATGTTTAATTTCTAACAGAGAAGCCAAATAAATATTTTCATAGATTTAGCTTCAAAAATGTAGGGCTAAATTTCCAAAAATACTGAAACACGCATTTCTTAATTCTGACCGAGAAATCAGATAAACATTTTTGTACGTCTAGCTTCAAAACTGCCATAAGACCGACATTTAAAAGAACCCTTCATCCCCTCTTTCACCCCTTCAGGAATGGAATTTCGAAAAATCCCTTCTTTAACGATGCCTACAGTAGAAGCTCCACACCTTCTCCAAATTACAAATTTCGGTTTGGGCTGCACGATGATGAGTCAGTCAGTCAGATTAAAAATTTCAGCCTCAAGTCATCGTCATCATTATCAGGCACTAAAGGCAACGGCTCGTTGATGTAGCCATCCTTCCGTCTCTCGCCTTTCTTGTCATTAGGTTTTAGTTGTTGGAGTTCATTCCACTGATAAGACATTGTAATAAGCAAGTTCTTGGCCTGCCTCTTAATTCTTTTCTTTCGGGTCACATACTTAAAAAGAAAATTACAAGACGATCACTGTGTATGCGTAGAAGTGTAAGTCTGTGCCTAATCATGGCTGAGGTTCAAATGTTCAAATGTGTGTGAATTCCTAAGGGACCAAACTGCTGAGGTCATCGGTCCCTAGACTAACGCACTACTTAAACTAACTTACGCTAAGAACAACACACCCACCCATGCCCGAGGAAGGACTCGAACCTCCGGCGGGAGGGCCGCGCAGTCCGTGACATGACGTCCCAAACCGCGCGGCCATGGCTGAGGTACCGTATATAATTTTCTATAAGTGAAAGTCAAACTGATGAAAATGTGTGATGACGTGGTAGATAAGGAAAACGAGTCGACGTAGAAGAGATAGGGAATGCAGTATTAGAATCAGAATTTAAAAGCACTTTTGACGAGTTAAAAACAAATAAGGCAGAAGGTATAGATAACATTCCATCGTAATTTATGACGTCATTCCAGGAAATGGCAACCAAACTATTATTCACGGTAGTGTTTAGAATGTATGGGATTTGGTACATAGCACCAGCCTTTCGGAAAAACGTCATCCACACTATTCCGAAAATGGCAAGAGTCGCCAAGTGCGAGAATTATCGTAAATCAGCTTAAGAGCTCACGTGTTCATGTTGCTGACAAAGATAATATACAGAAGATTGGAAAAGAAAACGAATTATGTGTTAGATGATATTCAGTTTGACTGCAGGAAAGGTAAAGGCACCAGGGAGGCAGTTTACTAGCTGCAGTTAACAAAGGAAGCAAGACTAATGAAAAATCAAGACACGTTCATTGCATCTGTCGACCTGGAAAAAGCGTTCAACAACGTAAAATGATGTCAAATGTTCGAAATTCTGAGAAAAATAGGAGTGATCTATAGGGAAAGACGAGTAAGCTACAGTATGTACAAGAACAAAGAGGGAACAATAAGACAAGAAGACGAAGAACGAAGTGCTCGGATTTAAACGAGTGTACGACAGAAGTGTAGTCTTTGGCCCCTATCACTCAATCTGTACATCGAAGAACCAGTGATGAAATTAAAATACAAGGTGAAAGGATATCAGTGATACGATTCGCTGAGGGCATCGCTGTCCTGACTGAAAGTGAAGAAGAGTTACAGGATCCGTGAATGTACTGAACGATGTAATGAGCACAGAATATGAATTGAGAGTAAATCGAGGAGAGACGAAAGTAAGTAGAAGTAGCAGCAGGAATGGTGATTAGGAAGTAGTTGAAGATAAAGAATTCTGCTAGCTAAACAGCAAAATAACTCATGACGGACGGAGCAAGTAGGACACAAAAGCAGACTAGCACTGGCAAAAAGGGCATTTCTGACCAAGAGAAGTCTTCTAGTATCAACCAGAAGCCTTAATTTGAGGAAGAAATTTCTGAGAACGTACCTTTAGAGCGCATCACTGTATCGTAGTGAAACATGGACTGTAGGAAAATCGGAAAAGAAGAGAATCGAAGCGTTTGAGAAATCTAAGCGTTTGAGATGTTTTGCTACAGACGAATGTCGAAATTAGGTGGACTGATAAGGTAAGGAATGAGGAGGTTCTGCCCAGAATCGGCGAGTAAAGGAATATATGGAAAACACTGACAAGAATAAGGGTCAGGATGACAGGACATCAGTAAGATATCAGGGAATACACCATGTCATCAAAAGCATCCGGACACCCCCCAAAAACGTACTTTTTCTTATCAGATTCATTGTGCTGACACCTACTGCCAGATACTCCATATCAGCGACCTCAATAGTCATTAGACATCGTGACAGACTAGAATGAGGCGCACCGCGGAAGTCACGGACTTCGAACGTGGTCAGGTGGTTGGGTGTCACTTGTGTCATACGTCTGTACGCGAGATTTCCACACTCCTAAACATCCCTATGTCCACTGTTTCCGATGTGATAGTGAAGTGGAAACGTGAAGGGACATCTTACAGCACAAAAGCGTACAGACCGACCTCGTCTGTTGACTGATAGAGACCGCCGACACTTGAAGAGGGTCGTAATGTGTAATAGGCAGACACCTATCCAGATCACCACACAGGAATTCCAAACTGCATCAGGATCCACTGCAAGTACTATGACAGTTAGGCGGGAGGTGAGAAAACTTTGATTTCATGGTCGAGCGGCTGCTCTTAAGTCACACATCACGCCGGTAAATGCCAAACGATGCCCCGCTTGGTGTACGGAGCGTAAACATTGGACATTTGACCAGTGGAAAAACGTGGTGTGGAGTGACGAGTCACGGTACACAATGTGGCGATCCGATGGTAGGGTGTGGGTATGGCGAATGCCCGGTGAACGTCATCTGCCAGCGTGTGAAACTTGCCAACAGTACAATTCGGAGGCGGTGGTGTTATGGTTTAGTTGTGTTTTTCATGGAGGGGTGTTTGCACGCCTCGTTTTTTGCGTGGCACTATCACAGCACAGGCCTACATTGATGTTTTAAGCGCCTTCTTGCTTCCCACTGTTGAAGAGCAATTCGGGGTTGGCGATTGCATCTTTCAACACGATCGAGCACCTGTTCATAATGCACAGCCTGTAGCAAAGTGGTTAAACAACAACAACACCCCTTAAATGGACTGGCCTGAACAGAGTCCTGATCTCAATGGAAGCAGCTTGGTCACATCACTGCTCCTGTAGTTTTAATAACCATGGCTATGGAGGGAGTTTGGGCCACCCTATGCTGGTCCTTGGCATTGGGTTGGGAAAGAACTACAGATTTGTCACTATGAGAGTACATGTTGTGAGGGGGCATGAAAGAAAAGTTGCGACAACTTCTGCCCATCTGTTCGAAGTGACGAAAATTACGCTCGATTAGCTCTGCTGCCTGTCACTCATACTGCACCAAAATCATATATACTCAAAGTGGTTGACAGGATATTAAAGAAATACAGAGAATACAGTTACATCACAAAATTTCTAGTGGGGCAGGGCCCCTCTAGCACTTGAGATTAGATTAGATTAGATTAGGTTAATACTAGTTCCATGGATCATGAATACGATATTTCGTAATGATGTGGAACGAGTCGAATTTTCTAATACATGACATAATTAGGTTAATTTAACAACATACTTAAGTTAATATAACAACTTTATTTTTTGTGTTTTTTGTTTTTCTTTATTTTTTATTTTTATTTTTTTTTATTTTTTAAATATATTTTTTTTCCTTAATTTATATCTAAAAATTCCTCTATTGAGTAGAAGGAGTTGTCATTCAGAAATTCTTTTAATTTCTTCTTAAATACTTGTTGGTTATCTGTCAGACTTTTGATACTATTTGGTAAGTGACCAAAGACTTTAGTGTCAGTATAATTCACCCCTTTCTGTGCCAAAGTTAGATTTAATCTTGAATAGTGAAGATCATCCTTTCTCCTAGTATTGTAGTTATGCACACTGCTATTACTTTTGAATTGGGTTTGGTTGTTAATAACAAATTTAATAAGAGAGTATATATACTGAGAAGCTACTATGAATATCCCTAGATCCTTAAATAAATGTCTGCAGGATGATCTTGGGTGGACTCCAGCTATTATTCTGATTACACGCTTTTGTGCAATAAATACTTTATTCCTCAGTGATGAATTACCCCAAAATATGATGCCATATGAAAGCAATGAGTGAAAATAGGCATAGTAAGCTAATTTACTAAGATGTTTATCACCAAAATTTGCAATGACCCTTATTGCAGAAGTAGCTGAACTCAAACGTTTCAGCAGATCATCAATGTGTTTCTTCCAATTTAATCTCTCATCAATGGACACACCTAAAAATTTGGAATATTCTACCTTAGCTATATGCTTCTGATTAAGGTCTATATTTATTAATGGCGTCATACCATTCCCTGTACGGAACTGTATGTACTGTGTCTTATCAAAATTCAGTGAGAGTCCGTTTACAAGGAACCACTTAGTAATTTTCTGAAAGACAGTATTGACAATTTCATCAGTTAATTTTTGTTTGTCAGGTGTGATTACTATACTTGTATCATCAGCAAAGAGAACTAGCTTTGCCTCTTCTTGAATATAGAATGGCAAGTCATTAATATATAATGAGAACAACAAAAGACCCAAGACTGACCCTTGTGGAACCCCATTCTTGATAGTTCCCCAGTTTGAGGAATGTGCTGATCTTTGCATGTTACGAGAACGACTTATTTCAACTTTCTGCACTCTTCCAGTTAGGTACGAATTAAACCAATTTGTGCACTGTCCCACTCATGCCACAATACTTGAGCTTGTCTAGCAGAATTTCATGATTTACACAATCAAAAGCCTTCGAGAGATCACAAAAAATCCCAATGGGTGGTGTTCGGTTACTCAGATCATTCAAAATTTGACTGGTGAAAGCATATATGGCGTTTTCTGTTGAAAAACCTTTCTGGAAACCAAACTGACATTTTGTTAGTACTTCATTTTTACAGATATGTGAAGCTACTCTTGAATACATTACTTTCTCAAAAATTTTGGATAAAGCTGTTAGAAGGGAGATTGGACAGTAATTGTTGACATCAGATCTATCCCCCTTTTTATGCAAAGGTATAACAATAGCATATTTCAGTCTATCAGGGAAAATGCCCTGTTCCAGAGAGCTATTACACAGGTGGCTGAGAATCTTACTTATCTGTTGAGAACAAGCTTTTAGTATTTTGCTGGAAATGCCATCAATTCCATGTGAGTTTTTGCTTTTAAGCAAGTTTATTATTTTCCTAATTTCAGGGGGAGAAGTGGGTGAGATTTCAATTGTATCAAATTGCATAGGTATGGCCTCTTCCATTAACAGCCTAGCATCTTCTAATGAACACCTGGATCCTACTATATCCACAACATTTAGAAAATGATTATTAAAAATATTTTCAACTTCTGACTTTTTGTTCGTAAAGTTTTCATTCAATTTGATGGTAATACTGTCTTCCTCTGCTCTTGGTTGACCTGTTTCTCTTTTCATAATATTCCAAATTGTTTTAATTTTATTATCAGAGTTGCTGATTTCAGACATGATACACATACTCCTGGATTTTTTAATAACTTTTCTTAATATAACACAGTAGTTTTTATAATTTTTGATAGTTTCTGGGTCACTACTCTTTCTTGCTGTCAGATACATTTCCCTTTTCCAGTTACAAGATATTTTTATACCCTTAGTAAGCCATGGTTTGTTACAAGGTTTCTTACGAGTATATTTAACTATTTTCTTGGGGAAGCAGTTTTCAAATGCATTTACAAAAATGTCATGAAATAAATTATATTTTAAATTGGCATCAGGTTCACGGTACACCTCATCCCAGTCTAACTGCTGTAGGCTTTCCCTGAAATTTGCAATTGTTAAATCGTTGACTGAACGTACTACTTTGGACGACTGTTTAGTATTGCTGAATGGAGCTACGTCATATATTGTAACTAGCTGTGCACCATGATCAGAAAGACCATTCTCAGGCTGAGCATTTATCTGGTTAAACTTATCTTGAGCCACACCTTTCACTATGACATTTAAAATACTTTTTTAAAGGTAACATTATATATCTCATTATCAAATGTTCTTTTGGTTTCAGTTGTGCTGTTGCTAAATGAATTTTGCAGGTTTTGAGGTAACTGATCAGTGGTTCAGTTAACCCCATTGAAAATGTGCCTTGCTACTAACCTTTTATTCGTGGTTATATATCAACAGAAGTATTATTATGCATAATAGTTATACATACTGTGAATTACATGGTTTATAATATTAAGAATAAGACAACAAAACACCAGACATTGAACTATTGAAAAATTCGATCAGTCACTATATCTATAAAAAGTTTATTTGCAGAAATTAGAAAGATGCATGGGAATTCCTAGATCAGTCCTTAATTGATACTGTGGTGCCACATTAAATCCTGAAATTTTGCAAGTCCCACAATCTGACCTAGCATATGTCTCTCACCTCACAGTCACACCTAGATGCTCTCCAAAGCAGCCGTACCACAGTGGACACCTACCAACAGGAATCACTCCCACCCCTCTCTGCCCCCCCCCCTGCACCCCCCCCCTCACTTCTGCAATCTGCCTACCAGGGCTTCCACTTGGAACTCCCATCAGAATGCAAGGCAACCATTCTTATGCATGTTTTAGTGCTGAACAGTCAATGCAGTAGGTGCTCAAATGCTTCACTTGCATTTGTGAGCTAGTGCTTCAATGAGGTCCCGAGCACCATATGATGAGTATTAACTATTCATGGACAGGTCGAGAGAGTGGGTCTTGTGGATTGCTTAATGGCAGATAGCTTGTTGGTGTCACAGCTTACCAAACTGGACCAATCACATTTCTGCAGTTTATGGCGTGCGCACCTCATCCTCTTCAGCATTTCTGAGTCACTTTAGAGACTCCATCTTCCAGTTCCATAGCCCATTAATTGAATTTTCAGCAAGACACATAAAGTGTCCTGTATGATGTATTGCTTTGGGCCAGTGCCAAGCATGCATGTGAACAATTCCATTTAGTTCTTACATGGTTTCGAATCTTGCTTCACAGGTGATGGTACCCAGTCACTATATCTCCTTTATTTTCACTCATTGTCTCCCAGAGCCTCTATGAGAGAGGAACTTTTAGTGTTTGTGTAGAATTTTCTAGTGTGTGTAACCTTAATGAAGGCACCCACCTATAAAGATAATGTGTGTCTCTCTGCTGGAACTAGTGACAAAGCAGGCTGGGATCTCTTTACTTCCTCTCTTGTTTTGCCATCTGCCTCCTTAAATTCGTTTTATTATTTATTTTTGCCTAATTATCATTAATATGCATGAGTATAATCTGCATTTCCATAAAAGAGAAAGATTGGCCCTCAGTCTATCTAATTTTGTGCTTAGTTTTGATATGTAATTAACTTCCTAATTTATTTTGACCATTCCTTGTTAATACTTTTGATATAGGGTGAAATCAGTAATTGTTTCGTGACTTAGATTCTATTGTTGGCTATAAACAAATATAAATTCTGTACTAATTATAAACATTTGGGAGAAGAACTACTAGGAGTCTCAAAGTAATTATTTGGCTCTATTCTAAAACATATTAACAAAGCCAGCCCTTAATTAATTCCAAAATAGATTACCAGGTTTGTCAAAAGTATTGTTTGTATATCTATAACTGTTACTTTAATATTTCAACAAATAATTTGGCTTAACCTTTGTAGTAAACTGTTAAAAATAAGGAATTTTTTGATGTGTTCAGTTAACTGAATGAGTTATGTTTTAATTGTAATTTATGTAACTTAAACATTGAACAATGTATTGTGAGGATGTATAAAGGACCTATTTTTGGTCCCCAGACAGTCAGTCCATGGCCAATTTTCAGACAGGAATTATGTATCGCTTAACAACATTGCATCGACTTAACAGTGGAATAAGTGTAACACAAATAGGCCATGTGTTAAAACAATTTAATGACAATGTCTGTTCAATTTATTTGAGAAATAGTGTCACACATACTGTATTATTCTGCAAAAACTGTGAAGTGTGTGGTTAGGTTTTTACTGCTTATAGATATTCAACAGCAAACTATTCTAGCAGTATGCTGATGTTTGCCTGCAACCTATTAATGAGGCTTATCAACATTTACCAATATTGAACTCACCATGTAATTGTGTAATATTGGGGGGTTGTGAATAGTGAACGTAAAGAACTGTGACACACAACTGTGCAACTGTCAGCTACATCATTTACAGTAGTCAGTCTTGAACTTCCACTCCTCCCCCCTTCCCATTTTTCAGCCAGTATAACAGTGCAGTATATCAAGACTGAGGACTATCAATAAAGAAATAAAGAAGGCAAAGGTTGCAAGCTGACGAACTAAGAATCTTGGCTGTGCAAATCACACATCAGATTTTTGCATCAGTCACTTTTACTCCATATGTGTTTGCTTAAATAATATGGAGTAGTTTTGCTGACCTAATAAATAGCTTTTGCTACCGAAAATTTGTCCTCACATGTCTTCATTGCTTCACTGTAACATGTGATCCATATCACTTCCTGCCATCTCCTTCTGTTTCCCTTAAGTTCCCTAACCCAATAGTGGTGATGTGCATTGTGCAGTGAAACTGTTATGCACTGCACAGCATTTTCACAAAAGAAAGAAAAGGCTTTTGTTGAAAGTATCAACTTTAGACTGTAAAATAAACAAGTTCAAATTTTCACAAATGTGGAAGGAAAAAAATTTTGAATTATATTACTTCTGCACACATTATTCATTACGAAATAACCATAAAAACTACAAGAATGGTGGTATTGAGATTTTGCTAAGAAGAAATCTATAGCAAAAAATGGAAAAATAGAACTTAGCAGGACTGGAATGGTTCAAGGTATTCATTAACCAAAACAGACTTTCCTAACATACACTCGAACAGACAAGTATATGAAGGGTCACTCACTTTATGGAGACAAATGTGAATATTATTTGACAATTGTGTATCCTTTAAAGAAAAATATAAGCTTGAACCACAAGCCATATACAGTCTGGATGAGAAAGTAGCAACTGCTGTGCAGAAGCCACCAAAAGTGTTGGTTCAGACTGACTGTGGAGCAATTGGGCAAGCTACATCTGCTGAAGGAGGTTGGTTTACTTGTAATAGGTATTGCAATAATTAATGTTGTGCCCACATTGCTTGTGTCTCGTAACATGTGCTTTAAAAAACACAGCCTTAAGTTGGAAAAACAGTGAATTATTTTTATCACTACTACAGCACATTATCAAACGTGAAAGCCTCATGAAAGAACATTCTCAACTCGTGATTCTGAACAATCATGAAAGCCACAGAAGCATAGAAGACAATTATTTTGCTTACTCTGTCACATCCGCAAGCCATATCTACATCCTTTTCATTTGGTAGTTTTGCCTCTTTTGAGAAGTTCTGTAATACAGCACAGAGTGATCTTATGCTAAGTAAAGAAGTATCAGTCACAACATATGATGTTGGTGGACTGGTCAGCAAAGCATTTCCACTTACCTTTACCCAATGAAATATGTGCTGCAGTTTTAGGGTATGTGTTATTGAATCACTAAAAACATTAATTTTTTGAACCTGAAGCCTATTAGCCAGCTTATTTAACTAATCAATTTTTTGCAACTAGATTTAACCAAAGACTTGACTTTACATCTGCTGCTAATGTTTCTTAGATCATAACCACAGTTCTGAACGTTCCTCAGCCTTCTGGAGAAGTCAAGGTCAGTTGCAAAAGAACTGACTGGCCCAGTTAACTTAACCTTACCCTACATCACACAGACTGAGAGCTGCTGTAAAAGACCCTTCACAAATAGATGCTCCAACAATAAAATGAGTCTACAGGCATGTACAAGGCATTTTGAAAGTTTCTTGATTGTCCAATTGAAGTGTTTTGTTTTGTTGGTTTAGGGTTTTATGTAGCTGATGGCTAGCTCCCTGTAGTCGAAGCTGAGTCAGAACATTTCATGAAATCTGTCACCAAACTTAACCCCCAATGTATTTACCTTTTTCTTTTAATTCAGTTGCCATAAATGATCCTCTTGAGGTAGAGGTCCTGCTAATCAGTGTCTCTGAAATCCCCTATGTAGCCAAGGAAAAGCTTGACTCCACATTCTGCAGCTGTTATTGGAGCAAAAGAAGATAATTTGTAGTCATATCAGGAATAAGTATATCCACTACTTTCCTTTTACGAACGTATATTTTCATGAATGGTTGTTCAGATCACTAACATGACTTGTGAATATGAGTAGAAGCAACCTTTTTATATGACATATGCTTCAAAGGCACAACATGACAAATCACATTTACTTTATATTTCATTTGTGACTCAATCATCTTGTCTTTTATTTTCATTCTTGGAGAGTGTGGTTGTTCTTTAGTGGTCTAGCCACTACCAAACCACAACACCAAAACATAAAAGGAACCAGCCCCATCCACAGCAGAGGAAGCTATTTCTTTGTCATCACATCTTTCTGTTTTCTCGTATTCAACATCTCCCATTAATATTATTCTGTCATGATCATCTTTCCTTGTACTACACAAGGAGTGTGAAATGTCATTTGCCTAAATGACATGTAACACTTTACAGTGCAACAAGAATTTTACCAGTGTATAGGCGGTGTGTGTGGGGTGTGTGTGTGTGTGTGTGTGTGTGTGTGTGTGTGTGTGTGTGTGTGTGTGTGTGTGTGTGTGTGGCTTCTATTTTTGATGAAGACCATACTGGCTGAAAGGTTATTTGTGACAGTCTTTTTGTTGTGCCTATCTGCAACTCACCATCTCTGCTATAAGAAGGGATTTCTGTAAGTACCATAACAGGATTAAGGTCTGGTGATATTGTTGGCCACTCTACAGAAGCTCTACATTAATCAATATTAATATTGGAGGAAAGAAATTGTTAATATAGTGATACACAAACGAACAAAAGTGAGCGGGAGCTTGATTATGCATGAACCACGTTTTAATAAGATAGACCATGCATACTTATAACAATTTCAGTACACAAATAATGAGGAAATACAAATATTGCTCTCCTCTCAGTCCTTGTGCCTTGGCCACATGATACAGAGGATAATAATGCCACACCAGGTGTGGAAACCCTGATTTTTGGTGCCCTCATTGAAATCAGGAATTACCAGGATGAGGGGAATGACATGGATAAACTAGGCCCCTTTAACTAACATCGTTTATCCTTGGACAACAACATTTATTTTTATATTTGTTTTGTTAACAACAGGTCTGCTTTGAAAAAACAGGTAGGAAAACTGAAGTTAATTTGTCATTATAGACTTGAAGGTGTTCAAAATGGTGATGAGACAGTTGTAAATTACAATAATAATAACCTCAAATAAATTCAAGAAGTAAGGCTTAACAATATTGGCCTTTTTAAAAATTTGAAATTAAGAAATTTTAAATAAAGCAGCCAATTAAAATAATTAAAACAGTTCTAGATCAATTTCTTCAACTGAATTCAAAAACAAACATTAGGTGGACCCCCAAAAGACAAATATTAACAAAGGTAACAGGTGACTTTTAGGGATTACCAAAAAGGTTTACACCAAAAAAATTACAAAAAGATTTAGAACAACGATAAAATATGTATCAAACATCAAAGGGAAAATTTCTTGAGCAAAGCCAGTTAATGAAAGGTCTCTTGGCCGACAACAAAATTTTGTTTACAGTGAAAGTCAGGTAACATAGGACACTCAGCTTGAGAACAGACAGCCAGGATGCATGACTGCAGACAAATAGCAAGCTGCAGTAGGAAATGCTTGAGAGCCATGCACGCTGCTGGAAGTAAACCAGGCCCATGAGCTGAAGCCGAGAGTACGGAACACTCTCCCAGTAACTTAGTAAGTAATGTTAACAAACAAGAAAGATAGGCGTGTGATTGGATTATACTACAAGTAAGGTTGTGGTTTAGGCATGATTGTACACTACTGACCATTAAAATTGCTACACCGAGCTGAAATGCAGCTGATAAATGGGTATTCTTTGGACAAATATATTATACTAGAACTGACATGTGATTACATTTACATGCAATTTGGGTGCATAGATCCTGAGAAATCAGTACCCAGAACAACCACCTCTGGCCGTAATAACAGCCTTGATACGCCTGGACATTGAGTCAAACAGAGCTTGGATGGCGTGTACAGGTAGCTGCCCATGCAGCTTCAACATGACACCACAGTTCATCAAGAGTAGTGACTGGCATATTGTGACGAGCCAGTTGCTCAGCTACCATTGACCAGACGTTTTCAATTGATGAGAGATCTGGAGAATGTGCTGCCCAGGACAGCAATCGAACATTTTCTGTATCCAGAAAGGCTCCTACAGGACCTGCAACATGTGGTCATGCATTATCCTGATGAAATGTAGGGTTCCGCAGGGATTGAATGAAGGGTAGAGCCACGGGACATAACACATTTGAAATGTAATGTCCACTGTTCAAAGAGCTATCAATGCGAACAAGAGGTGACAGAGACGTGTAACTAATGGCACCCCGTACCATCACGCCAGATGATACGCCAGTATGGTGATAACGAATACATGCTTCCAATGTGCATTCACCATGATGTCACCAAACATGGATGCAACCATCATGATGCTGTAAGCAGAACCTGGATTCATCCGAAAAAGTGATGTTTTGCCATTCGTGAACCCAGGTTCGTCTTTGAGTACACCATCGCAGGCACTCCTGTCTGTGATGCAGCGTCAAGGGTA
This sequence comes from Schistocerca piceifrons, assembly GCF_021461385.2. Taxonomy (NCBI): domain Eukaryota; kingdom Metazoa; phylum Arthropoda; class Insecta; order Orthoptera; family Acrididae; genus Schistocerca; species Schistocerca piceifrons. Next base: position 449,146,434 of record NC_060138.1, on the reverse strand, counting down.
ACCGTAGCCATGGTCTCCGAGCTGATAGTCCATGCTACTGCAAACGTTGTCGAACTGTTCGTGCAGATCGTTGTTGTCTTGCAAACATCCCCATCTGTTGACTCAGGGATCGAGACGTGGCTGCATGATCCGTTACAGCCATGCATATAAGATGCCTGTCATCTCAACTGTTAGTGATACGAGGCCATTGGGATCCAGCACGGCGTTCCATATTACCCTCCTGAACCCACCAATTCCATATTCTGCTAACAGTCATTGGATCTCAACCAACGCGAGCAGCAATGTCACAATACGATAAACCGCAATCGTGATAGGCTACAATCCGACCTTTATCAAAATCGGAAACATGATGGTATGCATTTCTCCTCCTTACATGAGGCATCACAACAACATTTCACCCGGCAACACCAGTCAACTGCTGTTTGTGTATGAGAAATCGGTTGGAAACTTTCCTCATGTCAGCATGTTGTAGGTGTCGCCACCAGTGCCAATCTTGTGTGAATGCTCTGAAAAGCTAATCATTTGCACATCACAGCATCTTCTTCCTGATGATTAAATTTTGCATCTGTAGCACGTCTTCTTTGTGGTGTAGCAATTTTAATGGCCCGTAGTGTATTTATAGAACCTTTCCAGTAAGTTGCTATGTTCCAGGAAATAAGCTTTGCTAACAGAGAACTACTGAAAGGGAACTGTAATTTCTTCTTGGAACCAATATCACTAACAGCTGGCAAGGGTCTTACCATTAGCTGGAGTTCACAGCATGCTTAAATGGCTGGATAATAATGATACCAGACAGCCCACCAGCTTCTAAAACATCGTGAAAACCAATATTAAAATTCAAGAATAGCTGCTTTCTCTTGCATAAGAATTTTAAAAGAAACACAATTTTAAAAAGAAAAGAATAGAAAAGAACAAATTAGATCAGCCATAAGCCCTTGATATATGAGGCACGTTCAAAAAATGTTGGAAAATTCGTGACTCACGCCAAATATGAGTATGTGTTGGAGCAAAATGCAATTGGCATCCCTCCACATGCCTATGTTTAATGTATAACTGCTGGAAGTTTCATTGTTGTTTGTCTATTAGTTATTATTCAGTGCTGTAATGAGCAGAATGTTGCACTGCGCAGCTTGTGAATTTTGAGACAGCAGAGTTAAAGTAACAACGCATCTGCATTAAAGTTCGTTTGTAACTCTAGAAAATCTTTACAGAGATATGCCAAGTGATGAGGAAGCCTTCAGTGATAAGTGCTCAAGCCACACTCAGTGTTACAAATGGTTCACACAGTATAAAAATGTCCATATGGAAGTTAAATATGACCCTAATGGAGACACCTTTCGATGTCTACCGACAACACTCACATCAGAAAAGTCAACGAAATCATGTGTGCCAATTAAAGACTGGCTGTCTGAGAGATTGCAGAAAAATGTAACATTTCAGTTTGACCATGTCATGAAATCCTGACACAGCTTCTTAGAATGCACCAAGTTCATCTCACAGCTTATGAGACAAGATCAGACAGACCTTCATCTCACAATCTGTGAAGAGCTTTTAGATCGTACAAATGAGAAGATGTTCCTTAAGAGAAGGATAACTGGTGATGAGACGTGGGTCTGTGATTATGAACTTGAGACCAAGGTTCAATCTTCACAGTGGGTTGGGACAGGTTCTCCAAGACCAAAAAATGCTTGTCAAGTTAAGTCAGATTTCAAAGCCATGCTGATAGTTTTCTTTGACTTTGAAGGATAGTTCATCATGAATTCATGCCACAGGCAAACGCTGTCAGTCGATGGTACTATCAGGATGAGTTGTGAGGCCTGTGAGGAAATGTGAGAAGGAAACAGTCTGAAATGTGGTGAAACAATTCATGGCTCTTGCATCACAATAATGCACCTGCACATTCATCTCTACTGGTGCATGACTACTGCACAAAAAATGAAATCACTGAGCTGCCTCATCCTCAGTACTCTCCAGGCCTAGCCCCTGTGGACTTATTTTTATTTCCAAAGCTGGAAACGCAATTTAAATGATGAAGATTTGCAACAATAAATAAGATAAAAAATGTTTACAGATGGCACTTCACACAATAGAGTAAGACGTGTACCAAGGCTACTTCCAGAAGTGAAAATGGCATTTGGAGTGGTGTATCAATTGCGGAGGAGAGCATTTCGATGGAGACCATGCACTATAAGTAAAAGGGAAGCGTAGAAAATTTTCTTGGACAAAGTTCTGGTATTTTTTGAACAGACCTGGTGGCTATGCATGACAACTGGGCACATTACGTAATCATAACAACATAAAACATGGCAAATTTTTTGAGAGAGAATGCTGGCGGTAGATTAACGCAAGATATTTATAAATCACACAGAGCAGACAGGGCAACACACTAGTTCTACAATCACAGAGCCAAATAATAAGGCACTCATGATGACTCAATGAACATAAACATGAACATTTGCTCAAACAGCTTGTGGACTGAGAAATCGGTTCACTGAGCTGAATGCACAACCTTGCTTTCTGCCAAGACCAAAGTGAACAATGACACGCAAAAGACCTCGTGTTGATCCACACCCATCAACTGCCTGCGGCCGCACTTTTTGGAGTTGGTCTTTTTAAATTTTTTAAATTAAACGCTTTTAAACCAGTCAATTAAAATACTTCTAGATAAATTTCTTCAAGTGAATTCAAATATAGGACATTAGGTGGACCCCCAAAAGATAAATACTAACAAAGACAACAACTAACCTTTAGAGATTACACAAAAGGTTTACACCAAAAAAATTTACTGTAAAACTTAGAACAAGAATACAATATTTATTAAACATAAAAGGGGAAATCTTTTGTATGAAGCCAGTTAATCAAAGGTCTCTTGGCTGACAACAAAGTTTTGTTTACAGTGCAAGTCAGATAACATAAGATACTCAGCTTGAGCACAGGCTGCCAGGATGTGTGACTGCAAACAAATAGCAAGCACACTAGGAAATGCTCAAGAGCCATGCACACTGGTACAAGTAAACCCAGCCCATGCAGCAAGAAGCTGCTGACACGGAACACTCTCCCAGCATCTTAGTAAGTGCTGTTAACAAACAAGAAAGGTAAGTATCTGATTGGATTATACTACAAGTAAGGTTATGGTTTAACCATGATTGCACTTATAGAGCCTTTCTAATATGTTGATATGTCCCAGGGAATAAGCTTCGCTAACAGAGCACTACTGAAAGGGAGCTGTAATTTCTTCCTGGAAGGAATGTAAATAATAGGTCGCTAGAGTGATACCACAGAGCCCACCAGCTTCTAAAATGTCATGAAACCCAGTTTTATAATTCATGAACAATGTATTCTTTGCATATGAATTTTAAAATAAACACAAAAAATTAAAAAAGAAAAACCTAGATAAATTATAGGTCCCTGATATAGCTGTGCATGATAACTGATCATGTTAAATAACCATAACAACATTAATCATAACAAATTTTTTGAGAGAGAGCACTGGGAAGCAGCTTAACACAAGTTACTTCAATCTCACAGACAGCAGACAGGACAATACACTAGTCCTACAAGAACAATGCCAAACAATAAGGGGTGCATGACAACTCAATGAACACAAGCACGAACATCTGCTCAAACAGCTTGCAAAGCAGGAAATTGCTGCATAGTGCTGAACAGCTAGTTGCACACAACTTAACCGAACCAAACCTTTGCCTTCTGCCCAGTCCTAGCAAAGAAAGTGAACAATGACCTGGAAAAGACGTCATGCCAATCTGTAAAGCATGTCCATTGCTTCATGCCCTGCTGCTGCCCCCAGCTCCACAATGTGCAATAAATACCCATCAACTGCCTGTGTGGCACTCTTTGGAGGTATCTCTCTAGTCAAAATTCTAGCAGCTGCTTTTAAGACCAGACGAAATAGCAATAACCAAAGAAGGGAGTAACTCATGTCTCTTGTGAGACATCACCTAAAAGTTATTAATAGTGGGAAGGTGAAACAAGCTGCCACGGCTCACTCATATTTGCATGTTATAGCATTTTCCTTCTGCCCACTCAGACGTATTATGAGAAGTTACTATACCATCCCTTCTAAAACAGGCTTTATTGGTGAAGAGGATTGTTCTTGAGTAGTGTTGGTCTTGCATCTGCTGATTTATGCTGGAGTTGCAGACTTATGATGAAATTATTGTCTGGGCCACGAGTAATTTTATGATGAGCAATTGATGTGAAGTTCTTAAACTCATCTTAAAAACTACAAAGTCTACCACATAAATTTTCAGATTTTTAAATTTAGGGCATAAATGCAGAGCAGGCATTTAAATGGACACTGGGGCTTTGTATGAAAATAATGTTATCAAACTTGGGTATTTTTTAAAGCTTTATAGTACTTTTTATAGTTGTTGAAATCTTGGTCTTCAGCAGTTAGGTTGTGCCATAAACCAAATCGTCTGAGAGAAAAATTGTAGCTGCATGTGAGATCATTTCGGGAAACTCAGTATCAAGGGTGGGCATAAACTAGTAATAGGAACCATATATCAGCTGCAGGCTCACCACCTGATGCAACTGAACTTCAGAGAAAACCTCAGTTCACTTGTACGTAAGTTCCTTAATCATACTTTAATCACTGGAGGAGACTTTAATTGTCCAACAATCAACTGGGATGATTATAGTTTTGTTAGTGGTGGATCTGGCAAGACATCCTGAGAAACACTGCCAAATGTCTTCTCTGAAAACAATCTGGAACATACAGTTTGGAACCACATTTACAGTGGAAATATATTAGATCTAATGGCAACAAACAGACCTGACCTCTTTGAGAATGTCCACATCAAAACTGGTATCAGTGACCATACAGGAGTTACAGCAATTATGAATACCAAAGTGCAAAGACCAGCTAAGACAAGTAGAATGATTTATAAGCTCAGCAAACTAGACAAAGAAGCAGTAGTGTCATACTATATATCAATAAGGAACTTAAAACTTATAGCTCTGGACAGGAGTTCATAGAGTAACTAAGGTTCAAGTTTAAAAGAATAGTTGACCATGTGCTGGATATATATGTACACAGTAGAACAGTCAATCATGGGAGAGATACTTCATGGCATACAATAACTACAATAAAACTTCTAAAGAAACAGAAACTACTGCATAGCAGGTATAAAACAAAGCAAGAGCCATAAATAGAGAGATGCTGAATGAAATGCATTTGGTGATCAAGAGAGCAACACACAAAGCATTCAATGACCACTGTAGCAGAATATTGTTGAAAGATCTTGCACAAAATCCAAAGAAATTATGGTAGTGGCATTAGAGTTAGTGCCCAGTCACTCATGGACAAGACAGAAACTGAAACTGAGAATAGCAAAGCAAAAGCAGAAATGCTTAACTTTGTTTTCAAATAATCCTCTTAGCACTCTGAAGACAAGTGAATTAATTATTAGTGTCAGTGGCATCAAGAAGCAGTTGAAATACTTAAAACTGAACGAAGCCTCAGAGTTTGATGGAATCCGTGACAGATTCTATTCCCAATTTTCAGGTGAGTTGCTCCTCTGTTAACTGTAATCTATCATGGATCCCTTGAATAATAAATTGTGTGTGGTAGCTGGAAGAAAATACAAGCCACAGTTGTTTACAATAAAGATAGCAGAAGTGATCCACAGAACTAAACGACATGGATTTTGAAAATAGAGATCATTTGAAACCCAACTCGCACTTTTCTCATACAACTTGAAAACCATGGATCAATGTAGTTAGGTAGATGCAGTATTTCTTGATTTCTGAAAAGGATTTGACTCACTACCACATCACACTTATTATCAAAAGTGTTATCATATCAGATATCAGGTGAAATTAGTGACTGGATTGAGGATTGAGGTAGGGTGGATGTGTGTGATACCTTCACAAGAGAGTCACTAACACTTACATCTGTTTTTTACAGTTTGTTTTCTTGTTATCAACACACTGCATTTTATATCCTCTGTAATCTGGACATTGTCAATTATTTTTCTGCCTAAATAGCAAAACTTGTCAACTACTTTTATGGTCTCATTTCCTAATCTAATTCCCTGAGCATTGCCTAATTCTATTTGACTACATTTCATTAACCTTTTTTTTTACTTTTTTTTACAATTTTATAGCTACTGTCTGTTCAAGATATTATTGGTTCTGTGGAAGTCCTTTGTCACCCAAAAAATAATAACCGCGTCATCTTCTCTCTGAACTTCTGTTTCCTTTCCAAATTACTTGTTGGTTTCCTCTGTGGCTCCCTCAATGTAGAGACCGAGTAACACTGGGGATAGGCTACAACTCTGTCTCACTCCATTCTCAACTATTGCTTCCCTTTCATGTCTTTCATCTCTTATAAATGCAGCTTGATAGTTATGTGACATTTTACTCCCTGTAATTTGTATCTGCCACCTTCAGAATTTCAAAAATTGTGTTACAATCATCACTACAAAAAGTTTTCTTTAAATCTGCAAATGCTATAAGCATAGATTTGCTCTCTTTCACTCTATGTTCTAAGTTAAGGCATTGAGTTAGTATTGCCTCACATGTTCTTACATTTCCATGCAACTTGTACTGCTCATCCCTAAAGTTAGCTTCTATCAGTGTACCCACTCTTCTGTGTGTAATTCTGTTGTAGCCTGGGAGATGTGAATTTTGCCACTGCAGTAAGTGTAGTGTGTGCCAACATTCAAATGGTGCACCCAAAGCTACCCAAGGCAGCTGGCAGGTGCAGCCCAGTCACTGACCACAATCACCTGTTCCACTGTCCACATGTGGCATGAGCCCAATGGCACTAGACGGAAGCAGCATCTTTATAGGTCTATACATGTGGCAGGTCTCCAGGCTCTCATCTGTCAAATGTATTCATTTCTTGTAACTACATCCAGGTATTGTTGTTGTCACTCTGTGACCTAATCACCCACAACTTTTTTAAGACCATGTGTTTCCTTGTGTTCCTAGTTAGATCACATGTGGTGAGGGAAGAATTTTCATGTGTTTCAGGTCCTGTGATTTTTCTGGCATTGTCTGTTCCATGGAGGCTCTACTCTAATCACTCCTGCAATACCAGCAGATGAACATGACCTTGTTGGAATGGTTGTTGGCTATGTTGATCCAGTCTCTGCCATTAGTTGTTCATCTGTCACCACTACCCCCACCCCCCCCCCACCCCCCACCCCCCCCCACCCCCATGATGAATCCACAGAAGGCTGGAATGCTTATGAGAAGTGGCTTCTACAAGATTCCATGGCAATCTTGGTGCGTGACAGGGAGGTCAGTAAGCTTCTCTTCTTATCATGGATGCCCTCTCATATGTATAACTTAGTGTAGGTCCTCTGCAAAAGCCAGTGTCACTTTCTTTTGATGATATGTGTCATTCGTTGTCCTATCACTGCAAGTGTACACATGTGGTTACTACATGTGTTAAATTCTACCAATGTCATAAACAGCTGCAGCAATTGTGTCATGCTTGGGCAGCTTCATAGCATCGGTCATATATGTCAGTTCATCACAGCTGAGTCCCTCATAGTCTTAAGCGGATACCATCATCTGCAACTCAATCATTCATTTGGCCCCGTATATGGGTGTCTGTCAAAGCATTCTTCAAATTTGAGGCCCCATATTAAAATAGGTTTTGCATGCTGCACATTCATTCGAGGTATCTCATGCCATGGGCTGCGAGTTGAAGGCTTAGAATGATGTCACCATTGTCGATAGCATGCAGTTCCAGTGCACAGGTCCTGGCATTGGGGAGAGAGTGGGGGTGGGGTGGTGGTGGGGGGGGGGGGGGGGGGGGGAGAGGGAGCAGCTGCAGTACAACCAAGCCAACTGGATTGACCCAGACAAATCCATTGTCTATAGCAGTGACAATAAATGTCACTTCCTTTGTGCCCCTCTTGGTTCATGCAGCATGACCAGGCTGCCTGCCCCAAGCAGTGGGTCTCTTGCCATAAATGTAAAAAGAAAACAGTCACATAGTTGTAGTATGTTGGTCTCCACCCCCTCAAGGAGGAGGAGGAGGATGATATTGATGTTTAACGTCCCGTCGACAACGAGGTCATTAGAGACGGAGCACAAGCTCGGATTAGGGAAGGGTGGGGAAGGAAGGTGGCCGTGCCCTTTCAAAGGAACCATCCCAGCATTTGTCTGGAGTGATCTAGGGAAATCACAGAAAACCTAAATCAGGATGGCCGGACACGGGATTGAACCGTCGTACTCCCGAACCCCCTCAAGAGTCATTGCAAGAATGTGTGGACATGAATTTTCATACCATTCTGTTTGCCACTATCTGCAGGCCAGAACAAACTTTTCAATGAAGTGTGGGTGATGGATCAGCCATTATCCTACAAGTAAACACGGGAGTCACCATGTCCGTGTCAACTCCCAGACATACACCAGGCTCAGATCCCCACAGTTGGCACATGTCAAGCATCAGTTGGTAATTAACAAACAGCAGATTCCTATTCTCAGTCAATTCATAGCAGACACAGTTTACAAGTCAGTTGTCCATCTGTTATGTATTTGATGATTATGAGGTGAGTACTGGAAATTTGTTTGAGTCAGATACCTTGGCTACATTTGGTTTTTCTATTACAGATGCTGTGCATTTATTGTCAGATGAAGTGCCTTATCACAAATTGTATTTCTTGCATTCTGAGTTTTCAGATCTGGTTGCTACACAGTTAGGTTGTGCAAACAGATTCACAGTGCACATCACCCTAAAACCCTCTGCCCACACTTTTTTTTTTGTCACAGGTGATGCCAGTAGCTTTACACCACCAGATTAAGAGAAAGCTAGACTGCTTAATGTCATGGAGAGTGATTAGATGGATTTCCTCCAGTGATCATAAAGAAGCTGTCTGGTCAGTTTTGGCTCTGTGGCAACTTAAAGGTCATTGTGAGAGCACAGGCAATCATAGATACTTACGTCCTGCATCACCCAGAGGTGATGCTCCCAAATTTCCAAAAATTGACTAAAGTTATTCCTGTATTCAAATTCCATTCCATTGGACAAGGTGTCAAAACAGTTGCTTGTGGTTCATACAATCGTACACCATTCAGCCTCTGTCAGTATCAATGACTAATGTTTGGGGTTGCTAATGTACATGCCATATTTCAAAATCTTTTTAGACCAGGTTAAGTCAATTGTCCCTCAGTGCATTAACTATCTTGATGACATTGTCATGATAGGTGTTTCCACAGACAATCACCTCCATTACTTATGTAATTTGTTTACTGTTCTACATGCCATGAGCCTCAAATCTAAACTCACCAAGTCTCACCTTTTCCAGTCTTCCATTGTTTATTTGCATCACGAAATTTCCTGGTAGGGCATGCATCTCTTGGAATTACATGTCACCACCATTATGGGTTTGCTCCATCTGTCTAATCTATGAGAAATTGAGGCTTCCATGACAAGGTGGCATACTGTCACAAAGTTCACTCGCAATATGGCTACTATTGCCCTGTTGCTGTGGAAATGTGCTCATTTTGTTCAGTCTGCAGATTGTGAACATGCTTTCATGCAGCTTAAGGATTGTCTTCACTCCATGCTGTGTCATGCACTTGTTCAACCTGACAAGCATCTGATGCTGGCCACAGACACATCTGAATGTGGGGTGGGGATAGTCATGACACATCGTCATTCAGATGGCTCTAACCGGACGGTGGATACTTCCCACTAACACCAACCTGTCAGAACTCCGGAGATGGGAACTTGACCTTCAGTATATCCTCTCTTCTTGTTATCCGCCAGGCCTCAATCTCCACTAATTTCAATTTGCCACCGCTCATACCTCACCTGTCTTTCAACAACATCTTTGCCTCTTTACTTCCGCCCGACTGACATCTCTGCCCAAACTCTTTGCCTTTACAAATGTCTGCTTGTGTCTGTGTATGTGCGGATGGATATGTATGTGTGTGCGAGTGTATACCTGTCCTTTTTTCCCCCTAAGGTAAGTCTTTCCGTTCCCGGGAATGACTCCTTACCCTCTCCCTTAAAACCCACATCCTTTCGTCTTTCCCTCTCCTTCCCTTTTTCCTGATGAGGCAACAGTTTGTTGCGAAAGCTTGAATTTAGTGTGTATGTTTGTGTTTGTTTGTGTGTCTATTGACCTGCCAGCACTTTCGTTCGGTAAGTCACATCATCTGTGTTTTTTAGTTGTCCTTTGTACTTTGGTAATCATTGTTGCCACAACTGTGTCATAGTCACTGATTCAAGTTTTGATGTGGACATCCTATTTATTTCCATTAAGGCCAATGTATTTCCATCTTGAGTGGTGTTCCTAACTATCTGTTCTAGGTACTTTTCAGAGAAGGCATTTAGTAAAGTTTCACGGGATGTCTCATAATGCCCACCATTAACAGAATTGTAATTTTCCCAATTAATTGTTGGATGATTAAAGCCTCCACAACAATTACAGTATGGTTGGGGAATTTATGTACAAGTGAACTGAGGTTTTCTCTGAAGTTTTTGGTTACATCAGTAGATGAGTCTGGTGGGCAGTATAAAGGTCCAATCAACATCTTACACACACTCCTGATACTGAGTCTTGCCCAAACAGTCTCACATGCAGCTTCAATTTCTATCTCAGTGGATTTGAGATTTCTGTCTACACCACTTCCATTTTCCATTTGCCTATCCTTTCTATATAGCCTTAAATTTTCCCCAAAAAATCACTGCTATCAATTTCAGGTTTCAACCAGCTTTCTGCACCTCGTATTATGCAAGCTTCATTCCTTTCCTGAATGCTTCACACTCTAGCACTTTGTTCCAAATGCTTCTGCAGTTTACCTTTAAGATTTTAATACCCTCACCTGTGAGAGGCATTTTTTTATCTTACACTAATACTTCAAGATTTTCTACAATTATCTTTATATGGATTGGATGGAGAGTCACCTAATGTAAAAACAACCTTGTGTGCATCCACACACAGTCAGCTACCTGAGTGAGAGCCTCTGATGTGTAGCACACCTCTGATCTATTTAGGGGGATTCTACAGTTCTCAACCCCATGGTGCAAGTCCAGGAAGTCACAACTTAGCTTGTCACAGACATTCCGAAGTGTCTGGTTCAGCCCTTCTACTCGACTCAGAACCAAAGGGCACCACAATCTGTAGTTGATTGCACCCTGTTCCTTCAATGGCTGCTGGAATAGCCTCTTCAACATGTCGCATGAGGACCCCAGGCATATCCACTGAGTGCATCTAGTGTCCTTTCCTGTGCTTTGCTACCATTTCCCTAAGTGGTACCACAATTCATCAGTCAGTTTCAGTTTCAATGAAAGACCGCACCTCAAACTTGTTGGTTACATGGATTGCTACAACACCCTGAATCCCCGTCCACCCTGTACAGGATGCCTAGATCTACCATTGACATGCCACATGCAGTCAGGTGGATGAGTAATGACAGATCCTGTACTTTCTGCAAAGGAAACAGGATCCACACGAGAGGGCAGTACTTGATGTACCCCTGGCACAGGTATCACAGGCACATACCTCTCAGGAGCTCTTCACACACACCAATCAGCAGCAGCTGTCAGTTGTTTGGCAGTAGGCAAGGCGATTTACAGCTGCTTATGAATGTCAGCTAACTCACTCCATGTTTGAGAACAGCATTCACAGTGGGGCTGCTTTTTGGTTGGTGCAATGTATTACAAGGCAGTGAATAAAGGACTTTAAATTAAACCTGCTGATTGTCTTTTAATCTGTTGAGCTAAAAAGTTTCTAATTCCCTATAAGAAATTCAACAGATACACAAAACAATATTTCTATTAGGGCAACACAAAAACCTGTGGTAAAAATTACAAGTTATGTTAATCATAGTTGTCGGAAAACTTGAAAACTGAGTTAATTTACAATAAATGCATGTAAAATACAGACCTACTCCTCTTTAAGGGAAAACCAGATGTGACTCTAAATGTTTGTTAGAAAATCTGCTACGGTAACTAAATAATAAACCCCAATTTGTTATAAATTGCTCGTAGATTTTGCAAAGAACAATGGTAGCTCGTGAAAAGTCTCAAAAACATACATATATTTGTGTTGATCTAGAATAGAATTCAGGTGTGATGTACACTTTAGTGGAACTGTGAACCAAAAAATTGTGTATCCAAAACACTCGTACCACTAACTTACGAAAATATGGTTTCGCAAGTGTCCGACAATTCTGAAACTAAGATAACCTATTTCTCACCAATGAAATTAGAGAAATATAGTTTTGAATGAAGATATGCCTACTGTCCTTAAAAATTTTAAAAGAGCACAATTTAATTTAAATGTACAATTGACGATAACTATACTAGTGTGGCACTCGTGAATGTTCAAAATTTCACAGTGTAAATGGGTATTGATACAGTCATTGAAAGATTATGCACACAAAAGATGTGAACAGTGAAATGTGGGAATATATAACTTTAAACTGACACATGATCTTGTACAAGTGGTCTCACACAAGGGAAAATTCCTAAGTTGGCTTCTATACATAAATAAATGTGCGTATTGCATGAGTTTTTCACTTAGCTGTTTCTGCGCACGCTTCTACGCTGGTATGCCACAGAACTCTGCAGCATAAGTTTTATCTCGATCAAAATCGCTAAAATGTGCTGCACCAACAAAGCACATCTTCTGCCTGTCGTAGCTAACAGCGCTTATTCGCCACTGCCAGCCCTGACACAGCCTTGGGAAAAAGTACACATTGATTTCTATGATCTTTCTATAGACATTTTCTGATTATTGGTCACTGATGCTTTTTCTCATTTTCCTTTTGTCCATCTGTGACAGCAGATGCAACTGTCAGCATCATGTTGAAGATGTTCTCCATGGATGGCTTGCCTCATACCCTTGTTTTGCGCAATGGTACACAGTTAGTTGTGCAACCTTTTACAAAAGTTTGTACACATAATGACATTTGCTACCTCCCTTCCATTCACAGTCAAACAACAAGGCAGAACACCTCATTTGAATATTTAAGACACAGATGCGCGAGTACATAAGATGATCTCAGGGCCAACGAGTCTCACATTTTCTCTTACAAAACAATAACAATTGGAACCAAGTGTCCCATCAACCTCCTGCACAGCCATCAGCAGCAGCTGCTGGTCACCCTCTTTCTACTGGGCAGGTGCTCCTCAACAACATTGGTTTCATCAATGTCCACACCCGGCTTGCCTGGAGTTAAAGATGGTGCCCTGACTGTGTTCAAGCCATCACCTGCAGCTGATGCATTCACCATGTCTTCATGGTTCACACCAAAGACTGACTGATGACACACCACCAGAATTAGCTGCGGCACAGGATGGGTTGCTGCCCTTACTGATGCCCCTTCTCATGTGCTCCAATGTCCAGATGGCTCCAGGCCACCAGGCACTCAGCTGTCAAATGCATTAATTATTTGTAAACACATCCAGCCTGTTATTTTAAATTGTGGGCAACTGCATCCAATTTTGAATGAAATTGTCTGAAGTGCCTTTAAATACTTTTATTTGAAGTCATGGCTAGTTTCACTTCAATTGAACATGCATCGCCAGGTGACAAGTGATTCAATGTAACAAATCATGGTGGGAAGGAAACTGCCTTAGAATCACTCCCCATAATTCACATCAAGTTATAAACACATAGTGCAGTAAAATCGGTATGCCATAATTGAAATGAAAGGGTTAGTATGAAATCATGCAGCAATACTAGCTCATTCATTTTAATTACAGCATATTGCCTTTAGCACGCTGTGTGCATTTATAACTTGATCCGAATGGTGGAGAATGGATCTAAGTGAGTAGTTGAATCGGAATCTCTGTCAGCTGAGGATTCATCTACAATTGACATGAAACTAGTTGTGATTTTGAATAAAAGTATTTTACAGGCACTGTGGATTATTTCATTCAAAATACATTCAGTGTATTCTTGTTGTTTCGTCACTCTGTGACCTAATAAACTGTAACTATTTTACAACCACAAGTTTCCTTGTGTTCTTAGCTAGTATAAATTCTTGTTAATATATTGCAACCTAATATTCCAATAATATTCACACCTGTAAGAACATGCCTTCTTTGGAATCGAAATTATGACAATATTCCTGGATACTGAGGATATTTTGCATGTCTCATATATCATGAATACAAGATGGAATAATGGAATGGCTGGCTCTTACAAGGATCTCAGTAATTCTGAGGGAGTTTGACCTACTTCAACAGTCTTGTTTGACTTAGGCCTTTCAGGGCTCTGCCAAATTCTTCTTGCAGTGTGATAAACTCTTCTCTTTCTATAAATCTGTATTCAAATTCATTTCATTTGTATAGTCCCTCTATATATATATTTCTTCGACCTTTCAGACATCCCCCCATCTCCTTGCTACTAGTTTGACATCTGAGCTCTTACTATTGATACAGGTACTTCTCTTTCCTCCAAAAGTTTTGTTAATTTTTCTACAGAGGTGATCTATCTTTACCATAGTCATGTGCACTTCTACAGTCTTGCATTTTTTTTCCTCTAGCCATTTCTACTTTGCCATTTTGAACTTCCCACAAAGACCATTTTCAAATGCCTATATCCCCTGTTATTTTCTTCACAAGTTGTGTTTTTATATGATCTCCTTTTTTCAACTAAATTTAATATATCATATGCTATTCCAGGCTTTCTATCATGTCTAACCTAGATACTCGCTCTGCTGATTACAATTTTCTGTAGTTGTTAAAATTTTACAAACTTTGCAAAACTTCACTTTGTGTATAATAAATAAATGAGCAAGTGTACGTAGAAAGACAAAGTTAATGATTTGTACTTAACTTGGAGTGCTCATTTGCAGCTTGATGAATTGTTGTTTGGCTCACAATCTAGTAAGAAGGTTCATCATACATAGAAAGAAATATCCCTTATCATTTAGCTACAATATAGCAGGTCAGCAACTGGAAGCAGTTAATTCCATAAATTATCTGGGAGTAGGCATTAGGAGTGATTTAAAATGGAATGATCATATAAAGTTCATTGTCAGTGAAGCAGATGCCAGGCTGAGATTCATTTTAAGAATCCTAAGGAAATGCAATCCGAAAACAAAGGAAGTAGGTTACAGTACCCTTGTTTGCCCACTGCTTGAATACTGCTCACCAATGTGGGATCAGTACCAGATAGGGTTGATAGAAGAGATGGAGAAGATCCAACGGTGAGCAGCGCACTTCGTTACAGGACCATTTAGTAATCGCAAAAGCATTACGGAGATGATGGATAAATTCCAGTGCAAGACTCGGCAGGAGAGACGCTCAGTAGCTCGGTACAGGCTTTTGTTGAAGTTTCAAGAACATACCTTCACCGAGGAGTCAAGCAGTATATTGCTCCCTCCTATGTATATCTCGCGAAGAGACCAGGAGAATAAAATCAGAGATATTAGAGCCCACACAGAGGCATACCGACAGTCCTTCTTTCCACGAACAATATGAGACTGGAATAGAAAGGAGAACCAATAGAGGTACTCATGGTACCCTCCGCCACACACCGCCAGATGGCTTGCGGAGTATGGATGTAGATGTAGATCTTCTTGCAAGAGGAAGATGGGTTTTAATTTTTAAAAATGCACAACAAAATAATATAGATATTGCAAGCAACTTTGTCTTCACCTCAACTTTTAATAAACATTACATATGTTTCAACAAATACAATCAGACCAGTTCTTAGTGCCACAACCCAGCAATTTCAGAAATTAACACTTCCTTGCAAAAGTGACCAGCAATACAACAACTAACACAATCACTCAAAGATGCTGAAATTACACATCCATTTTCTTACATTCTAAGAAACTTACATGTGATTAATCATTCAGGTGAAAACGTCTTTTTATCTTTTTTTTTTTAAATGATTACAGAAGCAATAAATACAATCATAATAACTACAGATGTCAATAACTTTAGATACAATTACAATTTTGAAATACATTGAAAACAACAAATAATTATGTTTTTTGAAGAAAGATAAGTTTTGTGTTCAGTTCATGTTTACTGTTTGTAAATTTATAGACTATCATAGTTTTGTCACCAAAATTACACTTAACGCTCAACTATAATCTGTTTTCTGTTGGCTCATGTTGTATATTTACTGTCTTACCATTATGTAATCTATCTGTAATCTTATTGTGTCTCCACATCTGTTCTATGTATGTAACCTTCTTTCATGATTTTTAAACAAATATTAGCAATGATTAACTTGTGCTCTGCACAAAATTGTACTAGATAGTTTTTCCTTTCATTTCTCACCCACTAGCACCATGTTCTCCTGTTATTTTTCCTTATTTTCTTTTTCCTGCTATTGAGTTCAAGCTCCATAGCAATTAAATTTTTAACTCTCTTGACAATATCAATTATATCTTTTATCTCATACATTCCCTTAGCCCCTTCATCACCTGTACAACAGTGGTATGTGTTGATTTTGTACCTGCTCAGCTACAATAATACATTCATTGTGCTGTCCATAGTAGGTTATCCCCATTCATTGTTCCACTTACTCCTACATTTTGTGTAGATATCTCTGTCCTGAGCTGTCCAAAAGACCTGCTCTTCCCATCAAATGTTGCCAGTTCCTGCTATACCTATCTTCAACTTATCTGTCTTCCTTTTTAAATTCTCTAATCTATCTGCCCTGATGCTGGAACAAATGAATGTATTTTATGTAACTGAAATGAACGTCATAAGAGCTTCAATGTCAAACAATATATTGAAATGTAACATAGAAAACGAAAGGCAGGAAAAAATGCACCAATTAAAATACAAATAGCAGATGAAATATTTTATCATTTTCAACTGAATCCATGTACTACATTTTAAAGTGGCAAAACATATACAGCACATGCATAACTTGAACTGCAAATGTAAATGCAAAGGCAGTAATAAATCACTTATTTTTGAATTATATTCTTCTTATAACATGAGAAACTCACAAGCCTGCAACAAATGAAATAAGTAAATTGCCTTAAAATGTACAAAGTGCAAAATACTATATATATATTCTTTTCTAAGGAGCCCTTGCTTTTAGATGTAATACTGTTTATGACATCCATAAAAACAGAATAATGCTTAATTTTTGCCAAGACTGTTTGGTTACAACTACATGCAGCTTCAAGCCCTTCCTCCCCAATTTTAATGGATTCTATCTTCAATCTCAGAATCACTTTCAGATTCATTCCTAAGAATGAGAAAATCCTCATAAATAGACATAACGAAACTAAGATATTTTATTTTTTACAGTGGGTTCTGTCTAATCTATATTTTACCCAGTTATTGGCAATGGCTGAGTTCAAGAAATGAAGTATAATTTGGACTGTCAATTTCCTGGTTCTGCTGCAAATTCCATAGGAACTAATAATTCTTTTGATCAAAACTGTGTCCCTTACATTGTAACTGCTGACTGACAACAGCAAGATAGCACCTGCACATACTTTTCTTCCTCCTTCTACACTGTACAACAGATGTGTTAAGAAAACACATTAACTTTCATTTACACCACACATGAAAAATCTGGTTTATGGATTGATCTGAAGCATCATGTTCCATCCCACAGAGTATTCTGTCAACAGCAACGTATGAATCCACTAGGACCTTGAATTTCATTGTAGTTCCCAAAGTAGAAACATTTCTTGGTGCCATCAGCTCAATAAGGAAACACATGTCCAATAGCTGAATGTTTCCCAAAGGTATCTGAATAACAGAGCTCCCAATACCTAAGCTCTCACACATTGCCTGTTCCTTCAGAAAATGTGTCTTTACCCAGATAGAATCCAAAACCGAGGGAATACCAAAAGGAAGAAAAAGAACAAATCTCTTATTTATTTATTTAGTCCTCTGATCATATGTAGTACAATGTGCAAGTTTGCACTCGACTTAATTATAGTCATTAAAATAGACAGTTTTTCAGGATTACGTATAGTTCTGTGTGTCATATGTTACTGAAGCTACAGCTCTACACATTCATTGCAGTTCAAATATTCATTTACTGACTATAAGCAGAGGTACACTAGATATTCTCTAACAGATCTTCTGAAAGTAATAACATTTAGTATACATTTTATATCATTTGGCAACACGTTGAATAATTTTATTCCCAAGTAGCTTGTACGTTTCAATATAAACTAGTATTAGCTGTGCTTGAATGCAAATTACCTTTTAATCTAGTGTTGTGATTATGCAAGTCATAGTTTTTCTAATACTGTTATCATTTCCAATTACATTTCTTTTAATATACATTAGTGTGTTAAGAATTAACATGACAGGTAGTGGTAGAACTTCCCAAATTTTAAATATTGGTTCATATGACAATCTAGTACTGATCCCTGTAATAATCCTAATGGCTCTTTTTGGGATACTGAAGGTCCCCAGATCTGCTGGTGAATCCCTCAGAATATGAGTCCATATTTAGGCGTGCATTAAAATATGCATAGTAGGCAGACAGGGTTAACCGAAGCGTCCAATCCCACCCGTCAGCTTTGACCCATGACGTAAGGTTGTTGTGGTGTGTGATGTCACGACAGCACGGAATTTAGTTTGTGAGAGTGACATGTTTGTAGGTGTCATTTTGGTGCTCTCTGGTAGTGTGCTAGGTGATGTTTTTTGGTTTAGTTTGTGTGTGTGGTGTGTTTATAGGTGGTGTATTGTTGCGGTTGGTGGTTCTCTCTGGTGGTGTCTTTATGGGTAGCGTGTTACGTAGCGTATGGGGTTCATTTGCATGATAGCATTGCACGTGTGTGGTATCGGGACTGTGCTTTCAGCAGAATATTTTTCAGTGAGTTAACGATTTTAGTTTTGTTATTTTGACGTTATTGTAGTTTTTTTTCTGTGCATCATGTGTGAATTTCGGTAAACTGCTTTTTTTATGTCTTTGGTAGGTATGGATATGACTGACAAGGTCAACAGTTTTTGGTTGTCGGCGATGATGGGGACAGTGTGTTGTCTCTAATAAAATTTCTTCAACTATTCGAATTTTTGGATGAAGTCATGAAGTGTTTAGTATGTCGTGAAGAAATGAGGCTTAGTAAAGTTCCGGCGTCTCGGACCAGGGACGGCTGTATGTGAAGATGTCGTAAGGATAACAGGTCAAGGGACGTGTTCAATTCCAATTTTTTGGTTTGTTGTGTTTTTTGAAGTAGTGATGATTGTGTACATTGTTTTGGGTTTTATGATTTGGTATTGGTAGTTTCTGTTGACCTATATTGGTCAAGGGAAGTGTTCGATTCCAATGTGTGGTTGTGGCTGTGAGTGTTCTGGTATCGGGAGTTGCTGTTGGGCTATATAGGTCAAGGAAAGTGTTCGCTTCTAATTTGTGGGATTGGGAGCAGCTGTTGAGCTATATAGGTCAAGGGAAGTGTTATTTGTGGGATCGGGACCTGATGTTGAGCTGTGTAGGTCAAGGGATGTGTTTGATTCCAATTTGTGGGATCAGGAGCTGCTGTTGAGCTATATAGGTCAAGGGAAATGTCCGATTCCAGAGGATATTGTGTTTAGTGGAATTTGAGGAGTTTTGTGCTGTCAGTTTCTTTCGTCGTGTTGTGTGGTTTGGTATGGTGGTGTGTGTCTAAATTTGTTTATATTTAGTTTGTCCCCACCTAGAAACCCCCAATTTCCCACGCTTGTCCTGTTAGTTTCATTAGGTTTTTGTGGAACGTGTGTGCGTTGGTTTTTCAATATATTTTCGTGTTTGTGGTCATGTTTACATAATGATGTCATAGGCGCCAATTGGTGTCATAGTGTGTGGTCATTTCCACCATATTTCTGACACCATGGGTCAAAGCAGAATGGTGGAATCGGACACTTCTGTATTTCCAGGCAGACATTAGAGCCTGTTAATTTAAGTATACTTTTAGAGTCCTTAAAAGATAGCAGCCTGTATTCAGCTTGGTTTTAACATGTCCAATATGTTTATCCCATTTTAGGTCACTTTGAATCCAAATGCCAACAAATTTTGTTATTTCTTTATTGGTGATGGGTTGGTGGTTGATGGTGACATTTGGGTATTGCAAGGTATTGTTTTGAGAGTTATGGAAATTCAATGCTACACGTTTTTTTGTTATTATAAGCTAATTCATTGCAGACCATTTACTTTATCGACTTGTACCAGAGTTTATGTTGGATATAATCATTTTCTGCTGTTTTTACTAATATTGCTGTCATCAGCAAACAATTATTATGTGTGTGTCAATATGCACATCCAAAACATTGATAATACATACTTTAAGAAAAGAAGAAGTCCCAGTACTGACACTTGAGATGCCCCATAGGTGACTGGGCATTCCTCTGATAGGTATTCTGAGATTATTTGTGGTTTTCCATCTACATATCTAATGCATACTTTTTGCTTGCAGTCACTGAGAAATGAACACATCCATTCATTTGTTAATTCCCTAATGCCATAGTATTCAAGGTTGTTTAAAAGAGTTCTGTGGTTTACCATGTCGAAAATGTTAGTTAAGTCTAAAAATATACTTGCTGTTTGCTGTTTTTCATCAATGGCTTTTAAAACAGTGGTTATGTATTCACAGACTGCCCTCTCAGTTGATCTCTTACTTCAGAAACCATGTTGAGAATTAGATAATACTCCAATTTTGTTTTAAAAATGTTTTAACTTGTTGTACAATATTTTTTCCAGCACTTTTCAAAAACTGTATGTTAATATACGTTTGAATTTCAGAATAATTTTGGATGTTTTTAGTTGATCAGGAAACATGCTTTTTTCTCACGAGCAGTTACATATGTGGATGAGGGAGTCAATAATGTATTGGAAGGACAGTTCTCAGATTCTGCTGGGTATACCATCAACTCCTCCTGAGTCCTTCTAGATCACAGTTGCCTCTGACAAACTGCTTCATTGGACAAACTCCAATTAATGGAATACCTGTTCATAAACAGCAACATATCCTCCAACCCTCCCCCCCCCCCCCTCTCCTTGACAAATTCTGATGACTCTCTTCTATCTTCTTCAGTATGCATTTCAAATTCCATAATCTGTCTTCTTTCTCTGATGTTCAGTAACTGTCCATTTTCAAATGATTTCTAACAGTGTTATTCTCACCCTGTACTTTTACATTTGGGAAGTACCAAACAAAATGTAATTATACACTTACATACCAAAGAAACTGGTATAGTATGCTTATTCAAACACAGAGATATGTATAACAGGTAGAATATGGCACTGAGGTTGTCAACGCCTATATAAGACAAGTGTCTGGTGCAGTTGTTAGATCACTTACTGCTGCTACAATGGCAGGTTATCAAGATTTAAGTGAGTTTGAATGTGGTGCTATAGTTGACGCATGAGCAATGGACACATCATCTCCGAGGTAGTGATGAAGTGGGGATTTTCCCCATACGACCATTTCATGGGTGTACCGTGAATATCAGGAGCCTGGTAAAACAGCAAATCTCCAACATTGTTGCAGCCGAAAAAAGATCCTGCAAAAACAGGACTGATGATGACTGAAGAGAATCATTCAACTTAGAAGTGCAACTTCTCCACAAATTGCTGCAGATTTCAATGCTGGGTCATCAACAAGTCTCAGTGTATGAAACATAAAATGAAACACCATCAATATGGGCTTTTGGAGCCAAAGGCCCAGTCATGTACCCTTGATGACTGCACAACACAAAGCTTCACGCCTCGCCTAGGCCTGTCATCACTGACATTGGACTGTCGATGACTGAACACGTTGCCTGGTCAGATGAGTCTCATTTCAAATTGTATCGAGCAGATGGGCATGTATGGGTGTCGAGACAACCTCATAAATCCATGGACCCTGTATGCCAGCGGGGGACTGTTCGAGCTGATGGAGGCTCTGTAATGGTGTGGGGCATGTACAGTTGCAATGATATGGTAGACTTGATACATCTAGGTATGACTCTGACAGATGACATGTACGTAAGCATCCTGTCTGATCACCTGCGTTCATTCATGTCATTTGTGTTTTCCAACAGACTTGGGTAATTCCAGCAGAAGAAAGCAACTGCAGAGTGGCTCCAGTAACACTCTTCTGAGTTTAAACACTTCTGCTGGTTAGCAAACTCCCCAAACACAAACATTATTGAGCATATCTGGGATGCCTTACAACATGCTGCTCAGGAGAGCTGATCAATAACCTTCTATGCTATTGATAAAATCCCCAGCTCATAAAGATCTGAATTCAGTGTTATGATTGACGACAAGGTGGTGAAAACCCCTATTCCCCAATTCCGTATATGAAGAGAAACATTGGAAATAACTACAAATCCCTCTGCAACATGATCTGTGATTAATCTCACCAAAACCTTCCTTGTTCGATTAGGAACTACTTCAAAAACTACATCATCACATTGTGGGCCTGAAATTACAGCCCGCAAAATCCCACAGGTTCCTCCCTGTTCTATTTGGTTTTGGCAAAATGACACTTGTCGATTTTGACTATAACACCAAGCGACCCCCCCCCCCCCCCAAGGCCGCCTATACTTTATGTGGTGTCACCACCAGACACCATACTTGCTAGGTGGTAGCTTAAATCGGCCGCGGTCCATTTAGTACATGTCGGACCCGCGTGTCGCCACTGTGTGATCGCAGACCGAGCGCCACCACAAGGCAGGTCTCGAGATACGGACGAGCACTCGCCCCAGTTGTACGGACGACATTGCTAGCGACAATACGGACGAAGCCTTCCTCTCATTTGCCGAGAGACAGTTAGAATAGCCTTCTGCTAAGTCCATGGCTATGACCTAGCAAGGCGCCAATTGTAACAGTGCATGTATCTTACGAGTCTCATTTGTATAGTCAAGAGAGATGTATCACAAGGAGTGATTAAAAGTTAAGTATATTCCAAAGCTACGTATTTTCTTTATAGCAGTCATAACGTATCCTGTTCCAGACTTGACGCCAGTCGGCCTGTGTGTACGCGTGCCTTTCTTTCGGCTCCCTTCCCAGTGTGGCGTAACTAGCTTGTTACGCCACAACAGATT
This sequence comes from Schistocerca piceifrons, assembly GCF_021461385.2. Classification (NCBI taxonomy): domain Eukaryota; kingdom Metazoa; phylum Arthropoda; class Insecta; order Orthoptera; family Acrididae; genus Schistocerca; species Schistocerca piceifrons. The sequence continues at coordinate 449,123,495 of NC_060138.1, read as the reverse complement.
GACGACGAGGATTCAAAGTGGATTACAGGATCGTGTTCTTTCTACTTGCTTTGCTCTGATTGCTTACATTTACTTGTGTCATGGCTTTGCCAGATGTACTGTCCGAATTTTATCGCTTGCAGAATCAGCAGACGCAGGCGTTATTGGATGCCCTTGGCCAGCTCGCCCAGGGTCAACGTGCCATTCAAACCGATGCGGCAGCCGCTGCTTCACCGCTACCGCAGCCACAACATGCAGTTGCACCGCCGTTTCGCAGTTTTAATGCGGCGCACGAATCTTGGACTGAATGGTCCCGACAGTTCGGATTTCATCTAGCCGCCTACAGAATTCAAGGTAATGAGCAGCAGCCATTTTTGCTTTCTTGTGTCGGTGTGTCCACCTACCATGTGATAGTGAAATTGTTTCCCCGACGCGACGTAGCAACTCTGTCCTACAAAGAACTTTTGTCTGCTTTAGATGCCTATTTCAAAGAAACAGTTAATGTAGTTGCAAAAAGGTATACTTTCTTTCGTACAAAACGTACGGCCGGTCAAACTATTAGGGAGTGGGTAGCAACATTGCAAAGACTTACTAGGGACTGTGCCTTTGATTGTGACTGTGGCCTTTCTTATTCAGATACAATGGTGCGTGATGCAATTGCACAGAACGTTTCTGATGTTCGCATACGGGAGCAAATTTTGAAACTAGTTAATCCCTCCCTTCAACAAGTGATAGACATATTGGATAGACAAGACACACTTGACTGTGCTCAGGAATCTTTTGAAACTTCGCCAGCAGTGTGTAACATTAACCGGCCCGCCGGGCGAGCTGCGCGGCCCGGTCAACTGCCCTCGCACACACAAACGCAGCTGCCGCCGCGCTCTAAGCCACGTGTGCCGCGCCAGCCCACAAATGTAGTGAAATCGTGCCCGCGGTGTGCTACTAGATATTCGCGTGAACATTGCCCGTCACGCCGAGCTATTTGCTTTTTCTGCAATAGGAAAGGACATGTTCAAAGTGTTTGCCAGAAAAAGCTCAGATCAGACAATCGCAACGATTCCAGGCCCTTTGCTTCGCGCCAGAATCGAACCAAGGACACTCAGGCTCGTGGACCTTCGCCCATGGACATTCATGTAGTTAATTCCGCTTCGTCCAGTGATACTTTCTCTAACAGTGACTGTGTTCGTCCCACAAAACGTGTGCGTCGCCGTCGCCGGAAATCACGTCAATTAGCAAGTGATTCTGTACAAGTGTCTGTTCAATTTGCACAAAACAGTCGCTCTTATCGTCAGCAGGACAATAAACTTTTTGTAGATTTGGATTTTAATGGCAAGGTCATACCATTCCAGCTCGATACCGGAGCTGCAGTTTCATTGCTCAATCACGACACGTACAAACAACTGGGCAAACCTCCGTTGCGTGCCGCGAATGTTAAGTTACATAGTTATTCAGGACAGAATATACCTGTGTTAGGACAGTGCACTCTTCTTGCAACATATAAAGGACAAACAAAACTTGTGTCATTTTACGTTCTTCGTTCTTCTACTGCAGTGAACTTGTTTGGGTTAGATTTATTTCAGTTGTTTAACATGTCTATTGTAAATCAGGTCCTATCAGTGAATCAGACTGTGCCTTCAGACAGTGTTTCTCGGCTATGTGAAGAATTTGCAGACAATTTTGCACCGGGCCTTGGTTGCGCTACAAACTATGAAGCACATTTGGAATTGAAAGTCAATGCGCAACCGAAATTTTTCAGAGCGCGCAATGTTCCCCACGCATTGCGTGATGAGGTCGCAAGAACGTTCCACGATTTAGAATCACACGGTGTAAGTGAATGTGCGCAATGCCTCTTCCCTTTCAGCTCCGCTTCATCGCTTACGCCGTACAGGTGTTCCGTTTCTCTGGACGACGGAATGCGAACGCGCCTTTCGCCAGTGGAAATCGGCATTGCTTTCAAATACTTGCCTTACGCCTTTCGATCCCCAGAAACCCCTTTTGTTGATGGTAGATGCATCGGATTTCGGGATCGGTGCTGTGCTTGCGCACAAAGTTGGCTCGCATGATCGCCCTATTGCCTTTGCATCAAAATTGCTCTCGTCTGCGCAAAGAAATTATTCCCAGATAGAGAAAGAAGCTTTGGCTCTCGTGTTTGGTGTTACTAAGTTCCATGATTTCTTGTATGGTCGTCACTTTACCATCATCACAGACCACAAACCTTTGACGTCGCTTTTTCATCCGAACAAGCCTGTACCTCCACGTACAGCGTAGAAATTCATTCGCTGGTCTATTTTCCTCTCGCAGTACCGCTACGATATCTTGTATCGGTCCACTGCTAAGCACGGAAACGCCGATGCGTTGTCCCGTTTGCCTGTTGCTGAGGATACAGCATTCGATTCTTCCGAACTTGCTTGCATGTTCATTGATTCAGAAACCAATGAAGTGGTCGAATCGTTTCCGATTGATTTTCGTCGTGTAGCTACAGCCACAGCTGCTGACCCTGTCCTTGCTACTGTTTTGCGTTTTGTTGCTACGCAATGGCCCTTGTCAAAGTCACGGATCGAGGATCCGTTGGTTCGCCGATTTTTTACTCACAAGGAGAGACTTTTTGTTCGACGTGGTGTTTTGTTGTTGCGTTCTGATAATGATCAGTCCTGAGTCGTGCTCCCGCTTTCGTTACAGTCCTCCGTTTTACGGCCTCTTCACCAAGCACATTGGGGTATAGTGCGAACGAAACAACTTGCTCGTCAGCACTGTAGTTGGTTTGGAATCGATGCTGCGATATCGAATATGTGTTCTTCTTGCTTGGCGTGTGCCGAACAACAATCCACGCCGCCGCGGAAAGTCTTTGCATGGCCACAAGCCACTTCCCCTTGGCAATGCTTGCACATTGATTTTGCTGGTCCGTTCTGGAATGCTCGATGGTTGGTTCTGGTAGATGCCTTCAGTAATTTTCCTTTTGTTGTCCGGATGTCTTCCACGACGTCATCTGCCACCATCCAAGCGTTGTCTGCTGTTTTTTGCATTGAAGGTCTTCCGCAGACTATTGTTTTCGACAATGGCCCACAATTCATGTCCGCAGAATTTCAGTCATTCTGCAAGGCCAATGGTATTCAACATCTGCCATCCGCGCCGTTTTCGCCTCAGTCAAACGGTGCCGCTGAACGATTGGTCCGGACTTTCAAGTCACAGATGTTGAAGTTGAAAGAGTCGCATTCTCGGGAGGACGCGTTGTTGCTCTTTTTGTCTTCGTATCGCTCTCAGCCCCGCGATGGTCGCTCGGCGGCTGAGTTGCTCCACGGTCGTCCTCATCGAACCTTGATGTCTTTGCTGCATCCGCCGCATCAGGTTCCTGTGCAGCGGCAGTCTCCTGCTTTTGCTCCAGGCGACGTTGTATTTTATCGCCACTATCGAGGTTCACGGCGTTGGCTCGCAGGGCGCATTCTTCGCTGCCTCGGCCGCGCGATGTATTTGGTTTTGGGGGCCTCTGGTGAGGTGCGTCGGCATCTCAACAGCTGCGCCTCTGTCGTCGCACGGGTTCTGCCGCTCCCCGTCTGCTTTCAGCGACGGTGCCGTCCGGTCAGCGCCCTGGGGACCCATCTACTGGCTCGCCTCATCCCCAGGTGTTACCGACGATGCCTTACATTTTGCCCCATGGCGACGCGCCGCCGCCGCCGCCTGTTCTCCCGCCGGCGCCGCCCGCATTCGACGCTTCGCTGCAGCCGCCAAGCGCCTCCCTGGGTCACGCGCCGCCGATCGCTTCCCGTGACCAGCCGTCCTCCGCCATGGAACTCTTGCCCCCTCCGGACCACATGGCGTCTTCGCGCGTCGGATGCCCCGACACAATGGAGGTCGACCCTTCGGCCCCTCCTGTCTCTTTACGGGCGCATACACCACATGTTGACGTGCACCCTGGACTAGGTTTTCAGGCGTTTCCTAGCTCCCCTCGGACTGAATGGCCGGGTGCGGGTGGCACAGCCTCGCCTGTTGTTACGCTCCCCACCTCATCTCATACGTCAATATGGGGTCCTCCCCACGGCGGGCGGAAGCCTTATAACATGACCGTTCGCTGATTTGCGGGGGAGGAATGTGGTGTCACCGCCAGACACCACACTTGCTAGGTGGTAGCTTAAATCGGCCGCGGTCCATTTAGTACATGTCGGACCCGCGTGTCGCCACTGTGTGATCGCAGACCGAGCGCCACCACAAGGCAGGTCTCGAGATACGGACGAGCACTCGCCCCAGTTGTACGGACGACATTGCTAGCGACAATACGGACGAAGCCTTCCTCTCATTTGCCGAGAGACAGTTAGAATAGCCTTCTGCTAAGTCCATGGCTACGACCTAGCAAGGCGCCAATTGTAACAGTGCATGTATCTTACGAGTCTCATTTGTATAGTCAAGAGAGATGTATCACAAGGAGTGATTAAAAGTTAAGTATATTCCAAAGCTACGTATTTTCTTTATAGCAGTCATAACGTATCCTGTTCCAGACTTGACGCCAGTCGGCGTGTGTGTACGCGTGCCATTCTTTCGGCTCCCTTCCCAGTGTGGCGTAACTAGCTTGTTACGCCACAACACTTTATACATTTCCCAAAAACTCCCCTACGAAGCGAATACCAGTCTGAAACGGTACGCTCACTCACACAACATTTATGCACACACAACCACACAGGATACCTCAAACACCAACAGTATGTAATTTTTATTACATCCCTCAAGGTCAGCTTCGATTTCGCAAACCATGTTCCTAGTCTACTTGAGCGCCATCTACATCTCCATATGAATAAGTCGTGAGTACGACGAGCAGACGAACTTATCATGCGCATATGTTCGCCGCACTCACGACATCGAACGTAATCAGCAAGAAGATCAGACATTTGCAGAAATCGAATGATTGCCATCATATCCACGCACAAAGCCTGCTTTAAGTCTTCCATATTCATGGGAATAGATAAATTCATACCTGCGAAAGAAATTCAAAAACTAAAAATTCTTGTGAATGAAAAACTATTCTCCCTCATTATCTCAAACTCACTAAGAATGAAGTTAAGTACCGAATGAATTGGAAAGAGACAATTATTTACATCGATTCAAACGAAAAAAGTCCAGTGCTGTATTATAAAAACACATTCATTTATTTAAATTTACAATTTATCCAAAGCAGACAGCCGATTTAGTATCTGTCGGTCTAAACTCTAAAGTAAGGACCTCAATATCTATAAGTAACCTATGACGTCATTGGTCAAAGCCGACGGGTTGTATCCCGTTCTTCAGTTGACCCTCTGTACTTCATGTCAAGATGTCATCAAATGGGAGCAAAGCAAATCAAATCAAACGAATTACGCCAAAGATCATATTCAGCACAATAGAGATCACTGATTCAGCTCCATAAATTAGAACTTTGGTTCTTGCAAAATACGAAAACGAAATATTAAACTCTAACACGACTTTAAAGAGTCATCAAACATCCCACCAATTATTATATACCACTATATTTCCCAAATATTATCCTTATTTTTCACAGTGATGGCGATTACTTGTACGGCTTTGGAAGTGCCGGTATTTGTAACTCTGACCGCATCTCTTTTTCTTTGCTTTTGGTACAGTAACTTTGGTTTGTGTACAATTACAAATCTACGCATGTGGGATTGTTTACATTTTGGTTTGTGTCATTGTATGATTGTGTGGTATTACCAATTTCTGTTGGTCACTGAAATGGCAGCAGCTCTTCCTCAGAAAAAATACTATAGGCAACGGGCTCATTCAAATCCGATTGCAGACCACTGCTTTGATTAGTGAGTAACTTCATTTACTAATTTTGGTCGTTTTTAAATTGATACTTGCGCTATTGTAAGTTCATTTTAGTGTTTAACATCTTATCAAAACATGATTGAAAGCGGATCCGAAACTAAAAGTGTGGTTTTGCACAAAATTAGACGATCTGGGCCAAAAACTAACTGAAAAGGACCACAAAGACGCAGTTATTGCAGAGCTTTTATAAGAGATATGTATTTTAAAATATACCATTACCAACAGAAGCACCCAAACAGTAACTGCAACTGTGAGTCATCTTTCCGTTTCACTTTTCAAAAGAACCCAAGTGCACAGTGATAAAAATCTGTTAGCTAACCAATGTGAACAAACTTCAGATCAGTGCTGGACAAAAATTGCAAATAACCTAGATACAAAATTAGTGCTATCAGATAGCCATGGACATGGACCTGCCTAAATTATTAATGAATCAACATAGCTGATAGCAACCAGTGTCATGAAACCAAGCGGCCCTTTGTGTGAAGTAGTGAAGCCAGTAAAATCTACAGCTGGGACAGTCTGAACCAAAACAGTTTTGTTGTTTTAATAGGGGGTCAAATGACATGTTGTTGTTGTTGTAGTCTTCAGTCCTGAGACTGGTTTGATGCAGCTCTCCACGCTACTCTATCCTGTGCAAGCTTCTTCATCTCCCAGTACCTACCGCAACCTACATCCTTCTGAATCTGCTTAGTGTATTCATCTCTTGGTCTCCCTCTACGATTTTTACCCTCCACGCTGCCCCCCAATACTAAATATGTGATCCCTCGATGCCTCAGAACATGTCCTACCAACCGAGCCCTTCTTCTAGTCAAGTTGTGCCACAAACTCCTCCTCTCCCCAATCCTATTCAGTACCTCCTCATTCGTTATGTGATCTACCCATCTAATCTTCAGCATTCTTCTGTAGCACCACATTTCAAAAGCTTCTATTCTCTTCTTGTCCAAACTATTTATCGTGCATGTTTCACTTTCATACATGGCTACACTCATACATATACTTTCAGAAACAACTTCCTGACACTTAAATCTATACCCGATGTTAACAAATTTCTCTTCTTCAGAAACGCCTTCCTTGCCAATGCCAGTCTACATTTTATATCCTCTCTACTTCGACCATTATCAGTTATTTTGCTCCCCAAATAGCAAAACTCCTTTACTGCTTTAAGTATCGACATATAAAAACAAATCTCAAATGGCCATATGCACAAACAAATGTCATTTACTGCACCATACCACACAGGTTGACTTACCATAATGGTGCTCTGTAAACAAAGAAATCACAGTGACTAATAAACTTTACTCAGATATTTGCAATCCGTTCAGAAAAATCCACATTATTGACACCAGCTCCGTTGGTCACAGATTTCATACTGCTCACAGCTTGTATCTTAACGGACTGGATAAGCAACTGATAACCAAACAGATTGTTACAACAGAAAAAGCACCTATAACAAGGACAGTATTGCCAGCAACAATATCACCAACATTACAATCACCTGCAGCTATAATTTAAGAATAATCATTGGATGCAAATGAGGAATATCACCTTCAAAATCTGGCAGCTGATACATCATCATCCACATTAGGGACATGTGGAGAATCATCTGAGGACACACCAGAAACTCCAGTGGCTACAACACCATCAGTAATAACAATTGCAGCACTGACAAAACTAGCAGCATCCGTAGCAAAAACAACAGTGGCAGAAGCAGCACTAACAACAATAGTTGTTGTAGCAGCAACAGTAACAGCAACAACACTACCATCCAAAGGAGGGAGAGAGCTAAGGTTGAAGAAACAGTGTGAAGTGTTGTGGGTGAACAGAAAACAGTGCCTCCTCTGTGACTAAATGATCTTTTAGTCAAAGGCAGCAGGAGAAAAAAACCAGTAAGATAAGTAACGGTAGCTAATTTTTTGGGGTGTATTTAGATGATAAATTATCTTTGGGTCAACATGTAAATATGTTAGTGATAAATTGTCAAGAGTAATTTATTTGGCAGCTTTGGGATTTTATATCTGAAATATATGTCAGAACATCATATTTGAAAGCATAATATTGTATGCTGTTATTTAAGAGTGTGCGCGAGTGCGTGCGCTTGCATGCGCGCACGCACATACACACGCACACACACACACACACACACACACACACACACACACAATGTTCAGTGTTTTAGTTTATATGAGGAAGACGGAGAAAATATAGGTTGTTATGACACAAGAAGCAATAGATGTACTTAAATTCCATATCACAGACTTAAATCACTTACTGTACAAGATTTACCAGAACAAGTGTTCAAACAAACACTGTCTGACTGGTTCATAGTCACATAGTCAACCAATTTTACAATATAAGGGAATGTACCAAATGTAACATAAAACTGTAATGTTAATAAGTAGCCTTTTGTTTTCTTTAAATTATCAACTTTATTATATTATGTGTGTGACATTTTATATTACTGCAATGACCTAATGAAAGTAAAATTGTTATTATTGTCATAATTATCATAGCATTATTAAAGAATATAAAGGACTGTTGAAGATGCCATTAGATAGCAACACATTTTTTGAAATACTTACATAGTTGATTACAACACTAAAGACCAGGCTAATCTTGATGTTGGTTTAGTCGAGAACACTTGTGAGTTTAAGTTTTTAGTGATCAAAGAATAATTCCTAGTAAAAAACAGCTGCAGAATGTCATTATAAGTTAATGAATTTATGGTGGATGGCAATCTGCCCTTTACATAATTGTTGATATTCCAGCTAAGACTTTTCACTGTATGAATTAGAGACAAAGGTACATTAAGCAATTCATTTAAAACACTCAGCTATCCTTAGCTAGTAACTGTAGCTGTTGTATTTCCTACAGTGTTTTGCTTGTACTTTATAAGTGCTGTTTTCTAACATCACCACTTGTTTTGCTTCTAGCCCAGTACACCCAGAAAATATGAATTGGTCAGAGTTGTATCCAATGTACTTCAAAAATAATTCGGAGGGAAATTCAGCTGAAAAATCAGAGACAAAATGTGTGGAATTTGCTGATATTGGCTGTGGTTATGGTGGTCTCCTAGGTAACAGAGTAAAATCCTTAATAACTATTTGGTTCATTGAGTAAATCTAGGGTAGTATTATACATTCTGTAATAAATTTGCTTTCTGCACCTTCTCAATAACGATTCTTTGCAGTGAGGTGAATACCTGAAGTAAATGGTGTGTATCCAAGTTCCCAACATGACAGTGAGATCACTTTTGAAGATGAAAGTTGAAATTTCCTAGGTTAATCTTGGGCGTCAATTTGAACTGTTGTGCAGCTGTGCAACATCCATACCTAACTGTTGGTCAACAAAACTGTTAATGTGAATAAAAGTATTTCAGTTAGGTGGAATGTAATTAGCTGAATCACTTCGATTTTATCATCATTCTATGAAATCCAGGTCCAAAATACATGCTGAGTGAGTAAGCAATGAGGCTCATGTCTGTTCCTGGTGTGTAAACTGCTGAATGACTATTCTGTACAAGCAGATTTTGTCACTAGTACTTTTGCCTGATGGATGTAAGATGAAGTCTGGTCATTTATTCATTAATTTGTTCATTATGTATTTCAAATGTTGTGCTTTGAAATGTAATGAAAGTAAATCAGGATATGTCTTTTCATTTAGTTTTTCAGAATAAACAAATTTTTATTTTGTCTGCCACAGCAATAGAACTTCTGTGTCATCAGTCAACTTGGAGGAACTGTCCTTTTTTGAAATTTACTGTCCATTAACATCCAATAAATGTACTCATTGCTCTTGTTTTCCTATAAATTTGATTTACAGTAACAACTTTCGGCGCAGACAGAGAAAGTTATATGTTAGAAATGACAGCCAGCAGCTTCTAAATGGTGCCAAACATCAATCATTGTACCTGGCCTAACAGCAGTACATTATGCAGCCTTGAATAAAAGTCTCTCGGTGTACATGCCGCGTCAATTCAGGATAAAACTCCAAGCTTTCGACCACTACTACCATGGTCGTCGTCAGGGCTAAAACTGACGGTCGTAAACTAGCGAGGCTCCCACTTTTATATACACAGGACGGCTTCTGATTGGCTGGAATACGTCATAGCAACAGCAATATGGCGCATAGTGAAGTGGTGCCCTCTACTTCCATAGATGTAGTTTCTATCCCACGTTGCTTGCATCGCCATCCCTTGAATCAGGAGGTGAAGTGCGGTAAGTTTTCCTCTGCGGTTTTTCTTTATCCAGTGCACTCTTCCAGGTGTTGTTAAGTGCTTAGCTGTTGTCTCTGTTAAAGTTATTATCGCTAAGTATAATTTCAACTGCTTCCCGGATCACAAAGTCCCAGTAATTCGATGCATGGGCTATTACTCTCGTTTCTTCAAATAAAATCTTATGTTTGTTAAGCAGGTTATGCCACTGCTGATTTTTCCAAATACCAGTATTTCAGGTGGCGCTGGTGCTCGATGCAACGGTTGGCAACGGTTCTTACAGACTAGCCCTGCATTCGCAAGGAATACTATAAATTCCTGGCACCCTTAAGCCGAGACTATCTTTGACTGGTCTCAACATTTCCTTAATTTTCCTTGGTGGTCGGAAAACTGGAAAGTGGAAGCCGCGCTATGTGTTGGTCCTCTTCTTGTTTATGGATGGCATTGTGTATTGCTTTCTCGGACAATACTGATTTAATTTCACCAGCAGAATAACCATTCTTCTTGAAAACAGTCGTCAAATGCTTAATCTCGGGACCAAGGTGGTCCTTGTCGGAAATAGTCGTGGCTCTGTGTACTAAAGTATTCAGCATAGTTCTCTTCTGAGACGGATGATGGAAGCTGTAGCTATTCAGATATAAGTCTGTATGTGTTGGCTTCCTTTACACAGAATGGCCCAGTCATCCATCTGGTTTTCGCTCCACCAAAACATCTAAAAAAGGTAACTTCCCTTCCTTCTCTACCTCCATTGTAAATTTTATGTTAGGATGTACACCATTCAAATGTTTGACATTACACTTAGTAACACCTGGAAGAGTGCACTGGATAAAGAAAAATCGCAGAGGAAAACTTCCCGCACTTTACCTTCTGATTCAAGGGATGGCGCTGCAAGCAACGCGGGATGGAAACTACATCTATGGAAGTAGAGGGCACCACTTCACTATGCGCCATATCACTGTTGCTATGATGTATTCCAGCCAATCAGAAACCGTCCTGTGTATATAAAAGTGGGAGCCTCGCTAGTTTACAGTTTACGACGACCATGGAGGTAGTGGTTGAAAGCTTGGAGTTTTATCCTGAATTGGCCTGGCATGTACACAGAGAGACTTTTATTCAAGAAATATGTCGTGAAAGACTTCATATCCATATTATGCAGCCTTGTTTAAACTTATTGATTGTAGTAGGTTTTTATTGATACAAGTCATCGTTTGTGGACACCAGCAGTTAGAAGACCACAGCTATCAAATCAGAAGTGTGAGGTGGGTTCTCAAGAGGCCCTATTTGACCTACTCAATGTCCATGTAATCATCCAGGGTCAACCTGATTTCTTAATTGTGAGGCAAGTCTCCATCTTGTTGCATACGTAAAACCTGTCATCGCCATACAAGATTGGGACGGCACACAAAATCCGTGACTGAAAGATACCAAGGAATGTCTGACCAGTTATAGTGCACTCAAAAAAGAAGGGACCAATCAAACCACACAATGACAGACCACATCACACATTAAGCACCAGTATCTTTACTACCTTCTTCGGGGTCCCAGTAGATGCATTTATGGCGATTTGCAGTACCATTGAGTTTGAATTGTGTGTCTTCACACCCTACAACTTACCCTGCAAAGTTTTCATCCTTATGAACCTTGTCCTGAAACCACTTACAGTGGTGATACAGATCATCCTCGTTCATCGCATATAGCGATCTTGGAATTTACACGTGCCACTTTGCAGCCTTAAGACTGAACTGGAGAGTCATTTTTCATTAAAGAATCTGAGTAGTTAGTATGCAGACAGAAACTCAAAATGAGTGACTTACTTAAATTTAACTTTCAGGTCAAAAAGAGAAAAAATAAACTCCAATAATATATTAAACTTATTCAGTCACAAAGCACTTCTTAAAATTGTGACTAAATGAGAGTCCATAATCAAGATCGTGAGTTGTGTGTCAGAAGTAACGCAAGAGGCTCCTTTCGGCTGCACGAGAAGTAGTACTGTTCACAGTAAATGGGCCTGTACTTATACAGCTGTAGGTAACTGTTATTCTGTGATAAATATGAATGTGTTCACTCTGAGTGGGAGATAAACAGTAGTTATTTAAGTAAGTATCAATTGTCCTCAGAAGTAGCAGATCTAGTGTTAACTGTACTATATTACAAAGAAATTATTGTTAGTAAAGACTTTACATCTAGTTTCTTTGTTAATATATATGTAGACTCATATCACACACATGAAGCTCTCCCTTAAAGATAAGATTTAAGGAATCTAACAATATTATGAAAAGGAAAGTTGCCACTCACCGTATGGTGGAGATGCTGAGTTGCAGACAGGCACAACAAAAAGACTCTCACAATTATAGCTTTTGGCCATTAAAGCCTTCGTCAACAACAACACACACACACACACACACACACACACACACACACACACAAATGCAACTCTCACACAAAACTGCAGTCTCGGGGGCAACTGAAACTACAAGGGTATTCCTGATATTCGCAGTACACGTGAAACGGTCATACGGGAAAACCCCCACTTCATCACTACCACAGAGATGCTGTGTCCCACTGCGTGCCATTGTAGCAGCAGTGACCAATGTAACAACTGCGCCAGACACTTTTTGTCTTATATAGGCGCTGCTGACTGCTACGCCTGTTTATTTATCTCTGTGCTTGAATACGCATGCCTATACAAGTTTCTCTGGCACTCCAGTGTATTACCAAACTATTAGTTTAATAAGTTATGGTTGCAAAATACTAACACGAATTTTTTATAGAAGAGTGGAAAAATTGGTAGAAGCTGACCCGGGAAAAATCAGTTCGGATTTCAGAGAAATGTAGGAAAACACTAGACAATACTAAATCAATGACTTATCTTAAAACATAGTTAAGGGAAGACAAACTTGTATTTATAGCATTTGTGGACATAGTGAGAGGTTTTGACAGTGTTAACTAGCATACTCTCTTTGAAATTCTGGGTGTAGCAGGGCTAAAATACAGGGACAAAATGCTATTTACAACTTTTACAGTAATCAGATGGCAATTATCAGAGTTGAGGGGCATGAAAGGAAAGCAGTGGTTGAGAAGGGAGTGAGACAGGGTTGTAGCCCATCACCAGTGTTATTCAATCTGTACATTGAGCCAGCAGTAAAGAAAAAGAAGAAACATTTGGAGTATGAATTAAAGTTCTGGGAGAAGAAATAAAAACTTTAAGGTTTGCTGATGACATTGTTTTCTGTCAGAGACAGCAAAGAACTTGAAAGGGCAATAGAATGGAATGGACAGTGTCTTGAAAGGCAGATATAAAGTAAACATCAACAAAAGGGAAACAAGGATAATGGAATGTATTCAAACTCAACCAGGTGATGCTGAGGGAATTACACTACTGGCCATTAAAATTGCTTCACTAAGAAGAAATGCAGATGATAAATGGGTATTCATTGGACAAATATATTATAGTATAACTGACATGTGATTATATTTTTACGCAATTTGGGTGCATAGGTTCTGAGAAATCAGTACCCAGCACAACCATGTGTGGCTGTAATAACGGCCTTGATACACCTGGGCACTGAGTCAAACAGAGCTTGGATGGCGTGTCCAGGTACAGCTGCCCATGTAGCTTCAACATGATACCACAGTTCATCAAGAGTAGTGACTGGCGTATTGTGACGAGCCAGCTGCTTGGCCACCATTGACCAGACGCTTTCAATTGGTGAGAGATCTGGAGAATGTGCTGGCCAGGGCAGCAGTCGAACATTTTCTGTATCCAGAAAGGCCTGTACAGGACCTGCAACATGCAGTCGTGCATTATACTACTGAAATGTAGGGTTTCGCAGGGATCGAATTAAGGGTACAGCCACAGGTCGTAAAACAAATGGAATGTAACATCCACAGCGTCGGTGCAAACAAGAGGTGACCGAGACGTGTAACCAATGGCACCCCATACCATCACGCCGGGTGATATACCAGTATGGCGATGATGAATACACGCTTCCAATGTGGGTTCACCGCAATGTCGCCAAACACGGATGCAACCATCATGATGCTGTAAACAGAACCTGGATTCATCCGAAAAAATGACGTTTTGCCATTCGTGCACCCAGGTTCGTCGCAGGTGCTCCTGTCTGTGATGCAGCATCAAGGGTAACCGCAGTCATGGTCTCCGAGCTGATAGTCCATGCTGCTGCAAACGTCATAGAACTGTTCACACAGATGGTTGTTGTCTTACAAACGTCCCCATCTGTTGACTCAGGGATCGAGACATGGCTGTACCCTCCGTTACAGCCATGCGGATAAGATGCCTGTCATCTCGACTGCTAGTGATACAAGGCCATTGGGATCCAGCACGGCGTTCCGTATCACTCTCCTGAACCCACCGATTCCATATTCTGCTAACAGTCATTGGCTCTCAACCAGCGCAAGCAGCAATGTCGCGATACGATAAACTGCAATCGTGATAGGCTACAATCTGACTTTTATCAAAGTCGGAAACATGATGGTACGCATTTCTCCTCCTTACACGAGGCATCACAACAACGTTTCACCAGGCAACGCTGGTCAACTGCTGTTTGTGTATGAGAAATCAGTTGGAAACTTTCCTCATGTCAGCACATTGTAGGTGTCGCCACCAGTGCCAATCTTGTGTGAATGCTCTGAAAAGCTAATCATTTGCACATCACAGCATCTTCTTCCTGTCGTTTAAATTTTGCATCTGTATCACGTCGTCTTTGTGGTGTAGCAATTTTAATGGCCAGTAGTGTAGATTATGAAATGAGACACTTAAAGTAGTAGGTGAGTTTTGTTATTTGAGCAGCAGAATAACTGATGGTAGCCAAAGTAGAGACGATGGATGATAAGCACTTAAAACACAAAGAGAATACAAGCTTTCGTATCATAGTGCTACAGAAGAATTCTGAAGATTAGGCAGTCAGACATAACTGACGAGGAAGTACTTGACGGAATTGGGGAGTAAAGAATTTTTTGGCAAACTAGAAGAGGGGCCAGGTTGATAGGACACATTCTTAGACATCAAGGGATCTCCAGTTTAGTATTGGAGGGAAGTGTGGGGGGTACAAATTGTAGAGGGAGACCAAGAGGTGACTGTAGTAAACAGATTAAGAAGGGTGTAAGTTGCAGCACTTATTTGGAGTGAACAGGCTTGCACAGGATAGAATAGCATGGAGAGCAGCATCAAACCAGTCTACAGGCTGAAGACCACAACAAAAACGCCTCGTATTATCATACTTTGTTAATAAGTGTTGGTGTGCTACTGAATCAAAAAAATCCAAGAATGCTGTATCTACCTGAGTGCCTTGATCCATGGTTTCCATGGGTTTTGCATTGAGTGATGTTTTCAGAGCCCATGCTGGTTATTGTGCCTCACTACAGGGCCCAGATTATATTTTAAGATTGTACAATAGATGGTTGCCAATGATATTGTTCAATAGTTTTGTTGAGCACTTCTACCTTTGCAGACATTTGTGGTCTGTATTTCCTTCCAGCTGTTGGTCACAGCTCTTTGTCCATGGTATCTACACACTATTATGATTTAAATGTGTGCTATCTCAGACACAAATAGGGACACCATCAGGCTTTGGCATATTGTCCAATTTTAGTTATTTAAGCTGTTCATGTGGTTCTAATGTGTGTGTGTGTGTGTGTGTGTGTGTGTGTGTGTGTGTGTGTGTGTGTGTGTCACTGTGTCACTTATCTTTGCAGAATTATCTGACTGGTTCTCCATGGATCTCCTTTGTAAGGGAACATATGAGAATTGAGTTCAGCATTTCTGCTTTTGCTTTGCTATGCTAAATTTCAGCTCCTGATGCCACTGGCAGTCTTTACATAAGATAATGTTCTGCTAGAGTAGTCATTGAAGGCTTAATGTGTTGCTCGTTTGACAACCAAACTTGTTTCATTTAGCATTTCTCTCTGTCTACCTTTGTGAGGTTTGTGTTAGTTGCTGTTACTTTAGAAATTTCATTATATAGATAGTACCATGGGCTGTCCCATACATCACAAACTGTTCTACTAGGTACAAGTACTTGGTCAGCTGCTCTCCTAAATTTCAGCCAGAGTTCACATTACATGCCGCTGCCCAGAGCTAAATGTTTCAAGAGTCTCATTGAGATATAACACTTCTGTCACTTCATCTAAATTACTGTTCATGCAAGTCTTTTTGCATGTTTTATTTGCCCTTTACATGTTGGTAATCATCTGTCACCATATCATATTTGCTAATGCCAATTTCAATATGGACATCTTCAAAGAAGTTATATCTGTTGCCATTAGACTTTACCTATTTTCACCATGAGCAATCTTTCAAACTATGTTTTCTAGATTATTTCCGGAAAAGACATTTGGTATTGTTTCGCAAGATATCATGTTACATTCATTACTGAGGGAGTTGTAATTTTGGCTTCAGTTTCACAGTCTACCTGACAATGACACATCACTGAGATTTGTCTCCATACCTCACAGTCTAACATATACTTTCATGATACAGCTGCCCATTATGTCACCCACTGTAATAGTAACCCAAATTGATTACAGCATCTGGTGAATGAACAGTACATCGTTTATAGTGGCATGAGGATTGTTTCATTTTTTGATTTTTATGCTATCAGGGATGTGTGTACTACAATAAGTTGAGGAAGACACCTAACTGATCATTGTAGGGGCCTCAAAGACACCTGAATTAATACTATAAATTAAATTTAAATAATAGAAAGCCCAATTCAGCTTTACAGTGAAGGTATAATGTTTGATATATAGCCTCTGTTGATCGGTACAGCAGCAATTATGTA
This sequence comes from Schistocerca piceifrons, assembly GCF_021461385.2. Classification (NCBI taxonomy): domain Eukaryota; kingdom Metazoa; phylum Arthropoda; class Insecta; order Orthoptera; family Acrididae; genus Schistocerca; species Schistocerca piceifrons. The sequence goes on along the minus strand of NC_060138.1, from coordinate 449,106,695 downwards.
AGTTTTTTGGAACTATCAAAATATCGGCTTTGGCTGGTTACATTATCAAGATGGGGGATACCACCATTTTGCTCTTCTACAATACAGTATCGTAATGTCACATGTTAAAAACATGAACAGACAAATATAATATGAAATGTATTTAACTGACAAAAACATCAAACTAGTGAAGCACCCATTGCAGCTAGTGGTTTTTTGACAGGAACAAACAAAATATGCAACATTCCTACCATTAAATACAATCCAAAATATAAACTTACACAAAAATCCAGCAATTGAAATCCAAAAAAACTCAACAGGCCTAAATGAAATCAGGAAAAGTGAACTGTACTATACCAACAAACAAATGAATCTGCAAAAACTGTTATTGGAAATTTCTCTTGACTTACATAGCTAAAATTAAGTACACTACATCACAACACCACACATAGCACCAAAACGCCAGTATCGAAAAGTTAACTTTAGTTGTTTAGCTCAAACAAAGTCAGTGATATGAAAACTCGCTCATGTAACTATTATCGAAAGCCCAGCTTGATCGAAATAGTTACAATGAACTTCACTATACCCACCAACCACAATAAGTCATCACCTTTAGCTAACAAAGACAACCCGAAAATTCGTAAAAAGCTACATTAATATCGATTTCAATATAGAAGTAACCTACAAATGTACACATATTGTAAAATTTGTGTGTGTGTTTGTGTGTGTGTGTGTGTGTGTGTGTGTGTGTCAAATATAAAAAGCTCAATCCAAACACAAACTAATATCAATTTAACACAGTATGATTGTTAATGGCCATCTCATGAGCACAAAACCCAATAATGAGTGACAGCAAAAATAATGCTTTAACAACACAAAACCAGTATCCTGAATGGCCAGTTAGGCTTTTTGAACCAGACAGTCACTTGACATTCTTAACGGATAAAGTTAGTAATATTTATGTGGTGGGATGTGAGTTGTGATCTAGACTGTTCATCATATGTGGCCTTGCTGCCCCCCCACATACAAGCACCAGATCCTCTTACCTCTCAATTCTGTAACCATGCCCCCTCTCAACTTGGGATCATTATCAGTATTAATGTACAGTTCACTGCTGCCACTGAAAATCCATTTTTCCCTCTTCTACCTGCCTATACTTTCCTACCTGTTCCTAGCTCCATATTTCCTCTTCCAGTTACACTAATTGTTGTGTTGGCAGAAGAGCCAACACCGTGTTACTAGTGGAGGCCGAAATGCACGCGTTTTAGCTCATGCAGGCTGGCGTGAGGAGGGAAGAACTATATTGACGTGAGGTCTGGAACATAACAAGGAATTAGAATTCAGAAAGTGGACATAATTAGTTTGATACTTAACTTTAATCCATTAATGATGAACGTCACTCTTGACAGTACATGATTCACAATATTATCTGTTCAGAATACATTCATAGTAACTGAATATGGCGCCTTGCTAGGTCGTAGCAAATGCCATAGCTCAAGGCTATGCTAAACTGTCTCCGAAAATGCGAGTGTATGTAGACAGTGAACCATCGCTAGCAATGTTGGCTGTACAACTGGGGCGAGTGCTAGGGAGTCTCTCTAGACTAGACCTGCCATGTGGCGGCACTTGGTCTGTAATCACTGATAGTGGCGACACGCGGATCTGACGTATACTAACGGACCGCAGCCGATTTAAAGGCTACCACCTAGCAAGTGTGGTCTCTGGTGGTGACACCACACTAATCATTTCCTCTTCCCCAACAACTACAGGTGTGAAACTGCATATTGGGGGGGGGGGGGGGGGGGGGGGTTTAATATAGGAAAAAGTGAAAACTAATGAAATATTTATTTGTTTCTGTTCTGTTTTTTCCTTTACTGTTCAATATTTTTAAAAGAATGATTTACTTACTTTCAGTTACTTTATCACCAATGTTCCCGGACACACTTATGCTAGGCATGGAAATTCGCATAAAAGTTTCAGACTACGTAATGGATCGAATATCTGCCTTGAGGCTCCAGTATCCTGGCAAGTATGAGAACATAGCTTGCCTCCGCTCAAATGCAATGAAGTATCTTCCCAACTTTTTTAGAAAAGGACAAGTATGTTAGTATGCTCAGAACTTCTCTCTGACCGAATTTTGATTATCTTTGGTCTGGATACTTACTTTTGTTTAACTGTTTCAGCTGAAGAAAATGTTCTTCTTGTACCCTGATCCTCATTTCAAGAAGTCTAAGCACAAATGGAGAATTATTAACAAAACACTTTTGGCAGAATATGCTTATGTCTTAGCTGTTGATGTAAGTTAAAAGTTCTGTTAATTTTTGTTGGCACAGAGTGTATGTTTTTTGTGATTGTGTGAAGCCAGTATAATTGTATATAGCATAGAAATTTTCTTTCCTGATTCTGCAATATTTTTTATTTACTTGCTTATCACTTTTTTGCCTTCCTTGGTCACAACCAAGATGCCAAAAGCCAGTTACACAGTGAATAAAATCACTATAAAACCAATTAAGATTTTCATTTTTATCATTAAAATCACATTCTTGCAAGCACGGGCAGAGAATTCAATTCACGAAAAATACTGCTTGGTCACCTTATCATTTTTTTTTCCTGTGACTTAGTAGATTTCATTATGAAATGAGTATTTACACAACTAGAGGCTGTCAGCTGCTGGCGATTTCACTGTGTAATTCATTTTTCTTCCAGGTATGCCATTTATTGTTCTGTTCAGATGATACTGCTATTGATTTTGAAGTCATGTAACTACCTTTAGAGGCACCTTCTAGAAGTCCAAGTTGTAGTCAAGTTCCAAAATGTATTTCCTAGGCTTTTCCAGAACCTTATAATAAATGCTCATTGACTCCTAATTAGCATACGTAAGTGTGCCAAACTAAGAAAAAATAGGGCTTTCAAACTGCCAGAAGACACAAAATGAATTTTTTTTATTCCAGTGAAAATCAGTGTCCTTGCAGCTGTATTTTATATTTTATTTTTATGTTTATCTCACATCTAACTATTGATTTCAAGATAATAGTGTCTCATCTTCAGGTACCTATTGAATGTGCTTCTTGAATGTAAGTATTGTAACTGCCCTCCATCAAGAAAATTGCATATAATACGTCTGCCTAAGGTTCTGGTGGCTCTTGATTCATGAAACATGTCATACAAGAACCTGAAGATAAGACAGACTTGATATGGATGGAAGTTTTAATGTACAAGCATTGTGAAACTTACCTTAGGAGTCTTTAATGAAATTGATCTTATTGAGACTGGAGATGGGATAGATGGAGATATTTGTGCATTGGATCAGATTTATTATAAATGTGGTCTGATGAGTATGAAACATATGAAATAGGAAAGGGTCGTCAGAGGTCATCATAATCTGAGAGAATGTTAATGCAATGTAATATGTGATAAGGACAATCAATATAACTTTAAATGGGATGGAGCCCATCCCACAGCAGGGGTTCGGTATCTTCTACCTGTGTCATATCAAAGAAGTTGCTTGATTGATTCATACTAAGATAATACTGAGCAAAAACAAGGATGTTCCTCTGAAATCTATCAAAAAATTCATTAATTTCATATGCAGTCATAGCACTTGTTTGGGTAACTAAGCAACAAACAGCATGCTTCTGTAAAATCTGGAAAAAATCATTAAATTCTGATGCAGTCTCATCAGTTTTTTGGGTAATAGATTGTCAAGGTAGCTAACAGATGTGAACAGAATAATAATTTCTGAGTTATACTGGTGGTTGGATGTACCATTAGAATAAATAATTTTGTACTAATGGATGTCTGGCTGGATCATTCACAGTGTGAAGTGGCAGCAACCGTGTTTGCAGATATTAAGTATTTTGTGATTGGATCAGTTTGCTTGGAAGTATGAAGAAGATCTTTGTGTTATGTGTGTTTTAACACCACTTGTATTTAGCATGTGACTCTGGAAAAGTACAGATTACTGTAAAATGAGAGCAGTTTTAGCTGTTGGAGGAGCTACTATTGGGAATGGGCACCTCAATCTAGTGTACCCAAATAATTGTAGTTTTGCTCACATGTTTTACACCTATTGTATCTTCTGTGGCCTTATCTTGCTACAATTCAGTCCTCCAGCCACCCTTGGAAATGGTCATAGACATGTTTGCACATACTCTCCCCTCCAAACCCACACTGCCCCCCCCCCCTCTCTCTCTCTCTCTCTCTCTCTCTCTCTCTCTCTCTCTCGCTCTCGCTCACTCACCATTTTACTAGTTTACTTCTCTGTGATACAGATCACGATGTTTTCATCTTTTCAGGCAGTAGTGTATACAGTAACAGACGTCAGGGACCTCCATGAATGGATGGTGCAACATTTCACTGAGCATCCTTTGTTTGTTCGGCTTTCGGATGACGATATTGTAAGTAGTCACAGGAATCAGTTAGTAACACTACAATTTTTGCAACTGGTAACCAATACATTCTCTGTTTTCAGAAGGATGATCCAGTTATTGAGAAGCTGTACGACAGTTCTGAAGAAGGTCAGAAAGTTTCCCGTAACCATGGTGAGAAATTTCTGGCAGTCTTCAGGAGAGTTCCAGATCCTTATGTTTCAAAATGATGCAAATTTATGTACATGTTATTTACTTTATTTTCAATAAAATCACATACAAATACGGTTGTAAAATATTTTTTAGAGAACTGACATAACTGCGTGCAGTTCTAGTAGTCGTCTCAGCTGTGTACAAATGGCACCAATGTGTTCTGGAACTTAAATTCAAATGGAATGATAAAGAATTAGATGTTTTGGCTGCAGTAACTGGAATGAAAATACTGTACATGTTCAGTACAAATGTAAAAGAACAATAGTAATATAGAATGGGGAGGGGGAGGCAAAGAGAATAGTTTAGTCACTTATCTTAAAGAGAATACATGAGTACTGAACTAAACCGAAGCATATCTAAAAATTAGGTATCAACACTATTTGCAAATGGACTTCTTTACTGCTGTTAAAAACTTTTACCACCAAGGTGTTTCTTAACGTGAAGGTACTTGATGCCAGTAAAGGTAATTTGGGCAGTGGATGAAACAGTCCATTGGACATGAACATTTACCCAAACATGGAACTTTTCTGTTAATTTAAAAGATATTTATAGCCATTTATGAATTTCTGAAATGTTTTGGTGCCCATAAAGGTGACGACTCTTTACCATCTGTATGATGTCAGAGCCTATGGTCTAGGGGTAGCGTCTTTGGTTAGTAATCAAAATGTCCTCAGTCCCAGGTTTGAATCCTGCCACTTCTTAAATTTTGATTAATAATCAGCATTGGCTGCCAAAAACTTCCGGCGTAAGAAGTCACCATCATTCTGCCAAAGACTTTGTCAAAGAGAGCTGATAGAGGTTCAGGGCACTCTCTTGTCCTTAGGGTGGGAAACTGCCCCTAAAGGCAGAAGAATCAGCAATGATCAACGGCATGAGGCTGCAGAAGGCAATGAAAACCACTGTGTTAAAGAAACATAACGTGTATCCACAAGACATGTGGCCTATAATTGAAAAAGTGTCATGATGATCTCTACATTGTCAAAAGATTCTGAATAGTCCCCCATTTTGATCTCCGGGAGGGGACTGCCAAGGCGTAGGTGACCATCAGAAAAAGACTGAATAATCAATGAAAGGAAAATGTTCTATGAGTTGGGCATGGAATGTCACAAGCTCGAATATGGTAGAGAAGCTAGAAAATCTGAAAAGGGGAAATGCAAAGGCTCAATTTAGATATAGTAGGAGTCATTGAATTAAAATGGAAAAAAGACAAGGATTTCTGGTCAGATGAGTACAAGGTAATATCAAAAGCATCAGAAAGTGGTATAATGGGAGTAGGATTTGTTATGAATTGAAGGGTAGGGCAAAGAGTGTGTTACAGTGAACAGTTCAGTGATAGGGTTGTTGTTATCAGAAACGACAGCAAACCAACACCGACAATAATAGTTCAGGGATACATGTCCATGTCGGAAGCCGAAGGTGAAGAGAGAGAAAAGGTATATGAAGGTAATACAGTACATAAAGTGAGATGAAAATCTAGCATTTATGGGAGACTGGAATGCAGTTGTAGGAGGAGGTATTCCTAAGTTTCTCAGCACCTGCTACTTTATATTCGACTAAACTATTACAGTAATCTAGATTTTCCTTCCCGTTTAAACAGCCCCCCTATTCTTCAAAGTATCATCCATCATCTGTACACTCTACCCACTGTCGTGAGTAGTACTACTTATGCTATTCACAATCCCGAACTAATGTATGAGATGAAATTCTACTTTTTGTTTCAGTAAAGCTTAATTCCTTATTTGCTCAACAGAATCCTACTGTAGCTTTTACAGTCCAATTAATGCCCAGAGTTATTTCCTCATTCAAGTTGGGAATTACAAAACAATCCTGAACAAATGATTTGTTGTTAATTCTGAAAGACAGTAATATTTGTTTGTCCACTATTTTACTATGGCTTCTAGTAGCTCCTCTAATCTTAATCCCTGTTACTCATAACTCAACAAAATCATAAGTGTGTTTTTTTCTGTCTCTTAATTTTTCAGACATTCCACAAATTAGACTCCCTGTGTGAATCAGACAGTTATCTTTCCAGCCATCAGTTACAATAAGAATGTATGGACACGCCTGCATGTCACAATCATCTTTGTTTCCTGCTTCATACAAAAGATCCTTCCCAATTTCTTTGAGCTAATATCTTTTGCATTGTTTTGTTCAAATGGCTCTGAGCACTATGAAACTTAACATCTGAGCTCATCGGTCCCCTAGAACTTAGAACTACTTAAACCTAACTAACCTAAGGACATCACACACATTCAGGTCCTAGGCAGAATTCAAACCTGCAACCATAGTGGTCATGCGGTTCCAGACTGAAGTGCCTAGAACCGTTCGGCCACAGCAGCTGGCCCATTGTTTTGTATGTGTGGTTCTACTAACAGTTGCATGGCACTCACTGGCATATCATTTTTATAAGTTCTCTAAGTTATTTTTTGTCTCTTCCCACCAATCTGGATGGAAACTTTCAGATATCTTTTTCGGTGTATTTTTTATTCTACTATCACTACTTTCATTATCATAATGATTCCAAGTTAATCTTAAAATTTCATTATATATAAAAACAAAGATGAGGTGACTTACCGAACGAAAGCGCAGGCAGGTCGATAGACACACAAACAAACACAAACATACACACAATATTCAAGCTTTCGCAACAAACTGTTGCCTCATCAGGAAAGAGGGAAGGAGAATGGAAGACGAAAGGAAGTGGGTTTTAAGGGAGAGGGTAAGGAGTCATTCCAATCCCGGGAGCGGAAAGACTTACCCTAGGGGGAAAAAAGGACAGGTATAAACTCGCACACACGCACATATCCATCCACACATACAGACACAAGCAGCTATTGTCTTGGCACCTTATTTATTTCTTCAATCTTTTCCTGATGTTTTGCTTTCTCTGCATACTCCCTTCCCATTTTTGCACAAGTTTTTACATGATGTCTCATTACAATAGACCTTGACATCTCTATTGCTGGAATTTGTTCCTTTTCTGTATTCATAATGCACACTAAGTGATTTGTAAATTAGTATATCAATTGTAGCAGTTAACAGTCTTTTTATGCCTAAATAATAAAGAAATATCTGTTCCTGTGAGTTACTCCTTGACAAAGCAAGGTAGCTTGCTGTAAGACATTGGACTCATATTCAGTAGGATGGCAGTTAAGATCCCTGTCTGGCCATGCAGATTTAGGGTTTCGTGTTTCCCCGAATCATTTAAGGCTAGTGCCAGGATGGACTCTTTGAAAAGGATGCAGACTATTTCCCCTCTCAGTCTGACCTCTTCATTGACCAGATATTAAAATCCAGTCTTCCTTCCATCTTTGACCATTCACCGACAAATATCCCATACTCTGTGGTAGATAAATGTGGTGAAATTTTCTGCCATGTTATTGTATTCAAATACTGTATGGGAAGCTCACATATATCCTGCCCCTTTCCAGTTGTCACTGATACCTGATGAACTAATCAGCAGCATTTCCCATTTCACTGAAGATTCCATAATGATTATTCACATGAATAAGATGGTTAACATGCAGCTTCTCCTCCAACAAATGTAAAATGTCTTTTACATGAACATGATCCTCACTTTGCAACCAACACTGACATACTTTGTTTTCTGTAGAAGACATTGTAAGCAAAATGTACAGAACAGCAAACACATTTGAACTGGAGATATTGTTTGATTCTGTCAGAAGACCTGCTATGTGGGCTGTACTGGGCTGCTTTGGTTGCCCTCAGGATTTCATTAATCTAATTCAGGATCTTCAAGACAGAGCATATGCTCTGTTCACATAAGATGTCTGAATCGGTGGTGGACTTTGTAGTTACACTGACTCTCTTTGCTCTTTACTTATCATCCATGTCATGTGAAATAACAGCAGGCATCTTGTGTTTTTGAGCTCAGATCATTTTTACAGAGGTTGCTTAAATGTGCCTAAGCTTCACTCTAAAAATAATCATCATTTATATTCATATAACCATGGTCATAGTACTGCCAGTCCGCCCCCGTAGCAGAGTGGTCAGTGCGACAGAATGCCAATCCTAAGGGCCTGGGTTTGATTCCCGGCTGGTTCAGAGATTTTCTCCACTCAGAGACTGGGTGTTGTGTTGTCCTAATCATTATTTCATCTCCATCGACACGCAAGTTGCCTAAGTGGCATCAAATCGAAAGACTTGCACCTGGCAAACGGTCTACCCAACGGGAGGCCCTAGTCACGAGACATAGTACTGCCTGCACCACGAGCAATCCTTCCAGACATCATCTACATCTTGGAGCACTGGAAGAAGGTATGTTGCTTTATGTACCTCTGTAGCAACATGTAAAAGAATAGTACCTGTGAACAAGGAGTGTAACATGGATTTGTGTAATGCATACAATGTTTAGAAAACTGATGCATCAGGTCATCTGAAATAAATATCTGGCTGCACACGATACTCATGCAGTATGAGATAGCTGTCGTTTCAGTGCTACAATACACCTATGAAAATTGGATACACTACAGCCAAGACATAAAAAATCTCAAGGTGTTCCACCCCCCCGCCAGAGAGCAAAAGGGCCATGTCTCCAACATCTCCCAAGTCCTAGAGAGAGCATTGAAGTCGTTAGCATTGGATGTCTGCTGAGATGTTTGGGATATGTTTCCAGTGAAAATTACATCAAGACTTTCACACCAGCTTCTTCACTTTTAACTGTGCTCTGACTAAAGACCTTGTGGAGGCCCAGTGAGACAATAAAATAACCTAATGTAACTGAAACTCAATCAGTCCAGATACACAGAAAGAAAGTAATAAGTATTGCTAGTGCTGGCAGCAGATTGCCCACACAGGGTGTTGGTGTCTTAGAAGAGGAACACCACATGCATGCAGAAGGTGAAAGACAAAAAGGAAAGCTGCATTAAGCTCAGTCATGAACTTCTCCCTCCACTCAGTGCAGAGACTATACGCCAACATGAAACATTTGTTTCAACCCCCCCCCCCCCCCCCCAATACTGGTATGGTTCCTTTGAAAAGGCACAGCCAGTTTCAATCAAATCTTCCTGCCTTCTTAATGAAATTCTTCCCCTCCAGAAAATCATTCATTCACCTGAAGGTAGACTGATTTTGAATTATTCTGTTCTTAAGACAATATTGAACAGACAGTATCATCTACTTTCGAGTATCTGGGTGTATTATGGATCCTCGTATGATGAGAACACATAATGCACTCACGAAAATTGTCAAACATGGTTGTGTTACTGGTACAGTTGATATGGTGTGAGGGGAGATAATGTTGTATGAGTGTACTGACTTCCAGTTCTTTGAACATGTTTCACTCACAGGTCAATGTTACTGTGGCACTGTACTCCTTCCTGATATTTATCTTTTCAGGGTTATATTCAGCTGTTATTTCATTTTTATAGATGATGTGTGACCACATCAAACTGAGCAGATGGAAGAGCTATTGGAGGTTGATTATATTCTGTCAATGGACTTGCCTTCCCATTCCCCTGGGCAATATGGGATGTGTTGGGAAGATGTATTGCAGCGCATCCACATGCACCAAAGACCATCCAGCAGTTGTCTTGTGGAGGAATGGAACATTCTTCCACAAATACTTCTTATCATTGTTGAGGCCAGTATTAGAGTACCTTGCAGACCATGCACTGTTGTCTGTGGTAATCACACACCCTATTAAGAATCGTGTCCCACCTTTTGAAATGTCCATGGGACCATCATAAATCACAGTGACTTCAGTGTAAATATTGTCTTTGAAAAAAAGGGTCATTTCTGTTCATCTCATTGGGTGTTTCTTTCAGTTACCTTCCATACTATATTATAGCAGTTCTTTCTATCTGTGTTCCAAGCTTCATCAAACTATGTTACTTGGTAGTGACATGTCATACAAGAGGTACTTTCATCCTTAAGTTTTGCACACCAGTGTACGAAGTCAATCAGGAGATGGAGAGTGCAAGAAATGTGAGCAATCCAGACTTGGCTTCACTCAAGGGCTCACAAGGTTCAGTCATTTGATGACTTAGGGGCACTGTCCTATCAGAAACTGCATGTAGTGGCTGCACTGTAATGATTCAGGTTATTAAGAGGACAAAATTTGGAGACTGGATATTGCTCCAAAACAGGCTATGAATTCTAAGATTATTTACTGAAATCCATTGAACAGAAGCTTGTCTCCTTGCTTATAAATAAAACTAGAACCAGAAACTCTAGTACAGCAACAGCTACAAATATGGCCTTGCACAAACAAATTGTGTCACTTTCAATCTACAATAAGTTACATGATAAACACCAATTCACAAGGCTTCCAGAAAGTCAAAAGCACAGTAAATGTTGGTCACTGCAATAGTTCCAGCTCTAGACAACAAATTTCTTCACATTGGTGGCTTCAGAGAACACCACAGAGAGTTGGGTAGGGCCAAAAGGAGCAGCAGCAGCATCATATAAGGTGCCAAGAGAACTCGAGCTATTTCACAAAATGGAAAACTTCAAATAAATAAAGACCTCTACAAGATCAACAGGTGTACTATTGAGGACCATTTCAAGATGGCAGAGTTCTGTTCACAAAAAAGTATGCCATTCACCTCTACACTACATTCCCATAGAAGACATTGATGGTTGTCCTGTGGAAGCTCCCATTTGAATTCTTCCCATGGAACATCCAAAGTATCCTGTTCAAGGGAAGTTTCACAATGACGTCAGTCACCTGCATGAAATCGCTAAAGACCAACTATGAGACACCATCATTCATGACAGTGGCCCAAGTTACAGAATTCAGTAAGAATCTAATCAACACCTCTTCCTTTGCCACATGCAGAGTGACAGTGGAAGATCTCCACGCCTAACTCCCACTATCCCCTTCTTCCCTCCCATTCCAATTTCTTCCAATGCCATGAGATTGATTCTGTTATACAGCAATGGGATTTGCTGACTACATTTGTCAACTGTGCTAACTCACCTTAGTGTGGATTTCAGTCTCCAGAAAGGAGTTGGCACTCCAATGTGCATCAACTGCAGTGGCACACATTCCCACCTACAGAGGATGCAATGCTTTCAAGTGTGCTGCAGAAAGATATGAGGCACCTTGAGGAGAACAGGGCTGCTGTATGGGTAGACTCTGGAATGTCTTTTGCAGCAGTTCTGGTGGGAAAGAAGACTACACTGTCACAGACCCTCTTGGTGATGCCATTGGTCACTCCTGCCCAAAATAAATTGACCAGCATAAAGGAGTTGGGTGTGGATCCTTGACTCAGTCCTCCCCCATCCTTCTCCCCTCACCCTCCCCCACAACACCTCCACCCTCCCTCACAACACAGCAGGATCAATAGTCTGTGCTACGCAAAGTCAGTGGCGTAAGAGTAGTGGAACAGATGCAAACACAAGCATCTTCAGCCATACCAGCTATGATATTCTGTCTGACAACTACAAGGCAACATCCAGCAATGTTGCAGAGGTATGCACACACTTACCCACTACATTCACTTGCTTCCTGCAAAAGGTGAACGTCATGACGAAGATGCTCTGGGACTTTGTCCAAGAGGTCAAGCAGTGTCTGTAGCAAATCGTTGCTGCTGTACAGCAGGCCATTGACGTTTCCATCGAAAACAACAACCACCCCATCATGGCTGTTAACAATAGAGGACTAATTACCTGCATGTGGTATGACAACAGTATTCACACAAAACAAGGAGAATGTTGGCCATTCCTACATGATGGAGCAGTAGATGTCTCCTTGCTAGGGAAACTCACCTGAAGGAGGGATGCGGACATCTGCATAGCCAACTTCAGCTGTTACTGAATGGACAGACCGGTGTAGTATCATCATCTGTGTTTGCACATCACTATGCAATCTTTAGTTGCAATCAGTGTTTCTCCATGTGGTGGAAGCAACAGCAAAAGTTGTTGACACAACTCATTGTCAGACCATATGCAGCACTGCCTCCTGCACATCCTGGGTGACCCCTGAACCAGCCAGTGTTGTTGCCTTGCTGTGGCTACTATGAGTTGTTGACCAACACCAGGCAATTGCCATTGGACCGCAGGCCCTGATCATGTCCTCTGTAGCTCCTGATGAAAGCGTGACATCCTGGTCCTCACCACCTGTAAGGAGCTGCTACACGTTGTGACCAGTAAGTTCCAGGGATGTGCTGTCTTTAGACCAATTTCCCATTGTTTTCTCAACTCGACACCTTTGCCGCCATTGCTTGTTAGCATAGCGTTAGCACGTGTGAGACCTACTAAGATGTGTATTGCTTGGAGATGGCTGACCCCTGTGAAAATGTCAGAGCTGGAGGTGCTAGAGGCAGTCACAACACTGCATCATGTCTCGACAGGATCCTGCAAGAAGTCATTGACACAGCTCTTGGGGTTGTAGAAGAGGTCGTGGAACAGATCATGAATGGTGCCTCATCATCTATAAGCCAAAACAGAGAAGAAAAGTGTCTTCTGTGCGTGGCAGTTAACTTGGAACCACGTCACCAAGAGAATATTAAATAGCATGCTGCAGGAAATGATGCTGAAAGTAAAAGATAAATTTGATCAGTTATGGACAGGCTGACTTTCTGCTCTATGTACTGAAGGTGGGCCAGCATGGAGAGAAAGGTGACACTTCCTGCACAAAGTTCACAGGTACTGCCACTGTAATTCAACGTCACCATCAGCACACTGGATGTCAAGGCAGATGCAGTGGCATATGTGTTTGCTGGTAGTACATGTGGCAATCCTGCCCACATTGTGCTAGTCAATGAAAAATTCTATCTGTACATTATGATGCAGGGAGAGGTGATCTCATTGACCCCATCCTGGTAGAAGAGTTCCAGCTGCAGCACCAGTGACTCAACTCCAGGAAACCTATCCACTGCCAGACTATGGCATGCTAGCACCAGGTAAACACAGTTCTCAACCAATGCACCACACTTCCTTTATACATCAGTCTGACAGTCTGCAGGGTGCTCGTATGGCTGCCCATTGAATTTGCAATGGTCATTTTGGACATCACAGAACAACACTTTAGATGGCATCTTTGCCAAGATTTGAAGCATTCAGGTGCTGAGACATAAAGACTATCAGCACACCAATACCCATTGTACACGTAATGGACTAATATGCACCATTCAACTCAAGAATAAAATGAAAAGAAACAAAATGGCAGTCATAAGAAAGTTTTTATAAAGGATGAACCAAAGACACAAGGAATAATTGATAGGCTTAATCTCCACCACAACTCTGGGACCATGCAGCCCAGTGAATCTTTCAGCAGAAACCAAATGACAGCATTGTTAGTCCCGAGTAGTGATTCTTTTGGAGCAGGCGGGAGGGGGCATGGGCAGAACAGCCAGGATTCTACCGCAGGAGCTCCATATGCTATGAGAAGCCCAGATGTAACACAAGGGCACCCACTTAAATGTCTTTGAAGCGTACAACTTGTAAACAAGGCAAATGTAATCTATTCAGTTTTTCATTTATGACAAAAAGAATACAATAGCTTTTACGAAGCAGTGAGGAAGTATAACATCAGCCACTTGATTTTTCAGTGTATCGTTCCTTTGTTTGTCATTATCATGGCCATATTGTCGAGCTACCTGCTGTAAAGTGAGAAAGAGGAATACAAAAAAAGCCACTCTTTTGTGCAAAGCCAATTCCCTTTATTAACTTCCTTGAGTTATGGAAGCACTGCCCCAGTTTATTTTTCGCATCACCACAAAGATGAATGACACAGAAATTGTCAGTGGCGTTAAGTAACGGTTCAAAGTACTAAAATTAAACAAGGCTCTAGGGTTGAATTGACGACTACAGACCCCTTCAGCAAAAAACTGTGCCCTGTGTTTGGGAGGAAGCACAAATCACATATATTTACCAGAAGGAGAGAAGTGATCCACAAAACTACTGTCATTTTTTAATGAAGGATATCTCTTGTACATTCCTACAGCTCTAATACAATGAGGTAAGTCAGATAGAGTGACCCTTCCATCTCAGCCAGCATGGATTTCGAAAATATTGATTCTGTGAAGCTTGTCTTGCACTTTTCTCATGGCATTCTGAAAGCCATCGCACAAGGCAATCAAGTGAATGTGGTATTTCTTGACTTCCGAAAGAATTTTACTCAGCACCACACTAGCGATTATTAAAAAGTACAGTTATATGGGGTATCAAACAAAATTTGTGAATGTATTAAAGAATACTTTGTACGGAGTATGCAGCATGTTATCTTGGTTGGAGAGTCATTGACAAGAGTAGAAGTAAATTCAGAGATTCCCCAGAAAACCGTGTTGGAACTTTTGTTGTTTGTATTGTATCCCTCAGAGCCGCGCGGGATAGCCGAGCGCCCTGGGCGTCTTGTCACGGTTCGCGCGGCTGTCCCCGTCGGAGGTTAGACTCCTCCCTCGGGCCATGGGTGTGTGTGTCGTCCTTAGCATTAGTTAGTTTAAGTTACATTAATTAGTGTGTAAGGCTAGGGACCGATGACCTCAGCAGTTTGGTCCCATAGAACCTTATCCAAAATCTAAAAAAAAAAAGGAAAAAGATATTCAGATACGTTGAGGGAAACAAATCGCATCACCAAAAAATAATTAAAGCAAAGTAACGAATTTCGGGAATACGTTCGTCTAGGTAACATACTTAAGCGATTAACATTACAAGCTGACAGATTAATGTGAGGGAGAAATAAGCCGATGCAAATGTGAAATCCTGGTACATTAATAACCAGTGTAACTGCCAGAATGTTGAACGCAAGCATGTAAACGTGAATGCTTTGTGCTGTACAGGTGCTGCGTGTGGGATGGAGTTTCATGCCTGTTGCGCTTGGTCAGTCAATATAGGGAAGGTTAATGCTACTTGTCATCTGATGGTATGTGCTCGATTGGAGACAGATCTGGTGATAAGGCAGGCCGAGACAAAATGTTGGCACTCTGTAGAGAATGTTGGGTTACACCAGTGGTAAGTGGGCGAGCGTTATCCTATTGGAAAGCACCCCCCCTGGCATGCTATTGATGAATGGCAGCACAACAGGTCGAATCACCAGACTGACGTACAAGTTTGCAATCAGGGTGCATGGGATAACCACGAGAGTGCTCCCGCTGTCAAACAATATTGCACCCCAAACCATAACTCCGGGTATAGACCCAGTTGTTCAAATGTGTGTGAAATCTTATGGGACTTAGCTGCTAAGGTCATCAGTCCCTAAGCTTACAAACTACTTAACCTAAATTATCCTAAGGACAAACACACACACCCATGCCCAAGGAAGGATTCGAACCTCCACCATGACCAGCCGCACAGTCCATGACTGCAGTGCCTTAGACCCAGTTTGTCTAGCAAACAGACAGATTGGTTGCAGCTCCTCAGCTGGCGTCCTCCTAACCAACACATGGCCTTCATTGGCACCGAGGCAGAACTGGCTTTCATCATAAAACACAACAGACTTCCGCCATGCCCTACAGTGAGGTCTCGCTTAACACCACTGAGTGGAATGCACGCTACAGGACATCTCGGAGCTGTTGTTGAAGTAACCGATTTGTAACAGTTCGTTGTGTTACTGTGGTGCCAACTACCGCTCACATTGCTGCTGCAGACACTGTACAATGCGCCAGAGCCATACACCGAACACGATTGTCTTCCCTCTCAGTAGTGCCACGTGGCCGTCTGGAGCCCGGTCTTCTTGCGATCGTACGTTCCCATGACCGCTGCTGCCAGCAATCATGTACATCCCTGGCAAGTCTTTCTGCAATATCGCAGAAGAAACCTCCAGCTTCTTGTAGTCCTATTACACAGCCTCGTTCAAACTAAGTGATGTCTTTGTCGCCTTGAAGGCATTTTGACTACTATCAGTTCACCACGTCCAATATCAAACGCTCACGACAGTTACAGCATTTAGTTAAAGCAAGCCTGATTTGCATCCTTATAGTGGCGCTACTAGTCGAACTCTTATGAAACTGGCTCAAAATTTGAATAGACATCATCTTTCAGATGTAAGAACACGCCTACCAACTTTCGAACTTCGTGTATGTTGCACAAATCCTTCTTGTTGTTTTTTCCGTCAGTGTATTTAAATTTATAATCAATTGTTTAACTTTGTGAGGAATAGAGCACAATGAAAAAAATTTTAGTAGCAGCGGAAATTCCGCACGGCCAACTAATGACGTCAGTGCAGCTAACCAGTCGTCCACGTAAGCGTTGCTGCAACTTCTCCTCAAAAAACAATTACGTCCCTTCTCTGAGTTGTTCGTAGCACTGCTGAACGTCATTCCAGCACTCGATACTGTTTTGTAGCTATCCACGAAAAATTGTTTTCGTCCGTTTCATTTGCATGCCAGGACGCACTCGAATAGAAATGGAGTACCGTAATTTTAGTGCGATTTCGGCGCACAGTATACTGTGGCACGTGATAATCGGCCACCACTGGACGATGCAGTTGTTTATAATGAAGAACTATCTGAAAAGCTGCAAAAATATGTAGTATAAGATTTCAAAGTGGTGTAAAGGTTGACAACTTGTTTTAAATGTTCGAAAATATCAAATTTTGTACTTCATAAAATACAGAAAAAAAGTATCCAGCGACTACAACATCCGTGGGTCACAACTTGAATCAGTTGACACGTACGAATACTTACAGCAACAATTTGTAGGGATACGAAATGCATGCACACATAAGCCGAACAATAAGCAAGGCACTTAGCAGACTTCATTTCATTTATAGGATAGTGGAAAAATGTAGTTAGTCTACATAGGGAATTTCTTAAAAATCACACGTGTGACACAGTCTAGAACTTAGTCCAAGTGTGTGCGACCTGTTCTAAACAGGACTAACTGGGGTGGTGGGCGTATACAGAGAAGGGCAGTTCGAATGGTCACAGATTTCTTTGACCTGCGGGAGAATGCCACATAGATGCTTACAAACACTTGTGCGTTCTGTCTGAGAATATTGCTCATATGCATAGGACCTATATCAAACAATAGTAATATGGGACATTGAATGTATACAAAGAACGAAGACATGTGTGGACACAGGTTTGTTGACTTTAAGGACAGTGTCATGGAACTGTTGAAAAACTTAAATCGACAGACTCTTGGTGGTAGATGTCAGTTATCTTTGAGAAATACCATTAAGTGAAGAATCTAGAGATATTGCTTATACCTCTGTGTGTTGCTCCCTTTGACACTGTGAAGACAAGACTAGACTAATTACAGTGTGCACAGAGGCATTTAAACCTTCTTTCCACACTCCATACACTACTGGGACGGGAAAAAACCCTGTCTTGTAGTACAATAATAAGTACTCTGTGCGATACACTTCGCTATGGTTTGCACACTATGTATGCAGATAGCTGGCAAGATGGCTATTGCGTATCCGCTGTGCTCGGGTATCGCAGTTGGGGTAATCAATCACATTTTTCTTGCATATTCGTCAATAGCTAAAGGCAGTACTTCTTGTATCATCTTTGGGCTTATCACAACACTATAAGTGATACCGTATGCACTACGTCACTTTTCATACACACTCATTCAATAATACTCCATTTTTATCTTGTTCTTTCTTATACGAGTGTAATTCATGTTGTCGAAATACATAGGTAAATCCACTTATAACTCTTAGATTCTTTCCATGTCAAGCAGTTAAGCTGTATGCAAATATTTATCTCATGTATACGTAACCGCTTTTTATTTCTTAACAGATTTATTGGCACAGTAAAATGCGCAGATTACACGTCACAAAATTCGAACCAGGACCGACCTTGCAGCCAACAGCCACTTGTGCGCGTATAACATGCAACAATTACAAGCGTGTTCTCACATTGTTAGACTTCTATTTTAGGATGACCAAATTATTTTCAGTGAAAACCAGGACACATTCACCCGGGTGCCAATGGACACCTAATTCCACATGTACCCAGGTTTCTTAATTTTAAATATTAATGTTTTGTTGATACATTTTGTTAACCCGATTATTATAACTAATAAGAGGATACAAAAGATTGATATAATCTAGATTATCTGTATAATTAATGACATTTAATAAACGTATACAGTAATAAAGAAATGCATTACGATTTTACAAAATTTTACAGCCATTCAGCTTTTAATCAATTAATATTAACATGAGCTTTAATATTACTGAGCACTTGTAGATGGAATTGACTGTCCTTGGAGAAAAGGGTACTTTTCACTGCCTCCAGCCTTCTTGATCATGTCTTTGTTCTTTGAGACACAGTGATAAAACTCGGCACAATCCATTTTATAGTTGTACAGGACTGCAGGATTGCTTCAAGAGAGTCCACCTCCATTCTGTTTCTTTCATCAGTCCACTGGATATTCATGAACGAAAATATTCTTTCCTCATTGGCATTATGGGCTGGGATTGCAAATAAATACCTTGCAATTATTACCAACTCAGAGTAATGCTGAAGACAGTCACAGCTTTAAAAAAGAACTCACCCACTTCTCATGACATTCCAATGGTGTTTTTTTTTTCATCATTCCACTTGTGAAGACTTTCTTCAACAAAATTTGTCAATATGCCAAACTGATGAAAGAGAATGGAATCATCGATTTCAATCTCTTTACTCTTCAAATAAGAAACTATCTCTTCAACACTTTCCCATTTTGGCAGTCTCTCCAGTAACATCCAATCAAACACCGGCGATGAGGGTAAATATGAGGTGCTGCACTTGCTGAGATATTCTACACAAGTGTCATAAACTTGTTAACTTCTTCTCTAAAACTCCTTTCCGCTGCTTCTGATACTTCGGCTCTTTTAAGGACAGATTTAACATTAAAAGAAATGAACTGCTGTTCTCTCCTCTTAGTAACAGTTTCCAGAGTATATTTCAAAACATCATTTACCTCTATTACACTTTTCGTGCTTCCCTCAATTTTTTATCCCATGCTGCAAAGTGCTAAGCTGACTGTGAATGAACCATAAGTAGGTTTCACTTAAAGGGTTACTGAAAAACTGAACCAATATTTTGGGGGCTTTGTCTTCATTTAGGAAGAAATCTTTTAACGGTTCAACTGCTGGAAACAGTGATAACCAGCGAGTTTACGAGTGACACATTACATTCATATATTCAGTTCCCACATAATCACAGAACTCCTTAAGCCTCTCTGTTCTAACAGTATATATGTAAAAGTGTGAATATACCTTCATGACGGTAGTTTCAGCATCACAGCTTAAACTGTCAGCAGATGTCTGCACGCTACTGTGTAAAACATGTGCAGGGCACCCTATGCCTTCAATGTTTTCATGCAATGTTGCCTTTAATTTGGTAAATACGTTGCATTTGCCTTGTCTTTTTAAACCAGCAAAGTTTGTGTTGGTGTTGTCTACACAAAATGCCACACATTTATTTTTCTCAAGATCAAACATTTCGATAGTATTCATACAAAATCTTGAAATTTCGTCAGATGTTTCATTAGGTAGGGAACTCACCTTCAAAAGTTTGGTCTGAATTCCCTGATTAATATCGAAAAACTGAACAACAAATGGAAATATTTTAGTGGCCTTATGATTGCTGGCATCAGTGGATATCCCGTAGAAAGAAGACTTTTTGATGTATTCAAGGCTTTCCTCTCTGGGGAGCGATAACTCCTTTAATTAAGGCTGACACTTTAGTTCTTGCTGAACTAAACTTTTTTGCAATGGAAGAATCATCAAACATAATGCTGTTAAGCTTATTAGTGCAATCACTAGATCTATAAGTTTGGTGATATTTTACCGTGGGGTAGGCTAGTGTAAGCTCGGCTGCTCGAACTTTCGTCTCTTCAACTTGACTGATGTTTCACAAAATAATTTTGTAGAGTATTACTGCGGCTCGGTGCACTGTATCTGTTAATGTGTTTCTTTGACTTGATGTGATCTATGTCGGAACGTCCACCATGACTTATACTAATAAAACAGTTACATACGGAACACACTGCTTCGTAATTAAAACGACCTTTCTTAATGAAATTCCATTCCTTGGAATAACAGTCACTGAACTTGCAGGCACGTTTCGGCATTGCGTTTCACAGTACTGCAGCAATAATACCACTAATATGAGAAAAAAACTATTGCAGTTTGTCTGACAAAACATCAACTACTACACTGTTCTGACAATGAGTGTGTAAGTGGCGCGACAATCGGACGGTTTCATAGCTCTGTTACAATAATACAACTTGCTACTTTTTGGCCAAAGTACCGCTCAAAGTAAATTATTGCCTGAGTGTATCAATACTGATACTGATTACTAGTATGGGACAATGGAGGTTTTAGACAAATAAGCTAAAATATATTAATTTCTTGTGTTGTATTTCCTTTAATATAGCGAAATCCCAAAAATGTGAGAAAGTTTCACGAAATGTATTTAAAAACTGAATTCCGGGACTTTTGAGCGTCCCTAAACAAATTTTCGGGACACCGGAACACTGGGATGAAAACCGGGACAATTCCGGTTTTCCGGGACGTTTGGTCACCCTAATTTAGCTAAACTTGGAAATGGTATTTATGAAGCTTCGTGAATCCGATGACAAAATTTAGTTTGACAAATTGTGGTAACACGTTTGATATAATTATTAATTTGATATAAATACGTTTTCACATGGAAACTTTATCAAATATAATCCGCGAACAATTACTTCAGATTACTCGTTAATTACATTCCAGCTACTCAGTAACGTTTAGTACTAATATGTTTTCGGGAATTGGCAATGGATACTTCAGTTATTACTACTGGAATTTTGAATACTGTTTTGAGAAACTGCAGTGCGTGATTGTAACTTACGTAGTAGGTTGACAAATTACATTCAGAATATTCGTAACTCTCATATTAGCTTTGTTGCCTTCATCACGAGCTCGTTATCACTGCGCCGAAGGCACAAAGCCATTTATGAATGGAGTATAGTCTATGTGAGAAAGCGAGGTTAATTACTGTAGTATCTGAAATGATAATTAAATAGACACCCTAGCTGCAAACAGGCGTTGATGTACTTCATTGGGCACATGTTGAAAATGTGTGCCCCGACTGGGACTCGAACCCCGTATCTCCTGGTTACCCTGCAGAAGCACTATCCTCTGTGCCCTCGGTGGCTCAGATGGCGTCTGCCATGTAAGCAGGAGATCCCATGTTCGAGACCCAGTCGGGGCACACATTTTCAACATGTCCCCAATGAAGTACATCGACGCGTGTTTGCAGCTAGGGTGTCTATTTAATTATCATTTCATTTCTAGCAAAGCTGCATGGTCATCTACGGTAACTGTTCTTTCGGGAACAGATATTACCGTCATATGTACTTTAGTATCTATTTAGCAAGAAGGGAGCGTTTCTGCCAGAACCAAATATGTAGACTCGAAATGAGGTTCATTCCGCGGAAGTTTGCTGAATCTACATCTACATTTATACTTCGCAAGACATTACGGTATGCAATGACGAATACTTCTTGTAGGTACCACACCCATTTCCTCCAACTACGTTCCATTCACGAATGTTGTGAACGATTTCGGTAAGCCTCCAAAAGAGTTATTTTTTCTGATTTTCTTTTAGTGGTTAATCTGTGAGGTGTGTATGGAAGGTAGTTGTTCTACTATTCGTATTTGAACCTACACTCCAGAATTTCAGCAATAAACCTCTCTGTGATACACAATGCCTATCCTGTAATTTCTATCACTAGCGTTTGTTGATCATTCGTTTCTGGAAACAATGATCATTCAAGCTGTCCCAGATCACATAAGCTCCTTATGTGATATAGGTTGCCACGGCAGGAACAGGTGATTGAAAAAAAAAAAAATGCAAAATGACACAAAATAAATGATCAGTTTTCAGAGTAGGTTACTTGCGATGAGATCAACTATGGCTTCTCAATTAAACTTTGGTGATATAACTGACAAGTTCACGAATAAAACGTTAGGAAATCTATTTTTTTGTCGTAATTTCCTATTAAGTTAAGTGGCTCTACTACATTCATTTCTAACACCATAGAACAACATATCATGTGTTGTGGTACACAGCGTTAATCCTTCACGCTTCTCTAATGTTCGAACTGTCTGCTGCTCGTAGTTTCTTTTAAACTCAGATGACATACTATGTTAGGTAATTCTTCTATCGAAGGAATTATTTCATAGCTAACTTATTGGCCTTTAAAAAAGATATTGAGTAGCTCCTATTAGTGAAGCAGGGGGCTGGAGTTGTTATTGCCGCCAGTAATTAGCTCAGCGTATATTTGTAACTGGACTTAGACTCTGTTCTTCCCCTCCCCCCCCCCCCCTCTCTCTCTCATCATCTTTCTCTCCCTGTCTCAGCTTATCTCTCTTGGACTGTGCTTGACTCACAATTTTACAGATTTTGTATTTCCCTTGGTTTTAACTTAGCCTGTAAATTGTCTTATGACGATTATATTACAATTGCAGTTCTAGTGCCACGTCCTACACTTCATGGGTGTCTATTGTTGGGAAAATGAAATAGTGTAACAACAACACAAAAGGGCGACGAGGCAGCTGACATGTGATCAGTGGCAGTATAAAAAACTGAATTACATCTTCACTCTGCAACGGAGTGGGCACTGACATGAAACTTCTTGGCAACTTAAAACTTTTTAGCCGACTGAGACTTATAGTCGGGATCTTTGCCTTCCGTGGGCAAGTGCTCGAGCGACTGAAAAGTACTCAAACACGCCTGCAAGTCCCTCCTCACAGATTGACTACCGCCAGTACCTTGTCTCCTACCTTCCAGATTTCATAGAAGTTCTCTTGCGAAACTTGCAAAACTAGCACTCCTGGAAGAAAGGATATTGCAGAGACACGGCTTAACCACAGCCTGTGGGATGTTTCCAGAATGAATTTCATTCTGCGCTGATTTGAAACTTCCTCACAGATTTAAATAGCCCCCAGGCTGTGGGGAACAAGGGAAACTTCCCGTCGCATCCCCATCAGATTTAATAGCAAAAGGCCCAGTCGACAGCCCATCAAAAACTGAACACAGATCAAGTGTGTAAACGGAAAGAACGTGTACTGCACAGTAAAAAAAAAAAGCAAATTAGAAACAATAAGTGGTCCAGAAACAAGGACTGCAATTAGAGCAACAGGAGAGAGAAATGGCGTCGTGGCTAAATGGTTAAGGTATTGGACTGCCAGCTGGATAACCTGTTTTAAACCTCCCTCCAGCCATTTTTTTCCGCTTTGTTCAAATTTGTGGCTGTGTGATGGTGTAACGTCCGTTTGCAACAGCGAGGTGTAATGAAAGTGGATTCTGCACAACTACTCTACTACCAGCCAAAAGGAATTGGCTTCCGAACGGGAACCACAAACGTTTGATGACAAGGCGACAAGTCAACCGAATCCTCCACCGGAAAACACTTCTGGTGTGGAAAGTGAGTGAGATATGCATCCTTGCCCGATATTGGTGTTCGTATGAATGTGAATATAATCATTCCCAAGGAAACGATGAAAACTCAATAGTTTGTGTCATAAGCAGCAAAACAAAAAATGAAGGAACAGTTGCACAATTACACAGTTTCTCAGTGCTCTGTCAAAACACATGTTTTTAATGTTTTTGAAGTTGCTTTCTGTTTTGGAAGTCTTGACTAATGAATTCCTATGTTGTTACACAGTTCACATCCGTTTATTTGTTGTTTTCATATCTGTGAGACGTCTATTTGGCATCTCACCTGCTCTCACATTTTCTTCTAAAGGTAACAGATTCTTACCACATGATTTATATGCTGTAACCAATGCATAGTATGCCAACTGCCAAGACTACAGAAAGAGAACAAACATTTCATTGACTGGACAGACAGTTCATAATGCTGTGAAAAAATAGTACAAATGAGGTTTGAACACGGCTCCACCGTTTCTCAGTCCAACGCCATAACCACTTACCAACAATGCTGTTAGTTTGCTGCTGTTCTTTATTGCACTTCTCGGTCTTGGACCGTTCACTTTTTCTATTTTGCTTTTTTTTTCCACATTTCAATACACCTTCTTCCTGTTTTCATGCTTGTCTGACCTTTTTCCTGTTTTCATGTTTGATCTGTGTTCAGTTTTTGATGGGCTGTCCACTGGTCCATCTTACCACTAAATCTGAGGGGAGTGTGATGGGGAGCCTCCCTTGTAACTCATGTCTCCGCAATATCCTTTTTTACCCGAGTGCTACTCTTCCAAGTTTCGCAGAACTTTGTGAAGTTTGGAAGGTAGGAGACTAGATACTGGCGGCAGTAAATCTGTGAGGAGGGGTTGTGAGCTGTGTTTGAGTAGCTCAGTTGGTAGAACAGTTGCTTTTGAAAGGTAGTCGGCCGGAGTGGCCGTGTGGTTCTAGGCGCTACAGTCTGGAGCCGAGCGACTGCTCCTGTCGCAGGTTCGAATCCTGCTTCGGGCATGGATGTGTGTGATGTCCTTAGGTTAGTTAGGTTTAAATTAGTTCTAAGTTCTAGGCGACTGATGACCTCAGAAGTCGCATAGTGCTCAGAGCCATTTTTTTTTAAAGGTAAAGGTCCCGAGTTCGAGTCTCAGTTTGGCACACAGTTTCAATCTTCCAGGAAGTTTCAGTACAAAAACTGTTAGTGTTAATATGAAGATACATTTCTTGAAATTTCTGGAAAACCAGGAGAAACAAACAGCAAACGGCGCTGTTGTAACAACAATATTAACAATAAAACCAGCTGTTAACCTGTTACCGAAGCTACAACCACCAACAGTTGCAACTTTTCATCAAACACTTCAACAGTTCCATTATGCGAAGATCCTGAGGAAGACGGGGACGGCTACGAGTATCATCTCAACCACCTCTTGAAGGTATGTAACGCAGCCAGACATGTCACGCCATGCACATTGCTTTTGTTATCTAATACAAAAAACTATGAACTCCTGCATCAGCTGAATCCATTGACCGATCTGAGTAGATATGCCAAACGAGGAATTTGTAATCAACTACTTAATGATTTCCATATGCACCTAATTCATACGTTTTGAAGTATCGGAGGCAGAGCACTCTGTATTTATATTCTGGAAGCGACGTAGCGGTTTGTGGGGGAGGGGGCTTCTTTTCCACTACCTGCTCCATTCGCAAATGGCGTGTGGGAAGAATTATTGTCGATAAACTCACGCATGAGCCCTAATTTAACAGATTTTCGCGTTGTGCGCATTCCACGAGTCATTTGTGGACGTAAAACACTGTCCGACTCTCCCTGAAATTAATCTCTCGAAATTTCAATAGCACATCTCTCTTGCAGCGTCTGCCCCTCGAGTTTGTCGAGCATCTCTGTAACGCTCTAGCCCTGAATAAATGATCACGTGACGCGCCAATCTTTCTTAGATCGTCTCTGTTTCTCCTCATAAACCAACCTAGAAAGGGCCCCAGACTGGTAAGTAATAATTAAGAATTGGTCGAAAAAGAGTTTTGTAGGCCACTTCTTTTGTGCGTTTATTACATTTCCTTAAGATTCTTCTAATAAATCTGAGTTTGGCATCTACTCTTCCCACTACACTGAAGCGCAAAAGAATCTAGTACAGGCATGCGTATTCAAATACAGAGATATGTAAACAGACACAGTATGGCACTTCCGTGGGCAACACCTGTATAAGAAAATAAGTGTATGGCAGAGTTGATAGATCGGTTACTGCTGCTACAATGGCAGGTTATCAACATTTAAATGAGTTTGAACGTGGTTTTATAGTCGGCGCACGAGCGATGGGCCGCAGCATCTCCTAGGTAGAGTACCGTGAATATCAGAAATCCGGGAAAACATCAAATCTCCGAGATCGTTGCAGCCGGAAAAAGATCCTGCAAGAACGGGACCAACGACGACTGGAGAGAATCGTTCAACGTGACAGAAGTGCAAACCTTCCGCAAATTGCTGCAGATTTCAATGCTGGGCCACCAACAACTGTCAGTGTGCGAACCATTCAACGAAACATTATCGAAATGGGCTTTTGGAGCCGAGGGCCCATTCGTGATTCCTTGATGACTGCACGACACAAAGTTTTACGCCTTGCCTGGACCTGTCAACACCGACATTGGACTGTTGATGACTGGAAACATGTTGCCTGGTCAGACGAGTCTCGTTTCAAATTGTATCGAGCGGATGGATGTGTACAGATATGCAGACAACCTCATGAATCCATGGACTCTGCATGACAGCAGGGGACTGGTGAAGCTGGTGGAGTCTCTGTAATGTTGTGGGGCGTGCACAGTTGGAGTGATACGGGACCCCTGATATGTCTATATACCACTCTGACAGGTGACACGTACGTAAGCACCCTGTCTGATAACTTGCATCCATTCATGTCCGCTGTGCATTCCGACGGACTTTGGCATTTCCAACAGGACAATGCGACACCCCACAAGTCCAGAACTGCTACAGAGTGACTCCAGGAACACTCTTCTGAGTTTAAACACTTCCACTCTCCACCAGACTCCCAGACATGAACATATTGATCATATCTGGGATGCCATGCAACGTGTTGTTCAGAAGAGATCCTCAGACCCTCGTACTCTTACGGCATTACGGACAGCCCTACAGGATTCATGGTGTCAATTCCCTCCAGCGCTACTTCCGACATTAGTCGAGTCCATGTCACGTCTGCTGCGGCACTTCTGCGTGTTCGCAAGGGCCCACACGATCTTAGGCAGGTGGACTAGTTTTTTTGGCTCTTCAGTGCATCTTTATAAACTGATAACTCCCATAACCCCCACTGTCTTGTAACTCGGCCAGAGTACAACTCTTTTCATTGAAGAAATTTTGATTGTTGTATGGAGCTCAAATAATCGCGTCAGAGCTTTTCCGCAGCTAAGCTAGTGTACTGCTCTGTAATATACGTAGTAAGTCGTTTTCTTCTGTCTCTTCAATAAATTCGCAAATGATTAAGAGTATGTGATCTTATATAAATAAGAGCTGACATCACTGGCGTTAAAACTTCTGCCATAAGCAAGCATTTTCCGCAGAAAGACTGTTGGTGAATGATGCAAAGTACGTAATGGTTTTGATCCACTGTCATTTTCTACTGCCTTTGCCACGAGAGCGACACCTTTATCTTTTCCTTGCGTTTTTGTCACCATCATTTGTGATACACGTTAGGTTTTTCCGCTGAAAATGTTTTTCCTGAACAGAATTTTCTACTCCCTTAAAAATTTCTTCTTGTGTGGCTGTGCAGTGAGGCTAGCACATGTTGATGCTTCTTGTTCTGCATTTATTTTCTTAAACATCATTTGCTGATATTTCAAACCGCGTTGCAAGACGCATATCATTCTAACCGTTGGCTTCCCGTAAATTTGGGATGACTGTGAGAACGTTTAGTCTCGTAATGACATTTTATATTGTATTCTCTGAGTACTGATCTTGTTTCATTGCAGGTTAGAATCATTGCCTTATTACTTGGCTCCGTTACATAAACTGATGTCCCAATTGCTCTTTAAACTTACTGCACTCCGTATATATCTTCGTTTTTTTTCTATATTTAATTAAATCTACACAAGAGGGATGTAACTGTAAATCAAAATGACACCAGTTAACAGTATGAAAAGCAAGGGTTCTGAGTAAAGAATTGCACTGGAGTTATCTTTAAGGTAATTATATCAAATGCTCGCTGGTAAAAACACTGTACCTTCACTAAGAGACTGTAGTCACAAAACACACTAGTCCACTATATTTTGCCTTTCAGATCGCACATGTTGCCGCTACCTACAAAACACTGTACCTTCACTAAGAGCCTGTAGTCACAAAACACACTAGTCCACTATATTTTGCCTTTCAGATCGCACATGTTGCCGCTACCTACAAATGGTGGTGACCTACTGCACTTAACTACTCTACTCTTCGGTAGACGCCCCTACATGCATTTAGCATTGTCGGAAGTAGTCTTAACTATACGTAAAGTGCAGCACGTGTGTCGGCTATTGTAGCAGCAATGAAATGTCCAGGACTATTGCACATAAGTGCCAACAGAAATTGCTGAGTGGAGTCCACCCCTACTCCTTATGACACAGATACCCCATTCACCATCTAGTCCTAAAACGAAAATCTGAGCGCAATTCAACACTACAGAACGTTGGTTTGATGAACTTTAGTCTGCCCACCTTTTCTTGAGCTATGCCAATGGTAACCGCGGGGAACGAACAGGTAACCAATATTGCCGCCGCTTGGCCAGGAACGTTGCGGTTGGAAAATATCACGTAGTGCTGATATCATATGCAACTTGCACTGTGTTCTGACCACTTGCTGTGATGTTAATGACACACGAAAGTTACAAGGTTTCGTGAAAGCGCGTAACAAAGACCTTCACGAATGGTATTTATTTGTAGCAGTGTATATGAAATGAAATTAAGGTCTCAGCTCAAGGTCAACAACTAGAAGTTCACTGCGTAATGACTACTACAGTGCCATTCAGTGTCAGCTCGTAAAGACTGGCAATAGTGGTTGTTGTTGTTGTTGTTGTTGTGGTCTTCAGTCCTGAGACTGGTTTGATGTAGCTCTCCATGCTACTCTATCCTGTGCAAGCTTCATCATCTCCCAGTACTTACTGCAACCTACATCCTTCTGAATCTGCTGAGTGTATTCATCTCTTGGTCTCCCTCTACGATTTTTACCCTCCACGCTGCCCTCCAATGATAAATTTGTGATCCCTTCATGCCTCAGAACATGTCCTACCAACCGGTCCCTTCTTCTTGTCAAGTCGTGCCACAAACTCCTTGTCTCCCCAATTCTATTCAGTACCGCCTCATTAGTTATGTGATCTACCCATCTAATCTTCAGCATTCTTCTGTAGCACCACATTTCAAAAGCTTCTATTGTCTTCTTGTCCAAACTATTTATCGTCCATGTTTTACTTCCATACGCGGCTACACTCCATACAAACACTTTCAGAAACGACTTCCTGACACTTAAATCTATACTCGATGTTAACAAATTTCTCTTCTTCAGAAACGCTTTCCTTGCCATTGCCAGTCTACATTTTATATCCTCTCTACTTCGACCATCATCAGTTATTTTGTTCCCCAAATAGCAAAACACATTTACTACTTTAAGTGTCTCATTTCCTAATCTAATTCCCTCAGTATCACCCGACTTACTTTGACTACATTCCATTACCCTCGTTTTGCTTTTTTTGATGTTCATCTTATATCCTCCTTTCAAGACACTGTCATTCCGTTCAACTGCTCTTCCAAGTCCTTTGCTGTCTCTGAAAGAATTACAATGTCATCGGCGAACCTCAAAGTTTTTATTTCTTCTCCATGGATTTTAATACCTACTCCGAATTTTTCTTTTGTTTTCTTTACTGCTTGCTCAATATACACATTGAATGACATTGGGGAGAGGCTACAACCCTGTCTCATTCCCTTCCCAACCACTGCTTCCCTTTTATGCCCCTCGACTCTTACAACTGCCATCTGGTTTCTGTACAAATTGTATATAGCCTTTCGCTCCCTGGATTTTAACCCTGCCACTTTTAGAATTTGAAAGAGAGTATTCCAGTCAACATTGTCAAAAGCTTTCTCTAAGTCTACAAATGCTAGAAATGTAGGTTTGCCTTTCCTTAATCTATCTTCTAAGATAAGTCGTAGAGTCAGTATTGCCTCACGTGTTCCATTTCTACGGAATCCAAACTGAACTTCCCCGAGGTCGGCTTCTACCAGTTTTTCCATTCGTCTGTGAAGAACTTTCAGTGCTGTGTCAAACTCTTCACGCAGTATCGTATCTCCCACTTCATTTTCATCTGCATCCTCTTCCATTTCCATAATATTGTCCTCAAGTACATCGCCCTTGTATAGACCCTCTATATACGCCTTCCACCTTTCTGCTTTCCCTTCTTTGCTTAGAACTGGGTTTCCATCTGAGTTCTTGATATTCATACAAGTGGTTCTCTTTTCTCCAAAGTCTCTTTAATTTTCCTGTAGGCAGTGTCTATCTTACCCCTAGTGAGATAAGCCTCTACAGCCTTACATTTGTCCTCTAGCCATCCCTGCTTAGCCATTTTGCACTTCCTGTCGATCTCATTTTTGAGACGTTTGTATTCCATTTTGCCTGCTTCATTTAATGCATTTTTACATTTTCTCCTTTCATCAATTAAATTCAATATTTCTTCTGCTACACAAGTTTTCTACTAGCCCTCGTCTTTTTACCTACTTGATCCTCTGCTGCCTTCACTACTTCATCCCTCAGAGCTACCCATTGTTCCTCTACTGTATTTCTTTCTCCCATTCGTGACAATTGTTTCCTTATGCTCTCCCCGAAACTCTGTACAACCTCTGGTTTAGTCAGTTTATCCAGGTCCCATCTCCTTAAATTCCCACCTTTTTGCAGTTTCTTCAGTTTTAATCTACAGTTCATAACCAATAGATTGTGGTCAGAGACCACATATGCCCCTGGAAATGTCTTACAATTTAATACCTGGTTCCTAAATCTCTGTCTTACCATTATATAATATATCTGAGACCTTCTAGTATCTCCAGGATTCTTCCATGTGTACAACCTTCTTTTATGGTTCTTGAACCAAGTATTAGCTACGATTAAGTTATGCTCTTTGCAAAATTCTACCAGACGGCTTCCTCTTTCATTTCTTAGCCCCAATCCATATTCACCTACTATGTTTCCTTCTCTCCCTTTTTCTACTCTCGAATTCCAGTCACCCATCACTATTAAATTTTCGTCTCCCTTCACTACCTGAATAATTTCTTTTATCTTATTATATATTTCTTCAATTTCTTCATCAGCTGCAGAGCTAGTTGGCATATAAACTTGTACTACTGTAGTAGGCTTGGACTTTGTGTCTATCTTGGCCACAATAATGCGTTCACTATGCCGTTTGTATTAGCTTACCCGCACTCCTATTTTTTTATTCATTATTGAACCTACTCCTGCATTACCCCTATTTGATTTTGTATTTATAACCCTGTTTTCACCTGCCCAAAAGTCTCGTTCCTCCTGCCACCGAACTTCACTAATTCCCACTGTATCTAACTTTAACCTATCTATTTCCCTTTTTAAATTTTCTAACCTACCTGCCCGATTAAGGGATCTGACATTCCACGCTCCGATCCGTAGAACGCCAGTTTTCTTTCTCCTGATAACGTCCTCTTGAGTAGTTCCCGCCCGGAGATCCGAATGGGGGACTATTTTACCTCCGGAATATTTTACCCAAGAGGATGCCATCATCATTTAACCATACAGTAAAGCTGCATGCCCTCGGGAAAAATTACAGCTGTAGTTGCCCCTTGCTTTCAGTCGTTCGCAGTATCAGCACAGCAAGGTCGTTTTGGTTAGTGTTACAAGGCCAGATTAGTCAATCATCCAGACTGTTGCCCCTGCAACTACTGAAAAGGCTGCTTCCCCTCTTCAAGAGCCACATGTTTGTTTGGCCCTCCGTTGTGGTTGCACCTATGGTACGGCCATCTGTATCGCTGAGGCACGCAAGCCTCCCCACCAATGACAAGGTCCATGGTTCATGGGGGACAATATAGTGGTAAGCGTCATAAAAACTTCTGATGTGAAAACCACACATTGCATGTTGTACAACCATACAGCGAGACCTTCAGAGGTGGTGGTCCAGATTGCTGTACGCACCGGTACCTCCAATACCCAGTAGCACGTCCTTTTACATTGATGCATGCCTGTATTCGTCGTGGCATACTATCCACAAGTTCATCAAGGCACTATTGGTCAGTAATGTCCCATTCCTCAACGGCGATTCGGCGTAGATGGCATGTTCAATAGGGTTCATGTCTGGAGTACATGCTGGCCACTCCAGTCGAGCGATGTCGTTATCCTGAAGGAAATCATTCACAAGATGTGCACGATGGGGGCGCGAATTGTCGGCCATGAAGACGAATGTCTCGCCAATATGCTGCCAATATGGTTACACTATCGATCGGAGGATGTCATTCACGTGTCGTACAGCCGTTATGGCGCCTTCCATGACCACGAGCGGCGTACGTCGGCCCAACATAATGCCACCCAAAAACATCAGGGAACCTCCTCCTTGCTCCAATCGCTGGACAGTGTGTCTAAGGCGTTCAGCCTGACCGGTTTGCCTCCAAACACGTCTCCGACGATTGTCTGGTTGAAGGCATAAGAGACACTCATCGGTGAAGAGAACGTGATGCCAATCCTCAGCGGTCCATTCGGCATGTTGGTGGGCCCACCTGTACCACGCTACATGGTGTCGTGGTTGCAAAGATGGACCTCGCCATGGACGTCGGTAGAGAAGATGCGCATCATGCAGCCTGTTGTGCACAGTTTGAGTCGCAACACGACGTCCTGTGGCTGCACGAAAAGCATTATTCAACATGTTGGCGTTGTTGTCAGGGTTCCTCCGAGCCATAATCCGTAGGTAGCGGTCATCCACTGCAGTAGCAGCCCTTGGGTGGTCCGAACGAGGCATGTCATCGACAGTTCCTGTCTCTCTGTATCTCTTCAATGTCCGAACAACATCGCTTTCGTTCACTCCGGGATACCTGGACACTTCCCTTGTTGAGAGCCCTTCCTGGCACATAGTAACAATGCGGACGCGATCGAACCGCGGTATTGACCGTCTAGGCATAGTTGAACTACAGACAACAAGGGCCGTGTACCTTCTTCCTGGTGGAATCACTGGAACTGATTGGCTGTCCGTCCCCCTCTGTCTAACAGACGCTGCTCATGCATGGTTGTTTTCATCTTTGGGTGGGTTTACTGACATCTCTGAACAGTCAAAGGGACTGTGTCTGTGTTACAATATCCACAGTCAACGTATGTCTTCAGGAGTTCTGGGAACTGGGGTGATGCGAAACTTTTTTTGATGTGTGTATATGAAACTCAAGACTCGATTTACGTCCAAGATGTAGCAGAGAAAAACTGCATACATCTTCTTTCTTCTAGAGGAGGATACCGAAACAGGTTTTTCATCGACGGACATGTTTCATCACACATTAGTTGGAAGTCCTCTGAAGACTGTGGTTTGGAGAGGTTTGCTGTTAGCTATCGCAGGTAGATAGGCCTCTAAGTCACACACCGAACACGTAATTGCATACGAGGCGATCGCAGGTTATACTATACAACTAATACACCGTAAGAGAACAGCGGAAAAAAAGGTTAAATGCGTGATAAATAACTGCAGCAACATCTCCCTCTCTCCCTCTGAGCGTATCAGTCCATCTACTTCCCATCGTTCTTTAACGCATATCCATGACAGTTTAGAGGCTTTCTTTTCCAGGAAAGCATCGAAGAGAGCAGTCAACTTGCATGTACCACTATTATCTCAACAGACATAAAGTAGAATGTTATTAAAAAAACAATATGGCAACTGTTTGTTAGCTGACTCCACAAGGTTGTGATTGGCGGAGAGAACAGAGGCACATTGTAAAGACTGTTTTTTAGGGTTTAAAACACCTAATCAGCCTCACATAGGGTCAAACACGCACTCCATTCTGTGTCGTGTATTGCAGTCAGCCCAGCTGATAATGCAACGCTCTTTAGCCAAGGCCACTTTATAAAAATCAATAGGGTGGTTGCCGATAACTTAGGGGTCACGCCTGGGCTTGTGGTCCGAGATATATATATATATATATATATATATATATATATATATATATATATATATATATATATATATATATATAAAACCCTCCATGTGGTGGTCAACCTCGTTAAACATTCTATTCCAGCCGTCCTTTCGCTGCCAGCGAAGAAGTGACTGTTTCCTTGGTTCCCGGTGCTTTCATGTCAACTTTTTCTCTTATTCGTCCTACTGCCACATACTCATTTCCATGTAAAAGAATTGTCCTGAACCATCAAAAAGACATGCAAATACTCCCTCAATTTCCCCGAATTTAGGCTATTTTCTCTCATTTATACGCATTTTCAGTCAATTTTTTAGTAATTTTGTCGATTATATGTCACTTCCGCCCATGCGATCATATCATTTCTCGCTCCGCATTCTAAAATTGCTTGTAAGTGTAGTAATACAATTGCCAACACCTAGCACAAATGCACAAATACACCATTTTTCTAGTTGTATGGCGTAGTATAGCATTGTACTCGTGTGCATCCAACCACATAGTCTACAGATGCAGTGCGCTTGCCCTCCTTTCTGTATGGCTGTGTTGTCTGTGCATGTGTAGCAGCCGGCCGAAGTGGTCAAGCGGTTCTAGGCGCTTCAGTCCGGAACCGCGCGACTGCTACGGTCGTAGGTTCGAATCCTGCCTCGGGCATGGATGTGTGTGATGTTTTTAGGTTAGTTAGGTTTAAGTCGTTCTAAGTTCTAGGGGACTGTTGACCTCAGATATTAAGTCCCATAGTGCTCAAAGCCATTTGAACCATGTGTAGCAGATCACTGAGAAGCTGAAGAAACTAAAACTTGCACCATACAACATTCTGGTCAGTTTTGATGTTGCTTCTTTGCTTACGTAAATGCCACTCAGTGACTCTCTGGAGAACATTGGTTCCATTTTCCCACAAGACGTCACCAAACTCTTTCATGTATGTCTCACCACTAGCTGTTTTTCAAGGAATGGTACCTTCTACGAACAGCTGGAGGGCGTCGCCATTCTCTTAGTCCAGTGGTGGCCAACTTCTCCGTGGAACATTTCGAAACACAGGCACTGGACTTGGCACCTTGTAAACTTTAGGCTGGTACAGATACATGGACGATACCTTTGTTGTATGGAGCCGTAGTGAAGAACGGCTCAGTGACTTCCTAGGACACTTGAACAGCTTCCATGCCACATAAAAATTAACATGGAAATAGAAAAGGACAAACACGTACCGTTTCTACATGTGCTGGTCACAAGGGATGTTGGAAACCTGGGACACAGAATGTATTGAAAACCGACACACATGGACCGATACCTGCACAAACTGTCAAATCACAACCGGAGCCAGAAAAGAGGCCTGATTAACACGCTCGTAACGCGAGCAAGACGAATATGTGAGCCACAGCACGTCAGACGCGAAATGCAACACCTGGAATGTGTTCTGAGGAGCAATTGGTACTCCCCAAGTTATATTAGAAGTACAACAAATTCAAGCACTCGGCGAAGTGACACATCAGAAAAAGAAATGTCGGTAGAGACTTTCCGCCACACATTCCCAGAGTGACGGACAGGATCGGCCGTATATTGCGCAAACACGGCGTAAAGACTACTTACAGACCGACAAACAAGTGTCTCAGATCGGTAAACGAGAAATGGGACCCACTTGCAATGTCCGAAATACACGGCATGCCATGAACAAGCGGAAAAGTTTTTGTTGGAATGGCTGGACAATCAATTAACAACAGGATCGCAGAACATAAGCGACATTGCAGATTGGGGCAGGTGGAAAAAAACGGCCGTGGCAGAGCATGCGCTGTGTAAGACCAACAACATAGTAAAATTCGCCGACTCAGAAGTTCTGACTGTAGAAAAGAGCTATCACACCCACTTGTTCAGAGAAGTTGTAGAAGTACGCAAACACGAGAACAGCTTCAACAAGAAAGAAGAAAGCCTCCAGGTAAACGGATCCTGGCTTGCCGTGCTGCAGCGAACGACCGTTGCAGATAGCAAGAGGAGAACGGCACCGGAAATGACTGCAGAGAAGCCCTAGGGCGCAAGTACTCCAGGTACATATACTCTGCGGCCGTGAGCTCGGCTCCAGTCCACCACCATCAGTGGAGGCTGAAGCTTTGACAATACCAGCCACTCATGCTGGCGAAACGTCAGAAAAATTATTAGACAAATGTCGGACGAAGAACCGGAGACAGAAGCCAACAGGCAGTTTCTAAAAAGAAGTTACTCGCCATAAAGTGACTCTCCTGATCAATTTAATTAATTAGCCTATCAATTTGATATCAATGACATGCTGCCTGGTGGGGTGGGACGATGTCTCGGGCACCATAGACATGATTCTTGACTTGGAGCGGTAATCAGGCGTTTCTTGTTCGTTGTGGTGATATGTTTTAATGATATTTCAGTCTCCCACTTGCACAGGGAGAGACGATCATCGTAATAAAATCAGATGTATTTCCGAATTTATAAAGTGCTACACAGTGTAAATCTCATACTTACAACTTCTATGTGCTGTTACCTTAAGAAAATTCGATGTGGCGAGCCATCCGGTTATCTAAGGAAGTTCGAAAGTGAGGAGCGTCATGTGACAGAGGTAGATCTTAAGCACTCCGTCATGAGCCAAAACTGAATTTAATATTCTAGTCCAATGACGCATGATGTGACATAAGAAAAGATTTGTGTCTCCTTGATGAGATAATATATAGAGGAAATGTAGCCTACGCCATACGATTGCAGGATTTTCACAACAAGTAATGGTACTTTAGCAATTTTGAAAAGCATGTATGCCTCGGTTTCTTCTGTCTTCGAAAATAGTTTGTATAAAAAGGAGAAATCAATAATTCGTGTGATAAATTCGAAGTGTATGATCAACAACAATGCTGCCTCGGACTGGGTAAAGTGGATTTTTTTTAAAAAACTGGGGAATCTATGTTGGGGTGGAATTGGTTAGGACAACTGTATAATCCAAGCTGCAGCACCACGCGAGGTAGCCTCGCGGTCTAACCTTGTCACTGTCTGTGCGGCTCCCCACGTCGGAGGTTCGAGTCCTCCCTCGGGCATGGGTGTGTGTGTGTTAGATTAAGTGGTGTGTAGGCTTCGGAACGGATGACCTCAGCAGTTTGATCCCATAAGACCTTACCACAAATTTCCACGCTGCAGCTCCTCGATTTGCAGTGCACTGTGGCCAGCTGCGTCGGCGGTCACAAGGAGTTGGCATGCGGAAGTAACAAATTAGCTCAACCTGTGACGGGCTGTTAGGTACAAGGAGTGCGCCTACCTCTCTGATCTCGTCCATCGTAGTGGGGGCTGGCAAAGTGACCAGTGTGCTGGGTGAATGGCGCTAGAAGCGGTGTGAGAAGTTGTGTGAGAGAAAACCCAAAATGACGCGTGTTTGCGCTGGAAATATTGATAACTTCCAAAATCCTACTAATCCATTCATGCCTGGATGCCCTCTGTGGCCGGGAGTGGCGCGTTCTGGCATATACACGCTTACTTTACTGCGACTGCTGCCGCGGCGGTAGTTTTCAATGACCTCTAAGCATTACTGCTGGTGGCGTATTAGAGGATTGGCGTTGTGTGTATGTGGAGCTTGCAACATGAACACGTGGGAAGTGTTTCATCGATCTCTGACATCTAGACCTGACAACTTATTACTACGGTTTGGATCGTAGTTTAAATGTGTCGCAGTGGACTCTGTCTTGTCTATATTACCACTCAGTATATCCTTCCTCTTCTTCCTCCTTCCGAGTACAGCGGGGAGAAACAATTTATGAATTCTGTAGTGCTTTAAAAACCCAGTCACGACGTCTGATTCGCGACTGATAGCCATCTCTGGCATCAAGCCATGCCAACTTATTACTACAGACTGGATCGCGGATTAAGTGGGTCGTGTTTAGTGCTCCTCAAAACACTGCATTGGAGTCTGTCTTGCACAGGTATTTATTGTTGTTTTGTCTATCCAATCACCCGCTAAGCCCTTCCTCCTCCTTCCGAATGTAGTGGAGGGAATCACCTTAGGGGTTATATAGAGCTTTGATAACCCAATTAAAACATCAAATTCACGATGGTCAATTTATTGTTCTGATAGTGGTATTGCAAGCATACACACCAGACCAACCACTCCATACATTGTTTAATGACATAGCACGCAGCTGAGCTGCAATTTGAAGTTTTCAGCTACCTGCAACGTAATCGACTTCCTATCAAATGACCCATCTGTGTCAGTATCCACTGATAGGAGGCAAGGGGAAACAAATCCAGTGGGATTTGGAACCTGGTTGGTTGCAGGATCGGATCTCGTCAAATATTCCAATCCTAGTATCCACCAATAGAAAGCAAGAAGAAACCGTCCCACACTAAAGGGTATCGATTTAATTAATTTGCCAGTCAATCTGATAGAGTGAAGGGAATTTTTCCAAGACATCCACAGCTGCAAGTTTACCAGGTCAACACTGCTTTGTTTGTGGTTCGGTTACAGCGCGAGCGAAGGTGCGTGCAGGCCTGGCTGCTGAAGAGAGAGAGCATTTGTTTCGACAGGAATGTCTCAGGTTTCAGTATTAAAGGGTTGCCGCCATCTGACACGTTGAAAAATTTGCGCGGTACTTCATGGGGCTATGTAGCCACCGACAGCCGACTGTGGTGCGGGGAGCCTGTTGGCTGTTCCAAATTCCCTCCGGCGCGCCCCAACTTCGGGCAGCCTGCAGTGTGGCGAGATGTGAGGAAGTTTTTCAGATACGTTTAAGCGGTATGTGACTGTAATTATGTGTTTCCTTATGTGATTGGGATGAAAAAGCATTGCAATTGTTTAAATATTCCACTCACTGCAATCGATTTCCTGACAAATTCTTTAAATAAACTATATCGTTTAATCCTGAAAGTTGTTTAAACAAACCTTATTCGTACAGCGCAGTCTATTGCCCTACTAATTCTTTAGATAAATGAATAAACTATATTTCAAACACTCCCTTGTATCTCATAAATAGTTTAAATAAACAATATTCCACAAATTGTCTAAATTGTTTAAACAATATTCCATACACTGCAATCGATTTCTCACTAACTTCTTTAAATAAATAAGTAAACTATATTCCATACATTGCTGTGTATCCCATAAGTTGTTTAAACAAACAATATTTTACATAATGGCAAAATTGTTCAAACAGTATTCCATACACTGCAATCGATTTCCCGCCAAATGCCCAATCAACTGAGTCTTTTCCCCGCCAATTTTCAGATGAGGAAGGGAGTGGGAGGGCTGGGGGGTTTCCCAGAGGTAGAGGGTTAATTAATTGATCGATTTAATCAATTAGTGAGTCAAACTGATATCAAAAGTGTACATGTATCTGCAAGGGGAGTTCCCAGAGGGCTGGGGGAGGAGGACAGGTAGGGGGAGGAGCAGGAAGAGGTGGAGGTCGAGGGGTTGAGGTTTTTGGCAAATCACTTAACTGAACAGTAGGTTAAGGACCTGACATTCAAAAGGACGGATTATTAATAGGAGGTCACAATCCACTTAACAGAACAACAGGTTAAGGACCTGCCAATTAAAAGAGAACAATAGGTTTTCCCCTGAATATATATTAGCCCCTGATGTAGTCAACACGCACTAACAAAGTGCGCTACAACGAAATTTGTCCCACTACTCGTGTGGTTGTATATGACTGCTAAATATGGAGCTATTGTACCAGAATACTCTGAAAGGAACCTAACAGATGTACAGTCTAGACCGGCGTGTTAAGTAATTTAAGCTGCTTCGCTACACTGGGGATATCTATGTCTAAGTTAATCTTGTTAGCAGTTGTTCTTGATTCGAATTCTGGAACATTTACTTTGTCTTCTTTGGCGAAAGGATTTTGGAAAACCACATTTAGTAACTCTGCTTTAGTGGCACTGTCATCAGTAACATTACCATTGCTGTTGCACAGTGAAGATGTTGATAGCATCTTCCCACTGGTGTACTTTACATACAACCAGGATCTCTTTGGGTTTTCTGCCATGTTTCGAGACAGAAATTTATGGTCAGCTCTGCCTCAATTTTGCAAGCAAGACAGGCAGTCTTTACCACTTCAGCTACCTGCCAAAAACAGAGAGAATCTCTTCTAAGAAACACATCATTACTACTGACATGAACCACCACCTGCCGTTGCCTGCACCCTGCGCTCCTCATGGCATCCAGAAGCACCCATTAAACATCTGGAATGTCTCCTCCCAGTATGCGCACAGAGTACACACTGGATTCCTTCCCCTCCTTGGCAGCCATACATCTAAGGGGCCTAATTATGCACCTAACTACCAGTAATCCCACACTCTGTCACTGCCCAGATCTTGCAGGCTGGAAGGTTTCCCCTGAAACAGAAAAAGCGACTGCATCTGGCTCAAGATGTTTGTCATATACAGATATAGCCCAAAACATGTTCATTAGATAAACTAAAGAGGCTCTCTGATTGGTCCCCCAGAAAGTCTTTTGGCGTCTGCTACACGTTCTGGCGATATACTACATAACTATGGGTGAGTGGTCAACCTCAGTGTGGGCACTACCAGGAGCGCTCACAATAGTGGACCAATTTGGGGACATGTAAGATGTGCTGGACGTCACTTGGATCGCCATGTCTAGCCCCCCCACAGTGATGCCCATTGCCAACAGCCTCAAGCTATGTGACCAATCCAGCTGTCTGGAGGACCACAGCAATCACAGTTCCTATGCATACTCAAGAGAGCGGAAATGTGCTCTACACAATTATAAAAACACGGAACTGTGCCTGATAAATACGCTGACAAGCACAAAATTTGGGAGCTTAGGAGTCCTCAAACATTTTGGCCAAAGGGCACTCTGGCTCTTCCACTGAGACCCAAGGGCCAAGGCCTAACTATAATTTCCTTGAGGTTGTAGTCCCAGTATTGCTGTCAACTTTAACACTAACGTCTGCTACTGCTATACCATAACCTCAAAGCTGGAGGCAGTTTGTAAAATGGAACTATTTTGTTAGAGTACCTATGGTATAAAGCAACATAGCAGTGTTACTCTCTGAGAAGAATTTTGTTATATTGACCGTGATATACTTAACAGAGGTGGTGTATAGGAAGCGAAAGTCAGAAATATGTAAATATTTAAACAGTAATAAATGATATTTAACCAATCCACACTGTTTAAAGGATAAAGAAAACGGTCGCCAGCCTAATTAGGCAAGAGAATGATTAACATTCTTGTTCAAGAAAATAGTTATTAGTAACTTTAACGGACAGACACATCCTATACTTTACCACACGCGAGTGCAATGAACTCTGACACCTCCATACGTCAATGTTAAGGTTGGAACTAACAGCTAGAGCTGCACAAACTATTTGCAAAATGTAACAGATAACGGAACACACTATTATTTTTAGGGCTTATTTAAAACGAATATGTTTTATAACATTACTATTAATATTCACTGTGGACTCATAAATTGGACAAAAGTTAAGTACTATTTTTCAAACACTTTCCTAGTTGACATAAAATTATAAATGTAGTTCACTGCAAAATTATGAACTAGTCACAGGTTAAGTCTCTCTCAGCTAAATATTTTTCTGTTTAGAATGAAAGTTAAATGTACTTCACTAACAAATTACTTCTCACTGTCTTTTGAATAAAGAAGTTATTGTTTTCATAAATAGTGGCTTTCCCATTACTTGTTACCTAACATTAGCACAATAGACAAACTGTGGATCCTGTTATACTATTAATATGTACTTCCAATACACAAGAGAGACAAACACTTAGCAAACATGAATATATAACTTTCCACTATTGCAATTTTCCACTTTTACTATAGTGAAACAATATGTTGACAAATTTGCAAGAAACTGACTCACCTTTTAAAATTTACTACAGGCAGCAGTATGGTCATTAACTAAGCAAAACTTTATAAGCCTCAGTTTTAAGAACTTTTAATCTTTAAAAGAAACAGCAAATTGTCTTTATTACCACAGTCTTCTACTTTCAAGTAAATGATTACATAGGTGACTTTGGAACTTCACAAAACTACATTTACTACCTCCCACAATTTCACTAAAACCACAGTAAATCTGAATATTCCCTTCTTACCAAAGATCAAACAACATTATTTAATTAACTATTTGGCTTTGGAGCTTTCATTACTTCCACAAACTAGGACACTCGGTAATCATAGTTCAAATGGAGAGGAATCTGAGAGGTGTTGTGATAGGGAAAAAATCAAGGTAGGTACATAAATTCAGTTATAGGTTACCTTATATTTGTGCACACTAAAACGTCCAATAAGCTGACCCTTCACTGTACATTATTATGGTATTCCGTTACAGTGATTGCGCAATGTGGTGGCAACTGCATGTTGGTTGGTGGATTTGCAGGCACAATTGCTGGACTCTGTCCCTTCTTGGTGGCGATGATAGATACCAATTCCAGAATAGTTCCAGCTATTTATCCATCCATCCGAGGCATCGGTAAGTGGCAGGAAAAGCCTGTCTCGGAACCAGCACAATATACAACTTTTACATGGGCAGTGCACAGTTTGGTAGCTCGTCCCCGAGTGACTCTTATTCCACCTTTTCTACCTAAGCCAACCACAATTTGCGCGTGCTACTCAGCTCCGTTCCCGAAGGGAACTACCACACCTTTTACATACAAATAACTTAAGCAAAGCAGACTAATTTTTGTGCCAAACGATCACTCACTTCAGATACTGTTCGAATAGTAAAAATGGCAGCATTAAGTCTTTGAACAAGATCCTGAAAGTGGGCTTTCTGCGACAGTTTACTATCTATCTGAACGCCAACAAATTTGAACTGTTTAGTTTCACTAATCATATGCCCATCCTGCAAAATTAAAATGTCAGGTTTAGTTGAATTGTATGTTAGAACCTGTAAAAACTGAGTCTTACTGTGATTTAGTGTTAGTTTATTTTCTACAGGCCATGTACATAGGTCATGAACTGCACTATTTGAAACTGAGCCAATGTTACACACAACATCCTGTACTACCAAGGTAGTGTCATCAGCAAAGAGAAATATTTTAGATTTACTCATAAAAATAGAGGGCATATCACGTATATACATAAGGAACATGAGTGGCCCCAACACTGATCCCTGGGGCACCCCCCCCCCCCTCCCCACTTGTCTGCACCCCACTCAGACCCCATATCACAGCCATTCTCAACATTGTGAATAATGACCTTTTTCTGTCTGTTGTTAAAGTAAGAGGTGAACCAGTTGTGAGCTGCTCCCTGTATTCGGTAATGGTCCAACTTCTGGAGCAATATTTTGTGATCAACACAATCAAATGCCTTAGTTAAATCAAAAAATACGCCTAGCGTTCGAAACCTTTTGTTTAACCCATCCAGTACCTCACAGATAAAAGAGAATATAGAATTTTCAGTTGTTAAACGACTTCTAAAGACAAACTGTACATCTGATAGCAAATCGTGTGATCTAAAATGATCAATTATCCATACATACACAGCCATTTCAATAACTTTAGCAAACACTGATGGCATAGAAATAGGTCTAAAATTATCTACATTATCCCTTTCTCCCTTATTATAAAGCGGCTTTACTACTGAGTACTTTAATCGTTCAGGAAACTGACCATTCCTAATGTAAAAATTACAAATTTGGCTAAATACAAGGCTAACCTGAGCAGTACAGTAATTTAATATTCTGCTAGGCACTCCATAATAACCATGAGAGCCCTTAGTCTTCAGTGATGTAGTTATTGACTCTGTTTCCCCCCTGTGTGTATCACAGAGGAGTATTTCAGACATCAATCTCGGAAAGGCATTTGCCACGAAAGTTATATGATTTCCCGTAGAAACTAAATTTTTACTTAATTCACCAGCAATGCTCAGAAAATGATTGTTAAATACCGTACATATATCGGATTTATCAGTAAAAGAAATATTTATACTGTGAACTGACTTTATATCATCGACCTTGTGCTGCTGCCCAGACACTTCCTTCACAAGTGACCATATTGTTTTAATTTTGTCCTGTTAATTAGCTATCCTTCCTAACAACATTTTTAAGCACCTTACAATACTGTTTGTAATGGGCTACTGCAGCTTGATTGTGTCTATTTCTAACATTTTGATATAATTCCCACTTTGTTCTACATGATATCCTTATCCCACTAGTCAGCCACCTGGGCTGCTTATTACTGCTAGTAACCTGTTTAGTACATTCTAATGGAGAGCAACTCTCAAACAGCATGAGAAATGTGTTAAGGAAAGCATTATATTTATCATCTATGTTATCGGCACTATAAACATTCTGCCACTCTTGTTCCTTGACAAGGTTTAAAAAGCTCTCTATTGCTGTTGGATTAACTTTCCTACATAGTTTGTAATTATAT
This sequence comes from Schistocerca piceifrons, assembly GCF_021461385.2. NCBI lineage: Eukaryota > Metazoa > Arthropoda > Insecta > Orthoptera > Acrididae > Schistocerca > Schistocerca piceifrons. The sequence goes on along the minus strand of NC_060138.1, from coordinate 449,062,317 downwards.
GTGGCATTTGTTTGAGTACAAAAGTCTTTTAGTGTTAAAATTTGTGCATCATAGTCCGAAAGGCCATTCACCCTTTTACTAACAGAAATCCCATCTAGTAATGAAGAATGAATAAAAATATTGTCTGTGGCTGTGCTACTGTTCCCCTGCCCCTAGCTGAAAAATAAAGAAGTCTGCATCAGATCATATGAATTTAAGAGATCTACCAGCATCCTTTACCTGCTCCATCATATACAAAATTTATACTGAAGTCACCACATGTAATTAATTTTTGGTACTTCCTACAAAGTGAGTCAAGAACCCTCTATAACTTGAGCAGAAATGCTCTGAAGTGAGAGTTAGGGGACCTATAAACAACAAGAATTAGAAGTTTAGTTTCACTAAATTCAACTGCCCCTCCACAACATTCAAATATCTGTCCAGTGCAGTGCCATGATACGTCTATGGACTCAAATGGAATACTGTTTTTTTACGTACATAGCCACTTCCCCACCCCACAATGAACTCCTTGAAAAACCTCCTGGTAAAGGAAGCCTCTGAATTACCAAATTATTTAAGTGATGCTCCGACATACCGATAATTTCAGAGTCAACATCTATAAGCAGTTTATCAACTTTATCTCTAATACCTCTTATATTTTGATGAAATAAATATGCTAATTCCTCCTTTTCTTGGAAACATGACGTCCTCTGAAGGTGAGTCCTTAGTTAGAGAGAGACTTCCTTTAAGCAGGTATACCTATCAGCTGACTTCGGTCTAAAAAAGATGCAGCTCTAACACCAACTACTACAGGAATTGTCACCTATAATCTTTGCCAGCCTCCCCTTCCCATATATATTGAGGTGCAGGCCATGCCTAGTGAAACTCGATCTACTGATAACCCCAACTGGCACCACTGAAGTGTGACCCTTGCCCTCTGCCATCAGCGCCCACCCCAGCCCCATGTTAACGCGCCTAACAGTCGCATTAAGATGAAACAGTTGCACGAAATGCACATTAGTGCAACCAGTTTGAGTAGCTATCTTTATCAGGTCACCACCTACATCATAATCCCCATCCCTATCAAGGCTATTCCCTGCTCTACCCACTATCACTACCTGATCCTCCTTTGTAAAATTCCTACATAACTCCCCTATGCCGTCAGTCATCTGAGTCAACCCTGCACTGGGCTTCCCAATGCTGGTGACCTGGTACTCACTCCCCAACACTTCCTGCAACTGCTGGCCCACACCTCTACCATGCAAACTATCTAGCAGCAGAACCTTCTTCTTTCTGTTAGACTCTGCAACTGACCTAGGCCACCTAACTGCTGAGGACTTCTGCACGTTCCGTACATCTACAGCTACAAGAGGCTCATCTCCACTGAACTCTGACAGCTTGTTAAATCTAATGCATATCCGCAAAGTACAACTGTCTGAATACCTCCTCCTCCTAGCTGCCTTCTTGCCAACTGCCATTTCCCATTCCCCAACACCCTTCATCCTCCTCAACTGTTCTAGTTCCTCCTTTGCGCGTTCTAACTGCACCTGAGGGCACAGATCTTACGCTTCTGCTCCTCTATCAACTTATTTCTACTACAGATTCTGCAATCCCAGGAGAGGATCTCGCTAGAATGCCCACGGGTTTCCCCACGGCACTCCCCCCAATGAAAATACTTTACACAAATCCCACACCGTAACCCACTATTTACAAACCTACGACAGAGCCCACACTTCTCACTCATGGTAAAATTTTACAGTTACTGAAAAAAAAACTACGTTTACATTACGTAAGTTCAGTTACACCAGTAGAACTATTTATAGAACTAACAATAGCGGTCTCGAAATTCTCTGTCCACTAAGAGAACAACTACTTGTATTAATACTACTACACCACTGCTAGTATCAATACCAACAAAACTGCACAAAATTATTAGCTAAAACCAAACATTCAAGCGGCCACTGTAACACTCAACGAAGTTAAAACACCGAAAGAAAATTTTACTGAAATATTTCACTAGAAACAATAAGAAACGTCAGCTGAAAACTAAAGCACCAAGTTTACTGAACGACTTCAACGCACAGAAAATTCTAAAAAACACAGCGAGCGAACGTTTCCAAAAGTTTATTAAATTGTTATTTCGCCACAAACAGCACGAAACACCGCTGAAAACTATTAGATTTAATAACTGTGTAACAGTGCACAAATACCTTTCTCAGTTTAACCCGCTACAGCTGCATTGCACGCCGCGAAATGTAAACACACTACTACCTTGCAGACGGTATTTCTTTTCATCCTATCAGAAGACAGGAATGTTGTAATATCTTATTGAGACCTCTACTGGTTGTGTTTGCCTGTAGAATCCAGACCGCTTTTTATACAATGTGGCAGTAACATAGGCCTTGTGATTGTGTTTTGCAATAGTGCAGGTGTTACGCAAAATGTTTGTTGTCGGCAGTACAGTCCTTCTGTGGTCAGCTTCAAAAGTTGGTTGTCAATAGTGTTCCTGGAGAAGACCATCACTTCCCTCCAAAGATTCCCATTTAGACTACCTGGTGAGTGTAATCTGACTGCTGAAAAGAAATTACCTGCCATCTAAAGTGATTCCCATGATCAAGTTAATTAATTAGTCTATCAATTTGATATCAATGATGTCTCACCTGGGAGGGGGGGGGGGAGCGATGGCTAGAGCACCACAGATACAATTCCTGACTTGGAGCGGTAATCAGGTGTTTCTTTTTTTCGTTGCCGCGACATCTATTAATAGTATTTCAATCTCTCACCTACACAGGAAGACGCGGCCATCATAATAAAATCAGATGTATTACCGAATTTATAAAGTGTTACACAGTATTGTAACCTCCCCACAAAATATAATTAAAATATTATTTGGTTAATGATTCTAATTTTAGTGTAACCTCAGAACAAAACTATTTCGCATTTAATGTACCCACAAAATTCTTTTCTCATTTAATATAAGCTCGAAACAGAAAAGTTCCTAAGCCTCGTAATAAAAAAAAATTCAGTAACTTGGTATAATTTGGACGACAGCAGTGCTGCGTCATGGCCCTGTAAGATCATTCTGAATAAAAAGCAAAAATTCTCACCTCGATAAAGTCGGCAACTATCTGCTCTTACAATAGCTCTTTTCCGGCACAGCTCTATGCAATGCTGGCCTATACATTTGTTATTTATGAAAGGAAGCAAATGATTTTTCTTTTGCAACAATCGGAATGATCATGCATTGAAAAAAATATTAAATTCTTTAAATTGAAATGAATGCTTGTTATTATTAGGACATTTTTAAAAGATATACATGGGAGTGTACATAATATTACTAGATATGCGCGAGGCTGCTTTTTTTTTTACCTTATACAATAATACCCAGGCTCCGGCATCGCTGCAGCGCGACCGGCACAGCCAACATGATACACCAGACCAGAGCAGAGCAGACACACACACACACTGGCAACAACTTACTGCTACTGCTACACAGTTCGTACAGTCAACACTGCTCTCTGGTCAGCGATTCTCTTATACCTTGCATATCGCAGGCAGCGCATGAGCAATACATCGAAATTACATATGCTCGGACCTCTTACATAAAATTACATCTGTATTACATCTACTCGGACCTCTAACATAACATTACATCTGTATTACATCTGCTCGGACCTCTTACAGTATAAACCTGATACTTACAACTTCTATGTGCTGTACTTCGTATCTAGCTAGCCATTAGGTTACTTTAAGGGAGTTCGAAAGTGAAGAGGCGTCCTGTGGTAGAGGTAGATCTTAGCACTCCATCATGAGCCAAAAATGAATTTAATATTCTAGTCCTACGATGCATGATGTGACAATTAAGAAAAGATTTGTGTCTCCTTGATGAGACAATACTTCGAGGACATGTAGCCTACGCCATACTATTACAGGATTTTCACAACAAGTAATGATACTTCAGCGATGTTGAAAAGCATGTATGCCTCGATTTCTTCCGTCTTCGACAATAACTTGTATAAAAGGGAGAAATCTAAATATCGTGTGAGAAATTCGAGGTGTATGGTCAACAACATCACTGTCTCGGATTAGGTTAAGTCGATTTTTTTTTTTTAAACTGGGGAACCTATGTTGGGGTGGAATTGGTTAGAACAACTGTATACATCCAAGCTGCAGCTCCTTGTTTTGCAGTGCACTGTGGCTGGCTGTGTCGGCGGTCACGAGTAGCTGGCATCCGGAAGTAACAGATTAGCTCAGCCTGTGACGGGCGGTTAGATATAAGGAAAGCATCGACCTATCTGACCTTGACCACAGTAGAGGGAGCTCGTGAAGTGACCAGTGTACTGGGTGAGTGGCGACAGAAGCGTTTTGAGAAAATACAGGTATTTGCGCTGGAAATATTCGTAACTTCCAAATTCCTACCGCTTGAATCATCCCTGGACGCCCTTTGTGGCCGAGGATGGTGCACACTGGCATACACACGCATCCACGACCATCGCTACAGCCGCGGTGGTAGCTTTGATCGACCTCTGTTCGATGCCGCCAGTGTCGTATGAGAGGGTTGGCGTGCTGCATGTGCACATCGGGACATGAGCACGTTGGATAACAGCTTATTAGTATGGACTGGGATTGGATCACAGTTTAAGTGTGTTGTGTTGAGTGCATCTCAACACATTACAGTGGTCTCTGTCTTGCAGTGGTGTTTGCTATTGTCTCTATTCTACATGCAGTGTACCCTCTGTCCTCCTCCTCCCCCTCCTTCCGAATGTAGTGTAAAGAACCAATTTAGGCATTTTATAGTGCTTTAAAAAACCGATCGTGATGTCAAAGTCCCGACCGACAGCGATCTCCGACATCTAGCCATGACACCATATTACTACGGATCAACCACAGATTCGGTGTATCGGGTTTAGAGCTTCTCTCCTCCAGTGGTATTTGCTGTTGTCTCTTTCTATCACGCTGTAGACCCTTCTTCCTCCACCTCCTTCTCCTCCTCCTCCTCCTCTTGCTCCTCCTTCAGAATGTAGCGGAGAGGACTAATTTAAGAATTCTATAGTGCTTTAAAAAGCCTATCGAAATGTCAAGATTCTGCTGATAGTGATCCTTAACATCTCGCCATGACAATTTATTACCACAGATTAGATCGTGATTTAAGCGTGTACTGTTTGGTGCTTCTCAACACATCGCAGTGGACTCTGTCTTGTCTATATTACCACGCAGTATGTCCTTCCTCTTCTTCCTCCTTCCGAATACAGCGGGAAGAAACAATTTATGAATTCTATAGTGCTTTAAAAACCCAATCACGATGTCTGATTCGCGACTGATAGCGATCTCTGACATCTAGCCATGACAACTTATTACTACAGACTGGATCGCAGATTAAGTGTGTCGTTTTCAGTGCTCCTCAATACACTGCAGTGGAGTCCGTCTTGCACAGGTATTTGTTGTTGTTGTTTTGTCTATCCAATCACGCACCAAGTCCTTCCTCCTCCTTCCGAATGTAGTGGAGGGAACCACCTTAGGGGTTAAATAGAGCTTTGAAAACTCAATTAAAACATCAAATTCCCGATTGATCAATTTATTGTTTCTGATAGTGGTGTTGCAAACGCACACACCAGTCCAACCACTCCACAGATTGTTTAAGGACATAGCACGCAGCAGAGGTGAAATTTGAAAATTTTAAGCTACCTACAACGTAATCAACTTCCTACCAAATGACCCAACTGTGTCAGTATCCACTGCTAGGTGGCAAGGGAAAACAAATCCAGTAGGGTTTGGAACCTGGATGGTTGCAGGATCGAATCCTGCCAAATATTCCAATCCTAGTATCCACATAGAAAGCAAGGAGAAATTGTCCAACACTAAAGGGTACTGATTTAATTAATTAGCTAATCAATCTGATGGAGTGAGAGAATAATTCCAAGACATCCACAGCTGCACGTTTACCAGGTGAACACTGCTTTGATTGTGGTTCGGTCTGAGCGCGACCGATGGGGCATGCAGGCCTGGCAGTGCTACTCAGTGGAACATGGCCTCTTAAGAGAGAGATCATGTGTTTTGTCAGGAATTTCGCAGGCATCAGGTATCAATATCAAAGGACTTCCGCTGTCTGCCGATTTGGTTCAGGGATTGGAATGGTATTTCACGTGGCTGTAGAGCCGTTATCGGCCAACAGCACTGTGGTGAGCCCACTGGTATTTCCGAACTCCCTCCGGCGCAAGCCGACTCAGGGCAGCCTGCACGTGTGGCGGGATGGGAAAAAGTTTTTCAGATAAGTTTAAGCAGTCTGTGACAGTGCAATTATGTGTTTTCTTATGTGATCACAATGAAAAAATCTTGCAGTTGTTCAGATATTCTATACACTGACATCTATTTCCTGACAAATTCTTTAAATAAATGATATTCAGTACAGCACCTTGTATCCTGTTAATTGTTTAAACAAGCGGTATTCCATACTGCAGTCAGTTTCGCGACAAATTCTTTAAATAAATGAATAAACTATATTTCAAAAACTCTATTTTATCCCATAAACTGTTTAAATAAACTATATTCGACACATTATCTAAATTGCTTAAAAAAGATTCCACAGACCGCAATCGATTTCCACCAAATTCTTTAAATAAATAAATAAACTGTATTCTATACACTGCCTTGTACCCCATAAGTTGTTTAAATAAACAATATTCCACACAATATCTAATCTGTTTAAGCAATATTCCATACACTGCAATCAATTTTCAGCCAAATGACCATTCAACTAAGTCTTTTTTCCGTCAGTAGATGGGGAAGGGGAGGGGGAGGGCTTGGGGGTTTCCTGGAGGGGGAGGGGTTAATTAATTACTCGATTTAATTGATCAGTAAATCAAATTGATATCAAAAGTGTGCTTATATCAGTGGGGGGAGTTCCCAGAGGATTTGGGGAGAAGGAGGGGAGAGGGAGGTGGAGGAGGAGGGGGAGTGGGGGTTTCTTGTAAAACCACTTAACAGAACAATAGGTGAAGGACCTGTCAATCAAAAGAGAACAATAGGTTTGCCTCTGAATGTACACTTGCCCTTAGTGTAGGCATCTCACACTAACAAATGCACCACAACGAACTTTGTCCCACTATTCACTCATTTGTTGGAAGATCCATACTTAAAGTTCGGAAAGTTGCACAAGTCACACCAATACTTAAGAAAGGAAATATGAGAACTGCGCTAAATTACAGACCTGCATCGCTAACATAAAGCTGCTGTAGGATTTTGGAGCAGTATTGCGTTCGAACACTACGATCTACTTCAAAGGGAGCGATCTATTTACAGATCGTCAGCAAGGATTCATAAAATATCATTCTTGTAAAACACAACCAGATCTTTATTCACACGAAGTAATGAGTGCTGTTGACAGGGGATCTCAAATTGATTTCACATTTCCACATTTCCAGAAGGTTTTTGAAACCGTTCCTCACAAAGAACTTCTGAAAATAAAACTATTACCTCAGTTGTGCAACTGGATTCGTGCGTTTCTGTCAGAAAGGTCACAGTTCGCGGTAATTGACGGAAAGTCATTGAGTAAAACGGAAGTAATATTTGGCGTTTCCCAAGTAAGTGTTATACGCCCCCTGCTGTTCCTAATCTACATAAACGAAGCAGGGGAAAATTTGAGCAGCCCTCTTAGGTTCTGCAGGTCCAAGGCTGCCGCCGTGTCGGTAGTACGTTAAAGTCCGCTCCGTTCGTATTACGAAATCCACAACGTTAGCATTCGGTTACCGAGTGCATGTAATGGCATCAATTTCGCTGTAAGTGATTGTATTCCGTGCGGACGTTACTGTAATAGCAGGATACGTATAAATGCTCTTTGTGTATTCGTCTGCGTGTAACAGTCGTTCTCCTGCGGGGCGTCAACGTTCAGGCCAAGTGGAATACAGCTGCCATCAGCCGTCACACCGCCGGCCAACGGGGGCATCGTTTTCGGCGGTGGAGGGGTCGTGTGACTATGGAAACAGCAGAGAGTCTGCAGCTATGGTGTCTGTACATATACGTGAGTACCAACTCAGGAAGGCCTAGGCATCTCATCCACACATTATGAACCATGGATGAGACAAAAGGCGACACAGAGACTGCAACAAAGCCCTCCTCAAAAACTTCCGAGCACTCAGAAACAAGTAATGTACAGTCGACAAACTTGAGGACATAATATATTACACCGGTGAAGAATTCCATGTAGGCACAAATATTACTGCCGCTAAAGAACCAGAGTTGAAATACAAACTCATTTATTGGGCAATACCATACGCAAAACTTACTGGGAATATAGAACAATTAGAAAAAGAAAATGCCAGGCTTAGGCAAGTAAACACAAACAAGACGGTCCGTTCGTTCGCTACTGTGGCAGCCACTGCTCCATTCGTTCAGACGGTCGCCACAAAATCAAAGATTGAGTCCATACAAGCCAAGCAAGGTAGCATACAATTTGTCATATCCAAGGGCAATAAAGACGCAAAGGAAATACAGACACATCTGACAGAGATAATTGATTCGAAGAAAGAGAAGATAATAATCAAGAAAATGAAGGCAGCAAACAATGTAGTTATAATTGAAACAGAAGAGGAAATCAGGAAGCTGAAACAAAATTCGGAGCTAAATACAGAAATGACATGCGAGCAGCCTAGGAAGCGTAGTCAGAAGGTGATAGTGTGTGACGTCTCAGTTATCATGTTAGAAACTGAATCAATTGAGTCACAGTACGAACAGAACTTGGAGTGAATGTCAGATAGGAAGCAATTCTTAGAAGAAACAATTAAAACGGGCCTACGGAAGAAGCTGACAATAAATTATATACCGGAAGTAAATTCAAAAGTCAGAGCACAAATGGTTATGTAGAAAAGAATATACATTGGATTTCGATCAACCACTATGAGGGACTATGTTGCAGTCACCAAGTGCTGTAATTGCCGTGACTATGGCCACATTGAAAGGTATTGTAAGGAAAACAAGCCGACATGTTCACACTGGAGAGTGTGAACATCTAAAAAAGAACAGTACAAATCCAAGCGAGCTCCAGTGTGCATTTCATGTGCGAAAAGGAAGAAAAAGACTGTGCGACGTACCAAATGTTCTTGGAGCTGGACGTTCAGAGAACCGAATATGGATTCTGAACGATTGTGTAATCTCCTGGTCAACATCACAGGAAAGCACAGAGTAAATACAAACGTAGCAAATATCGCATCGACAGTCGAAGAGGATGAAACGCTCTCCAGGAAAAAAAGTATTTGACCCGAGCCCACTGATCAAACGGATTATAAAATTACCTGTTATCTTTGTAAGAAATAGAAGCCTCCAGCAAAGAGAAAGCGAGATACAGAAAGAGTTAAAATATTCTGGTCCATTGTGAAGGGCAGAATGAGAAATGACACACCTACCGGAAACGTGACTGACCATACAGACAAGGATGGAGACAAGATGGGCAATAGTAATAAAAATGAAGAGGAGTGGTGTTTTGGAAGTGGCTTAGAAGAAAGAAAAACAAGGAATGGGCAGCATGCCTACCTCTAGACAAGAAATACTTCAGTAAAAGTTGAAAATGCAATGTGTGACAGCACGTTGCAGTAGCGGAGAGTGACAGCACGCAACAGCTAATACAGGATGGTTATGAAAATACGCAGATCGTAGACCCTACAGATGGCAACGGGTATTACGAAAAGCATACAAACAATGATGGACATGACACGAAAAACGGAAGAGGTTCATGGCCGGACCCGTAGCCTGTTTACAAAATATCCGAAAATGCAATAAGACTGGTTATATTAGAAGATATTGACCATAGCAGTAAGACACCTGTTAAGGGCAGTTATCCAAAAGGCTGTACCATAAATTTTCCTGTCATGAGGAAGTTGTTCATATTCAGCTCAATGTCAACAACTTGTCTACAAATATGAGAGAATTGCAGACTATACTTGTCATCTTTAAGAGGAGATGGAAGACACCTGATATTGAGCATCTGTACAGGCAATTAGTGATGACACATGGCCGAATTGTTTATGATTACAGGTTACACTGGCCCCGTAGCTATGTGCTCACTAGGTTCCTGTAGCATTCACCTACAATCAAATCGCATGACAATGGCAATGGAACAGAGACTAATTATTAAAATCGGCCAGATGATTGCGATGCTCAGTGCCATGGTGATGCAAGAACTCAGGAATGTGTTAGAGGAGTTGGACTTACAAATACTATGTATACAGAAGCCATATTCCAGAAATGGAGCACTGCCTCATGCCAGTTGCAGCACAGATCAAACATCAGGTCAACATCCAATGACCGCGATTGTGGTGCCAGACAAAGGCATAACATTGACAAAGATACATTAACTCTGTGACGAGCACGCTGTGACAATAGAAACAATGAGTGCCGTAGGAAAATTTTACATAAATAATCAATGTTTTCGGTAGTCAGGACATGCAACCTGCTATAGAGAACTTAGAAACAGCAGGAATACTGGGTCGACACGACAGATGCTTTTTCGTAATGGACGCAAACGCGAAATCAACATTGTGGTGGCATAGCAGAGTAACGGACGCAAGAGAATTCTGCTTTCAAGACACTACACAAGGAGTTGGCCTTCGCGTCATGAATAGGCCACTCAACGCACCTACTTCGCAAAATCGCTCAGGTGCTACACCAAAAATAGATATCACTCTCGCAAACTCGAAAGTCAGTGACCACCTTGCCAACTGACTATAACATCGTTTACTTGACAATTACAAACGCAGTTAATGACTTAGGCACCAGCACCAGCCTGAGTGACTATACGATCTACACATAGCGAACTGGAGGCTCGTACAGGCAGAATTCAAGATACAACTACTGTAAGGAAGCGGATTTAAAGTTGACGCCCAAGCAAACAAACTGGTGCGAGCGATGCAGATGGCAAGACAAGGCGATCCCAACATTTGTTAGGAAGTCAAAAGGGTTTAAAATTCCCTTAGTCCCACCCTATAGTCCTTAAGACTATAGCAAGGCAGACGAGGGGATACTACCAAAGATCTTTAGAGGAAACATAACCACAAAGAAGGCTGATTTTCTATCGAACAGTCAAAAAACAATACAAAGAACTACCACACCAATCAAGTGTAGAAAAATGGGAGGCGTACATTTTGGACCAAATTGTAACAAATGTTTGGGGTTTTCCATACAAACTTGCAACAGATGAGGTTCGACCGCCCACATTATTATAAACCCCAGAAGACCCGATGGCATGATAACGACAGACTGGGAAACATCGGTTCAGTACTCACTCAGAATTTTGTTGCCGGACGATACAACGATGGAAGACAGAGTTTGATCAGCATCTTTGCTCTGAACTATTGGAGCAGCATGTGAATAAGCGTGTTGTGATTCCATTCTCCCAGGAGGAAGTGAGACTGTCAATAATGAATTTAAAGAAGAAGAAAGCAACAGGACCTGATAGAATACGGGCAGAAGTGCTGCATCAGCTAGTGGACCAAATTGTGCCATATATTATTGAACGAATATCTTTTGCAGGGTCGCGTGCCCAGAATGTGGACAATTTCGAATATTACGCTAAAAACAGGGGGAGACAAAGATCGATCCAAGAAAACCGAAACCTTATAGGCTGATTTTCTTGCTAAATGCTCTAGCCAAAGTATAGGAAAATCTTCTGTGCCGCCACCTCAGAGACCAAAGACAATTACTAGGCATGGGCTCCCTGTAATACGGTTTCAGAGAAGGGAAATCCATCGAGGATGCGATAAATCAGGCAATGAATACTGTGAACACCTCAGACGACAAATATGTTGTAGGTATAATGATTGATATTGCTGGGGCGTTTGATAATTTGTCGTTGCTGCCCTGTTCAAAAGATTGAAACAGAGGGACTGTCCAAGGTGTCTCTATCATAGTCTACTAGATAACTGTACAGAAAGGCAGGTGCAGTTACAATATCCTGGAAAGAAAATTGTGAAAAACATGACCAAAGGCTGCTCACAGGAGCTCTTTTTCTGCTCCAGAGTTCTGGGATGTCTGCATTGAGCCATTTCTGAACCAGTTTCAGAGTATAACAAACAATAGAGGCCGCATCGCCTACGCAGACTATCTGCTAATTATAGTATCTGCTAACACAAGGACAAATTAGAGAAAACAACAGGTAGTTCTTGAAAGATAAGCAACTGGTACATAGAGAACGAACTAACGATAGCAGCGAACAAAACAGTCTATATGTTACTAAAAGGATCATTATCAAGAACGAGTAATAGCACAATCAAAATAAATTACCAACCTGTGAAAAGGAAAGAAGTACATAAGTATCTTGGAATTAACATCGACGAAAAGCAAAACTTCCGTGCATATGTAGAAATCGTCTGCAAGAGAGGCATTAAAATCCTAATTAAATAGCAACAACCGACCAAAGAAATTTCCAACTGCCACTAAGTGCAGTAAGAATGTGTCACAACACAATCTTACTCGCTATTGCAGGCTTCGAGTCGAGCGCTTGGGATCATAGAGGCAGAGGGGCAAGGATATCACAGGCTTTACGTCGAGCACAAAAGAGTGTACTTCTACGCTTGACAGGTGCGCATAGATCAACACAACTGAGGGGTTGCTTGTGATACTAGGCTTGCTACCTCTGCACTTAGCAGTAAGAAAGAAAGGAGCACAATTTTGGCTCAAAAAGGGCGAATATGATAAGGTAAAGGGAATAAAAAAAATGGCTCTGAGCACTATGGGACTTAACATCTGAGGTCATCAGTCCCATAGGCTTAGAACTACTTAAACCTAACTAACCTAAGGACATCACACACATCCATGCCCGAGGCAGGATTCGAACCTGCGACCGTAGCAGTAGCGCGGTTCCGGACTGAAGCGCCTAGAACCGCACGGCCACCGCGGCCGGCTAAAGGGGAATAAAAGCATGCGTTGATAGTGAATGGTAAGAAATCTGGGACGGGGCAGAAACAGGAAGGAGAACTTACGAATTCCTTCGTAATATAAAAAAAGAACGAGAATGACATACTTCCTTCCGACCAAGGAAGCTATATAATACCCGTTGGGACATGGTCTGTGTCCCAGCAATTTACAGACACTTGTTAAAATGGAGCAATCAGTACCGCGGATCACATCGTCTGGGATTGTGCCATTTGACAAGATGTTAAAGGCCAGGACAGGAACGAATTTGGAAATGCAACCGTCTATAGTATAATAACGAATGAAGAGATGTGGCATAAGCTGAACTCGCTTTACAGCTATGATATCAGCTTATGTTCTGCAAGCCTACATAGCTGAGAGAAACGAGAAGAGGCCTTACGTCATAATAACGAGACGCGCTAAGGCAGAAACCCACCTACAACAACCTTCTGGAAACAGTGAGGAGACGAGCCTCTGAGAGGACCAAGAAGGACTTCCTGAGACGCTGATAGCCATCTCCCAATCTCTACACCTTGGGTGGCAGAGCAGCACAGACCCTGAGAATCCTGAGTTGCATCTCAGTGCGCCAGGGGCTAACCATCCAGGCAAATGAGAGGTCCAGCTTGTTTCTAATACCAAGTAGTAATGCAATGTAGTGTTGTGTAGTGTAGTGCTGTATAGTATAGTGTTGTAGTAGTGTAGTCCAGAATTAAAATGACAAAATTTGTGATCTGCCCATAGTGTAACAGACCAGTAATGTGTGCCTTCTAGATTCCAGATCAACAGCTTTCTGTGTTCCATATGGCCAAATGGTAGTATGTAGACTCTTCGTTAGTTATTATTAATTTCTTTGTTTTAATGTAGTTATCCTATGTAGGTTTCCTCCCATAAATAGCATAATGCTTAGTTACTACTAACATATTTGAAATCATGTTAATTGTTATGTGTTTTATTCATGCCAATTCACGCGCAACATTCGGTCTGTTCTCTTATATAAATAACAGACTAAAATAAAATAGCAAATAAATAAAATGTGTGCAGATGATGCTCTCATTTACCGTTTGCAAAGTCATCAGGTGATCAAAACCAGTTGCAAAATGATTTAGATAAGATACCTGCATGGTGCAAAAAGTGGCAATTGTCTCTGACTAATGAAAAGTATGAAGTCATCCACATCGGTACTCAAAGAAATATGCTAAATTTCAATTACACAATAAAGCACACAATTTTAAAAGCTGTAAATTTCATAGTCACCAGTCTTCTGACTGATTCGATGCGGCGTGCCCGGATTTTCTCTCTTGTCTCACCCTCTTCATCTGAGAATAACACTTGCAACCTACGTTCTCAATTGTTCGCTGGATGTTTTCCAATCTCTGTCTTCCTCTACAGTTCTTACGCTCTACAGCTCCCCCTAGTACTATGAAAGTTATTCCATGCTGTCTTCCCTTCCTATCATCCTGTTCCTTCTTCTTGTCAGTGTTTTCCACATATTCGTATCCTCTCCGATTCTGCGGAGAACCTACTCATTCCGTACCTTAACAAACCACCTAATTTTCAACATTCGTCTGCAGCACCGCATCTCAAATGCTTCGATTCTGTTCTGTTGCCGGCCGCTGTGGCCTAGCAGTTCTAGGCGCTCCAGTCCGGAACCACGCTGCTGCTACGGTCGCAGGTTAGAATCCTGCTTCGGACTTGGATGTGTGTGATGTCCTTAGGTTAGTCAGGTTTAAGTAGTTCTAGGTCTAGGGGCTGATGACCTCAGATGTTAAGTCCCATAGTTCTTAGAGTCATTTGAACCATTTGAATCTGTTCTGTTTCGCTTTTCCCACAGTCCATGTTTCACTACTATACGATACTTTGCTCCAAATGTACATTCTCAGAAATTTCTTCCTCAGATTAAGGCCTATGTTTGATACTAGCAGACTTCTCTTGGTCAGGAATTCCATTTCTGCCATTGCTAGTCTGCTTTTGATGTCCTCCTTGCTTCGTCCATCATGGGTTATTTTGCTGTCTAGGTAGTAGCCAATCCTTAACTTCATCTGCTTAATGACCATAAATCCTTATGTTAAGGTTCTCACTGTTCTCATTTCTGCTACTTCTCATTACTTTCGTCTTTCTTCTCAATCCATATTGTGTACTCAGTAGACTTCATTCCATTCAGCAGATCCTGTAATTCTTTTTCGCTTTCACTGAGGATAGAAATGTCATCAGCGAATCTTAACAATGATATTCTTTCATCTTGAATTTTTAGTCCATTCTTGAACCTTTTATTTCCGAAATTGCTTATTCGATGTATAGATTGAACAGTACAGGCGAAAAACTATATCCATGTCTTACACACTTTTTAATCCAAACATTTCGTTCCTGCTCTTCCACTCTTATTATTCCCTCTTGGCTCTTGTACGTGCTGTAGATTACCCGTCTCTCCATATAGCGTACCTCTATTTTCCTCATAATTTCGAACATTTGACACTGTCGAACGCTTTTTCGTGTCAATAGATCTAACTGAAATCTTCCTGTATCTCTCGGCCTTTTCCAGGTATACCTCCTCCTCTTGTGATTCTTGAACAGAGTAGTAATAGCTGAACTTTATTGCAAAACTCAATTAGCCTTTCTCCTCTCTCATTTCTAGTACCAAGTCCATATTCTCCTGTGACCTTTCCCTCTACTCCTTCTCCCGCAACAGCATTCCAGTCCCCCATGACTGCTAGATTTTCGTCTCCCTTTACGTACTGTATTACCCTTTCAATATCTTCATATAATTTATCTCTTCATCTTCAGCTTGCGACGTCAGCATGCATGCCTGAAGTATCGTTGTCGGTGTTGGTCTGCTGTCGATTCGTATAAGAACAACTCTATCACTGAACTGCTCAATGTAACACACTCTCTGCCCTAGCTTCCTGTTCGTAATGAATCCTATTCCTGTTATTCCGCTTTCTGCTGCTGTTGATATTACCCTATTACCGTATGGCTAGAAATGCTCCTGTTCTTTCCATTTCTTGTTAAGCTTTTTCATTTCCCTTTTCAGATTTTCTAGTTTCCCTACCACGTTCAGACTTCTGACATTACGTGCCCCGACTCGTAGACAAGGCCGTTGTCAGGTTGAGGGGGTCTTCTTTATGCCAACAGCTTTCGGCTGCCAAATCTGATGATTCTTATTCGAAATTTAAGTACTAGGGGTTGGAACCCGGGCCCGAGAAAGTTTTATTCATTAATCAAAGACGCCACCCCTAGACCTCGGGTCATTTACTGAACTGTTAGGGATTAGAATGATGAGTAACTTAAACTGGAACGATCACATAGATAATGTGGTGAAAGCAAGCCAAAGTCTGTGATTTGTTGGCAGAACACTTAGCAAGTGCAGGTTTGCTAAAGTGGCCACTTACTCCACATTTGTCTGTCCTCTTCTGGAGTACTGCTGTGCAATGTGGGATTCACATCAGATGGGACTGACGAAGGTCATTGGAAATGTTCAAAGAAGTGCAACTTCTTTTTTATCATCGCGAAAGAGGGGAGAGGGTGCCACAAACATGATATGTGAATTGGAAAACAATCATTAAAACAAAAGGCCTTTTCTCAGCAGCAGGATGGGTTAAAAGCCAGCCTCATTCTTACCAGATTTCCAGTGATGTCTTGCAACTTCACCAGATGACCTTCCCCCAATCCTCTCATGTCATAGTCCAATTGCCCCACATATAAAATGGCAGGAAATTCAAAATGTGGTGGGAAATTCAATAATATCCCAACTGTGCGAAGTGTAAATTGGAAGGAAATTTGAAATTCAAGATGGCGAACTTAATCCAATTTACCTAAGCATAAAATACAATGTGGCGGACCTGAGGATTGATACTACACTCCTGGAAATTGAAATAAGAACACCGTGAATTCATTGTCCCAGGAAGGGGAAACTTTATTGACACATTCCTGGGGTCAGATACATCACATGATCACACTGACAGAACCACAGGCACATAGACACAGGCAACAGAGCATGCACAATGTCGGCACTAGTACAGTGTATATCCACCTTTCGCAGCAATGCAGGCTGCTATTCTCCCATGGAGACGATCGTAGAGATGCTGGATGTAGTCCTGTGGAACGGCTTGCCATGCCATTTCCACCTGGCGCCTCAGTTGGACCAGCGTTCGTGCTGGACGTGCAGACCGCGTGAGACGACGCTTCATCCAGTCCCAAACATGCTCAATGGGGGACAGATCCGGAGATCTTGCAGGCCAGGGTAGTTGACTTACGCCTTCTAGAGCACGTTGGGTGGCACGGGATACATGCGGACGTGCATTGTCCTGTTGGAACAGCAAGTTCCCTTGCCGGTCTAGGAATGGTAGAACGATGGGTTCGATGACGGTTTGGATGTACCGTGCACTATTCAGTGTCCCCTCGACGATCACCAGTGGTGTACGGACAGTGTAGGAGATCGCTCCCCACACCATGATGCCGGGTGTTGGCCCTGTGTGCCTCGGTCGTATGCAGTCCTGATTGTGGCACTCACCTGCACGGCGCCAAACACGCATACGACCATCATTGGCACCAAGGCAGAAGCGACTCTCATCGCTGAAGACGACACGTCTCCATTCGTCCCTCCATTCACGCCTGTCGCGACACCACTGGAGGCGGGCTGCACGATGTTGGGGCGTGAGCGGAAGACGGCCGAACGGTGTGCGGGACCGTAGCCCAGCTTCATGGAGACGGTTGCGAATGGTCCTCGCCGATACCCCAGGAGCAACAGTGTCCCTAATTTGCTGGGAAGTGGCGGTGCGGTCCCCTACGGCACTGCGTAGGATCCTACGGTCTTGGCGTGCATCCGTGCGTCGCTGCGGTCCGGTCCCAGGTCGACGGGCACGTGCACCTTCCGCCGACCACTGGCGACAACATCGATGTACTGTGGAGACCTCACGCCCCACGTGTTGAGCAATTCGGCGGTACGTCCACCCGGCCTCCCGCATGCCCACTATACGCCCTCGCTCCAAGTCCGTCAACTGCACATACGGTTCACGTCCACGCTGTCGCGGCATGCTACCAGTGTTAAAGACTGCGATGGAGCTCCGTATGCCACGGCAAACTGGCTGACACTGACGGCGGCGGTGCACAAATGCTGCGCAGCTAGCGCCATTCGACGGCCAACACCGCGGTTCCTGATGTGGCCGCTGTGCCGTGCGTGTGATCATTGCTTGTACAGCCCTCTCGCAGTCTCCGGAGCAAGTATGGTGGGTCTGACACACCGGTGTCAATGTGTTCTTTTTTCCATTTCCAGGAGTGTATGTCATTGACTATGAGATCAGAATTCAAAATGGCAACCTGGGCATCCAAGGACAGCCTTTATGACACCAGAATCCAAGATGGCGGACATATGAGGCCATTGTGCATGGTTCAAATATTCAAATGTGTGTGAATTCCTAAGGGACCAAACTGATGAGGTCATCGGTCCATAGTCTTACACATTACTTAAACTAACTCGAACTAACTTATGGCAAGAACAACACACACACCCATGCACGAGGGAGGACCCGAACCTCTGGCGAGAGGGGCCGCGCAATCAGTGACATGGCGCATCTAACCGCACCTCCACTTTGCGTGGCTGGGCATGGTTACCAGGTCACTTGTTGTATGTATAGAATCCAAATGGCTGACATGAGCACAGTCCTCTGATGGCACAGGGGACTCGTGCTAAGTATAACACAGAGCAAAATTCAAACATCAAATTGTTCTATTGGTGAAAAATCGAAGATGATAGATCTGTTGGTGAGAAATTGAAGATGATAGATCTGGAGAGATGAGCAGAGAGCCCTATGATGTCATGTTCAAAGGGAGTCAACCTGGAGATACGTGCACAGCCCTACGAAGTCACAGTCAAAGATGGCTGTCCAAGATGGAGGACATGGAGGTTCAAGCACAGTCTTATGACATCAAAATCCGAGATGGTGGTCCATGGGATATGAGGACAGCCTTCATGGTTGCCAGAGCGCAGAGATAAGTTTAGAATCCAAGAAGACCACTTTGTTTTCCCTTGACACCACTTGTGCTAAGTTTAATATGATGGGAAATCCAATTAATCTCGTTTAAAATATCATATAAACAATTTCTCGCATCTCTCTGATATCACAGTTCACTGACGTAGCTTATGTGTTTAAACAGTTCTTTCCCAGCCAGTTACCAGCTCCCTTGTGCTGTAGCCGCCACCACTAAGATAATATATGAACAACTGCTTCTATATTTAAACAAGTGCATTGCCAGGAGGTCATCTTGAACACTGTCACACCTGTCCACATGCCACTGCAAAGTCTCCCACTGCCTCTGACTCATCTCACTGTGCGACTGCCACTGTGAGAGTGCTGGGCTGACAAGGCAGCACACAACTCCTGCATCCACAATGGCTGACTCACGACTCCACATTAATCTGCACCTGTCGCCAACAGGTGAGTGTGCCCACAGCACACTGACACCTCAGTATCAGGTACTAAGGACGGTCAGTTTCACTGTGTCTCACCGCATTCCACATAACATCACTGACCACTGCATCAGAGATCGCTTTCTCCAGCTGCTGGCATGCTGGTGTATACCTGTTACAAGCGCTACATAGACACACAGTAAGGCTTTACTCACATTTCAGTTTCAGAAATGGGCAACTGTTACATCATACAGTTCGTGGCTACCAACAGTTGTTTGAGAGCACTCTCCAATCAGTCTTAGTGATGTGAAGCTATTGGCAGTCGTTAGGAATGCAGCAGCACAGAAATGCACTAACGCTATGTGTTTGACTGTTGAAAAGTGATGTTATTTCTCACAAGCCCCAAACGAACCCTAGAAAGCACAAACATACAACTTTCTAGTGAGACACTGTTACAAAGCTATTTGAGTCATTTCAACTTTCTGACTATAGACACCATAGCTATTCATGACATCACACACAACACCAAGCTGACTCTGAGTAAAATTTGAGATGACCAAAGTAATCGTGTCTGACGTTCTTTGCCCTGGCGTATTGCAGCTACTCAACACGACATGGACTCAACAAGTCGTTGGAAGTCACTCGCAGAATTAATGAGCCATGCTGTCCCTATATCCGTCCATAATTGTGAAGGTGTTGCCAGTGCAAGATTTTGTACATGACCTCACCTGTCGATTACGTTCCATAAATGTTCGATGCGATTCATGTCAGGCGATCTGGTTGGCCAGATCAGTCACTCATTTTTCCAGAATGTTCTTCAAACCAACGATCAACAATAGTGGCCCTGTGACATAGCACCATAAAAATTTCACTGTTATTTGGGAACATGAAGTCCACAAAGGACTGCGAATGGTCTCCAAGTAGTTGGACATAACCATTTTCCATCAAGATAGGTTCAGTTGGACCAGATGACCCAGTCCATTCCATGAAAACGCAGCCCACACCATTATGGAGTCACCACCAGCTTGCACAGTGCCTTGTTGACAACTTGGGTCCATGGCCTTGTGGGGTCATCACCACACTGGAAACCTAACATCAGCTCTTACCAACTGAAATCGGGACTCATCTGATCAGGTCATGGTCTTCCAGTTGTCTAGGGTCCAATCGATACTGTCATGATCCCAGGCGCTGCAGGCTATGCCATGCTGCTAGCAATGGCATTCACATCGGTCAATTGCTGCCATAGCCCATTAACGATCAATTTCACGGCACTGCCCTAACGAATACGTTCGTCGTACATCCCACATTGACTTCTACGCTTATTTCGCGTAGTGTTGCTTGTCTGTTAACAGTGACAGCTCAGCGCAAAGGCCGCTGCTCTCAGTCGTTAAGTGAAGACCGTTGGCCAATGTGTAGTCCGTGAGAAGAGGCAGTGCCTGAAATCTGGTATACTTGGCAAACTTTACACAGTGGATCTCGCAATATTGAATTCCTTAACGATTTACAAAATTTATTCGTCCTATGGATCTAGCTTCAGCTACCATTCCGCGTGCAAAGTCTGTGAATTCTCGTCGTGCGGCCACAATCACGTTGGAATCATCTTTCACATGAATCACCCGAGTACAAATGACAGCTCCGCCAATGCACTGCTCTTTTATAGCTGGAGTGCGCCACACTACCGCCATCTGTATATCTGCATAACTCTAGCCCATGATCTCTGTCATCTCAGTGTATTACGCGTTTTGTCAAGAATATGGGAAAGCGGCAACATTTCCACTGAGACACAAGGTTTCTCCAGACTGGTAACGATACACTCATGTGTGAAGAATTCCATATATGTATCGCCATTGCTTTTTGTCTTCAACAAGATCAAACAGACCATACACCCACCCTTCCAAGTAAAGAAACCAATATGGTACCTCTCTTCAATATTCATTCTATAACTATTTTGATTTTCGTTGGAATCTCGTTAAGTAATTTCAACGCCACGGGCAACGCCACAGCCAGGCCCTATTCAGTGAAAATATACATCAGCATGATATACACTCCTGGAAATTGAAATAAGAACACCGTGAATTCATTGTCCCAGGAAGGGGAAACTTTATTGACACATTCCTGGGGTCAGATACATCACATGATCACACTGACAGAACCACAGGCACATAGACACAGGCAACAGAGCATGCACAATGTCGGCACTAGTACAGTGTATATCCACCTTTCGCAGCAATGCAGGCTGCTATTCTCCCATGGAGACGATCGTAGAGATGCTGGATGTAGTCCTGTGGAACGGCTTGCCATGCCATTTCCACCTGGCGCCTCAGTTGGACCAGCGTTCGTGCTGGACGTGCAGACCGCGTGAGACGACGCTTCATCCAGTCCCAAACATGCTCAATGGGGGACAGATCCGGAGATCTTGCAGGCCAGGGTAGTTGACTTACGCCTTCTAGAGCACGTTGGGTGGCACGGGATACATGCGGACGTGCATTGTCCTGTTGGAACAGCAAGTTCCCTTGCCGGTCTAGGAATGGTAGAACGATGGGTTCGATGACGGTTTGGATGTACCGTGCACTATTCAGTGTCCCCTCGACGATCACCAGTGGTGTACGGACAGTGTAGGAGATCGCTCCCCACACCATGATGCCGGGTGTTGGCCCTGTGTGCCTCGGTCGTATGCAGTCCTGATTGTGGCACTCACCTGCACGGCGCCAAACACGCATACGACCATCATTGGCACCAAGGCAGAAGCGACTCTCATCGCTGAAGACGACACGTCTCCATTCGTCCCTCCATTCACGCCTGTCGCGACACCACTGGAGGCGGGCTGCACGATGTTGGGGCGTGAGCGGAAGACGGCCGAACGGTGTGCGGGACCGTAGCCCAGCTTCATGGAGACGGTTGCGAATGGTCCTCGCCGATACCCCAGGAGCAACAGTGTCCCTAATTTGCTGGGAAGTGGCGGTGCGGTCCCCTACGGCACTGCGTAGGATCCTACGGTCTTGGCGTGCATCCGTGCGTCGCTGCGGTCCGGTCCCAGGTCGACGGGCACGTGCACCTTCCGCCGACCACTGGCGACAACATCGATGTACTGTGGAGACCTCACGCCCCACGTGTTGAGCAATTCGGCGGTACGTCCACCCGGCCTCCCGCATGCCCACTATACGCCCTCGCTCCAAGTCCGTCAACTGCACATACGGTTCACGTCCACGCTGTCGCGGCATGCTACCAGTGTTAAAGACTGCGATGGAGCTCCGTATGCCACGGCAAACTGGCTGACACTGACGGCGGCGGTGCACAAATGCTGCGCAGCTAGCGCCATTCGACGGCCAACACCGCGGTTCCTGATGTGGCCGCTGTGCCGTGCGTGTGATCATTGCTTGTACAGCCCTCTCGCAGTCTCCGGAGCAAGTATGGTGGGTCTGACACACCGGTGTCAATGTGTTCTTTTTTCCATTTCCAGGAGTGTATGTCAGTATTGTCCTTTAACTAACACTGATTTTTGTTGTTGTAGTATGTGACTTTATGTAAGACAGAAGTTTTTCAACAGTTACAGAGCACAATGCAGCATCTGTCGACCGTGCGCACTTCCTCGATGAATAACGAACATGCCGAGTCTGTGCATGTAATTGTGAAAGGCTCTTATGATTGTAATTGGCTGACAGGGTATGACACTTCTCTTTGAGTGCAGTGTGTCTTTTTCACTAATTTACTTGGAAGACACCTCTGTAAATCGTTCAGGAACGTCTGAAGAGCCCACAGGACACAAATTTCATCTCTGGGTGCGACCTGCTGATGCGCGAATATTCCAGTTATGATCACTGTTGATGATATTGCTGCATCTAGAATCTGCTTATGGAATCCTGTAATGTATAGTATTTCACAATAAGAGGAGTACTTGATGAAGTGAAAGACTTATTCATTGGTAGTTACCATGAGCACTTTTCCTTGCACTTTTCAAATCTCTGAAAGCCTCGAGAATGGTACTGTCTTCTGTGGTTGAACATCAGGAGGACATCTGAGCCGTGAAGCCCAAAGTCACCATAAGGAAGATGAACATAGATACTTTACGGATAGACATGGCGAGAGTAGATTTGATTGTCTTCCTTAGGATAGTGGAAGCATTGATATGGAGATGTGCTGTTCGTAATTTTGGTCACTCGATTGTGGACAAAGGCTTCCCAGTTGTTTGGATCACTCTGTATCCAGCCTAAAGCAACTGCTGAATCGTTTCACGTAGTCGTTTTTGCAAGAGCACAGTTTGCAGCTTGGCAGAAGCAGCGTGAAAGTCTTGCACTCACAAGTGCTTCGAATACTTCAAGACATTACAGCATAGCTCTTTTGACTGGTGGAAGTGTTGCCCTACTACACTGTAGATGAACGGTGAAAATTGGTCGTTGCCACGGGATTTCAAATCATTTGTGACGAATATAGGTGTGGTTTCTTCAACATTGGTGTTTGTGCAATAAACCTTTTGTCAGTCAAAGTTGACGATGATCATGATAGCAGGTGTCCGAGATAAGAGTTGAAACAATCGCACATGAGTGCTTCGGGAATTTCTACAAGTCTGCTAGATTCTGGACAGTTGAAATATTATCGACTGTAGTTAGATTTTGAAATATTTTCTACAATCGACGAACATAGTGTCATTCAAGGTCGTGGGGATTATGATTTTATGAACATTACTCTGAAATATTTCTGACGAAGCCTCGTCTCTGAATATTTTATGTGGAGTGGAAATATGGAGGCTGTCCCTCCCAGTGAGTGTCACACTGATCCGTGTCTCACTCCATAGTCTGGGTATTGTGCCTGGCTACCACACTGTGTGCTGCACAATTCGAATATTGCCACGTTTGGAGGAGTAGTGAGGGGCATTGGGCTGCATGCCACATAGTCCGGGCGTCGTGTCCAGGCCACTGCCCCACACACTGCATATTCTGCGCAGTGCACCTGGTATCACATCATACCATCCCGAATATAAGGGTTCCTCCCTCCCACACATCTCTTGTATGATTACTCGTACATACCTTTGTTTTTCAGCTGTCACATTCTTGCAGCAAGCACAAAACACTTACTAATTGCTTACCAAGAGGTGATCAGGGTACAACAAAACTCGAAGCTGCTACCTGTATAGTACTCGCTTTCCTCCTAGAATACTACCCACTCGTGGAGAGAAACTGCACTCATGAAGTATCATAAAGAAGTGTGGGACTTGTAGCTGAGTATGGTCATAGATTTGTGGCCTGAAAGGTGGGTTACCTTTGTTACAATCCCCAAATGCTTGTAAATTACTGAAACAGATGCATACTAAAAGTAATTTATCATTCCCCCCAAATCGGCTGGACTGTAAGGTCAAACACCTTTTATTCATGTTGTTAATTCCAACGACAACTAAAAAAATCTGAACTGATACGTCTATCTCTCTCTCTCTCTCTCTCTCTCTCTCTCTCTCCGTCTATCTCTCTCTTGTCACTAAATTCTCTCTCCTGACAGTGTATATATATGAATTGCTAAGACTCATTCTCCAACAAGTGATGTTTCAAGTCTCAAAATATGTGTTATGTAATCTGTATACATATGCAAATTACAAAATGTTTCAAGCATATGTTCTTTAGCCGCCAGGGGACCATCAGTCAGCATGATTGCCTTCGTTGTACCTTTGTTTTTTACAAAGATATGAACAGCGGTATGACTTTTTAAAATGGCACCCTGTATTTTTTAGTCGGTAATTCATTTCCTCTCCTAAAGACTTATTCAAAAATGTATCACAGTGTACCATTCACTGAAACACAAAGTTATTAATTACATAACACAACATAGACGTTGATGCTCCCAGCGCTTAGTGCAGGTACTCGGGATAATGGAACACATCCACGTACTGACGTTGACAGAGGACAAATGTAAACATAAGTAGAATGCACACCCGTCATTCCGTCAACCATCGTCAGTTGAAGAGTTGTGTGAATAAACTTACACCAACGAAGAGAAGGTAGATATGTTACTCATCTGTGGGGAATGTAACTTAGCAGAACAGTAATCGCAATACTGTTTTCTTACGAACGGGTACATTTAGTACAGTAGTTTATTCCTTTTAAATACTGTTGTGTAGAGTAGGCATACGTTGTTGTTGTTGAAGGTGGGCGAAATGCTACGCGGGCAGCGGAACTGACAAGAACCCACCTTCCCGACTGATGTTTTCTCGTCTTGTTGCGACGCTTCAGGAAATGGGAAGTTTCAACCCACGACAACGCAATCGTCATAGCGCTCGCACAGACGAAGCTGCCGAAGTTACTGTTCTCGCTTCCATCGCTGTGAATCCACATGTGAACACACAACAGCTTGAACACGAGATTGGCATTCCTAAAACCAGTGTACATCGTATACTTACACGTCACCGGTTCCATCCTTACCATGTACACCTACGTCAAGGATTGCTTGGGAATGATTTCCAGAACCGTGTACATTTCTGTCAGTGGGCACAGTAGCAAATCCTCGCCAACCCGAACTTCTTCTCTAATGTTCTATTTACCGATGAATGTTCGTTCTCTAACAAAGGACAGGTAAATACAAGGAACATGCGTTATTGATTCAGGGACAACCCACAATGGCTTAGACAGGTGGAACCTCAGCGTCAATGGAGAGTTAACGTCTGTTGTGGGATACTTGGTACTACAATTATTGGCCCTTATTTCATCAATGGTAGTCTAAACGGAACAGCGTATGCCAACTTCTTCAGACGAATTCTGGATGAAGTACCGCTAAGAACCAGAATGTTTATGTGCTATCAACACGATGAATGTCCAGCACATAATGCCTTGCGTGTTCTGAACCGAAGGTATCCTGCCAGATGGATTAGTCGAGGAGGAACAGTTACTTAGCCTGCTAGGTCTCCCGATTTAAATCCTCTGGCCTTTTTTCTTTGTGGATGCATTAAAAACGTTGTCTATCGCGATATTCCAACAACTCCAGAGGACATTCAGGAACGTGTCGTGCTTGCTTGTAATTCTCTTCAGAAGGCAACACTGGAAGCAGTAAAAAATTCTTTCATTCAATGAGTACACCAGTGTATCTGTGCAAGGTCACCACTTTGAGCACCTTTGAATGTTCTACTCGTGGGCAGTGGTACTGGAGAATCAAAGTCAATTTCGTGTTATGTTTTTACTTGGTTTTCATTTGTATTCTGACAACTCCAGTAAGTGGACGAGTTTGTGATCTCAGGCACAAAGTCAGTGTTATGTCATTAATAACGTTGTGTTTCAGTGAATGGTACACTGTGACACATTTTTGAATAGGTCTTTAGGAGAGGAAATCAATTACCGTATAAAAAATGCATTATGCCATTTAAAAAAGTCATGCCGCTGTTCATATCTTTGCAAAAAAACAAAGCTACAATCAAGGTAATCATGCTGATTGATGTCCTCCTGACGGCTAAAGAACATTTGCTTGAAACATTTTGTAATTTGCATTTGGACAAACAGTTGTTTAGGGTGGTCAAGATAAATAGGGCACCCTGTATATAAAAGGCAATATCCTGTCTGACTGACTCCCTGCCTGATCACTGCTCAGCCAAAACCGCTAAGGATAGAAACTTGAAATTTGGAGAGGATGGTTATCTTTTACTGTACGTGTCGTTTAAGAAGGACTTTTCGAAATTCCAGTCCTAAGAGAGTGTAGTGGGGATGAAAAGTTTTTTGAAAATGTGTCGCTATTAAGACAATTTTGAAGCTAGCCCTCTGCCAGGCACTTAAATATGATTTGCAGAGTATCCATGTAGATGTAGATGTAGACCTGCGAAAAGCAGTGTTTTGTTTCTCGGTCAGAAATAATGAAATATGTGTTTCAGCATTTTCGAAAATTTAGCCTATATGGACGTTAAATAGCATGTGGAAGATTTTTAAAGTAAATCATTATTAAAGAACTACTAAGTATCTTTAAGCCAACGGTCTTGTCGCACTGGTAGTACCGGTTCCCGTCAGATCACTGAAGTTAAGGGCTATCAGGCTGGGCTAGCACTTGGATGGCTGACCATCCGGTCTGCCGTGCGTTATTGGTAATCGGGGTGCACTCAGCCCTTGTGAGTATTTTTAAAGTTAAATCTTTGAAAATTAGTGTTTGACTTCTTGGTTAGAAATGAAAAAAGCGTGTCACTGTTTTTGGAAATTCAAACCCTCAGGGGGTGAAATAGGGCCAGGCTGATTCACTGACACATCATTGCCCAGCCCAAACTCCTAAGGACAGGAACTTGAAATTTGGGGAGTGTGTGGATCTTATACTGAAGGCATCCTTTAAGAAGTGATTGTTTAAATTCCAGTCCTAAGGGAATGGAATAGGGGATGAAAGGATTTTTGAAAATATTTCACTGTTAAGGTAATTTTGCAGCTAGGACTTCGAAAATTGGTATTTGGTTTCTCAGTCAACAATTAAAAAAATCATTATCGAAGAAACTAATAAAGCATTTTTAGAGCTATATCCATAAAAATTGATATCTGTCTTATGGATTAGAAATTTAAAAACACGTGTTTCAGTGTTTTTGGAAACTCAATCAAATGTTCAAATGTGTGTGAAATCTTATGGGACTTAATTGCTAAGGTCATCAGTCCCTAAGCTTACACACTACTTAACTTAAATTATCCTAAGGACAAACACACACACCCATGCCCGAGGGAGGGCTCGAACCTCCGCCGGGACCAGCCGCACAGTTCATGACTGCAGCGCCTAAGACCGCTCTGCTGAAACTCAATCCCTAAGGATGTGAAATAGGGAATGAAGAGTTTTATGGAATTATTTCATTATAGAAACACCTTCAAAGCTAAATCTATGAAAAACTGTTTTTGGCTTCTCTGTTAGAAATTTAAAAAAAAGTATGTATGTTTCAATGCTTTTGGAAATTCAACCCCTTAGGACTGAAATAGAGATGAAAATTTTTAAGAAATTATTTACTTACATTGAAAAATTTCAAAAGCTTGATTTGTGAAAATTGGTATTTCAGTTCTTGGTTAGATGCAAAGAAATATGTGTTAGGGGATGAAAGTTTCCATGGAAATATCTCCACAAGAATGCCAAAGGCAAAGGCTTCAGCTATTAGATTCGCTTTTTGGTCAGAAGTACACTCGGAAAAATTATTGTTCTATGGCCTTAATTAGCGGAAAAGGTTAGACGTTGTTGCTGTTTGTGAACAACATAAGAATTCGTTTAAAGAAAAAAACTGTGCAGACCTTACAGTCTAGGCGAGCGAAGAAGTGGGCGCCATGCTGGTGAAATATATTTATTTATTTGTTGTTAAATATATTTTAAACAATTTTTGTACATTGTTAACAATATTTTTTGTACTTTGTTAATAGTGGAAATTAAATCACTATCCTTAAAATGATATCATTCTTTTTTCTACAGCAATTCCATTCAACACTCTGCAATACTCGTATTTTCCAAATAACTGTTTTTACATGCTTTAAATTCAGTTTGAGTTGCACCCAAACCAATTGGATCACTGACAGACATAGACATGCCATCTGTAAACACCGCTTGTATGGAATATCTGTTTATAGAAGTAGTATTAGCAAACTTAGGTATGGCACACACAAATGCCCTTATGCACTTGTTTAACTCCTCGCCACGCGGGATAGCCGCGCGGTCGAGGGCGGCTTTCCATGGTTTGCGCGGCTCTCCCAGTCGGAGATTCGAGTCCTCCCTTGGGCGTAGGTGTGAATGTTGTCCTTAGCGTAAGTTAGTTGAAGTTAGTTTAAGTAGTGTGTAAGCCTAGGGACCGATGACCTCAGCAATTTGGTCCCATAGGAACTTACCACAATTTTCCAAATTTTTTTAATACCTCGTTCTCGTGAACTTCATGTTCCAGTACATACTCGTCAGATACGTCGGTCGCATTAACATGTGTTGGCCACAGACTCAGTCTGTCTGTAGTGATCCATGCTGCAGCGTACAAGCCGCACTTGCTCACAAATTTTGGATGCTACAAATATATGCACGGTACTGTGCCTTGAGATATTAACTTCAGTGTATCACCTCGAAACATGTTGACGATTGATGTGCAGATGCTGCTGCTGAAGAAATCAGTGCCTCAAGGGAATGGGTTATAGTCAGTTGTCATGCAATCCTTGATGTATTTCAACTTGCTGCACGTTGAGCGCTCTCTGTATCAGTGAACTGCACCTTTGTACCCTGCCAGACATTCTCTACATCTATTACAACATCGAAGTCTATGTTAGGTGCTAAACCCACATTAACACTTTTAAATTCGTTGATGGTTAGTTGATGAGTTGTGTTGCAAAGTAGCATTGTGAAATGGGTATGCTAGATCGATGTACTGCTATATCTTACGTGCACCAACCATCTCCCTTGGTGGCTTGAATAGGTGGAGGAGAGTCAAGGCTGGGTGAAACCTAATAGTCTAAATCAGACAAACATACATGCTCATCCTGCTAAGGAATGTTTTTGAGCTATAAATGGCTCCCACAACTGTTAGTAGGTCTACAACTTTGCTTCCGCTGTTTTGCAGCAGACGGCATTAGTGCAAAGTAGTGGCGCAAGTCGTAGGTCGTAAGAGTCATACAGTAAGCTTAGGCATTTGAGAACATAACGCCATCAAACTATTAGTCGATTTTTTTATTGCACCTTAAAGTTATTCTCGGCTTAATGTGTCAGCTTACGAGCCTAATTCTCGTCATCTGCGGGAGGTTTTAATTTTCTGCTTTGATATGAAGAAATCTGCGTCTTAGGCTCACAAAAAGCTGCGTAAGACCTATGATGAGACACCTGTTAGTGACAGAACTCTGCAGAAAATGGTTTCCATGCTTCAAGAACGGTGATTTTAACGTTGAAGACCGGCATGGTTGCGAAAGAGAGAAAGCTTTCGATGCTACTGCTACCGACGGGAACAATCACAGGAGATCGTTATCGAAAGCAATTGATGTGTTTGAGCCGATCACTGAAAGACAAACGGCCACAATACAGTGATAGACATGAAAAGGTGAATTTCCAGCATGACAGCGCTCGACCCCATGTCGCAAAACCCGCCGAAACATACCTGGAAACGTTGAAATGGGGAGTCCTACCCCGCCCGCCGTATTCTCCAGACATTGTTGTCTTTGACTGCCAACTTTTTTGTTCAATGGCACACGACCTGGCTGCCCATCGCTTCCTGTCATATGAAGAATTGCAAAATTGGATCGATGCATGGATCTTCTCGAAAGATGCCCAGGTCTTCCGCCGTGGGATTCGTATGCCGCCCGAAAGATGGGAGAAAGTAGTGGCCAGCGATGGTAAATACTTTGAAACGTAAATTTTTTGTAAGATTCTCACAATAAAGCCTCGAACTTTGAGAAAAAACGGCAGAAGCAAAGTTGTGGCCCCAGTACATTGCATTCTGTCAGTGAAAAGCCTATTTTAAACTTACTGTTAAAATAATGTCATTCTCTCTTTCTGCATCATTCCATAGAATTTTTTAAACAACATAATTCATTTTTATTTTTAGAAACAGCGTTCTATATCGAAATTTACAAGAAATAAACAGTCTTAATCGCAAAAGAAATTCTTAAAATATTTTATTTCAGTGGTAAAGAGATTCAATCTTGACAGCCATCATTAGACCATGTCATGTCTCTAAAATGTAAATAACGTTTTCCTTGGAGGGAATCAGGAACAAAAAGAAGTAAGTGATTAGAACATATAAAGTAGAACACCAAGAACCGTTTATATCCATAGGTGGTGAGCAGAGACGTCGAGTGGAGCACGAACATCTGTTAAGAGCCCCATTCGTCAAATACTGAATAGTGTAAGAACACTATGCGTTAAACGGGGAAGCTCTACCCATCACCTATTGCATGACCGTGGAAGGAGCCAATAGGGCTAGTCATATGACTTTAACGAATGAAAAAGCTTAGAATAATGACTCCGGGTGCGTTACAAAAGAAAAAAATGTAAAACAGCTGGCTAAAGTACATCACAAATAGTCGCTATAAACATTAGTTACATTTGAAGAGAAAGTTACACAGACAACCAATAAAAATCAGTTATAAGAACCGTGACTGCCAACTATGGGCACTAAGTGCGAGTAACAACAAAGTTGTATAAGCAAGACTGATGCAAAGATGAAGTCGACGACACCATCAGTTGTCATGGAGATGGGCAGCGTGATAAAGAGCGATTGCAGTGACCCCACTGTTGGTAAGCAGACGATAAACCAAAGATATACCAGAAATGGACGCCACAGCTCACTATGGGAACAAGAACATCAATGAACCATCTGCTGTCAGATGCATCAGAAGTAGTCTGCCTAGAACTCGACGAAAATCGTGTATCAGCAGCAAAAAATTAGACTGTCACATCAGTCGTTGTTAGGACGATGAAAATTGTGCAAGTCAGTATTTTGCGAAATATTAGTTCATGTGTCCCATTGTAAACGTTAAAGTATTGGTACTGAAGTGGGAAAACATTGTCAGTAGTATACTTGAGAGGGATTAAATGGAATAAAGCCGATAAAAATGTGCAGGCTTAATGCCTGAAAAACAAATGTAGAAATACAAAAGGAGAATAAAATGGAGTATAAAAATAATAAAATATTTATAACAAGAGATAAAACAACGAAAGAGCAGTACTACAGCAAATCATCAAATAGGTCGTAGAAATTTTCCTCTCTAAATTCCAGGCGTTTGTTTAATCAGTTACACGACTGTTTTTTTATAATGTGCATAAACATCGATTTCTCCAAGTGTAATTTTTTAAAAAAATCTCTTGGATCGACACTTCACAATGGTTGTCTTGAATCTGTTACTAGCAGAACAATAATGTATTGCAAGCAGCACCAGCTGTATGCCTTAGAAACAGATGAGAAAGTTACAATCTGATTGGCCAATATATATTCTGTTACAGTCGTTACAAAGAAACTTTTAGACACCACAGTTCAAATATTTGCTGCCTTGATTACCAACTGTATGTCTGACCTAATTTGGGAGGAGGGCGTTGGTGGTAACTGTGAAAGTTATACCTATATTAAACAAATTGTTTATTTTATAGGCAGATTACCTATATAGGCCATTTTAACAAATTCTGAAGTAATTGTGACAGGAGAATCGAACGGTTTTCGTTTTAAGTTATTGGTCTTTATAATGTGTATAAATTTCGATTTCTTCAAGGGTTAATACGTTATCATCAGACAAATAGCCCTATTACATTACCAGTGGACGGAGCTTCACCTATTTAACTCATAGAGTTCGTAAACTATTCAGCATTTGACGAATGTGTTTCTAGACATACGTTGGTGCTCCACTCAGCATCCCTGCATACCACCTATGGGTACAAACCTTTCTGTATGTTTTATGTCAATGGAAGATGGAGAGGAGAGAAAGGAAAGGAATGGTAAAAGGTTGGCGATGAGTGAAAGTATGTGTCGAACCAGGATTCAAACCCAGGACCTTCTGCTTACTACGCAGTTGTGTTAACCACTGCGCCACCTGGACACAGTGTTTATCGTAAATTCCACGGACTATCTCGGTACTCTTCTCGGCCAACCCACATTCCTACCTAGCACCACATATCCGCAGTCCCTGCCTATGCCCTCCAAGCTCGCTATTTCCAGATTCACACAGGAGTTCGGACATGAACGTTCATGTGCATTAATAGTGGTGGATTACTTGCCCATCGAGGCGAATCAGTTATGCGAATGCATGGTATCTGTTCTTTTGGACATGTCCAAACGTGCCGTCTGTGATGATCAAAGGGACCATTGTGCCAAAAATCTACGAATACCATATACTGAATGCTGTTCCCTGTTTTGTCTGGACCAGAGATGGGCATCTTCTTACAAGTCACTCAGGGGGCCTGAGGATGGTGTAATGTAGTGCCATAACTGATTGCTCAAATAAAATAACAGTTGGATGTTGAGACGGCTGGAAGATGTTTTGATTCGACATTTCATATTAACGTTTTAGGTCCTGCAACCATCTGTACAAATATGGATTTACAGAGACTTACAGTTATTGGTGTTGAATTCTGACATAATTGAGACCATTCAAAGTCTAATAACATACTCCCATGTCACTAAATGTCGGCCCCCGGTAACTGAGTGGTCAGCGCGACAGAATGTCAATCCTAAGGGTGCGGATTCGATTCCCCGCTGGGTCGGAGATTTTCTCCGCTCAGGGACTGAGTGTTGTGTTGTCATAATCATCATCATTCCATCCCCATCAACGCGCAAGTCGCCGAAGTGGCGTCAAATCGAAAGACTTGCACCAGGCGAATGGTCTACCCGACGGGAGGCCCTAGTCACACGACATTTATTTATTTTATGTCACTAAATAGTCGATTTTCAAAAATTATCACTAAATTGAACTCCTGAACTGACAACGAACCTACAACAACATGTATGCTGTCACATGGATTCAGCCCGTATACTGCAGTGAATAACAAGACATTATTCTTCGATGTACTACGCAATGCTTGCGGCTCAGTGGTAAGTGCAGATGTCGAGACAATGGAAAAACTGAAAAATGCAACGCGAAATAGGCAAAGAACGGAAGCCAGAACGAATAAGTTTACTAGAACATACAAAAAAAAATTTCGCCAGCAGGGCATGGTTGGACATGGGTTGTGTCAAGGCATTGACAGGGATCGTACATGGTAAGCCATGCATCGTAGCAGGGTCGTCAAGCTGTTTGGCCTGCTGCACAGTATAAAGGCGGAAAGGAAAGTTCAGTTCAGACAGCCGTCCCGAGAGGAACCTCTGCATAAATCAGGCTTGGGGCTTGGACTTGTACTGGTATTTGCTGTGGTTCTGCTTATTTTTCTACTTAGGCCACATCTTCATCTGAGGGAACTTACAGTCGGGAATGGTGTAGTTTAATGCAAGTCAGTTATCCAAATTTTTCTTGGAGGAGCATTAAATATTCCTGTTTACTACAACATACAAAGAAAATGTCGCCAGCAGGGCATGGTTGGGCGTAGCAGGATGTTCAAGTTTTGCCTTGTTCATTTACACTGTTGGAAAAAAATTTCCGATGGTGGGATGACGGCATATGCCACCCAGCCATAGCTACCAGAGCTCATCTGTGTCTGCCCTTTAATAGAAAAAGCTCACAGCAAGAAGGCACAATGTGGTGCAGGCTCCAAAGCAAGCAGGCAATCACGCCATAAAGATGCATTAGTGCTTCCTACAGCCAGCTGAGAAAGTTTGGAAGGAGTCAAATTATGGCCTTCAGAGTGGCGGGATGGTCCTTTTGGTGAACTGCTTCAAAACTTGGAGGTGCTGCATTGGTTGTGCAACGATACTGGTGTCAATGGTCACGTGAACATTCTCACACCTGTAGATGAGGTTCTGGACGTTCACGCACCACAGACGCCAGCCAGAATCATCTCATTGTAAGGGCAATAGTTGCAGAGCATACAGCTACTACAGCACAGATAAAGAGCTTGTACACCCAGACATATCAACACGAACCAGTTATTAACAGTAGGACTATGGGCACACAGATCTCTAGACCGTCTTCCTCTCAGGTCACAGCAGCGACGTGCAGCGTAAGACCTGTGCCATCAGAGAGTCACTTGGAAGATGGAACGGCGCACCGTGATCTTCAGCAATGAAATCAGATTCTGCCTGCACACAAGTGATGGTCGTTTGCGCAGACGACATAGACCTGGTGAGCGCTGTCTCGTAGAGTATATTTGTCCAAGAAAATGTGGCCCCACCAAGGATCTTATCATCCGGGATGCGATAAACCACAAATCGCGTGCACGTGTGGTTGTGTTGTTCCAAAAGCATAATTCTCACACACACACTGCCCTTGAAACTCAACGTGCTCTGCTGGACGTGCCACCAACTTCCCTGGTCAGCACGATCTCTGGGCTTGTCTCCGATCGAGCATTGTGGGATATGATTGAACGAGAAGTGACTAGCACGATTTGTCAGCCAACAACTCTTATAGAACTACGTGAACGGTTCGAGCAGGTGCGACACAAAATATTCCAGGACAGAATCAGCGCCTGCACTACCGCCTCTGGAGGTAGCACCACATACTAATATGGGTGTTTCAGCATGGGTCGATATCTGGTAGCTTAGAGCCGCTTCTGCCATTGGTTTGTAAATGTAATCATTCCGTGTACTCCATGTGCAATGAATCTTGAGTGAATTGGAAACTCCTAATTTCTTTCTAGCAGTGTATTTCCCAATCGAGTTCCATTACGCCATCAAAATATTCAGATAGCCATCTCCACGTTACCTAAATGGCTGAATCATCCTCAGCTTCCTATGTCATCAAGCAACTAGCCAGCCCATGGGACACAACACTAATACGAGGTGTGGCTAGAAAAAAACCGGAGTAGTACTGGTGAAACAATAAAACGAATGCAATAAGGCTGAAAGTCGCGTGGCCTGTCACGTGACTCTCGCTCCGCCTACTGCTCGCGTTCCATCTGCCTCCTGCACTCAGTCTGCCCGTGGCGTCTGTTTTAAGTAGTTGACGTTTTGTCTGTGCGTCGGAAAATGTTGAGTGTACAGAAAGAACAGCGTGTTAACATCAAATTTTGTTTCAAACTAGGAAAATCTGCAAGTGAAACGTTTGTAATGTTACAACAAGTGTACGGCGATGATTGTTTATCGCGAACACAAGTGTTTGAGTGGTTTAAACGATTTAAAGATGGCCGCGAAGACACCAGTGATGACACTCGCACTGGCAGACCATTGTCAGCAAAAACTGATGCAAACATTGAAAAAATCGGTAAACTTGTCCGACAAGATCGCCGTTTAACAATCAGAGCAGTGTCTGAGTTAACAGGAGTTGACAAGGAAAGTGTTAGGCAGATTCTTCATGAAAGTTTCAACATGAACAAAGTGTGTTCAAAAATGGTTCCAAAGTGTCTCACAATTGAACAGAAGGAACGCCGAAGAATGATTTATCCTGACATCCTGGAAAACATTGAAAGTGATCCCACCTTCTTACAAAATGTTATTACTTGCGATGAATCGTGGTTTTTTACTTACGATCCCGAAACTAAACGCCAATCGATGCATTGGAAAACTCCTGGTTATCCACGACAAAAAAAAGCACGAATGTCAAAATCGAAATTCAAGGCAATGATGATTGTTTTTTTGACATCAAAGGGATTGTGCACATTGATTGGGTACCAGAGGGACAAACAGTGAATCAGCATTACTACATTAGCGTCCTGGCTACCCTACGCGAGCGAGTACGGAGAAAACGGAACAATTTGTGGAGAAAAAAGTCGTGGATCCTTCACCAAGACAATGCCCCAGCTCACAGTGCGTTGTCAGTGAAGACGTTTTTGGCAAAACACAACATTCCCATCTTAGATCATCCACCCTACTCACCTGATTTGGCCCCCTGTGACTTTTTTCTTTTCCCTAAAGTCAAGTCAGCTTTGAAAGGAACTAGATTTGAGACTGTTGAAGCAGTAAAAGAAAAAGCGACGGAAGTAATGTATGGACTTACCCAAAATGATCTGCAGCATTGCTATGAACAGTGGAAAATTCGTATGGAGCGGTGTAGAGACCGAGGAGGAGAGTACATTGAAGGAGATAACATGCAATTGTAAATAATTGTAAATAAATGTTTTTTCCAGCATCAGTCCGGTTTTTTTCTAGCCGCACCTCGTATATTCTGGTGGCAAGTGTGGGTTGGTTGGCCATGGATTAGCGTGCGGTTGTAGTTACGCTACATAATACTGGAATAGTTCTCTTTCCTTTGGAAGATCGAACTTGCGAAGCCTGACGTCACCTAAAACGACGGAATGGCTGTGCGAACTCCTTTGGATTACTTGAACAGATAGTATGCAGGCCAGTGACTGAGCCAGGAGAGAGAGAACACGTTCCTCTCCTGCTCTCGAGAAGAAGAAATGGGCTCTTCCCGACGTCGGGAGTAGAAGAAGAGGCTAGGACAAGACCAGCAGACAGACAGAGCATGAGGCAAGGCAGTCATCCTGGAAGGCGACCAGGGGCAGTGCAGCCTCGGTAGCAATGGACATACAACGCCCAGGCCCGAAGTTGACACCCCGAAGGGCGGGCAGGAGCGGCCGACAGCGGCATGAGGTCGAAGGGCGTAGAGGCAATGCAGACGGTGGAGTGACGAAGCGGACGGCACGCAGAACAGGTACAGTTTCACCGGAAGTTGCAGACAGCTGCACGAGATTCTAGACAGTTGTAAGCCATGTCTTCGCAGTATCCTTTCTTTCAGGAGTGCTAGTTCTGCAAGGTTCGCAGGAGAGCTTCTGCAAAGTTTGGAAGGTAGGAGACGAGGTACTGGCATTAAGTGAAGCTGTGAGGACGGGGCGTGAGTCGTGCTTGGGTAGCTCAGATGGTAAAGCACTTGCCCGCCAAAGGCAAAGGTCTTGAGTTCGAGTCTCGGCCCAGCACAGTTTTAATCTGCCAGGAAGTTTCATATCAGCGCACACTCCGCTTCAGAGTGAAAATCTCATTCAAGTCTTAGTACATTTGTTAATGACTCACAGTCGATACATTTTTTATTAATTCGTTTTAGGTGCTTTTTATCATAAAAATATAATTCATTGAAGTAAGGCAAGAGTGACTGTGAAGTTTTGATTTCACCATATTCATGGGACTAAAAATACGTTGTATCTCTGCACTGGATTGTGACAATGACAATAGAGTGAAAGGAAGAGTGCAGAATTCTTTGAACGGATTTAAATTTCCAGCATCTTTATATGATCGAACTTCAATCCAAACATCGACTGCACTCTCGATGTTTACCATCGAATGAAACTGATATTATTCCATTGTTGTGAGACTTTTTTCCAATACATCGATATCATTATATACC
Source organism: Schistocerca piceifrons (assembly GCF_021461385.2). Taxonomy (NCBI): domain Eukaryota; kingdom Metazoa; phylum Arthropoda; class Insecta; order Orthoptera; family Acrididae; genus Schistocerca; species Schistocerca piceifrons. Next base: position 449,024,238 of record NC_060138.1, on the reverse strand, counting down.
AATTATTTTGCGAGGTCAGTGACATCATGAATACGTTTTTAGTCATCAAAGCTTCTCTTACAGACAATTTGTGCGTCTTGGTTAAAATTTCAGTTAAAAGGAGGGGGGGACGTCTATTTTGTAATTCTTTTATAAGCTTCACTGTAAAGTCAATGCATCGTTTTGTTACCGATTTAATACCGTTTTCCGATAATTTCAACTTGCTAGCACAAAATGGCTCTGAGCACTATGGGACTTAACTTCTGAGGTCATCAGTCCCCTAGAACTTAGAACTACTTAAGCCTAACTAACCTAAGGACGTCACACACATCCCTGCCCGAGGCAGGATTCGAACCTGCGACTGTAGCGGTCGCGCGGTTCCAGACTGTAGCGCCTAGAACCGCTCGGCCACTTCCGCCGGCTGCTAGCACAGGTTTCAAAACCTTAGCCGACTGTGGTATAGAGACTAAGACGACTTTTTTGAAGAGATGTAGTTAATACATTCATGGTAATAACACGCTCGTAAATTACTCTTTTAGAGATTGATCGTAAAAGAAAAGTAAGCGTGTCCAGCAACTTCGTGGGATCGGAGTTTTTACTCTCAGATGCTTTCATGGCTGTTTGTACTTCACCTATAGGCTTTGTAAGTAGGTTGAGTACAGCTATTTGTCTAGATCTTCGAATAGAGGATGGAGCAGTTTCGCTGTGTAACTATTTTGTCTAGTTTTAAATACAGAGAAATGCAATAATTTCAGTTCATCCCATTGTTGTAAAATATGACAGACTGCTGGGTGTATGAAAAGCCAGCGCGTCACACTTACTTTAAGTATTCTCAGTGGTACTTTGCCACAATTTATTGTTTCAAATATGTTTCTGTATTCGCCTTGATGGCGTGAACATAGACGAAACCAGCTGCAGGTTTCTTTTATCATAAATTCTATGTTGCGGGCTATAGTGTTTTCTGATGCGTGATTCACTGCCAGTTGTAAAGAATGACATCTGCAACGCACAACTAAAATATTTGGCAGTCCATAATCCGTTTTTAAAATTTTGTGTCAAATTATCAGTTTCCAGGTGTGGTCTTCTAAAGTTAGTGTGTTTGCATCGGCCAGACCTTTCGCATCGGCTTTTTCGACGGTAGCAAGCGATGAAAATGTCAGCACGATTTGTTTTTGTGACTCACTGGAGTATCTTATTGCAAGTCCTAGATAAAAAATGAAAAGATCGTGTGGCATTGTTGGCCAGGAGGCCTCATCTGGGGAAGTTCGGTCGCCGAGTGCAAGTCTTATTTCAGTCGACGCCACATTGGACGACTTGCGTTCCGGTAATAAGGATGAAATGATGAGAACAACACAACACAACATCCAGTCCACGAGCGGAGAAAATCTCCAACCCGGCCGGGAATCAAACCCTTGGCCCGCTGCAAGCTCGTTACCACGCAGCTAAGCAGGCGGACTGCAAGTCCTAGATGTTTTAAAACACTAATGCAAGTAGATTTGTCTACCATTAAAGTTTTTGTTACCTATATTAGCCCGCAGTACTTCCTTGAAATGTGGAGGAAACACTTCACTTTTTATCTTTGAACACTTCGTTCGACGTAATTGTAAGTCTGTAGTGCATTTAGAGCCAGAAAATATATATTTTTAGACAACCCTGCCTCCCAGGTGTTCAACAGTAAAAACCGAACAATGTCCGGTGATGAACAATGCAGGTGATGCGTCTGCTGTACTACAAAGTCTAACATTGTCCTTTTTTTTTTTTTTTTTTTTGTAGTGGCAAGGTCTTTAGTGCCGATTTTATATCCTTTGAATTCAGATTTGTTCTCCGATTCTTTTTTGTATTTTTGAGTGTAGGGTTCTTTCTTCACTAGTAATTCCATTACACCACACTGTATTCGCTTACCACACACGACGCTACACAAAGAAACGAATATGTGCAAAAATACACTTCAGCCCCGCCTTAGCGTTCACAATGCCATCTCAAGCTACCCAACACTTCCAAAATGACACAAGTACCGATTCCAAGACAACCGAACAGTTCCGAAATGGCAAAAGACAAATACCGATTTCAGAGTGCCTTGCTCTATCGTTTGAAGAGTCAAGCAACTGTTCTTCTCGACTCTGATTACCGTTTTCCAGGAGAACTAAGAGCTAGGGCACATGAATTCCCAAGAGAAGTTGCATGTAGTCATTGAAGAAACGTAGTTTGAAGAGTCGCCAGAACAGTCGCTAAACAAATTTAGTCGCTAAACAGTTTTAAAATGTCGCATTTGATGTCAAAATGTCGCTTAATCCAGTGGCAAAGTAGCTAAATTTGCTACGCTAAACGTTCCAGGGATGCTACAGGAAGATCCGGCTGGAAGAGTTAAAAGAGCACATGCAAGAAATATACATATATGTTGTTGTTGTTGTGGTCTTCAGTGCTGAGACTGGTTTGATGCAGCTCTCCACGCTAATCTATCCTGTGCAAGCACCTTCATCTCCCAGTACCTACTGCAACCTACATCCTTCTGAATCTGCTTAGTGTATCCATCTGTTGGTCTCCCTCTACAATTTTTACCCTCCACGCTGCCCTCCAATGCTAAATTTGCGATCCCTTGATGCCTCAGGACATGTCCTACCAACCGATACCTTCTTCTAGTCAAGTTGTGCCACAAACTTCTCTTCTCCCCAATCCTATTCAATACCTCCTCATTAGTTACGTGATCTACCCACCTAATCTTCAACATTCTTCTGTAGCACCACATTTCGAAAGCTTCTATTCTCTTCTTGTCCAAACTATTTATTGTCTATGTTTCACTTCCATACATGGCTACACTCCATACAAATACTTTCAGAAACGACTTCCTGACACTTAAATCTATACTCGATGTTAACAAATTTCTCTTCTTCAGAAACGCTTTCCTTGCCATAGCCAGTCTACATATATGTGAGAGAACATAATGTGCATTACACAATTAGGAAAATGGACTACTCTGGTAGAACACAGAATCCAAAGCAATTTCATTGAGTGGATAAGATTCTGTTGTATAATTCTGTAGTATAACTGTGATGAGGCAGATCGCGTAAGTTAGATAAGCAATGGCGCGATTCGTACACAGAAGTACGAATAAAGGGGCATAATTTAGTTGTTGTTGTTGTTGTGGTCTTCAGTCCTGAGACTGGTTTGATGCAGCTCTCCATGCTACTCTATCCTGTGCAAGCTTTTTCATCTCCCAGTACCTACTGCAACCTACATCCTTCTGAATCTGCTTAGTGTATTCATCTCTTGGTCTCCCTCTACGATTTTTACCCTCCACGCTGCCCTCCAATACTAAATTGGTGATCCCTTGATGCCTCAGAACATGTCCTACCAACCGATCCCTTCTTCTGGTCAAGTTGTGCCACAAACTTCTCTTCTCCCCAATCCTATTCAATACTTCCTCATTAGTTATGTGATCTACCCATCTAATCTTCAGCATTCTTCTGTAGCACCACATTTCGAAAGCTTCTATTCTCTTCTTGTCCAAACTATTTATCGTCCATGTTTCACTTCCATACATGGCTACACTCCATACGAATACTTTCAGAAATGACTTCCTGACACTTAAATCAATACTGGATGTTAACAAATTTCTCTTCTTCAGAAACGCTTTCCTTGCCATTGCCAGCCTACATTTTATATCCTCTCTACTTCGACCATCATCAGTTATTTTGCTCCCCAAATAGCAAAACTCCTTTACTACTTTAAGTGCCTCATTTCCTAATCTAATTCCCGCAGCGTCACCCGACTTAATTAGACTACATTCCATTATCCTTGTTTTGCTTTTGTTGATGTTCATCTTATATCCTCCTTTCAAGACACTGTCCATTCCATTCAACTGCTCTTCCAAGTCCTTGGCTGTCTCTGACAGAATTACAATGTCATCGGCGAACCTCAAAGTTTTTATTTCTTCTCCATGCATTTTAATACCTACTCCGAATTTTTCTTTTGTTTCCTTTACTGCTTGCTCAATATACAGATTGAACAACATCGGGGAGAGGCTACAACCCTGTCTTACTCCCTTCCCAACCACTGCTTCCCTTTCATGTCCCTCGACTCTTATAACTGCCATCTGGTTTCTGTACAAATTGTAAATAGCCTTTCGCTCCCTGTATTTTACCCCTGCCACCTTTAGAATTTGAAAGAGAGTATTCCAGTCAACATTGTCAAAAGCTTTCTCTAAGTCTACAAATGCTAGAAACGTAGGTTTGCCTTTCCTTAATCTTTCTTCTAAGATAAGTCGTAAGGTCAGTATTGCCTCACGTGTTCCAGTGTTTCTACGGAATCCAAACTGATCTTCCCCGAGGTTGGCTTCTACTAGTTTTTCCATTCGTCTGTAAAGAATTCGTGTTAGTATTTTGCAGCTGTGACTTATTAAGCTGATAGTTCGGTAACTTTCACATCTGTCAACACCTGCTTTCTTTGGGATTGGAATTATTATATTCTTCTTGAAGTCTGAGGGTATTTCGCCTGTTTCATACATCTTGCTCACCAGATGGTAGAGTTTTGTCAGGACTGGCTCTCCCACGGCCGTCAGTAGTTCCAATGGAATATTGTCTACTCCGGGGGCCTTGTTTCGACTCAGGTCTTTCAGTGCTCTGTCAAACTCTTCACGCAGTATCATATCTCCCATTTCATCTTCATCTACATCCTCTTCCATTTCCATTATATTGTCCTCAAGTACATCGCCCTTGTATAGACCCTCTATATACTCCTTCCACCTTTCTGCTTTCCCTTCTTTGCTTAGAACTGGGTTTCCATCTGAGCTCTTGATATTCATACAAGTCGTTCTCTTATCTCCAAAGGTCTCTTTAATTTTCCTGTAGGCGGTATCTATCTTACCCCTAGTGAGATAGGCCTCTACATCCTTACATTTGTCCTCTAGCCATCCCTGCTTAGCCATTTTGCACTTCCTGTCGATCTCATTTTTGAGATGTTTGTATTCCTTTTTGCCTGTTTCACTTACTGCATTTTTATATTTTCTCCTTTCATCAATTAAATTCAATATTTCTTCTGTTACCCAAGGATTTCTACTAGCCCTCGTCTTTTTACCTACTTGATCCTCTGCTGCCTTCACTACTTCATCCCTCAAAGCTACCCATTCTTCTTCTACTGTATTTATTTCCCCCATTCCTGTCAATTGCTCCCTTATGCTCTCCCTGAATCTCTGTACAACCTCCAGTTCTTTTAGTTTATCCAGGTCCCATCTCCTTAAATTCCCACCTTTTTGCAGTTTCTTCAGTTTTAATCTACAGGTCATAACCAATAGATTGTGGTCAGAGTCCACATCTGCCCCTGGAAATGTCTTACAATTTAAAACCTGGTTCCTAAATCTCTGTCTTACCATTATATAATCTATCTGATACCTTTTAGTATCTCCAGGGTTCTTCCATGTATACAACCTTCTTTCATGATTCTTAAACCAAGTGTTAGTTATGATTATGTTGTGCTCTGTGCAAAATTCTACCAGGCGGCTTCCTCTTTCATTTCTGTCCCCCAATCCATATTCACCTACTATGTTTCCTTCTCTCCCTTTTCCTACACTCGAATTCCAGTCACCCATGACTATTAAATTTTCGTCTCCCTTCACAAACTGAATAATTTCTTTTATTTCATCATACATTTCTTCAATTTCTTCGTCATCTGCAGAGCTAGTTGGCATATAAACTTGTACTACTGTAGTAGGTGTGGGCTTCGTATCTATCTTGGCCACAATAATGCGTTCACTATGCTGTTTGTAGTAGCTTACCCGCATTCCTATTTTCCTATTCATTATTAAACCTACTCCTGCATTACCCCTATTTGATTTTGTGTTTATAACCCTGTAGTCACCTGACCAGAAGTCTTGTTCCTCCTGCCACCGAACTTCGCTAATTCCCACTATATCTAACTTCAACCTATCCATTTCCCTTTTTAAATTCTCTAACCTACCTGCCCGATTAAGGGATCTGACATTCCACGCTCCGATCCGTAGAACGCCAGTTTTCTTTCTCCTGATAACGACATCCTCTTGAGTAGTCCCCGCCCGGAGATCCGAATGGGGGACTATTTTACCTCCGGAATATTTTACCCAAGAGGACGCCATCATCATGTAATCATACAGTAAAGCTGCATGCCCTCGGGAAAAATTACGGCTGTAGTTTCCCCTTGCTTTCAGCCGTTCGCAGTACCAGCACAGCAAGGCCGTTTTGGTTATTGTTACAAGGCCACATCAGTCAATCATCCAGACTGTTGCCCTTGCAATTACTGAAAAGGCTGCTGCCCCTCTTCAGGAACCACACGTTTGTCTGGCCTCTCAACAGATACCCCTCCGTTGTGGTTGCACCTACGGTACGGCTATCTGTATCGCTGAGGCACGCAAGCCTCCCCACCAACGGCAAGGTCCATGGTTCATGGGGGGGGCATAATTTAGTAACCTGTTTGAAATGAAATAAGTACCTTGTGGTACATTCCAACAAGCTGACAGAATTTTCGTAGTCGAAGTTGCATAGTATGGGCAGCATCGTACGTGTAGGTAGGAAAATCCCCATGTTGTCATAGCAAAGTGAAAATCTATGGTGTAACTTGGAAAATTGTGAGATACTTTAATTTGACGGAAATGAAAGAGAAGTTTCAGCACACTGGGTTTCTCGTCTGCACAGTAATTGAATATTGTAAAGATAGGTTGACATTATTGAATATGTGTGCAGCAGAGTATAGAAGTGCAGATCTTTGCGTTGAAGTGGCATGTAGGAGAAACTGAAAAAAAGCTCAGGCTCCAATTGGACAACTGGCATGCGATGAATCCCACATAAAGAAGTGATGGATATTAAACTTTGTGGGTGAGATAAGTAAGATTGTGCTCAGAATGCTAGACGAAAATAACGCCACGTACTTCAAGGCTAAGATACATGTGTTAGAATGGGCACAGAAACAACTGCTTAGGCTTTCGAAGGAGCATGTGACTACAATTAAAGCAACCTTGTCTAATCAAACGGTAAGCTCCATAGCGAGAAATAAAGTGATTATCACATCGCGTATGAAACAATTGAGCCAGCATGTATCAGAATATGAGAACATCACTGACAAAAGATTACAGATAGTAGTAATTCTGATCACTATTAACGAATTGCTATTACAATTATGGGTATTTTCAGTGACCTAGAGCGTGAATGTGATAGACTAATATCAGAAACTGTTAACACTCAAAAAGACATTCTGGAGCCTTATGTGATCAATCTAGTTCAGATCGTATAAATATTTACAACTGATAAAAGACAACATCATGGACCAGTGGTCTTCTGCCAAACTTATAGCAGACAGCAATTACCAGTTGATCAGAATTATTGATCTGAATGTATTCATTGCATGGAACGTCTTAAATAATGTGTCAGATATCCCACTAGTAGAGAATAATATGACAACCTGTATAGAATATTACCCTTGCCGTCAGAAGTGGCTGGAACAAGGCACTTATCTCTATACATTGTCACCGAAACAGGGCTACTGCTAAACGACGATGCGAAACAGCAATATGTGAAGCTACGTAAGGAAGTGAGCACCTGCAGTGTAAAATATTAGATCAGAGCCTCAGAACTTGGAAGCAGATTTTGTTTACATATGACTATAAAATGTATGAGGCAAAGATGCTGCAACCAGTGCGGGAAGTCCCGAAGGTCTGTCCTTGCAGAAGTTAATAATAGTGTTGAATGAATGTGTATGGACGCCATTGCGTAATAATGAATGACTGTTTGTTGCCCTGGTGGATGATGGCATTACCATCGTATGTCACAAAGGAAGACTCCCAGGATATCGTGCCCTGAGGGATAGACAAGTTAAAATTTTTTGGTAAATGTTGTGGATATATGGCTCAAAAAGTGATACAATCTGAGCATATAATTATGAACAAATACACCCACTAGTGATATTGTGCCGAACTTCAGCATAGGAATAAATAGATAAATAATGAGACAAAAAATGTAACAGAATTTAAGCTACATTTGCCAATAAAGCCTGCAGTTAGGCAGTTAGATGACCTAACAGCTGCGGGATATAAGCTGGATGAACTGAAAAGTGAGACTGAATATCAATAGAGAAGTACCTTCAGGAACTTCTTATTAAGTCATTTCTCTTTCTCGAGGTATTGGGTTCTGGTATACTGATTATAGTATTATATGTTGTCTACTCAAATCCTGTAAATGTTGCAGAGACCGTTTTAAATCTATATTCAAAATAATGGATGAGTATTGCTACAGGAAAATACGTGTTAAAAACACTATCATAAAATCAGTGCCTGCCTGAGGATGTCTTCAGGTATCGTCCTATGACGAGGACACCCTGAGACATAGAAGAAATAATTTCTAATAGGTCTATAACGCCTGCTAATCATGTGTGAAGTGAAGCTACAGGTGGTGTTTACAAAAGTGTCAAAGCAAAAACAGATAAAAGCTGAGCATTAGAATTGTAACACTGGTAAGAAGTGGAAAACTACTGTCAATTGTTGTCTCCAGGTATTAAAACTGCTATTATGTTGTGAAGTAATGACATTGTATGAAGTGTAGTTCATTGTAAAGTAAATTTTAAAATAATATATATATATATCCATGCTACCAAAAAACATAATTGTAATGATGATGTAAAAATGTTTCATATTGCAACTAATATGAGCCTTTATTTCAGGTATTGGAATTGTAATGATGATATGAAATGCGAAGTTTAATACTGTAAACGTGTTTCTCTTTTACGAATGGCGTATTTCTGATGTTGACCGTTGTAAAACAGTTGTGTGCTTTAACAGTAATTGAATAAAACCAGTGGAAAAAGAACAAAACCCAGAATGAGTAAGTTCAGCAGAAAGTACAAGGACACTGCTGCTAGTGGGGTGTGGTTGTGAGTAGCAAGATGTCGATGTGGACCTTATGTGAGCTCATGTGCAGAAGCCATGAGGCATGGCAAGGCATTGGTGGAGCCTATACATTGTCACACATGCAGCATCGCATGGTAGTGGCTGAAAGTGCCAACACGGAAGGGGCTATATGGCCTGCTGCACAGTATAATGGAGGAGACTTCATTCCATACAGCTATCCAAAGAGGGGCCTCCACACAGGTCAGGCCTGGGGTATGGAATGTAGTAGTACTCGTTCTGGCTCCACTTGTGTTCATATTTAGCCATATGCCCCCAACAAGGGAACCTACAGTCAGGAGTAGTGTAATTTCATTTGAGTCATTCATTCAACTTTTGTTCAGACAAGCATTAAATATTGCTGCTGTTCAAGTCTCCCATTTTGTTCATATATTTCCCAACAGAGTTCCACAACTTCTTCAAAACATTTAGTTAGCAATCGCCATGTCCCCTAACTGGAAAGGCTTTCCTGAGCCTCCAGTTTCATTAAGAGTAAAGACTGTTCACTGGATGTGACAGTGCTGAGGGACCATAAATGAAGACCATGAAAACAACTACACTTACACACAATTAATAATAATAATAATGGACATTAATATGAGCTGATACATTTGACTATGTGAACCTACTTTTAATTTGGTTGAAGGAGGGAGTTATCTCTCATGATGCATCATGATGAGCAGCCCTTCACTAGGATGTACTGGGCATGACTGTTAAATCCACATATGACAGGACAGTGTGGAGGAGTGGTGTGGGTAGGTGACTACAGTGCAATGGGAATTGGATTTTGTGCTTGTGAGATTGCATTGGGAAAGTAATTCAACTATAAAAAGTTCCTGCATTACATGACATCATGGAAAGTCTGGGAGACAAGTGGCCATCTTGAACTTTATACTTAGTACTAGTGACCATCTTAGATTTCAAATAGGACATCTTGGATGCTATACTTAGCACAAGTCACTTACGTACAATGTGATGTCAGGGAAAACTCATGTATGGTATGATGGTGTTGGAGCTAAGAGCTGTTTGCTAATAGCACTGAACACTTGTAAAGGCTATGATATTACATCTATTAATAACTCCATATTACCTCAATCAATATGTGGGTGACACAGAAGTAGGTGTGTGGTCTGTCCTGTAGCTCTTGCATAGCTCTACAGCTTGCTTGTATTCAGTGAGTAGTGGTATAATGGGCAATTTGTTGCGGTTTTTGGTGTAACAGGGGCATTTTGTTACAATTATAATGTACAATGGACCATTTTTAAGTTTTGCTATAATATGGGCAACTTGTTACAATTTTCCTGTAATAATGGCAATTCTTCTGTAACATTGTCAGTTTCTTACAATTTCACTGTACCATTTGGCATTTTGTTACAATTTTGCTGCAATGTGATGGCAAATTGTTACGATTTTACGGCAACAAACGGACAAAGTGCTTATACTTTGCTGCAGTATGGAGCATTTTGTTTCAATTTTACTTATAAGTGCAGTGCTTCAGTGTTACCACACATTGTACATTGCACATATCCTAAATGGCTGCTGATAAATGCACAAATTGTTCACTATCCCACCATACTACCACTTCACATAAAACATTTAAATTCAAAAATTCATCCAAAACCTTTAAGAGTAATATTTGATGACTGTCGAAAATATTTCAAAGTCTAAGTACAGCTTAACTTAGCAGACTCGCAGATTTACCTCAAGTCCATATGCACAACTGTTTCAACACTCATCTCTGACATCTGCTGTCATGACTGTCTGCAGCCTTGGCTGCATAAGGCCTCCCACACAAACATTATTGTTGAAGGAACTGCACTTGCATTCATTAGAAATTATTTAGAAATGCTGTGGATATATCTTATGTCTATACTGCTTTTATAAATGTGTATCCAGCAGACCAATGCAAGTAGAACTGTTGCTCATCACAAAAGATTTGGAAATCCTTTGGAGATATCCATTGCCTGTGTCTGGTAGTTAGATAAATTCATGTCTTCTGACCTGCTTCCAAAACGCTATACTACTCTGCCATTTATCTTCGACCACAAATCTAAGAGAATTGTCATCATTCATCTAGTATGTAGAAAGGCGATATTTTCACCACTCATATGAGCTATTAACGCTACATCTTGAACTGTTTGCGGCACTTGCAGGTACAACACTACAACACTCCACTACTTCTTCCAAACTAAAAACTGTGATGTTATAAATACGACTATGTTGAGTGATTCAGCAATTGTTTTAGGTTGAATACAAAGTGATCCAAACTGTGGAAAGCCATTGTCCATATTCGAGTGACCAAAATCATGAACAGCTCATCTCCATCTCAATGATTCCATTGCACTAAGCAGGACAACTCCAAAAATCTACCATCACGAGGGCTATCCAGAAAGTATTTATGTTCGTCTTCACAACAGTGACATCGAGCTTCATGACTCAGAGGTCAACGTCAGCAGACAGTACCCTTCTTGAGTCTTTCAGAGATTTGAAAAGTGCACCACCAAGCGCTCATTTTATGCACCAAGGAATAGGAGTTTCATTTCACCATATAAAGCTGTTATTTGAAAATGTTATGCATTACAGGATGGAGTCTACATTTTGTGCAAAATTCGAGATGTAGCAATATCATTTGCAGTCACTTAACTGCAACATTCTCGCATAATCGTATCCAGGGAGATGAAATTTGAATCTTAAGTGTCCTTTAAACTGTTCCGAAAGTTTTGCATACGTGTCTTCCTTGTAACATCACGAAAAATACGCGTTGCCCTTAAATAGAAGTCTCACACAATGGCAAACCTCTACGATCAGAGAGATCTTTCACAGTTCCAGGAACATACTTTGTATGTTCGTTATTCACCATGCAAAAAGCACACTGTCAACAAACGCTACATTTTTCTCTACAAATACTAACAAACTTCTCTCATACATGATGCCTATATATAACAACAAAAAAATCAGTGTTAGTTTCAAGAAGAATAATATTGGAATATATCGTAGTGGTGTATATTTTCACCATGTGTCCACTGAATTTAGGAAAGGGGTGCTGTAGCAGATTCGTTTATTTGTAAAGGTGAGTGAGTGGTATGATTGATTTTGTTGAAAATTAGACTCGAGGAAAAGCTATGGTGTTGCATATATGGAATACGTCAAATCTAAGTGAATCGTTAGCAGTCTGCAGAAACCTTATGCCACGGTAGAAATATTGCCACTTTCCTATATTGCTTACGAAACCACTAATTGTCACTCAGAAGTGCTCTAGTGTGAGCTTGATGTTGTATGTGTTGCTATCAATAGATGGGCTTTGTATCATCAGAAAAGTGAAATAATTCGAATACTTCTTGTGTAAGTGTCCTGCTAGAAAATTGAAGTCTTTTCCATTCTTGGGCTGACAAGTGGCCACGTATTGGTGGAAATAGCATTACTTTCAGATAGTCAGAGGTGTAGGGTTTAGTGCTTTTCTATGCTGCTGCACTCATATCTGAAAATAACTTCATATCTGTAAGATTGGTATGGAACAAACTTCACTGCAGAGGTTGGCAGATGCTCTCACAAACTGTTGATTGGCATGAACTGTATGGCGTAACTGTTGTTCTATAACTGGAGTGTGATTAAGACTTTAGGAATTTTTTCTGTAGCCTTGTGACAGGAATACACAAAGGCAGCTGGAGAAAGCAGGCGCCGACACAGTGGCCTGTGATGTCACATGGAACATGTTGAGGTCAAACACAAGTCGCTGCCCTTGGCGACTGACACTTGAACAGGCAGTATGCTGATGGCACAGTCATTGCTCAGTGGTTGGGGGCTGCACAGAGCCATGAGTCAGCCGCTGTGGAAGCAGGAGCGGTGCACTGCTCCATAGCGGCCAGACTCTCTAGTAGCATTGGTGGCACAGTGAGGTGGGGTGAAGAGAGTGGAATACATTGCAGTGATGTGTGCACAGGTGTGCCAGTGCTGAAGATACCTTCCTAGCACTGAGTTGGTTTAAGTAAGGATACAATCATTTCCATTCCATCCCACTGGTCTTGACATAAGGAGAAGTGGTCTGGCAATGGGCTGGGGAAATTAAACATTCAAACTGTGTCAGTAAACTTTGATGTCAGAATGGTGTGAAAATTGTTTGGATGTCATTTTAAACTGGACTATTTGAAATTACTGCTGTTTTAATCCTAGCACAAGTGATCTGTGAGGTCAGGAAAAAACTCAGTGGTTATGTTCGATTCTAAACTTACTAAAAGTGATCTGGTTGTCATGCAGACTATCCTTGTGCCCCTTGGTCCACTATCTTGGATCGCGATCTTGGGTTCTGGCGTCATAGGGTTGTTCTCATATCTCCATGTCCGCCATTTTGGATTGCTATCTTGGATTCTGATGTCATGGGGCTGCGGTCATATCTCCAGGTTCATCAGCTTCGATTTCGATGTTGGATTATGATGTTATAGGGCTATGCTCATATTTCTGGGTTCGACATTTGGATTGTAATGTCCCATGGCTATGCTCATATCTACAGGCACACCACCTTGGATTTCTCACCAGTAGGACAGTTGTCCACCTTGGATTTTTGAATTTCTTGTTATCTTATACTTAGTGTGGTATCGTTCAAAGGTCACAGTGCCATATCAAAGTTCGCAATGTACACTGATACCACACACATTAACAATATCTCGCTGCAATCTGTAACGACACACTGTCTCTCACCACAGTGCTGTCACATGAAGGTCAATATAGAGCTAAGCGTGGACTCGCTCTGCCCAGATTGTGACCTCCAATGGAGCATCCAGCATCATCTAGTTAGGATACCAGTGCTATTCAAGTCTTAAATAGAGCTGTACTTTTGTAAATATTGAACTTGTATTTCAAGAGACAAGGTTGTAATTGTGTACATCAAGTGATGCTTTGCTCTTCAAACACAGCTTTAGATATTCAGCTTGTTCTTGTGCAACGTAGTAGATAAGATGAGTAACTCTTTTTATCATTCTTGTAATAAAGTGAATTCATGTTTCATATGTTGTAGTTCCAGTCATCCATTTCCCAGAGCAATCACCGAATTCACATTTATGAGTGGCCGACCGTTTCATCAGGCCCTAACACTTAGCATGAAGGCCTATAATACAGAGGGCTCTTCTCAGCTCAGCCGTCTTGGATACTATACTTCAAACAAGAGACCTGGAAAGACATGCAGACTATATTTGAATGCGTAGGTCCAGCATCCTGGATCACCATCTTGGATTCGAATGTCGCAGAGACTGTTTATGAGTCTACTGTCTTGGATTTTACACATAGGGCAATTGTGATACGGTCTCCAGCTTGGATTTTTTTAAAATTTTTCACTTATTTACATCTAGACCGTTCCCATCTTTTTTAAACTTCCCATCATTCTATACACAGGGTAATTGGCATAGGAAGCCAGAGCAGTGGTGAGGGGAAATATCGCAGCATTGCATGTTGTTATCAAAGACGTTATCAGAAGTATGGCAAAAATACTGGCTGTCCTGGAACCTGTTCAAACCTTCAACTCTTTTTGAAGTCAAGGAAAACGGCATCACCCTGGGCGCCAATGACTTTGGCCCTCTGGATCTCATGGATGGCAAGAGCAAGCTGAGTTTCGAAAATTCTCTTTTTGCAGAATACATGTTTATTTTGACAACAAGGATTTTTGTCCTCCAAACCTGTCATAATATCTGAATTTGAAACATGTTCCACTCAGCCCCATAGTGCTTGGGATGCAGATTTAAAAGGTCTCAGCCAGCATTGCCAGTTAAAACTGTAACTCTTGGCATGAAGCCTCTCTTAGACAGAGTCACTATGCTGTGATGTCTGCTTTGCTCCCAATTCCAGAATTGTAGCTAAGTAACTCATATTATCCAAATAATCATTGGAAAAAGTCTTTTCCAGTGCTGAAGCACATAAACTATCGGAAGCAACGCAATGAAGAGAAGGCAGCAATCGCTAAGGTTCTCGAACCATGTTCATACAATCAGGAGGTGAGTGACAGAAACCGTTCACCATCACAGTTGCATTCGCTCTCATCATTGTTAGATCTTAACAGTCAGCAGTAGGCAGAAACATCTTTATATCACAATTCTAGGAGGTTTCTAGTCTCTATTGCTTACACAAGACAGACAGAGTATAAATTCATCAGTGGAACCTCGATGTTGCAATTCACTTCCATTGTAGCTTGCCTGATTTCACAAATTTTTGTAGAGAAATTGTTCACCCAGTAATGAAAGATACCATCGCTGCTAATAAGTAGGACACTTGATTAGTGTTAGCAATAGCAGTCAGTATTTGGAACAGCATTCCAAAATCTGCAGTGGCGTTGTTTGTGGACCAACAGCATTATGCCTGTGTCAAACCTGGGCACTTCTGTCCCAAGTTCACTTGTACCACCAGTATCAACACAACAAACTCCAGAGAATTTGAAATAAACGCAGTTGTTTATCAATCAAGACACGTATATTGCTATTGGTTGTCAATAGTTTCAACCAAGGAACAAACTGCATTGGAATTATAGCTGTCAAATCATTTCACAGACAAGCAAAATGGCAGTGACAGCCTTGGCTTCCAGGTGGACGATTCTGATAATTCAGTACAAGATTCAGTACCTTTCAATGAACTAGAGGGTCTGTGCCGAGAACATACATACATTTCTGACACTAGGCTTGCGTTGTGCAGTACATTATTGCTACAGCATCATAATGGAATTATCAGCAATTCCCCACTGCTACACGACCCACCTGACACCTTTAGCATTTCGAGAACACATGGAGACAGAGTTAGAGCCACTTCAACAACAAAATGTAATAATACTGGTGATATCCAGACAGTGGGCCATTCACTGGTTGTTGCCAGAAAACCAGTTGGCTCCTAACGCGTATGTGGAGATGTCTAATCCATGAATAATGCTTAATTGGAGGTACACACAAATACCATTCCTCAGCCTTAAGAACTCATGGTTCAATTGCTTGGGGGCTCGTACTTCTCGAAGATCGACCTAGCAAATGCATAACTGCAGTTACCATTACATGAATACTCAGAGGATTTTAGTCACAAATCGGCCCCTTATTGCTATATGGCAGGCCAATGTCACAAGGATATCATGAAGTTGCAACTGGTTCATAATATACCAACCAAAGGTGCTATTTCGTAGTTCAAGGTAGATAGCCATAAAACGCCGAAATTTAGTTTCTACATCTACATCTACATCCACACTCCGCAGGCCACCTGACTGTGTGTGGCGGAGAGTACCTTGGGAACCTCTATCGATTCTGCATTCTATTCCAGTCTTGAATTGTTTGTGGAAAGAACGATTGTCAGTCGCCTTGTGTTGGCTCTAATCTCTCTGATTTTATCCTCATGGTCTCTTCGCGAGATATACGTAGGAGGGAGCAATATACTGCTTGACTCATCAATGAAGGTACGTTCTCGAAACTTCAACAAAAGCCCGTACTGAGCTACTGAGCGTCTCTCTTCCAGAGTCTTCCACTGGAGTTTATCTATCATCTCCGTAACGCTTTCGCGATTACTAAATGATCCTGTAATGAAGCGCGCTGCTCTCTGTTGGATCTTCTCTATCTCTTCTATCAACCCTATCTGGTACGTATCCCACACCAGTGAGCAGTATTCAAGCAGTGGGTGAACAAGTGTACTGTAACCTAATTCCTTTGTTTTCGGACTGCATTTCCTTAGGATTCATCCAGTGAATCTCAGTTTGGCATCTGCTTTACTGACAATTAATTCTATTGGTCATTCCATTTTAAATCACTCGTAATACATACTCCCAGATAATTTATGGAATTAACTGCTCCAGTTGCTGACCTGCTATATTGCAGCTAAATGATAAAGGATCTTTCTTTCTATGTATTCACAGCACATTACACTTGTCTACATTGAAATTCAATTGTCATTCCCTGCACCATGTGTCAATTTGTTGCAGATCCTCCTGCACTTCAATACAATTTTCCATTATTACAACATCTCGATATAGTACAGCATCATCCACAATAAGCCTCAGTGAACTTCCGATGTTATCCACAAGGTCATTTATATATATTGTGAATAGCAACAGTCCTACGACACTCCCCTGTGGCACACCTGAAATCACTCTTACTTCAGAAGACTTCTCTCCATTGAGAATGACATGCTACGTTCTGTTATCTAGGAACTCTTCAAGCCAATCACACAATTGATCTGATAGTCCATGTGCTCTTACTTTGTTCATTAAACGACTGTGGGGAACTGTATAAAACGCCTTGCAGAAGTCAAGAAACACGGCATCAACCTGGGAACCCATGTCTGTGGCCCCCTGAGTTTCGTGGTCGAATAGCACGAGCTGGGTTTCATATGATCGTCTTTTTCGAAACCCATGCTGATTCCTACAGAGTAGATTTCCAGTCTCCAGAAAAGTCACTATATCGAACATAATACGTGTTCCAAAATTGTACAACTGATCAACGTTAGAGATATAGGTCTATGGTTCTGCACATCTGTTCGACGTCCCTTCTTGAAAACGGGAATGACCTGCGCCCTTTTCCAATCTTTTGGAACGCTACGCTCTTCTAGAGACATACGGTACACCACTGCAAGAAGGGGGGCAAATTCCTTCGCATTCTCTGTGTAAAATCGAACTGGTATCCCATCAGGTCCAGTGACCTTTCCTCTTTTGAGAGATTTTGATTGTTTTTCTATCCCTATGTCATCTATTTCTATATCTGCCATTTCGTCAGCTTGTGTTTAAAGCAACTTGCAATGATTGCTATTGCATTTGATGATAAGGAACAGAAAGAGGGAGCAAAAAGAGTCTGTGCTAGAAAAAAAATGTTAAAAAATCGAGACTGTGAAGGAGAGTTCCACACACTCTTTACAAGGAGCTGGAAGAAGAGGAGTCATCGTTCTATAATTATTTCAGAATGTGTAAACAACACGTTTTTTACCTCTTAAGGAAGAAACAAATAAAAATTACAAAGAGAAATACAAGATTTATGCATCCAATATCAACATGGCAGAAGCTGATCGTTTGTCTAAGGTATGTCTACATGGGCTGTTCTTCTGAGCTAAACAAAAGAAATATGGAAGTGGTGCTTGCCGGCGGCAAAAGGGGAACATCACGTGACTCCATTAATGGCCCGTTGAAACATTCTTCCCGAGAGACCTTGACGTGATGCTGACGTGACGTTTCGATGACGTTCCATAGACAGTTTGTTTGAATGCCATCATTTGAACTACAAAGGAGAATCTTTTGATATGACAGTGACGTTCCATCAAGTGTGAATCCACTTTAAGTGACCTGCAAATAAAATTTAGTCTTTGGTTTGCCTTCCCCACAACATTTAGTTATTTGTATCTGTAATTGTTAGGTACTTAGTCGAATTGACAGCTTTAAAATTTTTGTGATTTATAGTGTATCAGAAATTTAACTGATTTATTTCCAATAATGACCTCACACTTTTCTTTATTCACAGGCATTTGCCACTTTTCGCACCATACAGATATCGATTCTAAGTTATTTTGCTATTGGATTTTATCTTCTGATAATTTTACTAATGACTGCATCATTGGGCAAACAATCTAAGAGAGCTGCTCAGATTGTCTCTTAAATCTTTTATGTAAGCTAGGAACAGCAGAGTGCTTATAACCTCTCCTTTGGGAATGCCAGATATCAATTGTGTTTTAGTCAATGATATCCCATCGGTTATTATGTAGTGTGGCCTTTCTGGCAGGAAATCGCGAAATCACTCACACATCTGAAGCATTACTCTACAGGTATGTAATTTGATTAGAAGTCTCTTAGGGTAAACGATGTGAGAAGCCTTCTGGAAATCTAGAAATATTGACTTAACTTGAGATCCCTGTCGATAGTACTCATTACTTGATGCGAATAAAGGACGATATTTTCTGAATCTGTGCTGACTGTGTGTCAACAGATAGTTATCTATGAACTAATTTATAATGTCCAAACACTGTATACTGTTCAAAAATCTACAGCAAATCGAAGGTGTGAAGTATCCTTGGTTTACGATATTTTTGCAGAATAATCAGTGAAGAGACTGCTTCTTCTTACATATATCGCATGAAAAGACCGAGAATTCATAAGGGGTTACACACATTATTAGTGACTCGAGAAAGAAGGCGGTAAATGACTGCAGTATACGACATAAGCTATTTAATGAGGTACAGCTGCAGATAGTAGTAGTAGTAGTAGTAGTAGTAGTAGCTTTATTCATCTGTGGATCTCTTTTTACAAGGATATAAAACATGTCAAAGTATTTACACGTTTAGATCCATTTAAAATAAGCTAGTTGGTATACACATACATTTACAGATTTCTAGTTAGAGATAATCATTTGATTTACTCCTGGTATATACTGTAATACTTTTTTTACAAATAACTTATTAAATAATGTAATGCCACACTGTTCACTCATATCTCACTATCAGTCACTGCACACACTATAAACACATTGTTTCATAACACTTCACTCACTACACACTCAAACACACACACACACACTGCTGATATCTAGGCCATTTTCTGTACAACAACTTCCCATTTGCTACTATTAAAAACCGAGTCAACATCCCTCAATAATGGGTGAGATGTTGAGCTCAGAAAGATGAAGAGGTGTTAGTGTTGTGCTATGCATAGCTTGGCGGTAATTATTTCTAGAAGAGGAAAAAAGAACAAAAAAACGTAGTGTGAAGGTGTTATATGGAATGTTGGATGTTTTATAATCATTATTTATTTGTATAACTTTTTTACCAAGCCCTACTCTGTTTTATGTAAGTAATCCATCAATGTATAAAATGAATTGCATTTCTTTTGGTAATTTATTGTACAATTTTATTCCTGGTAGAAATTGCTGTTTTGAGTTTTATGTTTTTTTTTTTTTTTTTTTGTTAAATGTGAGTTGAGTCTAGCTCTTATTCCATGGTCATGGACCGAGATGTTTGTGCAGTAATTACCAATGTTATTTTTTATGTGTGTGGTAAATGTATTCACATGGTGCAGTTAAAATCCCCAGTGTTTTGAACAGATCTTTACAATGAGCTCGACTACTATGTTCTGTTGTTTTCTTATGGCTCTTTTCTGGAGTTTGAAATTTTTGTTCATATTTTGTGCATCAGTTCCCCAAAAAAGAATGCCATAGATAAGAACTGAGTGTACATATGAACAGTATGTTACTAAAAGACACTGTATGTTACACAATGATGATAGGATTCTAAGGGCATAGCATGCTGATGACATTCTGTTTGCAAGTTCCTTTGTTTGTTCAGACTACTTCAACTGAGAATCAATATTCATTCCAAGAAATTTTGCATTTGTTACACAGTCTATAGAGGTGCCAGCTATATTTAATTTAACATTATCATAGTCCCTCTTCAAACTAATATTCACGGCATTAGTTTTATTTATGTTCAATGTCACTTCATTGTTTATTGACCAGTTGTAAACTTCCTTGAGAGTTTCATTTGCTTTCTCTGTGAGGAGTTCTCTTGTTTTCTAAGTGCCTATCGTATTGCTGTCATCAACAAGAGAATTTTTTTTCCATGAGTAACACTACTGGGAATGTCATTGATGTGTATCAAGAATAGTATTGCTCCTAATATCCTACCTTGCAGAACCCCTATATTAATGTATTTTGGTTCTGTTAAGTGTTTTACTATATGTTTAGATCTATTTGAAGTATGTGTTATCTCTGCTCTTTGTACCCTATCTGCTAGGTATGATCGAAACCAGTCATTAGCTACCCCCGCCCCCCTTATTTCTAATGCTTCTAATTTATTTAATATAATCTTGCGGTCGACTGTATCAGAGACCTTAGTAAGATCCAAAAATATGCCTGTGACACACTCATCTTTATCAAGAGCATCAAGTACAACTTTTGTGAATTCTGCTATAGCTGACTCTGTATTTTTGCCACTTTGGAAATCAAACTGTGATTCGCTTAAAAGATGGTATTTATTCAGGTAATTCATTAATCTGTCTTTCATAATTGCTTCTATTATTTTTGAGAATGGTGACAGCAGGGAAATGGGCCAGTAATTTTCTACGTCTTCTGCATTACATTTCTTTAGGAAAGGTACAACTCTTGCCCGTTTTAACTTCTCTGGAAATGTCCCTGATGTGAAGGACTCATTTATTATATTTGTTAAAGGGCCTTGTATAATCCAGATGCTTTGTTTTGGCACACACTTTGATACTTCATCTAAGCCTACTGACTTTTTATTTTTTTAGTTTTTGAATAGTTTTATTGATTTCATTTTCTGTGGTTGGATGTAATGTCACTGTATTTAGTGCAACATTATTTACAGGTGTTATATTTGTTTTGGGGAATTTTTTCTGCAATATTTGAAAAATGCTCATTTACATAGTTTGCTAAGTGTTGTGGATAATTTATTACCTTATCACCCTCCCTTAGCAGTATGTTATTCTGCATTTCTTTGCCTCTCCCCATTTTCTTTTTTTTATAACATCCCAGACTGCTTTGCTTTTATTCTCTGCATTATATATTATTTTGTCACTAAATGAATTTTCTGCAGCAGTCAGTACCTTCCTATAGGTAATTTTGTATCTATGATAGAAATTTAAGAATTCTGGATCATTGCGACTCTTTTTCATAGAACTCAGGTATTTAAGTGTTTGGGAGGACATCTTAATACCTGCTGTTATCCATCTGTTTTTGTGTTATGTTGACACAGACATGCATACTTTTAGAAATGCGTTTCCAAAGTTCAATTTAAATAATGTGGAGAATTTAGAGAATTTATTATTCACATTGGTTTCCTTATACACTTCATCCCAGCTTTGTTTTGCTAGTTATTTTGCAAAATGTTTTATTCTGATTTCAGATAGATGTTGTTTGTAGGCTTGTAGTTTAGAGATTGATTCGATGTGTTGATTTTACTCTTGTTATTTGACAGAGATGGTCTGATAAACCGAGATGTTTTACAGCTACATCACATTTTCCCCCGTCAGCTACTGATGAAGTCATTACAGTAACCCTTGTTGCACTATTGAGCAATAGGGACATGTCAAAACTTTGAAGGATATTTATGAGGATGCTGCTGGATTCATTTATGATGCTAGTGTTGATGTCAATGTCCCCACACAGAATTATGCTGACCTTTGTACTTGAGACTTTGTCTAGAACTTCTGTTAATTTATTGAAAAAAGTGTCCACACTACGACTGAGAGATCTGTACACACACAAAATGATTAATTTCCTGGTGATACCAAGCCCTGTTAATTAAATAGCTGATGTTTTAAAGTGTTTGTCTTCACTTACTGTACTGAGGTTATGTCTTGATTTGAACTGTGTTCCTTTTCTGATATAAATGCATGATCCTCCACCCCTTGAAACAGCTCTGCAGTAAGAGTTTGCCCTTTCATACAATGATAACACTACATGTTGGTTTTCTGTGTCTCTACACCAGTGCTCAATAACACAAACTATTGTGTAGTTCAACGACTGCAGCTCAACTTCTAATAGTCGTATTTTATTTTTTATTGATTGCATGTTTTGATGGAGGATTGTTAAGTCTCTTTCCAATGGTTTGTTTTTCTTTGTGACATCTGGTATGTGTGAGATGAGATTTGAGGTGTTAAAATCTGTCTTGTGAGTGCTCGTTTCAGTATTTTTTAAACTGCTGGAGATACTCTTTAGACAGGGAAACCTGTTGTCTGCATTTATCCTAAAAAGGACCTACTTCTCCTACCCATGACAACAGCTATTTTACCATGTGTGGCCCAAGATCCACCCCCTTTACTTTTATGAATCAGCTGTAACAATCTTTCCTTCCCAGTCCTGTTTAGGTGTAGGCCATGCCTAGTGAAACCCAATCTGTTGATAGTTTCAGTGGGCAACAGAGAAACATGAACGAAGTTTGCTGCCCTCAGAGCCATCCCTAACCCCACATTGATTCGCCTCACAGCTTCATCAAGGTATGGTCGATGATGACGCCAGAGCAGCTCAACAATTGGTGGTGGCCTGGTAAGCTGGCCCTAAACTTCTTCTTCTTCCTAACATGTCCTCTTCCAAACATTTTGTATATTCCCAGGCTTCTTGGCCTCGGTTGAAGTGTGCTGCACATTTCTTGCTCCTCATTCTACCAGAGGCTCTTCTCCACTTAACTCTGACAGTGATAAATACTTGTTTTTGGTGTTGATGATAAAACTATCAGATCGCATTCTCTTTCTTCTTATCCTCATACCACCTGCCAGTTTCCAACCACCCTCCCCCCCCCCCCCATCTAAGTTTATCCTTATCAGTTCTTTCTTTGCTTCCTCCAACTGTGCCTGAAGGGAACAGATTTTCCTTTCCTGCTCCCCACTCAAAATGTTCCTACTGCATACTCTGCAGTTCCAGGAAAGAGCCTCTTCTGTTCTCCCAACATCACCCCCGCCCCCCCCCCCCCTCCCCCAGTGAAAATATTTCCTACAAGATTGGCAACAAATCCCTCTATTCATTATGCTACAACAGCTCCCACATTTCTCACTAATGGTCAGTTTCGAAAGAATAATTAAGTTTAAAGAATGTTTTAAATTTGTCAAGTATGCGAATTGGCAGTTGGCTGTATGTAACCAAAAAGGACACAAAGGTCTTAAGTGTAGTTGTTGATTTTTGTACTGATTTAGAAATACAATGACAGAAGAATAAATTAGTTATTACTTTGCTTTTAGAGAATTTACATTATCAAGGATGTTTGGTCAGGTTTTTAAACGTTTATAACTCGGAAAATTTAGGCCTAGATCGCGTCTATCTAACTAGTAAACAATACGAACTGTGTTAAATACTATTTAGAAACGTTTAATTACACTTTTATTGCGACAACAGATACTGATGAAACTAGTAGCTGTATTTCTTAAACGACTTTTACACTATCAAGAAAATTTGAATAGAATTTTTTGTGTTTATGTCACGCAAAATTTCGAGTTATGTCGCGATTATCGGGATTTCAGATAACATGAAGTTTTTTCAAGAATAAGCTCTGCTGGGACGCTAATATTCAGTTTTGTGACAACAAAGGACACTACAGCAAATATACGAAACAAAGAAAATTTAAATTTGACGCTATTCCCTGTTAAATAAGTTCCTTTAGCGTGCAAAGAAATACCTGTGATCTCACTCGGTGGCCATCTTGTCTCGGATCCCACTTATTTTTCATGGGTTCTCACGGCCACCTTTCACTGGGACGTAACTGCAGTTTATAGATTTAGTAAAACACTGCACGTTTTGCTAGTATGGAAACTGAAGTATACAGTAGCAATGCAACAGAAGCAAATAATATTAAATATCATGAAAGAATATACATAAAAGGAGAAAGTAAAAATGCTGCACTACATTCTTTTTTATACAATATTTCAACAGCCTCATTCCCTTTTCGTGGAAGCTGTAGGTGAGGGGTTAGTATAGTAGGAGTTAAATAAGAAATATGAATGAAGACAATTAAATTTTACCGTATCGGTATACTTAATTTTATGTACCTTATTTGTACGCGATCAGGCCCAAAGAACTATGCACTACTATGAACTTCCTTTTCCACCACCTTCTATACATCACTGCCATTTGCCAATTGTCCATGTCTATCATTGACTTGTAGGTCTACATGGAGGCCATCACTCTGCCTCCTCCTTGGCGTTCCTCGGGCCTCTTACCTGTAGGGGTGATTGTTAAGTTGCATATTTTCGACTTTCAACATAGTATCTGAACAGCCCTCTGTAGCTGATCCCTGGTCTTTCTTATAAACGGGATTTTTAACAAGCCTCTGACCAAAAATTGATCATTTCCACTCTCCACATGCCAAACTTCTTAACATCTGACATCTGTATTTTGGCTTTTATACCTAGGGCGATGTATCTACTGGTTTTATCCTCCAGTTTGGTGACACCCAAGTACTCTTAAGTGTGTTGTTACACTGCAACTTTTTGCTGGAGATGAGTAGATCCATTGATGTTGAGGAGCTAAAGAAACTCACATCATTAGTGTTACTTAGCCGATGGAGGCTATGTCTTCCTGTCATGCCTCAGACTCAGCACTGAAATAACAAATGTAAAATATTTGCACTTTTTTGCTTTCTATTTTGTAAACTTATAACTATCTCACTAAAACAATAACTTGAAAGAAACTTGATGGCTCAAAAGGAGCATAAATTATGAGATTGCAGGCTTCTCTGGGCATGTGCCAGTCATTATATTCACCATTGATTGTATTTTAAAAAGGAAATGTCAGCTGCATAGTGTTCTACACTTACGTATTGAATGATGTTTCATATAAGTTCATACTGATCTCTTTATTAAGTGTAGTGGAAGAATGTATAAGTCTTCACAAAGAGCACATATACATGAATTGCCTAATTTTTGGCTGATTTATTGTAATTATTTCAATCCAACACTTCCAGTAGTGCTTAAAGGAACACATGGGACTGCTACTTGGCATGTAACCTACAGAGAGTGGGAAAAATATAGAAACACCAAAAACACGACACATTGCCATGCCCAATGCAGTGTAGGAAAAATGTTGGGGCCCCAGGCACCTTCCTCTCGTCTTGGAATGGATAAATACAGATTCTGTAAGGATTTAAATGGAATTTTATAATTATTCCAGCAAAGTAGTGGCAAGTTCAAGGAACAATGATGGAAATGGATAGCAATCACGCAGCTTTCTCTCCAAAGCAGATCACAAAGGCTCAACAGCATTGAGATGTGGTGACTGTGGTGGCCTGAGAAAGTGTGACAATTCATCCTCAAGTTCACAAAAGCACTCCTGAACGATGTGAGTTATGTGAACAGGGGCTTTTTCATATTGAAACGTGTCACCACTGGAGAACAAACATCATATCATGGAGTGGACTTGATCACTCAGAATGGTAATGTAATCCTTGGCAATAATGCGACCTTGCAGAGTAATGATGTGGTGCATGTAATACATGCAATGAATGTCCAACTCATCACCTAACCTCGTCCGCTCCCTTAGCTGAGTGGTGAGTGCACCTGACTGCCATCCAGGGTGCCTGAGTTCGTTTCCCAGCCAGATCGGAGATTTTCTCCACTCAGGGACTGGGTGTTGTGATGTCCTCATCCCCATCAACATGCAAGTCACCAAATGTGTCGTCAGTTGAAAATACTTGGAACCCATCGCTTGAACTTCCTCAGGTTCGGACTTCTGGCCAACAATGCCAAATTATAATTTCATTACCTAACCACCACCATGTTTCACTCGTGGAACATAAGCTTGCTCAGAAGTTGGAATCAGTGTGAAACAAGACTTGTCCCATCAGATGCCCCACAGTCCTGTTTTTATGGCTATGGCACATTGTTTTCCTGTTATGGGCATTTACATTACTAATGCAATATAAATCTTCTGTATAGCATCTCTCAAACTATCAAATACTTCAGCTTATTTGGTTATGGAGGTATCCACCATATGAGCACCAAAAATTTGCTCACATTCTGATTCACTTAGCTTCAACGTAATGAACTCGCAATTACACAGAACACTGTTCTGACCACGACTGACACTTGAACGTATTGAGAACATTGCACAGGTGCCATTCTTGGGCAAATACAGCACTACAACCAGCAGGCATTACTAACATTTGCATATGTGTTCAAGCATGCATTTCTCGCAGTGTTTCCATATCTTTATCCAAACACTCTATCATGGTTGGTCATATTAAAAGATTTACTTATCTTGAATAAACAACAAACACCGCTGGTATCTTACAGTTGCGGAACGTATGACAGCAACAAGATGAGGAGAAAACCAAAAGATTGCGAGCAAAAAACTCCTTGTAGTAAATTTTCGCTCAGAAGTATAAAATAATCACTAACTGCATTATCACAGTCACCTCATTTTGTTAATATATGAAAAACGTGGTGAATAACTATATTTTGCCTGCGAATCAAATTTACACTTATGTGCAAAGCTGATCAGAATACATCTGACTGGCCTCATTTGGGTGAGTCTGGAGCAGCCTTTCCAACCTTTCAGATTTACTGGATTGTATAACTGCATCGAAATCATGGTACATTTCTTTAAGGGTTCGTACAGATCTACAATCTACAAATAAAAATCTTTCTTGGGTATCTGCCCTGGACTTTTTGTTGTAGATGGCCTGTCTAATGGCTTCAGAGGCACAATATTTTCAATATTTTGCGTAATTATTCACCAAATTTAAAAATGTAACTTGTTTTCATAATCTACTCATTAAGAGTAAGTTAAACTTAACATGATAAGACAAGTATTACAATTAGAAACCAAGTATTTGTCTTGAAGCTGATAGCGCTCAAATATTCCAACTTAATTCAACCATTACTCGAAAATTATAACACTTTAACGACTTCCAACAAAGTTAATAGATAGCTTCAAACCTTTATTTAGGGAACTTTTTCTCACTTACAGCCCCCACAGAATGATGGAAGGAAACAAGTTTATCACTCACAACATTTTCGCTGTTCATGTGATCGAACTTCAAACTTCAGCATCTGCCATGATGTTTAAATATTTTATTTCTTTACTACTAATGCTGTTCACAACACACTTTGCAGACAGTATCTGCATACATCACTAAACCCACCTGTAAAATTATATCACTGTACGGAACATAGTTCAGGGGGTATGACATGACACACACTTAGACATGTCAAAAACTAGCTTCTACTAACATTGACGTGCAGTAAACATCAGGTGTGACATTTTAATTTATCACTTCTTTACCACTAATGTTATTCACAACACATTTTTCGTACAGTATCTACACAAATATCTGAATGCACCTACAACATAATGTCAATATATAGCAAATAGTTCAGGAGATATGATGTGAGATATAGTGAGATGCATCAAAAACGTGCTTCTACTTAAAATGAAGGGCAAATTACCTACACTACAATCATCCAATATTTCATAATGAAAGCACTTAGAGACTTCTAACAAACTTCATGCATAATTTCAGTCCTTTTCTAAACTTTGTCTCACTTACATGCTTATTGTCAAGAATAATGGAATTAGAGCGCAATTATGATTGTTGCAGTGTATTGGGAAGAACTCTTGACTGCTCTTACCTGGGGCTTTATACTGGTACCACATATAATTAGGTGTTTCCGATTATTACATCAACTTATGAACATTAAATATGGTTCATAAAATTATACAAAAAATTCCTTTGTTATTTGTTTAGCTTGGAGGAGGACATAAAAATGGAATGTATGATCATCATCATTGTTACCATCATATCTTCATCCCTTCAAGATGCAGAAACAGAAGAACTGGCAGCGGATGGCCTTGAAAATAACTGCCTTTTCCTCATGCAACTCAGATGATGCTCTTCACATACTGACTGGCAAGCAGACATCCATTCACTATTGAATTAATGTGCCTATTCCTATTTTTCACTTTTATTAGTTTCATCTCAATAACAACTCTTTCACAATTAGCAGGGAATTCTCTCTCACCAAATAAAGTTTTTATGTTGAGCATGTTCCCCCATATGTGCCCACTTCTGAACAGTTCTTAATATTTTCATCTATTTTCTACGATAGAAAGTTTCCTTCAGTCATCATCGATTTTTTATATATGGTTATCATCATCTAGAGAGACTATGCTTGACAATTTTGACATAAGAGGTGTAAGAGAAAGGGAGTATTTTCTCTTTACATGTTTGGAAGGGTCCTTTTAGGCGTCAAAACTGCAATGACAATAAATTATCATCAAGTTTACATCTCTTTTTCAGTTCTGAAAACTTCGTCTGCATAAAATCGCTACATCTGCAGTAAAAATCTTTCCCTGCATCCCATTCATTACATGTTTCTGGTTCTGGAATTGCCTTCAGAGCTTCAACTCCTAAATACATTTGGCTATCTCGAAGAAACTTTGACCTGTTGTGGGGTCAGTGTCAATCAATTTATTGGTTACAACATACTGCTGGTCCATGAGCCAATGCAACATTTTCTTGAACCCTGTACCGTCTTTTAATGTAAGCCAATAATAATAACTTTACCACTCTGGAAGTTCTTATTTAAATCTGTGAATTTCGGTAACAGAGAGGCCAAAAATAAATAAAATAATCAACAAAAATTGTCATTGAGGGATTAGAGAATTTCTTCTGCCACAACCAGCACATCCTCTAGGTATTTAAAATCAAAATAGAGATGCAAAGCAGCTTGCTGCTCTAAAATCCTCACTACAATAGTACACAAAGATAGCCATCTTGTCTGAGATGGATGCAGCAATTTATAAATTTAGATATCTAAAAACTTTTTAAGTTCATGCCGTTGTGCCCATATTAATTATTTCACATTCCTTTGCTTTATCATATTCACCCTGATTAAAAATTTCATAAAGTTTCCAAAATTTACTTTCAATTATCTAAAAACAACACAGGATGTTTTAACAGATGCTAGCTAGCACTCAAGCTTATTTCAAGGTGGATATTGAGTTTAGGTTCAGTTGAAAATTCAAGATTGAAAAATCAACCTGTTACACAGCTTATTTCAAGGTGGATATTGAGTTTAGGTTCAGTTGAAAATTCAAGATTGAAAAATCAACCTGTTACACAGTTTACATCAAGCTGTAAAAATTTAGCTTGAATTAAAATAATTTTCCCAAGCTTGAAATAAACTGTAATTTCCCTGGAAGGCTGTACAGCAGATGTACGCGCAGCATAGCTTCCATAGACGTCCACGGGAAGCGCCAAAAGCGTTTATAAGCCTTGCAGTTGCACTGACTCTGCTAGGTTTACGGCCATTTTATTTTTGTGACATGCGTTAATGATTGTTGACTGTTGTGAAGTTTGTTTTATACTGGAAGATAGTTTGGAAAGTGTGTGGCATACCCTGCCTAGCTGCTACACCGGGTCTGAAGAAGATATATAGTGTATTACAGGTACGCTGGTGCATTTTTTCTCTAGTGGTACGTTAATATTACAAATGTTAAATATTATTACATAACGTAAAGAAATATCATATTCTTTTACGTAGAAAAATTGAACCTGGATGAAAGTGAAATGGATTACCAGCTAAGAAAACATATTACAAGTTGTTCAGCAAAAAGAGGTCATTTTAAACTAGCTCTCTAGTACGTGGCACCAATAAATTAAAACTTAATGTTATTTTACCTTTTTAAAATCTCACCTTTTTATATATCGCCCTATTACATTTGTTTACTTGTAAGTACTCTCGTGTGTCACACCATGAATGAATAATCGTGAAGTGTGAAAAGTTTCTTTGCTAATACAAATAGTAATGACATGGTGAACGTGAAAAGTGCATCAAGAACCAGTCACTACATAGGTGTCAGTCTTTTTTATTTACGTAGCTTTGACTGCTCTTCAATTGCTCTTAATTTTGTTGTTCCCTAGGTGAAATAATACTGCAAGGCCTACTGGTACTTCTTACTTTTATTGTTATTTGTAATGTGGCTGAAATCTAATAAAAGGCAACATTAAAATATGACAAGGAGAACATTTTTTGTTCTTTTACATTTCAGTTCCACTGAACGGGTAATTTCTTAAATTCATTTCGATTTCATCTTTTATTTCATTTTGATTCAGTTTTACTCACCAAAATATAATTGTGGATAGAATAAAAGTCTACATTTTTCTAAATGGTAGTTTCCTTATATGAGGTGTATATGATTTCAAGTAATTGTTTCTTTATAATTCATATTAAATGGCCCTGAAACTGTTAGAAATAGTGATGTGTGGCTTCTTCATGAAGTCATCGCAAAATTACCCAAAATTTCAAACAAAAAGTTATTTCAAATTACTTTAAAAACTGTTTGGAATGAAGTCACCAGAAGCAGCTGCTTACTCAGTGACGTTTATACTAGTTAATGATTCTTACTACATCAGTCAGTTTGAAGTTATTTTGCTAATCTGGGGCATAAATTATATTTAGGTTGATCAGTTTCAACTTTTTACATTTTTTTATGTTTATGTATGGCTATCATTTTCTTTTACCTGTTACAGGATCATTATACCAGCAGAAGTCAGCGATATTTGATCCTGCTCTGGTCTGTGTGCTGGGGCCGGAGGGGCTTCAGAATAATTAAATTTTAAAATAAAACAATTTTAAACACTTTGAAAATAAAATTTTTTAAACATACATGTCTTGATAAATTTTTTCACACCATTTCCATTCTGATATTTATTTAATTAATTAGGTTCAATAAATTCAGATTAATAATTATGTAGCTTAAAACAAGCTGTAAATACCAGGCTGTATTCCACGTGTGTAGATACAACTGGAGCCAAACTTGATAAGTCAAGCTTGAAATATAGCTTGAACTCTGCCAACTTTGATGTTTGTTTCAAGCTTGAATCCAACTAACAGGCCTGAATATTCCAGCTTTGATCAAACTTATATACTTGAACTTTACATCTGGAAACAAGTTTGAAACCAGCTTACTGTGCTATATACATCTGTTGACTCATCAGTAAGAAAACTGAATTTTGTATGTCTCAGTGTTTCTGTAAGTTCGTTCTTACGACTCACTCCTAACTTTCTCTACGATCTGGGAACACTTAATGTGAAGCAAATTTATACTGTCAGCGATTTTAGAATCAACATGGCAACTCTTAACCCCTAACTGGTACATTCAAAAATGTTAATACACAAGGTATACACCTGGGTCGTCAGGACCCAGATAAATTCTGAACAGGTTTTAGAAGAAAATAAACAAGATGATAAAATTTAAATATTAACTGTTTAAGATGGTATTATTAATGTTAATACAAAACTAGTTTCCTTATTTCTGGTCATCTCTTTCAGAAACTATAAAAAAAGACAGTGAAGTAGTTAAAGCACAAAAAGTGAAAAACATACATTTGTCAAGTCCTACTCGAGAGCTACAAATATTAGCCTTTATAACTGAAATTACACATTTACAATCAAAATGGACTGTTCTTCAAAGCTGTAAACCAAAAGAAAAGTTCAAATACGGTATAAAGATTTCTGCAGGCATAGCTTCTGGGAAGATTCTGTGGTAACGTTTTCAGCTGAATGACATACTTGATTATTAAAATGGTAAAAAATAGCAGCAATTGTCTAAAAATCTCATGTTTTAGATAATTTATTGTTTTTACCAGTTAAATTTAGTATTTTTACTCTTCCAAACCACCGAAACACTTTGAGTACAAAACACTGGAACATTCCAAACACAATGGTGCTTGACATCTGGCACACTCTCGTGATGCTTTCCTATCTTTCTTAGATGGTTATATGGAGCACCTTCTTCTCTTAGATTTAGTAGGAGGAGCCTCTTTGCCGGCTTGGGATGTTCCTGGTGCCTCGTTAGGATTCATTCCTAAAATATCAAAAATCGAATTTCTGACGTCTTTTCTCAGAAATGGAGAATCCAGTCTTCTTTTCATATGGTCACTTACAAGTTCTATTCCTAGTTGAATGAGGAATTCTCGACGAATAATATCATTATTGTCTTCTTTGGCATGGAGTAAAACAAAAGTATTTACACCAGCTATATCCAATATGGTATAGAATATTGCCATAGGCTTCCGCCTTTTTCTTCTGAAAGTTGTATAATTATGAGTCTTTTCATCAAGAGCATCAATACCCCATTTTGTTCTATTGTAGTCGTATATAATTTCAGGCTTATGTTCCATCTCACATTCACCATAGTGCATTATTGACATCATGTTCACTACCTTGTTCTTTTTTGGGATGTGTGAAAGTAGTGTTATACAGCCAGAGTATCCATAAATTGAGGAAGACTCATTTCTGCTTTTGCTTCAGTAATGTTTAAGGGTAGCTCAGCCTTATTCTTTCTTATAGTGCCAATATAAGTAAAATGGCATTTGGACAACTCATTTATACACTTGAGAACCTGAGAACCAGTTGTCTCCAGACACATTTCTGTTGCTTCCTCTAATTGGTTCAACAAACTGCATGACAACTGCAGTTGGAATGAGCATACGCTGTGAGGTGGTTACAGCTGGTTTTCCACTATTAATTTCGGCATTCAAACAGTAATGCATTTGGCATCAGCCAAGATGAATATTTTTATTCCATATTTCCTTTGCTTGGAAGGAATGTACATCCTGAATGCACATCTGCCACGGAATCCAACAAACATTTCGTCCATGGTGACATATTATCCAACTGGATAGTTTTCTTGGCAATCTTTTACAAATGAATTGAATAGCTAAGAGATGTGGTACATTTTATCTCTGGGTTTTCTGGTATCACGGGTTGTTGAATCATCAAAAGGAAGACAATGCAATGAAAATAATAGACGTTTCAAGGGCATTGGTCTACCAGTGCCATTTATAGCAAACAAATCATCCAGATCTTCACTGTTTGATCTGAAGGCTCCCCAGAGATACCAAAGACCCATAAGGGCCTTTATTTCCACTTTATCTGTTACTTTTGAAAGAATAAACTTTTAGACTCAGGCGGCAATGATATAATTTTTACATTGGTTCTGAGTACTATCTCTGCAATCATTTTATCAGTGAAAAGTAGTTCCCAAAATGCTAGAGGGATCTTTTTGTTTACCTGTCTAGCTGGGCCATGTATTCCAGGAAGATGAATTGGAGGGATGATATTGCTTTGTGGGATTCTACCACGTATGCTGGGTGCTGTTGACCATTTGACTCTATTTCTCTCATAGATATTATTACCTGTAGATTGTCCTTCATTGCTGTCACATTCAGTTTCATGTTCACTAGTTTCACAATTGCTGCCATTTCCGCTTATATCATCAATATCACTGTCCACTGGTTCGTTCTGAGTATCGATGGTATCTTCCACACTCATTTTTATGAAATGTGGTACAATAATTCCAAAATATTGCAAGTGCTGTTAAGATGAAAAACTTCCACTGCAGTTACAACTGGGTCCTTGGGACCCATGTGCTTTTATAGATGCAAAACTAGCGAAGACACTTGTGACAATGCTGTGGGCTGATAGCCAACCGAATGCTGGAGAGTACGTAGGAGTGCAAGTCAGTGTGCTGCACACATTGCAATGCTGAAAAAAAAAATTATCTCAGGTCCCTAGGACCTAGGTGTACCAGTTACGGGTTAACTATGCCCTCCAGCTGATCTGCAACACTGAAAGGCAGATTGTGATCTGCCACGAATCCCACCAATTTAATTACAGCAGTGTGAGCCTGATTATTTAAAGTTACATCACTTGTAACTGATTTCACAAATGAACTCAAAATTATATGGATTTTAGATGACATCATCCTCACATTTTTGACATGGTTTTCACTATAAGAATGTTTGTAACACATCCCAATTGAGGCACAAAAATTATTTTACAGGTTCTACATCTAGCCCTTTCAGAGTTCGGTTCATCAATGCACAACCAACCATTACATTCAGGATTAGTTTCCAAGAATTTTCTGTATTTTTGAATTCGCTTCTTACAGTTAAACACGACCACTACTACAATCTTCTTTTTCCATTGACACAATTTTGCGTACTTAACACTTTACAAATCGCTGTGTCCTCATCTGAACTAACATGTCAACTGTAATCGTTTTCGCTTATATATGAGCGCCGCGCAGGATGCAAACCAGTCGATACAGTGAATTCCCCGGAGGTTTCACCTAAGGGAGTAAGCAAAGTTGACTAATGACGCTTAACGTAATCAAATTGGGGAATACAATGGCTGCACAGATGGGCTTGTAGGCTGCTCAAAATCATACTTGTGGAATAAATTGTCAAAAACTAAATATACCATAATAATTAAAATAATATAAAAGATGAAACCTTTACAACAGTAAACCTTTTAACAGATCGTATAACAGATGTGCGATCCGAGGGTGGAATGTATGTTCGTGCAACATCTCTGGAGAGTAGTGGGTGCGTCATACCATTTTCGTAGAACATCGTTGAGTAAAAATCTGGGAATCGAGTGCAATCAGTGAAAACGGTGAAGATGGCGCCGACTGGTGGTCGGATGCAGAGTGTTATATTATGTTTTAGTTTTTTGATGGTTTTTCTTCAGTGTTCCGCTTACAGGAAATGTGAGTGTAATCTATACTGGAATCTGCAATGATGGGAGAAAATTTGTGTGCTGTGCTACAGAATTGTCTATTTTTTACCAATGTTTACATGTTTTGACAGCTCATATAATCCAGTTCGTAACAAAATACCGGAAATAAATATGATGGTTTTTATAATTTTGGTGTAAATGAAAGTTTATTGCTAGGCTAAATATGTCAGCAAATGAATTGACAGAGCAGGCGTATAGCGTATAGTAGTGTTGTTGGAAGTTGTTGACGCTGTCTTCCCTGAAGAATTTTTAACTTGGCGCAGGCGAGCGGTGAAATATTTGTTTTTCAGTGATTAATCCTTCTGGTGATAGTTGTTGTTTAAAGTGATATACAATGTTGATCGGGTGGTTTCTTTTGGTGTGCAGTGTATTGATCAAGTGCATACTCAGTCACTTGAAATAATTAATGTTGACAGCATTATAATGAAGTTAAAAGTTTGAATGTGCGAGCGACTACATTACTACTAAGTTATTCTCATTCTGATTTTTTTCTTCCAGATAGTTTAGGGCATGACAAGGTTTGTTCACACGTGAAAAAACAAACAATTAAACTTCCTCCAGAAAATGGAATTTTAATTACTGAACAGCGAACATTTGATAAGTGGTCTGGATACAAAGAATTTCGCTGTAAGTTTAAAGTTGAGCTTCTAGATGAAGGAGATTTGTTTGCGGTGATACAAAATGTAACTTTTAGAAAGGATCCAGTTACTGGTGAATGCATCGATTATGTACAGGTAATTAGTTGTTCAGCGCTAGAATATATTTTGACTTATTTATATGTAGTTATCCTAGAGGTTTTGAGTCTAATAAATATATTTTGAAAATATCAGAGTAGTGTTTTGGAAACCATTGTTGCTCTTATTATCTGTTTTATATTGTGTTTGTTTTTTTCTTTGTATCTATGAGTAGAAATTTGTTTAATTCGTGTTCATGCATTTTGGATGCTTTATTATTTATTGTGAAGAGCGAAGTAGGCAGCACAGTAGTATTTGCTCGTAAATTTGGAAATGAAATAAGTGCCAATTTTTCATTGTCGCACAGTTGAGTACAATAATGACTACTTAGAGAATACAGTGGTGTATCTTATTTGCACCAAAACATGAAGTAACAGATTATAGCATCTATTAAATCAATGAAGTTCGAATTTAAATGAAAAATGGAATAGGTATTGTTATAGAATTACGTTGTTAGCTAGTTTTATATATAAAATCTGTTGTTTCATCTGTGGATGTAAGTGTTGGAGAAACGTCTGATTTCAAATGATACAGTGAATTTTGTTTGGTCTCTGCAGCATATATGTCTACACTCTGCAAACCACTGTCAAGTGCATGGCAAGGGTACGTCCAAGTGTACCAGCTATTAGGGTAACTTCCTGTTCAGTCACGTATGTAGTGCAAGAAGACTATTGTTTTAATGCCTCTGTGCATGAAGTAGAAATAATCCATATCACTTCAGGCAGTGGGGTTACCTT
Source organism: Schistocerca piceifrons (assembly GCF_021461385.2). Taxonomy (NCBI): domain Eukaryota; kingdom Metazoa; phylum Arthropoda; class Insecta; order Orthoptera; family Acrididae; genus Schistocerca; species Schistocerca piceifrons. The sequence continues at coordinate 448,987,869 of NC_060138.1, read as the reverse complement.
CATAGTTTGGGATGTTATTGAATTTAGCATATGTTAACATTCAGGTGTAAGTAAGAAACATACTTTTTTGTATTCTTCAAAAAAAAAATCCTGCCCAGAGATACAGGCCATTGCGAACATCGTTTTCAAGATACGAATCTCGGAAAAAATTTTAAAATGCTATAGCTCTGTAACAGTTCTAGATATTTTGTTAGTTGTTTTTATTTGAAAGATAATTGCTTTATCATTACAATAGCATCTTTTGTTTGGACATTACTGTCGTCTTTTGAATTTTTTTTTAATAATTTACAGAAAAAATTTCTTTTTTCAGAAATGACAACCAGAAAAGTTAGATTTTTTTCTGTTGATTTGTCCATGTAGTACTGTATTCTCTGTAAAGGAGGGCTTCCACCTTTAAGTTGGACAGGTTTCATTTTAAAAATTCATAACGGAAAAGTCAGATTCCATCCCTCTGCTTTCACCGATGATGCCACCAATATGGCGGAAACGACCATTCACAACAAATCTCATACTGCTCCTATGACGTCATCAAGTAAACCACCAAACACATATTCCTCCAAAAATATAATGAAGCTAACGGGACAAGCGGGGGAAATTGGGGGTTTTTAGATGGGGGACAAACTAAATATACACACACGCCACTACACCAAATGGCAAAAAACACTAAAATTACAATACCCCACAACCTTCCCAAATTCAACAACACACAAAATCCACTGAGATAAATTACTTCCCTTGACATATAACAGGTCAAGCGAAACAACCGATACCACACTATAAATCTCAAAACTTTCACCACCACTACACTTAATCCTACCACAAAAAAACACCTAGAAAATCAAAATTGGAATCGAACACTTCCCTTGACCTGTTATCCTTACGACATCTCCACATGTAGTCGTCCCTGGTCCAAGACGGTGGTACTTTTGTAAGCCTCATTTCTTCACGACACGCTGAACACATCATGACTTCAGCCAACAAGCCGAATAGCTGAAGAAATTTTATTAGAGACAATGCACTGTCCCCCATCATCACTGCCAACTGTAAACTGTTTTAACCTTGTCAGTCATATCCATACCTACCAAAGACATTAACAAAGCAATTTGCCAAAATTCACACACGATGAACGGAAAAAAACGACAATAACATCAAGATAACAAAACCAAAATTCTTAACTCACTTAAATATATTCTGCTGAAAGCACAGTCACCATCTATACCGCACACGTGCAATGCTACCAAGCAGTTGAATCCCACACGCCATATAACACGCTACCCATAAAGACGCCACCAGAGAGAACCACTGACTGCAATAATACACCATGTATAAACACGCCACACACACGTAAACTAAACCAAAAACTTCACCTAACACACAACACATAAACACATCACGAGAGATCACCACCGATCACAACAAAACAACACCTACAAACACACCACTCTCACTAACTAAAACCGAGCGAAGTGGCGCAGTGGTTAGCACACTGGACTCGCATTCTGGAGGACGACGGTTCAATCCCGTCTCCAGCCATCCTGATTTAGGTTTTCCGTGATTTCCCTAAATCGTTTCGGGCAAATGCCGGGATGGTTCCTTTGAAAGGGCACGGCCGATTTCCTTCCCTAACCCGAGCTTGCGCTCCGTCTCTAATGACCTCATTGTCGACGGGACGTTAAACACTAACCACCACCACTAACTAAACTCCGCACCGTCGTGATGTCACACACCACAACAGCCTTACGTCACAGGTCAAAGCCAACGGGTGGAATCGGATGCTGACGTTGACCGTTTTCAAGGATATTGTTTGTCTTCAATTAAGTTGTTTCTTACAAATTTCTTTGTTGCAATGTTTATTTCTATTGTCTTTGTTGCAGTTATTTCTTTTCACTTTCATTGTTGCAGATATTTCTTGCACTGTGTTGTAGTTTCTTGTCAGTTTCTTTGTCGTGGTTGTTCATTGCAGGTTTCTTTATTGTAGTTGTTCAGTGCTAATTTGTTTACTGAAGAGGCTTCTAAGAAATCTGAGACCATCCAGTGAGTTCTGCATTTTCGTGAGGAATTTGCCAGTTGAACAGTTGCAATGTGTTTTGTCAAAAGGAATGTTTGAAATGTCTTCTGACCGGGGCCATGAGAGAGAGAAAGGCAACAGACTTTGTCCAGGGTGGGAATAAGTATTTTCATTTGAAGATTCTGTTTCAAAGTGAAGACGTTTCCAGTGACAACTTTTTGTGTTCAATATATTTTGACAGAATAACAACCATGATAGTATCTGAATAAGGTGAAGCCTGCCATGGTGCAGATGATGCAAATTTAGCATCAGTAGAGGAAGAATTAGGTACACTGAATCAGTCAACTACAGAGGTACGTGTTAGCCAGGGCTAACACACATAAAGTATTCCAGTGATGGTTGCTTGACCATTTTTACATATTTTAACTTTTTTTAATGTGAATGACCTATATTTGAGAAATTCAAAACAGTTTCTTAAAATAATTTATCTTGCACCTTTACTGGATGGCAGCCGTTTTTATTTGTAGGCGTGTGATTATTTTTCAGTCTGGAGACATTAGCAAAAATTTTAATGTCTCTGCACTGGAGTAAGTTACAACATTGCAATTGACATGATTGTTTTTAGAAGAACTTACTTGAAATTTGCATTGCCTGTTACACAAAATACCATAAATTCAAAAATAACCAATCAAAATTACTGCCAAAGTTTGGTATCCAAATTTTCCAAAATCGCCTTTTTAGGCCCAAAAATAACAAACAAGGAGTGATTTATGAGTGTCTTTTTTTCCTATAGTTAGATATGATACACTCCTACCCTCATATAGTGCAAGAACATTTACAAATGTTTCCTTAATTTTTTATGAATTTTTGAAATTTCAAAATTTTCTTTTTTTGTAAAGTTTGGGGTTAGCTATCTCATGTGGGACTGAATATAAAAACATGATTTTTGCACAGTTTGTACACCTATATGATAGCACTGTACTGTAAAAATTTCAACATTGGTATCTGACAGTGAACAAAGATATGAATTTTTGAAAATGCGGAAATAATTCAAGTTACTCTACAACTCATCTTATGGCTGTTGCCTATTTAAATGGTTTATTGTTTCATTGTAATCAAGTTTAATTGTGACATATATTTAGTTAACTCTATCTCCAAATATTCATTTAGTTTATTTATTTTTAATAATGCAATATTAGCAATAGGAGCTTTCGCTTTTGTTCTATGGTAATCAAAATGCTTATTTAAGTTCAGGTTTATTGTCAATAAAGAAGTTCATTATTGCTGGGTGTGGCATTGTAGAAGTACATTATTGCTGGGTGCGGCATTGTTGTAGTGAGTCTGTTCTGAAACCTCTGTTAGAGTGGATGTACATACTTCATTGAGAGTGTAGAATGTATTATGTGCATTGTTCTGTGTGTAATTTGTAATTAATTTTGAGACCTTAACTGGAATGCAATAACATGGATGAACAGTGCTCTGTTGGACAGATAGCAAGTGAAATGTGTCACAAAGCAGTTTACCGTTCAGTTTCAAAAAACTTGAGAAATGTCAATGACTTTGATGAAGTTAGACAAACTTTGTTTAAATTTCAAGTAAGTTCTTCTATAACATCAGTGTTTGAGTATCATGAGAAGAAATATTTTCTGAAGTACGACGACATTTTTGGAAGATAGTGCTGTGATCCACTTAAAGTTCATAAAAAGCCTGTTACAAAAGGTTTGAGGGAAGTAAAACTTGAACATTTGTCCTTGTTATGTGAGAGTGAAACAGCTTTCCGTGTGAAACGTAAAGTGATTCCTGGAAATTCCCTGTGCCCACATTGTTACTCAAAAATATTTGTTGTGAATCCAGAACCAGAATCATGCAGCCTTATTAATGACATTTATATTCCTAATGAGGAAGCTGTTAGCATATTGGATTTTGCTTGTTCTAAGTTAGATGTATCTCCTGCTTTGAAAATAATAAAATTAAGTAGCAGAAAAAGAAAAGCAGCTGTTGAAAATAAGATACAACAAATTTCACACAAAATTAGAGAAGACTTGGAATCATGCTTTAATGATACAGATACCAACATTAATTCTAAAGAAGAAGAAAACCTACCACCAGCATCGTCTGACGCTGAATGTTTGAGCTTAATAGGGAAATTAAAAATGAAATGTTCAGTGACATCTAAAGAGGAAAAAGTTAAAATTTTAAGTTTGCTCCCTGACGCACGATCAAGAGAAAACTTAGTTCATGAATTCAACGTTTCTCTTCATGAATGCAATGTTTATCATCATTTGGTTAAACTAACCCAAAAATTAGTGAAAGAGCAAGGCATTCTCCCAGTTTTAGGAAAGAAGGAAGGAGTAGGTGTAACAATTAAAAAGATCCAGCAGTTTTTTGAAGATGATGAAAACAGTAGACTGTGCCTAGGATGCAAAGGTAGTAAAAGAGTTGTTATAAATGGAGTTAAAGTAACAAAGCAGAAACGTCTAGTGCTATCAGATTTAAATGGACTTTATGTAGCTTTCAAAAATTCTCATCCTGAACGCAAAATTGGAAGGTCAAAATTTTGTGACCTCTGGTGTATTTTGGTTGGATCTCAGGGACACACTCCGTATGTGTTTGTTTATATCATCAAAATGTTAAACTGATGATTGTAGGTGCAAAACTCAGTGATCTTAAGTACAAAGTGGTCTGTGACACAGTTATGACTGCATGATGAGTGTGTGTAATAAATGCCCTGGTAAGGAAACCATTACTGAATTGTTTCACGAATATGATGAGGAAATGCCAGGCAGTATTACCTTCAAACAGTGGGTCACAACTGACAGGGCAGAAATGATAACAGTGGTTAAATCACAGGAAGAGTACTTGGAATCTATATTGATAACATACAAAAACTTAAAAGTCACCACTATATTTCTTAAACCCAAAGTAAGTTTTTGAAGGACAAAAAAGAACGACGTCATGAAACTGAATGCATAGTTCTAGCTGATTTTGCAGAAAATTTTACATGTGTGATTCATGATGCAATACAAGGGTAGCACTGGTTCAATGACCAGGCAACAGTGCATCCATTTATTCTCTACTTTAAAAATGAGAAAGATGAAGTTCACAGTTCTTCAATTTGGATTCTAAGTGACTACTTGGAGCACAACACTTTGGCTGTACATGTGTTTCAAAAGTATGTAATAAATTACATAAAATAAAAATTTCCCAGTGTTGAGAAGCTGATATACTTTTCAGATGGAAGTGGTAGTCAGTATAAGAACAAAAAGAATATTTGAAATCTGTGCAACCCCAAAGTAGACTTTGGGTTGGAGGCTGAATGGCACTTGTTCGCATCTTGCCATGGTAAAAATGCATTTGATGGAGTAGGAGGTACAACAAAATGTGAAGTAAGTAATGCCAGCCTACAAAGACCAAGCACAGACGAAATTCTCACAGTACAAGATATTTATGTCTTTTGCAAGGATAGTATTAAAGGCATTACCTATTTTCTGATCAAGAAAGAAGAAGGGGTTCTGTATATGAAAACAACACTTAAAACCAGATTTGAAAACTATAGCAATAAAAGGAACAAGGCATTTCCACAAATTCCTTGGCATTAGAAAACTTAGATCTATGCTATGTAATATCAGAAACTGAAATTTATGAGGATCTTTGTGTCAGTAAAATTACATCTCTGTCTTTAACGTTGAATGACATAGTGGCATGTGTGTCTGATGGACAGTGGTGGCTTGCAGAGGTTGAAAGAGTAAGTTTGGAAAACAGTGATGTTTTTGTGCATTTTTACCACCCTGCTGGCCTAAGAACATCATTCAAGAAATCTACTAGTGACAAAGTTTGGATACCAATGAAAAATGTTTGAAGGGAACTTTCAGTGCTTGAACGGTCTTATTCTATATCATAGAAGCTGTCTGAAGAAATAAGTGTTCTTAACATTCACCACCAGACTGCCTATTGGCTTCCGTCTCGGGTTCTCCATCCGATATTCATCTACTGATTTTTCTGATGTTTCGCCAGCACGAGTGGCTGGCATTGTCAAAGCTTCACCCTTCATTGGCGGTGGTGAACTGGAGCCAAGCTCGTGGCCGCAGACTATATGTACCTGGTGCGCCAACATCCGAGGGCTTCTCCGACATTCACCACCAGACTGCCTATTGGCTTCCATCTCGGGTTCTCCAGCCGACATTCATCTACTGATTTTTCTGATGTTTCGCCAGCACGAGTGGCTGGCATTGTCAAAGCTTTACCCTCCATTGGCGGTGGTGAACTGGAGCCGAGCTCGTGGCCGCAGACTATATGTACCTGGCGCGCCAACGTCCGAGGGCTTCTCCACGGTCATTTCCGGTGCGGTTCTCCTCTTGCTACCTGCGACGGTCGTTCGCTGCAGTACGGGAAGCCAGGATCCGTTTACCGTAAGGCTTTCCTCTTTCTTGTTGAAACTGTTCACATGTTTTTGTATTTCTACAGCTTCTCTGAACAAGCGCGTGTGATAGTACTTCTCTACAGCCAGAACTTCCGTGTCGGCGAATTTTATTACGTGGTCGGTCTCATTCAGTGCGTGCTCTGCCACGGCAGATTTCTCCACCTGCAATGTCGCTTAAGCTCTTTGATCTTGGTGTTAATTGATCGTCCAGTCATTCCGACTTCAGAGGAATGTTTGTGGTGTGCTTGTGTATGACTGTGACTGGTGGATTGCAGAGATTATAGACACCAGTTATGAGTTAAACAAAATTGTAGTGAATTTTATGCTACCATATGGACCAGCTGCTGGGTATAGGTTTCCAGCTGAAGGATAGCAACAACACCATCAGTGCTGACTTCCTGTTCACAATATTTTGAAGATTGTAAATGCTCCAGTTCCTATTGGTTCACCAGGAAGGCATCACTCTATATCAAAGGAAGAAGGCATCACTCTATATCAAAGGAAGATACTGAAGCAGTGGAACACATTTTTAGTTCATTGACTGGCTAATTTCTGTACAAAACAGAGGAGGATACTGAAGTAATGGAACACAATTTTGGTTCATTGACTATAAGGCTAGGTTTTGATTCTTATGAGCCTGTTATGTGATGATAAAACAGGTTTTCTGTACGGCAAAAATTTCAGTTGTTTATAAAACCTGTTCAACCTAAAAGTGGAAGCTCTCCTTTTCAGGGAAAGTAGAACTATATGGTACTAATCAACAGAAAAAGAGTCACAGTTTTATGGATTGCCATTTTTGAAAAAAAAAAATCCATAAATTATTAAAAAAAAGTTCAGAACGCTATAGTAAAAGAAGAGATAAGTCCAAATGGAAGATTTCTTAGTAATCATAAACCAATTATCTTTCAAATAAAAAAAACATATAAAATGTCCCGGAGATGAATCATTATAAAATTTTTCCAAAATTCGCATCTTCAAAATGGTGTGCACAGTGTCATCTTTGGAGGGCTGTACCTCAGAGCAGGAACTTTTTGGAGAAAACAAAAAGAATATGTTTTCCTTACTTAGTCCTACATCTTAACATATGCTAAATTCAATAATATCTGAGACTATGAAGATAAGATTCTTTCCTAGCCTGCCTGAAGGGATATGGACTATGCCAGTAATTGTTCTAATCTTATCCTTATGATCCCTATATGGGCGAGAGAGAGAGAGAGAGAGAGAGAGAGAGAGAGAGAGAGAGAGAGAGAGAGAGGCAGCACCCTGGATGTTTAACACATATCACATCATTGTTCAGAAAGTCATTCAAATCAGATTATGTAAAATGACAATGTAAGGCTGCCTCATGAAACTACAGACCCAAAAGTTACAAATTTAATTGAAACATTTTCATTACACATCTTAACTTTATTTAGGGTGTAAAATTACCATCTGTAATCAACAATTATTCTAGCCACACTAATATTAATTTAAAATGTACCTGTTCAGCGGTGAAGATCCATGAAACTATCGATGAAACTTCTTAAGAGCATATCTGTTTTTAATCCACTGTGACAAATTATATTCTCTTAACTTCATATCTGTATCATTAAAGTAATACATTCTGCCCAATGATGTCAATTTAGCTACACCAACAGCACATAAAATGTTTTCCTAAGGCACGAAACAAGAGTATTCCTTTTCCGGCCCAAAGAATATTACTGCTGATCCAGGTGGGCAGAGAAAAAGTAGTTCAATGTCCCCTTCTTCATCACAGACATTTCTCACGAAGGCAAAGTACCACCTGTCATCACACACAGCTACTACAAAAGAATCTTGTTGAGGACAAGTGCAAGTCCATTGTGGGGCATTTTCATTGAATGAAAAAATCAAGGAAGGCTTTTCGGAAGAAGTTACTCTTGCAATCTCTAAATAATCACAAGAAAGTGGTTTGTAATGGTGAAAATTCCTGGTAACAGTTACTGTACAGGTTGTTGAAAATCTCTTTTTGAGGTTTTTGCATAGAAAATCTACATTGACTTTCTCTAAGAAATGAAAAAAGAATTGTCAATATTAGGTTTGCAAAAATTGTAAACATCAGATGCAGTTGTTATTTGTGCATAATTTGCTAGTTGAAGACAAGCTTTTCTCAATACATTTTTTATAGTTCCTCCCAAACCATCGCACACAGATTTATCGTGGCTCGGAATGCTCAGCATCAGTAGAAAAATTGTTTTTGTGCCTCACATAAATTTTTAAAGCTTTTTCTATTCTTATATTGAGCAGCACATCCATTAGTGAATTAAAGCACTTTCTTCACTTGTGGGTAATGCTCTGCCAGCCACTTAACCATCTCTTTCCGGACAGCATTTACAAATCCTACATCATGTTCCATATCATCACTTATAAAGCAGTGGTTCAGTATTACCAATTTACTTTCTTCATTTACCACATAAATACACACAGGATGGATTGTACATCTGCTTCTTGTCCAGAGGTAACTCTGAATTTCATTCTGAATTTCAAAACTGTAGTTTGCAGCACAGTCCATTAACAGAGTTACTTTTTCTGGGGTTAGATTTCTTTTCAATTTTTTCAGTGATTTTGACTGACACTTAGATATAAATAAGCATGGTTTAAGTGCCTGTAATTTTGTTACCAACAAGTCGGTGTATTCATCAACAGTTGCAGACTGCTTTAGCAGTTCTGCCCGATGATCTGTGTTTATCCACTGGCTGAATTCAATTTCATCATCAGCATCTTTGTAAGCTAATTTCTGTGTTAATAATTCTGACAGATTGTCATCTATGGGACAATTGCCACAGTGATTAAGCATGCACAGTTTTCAGAATTATGTACAAGAAATTTAATAAGTTCTTTGTATGTTTCTTCAATGTGTTCCACGTCCAGAAGCAGTCTTACATTTTTATGGCTAACACACACACACACACACACACACACACACACACACACACACACACACTGAGTGAGTGCGGGCAGCACCAGCTGAAATACACCACTTTGGTCTTAGTGAATGAAATTTAGAAAGACCAGTGTTAATGTTTGGATTCTCCCATTTAAAACAATAGTACAGTTCTCTTGAGTTGCGAAGGATGAGTCTTTTTTTGCATACACACATTCTTCTGAATGCTAACTTTGTCTTTTGCACCTGGTAACATTTGAGTATATTCGTCATTTTGGTAGAAATCAGTGACAATCTTTACCATTTCATCGGCAATAACTTTGCTCCTGTTTTGTTTAGGAATTGATAAAATATCCATTTCTGTTTCCAGTTTCCTTGCTTGTTGAACCTCATACTCACTAACATTGAATTTTGACAGTATGTTTTCTTTTGACCAAGAAGGTGGAGCTAAAGTTAAAGTTTGAATTTTTTCAGGTACTCTTACACTAGCCACTTTTTCTCTCCTCTCTTAACAATATCATGGCATCAAAATCTTTGGTTTTCTTAATAATTTTATCATCAAATTTTTCTTCTCTATGGTCAGAACCTTCGTAATTGCAATCTAATGTCTGGCTCACTTTTCTTTCCAAAACATGCTTCACTTTTTCTAGTTTCTGTTTGCCATATGAGACCTTGTTGTGATTTGGAATGGAGTGAAGTTTTAAGGGATATCACCCCAAATCATGTAAAATTTTATTTGCATCCTCACTACTTTGACTTTCTAGTACTGATTTGTGAAATGTCACATCTTGGTCATCTGCATCACTTTCATTTCTATCACTGATGTCAGTTCACAAATCTTACGGACAAATTGTGCACAGCTTTTGGCCCACTTTTACATAGATTCTCTTAGCACTTAATGTTTTAGATGACAACAAGCAAACTGACCTCTGATTTTTTAACTGTTTGCATTTTTTGGAAGCATCACAATAATTTCATTGATGACTTTCATAACTTTTAAGTAATAGTATCCGTGATGTTCACACATAGTAGCACTTTCTCGCTCTTTTGGAAAGCAATATCAAATCTCGTGGTTCTTCACTCAGCTCTTCCGTTTTTTTTTTTTTTGTAGAGTTTTTACTAAGGTATAGGTTGTCAAATGACATAGTGTTTTCAGTAATTTTCCTACAGTGCATGAATTCACATTTTCCATTGCAATTAACTGAGTGCTAATTCCATTAAAACATACTTTTTACAACTGGAATGATAGAGGCACACCACAAACAGATATGAGATGTCTCACAGAAAGGCAAAGAACAACTGAGGCCAGATAGACTACTTGTTGCATGCCAGTTATTCTCAACAATGAATTTCAGCAATTGTTGCATTACTTTCATGCCTATAAAGGTTTCAAACATGTTAGTGCTGTCTTAAGAACACTTTTTTATCATTGTAGAGGGTGATCGGCTGAATACACAAATCATATATATTATAGTCTTAAAAAATCACTGAATTAGGCAAATGAAAGGAAATAAATTTTCACTCTTAAAGAAAGGTAACTTGCCTGCCTAGAATGAGTTATACTCAAATGTGCTACTTTGATACCATTGCATCTGAGACAATGAGTGGATGGACTTACTTTAAAATGACCCTTTTCCATCACAGCAAAAATTATTTTGATTTCAGATGTGTGTGTCAATTAGCAGAAGACTCATTAAAATATTTATTAGAAAACTTACAATCTAGGTGATTATTTAAGACCAAAATCAGGTTCCCAGCAAGTTGAAGAAATGTGATATGAGCATTTTTCCACAACGTTGCAATTTTTCTGAAATCTAAAATTGATATACATGAATACTTTCAAAAATTTTCTGTAATTTTACTACTTCAATAAGTGGATATCTCTTAACTATATGCCTTATTTAACTTCCAAAAAAATTCCAAATCAAAAGCTTCGTAAACACCTGCATATATGTAGATAACTACCATTTTGCATTGACATTCTTGCAGAGCCCATTTACCAGAATATCACTACATTTAAAATTCGATGTAAAATAAAGTTGTAGTCTGATCCCAAAAAGATGTTGCAGTAGTTCCTATGCTATAATGTGTAAAGTTTAGTGAAAATCTGAGATAGAGAGTTACAAATCCTTGAGTTGTTGCGTGTTTTGACATGAATAACCCTTTCACATCTCTACAAAATATTTCACGCAGGTATTCTATAAGTTGGCCAATTTCAAAAGTGACTCATTGATATTATAGTCAAAGCATACCTTTTTTTTTTTTTGATAAGTGCAAAATTTTACATTTCTGAACATTCAGAGCAAGTTGCCAGTCTCTGCAACATGTTGAAATCTTATCAAGATCTGACTGAATATTTATGCAGCTTCTTTCAGGTATAGATAAATGGATTGTCTGCAAGGTCATCAATATACAACATGAATAGCATAGGTCCCAACACATTTCCCTGGGCCAAAACCGAAGTTACTTCTGCATCTGATGATGACTCGTATAACATGCTTTGTCCTCCCTAGCAAAAAGTCCTCAATCCACTCACAAATTTCACTTGATACCCCATATGACCATACTTTTGACAAGAAGCGTAGTTGTGGTATTGAGTCAAATGCTTTCGAGAAATTAAAACACAGCATCTACCTGGTTGCCATGGTCCAAAACTTTCAGTATGTCATGTGACAAAAGTGCGATTTGGGTTTCACATGATCAATGTTTTTGAAATCCGCGCTTGTTGGCATTGAGGAGGTCATCCTGTTCAAGGTACCTCATCATGTTTGAGCTCAAAATACGTTCTAAGATTCTACAACAAATTGATGTCAAGGACATTGGATGGTTGTTTTGTGGATCACTGCTACTACCCCTTCTTGTAGACATGTGTGACCTGTGCCTTTTTCCAAGAACTAGACATGGTTTTATTGTTTCAAGGGATCTATCATAGATTATAGTTAGAAGAGGGGCTAACTTAGCTGCAAATTCAGTATAGAACTGACAGGGATTCCACCGTGGCCTGGAGCTTTGTTCAGTTTTAACAGTCTCGGCTGTTTCTCAACACTACTCTCACTAATACTTATTTCATTCATCTTGTCAGTGGTACGAGGATTAAATTGAGGCAATTCTCCTGGGTTTTCCTTTGTAAGGGAAAATTTGAAAATGGAGTTAAGCATTTTAGCTTTTGCTTTGCTATCCTCAGGCACTTTGGTGCCACTAACAGCCTTTACATATCACTGGAATTTCTTTGGGTTATGCGAAAAATTGCTTGACAGTATTCTGCTATGGTAGTCATTGATGGCATCATGCATTGCTCTCTTGACAGCCAAATTCATTCAGCATCTCTCTGTTTGCAGCACTATGCTTTGTTTTACACCTGTTATGTGTTAGCTTCTGTTTCTTTAGAAATTTCTATACAGTGGCTGTATACCGTGAAGGTTCCCTCCCATGATGAACTGTTCTGCTGGGTACATATCTACCCAATGCGTGGTCAACTATTCTTTTAAACTTGAGCCAAAGTTCCTCTACATGCTTCTGACCTGTGCTGAAAGTTTCAAGTTCCCCATTAGGGTAGGGCATTACTGATATTTTGTCTAGTTTGCTGAGCTTATAAATCTTTCTACTTGTCTTGGTTGGTCTTTCTACTTTAGTATTCATAGTTGTTACAACTGCCTTATGGTCACTGATACCAGTTTTGTTGTGGACATTCTCAAAAAGGCCAGTTCTGTTTGTTGCCATTAGATCTAATATATTTCCATGATGAATGGAGTGCCTTGCCATCTATTCTAGGTAGTTTTCAGAGAAGGCCTTTAGTAAAGTTTCACAGGATGTTTTATCACACCCTCCACTAACAAAACTGTAATTTTTCCAATTAATTGTTGGACAATTAAAGTCTCCACCGATGATGACAGTATGATTGGGGAACTTAAGTACAAGTGAACTGAGGTTTTCAGTAAGGTCTTTGGTTATATGGAGAGATGAGTCTGATGGGCGATAGAAGGATGCAATTATCATTTTATGCCCACCCCTGATAATGAGTCTTGCCCAAATGATCTCACATGCAGCTTCAACTTGTCTCGGTGAATTTGAGTTCCTTGCCTTCTGCGACAAATACATCACCTCCATTTTCCTATTCTTTCAACAAACACTTAAATTTTCCCCAAAAATCACACTGCTATCAATTTCAGGTTTCAACCAGCTTTATGTACCGACTATTATGTGAGCTTAACTGATTTTCATGAGTCAAACTCTGGCACTTTGTTGCAAATGCTTCAGCAGTTTACCATGAGGATTTTAATACTCTCACCTGTGGGAGGCATTTCTTTCGATCTTTCACTGTTGCTCTGGGTGTCCTACAGTTATCGTTATCTGGATTGGAAGGAGAGTCGCCTAATCTAAAAAACGCTTTTGTGCATCCCACCCACAGTCAGCTACCTGAGAAGCAGCCTCTGATGTGTAGTGCACATCTGACCAGTATCTGCATGCTGGCCCCAAAATTAGAAGAAAAATATATTTAGTTATTCCTTCAACAACATTTCTGGGTAGGATCCACAGTCATATGAAGTGTTTTGGTCATTTTTCTTGCAGTCACATCAGACTTCAAATTAGTGAAGTGTTTGATATAGCTTCTCCAACTCAGAACCAAATGTCACCTCACAACCTAACCTAAACCTCAAGCTGTGTTACAGATCCGCATATCACCACATGTAAGATTTCATATGTAGATTCTTTGGCTTTATCAACTTGCAACCAAAGTGTCAGCTGCCAACCAGACTTACTCTCTGGGCTACACTGCAGATCACTGTGTCACTGCAAATCACATCTCAAAACAAACAGAGATGAAATACTCTGTTGTGTTTTCTTCCTGTTGTGTGCATATGGTACCGCACATCACATCATCATGTTATGGGATGCAGCCAACATCTGGTGTTGGTAGGTTCAGTTGACCACAAACTTCTGCTATCTTAATTATCAGATCATAGTGCTCCATCCCAGAGGATCGTAGCAACTGTTTAGGTTTGATAGTTCACTTTCGAATTCAGTGGAAATGTTTATAAATTACAGTTGTGTAAATTCTGTACTTCGGTTTTTGCTAAGTTAAAGATGACTGGTTGCAGTTATTTATGGTAATCTTAATTCATCACAGTCAGTGTTCAGCATGCATAACTGATAAAAGTTTACTTCCTTCAATGCTGATAATCAGATGTAATCATTCATTTCTGGCATTAGTCCCCAGTTAAGTGGGAACAAACACATTTTTATTTAAAAGATATGTTGACAATAGACAATTCGGTTAGTAATGGGATACATAGTTCACAGACTTCAGGGACAGTAGACAACATTTCGACTGTAGCTCCAAATTATTTTAAGAGTAAGGCAGTAGCCTTTATCACTCCAGGCTCTTGAAAAATCGTATGAGCATAAGTGGAATGGGAACTGTATGTGTGGAAAACACTTGTTCACTGTGTAAAAAGAATGTTAATTAGAGAAAAATAAGTGCTGTTACATACAAGATATTATAGTATGTATAAGTATCAGTTTCATCTTAAATGAAAGCTGCAGCTTTTTTTATGGAACTCAGATTGTAATGTTAGAATTTTATACACTTAATAAATTCAGCTTTGGTTTTAAAAATGACATACAGAGAAATGATGAAAATTTCTTACATTTTTTTATACGGCCAAGATGACCTTTCACAAACTTGCAATAGAAACACCTGCTTTTAGCTACAAAAGAGACATGCAGTTTATGGAAATTTTAGGCACCTCTACATGTGCAGATGTGTTCTCACCTGCATTTTTGAGTGACCTTTATGAGCAACCATTTTGTTTATAACTGGCTGTCATTTTTTGAGGAAAATAGGTTATGTAGAAGTTAAAGTAATAGCAAAAGCTTTCAGAAAAAATATTTCTAAACATAATCTCTTTCAGCTGAAACTGACAGGATCATTCATACTTGCGAGATATCTGCAGTAATTGATGTAGGGCGAACATCACATGTGTCCATTTGTCACCCATTCCTACCACACACACCTGCCATCAGCAAAATTTATATTCAAGTGTAGCATACATCACAAGTTATATGTTTGTGCCTACTGCTAGGCAGAGAGAAATTAAGCAATGCATCTACAAGCACTGACTTATCCCAGTTTACATTGAGAAGTAAAAATGAAGAAAAAAAAAAAGTAGTTTGACCCATTGTGGTCAAGCTACACTTGGGGTGTGTGTGTGTGTGTGTGTGTGTGTGTGTGTGTGTGTGTGTGTGTGTGTGTGTGTGGCAAATTTGATTAAGTTGAAAGTACAGATCATGCCAACATGGAACTGTGCTTGAGTTAACATTTAGGTCAGTCTGAAAAAACCTAGAAGCCCCCTCTAACGGCATCTCAACCATCAATCTAGATGGATAATAGTAAACAGAGATGGCACTAGCACATGGTTAAGTTATCAACGAAGTCAGTTCTACATGCTTTGCACTCGCTAACTTCTTTTATTGTCTTAACCAGTTGATAGGACCACTAGCATACATTGCATCACGTCAGATTCTAACTTCCGGCATAATCTTCTGGGACAGTGCAGTGAAGGTCAAAGAAGTATTTATTCTACTGAAGTGTGCTGTAAGAATATTGTGTATAGCTGATAGCTGAACACCTTGCAGGCATCTTCAGGCAGATGGATATTTACACAATACATATATAGACCAACTCCATAATGAAATTTATGGTGAATAACGAGAGTGAATTTAGAAATTTAGAATGAACTGTATCATTTACAGCTTCAGTACTAGAAATAAAAAATTCCATGCAGACTATTCATCACTCTAAGGTTCAGAATTGAGTTTTATATTCCAATGCAAAAGACTGTAGAAGGTCATCAGCAGTTAAAAAAGTAACTGTTTTTCCCCTCGCGTAAAAGTAATCCAGAATTAAGTACCATAGTGAAGCAGTGTGTAGTTGCTGCTTCTGCCTGTTAAAGCAAACCTTGATGCATTCTGCATCTCTGAATCCTGTCCGTTATTTTGGGCTTTGTGTGTTCTGAATGTGTTATAGATTGCCATCTTTAGAATAGCTATGAGGGCATTCTCCAGCTCTTTCTTTCACTGTGTTGTCCAGTCCGTACACACACACACACACACACACACACACACACACACACACACACACACACACACAATTCTGTGGAAAAAGGTCAAGATCTACACTGTAGTTGCCACTTCTTGATCTGGATAAACATGCCAGATGGAGCGCACACAACTTCATACATTGTGCCAATAAATCTTCAGATGTAGAGGAGACAATGAGGAGAGTTTGATGTTGTGATGCAGTGTGCTTCACTAATACTGTAAAGAGAAGTGGGATTCATCCACTCTAGCAAAGGAGACATTGCTTAGACTATTGCACCTCCCATCCAGTAACCATCTTTCTGCTTCAACTGAGTTATTCTAAGGGCTCAAGACTGGCGACATTGCTATATTCATTACTGACTTGTGTCATGAGCCATAGATGTTCATGTATTTCTATTCTTTTTGTTACTGCTGGCTGTTACTTTGGTTTCTGCACCTGGAACCATTTCAGAATGACCTGAAGGTCGAAATTTCTCTAGTTGATATTGTAGCAAATGTACAACACTGGAAAGTATGAAGTCTTTTACAAAATTGTATGAGAATGTGAGCCCACAACAAAGACAATTGTGTGTATAAACATAAAGCTATCATCTAGTAATTCTTTTTCTGGTGCATTCCTCATGTGGGAAGAGAGGCTATTTTGTGATGATTAGTCCTTTTATTGTACTTAGGAGAGTTCCCTTCAGTTAGGTATTGTGTGTTAACACTTAAACGCATAATTTTTTATTTCAAGCTGTAAAAATTACCACGTTTAGTTTATAGTGCCTACATTACGAAAAAAATATTGAAGATTTTTTTTAATTGAATTAACAAAAAGCATTATTGTTTTAAATTGCTACAAACACAAAAACAGAACTTATTTCAAATCTATCATAAAGACACTTGAATTAACTGTCTACACCATACTACTTAAGTTTTCAGAATAAAAAAAGTGATTTTCAAACCCACAAATAAGTGCACAAACACAAAAAAAGTCTCTACTGTCAGCCAAAACACACGCGCCGCAATACATCCACACAGCTGATTGTCGAACTGTTTCAGTTCGTCCTGCCATTTAAAATCGCTATGAAGAACCACTAGCAGCTTAGCAGCTGCAGTGGAGTGTATACACTAAACAACATAATGAGTTTGTTACAAAATGTTGCTCAGTATAGGATACATTGAAGAAATAAAGTCTGTAGCTGATCAGCTCCATTATGCATTAAAGGGGTTAACGGAAACGTCCAATTCCACCTGTCTGCTTTGACGTCACCAATATGGCAGAAATGACCATTCACAACAACTCTCATATTGCGACTATGACGTCATTACATAAACATGACAACAAACACAAAAATAGTTCGAAAAACCATCAAACACATATTCCCCCAAAAATATAATGAAACCAATGGGACAAGCCGGGGAAATTGGGAGTTTTTGGGTGGGAACAAACTAAAAATAAACACACGCCACTAAACCAAACGATAAAACAACCACAACCTTCCCAAAATAACTAAAAACAATATCATCCTTCCATACCACACTATAAATCTCATAACTTTCACTGAATACTAAAAAAAATGGAATCAAAAACTTCCCTTGACCTGTTATCCTTATGACATCTCCACATATAGCCGTCCCTGGTCCGAGATGCCAGAACTTTAGTAAGCCTCATTTCGTCACGACACACTGAACACTTCAAGACTTCATCCAAAAATCTGAACAGTTGAAGAAATTTTATAAGAGACAATGCACTGTCCCCCACATTGCCAACAACCAAAAACTGTTGACCTTGTCAGTCATATCCATACCTACCAAAGACATAAACAAAGCAATTTTCCAAAATTCACACATGATGAACAGAAAACAACTACAATAATGTCAACATAACACAACCAAAATCTTTAACTCACTGAAAAATATTCCGATGAAAGCATAGTCACTATCAATACCATGCACGTGCAATGCTACCACGCAAATGAACCCCATACACCACCTAACACGCTACCCATAAAGACACCACCAGAGAGAACCACTGACTGCAATAATATGCCACCTATAAACACGCCACACACGCAAGCTAAACCAAAAACATCACCTAACATACAACACATAAACACACCACCAGACAGCATCACCGATCACATCAAAATGACACCTACAAACACGCCACTCTCACAAACTAAATTCCGCGCCGTCGAGACGTCACACACCACAACAGCCTTACGTCATGGGTCAAAGCTGACGGCTGGAATCGGACGCTTCCATTGACCCCGTTTAAGGGTTAAATTCTAAAATTGGACCGGTGCCATCTTTTTTTTCTCACATTTCCATGAAGCCACATTACTATGTTTAAGATATATTGTAATTACTCAAAAAAAATTTTCAGTGTGCCTCATTGATAGTATATTTGTGTGTGGACTACACAATGATAATAGTGTTTTCATACTCCTCATTAATAGCAAGTATTACAGTTCAGTGTGCGATCCACTCAATGAGAGTTGTATTCAACCACCTACCCAAGTTTGTTCCAAAATGAGAAAAAACACATTCTGAATGAGAAAAAGTATTTGAGGGTAGATCATCATCTATACTAGTATATGAAGACAAGTCGTCGTTGTTTAACATTGTTACCAAAAATCTCGGAAAGTACTTAACTAATTTACTTCCAATTTTTACATGCCTTTGGATGAACTTATGCTATATATTTTTAATATATATAATTGTATATGCAGGTTGTATATTTTATTATATATTGTATATATAATATACAAAGTGGAAACATTAGCAAAAATCACAAAAAATTCTTGACTGATTTACTTCAAATTTTTAAATGATACTAAAAAAATATAACCTATGTTTGATAAATATTTATTAAACAACAATATACAGGTTTTATGTTAAAACTGACTGCAAGAAAGAAAATGCTGCGCTGTGATCAGTGCAATTTCATTTTCTTTCTCGCATTCAGTTTTAACTATGATACCAGGGCATTTAAACCATTAAACAAAAGTCTTGCTCCCATATGTATTCATCCTCCTTACATATAATGTCAAGCAAAATTTGTATACACAGCGGTGTACTGTTTCATTTTCTTCATCATAGCCATTTTTAACAGAAAGCATTAAACTTGTCTTATTGCTTATCACCCTATGGTTAAAATACTATAACAGAATCTGTATTATGCAAAACTTTGTAATACTACCTGTTAGCAGCAGCAAGAGAGATCTCATACACCATGTATGCTAATGATCCCAAATGATTTACTCATTTATTTTAAGCGACTTCCGTTCCCAATCAAGTTTTTGTTGGTCAGAGCAATACACAATGCTCAAGGCCAGTGAGAGGCGGAAAGAGGAGTTGAACTGGGGGAGGAGGGCAGGCAATGGACATAGAGAGGGGAAGGAGAAGATAGAGAGAGAGAGGAGCAAGTGGACAGAAATAGGAAGAGGAGGAGGAGGAGGGGAGGGGAGGGGGGGGGGGGGTCAGGACTTAACATTCAATTCCCACACATATTTAGCAGTTGCAAAGCATTGTCGGGTACAGTAGTGAAGTAGAAAGTGACCAGTGTTTGTCATCCATAGTATCAGAAGTCCGTCAAACTATAAAATTTTTCCACTAACTTGCCTTAAAAACATTGATTGTAATTTTATTATTTTATTTTACAATGTCTGTGTTTACAATTGTTATTATACAATGTTCCTTCAGTGATACGAGCGTGTCTGAAGGAACAGACACTGATGACGATCCACAGCTGCTCATTAAATATTATGAAATTTTATTTGGAAATTATGATTTCAAAGTGACTTAAGCTTTACTATTTATTGATGACACGTGAAAATCTGTGCTGGTCTGACACAAACTTTCATGTGTTCCCAATAAATAATACAGGTGAAGTCACTTTGAATTCACACTTTGTGAATAAAATTCAGAATATTTAACATTCTTTATAAAACTATGGCAATAACACTTCCGTAATCTGATTTTGGGTACACAGTTTGTTCTTTGTATTTAATTTAGAAAGTAGCCCATAAAGAACCCCACTTTCACAAACAACCAGAGGATGCAAAAATATTTTATTCCAAGTGTGATCAGTTATTCTCTCAGTTCTTCAAAACTGATTTCTATTCAGTTGGTGCAAAATTTCATGAGTGAAGGTGCTTGTCCATCATGTCATTGTTCTTCAGCTGCCATAACCTATTATTTTTGTTCGAACTTGGGATCCTAAGATTTATTGTGAAGAATGTTAATAAGAAGACTGTAAAAACACAGTATGTAATTGTAATGTGAAAAATTGAGTTTACAGCTATGGAATCTCATTTGGCATGATCTGAAAAATTTGAAGAGAGAGTTGTTATTTTCAGAAATGTTGTGCTTGTTGAGTGAAATTAGATATCTGAGGTTATTATGTCACGGAGTCTTGAGTGCATTTCCATTTTATAGTACGTTGTTATGTACAGGCATAGAAATTGTTCCTAACATAACAGTAGCATAGCATAACAATAGCTGGTGAGGGAAACAGTTTAGTTTCATAATTGCAGTTTAATGATGTATTAAGTTTCATGTTTTCCTATAGCTCACAGGTGATGATAAAAGAATGAAGACTGAGAAAATTTGTGGGACTGTCAATGCAATAAAGCGTCTTTATGGAAATGCAGTACAATCCTATTCAGATACCATACCAATAGCTTTTGTGGATTCTGATGGTGAAATATCAGTTGAAGTGTATGTGGCTAATGAGCCCCTGTCTTCAAACTCTGAGGAGCTTACATTTTCACTGGCATTCACACGTTCTGTTCGTAAGTTTTTCACCTTTCTTTCTCCTTTTTTTGCTTACTTTATTACTAAAAACCTTGTGTCACAGACTAAAGATTTTGATGCTGGTTATGTAGCTGCTAATTGTTTTTAAGTGAAATGTTCCTTGAATGAGAAATCCGTGTTGTTGAACAGTTAACTTTTAAATTTTTATTGTTTTGGTGATTTGCAAAATCCAGTTGTGTAAGTGGTGAGGGTAATTTATTATTTTAATCCTTGTTATGTGATAAGGTTGAAAATAAATGTACACTGTTATTTACAGTAACTTTCTACTAACACTGCTTGGGTATTTTATGATACATTGTGAAATTGTGCTTTAAATAGTGCCTGATTTGGACATTATTATTATTATTATTATTATTATTATTATTATTATTATTGCTGGTTTGAGAACATTTGTACATAGTAACTGCTTGAAAAGTTCTCATGCATTGTGTCGGACACTATCAGAGAAACTGTACAATATTTCAACACGGAAACTGCTCGTCATGTTCAAGTGAGAATGTGGGTAGCTGTGGTGGTGAAACACTATACATGCTAGCTTGCTAGAAATGTGCGGGTGTCAGAAGTGTGTGTGAAAGGGGGCGGGGGGGGGGGGGGGGGGGGGCGGCGGCTATTAAATCGTTGCAGTGGATTTGACTTCCATGGCTCCTGCTGGATCATGTCTCTGTTCATTAAATCATTTTTGACACATATTTTGACTCATTCTGTAATGATATCCCAGTATATCAGATACATTTACATTTTGATCACTCACTATGTTTAATCCATATTGGTAGAAACAAGTGGTGGATCTTCCATTTAGAATACCCATTCTGAACAAGTACAGAGGGAAGATGGCTATGATCTGTTGATAAGCTCTCAGGATGTGATATATCCTTTATGAATGAGTGTATGTAATACATTGCTGTGTTGAGACGGCTAGTATCTCATAAGTACTGGTCAGTATGTGTTGGTTGTGAAGCACATTGTACCTCAAGTACCCATTATCTGTTATATGAACCATTGTGTTACAAGAGGAAGTTCTCCATTTTTTTCCACTTCCATAGTGAAACAAAGGATAGAATGAGAAAAATTCATATTATCTACATACCTCCAAAATACAAATTTCACTTTAGAATGTCTGATAGAAATGATTTATCCTCAATGACATTAGTATAAACATTAGTTACTGTGGAAGACATTGATTCATTGCAACACCTTCTGTTTGTTCACAATATTGGTCCCTGTGTAAAAAATTGGTCAAAGTGAGCACATGTGTGAATAACTTATTCGTATGAGTTGCAAAGCACAGCATTCAATTATGGCAGCCATCTCGACAGAAAGACTACAGTACTACTAAGTCTCACACCTGTTGATTTGAGGCTGAAATTCTTAGGTTGATCTATACAGTCATCTGATTTGCAAATTTGGTATTCACATTTCCCTTAAAGTAGGGCTCAAAACAGAAGCTAAATGAATCATTAGATAGTATGTCAGAGCTCCAATATTGCTAACAATTGGACAAAGCAGAACCCATTTTATGTATCTCAGAGAAACAAGTGCTTGTACTGTTAGGTACGTGTAACCACATTGCTAGGGAACTGAAAATGAAATATTGTGTGGCTAGGACCCCTCATCGGGAGGTGCAAGTCTTTT
Source organism: Schistocerca piceifrons (assembly GCF_021461385.2). NCBI lineage: Eukaryota > Metazoa > Arthropoda > Insecta > Orthoptera > Acrididae > Schistocerca > Schistocerca piceifrons. The sequence continues at coordinate 448,965,006 of NC_060138.1, read as the reverse complement.
TAGTTGACGCCACTTAGGCGACTTGCATGATGATGGGAATGATACGATGATGAAAACAACATAACACCCAGTCCTTGAGCGAAGAAAATCCCCAACGCAGCTGTGAATCAAACCTGGGCCCCCTTGGATGCCATTCTACCATGCTGAACACTCAGCTATTGAGATGGACAGCTAGGAAACTGGTTTGATATGAAGAGGGTGGATTTCTTCCATTGTGTTGCATCTGTGGCACCCTTCTGAAGAAGTCACTGTATTAAAGATAGATATGCTGACTCAAGTGTCACATTAGAATAGGTTGGACAGGAAAATTGGTTGTTGCTTTCCAACATCTGAAGACAGGACATAGCACTAACAATAGGGTGACCAAGATCCTCCTGTCTTCCTCAGCTGGATTTCCAACACCATACTTTGCATATTTGTGTGGTAGGGAGCTCAGGGACTCAGCATCCCTATGATGGTGTAAAATCCTGTTCCCCTTCTCTTGGCATATGTGCTCTGCTAGCTAGCTAAAGAGCAAGTGTATTGTGTACTTGGGCAACCTACAGAACCTTTCAAGCCGTTATTACCAACTGTTGCAAAAAAACTTTAATACAGTGCACAGTGAGTACTGACTCAGCATATTGAAAAGTTGAAACAGCCTTAGGTGAAATTAAAAGCAAGGGTGGTGACATAAAGAGTGCAATGGAAATTCCACTGTTAAACCCAGTGATATCGCACTCTTGGCCTAGGGGTAGCATCTTTGAATTATAATCAAAATGTCTTCGTTCCCGGGTTCGAATCCAGCCGCTGCTTAAATTTTGATTAATAATCAGCATTGGCGGCCGAAGACTTCCGGCATAAGAAGTTGCCCTCATTCTGCCAACGGCCTTGTCAAAAAAGGTGAAGGAGTGGACAGGGTACTCTCTTGTCCTAGGGGTGGGAAACTGCCCATAAAGGCAGAAGAATCAGCAAAGATCAATGGCATGAGGACGCAGAAAGCAATGGAAACCACTGCATTAGAAACACGTAATGTGTATCCACAGGACATGCAACCTGTAATTGAAGAATGTCATGATGATCTCTCCATTGGCAAAAGATTCACAAATAGTCCCTCATTCGGATCTCCGGAAGGGGACTGCCAAGGGGTAGGTTATCATGAGAAAAAGATTGAATAATCAATGAAACGATGATGCTCTACAAGTTGGGGCGTGGGATGTCAGAAGCTTGAACGTGGCAGGGAAACTAGAAAATCTGAAAAGGGAAATGCAAAGGCGCAGTCTAGATATAGTAGGGATCAGTGAAGTGAAGTGGAAAGAAGACAAGGATTTCTGGTCAGATGAGTATAGGGTAATATCAACAGCAGCAAAAAATGGTATGACGAGAGTAGGATTCGTTATGAATAGGAAGATAGGGCAGAGAGTGTGTTACTGTGAACAGTTCAGTGGCAGAATCGACAGCAAATCAACACCGACAATGATAGTTCAGGTATAGATGGCGATGTCACAAGCTGAAGATGAAGAGAGAGTGTATGAGGATATTGAAAGGGTAATACAGTATGTAAAGGGGGATGAAAATCTAATAGTCATGGGGGACTGGAATGCAGTTGTAGGGGAAGGAGTTGAAGAAAAGATTACAGGAGAATATAGAATTGAGACAAGGCATGAGAGAGGAGAAAGACTAATTGAGCTAGTAATAGCGAATACTCTGTTCAAGAAGCACAAGAAGAGGAGGTATACTTGGAAAAGGTCAGGTGACACGGGAAGATTTCAGTTAGATTACATCATGGTCAGACAGAGATTCCAAAATTTGATACTGGATTGTAAGGCATACCCAGGAGCAGATATAGCACTCAGATCACAAAATAGTAGTGATGAAGAGTAGGCTGAAGTTTAAGATATTAGTCAGGAAGAATCAATACGCAGAGGAGGAGGATTCGGAAGTACTAAGGAATGACGAGATATATAGCTCAGTAGGCAGTACAGTTGAAGAGGTATGGACATTTCTAAAAAGGACCATCAAGGAAGCTGGAAAGGAAAACATATTTACAAAGAAGGTAACTGCGAAGAAACCAGATTACACAAGAAATACTTCCATTGATTGAAAAAAGGAGGAACTACAAAAATGTTCCGGGAAACTCAGGAAGAGAGAAATACAAGACACTGAGGAATGAAATAGATAGGAAGTGCAAGGAAGCCAAAACAAAATGTGCTGCAGGAAAATGTGAAGACATCAAAAAAGAAATGATTGTCCATACAAGAAAGTCAAAACAACCTTGAGTGACATTAAAAGCAAGGGTGACAACAATAGGAGTGTAGCAGGAACTCCACTTAATTATGTAGGAGAGAGCAGACTGGTGGAAAGAATACACTGAAAGCCTCTATGAGGGGGAAGATTTGTCTGAGGTGACAGAAGTAGAAACAGGAGTCTATTTAGAAGAGATAGGGGATTCAGAATTAGAATCAGAATTTAAAACAGCTTTGGAGGACTTAAGGTCAAGAAAGGCAGAAAAGATGATAACATTCCATCAGAATTTCTAAAATCATTGGGGGAAGTGGCAACAAAACGACTATTCACGTTGGTGTGTAGAATATGTGAGTCTGTCGACATACCATCTGACTTTCGGAAAAGCATCATCCACACAATTCTAAAGACGGCAAGAGCTGACAAGTGCGAGAATTATTGCACAATCAGCTTAACAGCTCATGCATCCAAGTTGCTTTCAGGAATAATATGCAGAAGAATGGAAAAGAAAATTGAGGATGCACTAGATGATCAGTTTGGCTTTAGGAAAGGTAAAGGTACAAGAGAGGCAATTCTGACGTTGTGGTTAATAATGGAAGCAAGACTAAAGAAAAATCAAGACACGTTCATAGGATTTGTTGACCTGGAAAAAGCGTTCTACAATGCAAAATGGTGCAAGATGTTCGAAATTCTGAGAAAAGTAGGGGTAAGCTATAGGGAGAGATGAGTCATATACAATATGTACAACAGCCAAGAGGGAATAATAAGAGTGGGTGACCAATGAAGTATTTGTATTAAAAAGGGTGTAAGACTAGGATGTTGCTTTTCGCTCCTACTGTTCAATCTGTACATTGAGGACGCAGTTATGGAAATAAATGAAAGGTTCAGGAGTGGAATTAAAATTCAGGGTGAAAGGATATCAATGATACTATTTGCTGATGACATTGATATCCTGAGTGAAAGTGATGAAGAATTACATGATTTGCTGAACGGAATGAACAGTCTAATGAGTACAGAGTATGGATTTAGAGTAAATCGAAGAAAGACGAAGGTAATGAGAAGTAGTAGGAATGAGAAACTTAATATCAGGATTGATGGTAACAAAGTAGATGAGGTCAAGGAATTTTGCTAACTAGGCAGTAAAATAACCAATGACTGATGAAGGAAGGGGGACATCAAAAGCAGACCAGCAATGGCCAAGAGAAGTCTACTAATATCAAATATCGACCTTAATTTGAGGAAGAAACTTGAACATGGACTTTAGGAAAACTGGAACAGGAGAGAATCGAAGCATTTGAGATGTGGTGCTACAGACGAATGTTGAAAAGTAGATGGACTGATAAGGTAAGGAATGAGGAGGTTCTGTGCGGAGTAAGAGAGGAAAGGGATATGTGGAACACACTGATAAGGAGAAGGGAAAGGGTGATAAGACATCTGTCAAGATATGAGGGAATAACTTCCATGGTATTAGAGGGAGCTGTAGAGGGCAAAAAAGGTAGAGGAAGACAGAGATTGGAATACATCCAGCAAATAATTGAGGATGTAGGTTGCAAGTGCTATTCTGAGATAAAGAGATTAGCACAGGAGAGGAATTCCTGACAGGTCATATCAATCCAGTCAGAAGACTGATCACAAAGGGAAAAAAAAGAAAAAAAAAGAGGATGGATGGATAGAAAGAGTACACTGAAGGCCTCTATGAGTGGGAGGGCGTATTTGATGACATGATAGAAGAAGAAATTGAAGTTGATATAGAAGACATAGGCGCTCCAGTATTAGTCAAAATTTAAGAGTCCAGGAAAACTTGAGATCAAATAAATTACAAAGAATAGGTATTTCATCTGAATTTCTAAAATCATTGGTTGAAATGGCATCCAAACATCTATTTATGTTGCCATGTAGAATCTGAGAGTGGCGACATAGCAGCAAACTTTCGGAAAAATATCATCCAAACAATTCCGAAGATAGAAAGGGCAGATTGCACATTCAGGTTAACAGCACATGCATCCAAGTTGCTGACAAGAATAGTGTAAAGAAGAATGGAAAAGAAAGTTAAAAACCAATCAGATAAGGACCAGTTTGTCTTTAGGAAAAGTAAAGACACCAGAAAGGCAGTTCTTACATTGTGCTTGAGAATAGGAAACAAGGCTGCAGAAAAATCGAGACACACTTCATGGGATTTGTTGACCTCGAAAAAGCATTCAGTAATGTAAAATGTTGCGAGATCTCCGAAATTATGAAAAAAAAAAAAAAAAAAAAAAGTAGGTGCAAGCTAAAGGGAATGATGGGTGATACACAGTATGTACAAGAATCAAGCGGGAACAATAATATTGGAAGACCAAGAATGAAGTGTTTGGATTGAGAAGGGTGTAAGACGGATGCAGTGTTTTGCCCCTACTATTCAATCTTTTAGTTGAAGAAGTAATGACAGAAATTAAAGAAAGGTTCAAGAGTGAGGTCGAAATTCAGGATGGAAAGGTATCAAATGACAAGATTCACTGCTGACATTGCCATCCTCAGTAAAAGTGAAGAAAAATCACAGGACCTGTTGGATGGAATGAACAGTCTAATGAGCACATAATATGAATTGATATTGACTTATGAAACAAGGAGGACATAAAAAACAGACTAGCACAGACAAAGGGGTCATTCATGGCTAAGAAAAGTCTGCTAGTATCGAACATAGACCTTACTTTGAAGAAGAAATTCCTGATAATGTACATATAAGCACAGCATTGTTTGGTGGTAATCCTGGGCTGTGGGAAAACTAGGGCAGAAGAAATTCGAAGCTTTTGAGATGCCATGCTACAGATAATGTTGAAAAGTAAGTGGACTGATAACATAACAAATGAGGAGTTCTCCATAGAATCAGCGAAAACATTGACAAGAAGAGGGAACAGAATGGCAGAACACATGTTACGACATCAGGGAATAACTTCCATGGCACTAGAGGGAGCTGTGGAGGGTAAAAACCTCAGGAGGAGACAGAGATTGGAATACGTCCAACAAATAACTGAGAACAGTATTATGAAAAAAATAGATTGCTACTCACCGTATAGTGGTAATGGTGAGTCGCAGACAGGCACATGATCACTGCCTTTGGCTGCTGAGGCTAAACTACATGCAACAGCACGTGAAGAAACAGTATGGGTGATGGGAGTTTGGAAGAGGCTTGGGCAGGGAGAGGGGGGAGGGGGGGGGGGGGGGAGATAGCAAGGTAGGGGTGGGGATGGTAAAGTGCTACTTGTGGGAGCATACAGGGATGATTGTCCCATACATCCTCCCGCCACCACCTGCTGCAGTCTGGCCACAAGCATCGTCTATCCCATCAAAGACAGGGCTACCTGTGAAATCAACTGTGATCTACAAACTAAGTTGCAAACACTCTGCCATATTCAATGTGGGCATGACAACTAACAAGGTGTCTGTTCACATGAATGGCCATTGACAAACTGGCGAAGAAACAGCTGGACCACCCAGTTGCTGAGCACGCTGCGCAACATAGCATTCTTCATTTCAGTGATTGCTGCACACCCTGTACCATCTGGATCCTTTATACCAACATCAGCTTTCCTGAATTACACAGGTGGGAACTCTTCTACACACTCTTCTATTCCCCAACACACCCAGTCTCTTTACTTCTCTCCTTTTCAGCTTCCCTTCACTATCTGTCTAACCTTCTGACTGCACTTAGCTGCTTTACGCTCTCTCCACCGTCCATGTATGCTCCCACAAGCAGCACTTTACCTTTCCCCACCTATAGCCTGCTATCCTTCCCCCTCCCCACCCCAGCCTCCTGCTTACCCCCACACTACCCACCCACCCACCCACCCATCCACCCACCCACCCACCCAAATTACTTCTCCCATCATGCACTGTTGCTCACAGTGTGGGCTCGGCAGCCAGATAGTGGCGTGTGTGTGTGTGTGTGTGTGTGTGTGTGTGTGTGTGTGTGTGTGTGTTGTCTAATTCAGAAAAAGGTCCCTTGGCCAAGAGCTTGCTTGTTTAGCATCTTTTTGTTGTGCCTGTCAGTGTATCAACATCTCCACTGCATGGTGAGTAGCAATCTATCCTTTTCATAATATTGTCATTATTCCATCCTGGATTTTCTGTTGTTAAATAACAGGATGTAAAGTTCAGGTGCTGCTGCCACAGCATATGCTGAATTTATCTACAGTCAAGTAAGTTTCTGAAGGTTAACATGGTTCCACCTCAGCACTTACTTTGCAAGTATTTTTAATTTACTGCATTTTATAACATTGGCATCAAAATAGAAATAACTTGCAAATCACACAAGAACATCTGAAGAGGAACCATGTCACCCTCCTATAAAGTCATGATTAAGCTCCTGAGTTTGTATTCTTACATGGTGTTTCAAATGATAGACACACAGGTACATCGTCTTGGCACAAAATGCCCAGGCAATCCAATGAAAATGTGATAAAATACTTAAGAACACAGAACATCATTAAAAGCATGGAAGGTGTCTGTTCAGTAACTGAAGCAGCCAGTCAAAATTATAGAAAGAGATATGACAGGCCACGATAATGAATTACTCTTGATTGATGTAACATGTTACTTAAGTTCAGCAAGTTAACATTTTCATTAAGAATTCTCTTTAAGTACAGTGCAGAAGAGGTGGGAAAGTAATTCACTCATCCAGAAATATGTCCTTAGAGACTGACTAGTAAGTGTGTATTCATAACCATTGATTATTGTGAACTAAATCAAACATTGGAAAGTCCAGGATGGAATAACAACTATATAGAAAGGATAGATTGCCGCTCACCACACAGAGGAGACACTGAGACAATATACAGACTAATAAAATATTTAAGCTCTTGGGTGCTGAGGCCCAATCTGCTGATTGTGATGAACTATGAGTCTAGTGCAAAATGACTTAAAAAAACTGTCAGGGCTACTAGCAGATATCGATTGTACATCATTTGAAATTTCCTTAAACATGCAGTAACAAAACAAAGAATGTGTGGATTAGGATTATTGATGAGTTTACCGAACATTGTATTAAGAATTACTCGAAAGCATGTCATAGCTTTGTTTTTGGAACGAAACTTCTCATTTGCTATGGTTATTGAAATATGGCAAAAATTGAAGTTTCAGGATTACTGGTGTCATGATAGTGTTATTCGTACACTAGTCTACTTGTGGTAGAAGTATATAACAGCATGCCTGTTACTCACCTACACAATCTTAAGCTATGTTGTATATATGTATACAGTCACAAATCTCTTATGCGCCCCCACCCAAAAATAAATAAATAACAACTTCTGTTAGTGACTTGTCCATAACACATTGGTTTCAACTAAGATGCATGCAAAGAATGTGAGAAGAGCAATTCATCCTCTTTTGATTAATGGAAGTTCCTAATAACTACAATATAGCTGTTTAAATCTGGCCAATCCTTAAATTAACCATGTCGACCTGTGCTGATTTGGGACAAAGGTACAAGAAAAAGAAGTTACATAGAAATTGCTGTCCTCCAGTTTGGATGAAATGGAAAAAGTTGAGGTATTAATGTGCCTGTTCAGATGATGTTTGTTTCAGCTATGTTGTAAAAAGCACATATTTGTTCACATTAATGATATATGTATACTGTGTTGTTGTTCAGTTTGTAAACCAATTTAAGCACTCTTTTTATCTATTGCTCTAATATCCTTCCTTCACTTTTCTAGCCTGTTCTTCTCGGAACGCTTTTGTTTGTGCAGAAGACAAGTGCATACCTGAGGAATTCAAATCAGATAGTATAGTGAACTGCCCGTATGGAAGTTGTCTAGATGAGCACTGCACATTTGGAGGTATGTCTCACTGGTTTGATTGCAAGTCTATTTTTAAACCAAACTTACTCACATCCAATTCCCCTTCATTTTGCCTGTAATTCTTCTTCTGTACATTTTAAGATGGTGCCCCACATTTACAACTGACTGCCAAGAGGTGGCATTTTTATTTTTTTAAATACAGTCAGTTTCGGTCCACAGACCATAATCGCGTATCATAAAATACACTCATGAAATACACTGTCTAACAAAAACAGTGAAGTTCTTATGAGGGGAGGAGGAAATGAAATCAAACTCCACAGGTTGAGAGTGTACATAATATTTTTTCAGTGACTGCAAAATTGAGTCAAATTTACAAATAACATGGCAGTATGAGCCCCTTATTGGTGTTGCAGCATGCCTTTTTACCTGTATACATGCACAGGTTTGGTTGGGAAGGGTGTCACAAAGCTATTATATCCTCTCTGTAGCAAGTTGGCCCATCACTTTTATAATTAGTCCATGGTATCCTGGATACTGGCAACGGGACAGAGTTGACATCCAGTCTGCTCACAAATGTTTTATTGAGGACAGATAAGGAGATAGATCAGCTATGTTTGAATTAAATAAAGATTTTCGGAATTTAGCTAGAAGAGATAAAAATATGTTCTTTAATGAACAGTGCAAGGAAGTTGAAGATAGTAACGGAATGGGGAAGACAAGAGATCTTTATAAGAAAATTAGAGAAATTAAAGGAAAATTCCAGGCAAAAATTGGAATGATAAAAGATAGAAATGGACAAGATCTGAGTGAAGCAGAGGGTGTTAAGTAAAGATGGGCAGAACATGTAGAAGACCTATACAAGGAAGAACTGCATAATGACAGGGCTCCTACTGCTGATGTTAATGTTAATTCAGAACTAGGGTCAGGTATTTTGGAGAGCGAAATCCAGTGGGCCCTTGAAAATATGGCTGATAACAAAACTAGTGGACATGATGAAATATCAGCAGAATTGTTTAAAGTCACTGGAAAGGATGCTGTGAAAGTGCTGCACTCAATATGTCAAAAAATATGGATCACGCAGCAGTGGCCAGAAGACTGGAAAAGATCAGTATTCATCCCCATTCCAAAGAAGAGAACTTCTAAAGAATGCTCAGATTACCGAACAATCGCACTTATTTCACATGCTAGCAAAGTTATGCTGAAAATCTTACAAAATAGACTTCGCCAATATCTAGATCGAGAGCTACCAGAAGAACAAGCTGGATTTAGGAAAGGAAGAGGAACTAGAGATCAAATTGCTAACATTCGGTGGATTATTGAAAAAGCAAGAGAATTCCAGAAAGATGTGTACCTCTGCTTTATTGACTAAGCCAAAGCCTTTGACTGCGTCGATCACAACAAATTATGGAACGTACTGAAAAACATGGGTGTACCAGATCACCTCATTCATCTGATATGGAGTTTATACCTTGACCAAGAAGTCACGGTGAGAACATGTATGGAACAACGAAATGGATAAAGATTCAGAAAGGGGTCCGGCAAGGCTGCATACTGTCACCCTACTTATTCAATCTGTATGCAGAACATGTTATGAGGAATGCGAGGCTAGATGAAGGAGAAACAGGAATTAAAATAGCTGGAATAAATGTAAACAACCTCAGGTACGCGGATGATACGGTCCTGTTGGCAGAAAGTGAAGAAGAATTGAGAACACTCTTGCTGAAGGTGAAAGACGAAAGTGAAAAGGCCGGTCTTAGGCTGAATGTGAAGAAAACGAAAATTATGGCAACTACACCTACCAATTTGTGGGATATAGCAGGAGAAACCATGGAGGTAGTGACCACATTGTTATCTCGGTTCCCAGATCTCTGCTGATGGTGACTGCAGCCATGAAATCCGGAGATGCCTGTTGCTCGGTAGACAGGCGGTGTCAAACCTTGACAAGGTTATAAGGTCCAGAGATACAACACTAGCAACAAAGATCCGTATTGTGAGGGCTATGGTCTTTCCAGTTGTGATGTATGGATGTGAGACCTGGACCATTAGAAAGGCTGAACAGCGAAAAATTGACTCCTTCAAATTGTGGTGTTGGAGGGAACTTCTTAAGAGTTCCATGGAGTGCAAAGAGAACCAACAGATCAATATTGGATCAAATAAAACCAGATTTCTTCCTGGAAGGTCTAATGTTAAAACAAAAGCTGACTTACTTTGGATACACAATGCGAACGCATGCCTCGCTGGGGGGGGGGGGGGGGGGGGAAACACACATTAATGCTGGGGAAGATTGAAGGAACTAGAAGAGGACGTCAGAAGATGAGATGGATTGATGGCATCACAGAAGTAATGTGTTCCAACCTGGAAGGTCTATGGGAGAAAGTGCAAGACAGGAAAAAGTGGCATGATTTGGTTCATGGGGTCACAGAGAGTCAGAACCGACTAAACGAATAGATAGATAGAGAGAGAGAGAGAGAGAGAGAGAGAGAGAGAGAGAGAGAAACAGGATCTTGCTAGCCACAGGAGTTCATCAGAATCATGCAGACAGTTCATAGACACACATGCCTAAATGTGCTCTTTACACTGTGGTTCTTTCGTGTTTCATGTAGCACCATTCTACCACTTCAGGGGCTGTTTATAAGAAAACCAGTAATAACTGTAGTGAAATAGTTTATACCGCTATCCACTTGTTATTTTTTTAAAAAAATATTAGTGAAGTGGCATCTTATGCAGATTGAATTTCAATTTTTTTTTTTTTTTGTAATTTTTTTTTTCGTTGTTTTTCATTTGGCAACAGCTTAACACACAACAGTAATGCAGCACTGTACAGTACTCTTTTTCTTCTTTCTTTTAACTAGCATTAATCTTGTTGTTGATATGGAATCTATGGTACTCAAGTTTTGACAAATTTGTTTTATTTAACTTCATGGGCGGATGCCTTAGTCATCAAGATAATCTAACAGAAGGAAGTTGTTTGTGCCACCTGTCTGTGAATTGATTTCTTATTACTGCAGACAATTGTTGTTGTCATGTTTCATTGCTTCAACAGTGCAAGTTATATTCTTTCATAGACATTGTAAACTTCATTGAATAAATAATTTTTTTGATTAAGAGATGGTGGTAATTGCAGGGTGGCTGATGGGGGTTGGAGGTGATATGAAGATTGGGGAGGAGGAGAAATGAAAGAAGAATGTCTTGGATATATTCACAGATTCCTTGTGGCTTAAGCCTTTTGCGTATCTTACGTGAATGAGTTTTCATCATTTGTTACTTTAATCAGCTATAGAAAAATTTAAAAAATAGCGCATGGAAAGAAAACATTGTAACTACAACTGCATATGTCACTACATTCAACACATCTTGTCAGTGTAAAAAGGGGAAGGTACCATATCTAATTTCTGAGTATAATTGTTTCATGATTTATAGAATTGTTACTAGGTCCTGATGTCAGTTCAAAGTCAGTTTCAAATTCTGCACCATTAAATAACTGCAAAAACATTTATTATTGCATCAATATCCTATATCTTGGATGTTATAACACTATCACTAATTGAAAACAAAAATCTTGGCAAGTGCTTGATACTGAATTTTTTGTGGATTTCCTGATTGTCTTTATTATCAGGATTACTGCTATCAATATTTCCCCCTTCTAGAGGACATACAGTAAGTTGAAATACTCTCATCCAGCCTCATCACTGGTTTGGATACTTTCATGGCAATTTTGTTTTGCTGCTTTACCAATAATGAGCATCCTCAGTTTCCCAATACTGTCAGTCAGTTATTGTTCAGATTCAGCATCATTTGCATTTTGCACTGTGCAAGACTTATCAGACTCTAAAATTGTATTCTTTCATATTACTCTCACAGTCTGGTACCTTCACTTGGATTACTTGTCATCATGAAGAAATTAACACATCTAGCCTGGTGCATCCACTGAATGAAAACATTTTCTCATCCAACATGTCTTCGAGATTTCGTTATCTGGCTCTTATTAGCACTTTCACTTGCTGTGTGGTAAGAAAACCTCACAATGCTAAAGATAGAAATCATAGAGACTTCAAAATTTTTTTCAGCGATGTATTGTTTTTGTCATATTTGTATTTGATTTGTTTTTTCTCTGCTGTTGAAAATATGTTTTTCCTGTTTTGCATATCAACTGCATGGATCTCCCAAACACTGCTCTTAGTGCAGAAAGTGAAAATGCTCCCCCAGTGCATACTCGGCTATAACTTGGTGGGTGGTAGGAAACTAGAATGCTTTGTGTTAAGGGGGGTAATCAGCACTGTAAGACAAGAAAGTGGCTAGCAGAGAGTTTTATGGTATGCCATTGTTAACAATAGCCAACACTTTCCAATCTGCTATCTGCTAAGTCACTCATAATCTCTCTCTCTCTCTCTCTCTCTCTCTCTCTCTCTCTCTCTCTCTCTCTCTCTCTCTCTGTGTGTGTGTGTGTGTGTGTGTGTGTGTGTGTGTGTGTGTGTGTGTGTGTGTACTTCCCAGAGCCTCTCAAAATCATGACATGTAAGGAAAGGATGGGGAAAGAGTGCATCAGTGTCAAATGTTGTGTATAGGCTGTTTCCGAAGTTTCTTCAGGGTTGAAGTGAAAGAAAATTTTTCATAGAGAGCAATTTATATGAGAATGTCTAGATGAGTTAGAGCCCCTGTTGTTAAAGTATAAAACAAAAGTGGAACTGATTAAGGTACTTAGTTCAGTAAGAAACTGATCTGGCTTCTAGACAAAAATGAGAAAAAAGTCAAAATTTGTAATTTTGCACTTTAAGCTACAAAGCATTATAGTTGGAAAAATTGAATAAATGTCTAGCTCATGAAATTTTCAGGCTCTTGTTGTAAGGTGTTGTATCTTGCAGAGTACGATGATGATGGACCCAAGGTGCCTAAGAGCGGACTAGGCACAAAGGTGGTGCTCGGTGCCGTTGCAACAGTGCTCCTGGCATTTGTGCTGTTCCTTGTAATCATCTGGGTATTACGACGATGTCACAAAGCTTGCTGGAGTGCTCCACACCAGCGAGTTCCAGTCTCAGCAGCTGAATCGGGTGCACTTGCAGAACATCTTGCCTACAATCGGGGAAGTAGCCCTCTTGGTCGTACATCGTCGAGTTCAGGACATGCACAATCTCAGTTTCCCCCCACATCTGTGATGGTTGAGTCTGTTGCTACTTTGCCACCATCAGCACCTCCAGCACATCTGGCAGCTGACAAAGACCTCCCACCATCTTACGAGTCGCTCTTTCCATCACGATGAAGCATGTGCACTGACTCTGGATGAGGTGAATCAAATTAATCTAAGAATCAAACACTTTCGCATCTCATGTTCTCAAAGCAGCAGTTTGAGACATCATATGCCATTTTTATCATCATCATGTCACTTTCCTGTTATCTCTTTTCATTGATATGTATGAGGTTGCAACCTTGTGATTATGCTATCTAGTTTTACAGATCTGCTATGAAGTTAGTTATAGAATATGAATTTTGAATGTATGGCCTTTATAGCATATGAAGAAAAGAGGCAGCATGTAATCTGAAGTTTGTAATGACCAGTTTTCAGGAACATTTATGTTGGAGATTATGAAACCTATATAAGGTGATTCAAAATTCCTATTACAAGCTTCTAGGGGTTGTGGAGGGGTCTTAGTAGATAAAGTTTTCAAAAGGAATCAGTGCCCAGGAATTCAGTGTTTGGTAGTAAAATCAGTTTGAAGAGCAGATAACTTCCAAATCTTCAGCTGTTATGGTATGCACAGAAGTTGAGAATTGGGCACTGTCGTCAGTCCCTGTTGTAATTCTGACGCCACATAACACCTTTATCTGACTACAACAACGGCTGAAAGAAATTGGCACTTTTGAAAGTAGGTGGTTTGGCTGTGATGTTCCATGGACATGCTGCACTTTCAACACTGAAGAGGACACAGATGAGAGCCCGAGGACAAGTACTCAAAATATTCATGTGCTCCTATAGCACACAAGTCAGAACTCATTATCTCCGCTTTGTGTATACCATGAGGAGTTTGTCTCCTCTGCAACCCCTAGAAGCCTGTAATAGGAATTTTGAATCACCCAGTATTTGGCATTGTGTAATTTTACTTGGGCACAAGTATTATAACTGCTGATAATTCGTCGATACGTGGTGGCCAGAAATAGTAAATCAATGGTTTAAGATTGTTTCAGTCAAAATGCTCTTTTTCAGTGTCTCAGAGACTCAGAATCGTTTTTTAGCTTCGCTTTGGGTTTGTGATCATCTTTGAGCTCAGATTGAATATTATCTCTGCTTGTTAAAATGTATAAAATAAAATCTGCTGTGGTGTTAATGTAAATTGTAAGTTCGTTACACTTGCAGTGTTCAGCAAAAGCTCATGGCATTTTCTTGGAAATATGATAAAATCAGTTGCAGAAACTTACCCATTCTTTGACAAATGTGCTATGGAAAAACTCTTATCCAAATATGTGGCAAAAATGTGATCTTGCCTACATTTTCAGTAAAACATTTCTGAGTAGTGTCAGCATTACATACCTGCAAACGTTTAAATGGAGAATACCCCTTTGTTTATAAGAACATTCACATTTAGGGATGAGAAACATCCAAATACAATTGTTAGATATTGTTTATATTTCCTTCCTTTCAGCTTAGAGGTTAGTATGTAAACAGCAACATCTGGTATTGATGGACAGTAGAAAACATAATAATTGGAAAGAGTTTTAATTATTGATAGCGACCTTGTTCTTGGAAAGTTTTAGCTCCTAAATATTTTCCTTTGGTATATTTTCTCCTTCATTTGATGTGTACACTGTTATACATGCTGAATTTCCTTCTGCATACATGTGTGCACATGCACACCTGCCCATCCATATATACTGTTTTAATGTTAACAAACATGTGTATCAAAGTGACTATATTATTTTTGGTTGCCATGGAGTCACTCAGACGTTATACCTGATCTTATTTTCTCTTCGTGTATAATATAGGTACTCTGATGTTGGGTATACTTTCTGCAATGTCTGATTCATTCCAAAATGTCTTGTTAGTTAATTTTGGTTTTGATTACACTTTTGTTTCACCACACTTAAGGATGTCACTTCTCTAAGAGCTTTTAGTGATAGGAAACTCTTTTGAAGAATATTATTTGGGTTAATACGTAGATAGTTATATGTTTTGGATCTGCAGAATTTTTTGTTTTCTGGAGTGTACATAAGGGTAATTTTTATGATGTAGCTATCATTGATATTGTTGGCATTTGTTTAAGTAATTATTGTCTGATGGCAACTTAAGATGTTAGTGCCATTTTCCAGTTTTGATGGTACTTAAAGTGGAAGGATATTTGTAAATTAAAAATTCCCTTTGAAACAGTCAGGTGTATGTCCAGTGATCTTTTTCCCCTGAGTGCTTAAATGAGAGATACAATAGGATTACAATATAGAAGCACAGTGGTCATCAGATTTCTGACATTACTTCCGTTTATGTGGGGAATCAGCCAATCCCATGCAATACAAAGGTACAGTTCAAAATGAGAATTTTAAAGTTGAAAACTCGCGTTCCTTCATGAAGAGACTTGTAAATGAATTATAGATTTCGAGAGTCTTATCATCTTTTCTGGAAGTTACTCTACATTAATTTTGCCTAGTACTAAACACTTGCCATGTTGAACCATCAAAAAATGAAAGGTCACCGTTTAAAAGTAATGTAGATGAATCATTCCGGTTGCAAGCTGCCTCTTTTATTACGTGGCATAGCTAAATGCATTAATAGTCCCAGATTTTTTCCTTTGGCCAGCTCAGTAGGATCCTTTACTCAGAAAGCAAAGCTATGGGGGATGCTAGAGATTTATTGATCTAAAGATACTCTAAGCGCTGGAGTCATTATTATTATTATTGTTATTATTATTATTATAATTATTATAGTTTCTATGGAGCACAGTGTCGGAAATACCTTTTTTTTAACAGTGAGGAATTTTTAATTCCAGTAATGTTGTTGGTTAACTACCATATAGGATTGTTGCACGATGAAAGCATTCAGCTGTCAGTTGCAAATTGCACTGCAGTTATCAGATGAGGTGACACAACAGCTATTGGTTTTAACAATTTAGAGGGGTATTTCTTTGATCACTCATGGAGAGCATTGGGGGAGAGCATTGTCATCAGTGAAATAAAGACTTGAGAATCTGGAGATTAGGCAGTACTTTTGTGTGTGTGTGTGTGTGTGTGTGTGTGTGTGTGTGTGTGTGTGTGTGTGTGTGTGTGTTTTAAATTCCTTGGTGGCAGTTGACATTGTTTATTGAATATTTTATAGTTTTGTATTGTCTTAAGGAATTATTTGTTACCGATTATCTCTGTGGTGCTTTCTGTACTTGCTCAGTATTTTTTGATATGTAGTTGTCTGAATATATCGTGTGTGTGTGTGTGTGTGTGTGAGAGAGAGAGAGAGAGAGAGAGAGAGAGAGAGAGAGAGAGAGAGAGAGAGTGTTATCTTGTGTGCTGTATAATTCTGAGAGTATCTATTTTTAAGATGTAGTTTATAATTCCAAGACTTAAATTAAGAATTATACTCGTGAGAAAAATATTGTCATGGCTGATCCAATCTGTCACTAACAGAATGAATCCTTCTGCAATTTCATGTTTCCCTCTTTGAAACAAACAAAACGAGGTGAAAGGGAAAATATAAGAGGACATAAAACTACAGGGTTCACAGTGGCTACTTAAGGAATTTGCAAAGTGATGTTGGCTACACTCTGTCCAACAATAGCTTGGTCACCCTAGTTTACAATGTATCACAGGTTGATCTGTTAAAAGAACTGAAATATATAAAGAACAGTGCCTTTAATAACTGCTTTTGGCATATAATTACCACAGTTGCCCTGATCATTGTGATGATGTGACATTGAAAAAGTGTGCTCAAAGATAATTTCACAGATATGATGGTGAGCAGCAGTGACCTTGGATTGTGAGAAGTAACTACCGTGAAGGAGGTCAGAGCCATACCCTTAAGATATTACCTCTTTTCATGCAACTAGTAAACAGATTTTTTGTTGAATGAAAAAACAATGAAAATCAGAAACTAGAAACATGTTATAGAGATGTGGTTGTGCAAAGTTGCTTAGTTAAAAGTAGCACTTATTCAGCAGCAGATTCACGTAAGCTCTGCACATTGCACAGCGAGGGCCCATTAAAACAGTTGTATCATTACTGAGATGAAATTTATATACTCTTTAGTGGGATGTGTGCTTTGAGAAACTGTTTAAAATCAAAGCCATGTTCTTACGAGGGCTTGATACCAGATTTCAGTCTAGTGGGAACTGTCTGCAACTAAAAATGTTCACATATCTGTTATCACCTCCGGCACACTGGTTCTATTTATTACTGTTTGTTTACATTTGTTCAGGACCAGTCATAGTTTTTCTTGCATTCCTCTCTGTATGACCTATTCTACATATGTGAAGTTGTATTTAATTTTTTATTTCTTGTATGTTCAAGTCTTGTCTGTACTATTGACCAAATATTGAAACAGTTTTGGCTTCAACATACATGTTGTAGCTTGTTATAATTTAAACATTTCCTTTAATGTCATGTAGAAATAGAAAATTTTATTTGGTACGCTACTCAAAAGACATTTCAATCATGTTGATTCAAGAGTCAGTAGGTACAGTTTTTATCCCACAACATGACTTGTAATTTATTTACAAATATAACAGGTTTACAAAGTTGTGCCATCAGTACATTTTCCATTAATGGCAGTGAAACAGTAGTATTCTGTTACATCTTTGTTGTAGAAAGAGCAATAATTAATATTTTAGGTGTTGGTGTATGCTTCAGTGACGAAAGGATGGAAGAGAACATTCACTTGAAGAGAATTTTACATAAAGGATACTCAGGGATAAAATCTCAATTTCTTGTTGTGAGTTTTCATACTTTTGTTGCAGTAGAGAAGATCTGAGTTTTTAAAATCAAAATTGTGTTAGACCTTATTATAATAATTATTATGTAGTGTTATTTTAAACATCCCTTTCGCCATGATATGTCTTCCAATTTTTCAGAACTGCTTTTATTCATAGTTATTTGTATTTAGTGCAGTGAAAATATAATGCAATTCTTGATTACCACAAGGGATGTGATTTTGTTTGTGTTTTCAAATATGCTGTTT
Source organism: Schistocerca piceifrons (assembly GCF_021461385.2). Lineage (NCBI taxonomy): Eukaryota > Metazoa > Arthropoda > Insecta > Orthoptera > Acrididae > Schistocerca > Schistocerca piceifrons. The sequence continues at coordinate 448,946,868 of NC_060138.1, read as the reverse complement.
TCATTTTCTGTAATTTCAAAAAATCTCTTCGATGATGTCATTTTGAGGGCTTGTCTTCTAGTACCATTAGCATGTACTTGGCTAATTGGAAGTATGAGAGGAAAGCTCAAAGAAAATGTCAATTAAAACCACCTGATTGTAAGGAGAAAATTAATTATGAAGTTGCTGATACTGTAAAATAACTTGTAAAGTGTGATTGAAGATTCACATGCAGCTTAAGGCTGAGATGCACACTTATCAGAAACTGAACTATTTGGACAGATTTATTAGGGGCCATACTTCAAATTTCAACACTCTGTAAGAATTTGTTGCAGGCATATTCTGTGTCTCTTGTGTGCACAGTGGTGGTCTGTGCGGTTTTCACAAACTGTTAACAAAGGAACAGTTGTTTTAAGTATTTTATTTTCCACCATACAGCCATTGAAACAAGCAGAACTGTTTTTCAGTACCATAGAAAATGTGATCAAACTACTTAATAAAAGATGAGCATGGGGATGCAATAATTTATGATCAATACATAATTATGTAAATATAAATATGCAGCAGAGGGCAAGCTAAATTCTGCCCATTACAAGTATTATTAATTACTTCTGTTCTGAATCTGCTTGTGGTTAGGTCTCTCTCTCTCTCTCTCTCTCTCTCTCTCTCTCTCTCTCTCTCCACTCCCCCTCCCTCCCTCGCTCCCTCCCCCCTCCCTCCCTCGCTCCCTCCCCCCTCCCTCCCTCGCTCCCTCCCCCCTCCCTCCCTCGCTCCCTCCCCCCTCCCTCCCTCGCTCCCTCCCTCGCTCCCTCCCCCCCCCTCCCTTCCTCTGTGTCCGAAGGAATTACCTTATTTTCAATGTGTGCCCTTTGAAGAAAACCCATGTACATAGAAAAGTGATTTGTAACTTTATTTACAGACTAGACAGTGTGTGGATCACTTTGTGTTTTGATACACTTAGTGTACAGATCACATAAAACAAAAATATATATTTTGTAAAAGTTTTATATTTGCAGGATATTTTTACAGATTTGTTATAAAGGTAGCCTGATGTAAATATTTGTAAATTCTGATATATTTGCCAGGAATGAACTTATAAGTATCATAAATTATAATTGAGCAAGGAAGAGATGGTTTTGGATAATTTAAGGAAATTTAGCTTTAATGTATAGATAATGATAGTATTTATGTAATGAAAGATGGGAGCTGTGTATACTTCAAAAAGAATACTCAGTTGATTTACATGCATTTTGGCATGTTTCTACATGAACTGTCAGTGTTAACTTTTTGTTTTAGTACAATATTGTAACCAGTTTACAAGAAGAAAAACTAAGGTTTCATATTTGTTCCAGGTAAATGATTATAAGATTGCCTGCAAATATTTTTCACCATTATAACTGCAGAAATGTAAAATCTGTTTTGGTTCCATATGTGTTTTTTACAAACACTGATGTTATGAAATTGTACATTTGAATTTTTTAGCAGTGGCAAATTTTGCGATATGAATAACCTGTTTGTATTTTGTGTTAATTAAGTCTGTTACATTTTGTGAAAAAAGTTCTGTCAAAATTTGTGTTACCGTGTATTTTTACTGCAAAACAAAAGATTGTTCAAGTACTTATTTTCTCTGTCTTTCATTATTGCTTGTCAATTATTTCAGTGTAAGAAATAGGCTTTCGAAGCTTTCCATGCATTTGTGCATGTTTTTCATACACTCAAGCAGAGCATATCCTCCAGTATTTTTCATTAACTTCTAAACTTTGTAGAATGAGATTCTGTAGCTTCTAACCAGCAGGAGGATGATTTTGTTTTAATACATGAGGAGAAGACAAAACTTTCTTCTGGTATATTTTCTGGAAAAGCTGAGGATGTAGGGCACAAGAAAATTGAGTGAAATGAGAGCAGGAAAGCAGTCTACTATTTAGAACAAAACAAGCTTTTTACCAACACTTCTGAGAATCAAGAACCTGAAATGAGTAAAAATATGGACGACCTCCTTGCTTTCCTAAGATGATAAAACTGGCTGAGTACTTTGGTTGTTCGGCAAACTGTGATCTAATGATTCAGAGGATCATCATGGATTGTTCTAGACTCTTTTTCTGGCAGGTAACATGTTATTCGCATTGCAAATACTTGAAAATGGAAATGAAGTCCCATGCTTTTTGAGAGAGCGTAGGGAAACAATGCAGGAGACACGCACTGCTGTACTAGGCAAGGTTCTAAAATTTGCCATTGCCTTCGTCTGACTGTAATGGGGATGAATAATGATGATGAAGACAACACACCACCACCCAGTCATCTCGGGGCAGGTGAAAATCCCTGACCCACCGGGAATCGAACCCAGGACCCAGTGCTTGGGAAGCGAGAATGCTACCACGAGCTGTGGACTGAAAATACTTAATCGGTGTAAAAAATGGAAGATGGTAGTGGGGCTCAGAATTAAATTTTAAATGTAGAGTGCTTAATTTCAGTGGAGCACCAGGTTGTAAATCTACAATGGCTTCTTGCTGGGTGCCCAATTACAGTCACTGGTGTCTAATGTATGTTTTTGCAATAGGTAGTTACTATTTTGAAGCGTTGATGACCTGTTTTGAAGAATCACCACCACCACCACCACCACCACCAGCGCAAGTCTTTGTGCTCATTTCTGAGCGTTGTGACCCCCCCGAAGCAAGTGTCTGCATCATGGATGGTTATGAGCTGCTCTTAGAGCCTGCTGAAGAGGTAGACCAGATATCTGCTTGATTTGATCAAGTTGTCTATTCACTGCTCTTGGCCTTGATCTTCCCTTCCATGATTATTTTTTTTCTGGTTTGTCCATCTCGTCTCAAAATATAGCCAAAGAACTGGAGAATTTTTTGGTTGTCACAAGAAGAAAAGTGAAGGAGATATTGAGTTGCTCAATAGTCATTTTTTTTTCTTTAAATCAATTTTATATGCAGCATCCGGGCATGAGCATGAAATCCCAAATGCTGTGATCTCCTGTTTGTCTTTGGATTGAAGCGTTTCTGTCTTGCATCTATGAAAGAAGACGGAAAACTCGAGTGTTTCAACAAGTTCAACCATTGTGGTGTTTGTTATTTCTCTGTTCTGCCAGAGCTTGGTGAGCTGAATCATAGCCAATCCTGATAGCCTGATCTGTCTCCCAATCTTCATAACTTTCCATGTCGCAGATGGTTGGCCCAAGATAGGTGAAAGAATACACAACTTATAGGTCCTTTTGAGTTGAACCTGTACTCACTGATCAGTTACATGAGGTTGGACTTGGTGATTGTGGCCTGATCCTTGTGATAGATTAATGTCTTTTACTTTTGTTAATTGCTCAGCAGGTTCATATTTGCTGCTGGCTAAAACCATGATATCATCAGCAAATTGGAGGTTGTTAATAGTTTTACCACCAATTGAGACGCCTTTAGTCCATCCATCAAGAGCATTCCTAATGACATGTTCTGCATAGATATCGTACAATTGGGGGGGGGGGGGGGGGATAGAACACAATTGTCCAACATCTTTTGAAACACCTATGAAATCAGACTTGTCAGCAGTTAACTTCAGAGGTGCAGTGCAAACACCTGCCACAACTTTTCCCAGACAACACATTCAAAAGTTTTCCTATAGTCAAAGAACCAGATGATGACAGGAACATAGAACTCCCAAGATTTCCTGATTATTTGTCATGTATTGAGAATCTGTTCACAAGTTCTTTTGCCTTAAACAAAACTTACTTGGTATGTGAAATTGCGAGGCTGAATGTATGGCTTGAAAAGCTAGTTCAAGATATAGAGTAAAATTTTGCTTTTGTGGGATATGAGAGCAATGGTTTGGTAGTTGGACCAGTTCCTTATTGACCCTTTCTTGTGAAGGGCATGATGAGAGACTTCAACCAGTCTTCTGGCCACTATACATTTTTCCATATTTGTTACGCATTGAATGCAGCACACCAACAGAAGAATAGCTTTGCTTTATTTCCCATGAGTTATAATATTGGTTTGTCCTCCCATGTCCAGTGCTAAGTTTTGCACCATAAATTGCACATTCAACTTTCTCTTAAGTTTCCTCCTGATACATGTAGACAATATCACAGTACCATTTATAAAAATCATAGCTGTGAGTATTGGTACCTAACATACACTAAACTGCAGTATATGACATATTACAAAACTATGTCTGTTATGACTGAACACCGAAGCCCAAACATATAATATTTGACATTTTAGGGGTTTCCGATGAATACTGATATTATATTTTGAACAATAAGCTTGATACAGCTTAATTTTTTGAAAGAATGAAGCATAATGCCAAAATTTCCTCCAATAATTGAAATAATGGAAGGGAAATAGCGATACAACAGAAAGAGAGATTTTTAAGAAGAAAGTGTTAAAAATGGAAGGATTCCAAGGCAGAAGAGGCAAGAAGACAGGGTCAAAATGATCGGAGCAGAGAAAAAGGATTCATAGTGAGAAGGTGAAAGAATACTGGAGAAAGAAGACAGAAGAACAAAGGAGGAAGCACTGAAATTGGCACATCGTTCTTACATGACCCAAACTGAAAAAAAGAAGGGAAATTTGTACAGTTTTCGGAAAGAAAGTGCCTCATAAAGATAAAATGATGGGTTTAAAAATGAAAGGCACAGTATGTAAGATCAAAGTCAGGGACTTTTGTTGTCCCTAAAGAGTGGAGATGGTCCAGTTTATTAAAAATAGGAATTCTCCCGAAGAAAATCAGAATGGAGACACTGTATATAGCACAAAACTCTTTGGCTGTAAGAAACTGGAGTAGATGAGGCACCACAAAAATAACCCAGATGTGCAACTAGGAGAACTATCATCCCCACCACCAAATTGATTTGAAGGTTAGATGTGCTGAGACTGAGTGGACCTTCCATAATCTGCAGTGGAGTACTTTGAAGTAATGTTTCCACTGTGTGTGTGTGTGTGTGTGTGTGTGTGTGTGTGCGTGCGTGCGTGCGAGAGAGAGAGAGAGAGAGAGAAGGCAAATGATCATTTCATCTGCCATTTCAGGAACCAACATGAACTTGTAACGTTGTAATGCAGGTGTATTATTTATCTATGGTACACTGGAAACAAATAAAACATTCAGTCTTGGGTTGCAAGTAACCTTTTGAATTTAATTGATGATCCAGTGTACTCAGGATGAAATGATATGTGAGACGTGTTTTTCTGGAGAAAGAAGATTTGAAAGTAACTGGCATTTGATCAGTATTTTGTGATAGTGTAGAACTTCCTACAAATTAAATATGCAAGCTTGAATAAATCTTGTCTTCCCTTGTCCTTTCAACAGATACATCTTGCTCAACATGGAGTCTGAGTGGCCTCACTCTTTTCCAACCTACCTCACCCTATCCTTCATCCTCCTCGAGGAATAATCAAATAGTTCTGAAAGCGGTACTTGGGATTTCTACTGTTAAAGCTAGGTAGTGGCCAACTATTCTCCATTTCTCAAGTGAGTTTTCCTTTTGTTGTAACTAAATAAAGTAATTGCTGAATCATGGTTCCTACCAAAGGTGTGATAATGCTGGAAAAAAGCAGGATATCATTAACAAATTACAGACCATAACTAACCAAGGATACATGGATGTGTATACGATCAGTATCATGGAACGTATGTTAAATGATGTTTCAAATTCAACTGCGTTCAGAAACTGAGGAATTAAAAGAAAACCAGTACAATTTGCTCCATTCTACGGCAACTTGACAGCAATGATCTTTTCAGAAGGTACTTAACACAAGGTTCAAAATTGTAAAACAGATGGCCCAAACCATATGGAAAAGTGTTTCACAGATATTCCCTCTGTCTACCAGGACCACCACCACCACCAACCACCCTCTGAACAACATGTGAACACGCAGGACAATTACAGCGGCTATCAAAAAAGATATTCAAGGTGTTCAAGTAGTGCTCTAACCTCAGCAGTCCAATACCCAGGAAGTTAAAGCAAAACAGTATGCTGACAAAGAATTAACTGTTGGACTAAATTTTGTAAGCTGCAGGATGTATAATAATAATAATAATAATAATAATAATAATAATGTGCTACTCAAAAGAAGACGCACATTTTCTATCACTGAGCAAGTTGACCCCATTAACTTAAAAGAGTAAATAAGATTGCACAAAATAAATTGATGTATGTGGCCTTTTGAAAGGCAAGATGTGTGTATGAGTGCAATGGAAACCAAAAGTGGTTAAGAAGTTAAGGAAAGGTGCCAAATCCAGCTGTGATCAGTTTTGAGGTGCTAAAATATAAAGCAGGATGCTTTCAACAAATGAAAAACTCTGAGTCAATAAGGTTACAAGTAATTCACCAGGGTTATAATACATCAGGATAAATTCAATAAATATAGTAAAAAACTAAAAACTTGCCTCGATTGTGAAAAAAGCACCTAGTGTTAAGTGTTAACCCAGGTTTCAGCGTAGATAACTACACCTCCTTCAGAACAACAATAAAACCGACAAGTGCCTAAGAAGGCCTTTGTCAATGATTAATGGAACACCATAGCTATATATTTGTAAAAGAAACGGAAAACATAAACAGTACATACGTACAAAGTCAAAACCACTACTTAACTTAATGGTGTACGCTCCACCTCACACTGGCCTATGTTCGATGGGCCATGACCCGCCATAAACTGCAGCTACAAATGGTCGCTCACTTACAAGCCTGACCCGCTATCTGTGCACGTGGGCAAGACAAGGGAAGTTACTTGAACGTGAATACAAATACGAGAGAGTTTATGCATGGGTCAGGGCTAAATAGCCCATATATTCCCAACCGTGGATCAGCGTATATAAAAAAATGGAATGGATAGAACAAGAGATGAGCTAAATAGGAGATGAAACCTAAAAATAACTGTACACGGTTGCTTATGCTAGTAAAGAAACTTATATACGAAGCTACCTATGACAACAGGAGGAACTCTTAAAAACTGTACCCAAAGCCAGTTGTTAGCTGGGGGAGGGGGGGGGGGCTGAGGGGACGTAATCTAAAGACGTCGTGGTAATAAAAATATAGGGATAAAACGTGAGGTGTTCAACGGTCTAAAATCACCTTCATCGTAAAAGGAAAATGAGGATAAAAAGAATAGGCACTTGTGGGTTTTATTGTTGTTCTGAAGAAGGAGTAGTTATCTACACCAACCCCTGGGTTAACACTAGGTTTAGTTTTTTAATATATTAACCAACGATTGCTGATGTGCTGTGATTTTGAAGGTTCTTAAATTCAATAATTCATTTTGGTGCCATAACTGACTACAATATAAGACAGAAACTCTTGGACTTTAGTGAAACATAAAAATATTGAATGTTTGTCCAAATGTTAACTAAAGACAAGTCTCCTTCGGTGAAGAATGTGAGATAGTATTCCATTGAGAGACAAGCTGGACTGGGTATAAAATGGATGGTACAAGAACAGTGTGGCAGTTTTTGTCATGTTCAAAGATTGACATCTGTAATTAAGACCTCCACAGAAAAATTGAACTGTTTGAGTATGAACCAAGGCAACATCATTTTTTTATGAAACTTCCTGCCAGATTAAAACTGTATGCTAGACAAGGACTCATATCCAGTACTTTTGCTTTTTGTGGACCAACTGATCTACCCAAGCAAAGCTCTCAGCTTTAGGTCAGGCGCACACTGAGATGCAGCCGACAACGGGGAGGATACTACAGCAAAGCTTTTGATACTTGTGCATAAATATGACAGCACTAACTGGGGAGCAGTGCAGCACGGTTCCTGCTTCCACTTTCACAGCGCATTGTCCGGGGATACATTTACTGTGCGAGTGCCGAAGGTAAAGATATCGGTAATATTGATAGTTATGAGGAAGCTGCTTCACAAACTGAGGGTCCTGCAAAATTGGACATTTTGTCATTAATCAGGCACTGATGATGTAAAGAACAACCAAATAAAATAAAGAAACCTTTATGTTTCCAAACTTATACAACATTTCATTGTGCAGCAGTGGGACAGAACGATTGAAAGTAAAAAGACTAAAGGCTCAAAATCTGCCAGTGAACCACTCTTAACATTTCTTCATGTCAGTGTATCAAGCAACTAAAAAGATATGACCAACTAGTCAACATTTCATCTGACGTAAAATATTTGAAGTGATTTCACAAATGATGCATCTCTCCTAGGAATTCACAGTCCTCCAACTCAAGAACTTGAACCACCTTTGAATTATGACACAAGTGCTTTACATCCATCGTAATTATCAGAAACCAGTGGTATGTCTTTCACAGTTCTTCAGAACTCAGTGGGCATACCTTAAAGACAGCCGTTGCAGCTTACGCTCTGTTCATGAATAGTAACTACAGTCTTCTAATTAAATTTCTAAAGTAAACTATGTAACTCCTGCTTACATGTTTACTTTTTAAGAAATTTGAGTAAAGCTTACTCATGAACACAGTGAGTCTGCCTTCACTTCCAAGTGATTTTTGGCCATTATACTCATCAGAAAATACAGGGCGTTTCAAAAAGAAAGAGCAGATTTCAAACATTTATTTCTCAAAAACTACAAATGATAGAAACACCATTCAAACGTTTCTTGTCAGAGAAAGGTTCAAAGTTTTTCAATGGTCCGCGCAGAAGTTCCATGCAAATCCGCAGTGGCGCTGGCGTTTGTTTGTAGGAAAATGGCGACGACACCACAGGAACGATCATTTTGTGTGCTGCAATTTGCAAAGTTAGAGTCCATTGTTGGTGTGCAACGTGCATTCCGCCGTCAATTCAACAAACAGCCGCCTCGTCATAAGCAAATTTATGAGTGGCATCACAGATTCGTAGAAGATGGTTGCATCTGCAAGCGAAAAAGCACGGGTCGTCCACGCACATCGGATGAAAATGTCGAGCGTGTCCGTGCAGCTTACGAAAGGAGCCCTAGAAAATCCACGGCACGGGCAAGTCACGAACTAAACATGTCTAAAACAACGGTATGGCGCGTTCTGAGTAACCGTCTGCACATGAAGCAATTTCGGTAAACAAAGTTTATGGACCTTTCTTTTTCATGGAGAAAACTATCACAGGAACCATTTACCTGGACATGTTAGAAAACTGGCTATTTCCTCAACTTCAGGAAGATTCAAATCACTTCATCTTCATGCAAGATGGCGCCCCACCACACTTCTCTGAACCTGTACGACGGTACCTAAATAACACCATTCCAGGACGGTGGATTGGAAGAGCAGGAGCACAAGATCAATGTCATCGTCTGTGGCCTCCCAGGTCACCAGACCTTACTCCCTGCGATTTTTATTTGTGGGGGTACATAAAGGACTGTGTTTATGTCCCACCTATGCCCGCTACTCTTCAAGAGGTACGACATCGAATTGTTGCGGCCGTGAATTCGGTAACTAAAGACCAGTTGCGTCGTGTGTGGCAAGAAATGAGATACCGGTTTGATATTTGTCGTGTAACAAATGGTGCTCATATTGAGGTACAGTTTTGATATTTGTTGTGTAACATTTGGTACTCATATTGAGTGAAGGACCGTTGGAATTGTGTTTCTATCATTTGTAGTTTTTGAGAAATAAATGTTTGAAATCTGCTCTTTCTTTTTGAAACGCCCTGTATATATTTCTGCACAAGCTTGTGAAGTTCATGGTCCAAATGGAAATAGTGTGTGAATTGTTTGTCAGGAAGCACTTTATCATCAAAGTGAATTAGCCATGAGTATTTCTTTTGTTTATGCATGCTCTTTTTCATTGTGATATATTCCACTTTCAAGTGCTATATAATATCAGAATGTCTCTTCCTCATCAGAATCCGACTATGAACTAAGATTTACATGTTCAGCGGTGTCTTCACAAAGGAGGACTTTATGACAATGGCTAAAATGCCTCCCAATATGTGCACATACTGTATCGCGAAGTATTTACTTCACTAAGGTGCCCTGCACTGCCCTGTCCTTTTGTTAGCTGTGTCCTGTGACATAGCTGTACCTCATCTCCTACCTTCCAACACTCACTGAAGTTCTCCCACATAACATGCATTTCACAATGGTTTTTTCAGAGTATGGTTGTAGATATGATTGTCTGCAGAAAATTTTTCCAGGAAAATACAAGATTGGGAACTTGCCAGTTTTGAAATAACTGATTCGGTAAGTGTGAAAATGCATTGTGCTTAAAGAACTAAATTTCACAATAAGTACACAAAATTACAATACCTCAAAAGATCTAAAGTTATCTACTCAGTATTTTTAAGTAGATTACTTCACTACCCAAACAGCAAGAATATTTCAATAGTACATGCAAAGTACATCTTCTTTCATGTTACTCATCATATGAATAGGGAAGGCGTGTTTTTGATTCAACAGTCTTAAATAACATTCTCATATGATGAAATCTGGTTTATGAAATAAAGCTTGAAAATATTCACAAAATACGAGGGCAGTTCAATAAGTAATGCAACACATTTTTTTCTCGGCCAATTTTGGTTGAAAAAACCGGAAATTTCTTGTGGAATATTTTCAAACATTCCCGCTTCGTCTCGTATAGTTTCATTGACTTCCAACAGGTGGCAGCGCTGTACGGAGCTGTTAAAATGGCGTCTGTAACGGATGTGCGTTGCAAACAACGGGCAGTGATCGAGTTTCTTTTGGCAGAAAACCAGGGCATCTCAGATATTCATAGGCACTTGCAGAATGTCTACGGTGATCTGGCAGTGGACAAAAGCACGGTGAGTCGTTGGGCAAAGCGTGTGTCATCATCGCCGCAAGGTCAAGCAAGACTGTCTGATCTCCCGCGGCGGGCCGGCCGTGCACAGCTGTGACTCCTGCAATGGCGGAGCGTGCGAACACACTCGTTCGAGATGATCGACGGATCACCATCAAACAACTCAGTGCTCAACTTGACATCTCTGTTGGTAGTGCTGTCACAATTGTTCACCAGTTGGGATATTCAAAGGTTTGTTCGCGCTGGATCCCTCGTTGTCTAACCGAACACCATAAAGAGAAAAGGAGAACCATCTGTGCGGAATTGCTTGCTCGTCATGTGGCTGAGGGTGACAATTTCTTGTCAAAGATTGTTACAGGCGATGAAACATGGGTTCATCGCTTCGAACCTGAAACAAAACGGCAATCAATGGAGTGGCGCCACACCCACTCCCCAACCAAGAAAAAGTTTAAAGCCATACCCTCAGCCGGTAAAGTCATGGTTACAGTCTTCTGGGACGCTGAAGGGGTTATTCTGTTCGATGTCCTTCCCCATGGTCAAACGATCAACTCTGAAGTGTACTGTGCTACTCTTCAGAAATTGAAGAAACGACTTCAGCGTGTTCGTAGGCACAAAAATCTGAACGAACTTCTCCTTCTTCATGACAACGCAAGACCTCACACAAGTCTTCGCACCCAAGAGGAGCTCACAAAACTTCAGTGGACTGTTCTTCCTCATGCACCCTACAGCCCCGATCTCGCACCGTCGGATTTCCATATGTTTGGCCCAATGAAGGACGCAATCCGTGGGAGGCACTACGCGGATGATGAAGAAGTTATTGATGCAGTACGACGTTGGCTCCGACATCGACCGGTGGAATGGTACCGTGCAGGCATACAGGCCCTCATTTCAAGGTGGTGTAAGGCCGTAGCATTGAATGGAGATTACATTGAAAAATAGTGTTGTGTAGCTAAAAGATTGGGGAATAACCTGGTGTATTTCAATGCTGAATAAAACAACCCCTGTTTCAGAAAAAAAATGTGTTGCATCACTTATTGAACTGCCCTCGTAATTCATTCATACTCCCACAATGTCAGGTTGAAACTGAAAATTAAAAATCTGAAATAATAAAAAAAAGTCAGGAATATAGAGAAAATCCTGGTGAATATCAACAAAAGTGCCACATTAAAGCCCCTTGATTTGTAGGTAACAGGAATCAACTTTAACAAGGCTTATTCAATTTTGATGCTTTCTATAACACTTAGTTTACTTACAAAACCAATTTTTTTCATGTTAATGGCGTTGTTGCATTATTTTCATGGCTTAATTTTTTGAAGAGTTGACTGGCGTAATTTACATTGAACAGAGTGTAGTTTGAAAGCTACTTACTTTGTGGATACTTGAAGCGTAGCCCAGGCCAGTATACAACTATATGAATATGGGAAACCTTAAAAAAAAAAAAAAAATCCTCAGATTGGCCAATAGAATCAACGTTTGGTGCACCAGGTAATCCTTCGTCACTTCAGGTTTTTCAGAGCATGCCAACACCTATGCTAATGGACACAGTTATTTCTGTGGCAGGTTACACAGATCTTCGTCTTTATGAATATCACAATATTTTTGTCTGTCTTCTAGTGCATAAAATGGTATTAGCTGCTTGTTGGTACATTTTCCTCATTACAGGCATTTCCTTTTATCAAGTGATCTATTTAGTATTAAGGGTAGATGCACACACCTGTAATGGCTGTGTATTGTCACGTAAAAGGCTGTCACGTTCCAAAGGCAAATAGTAAACTACTGTTGTGATTCCATTGCGCACCCAGAGGAGTAGGCATGCTTATGAGAGTGGGGGAGGAATGATTGACATGTATACTGCAGCCAGCTTTAACCCTTTCCACTCGATTTTTTTCCCTCCACCCAGTAATTCCGCTGCACTCACAATATTTGCACTTAAAATAGTCTCTATTACATGTAATGAAATGATACCAGTGCTAACTATAAACTAAAAAGTAAAACAAGGTACAAATAATGGTACATTATAATGCTGAGCATGTCTTGTATCTCACGTTTTTGGTAACTTAGGCTCCATATTTCTCCAAGATGTGGTACTTTTTGAAGCATTCGCCTGAATGCTGTCCTGGTTTTCTGGAACATGTGTTGCAGTAGTAAACAGCTCCCTTTCTACCACCTTTCACCTTCCTGTTACTGCAAACAGCACATTCCTTACTGTTATTCTTTCCATTGGAGTAAATGAAATGTGGCTGCTTTGATAGCCTCTCCTCATCATCGAAAGTAGATGGTCATCATCTCTTTCTTCCATTTGTGTTCCGCCCATTTCCAACCGGAGCTTTTGGAACCGCCACTGTGTAATTCTTGTGGTTCAACTTGGGTTTCTGGTTGGAAGTAGCATCCAAATTGAAAAGAATGAAGCTGTTGAGTACTGCTCCCTCCAACAGCCAGAAAAACATCTTATACCACCACTTTTTGGATTTGCTGATGAAACTATGATGCTGGTTGGATATATCCATTCCACCTATGTTTTTATTAAATCACAAATGACTTTGCTTTTAGGATTTGCTCCTCTCTGTTGTGTTTGGCTCTTTTTGTCATCGGCATAGTTTCAGTGTTGTGCCAAGTACTTAGCATGCCAACACAGTGTCTCTCTTTCCTCACCACTGCCTTTGCTTTGTCTTTCCTGTAGGCAGCAACTTGATTCTGTTTTAATTTCTTCTTGGTCAATTAATCTGGTAGTCCTTTCCTGTTCTGTTGAATCACTCATACTTGTATATGGGGTTCCTGGACTTCGTAATGCCTGTGTAGTAGTCACTCCAAAGTATGGTTCAAATTCTGTGACATATGCTCTTTTTCAGCCAAAACATAAATCCTCACCCCACTTCGTTGATTTGTTTGGATTATAACACTTGAAAATGACACACCCCTTGAAGCTAATAGTGCTCTCATCAGTGTTTATCTGCCGTCCTGGAATGTAAAAGTCTCTGATCTTATTGTCAAGGTACCGCACTATGCTTTTGATTGTAGACCTCCCTTGTTACAGTTCCAGCTGGAGTTTGTCTTGCAATTGGTGCACATGGAACATCCAAAAAAGCTTGAAAAAATCTTTCTCGGCTGAATACGTCTTTATAAAATGAACACTTTGTGTTCATTCATCAGTAAAGTAATTCTGAATATTGGGCCTGGCATTCAGTCTCATATTCAGGATTATAACGCTTTCATTTAATCAAAAGTAACTTCTTTCCAATCTTTCCTGGCTGATTTCTCCTTCAGTGATTCTTTTTTTATTTGCCCTTAGCATACTCATTTGTATTTTTTGTTATCTCTTTTATTAGTTTCAGGATAAAAAATAACAAAAAAATCGAGTACCTAATTAGGACACTGAAAGGGGCTTTGAATCCATTTACAACAGTGAAATTGGTTTTTGCAAAGTCTTACAGCTAACTGAAGTTTGTGTTGGGTGACGTCCAACATGTGAGTCTGTTGCAATATTTACGTGGTTACGATTGCCCCGTCAGTCGAGGGTTAAGTGTCGAGAATTTGCAATGGAATCCTCATGCCATTGTATTACACTGATTTTTTTCTGTAGTTTAGCAAGGACTGAATGAGAAAATGGCAGCAAATTATTGGAGAGATAACTCTGTCACAGTTCTGTACAGGGTGATTTCATAACAATACATATTGGTCATGTCAACTTGTGGTCATGAATTTCTCTGGAAAAAATATATATTAGACCTCTATCATCATAAGTGTTAAGAAATAAAGTATTTTTGTTTTATCTTAATTTTTGTAAATGGTACAACCATTTGAAAACGTATGTTTTGGAAATAACCCTTGAAACAGTAGAGAACAAAAAAAAATTATAAGTAATAAATCATAAGTACTGGAGACCTGGCAGGTGTTTCATGTTAAAGCTCTCTCTTAGCATGTTGAAATTTTGTTGACACCTGCACATTTATGGGCTTCCTTTAACTTACATATTTAAGATGAAAATACAAAATTTAAGTTAATTTTCCCATTTAAATTTTATTTATTTATTTTTTCTTCAATATGGTAAGGCACAAAATGTTATCTTTGCTTTCATATTACCAGATACTACTAATATAGTATCTCCTGTGCTCCAGCTACCTGTATTATGTAAATATTTATTACTGAAAATGTAAAAATTGCATTTTTACGAGTTTTTATGAATAATTTACTCAAAAAACCCCATCCAAAAACTTTTGAGAATTACACAGAATATTGTTTGGTTAACATATCAATAGTCAGTGCAAACACAGTTGGCTATATTTTTCTTTGTAAAGTGTTAAAAATTTTTCAACATTTTGCATCACAATTTCTTGTGTAAAATATGCATGGTGGCAACACTGTTTCCAGTGCTCTTCTGTTTTAAACAAATGAGTGAGAGCTTACACACAAACCATTCTGCATTGAGTTTTGTGTTTGGTTTGAAGTTTTTGTTAGATACAATGTCTGTGAGGAAACATAGTAATGAAAGAGTGAGGTGTGTGAAGTATGAAAAAAAGAAAAGTGAAAAACTTCACAGTTGTTGGAAATCTGTCAGAGGTTATTGCAGAAATATCTTAGTCCTCAAGTAACAGTATTAGCATCACATCCATTGTGCAAGAACTGCTGCCCTAACTACAAGAAGAAATATAGTGACATCCCACCTGAACGATCACCATCGCCTGAATGTGAAACTGAAGAAGATAGTGCAGATGTTTGTATTCCTGGGTGTGAAGTTGTTGTTGCATTAAATGTTAGCATTTCTGCTGTAGCCCCTATTAAATCCGCCCTTAAACATCCAGGAAAGTTCAGAAGCAGAAGAAAAAAAAAAGTATGTAAAAAGAAAAGTGGTAGAAATTGAACCAAGTTTTACACAAGTAACAGCTTCAAAATTTTGTGAAGTGTACAATGTAGGTGCACTTGGTGTAGAACCTGAAGATAGTGATACGTACATGAAATGTGATGTGTGGTTTCAAACCCCAAATACTGCTAGCTTATCAGCCACCCATACTGAGAAAGTACAGTTACTGACACTGACACCATGTAGCTACTCTAAGCAGCAGATACAGAAAAACATACCCACTTCCTCAAATTACGTATTTGATTTCAAAAGCTCGTTAAATAATGGATGAGGAAGATATTTGGGCATGCCCAGATTCTTACTGTGGGTAATCCATCACTTCCTATTGCTCTGGAATATTACCTAAGTGATGTCAAAGATTGCAGCAGGCAAAGTCCTAACAATGTTGATGTTATCTCTGTTAGTGACAATGGTGAAAAATTTAAAAAGATAAACAGATATATGACAAGACCAATAAGAGAAGAACATCTCCTAATTGAAAAGGAGAACCCAAATTAAAAAAAAAAAAAAAAAGTCTCACAAATTTCTATTCCTTATGATCAAAAGGGGTAAAATGCCAGCCAATGAAGGAAGTATGCACATATATTTAGTGCACTAATTTGGAACTTGTTTGTTTCACCATAAGCAGTGACACAGGAAATAAGTAGGCAGAGATGGGCCTGATGCTTTTGTGTGTACGTCAAGAGCCGCAAGATAATGTTGGTTGCAGGAGTGTGCATGTGACCTGCTGCCGAAGTGATGACTGTTGAAGCATTGCACCTTCAGGATACTGACAATGGAATAACCTATGCACTGTGGTAGGGAGGAGAGTTGGTGTAGAAGACAACAGAGCCAGATAAGTTTGTTACAGAGGTTAAGCATTGAATCATGAAAGGGATTGCTCACCATCATATCTCGGCAATTCAGAGACAGGCCACAGCAGAAGTCAAATCAGCCACATCCCAGAATACTGAAACATTAGTACTTCATTTCGACTTGGCTGAGAACTGGTCTATCGCTTTGTGGAATGAAATTCAAAGTTACCACTGGCACACATCACAGTTATCAATATTCACATGTGTTGCTCACTTTCTTGGAACATCACACTGTTTTACTATTGTCAGTGATCATCTCATTCATGACACTGCACATGCATGCTACTCTGTCAGCATGATAGTTGATGACATTGCATCTAGAGACCATGCATTTCCTAAACATGTGTATGGGACTGATGGTACAGCATCTCATTTTAAAAACTGCTTTCAGCTTTATGAGCTTGGTCAACACTATAGTACAGGAATTAAGACAAAAAATGGATAATTTCAGCAACAGGTCAGGGAAAAAGTGTATGTTATGGGGTAGGTCGTCTCTCTAAACATCTTGCAACAAGGTTTTATTTCCAGCATGAAGCTGCTGATGCTATACAAGATGATACTGGATTTTTGCACACCATATCAACATTAATAACAAACATGACACTCTTAATTCTAAATGACATTACACGAAGGGAATTCCATTTAAAAAAGAGAGAAGAATGTTCTGCTATGAAACCTGCTGCAAGATCAGTGTGCAATTCCCATTTCCCAAGTACTGCTCTTGTTGGACCATCCTTGACTGTGTTCAAATTCAGCTTGGCTAAATTAGTTCAATGAGAAGCAGATGGAAAAAAAACAACAAATTAACTCTTTTCAACAATGCAGTTCTGACTATTACATTGTAGGGCAATTTTAATTCATGGAAAGCCACCGAGAAGTTAAATAATGACAGAAGACAATAATAATTTGTGAATAATATGATAAAAAGAAAAATGGATATAAATATTCTATACCTCATTTTTGCTATAATATGCTTTCAAACAAAATTATGATTTTTTTTCCCCGCTCACTTATAATGTTGTAAAGTAGCTATTTTGACTCAGAAATTCCAGTTTTGCATGACATTTACTTAAAATCAGTTATCAATTTCAAAAGTGTCCGTGATTTTATTGACCTTGAGAGTACAGCTAGGTCTACCTAAAAAATTTCTCATATTTTGTACAGACAAGTATTGCCCACTTTGTTGTACATTCCTTATGTACAATGACCAACGAACTACCATGAAATATTTAGAAGATTTAGGATGGGGTTTGGGAGAAAATAAATTATAAATAACCAAAAACTTTCAGATTCTTTCATCTTTGCGTACAAATATTTTGACAGTTTAAGAATTTCATACAGTAGTTATAGCTGACAGTTAGCAGTCCTTCCACATTATCATTTCTCAAGACAGTCAACATTCTGTGACTATTCATAGTTTCAAAACATAATTTTAAAATTCGCAAAAAGTTACAAATTTTCGTAGTTTATTTTTCCAAAAAGAAAAGAAAGGAAAAAGTAAAAAAGCTCAGAAATGTATATGTAGTAATCATGTCTCATAGTATTGGGAACAAAGTATTTACTGAAAATAAATTCAGATCTCTATCACTTGGTTTCTTTATTACAATTTTTTAATTTTCCGTTGCGTTGCGACATTTTCACAAATACCCTCATTTAGAGAGGTCTGTAGCCGTTTTAACAAATCATCAGAAAACCAAAATACTGTAGTTTTGGCCAGGTATCATGTGGGAATTCAGCGTTTTTTTTCTGGAAACTTTGAAATAGTGATGTGACACATTCACTCTTGACCTGTATGATTTGAGATGGAATCGCCCTACTACAAATCAGCGCCGAAACCGGAATCGCATATAGCGACTGCGAAATCTATAGTACTTCTCGTCGCGTTAGGCAACGTTAAATCGGCAGTTTAGTGGACTTGCAGATAATGACTGCTAAAAATTCGAGAGAATTACGTAAAGAATAAAAAGACTATACCAAGATTCAAGGAGGGTGAAGTGCCCCCCTTCCCTCCTCACCCTTTGCCAACGACAATGTATGTAGAAGTAGATCAGTAAAACTTGCTCAAAACGGAATCGTCTGGTACTAAAATAATTTTCCAAGTTGGACAAGTTTACGGATTACACAAAACTCACTGGGTTATGTAAAATTTGTTAGGTATCATGCACGAAAGTACAGTCAAATTTTTTAATTACGCATGTACTGTTTTTATGTACCTCACCCCAACGCATTAGATTTTCATTTACTGTATACTGGACAATAGAATACTGGACTATTACACTAATTGATAAATAACACGGCATTTCTATATTTTTCCTCGAACTTTAAATTCCTTTATTATTGTATGTACATACATATTATTTCCATTTT
This sequence comes from Schistocerca piceifrons, assembly GCF_021461385.2. Lineage (NCBI taxonomy): Eukaryota > Metazoa > Arthropoda > Insecta > Orthoptera > Acrididae > Schistocerca > Schistocerca piceifrons. The sequence continues at coordinate 448,928,122 of NC_060138.1, read as the reverse complement.
TATTTGCTTTACATTTCACTTTTTTCACCACCTATCAAGGGTTGATTTAATTTCCTATTCAAAATTGTTTTTTCTTGACAATTTTTTGCACCATACAATAGCTCCAACAAGTTGGGAGAATTTGTGTGTGCTGCAAATTGTATAATATCGTTTATGCATACAATGGCCTTCAGGCATATCAATTTTTCTAGGGACATCATTTTGCTCCTCTTCTTCTTCCTTTGTTTCTTCATCATCGTCATCGTCATCATCAACATTGGCTGTTGCAATTTCTTCAACTTCGATGGGTACAAAAGCGACTTGTTCTTGTCCCCCAAACCACGCTTTGTTGAAGCATCTGGTGACAGTTTCGGGATATATTTTCTTTACTGCCAAGCCAATCCAATTTACTGCACCCAGGGCGGAAACTGACCGTGCAAGAGCAAACGCACTTTCGGATTCTTCATAATTTAGAATAAGAGATTGCATCAGTAATCGCCTATAATGACACTTGAATGTGTAAATAACCCCCTGGTCCATGGGTTGCGTGAGACTGGTTGAATCAGGAGGGAACCAAGTCAATTTCATGTTTGATAACATTACTTTCGAGTGGCAGGTTGCATTATCTAGGAAAAGGAGAACTCGGCGATTTCCTATTTTCATTTTGGCAATGAAAGCGCCCAGCCATTCTTCCATAAGACCACTCACCATCCAAGCCTTTTTATTGCTTCGCCATGTAACTGGAAACTTTCTGACGTCTATGTTTTTGAAATAACGCCGTTTTGCCGCCTTTCCAATAACCAGTGGCTTCTCCATTTCACCTAACATGTTTCCACACAGCAGCATATTTTTCCGTCGGTGCACTTTTCACCTGGAGTTGCTAGCGATTTTGAAGGCAGCGCGCGATAAAACAGTCCCGTTTCACCGGCATTGAACACGTCTTTCGGGTCATAATTCACAATTAGTTGGACAGTATTGTCTTCCATTCTGTTGTTACACTTTCCTGCACATCCTTAGGTTCCCCACACAACTCATTCCACACGATGTTGTGCCTAGCTTAGAAACTGTCCACCCATTCTGTGAATGCCTTAAACTCTGTTATTCCAATGTCTGTAGCGACTTTCAGAGCCTTACTCTGAAACGTGGGTCCAGATAAAGGTTAAATATTTTGCCCGCGCACTTGCGAAACATTCCCACATTATTTCCTTAATTTCTTAATTTCCGATCTTCTTAGCCTTTCTTTTCATCTACCCATTTCGTTTCACCCATTCATCCCGAATCTTATCTTTGTTTATTAAAGTCTCATAAATTTGTCTTTTACCGCATTTGAAACGCCACATAATTTCGCGCAGAGAGAGTTTGTCTTTCTCACTCGCCTCGATTCATTAATCTTTTCGTTAAGTGTTAACAACACATATCGTTTGTTCGACATCATGTTAATGTATCTCTTACAGTGCTACTAGTCAACTGAAACTGGCAGAATATAATGACTTTGCCGGTAAAATTATTGTTCAATGGAACAATACTCACCTCTTTCTCTGCGCAAATTGCAGCAGTGTGTTGGTAGATACGCAACAATGTTCCTGTGTGCACCGGCGTGCGTCAAAAATGAGGAAAAAGAGAAAGCCGACAAACAAAGCGCTGACGAACGAACCCTCTCCTTTGATGTACTGAACTGACACTGTGCAAGGGCGTACCCAGGATCTGAACTGGGAGGGGGGGGGGGGGGAGGGGGCAGGTCATACTAGTCTCAGGAAACAAGGACTCGAGACAACATACAGCACTTCTTATTAAATAAAACAGTAAATCATCGAAAAACTGCTTTTAATAAAACATTTTAAATACAAGAATGCACTTGTACAATCCGAGAAAACATGCAGCATTTCTTATTAAATAAAACAGTAAACTAGTGAAAAACTGCGAATATCTTCTGGGGGGGGGGGCAGTTGCCCCCCGTGCCCCTCGCTGGGTACGCCTATGACACTGTGCATAACTTTTTCGTTGTTTAGCCGTGCGGTCTAGGGCGCCTTGCCCCGGTTCGCGCGGCTCCCCCCCCCCCCCCCCCCCCCCCACCCCACCAAGCCCATCGGAGGTTCGAGTCCTCCCTGGGGCAAGGGTGTGTGTGTTGTCGTCAGGGCACTTTTCCGCACGATGCAATGAATTATTAACTATGTTCTAAGATTTGATTTCCGTTCCCGCGTTAGGCACGTTCCGCTTTATGCAAGAAATTGGCATATAAAAGTGCTCTGAATGCGTCGGGACTGAAATACTTGTACGGTTTGGGCAGATTTCCATTTATACACGTGCCAATTTGATCAAGTTTTACTGTTTTTATTTTTAATACCATAACCGTTTGCTATTTTATACATTTAATTTAGAACTATAGTATGTGTTTTCAGATGCAGAATTGCGATCAGCTATGGGAAATAATATCAACCGAATGTCAGTGAAAATCTTTACGTTGGTATCGGAGTACGCCTTACGTAAAACACGCGAGATGGCGAAGGTCGCACTCGCTGCTGTGGCCTTAGCTGTGATTGGCTGAAGCCTGCCGCGCCTTCTTGTTTACTGCAGCAGTTGAATCAGCCCTGCTCAAGTTCTCGGAAAGATTTTCTCTGCCGTTAGATTTCAGGGAAGCGCGGGGCTTCCCTGCCCACTTGGAATTTGTTCTGTTTACTTGTTTCCTGATGGCAGGTGAAATACCGTTGATTCAATTTGACGCAATTCGTGCAGCCTGAACATCAAAACCATTAAAACTACAAGGGCTGGAATCAATAGTACAAACAACTTTGTACAAACGTTCATATCCGGTGATGACTGATCTGTTCGTGTTATAAACAGTCTAATTTTCTCGTGAAGCGAACGTCGCGGGTTAGAGTCACAGATGTGAGTTTAATCAGGCGTTGCTTTGCTTGACATCAAGTCAAAATAATATGAGACTCCGATTAAAACCAGATTAGTTCGTACTGAAGACAACGCTAGCGTTACTGCACAATACAAGTTGTCCGTATTTATTTTTGAAGACTTGCGTATTTTGTCACCCTTATTTTGTATTTATCATCCGTTACATGGCCTAAGAACTGGCTGTCCAGGGTCTAGGCCATAATGCCTTTCACTAACGTAAATGAATTCTCAGAAAGTCAATACAGCAGTGTACTCGCTGCCTTTTTCAGAGTATTTACAGTGAAAACATTTGGAAAACATTTATAGGTAAGTTTTCATCTTAAAAGAGAACGCAAGTGTCGAAAACAAGGCCGGCCGCTGTGGCCGAGCGGTTGTGGGCGCTTCTGTCCAGAACTGCGCTGCTGCTACGGTCCTAGGTTGGAATACTGCCTCGGGCATGGATGTGTGTGATGTCCTTAGGCTAGGTTTAAGTAGTTCTAAGTCTAGGGGACGGATGACCTCAGATGTTAAGTTCCGTAGTGCTTAGAGCCATATGAACCATTTTTCGAAAACAAAGGTACAGTACGTGTATTGTTCTATACGCTTGAGACTTATTTTTCCCTAAACTGTCATGGAGTAGATCAATGTCTATCGCAGACACAAAAAGAAGCAAATGGAAAGCATGCTGTTAAGGAATTTGGAATAGGCAGTAAAATTTTAGAGGATTAAAAATGGTTCAAATGGCTCTGAGCACTATGGGACTTAGCAGCTATGGTCATCAGTCCCCTAGAACTTAGGACTACTTAAACCTAACTAACCTAAGGACATCACACACATCCATGCCCGAGGCAGGATTCGAACCTGCGACCGTAGCAGTCGCGCGATTCCAGACTGTAGTGCCTAGAAGGAGGATTAAAAACGCAGGCAATATTCCCATACGGGAGGACGGATTGAATCAAAGCTTTGTAGGTGTGGAGAATAATGGAGGGTTTCCATCCTATGTTCGTCCAGTTACCAGTGATATGCTAGGAAGTAAAAGCTCCTGTCATATCACTTACAAACATCTAGATACGGGTCGACCTTTCAGAAGCGCGCTTAGATAATATTGTGAAACTCACTTCGCATATAGACAAATGCTCAGTTGTTCGCAAAATTCATGTCATATTACAAAAACATTTAAAATTTTTCTCACGAAACCGCCATTACATTTCGAGCAGTTGATGAGGTCTGGGATCAGTTTGCCTACGCTTGGGACTCAGGTCCCTGTTGCCAAATCAATTAAAGATTCGTACAAGGCATCATTGACCTCCTGTTCTCTTGAAAATTGTGTTTAGGCCAAACGCGCATTCAGAATGCCGAAAAGAAGAAAATCGATAGTAGCTATATCGGAAGTGCATCTAGAAACAAATCACTGTGAAGTGCGGGTACTGAGCATGGTACCACGTTCAGGGGTAGCTCCCTGTTCCAGTCGCATATGGATTGCGGGAAGAATGAGAACGCTGTACGTGCTGTCATTAATCGAATCCTGTCTTTGCGCTCCCTTCGGAAGCCAAAGGTAAAGAGCTGAAGAATATATATAGGTTCTTCACTTAACACTGGCTCTCGAAATTGTGCGGCTCTCGAAATTGTGCAACATGGTTTTCACTGGATAATTTGCCTCTATCTTCAAGAGTGTGTCATTCAAATCTACGCGAGTCACAAAAACGTGTGAACGGAGTTCCTTTTTGGAAAGAAGTCAAATGGTTCTCTGAGTCACCTGTTGGCAGTCTAACGTTTACAAATTATTTCTTAAGGAATTATAACACACTTTTTAACACTTACCTTAAAGTAAGCAAGTAATTCAGATTTATATATAATATCTAGAATTAATGTTAAAAGACGTACTTGCAGATGAACTGGGTTATTCAAAGCAGGTTCCAAATAGGCGTCGGGATATGACTGTCACATTTCTCCTGCTTCCGCTCCTTACTTCTGCTGTCTGCAGGTAGGTGTCTTCTGCGTCTACATGTGTACTCCGGATGGCAGAGAGTACGTTCCATTGTCCCACTTTTTAGGATTTCTTCCTGTTCCAATCACGTACGAAGCGCAGAAAGAATAGTTGACTGCCTCTGTGCGTGCGGTATGTATTCTAATATTATCCTCACCATCCCTGTGTGAATGATACTTAGGGTCGTAGTATATCCCCAGAGTAATCATGTAAAGTCGGTTCTTGAAACTTTGTTAATAGGCATTCTTGGGACAGTTTGCGTCTGTCTTCAAGAGTATACAAATTCAGTTCCTTCAGCATCTCTGTGACACTCTCCCACTGGTTAAACAAACCTGTGATCCTTCGTGCGGCCCATCTCTGTGTACATTCAATATTCTCTGGTAGTCCTATCTGCTAAGGGTCCCACAGACTTGAGCAATATTCTAGGGTGGCTCGCGCAAGTGATTTGTAAGCAATCTCTTATGTAGACTGACTGCTCTTCCTCAGTATTTTACCAATAAACCGAAGTCTACCATCCACTTTACCTTTCCTTTCAGAAACCGGGTATCCACATAAAGAGCTGCGTGCACCAGTCGTAAAGGAGAACCTAGGTAACGATGAAAGCGGTGCCTTGTGAAATTTATTTTAAAATCTAACAGCATAATACTGTTATTTATTTCCGTGACTCTTAATATTCACATGTGGAACGATTTCAGTAATATTGTACAAGTCCCTAGTCTAGTCACATTTCGAAAAGGGAGGACTCCACTCTGATAGCGATGAAGCGGTGCGAGCGTAGACGAAGTTGTGGCTCCGTCAACAAAGTTAAACATCCTACAGTGACGGTAGCAACAAACTGATCTATCGTTGGAAGAAATGTGTTCGTCTCCAGTGTGGCCACGCTGACAAACACACGTGTAGACATAAAGAATAAAGATACAGAATGTTAATAACGTTTGGTTCACTTCAAAAGGCTAAGAGTTTTCAGGTAAAAAATTCAGAGGCGTTACTTTTCAGCACGCCCTCGTACACTATGTGATCAAAAGTATAAGGAAAGCACAAAAACGTACGTTTTTCACATTGGATGCAATGTGCTGCCACCTACGACCAGGTACTCCCTATCAGCGACCTCAGCAGTCATTAGACATCGTGAGAGAGCAGAATGGGGCGCTCCGCGAAACTCACGGACTTCGAACGTGGTTAGGTGATTGGGTGTCACTTGTGTCATACTACTGTACGCGAGAATTCCACACTCCTAAACATCCCTAGGTCCACTGTTTCCGATGAGATAGTGAAATGGAAACGTGAAGGGACACGAACAGCACAAAAGCGTACAGGCCGAGCTAGTCTGTTGACCGACAGAGACCGCCGACAGTTAAAGAGGGTCGTAATATGTAATAGGCAGACATCTATAATGTTACTTATAATCCGTCTTGATTGCAATTTTTTTATTCATATGAATAAAAAAAATTGCAATCAAGACGGATTAAAAGTAACATTATAAAATCACTGATTGCTGTTATCCCATCAGACATTATGTCTGTTTTTGCAAAGGCAGACGTCTATCCAGACCATCACATAGGAATTCCAAACTACATCAGGATCCACTGCAACTACTATGACAGTTAGGCGGGAAGTGAATAAACTTGGATTTCATGGTCGAGCAGCTGCTTATGAGCCACACATCACACCAGTAAATGCCAAACGACGCCTCGCTTGATGTAAGGAGCGTAAACATTGGACCATTGAACAGTTGAAAAACGTTGTGTGGAGTGACGAATCACGGTACACAATGTGGCGATCCGATGGCGGGGTGTGGGTATCGCGAATGCTCGGTGAACGTCATCTGCCAGCGTGTGTAGTGCCAACAGTAAAATTCGGAGGCGGTGGTGTTATAGTGTGGTCGCATTTTTCAAGGAGGGGGCTTGCACCCCTTGCTTTCACAGCACAGGCCTACATTGATGTTTTAAGCACCTTCTTGCTTCCCACTGTTGAAGAGCAATACGGGAATGGCGACTGCATCTTTTAACACGATCGAGCACCCGTTCTTAATGCACAGCCTGTGGCGGAGTGGTTACACGACAATAACATCCTTGTAATGAACTGGCCTGAACAGAGTCCTGACCTCAATTCTACAGAACACCTTTCGGATGTTTTAGAACGTCGATTTCGTGTCAGGCCTCACTGACCGACACTGATACCTCAACTCAGTACAGCACTCCGTGAAGAATGGGCTGCCATTCCCCAAGAAACCTTCCAGCATCTGATTGAACGTATGCCTGCGAGAGTGGAAGCTGTCATCAATGTCATCAAGGCTAAGGGTGGGCCAACACCGTACGGAAGTCCAGCATTACCGATGGAAGGCACCACGAGCTTTTAAGTCATTTTCAGTCAGGTGTCCTGATATTTTGATCACATAGTGTACTTTCAGTAACCACTGGTAGTCATACTTGCTACGAGTTCCAAATACATGAGCAACATTCCCAGATAGAGCGCACCAGTGATTTGTAAGCAGTTTATTTTATAGACTGTCTCCATTTTCCAGGTATCCTGCTAATGAAACGAAATCTATCGCTTCCCTGACTTGCGACGGAGCATACGCAATCATTCGGTTTCAAATCCGTACAGTCCGCCCTGATAGGTGATTGGTCAGCGTGACGGATTGCCGTCCTACGGACCTGGGTTTGATTCCCGGCTGGGTCGGGGATTTTCTCCGCTCAGGGACTGGGTGTTGTGCTGTCTTCATCATCATTTCATCCCCATGCGGCGCGCAGGTCGTCCAATGTGGCGTCGAATGTAATGTCCTGCACCAAGGCGGCCGGACCTGCCCCGCAAGGGGCCTCCCGGCCAATGACGCCAAAGGCTCATTTCATTTCCATATCCGTACACAATCTTACACTCAAGTGTTTCTGAATGCTGATTGATTATAATTATCTATGACTGATATTACAATCATAGGAGACTACATTCTTTTTGTTTTGTGAAGTGCTTTGTTGTACACTTCATAACATTTAAACAAGTTGCCGAACTTTGCACCATTCTGAAATGTTAACAAGATCTGATTGAATATTAAAGCATCTTTTTTTTCAGATAACTGCATCATCTGCAAAAAGCCTGAAGTTACTGCTAATGTTGTCTCCCAGTTAATAAAAATTGCCAATTGGACGACAACATAGCGACCTCTGTAGCCCGACATTGTTTGCGGGAACACATATCCCGACGAGACGTGCTTGCACGGGGTCACATTATTAATACGAAATGGACGAATGTGAACTGGTAGAAGTTACTGCGGCTCTCCTGCTTTCAAATTACACACGTAGTAAAGTTACTGGAAAGAGGAACAAGAGAAATCGGGCGTTGTGGATGCGTCCTTTTTTAAGCAGGCGAAACAACTCAGATTCGGAAAATCGAACACGTGCATGAGTGATTGATACGTACCTGTTTCAGAATTACACTAGAATGTCCAAAAATGATTTCGAATATCTCGTGCAAGCAATTCGTCCAAGAACTGCTAAAACCATTACAAACATGAGAAACTGTATACCAGTTCCATCACGACCTACGATTACACGTAGCGAGAGGAAAGCATTTACAAAGACAGACAGAGATATTGCTCTGCAGTACGAAATATTCTTCACCCTTGGTGGACAACACAGTAGCCCCCCGACATCTACTTGGAAGATCTGCAGTACTACCCATTCACACCGCAAAATTGCTGCCTGTTGCACACTGCAGCAGCGTTGACGGCATTGCTAATTCAGCCAAATATTTCCGAAGACATGGCTCATCCAAACGTACCTTAAACGCGCGGCATTCAACAACATGATCCAAGGACCCCAACACAATTCCCTGAGGCTCGCTTGAAGTTACATCTGTCGATGACTCTCCATCCGTGATACAGTTGCTGTGGACAGGATGGTTCAGAATATTTCAACAGAAGTAGTTGAAAAGTTCAGTGTGGGGCCAAGCTGACAGCAAAATGACTTCATCATCTCCCCCCAAGTTTTATTACTTTCTCCATGTACAACATAGGCTCTGCCTTGTTTTCTTCTGTACCGGGTTGTCGCTGGGAAAACAAGAATAATTCCGACGCAATGTTCATCTCCATCTCTTATCTGGGGAGTACTCTAGCTCGAAAAGGTAAAACCGTTATCTATAAAATCCTGCACTTGTGTACAATCAATATTTGAAGGTTAACGAATGTAAGGCCCACAGAATAAGAAACATAAGAGAAACATATTAGGTATTATTTGCCTAAAAACTATATTCACACTGCTACATTGTCGCGAATGGAACAGTGACCCGAAAATGTAGAATAAATTTCATTACTTGACGTTTATGATCACAAATATTGTAGGTTCTCAGACTACCATGTATCGGTCAGTAATGACCTTCTTCAGATCTGCAGCAAAACACAAATACAACTAGTGGATCCCTACAGCTTAAAACAATAAAACAGACCATGAAGAAAAGAATTGCTGATATACATGTGAAAATTATGCGCTTTAGATATGACGAAGCATACCTATTTGATAAAAACATGGCCGGTCGGGGTGGCCGTGCGGTTCTAGGCGCTACAGTCTGGAACCGCAAGACCGCTACGGTCGCAGGTTCGAATCCTGCCCCGGCATGGATGTGTGTGATGTTTTTAGATTAATTAGGTTTGAAACGTCCCCTTTTGAACATTTATACAAGACTGTGCTTAAACTGACACACAATATTTTTAGCGCAACGCAATCTGACTTTCAAAAATCCCTACAAAAGAATGGCCCTGACTAACATTAGCCTATACGTTTCACAAATCACTTACCTCACAAAAATCTTGGTTACTCGAGCTACTGCAATAAAGAGAGCGCCACTACTGCCAGCTAAATAAAAGATTCAAACTACAGAAGGCACTAACTACTGATAGTGATAGTTAGCAAATGAAAGATATTAATAGAGAGCAAACAATATATTTACCTTAATAGTCATAATATATATATATATATCAGTTCATGACAAATTTCAAAACTCCGCCATCTCTCTCCCCACATCCACCACTGCTGGCGGCTCACCTCCAACTGCGCAACGCTACGCGCTGTTCACATCCAGCTGCCGCTGCCCAACACTACAATGGCAGACAACAATGCAAACTACCCACAGACTGCACACAGCACAGCCAGTGATTTTCATACAGAGCGCTAAGAAAACCTAAACAGCCTACTTACAGGTTTAAGTAGTACTAAGTTCTAGGGGACTAATGACTTCAGAAGATAAGTCCCATAGTGCTCAGAGCCATATGAACCATATGATAAAAACATGTCCTAATATCCTGGAGCTACAGTGACATTGTCAAACGCTAAACACAAAATCACCGCCAGCATCGTCACACATAAATAAATTATGCTATACACTACAGTCATCTTTTTACTGTTCAGAACAAATTGCTGTACAGTAACCACAAGATGTCTGTATCACAAGCTCGCCAGACGTCGCTCCTGTAGGCGTACATATATTCTTGAATAATATATAATTATACGTTATAAAATAAAAGAAGAATACAGTCAGTAAGGACTGTAATGGGCTTACCGGGTACAAAAGTCATTGCAGTAATAAAACGCAATAAATTAAGGCACGACAAAAGTTAGATTGTTGAAAAGGAAACAGTTTGGTGACAATAATTCTGACACGCTGTAGTGGCGAACGTTAGATGAAAATATAAAGACATAAGTAATAGTCAGCTTATGAGGTCGTCGAGTCTCTTGTCTCCTGCTGTACCCATCACCTAATTCAACAATACTTCCTTCTCTTACCCAGTGTGGTTTCCGGCCTTTCTTCTCCGCCAACGACCAGCTCCTCAACCTTACCGATCTCCTCTCCCTCCAAATTATCTCCTGTCACTCTGCTATTTTTGTTTCCCTCGACCTCCAGAACACTATGACCATGTATGGCATTCTGGGCTCCTTTTCAAGCTCCAGACCTAAGGCATTACTATCAACTTCGTCTGTCTCACTGCCTCTTTCCTCTCCCACCGTCCTTCCTGTCACCATCCATAGCACCAGTCTCTGTACCTTCTATCCTATTGCAGGCGTGCCCAGGGCTCCACCCTTTCTCCTCTCCCTTATATTCTGTACACCACTGATATGCTCGAACCACCCCCACCTGTCCATCTCCTTCAGTATGCTGATGACACCACCTTCCTTGACCGCTACCATAGCCTTCAATGATCCCAGCGCTCCCTCCAAACCCACACAGACTAGTTTACCGCTTGGTACTCCTTTGGATCAATCCTTCAAAAACTGAGGCAAACATAATAGGATGTACCACTCCTCCTTCTGGTTCCACGATTTCTACCTCACCATCTATGACTGTCCTATCCAAATTACTCCCACCTTGGAATACCTTGACCCTTGACCTCCACTTCTGACCATCACCTCACCTGGACTCCCCATCTCCTTAACATCCAATGCAAAGCCCACAATAGACCCCAGCTCCTGAAACTCCTGACTGGCCGGACATGGGGATTGCATCCTTCCACCATCCTTCATATCTACAAATCCTTGGTCCATCCCATCCTCTGTTAAGCCAGTGTCGTGTGGGTCTCTGCCCCTCCTAAATTCTATAAAGCCCTCCAAATCCTTCAACACCATGCACTCTGCCTTTCTTTCTGTATCCATCCCCTAGTCCCCACAAGGATTGTCTATGACCTCATCGCTTTCCCCCATCTCCTTCTTTTCCTTGAACACATCTGTATCCTCCACACCAGCTGCTGCCTCGATCCGCCTCACCCCCTGGTGTCTAATTTACCGAAGAAATTTTTTGCGTCTCCCACCCTGAACGATATACTTTGCCCTGATATTTACCATTCCTTCCAACTCTTACCCTCCTCTTCCTCTCCCATCCTCCCTAGGGCATTCTCCCCTTTCTCTCCCAATCTGCTGTTCCCCCTGTCCTTCTCGCTTCTCCTTTCCCAGTCCTTACATCTCCTTCCTGGGTTGCCCTCTTCCCCACATTCCACATCTCCTATCCCTTGGTGTGCTACTAACTCCCCCTCCCTTCTGCCTCTTCCAGCGCCCTCTCCTCCACCGATATCCTCCTCTCTTTCAACTTTTCCTTCTCTCTGGCCTCCACTCCCTTGGCAGTTCCTTTCAGTTTTAATCCAGTTACTGTCCATTGTGTTTTGGTGCTCTCCATGTGTACTACATAAGTGCATTGTGTTTTAAGTTTCTTGGCCCTGTGTGGCTTTCATACTGCGAACATCGTTTTAATTATGCTGTCGGTGCCGCCAGTTTTTATGTGCTATGTCCTTATCGAAAGTCATTTTATCTATATTTGGATTTTATGTAAATGAGCCTCATCAAACTCCTTCTTTCTTGTATATTGCAACTCCCACAGTTTCCAGTTTCGTCCCAGAGGGGGGGGGGGGGGGAGGGGGGGACTGACAGCAGGTTAATACGACGCTCTACAGCCGATAGAAGAGTTAAAAAACATAATGGGAAGATGACAAACAATATGTAAAGGCGATAAAACGGTGACTTTGTTAAAAACAGTAAAATGGCGGAAAGTTGTGGAAGTTAAAATAGAAAAAACACGGGGTTGATGGTGCTAATGAAGACACACATTAAGTACACAGGCATAAAAAAAAAGAAAAAAAGACGGCGACAGTATGGTTTCTGTTCGCAACACTTTAAAAAGGGGGGCACACAACACTGAACACTCAAACACTGCACCAGAGATTAGAGACGAAGATAACACACCACAACCTAAAGCAGATTGGGGGGGGGGGGGGAATAACCCGGACAGATGAGGGAAAAAAAGGGTGGGGAAATCAAAAAGGCCCACATGAGGTAGGGGTATGAAGTAACAATAAAGGGAAAAATGCAGCCTTTGTAGTATACAGAATAATATAAAAATGACAAAAATAAATAGCTAAAGAAGCCTAATGAATGAAAGCATACTGTAGCAAATAATCTGCCCCATCTGTTGGAGCTACTGCCAAAATGTTGCACAGGCGAGAAGTGGTTGGAGGAAGGTAACCGTAATTAAAAATTTCTTAAACTTTGCATGTGACTTGATTATTTTTTATTACGGTGAATGTAAAGGCAGCTCATGATATCTTTAGCGCCACCTCCTTGAGGTTTATCCGTACCCATCACTGATTAACAGTGGCAGTAAGATACGAAGACTAACCAGCAGATTCCAGCAGCGACTGAGAACCACCCTGGCCCACACTGATTTCTATCGCCATGCAGCATCGATGTTCAGTTGCTGCAGGAATACTGGTGACTCTTCGTCTTTTAATGTCCATGTTAATACATGACGATAAAACGAATGTCGCACTAGACTAATTTGGGATCACTCTATCGAATGGGCAGCAAAAATTCCACTTTAAAAATAAAAACGACGTAACTCCGTCGAGACCCGTCGCCTGAAAGACATGTTGAGTAGTATTTATTTGCGGTGACTCCAGCTACACAGTGCGAAAACGAAATTACAAATATCCACCAAAAAATGCGCCTAAAAAGTCTTAGGACAGGCACCATGCATATGATTGTAAAGTGTAGACAAGCACTACAAATCATGAAGCTTCCCATACCGTAAACTGAAAAATAACGTTTAATAGAAAAATGTGCGAAATACGGGCTAGTAGTTGCCAAGGAGACATCCTAGTTACATTATATGGTGGAAACAACGACAGAACTGCATTCGAAAAGCATCATCATGGCGTTGCTTCTGTTAAGATATTCCCGCGCTCCTAGCTGACGCTCAGCGCAGTGACTGACAGAAGCGATCGTAAAGGCATTTCTCATTTACGGCCGCTCCCATCAGCAACGCCGCCGGAAGTCAGCTTGGAGTGCGCGAACAGCACACGGCCACACAGTGAAATATAAATATACCGTAGTACGACGTGATACGGAGAGGAATACAGAAACAACTTTAAGCTGTGCTCTTAGGTCACAACCTAACCGTCAACTCGGATATGCAACATGTTCCAGACAACCGCAAAATGTTCAAATGTGAATGAATTCCTAAAGGACCAAACTGCTGAGGTCATCGGTCCCTAGACTTACACACTACTTAAACTAACTTATGCTAAGAACAACACACACACCTATGCCCGAGGGAGGACTCGAACCTCCGGCGGTAGGGGCCGCGCAATCCGTGACACGGCGCCTCAAACCGCGCGGCCACTCCACGCGGCCGAGACAACCGCCGAAAGTGTGTAACACTCAGATTGTAATTATCAGTGTATCTGTTTCCTTCATCGCAGAAATTTTAACTGTGCTCTTAGATCTCGACCTAAGTACCGCTTCGGAAATCGTTGTCGATTCCGGAAGAAAGAGCTGCCTGTATAATACACTCCTGGAAATGGAAAAAAGAACACATTGACACCGGTGTGTCAGACCCACCATACTTGCTCCGGACACTGCGAGAGGGCTGTACAAGCAATGATCACACGCACGGCACAGCGGACACACCAGGAACCGCGGTGTTGGCCGTCGAATGGCGCTAGCTGCGCAGCATTTGTGCACCGCCGCCGTCAGTGTCAGCCAGTTTGCCGTGGCATACGGAGCTCCATCGCAGTCTTTAACACTGGTAGCATGCCGCGACAGCGTGGACGTGAACCGTATGTGCAGTTGACGGACTTTGAGCGAGGGCGTATAGTGGGCATGCGGGAGGCCGGGTGGACGTACCGCCGAATTGCTCAACACGTGGGGCGTGAGGTCTCCACAGTACATCGATGTTGTCGCCAGTGGTCGGCGGAAGGTGCACGTGCCCGTCGACCTGGGACCGGACCGCAGCGACGCACGGATGCACGCCAAGACCGTAGGATCCTACGCAGTGCCGTAGGGGACCGCACCGCCACTTCCCAGCAAATTAGGGACACTGTTGCTCCTGGGGTATCGGCGAGGACCATTCGCAACCGTCTCCATGAAGCTGGGCTACGGTCCCGCACACCGTTAGGCCGTCTTCCGCTCACGCCCCAACATCGTGCAGCCCGCCTCCAGTGGTGTCGCGACAGGCGTGAATGGAGGGACGAATGGAGACGTGTCGTCTTCAGCGATGAGAGTCGCTTCTGCCTTGGTGCCAATGATGGTCGTATGCGTGTTTGGCGCCGTGCAGGTGAGCGCCACAATCAGGACTGCATACGACCGAGGCACACAGGGCCAACACCTGGCATCATGGTGTGGGGAGCGATCTCCTACACTGGCCGTACACCACTGGTGATCGTCGAGGTGACACTGAATAGTACACGGTACATCCAAACCGTCATCGAACCCATCGTTCTACCATTCCTAGACCGGCAAGGGAACTTGCTGTTCCAACAGGACAATGCACGTCCGCATGTATCCCGTGCCACCCAACGTGCTCTAGAAGGTGTAAGTCAACTACCCTGGCCAGCAAGATCTCCGGATCTGTCCCCCATTGAGCATGTTTGGGACTGGATGAAGCGTCGTCTCACGCGGTCTGCACGTCCAGCACGAACGCTGGTCCAACTGAGGCGCCAGGTGGAAATGGCATGGCAAGCCGTTCCACAGGACTACATCCAGCATCTCTACGATCGTCTCCATGGGAGAATAGCAGCCTGCATTGCTGTGAAAGGTGGATATACACTGTACTAGTGCCGACATTGTGCATGCTCTGTTGCCTGTGTCTATGTGCCTGTGGTTCTGTCAGTGTGATCATGTGATGTATCTGACCCCAGGAATGTGTCAATAAAGTTTCCCCTTCCTGGGACAATGAATTCACGGTGTTCTTATTTCAATTTCCAGGAGTGTATCTCACTGCAAATAAAATTTGTTGCATCTTTTATGAAATAATATCCCAATAAATTCTATATATTCCATTTACATTCCGCAAGCAGCACTATATCTGAGTAGATGCATAAATCCAGAAGAGCCGCTAATTATCCTTTGTTTTTAGTTGCGTTTTCCTTCTGTCCGGGAAAATACTGAATTTAAATCATGTTCTTGGTAATTTTTTATTCAGTACCAAAAAATCTCAGCACAGTACCTCTAGTGTTAATCCACCAGCTGAATGCAATTCTCAGATTTCGCATCTGTATTGTGACCATCGACAAAGACAAGGATATAAAATTGCAGGTAATTCGACCATGCGCCTTCAATACGATAGTCATGGCACAATCAAAATTATTATAACGTTTCTGTTAATTTGATAGTGTTGTGCGGCGGTTTGGGGGAAGAGGTAGTACTGGATGACTGTGAAAAAGGCTGAGGAGGGCGGGGGCGCCAAATAAATTACTTACTTTGTCTGTCATGTTAAGTGCCGGGACTGACTGATAGTATTGAGTTGTGACACACATACGTAAAAGTGAAGATAATTCATTCAGACCAGACTTGACCGAAAACCAATAGTACTAGCAATAATAGTAACTTTTGCAGCACAGGAACAAGCCATCAGCACTAATGTCAGCAAAGCCAGAACAGAGAAATCAGCAAAAGACCCAAAGTGTATACTCTGCAAAGAAGGTCGCGAAACAATTGACCATAGCTTGAGTTTCTGCTAAAAAGATCGCTCAGGCTGGCTGCAAGCAGCGGCACAATGATGTGGCACGAATGATCCACTTGAACATATGCCAAAATCGCCATCTGCAGATGGCGAGAGACCGGTGGACCCACAGGCCATAAATTTCGAAAACGAACTTGCCAAATTCCTGGGGGACATCCCACTTCACTCAGGTAGAATGTTGGAACCCAATACAGCAGTCATCACAATTTCGGAGAAAAAGAAAGTGTGAATCGCTGAATCATCGGTAGCAGGCTCGATGAGAAACAACCTGAAAAAACTTGCCAGATATGAGGACTTGAAAATCGAGTTACAGTGACTCTGGCGTAAACCACTGACAGAGGTCTCAGTGGTTCTTGCTACACTGAGAGTATGCAAAAGATCTTAATGGGCACTTGAAAACCGTTGGAATTGAAAAAATACCCATCTAATAACTACGAAAAAAAGCAAAAATACTAGGATTTGCATGTATTATCCGCCGAGTCATCACGCTGTCATAGAAGCATAGGAAGTATCCCACTAGCGACAAAACAAAATATCCAGCTTGTTGAGCTCATTCACTGTGTTTTTGTGTTATAACAATAATAATAATAATTTCCAGGTTCTGTAATTCTGAGAAAAATCATGGAGCTGAATAAAGAAGATGGTGTATGCAAAATCAGACATGATAAGGGACTCTACCAACGCCCATAATGCGTTACAAGAGCAATTAGAAAGAGGAGGGTAATCTTCTATAGTCAAATACTCAGGAAGGACAATGCCAAGAGCCTCACCACTGTCCTTAGAGGGAAAGCGACTTGGCCAAATGGACAAAACCGGTTAGCAAACATCATGAAAAATCAGAAATTAACAATGATGACATTCATGGTAGAGATCTTTACAGACTTCTCATCGGATCATTAGATTCTCTCCAGTCACTAACGGTAGTAAAAATGTTTTCAGGAACTGGAGTGAAACGGACTCTCGGACGGAGAAACAGGCGTACCAACACGATGAGAGAGTATTGAGCCAAGAGGAAAGCTCGTCAGTAGTAAGAATTTGGTGGAAAAGCGTGAACCTAAACGAAATATAATTACTTCCGGTATAATAGATGGCTAAGAAATTGTATGCGGAATTGATGGAGTAATTTTTTAATCATAAAAATTTTCGGTCGCAAGGTTGTTGGCTTTTGTGAAAACGACATGTTTCGTATTTATAACCGGAAAAGCAGGAAACTGCGTAACTAGCAGTCGGTTTTGGCCAGTAATAAATGATACATACAAAATGGCGATTATAATGCCATGTCATTGGCAATATTTTGAAATATAAGCAAGTCGGACAGTTTTGATTATGAGAATTTATACCAGGAAAACATATACTGACGGAAAAAAATCGCAATACTTAAATCACATAGACTAACGAAATTTCTGAAATACATTTGTCTAGGTAACATACGTAAATGATTGACGTTGCAAGATAACAGTTAATGCAAGAATGACATAAGCCATTGCAAATATGAAATGCTAGTACATTAATACCGGTTGTAACCGTCAGGTGATACCACATCCAGACGTCGTGGAGTTGGGCGGCCACCGTTCATTACAGATGTTGGACGTCGTAGCCTGGGCAGGCTGGTGGAAAAGGACAGATGGCGAACTGTGGCGGAACTATCAGACTTTAATGTTGGGCAAAGTACAAGTGTGTCTAAAGTGTGCCAAACACTCGTAACGGTGGACCTCCACAGGCGAGGACAGATGCATGTGCCAATGTTAACACCGCAACATCGGCAACTACGACTGAAATGGGCGCGTGACCATCGGCACTGGACCATCGGCAAGTTCTGATACCTTCTTCATCATGCCCATGGGAGGGCGCGAATCCGTCGTCGTCCAGGGGAACAGCTCCTCGACCTCTACACTGCAGGACGGAGGAGACAAGCTGACGGCGGCTCCATTACGCTCTAGGGGACATTAACGTGGCCGGCTGGTGTGGCCGAGCGGTTCTAGGCGCTTCAGTCTGGACCGCGCGACCGCTACGGTCGCAGGTTCGAATCCTGCCTCGGGCATGGATGTGTGTGATGTCCTTAGGTTAGTTAGGTTTAAGTAGTTCTCAGTTCTAGGAGACTGATGACCTCAGATGTTAAGTCCCATAGTGCTCAGAGCCATTTGAACCATTTTGAACATTAACGTGGGCATCTATGAGTCCAGTGTAGCTCGTACAAAGCATCATGACATCCAAGGAGTATAGTACACTCACCTCTTCACGACGATCATGTTTCCCGCTGGCAGTGGCGTCTTTCAACAAGATAATCCGCCGTGTTACAAGGCTAGGAGTGTGATGGAGTGGCTCGAGGAACACAGTGACGAGTTCCAATTGATGCGCTTGACCCCCTCCCCGCCCATAACTTACAGATCTGAACCCGGATCGAACACATATGGGATGCGATTGAATGTGGCATCAGAGCTCATCTCCTCCCTTCCCAGAATTTACGGGAATTAGGTGATTTGTGTGTGCAGATGTGATGCCAGCTCCCTCCAGCGACCTACCAAGGCCTCATTGCTTCCATTCCAAGATGTGTCGCCACTGTTATCCGTGTCAAAGATGGACATACCGGCTGTTAGGTAGTTGGTCATAATGTTCTGGCTGATCAGTGTATGTATACTGTGCTGCGGATAGATTGCTACTCATAGGCCGAGCAGCAGGCAGGCATGACAAAAAAATGTCCCCCCGCCCACCCCCCCGTCCCCACCCCACAAACACACGTTCATGCAATAATACACACAAAACTCACGTACACATGACCACTGTCACCTGCTGTTTCGAACATCTTGCGTCATTTTAGATTATCGAACGCTTTTTTCCAGGCCGACAAATCCTCCGAATGTGTCTTCTTTTTGTTTAGTCTTGCTTCCATTATGAACCACAATGTCATAATTTCCTCTCTGGTGCCTTTACCTTTCCCAAAGCCCAGATAAAAACATAGCTAAGCTATACGGAGAGACGGGTAATATACAATATGTACAAGAGCCAAGAGGGACTAATAAGAGTGGGTTACCAAGAACGAAGTGCTCGGACTGACAGTAACATAAGACAGGGATGTAGTCTCTCGCCCCTAATGTTCAATTTGTACATCGAAGAAGCAATAATGGAAATAAAAGAAAGGTTCAGGAATGGAATTACAGTTCAAACTAAAAGGATATCAGTGATACGATTTGCTGATGACATTGCTGTCCTGAGTGAAAGTGAAGAAGAATTACATGATCTGCTGAGTGGAATGACTGTCTAATGAGTACAAAATGTGGACTGAGAGTAAATAGAAAGAAGACGAAAGTAATGAGAAGTAGCAGAAATGACAACAACAGGATTTTTGGTCACGAAGTAGATTAAGTAAAGGAATTCTGATACCTAGGTAGTAAAATAACGAATGACGGACGGAGCAAGGAGGACATCAAAAGAAGACTAGCACTGGCAAAAAGGGCGTTCCTGGCCAAGAGAAGTATACTATAATAGTATGAAACATAGGCCTTAATTTGAGGAAGAAATTTCTGAGAATGTATGTTTGGAGTACAGCATTGTATGGTCGTGAAACACAGACTGTGGGAAAACCGGAACAGAAGAGAATTGAAGCATTTGAAATGTGGTGCAGAGACGAATGTTGAAAATTTGATAGATTGAGAAGGTAAGGAATGAGGAAGTTCTGCGCAGAATGGGAGAGGAAATGAATAAATGGAAAACTGACAAGGAGGAGGGACAGGACGACAAGACATCTATTAAGTCATCAGGGAATGGCTTCGAATGTACTAGAGGGAGCTGTAGACGGTAAAAACTGTAGAGAAAGACTTAGATTGGAATACATTCAGCAAATAATTGAGACATAGGTTGCGAGTGCTATTCTGCGATAAAGAGGTTGACACAGGAGAGGAATTCGTTGCGGGCTGCATTAGACTATTCAGTAGACTGATGACTCAAATAATAAAAAAAAGAGGCAAGCTGCTATTCTGGAAGAAAGAACTACGTCTCCATACAAGCACAACAGCTAACACGATCGAAACTGGGCGCGGGCATGTCAGAGTGACGTCACAGGGAAGTATCACATGGTGAATCATGGAGGTATAAATGTCGTGTACCTAATGATTTGGGCTATGTAAGATGAGGGACGTCTGCTTCAAGTTGGTGGCGTAAAGACTATTCGCTTCTTTTTTTTCACTTTGTTGATATCAACAAGAAATTACAGCATGCCATGCTTTTTTTCCTCATTGCAAACATTTATAGGGAAACAGAAAAAAAGTATGTTTGCACACGTGAATACTAAAAATATTCTACGTAATAGCTGCAAGTTGAAAATGTAACGAATAAGAATCAGTACCGGCCAGCAAACAACTATTGCTTTTAATGCTCCAGCATGTCTGCTATCGACCCAAATATAGTAAAAGAGCATTTAAATGGATTACAAAAGCATCCTTTTCACATCAAGTACTTCATTTCTTGGGTATTCGAAAAGCATAACCAAAAAAATTACATTAACGAGACCAAATGTGTCTCACTACTAGATCAAATACGTATTCAAGACCAGAAAAACTTTGAAATTGGCTTCCTAACACAATATTATTCACGTAACCCAGCAATATTTAATACAACTGTTACATGCAAACCACAGAAATTAAGAAAGTGAAGCAATTGTAAACAGTAGTTGCTTACATTTTTGGGGTACCGTACAGCGTGTAGCGCCACTTCCGCTTATTTCTACCTCCATGTATTGTAGCGCTATACAGAAAAGCAGTTTAAAATGCCCACCAAGAAGTGATGTCGCAGCAGGCATTACCATTACGTCACTGACCAAAGCCGACGGTTAGTAGCGGCAATTCACTAGAAGGACGAATTGTTTGGTAAAATTTTACTTACGGCGGCGGTGGCGTAGTGTGCAAAGAACGGCCATGAAGTAAATAATTAATACTGTTCCTGTTTATGGTTGACAGTTTCTTGTGTGCATCCTTGTCCGCTTAGTAAACTAATTGTTCTCGTAAAGCGACAATTTCATAACAAAACGTCTGCCTTAATATGAATGTCAAATAATTACGAGCATTCAACGGTCGTTTCCGACATCAGCATAGTACGCCACCGCTGCTATAAGTAAAATTTAATCATTTTTTTAATTACAAATTTTAACGGTCACATGGCTGAGATCTTTTTGTGAAAACGACATATTTTGGTTCTACAACTTATGTACGTTATCAGCATGCCCTGGTACAACATCTGCTACTAGAGACGATCTTGGTAGGAAGCTCATGGCAGTTTAGTGCCATGTTTCGAGTGGCGCTCCAAATTTGTCAAAAATATCTGATAAGTCACAAAGGCATGGACTATTTAATGGCAGCTGGAGATTGACTCCTGCGAAAAGTACCTGAAATTTGGTGGACTTACCATTCACGAATGTCCTCTTGAACTGCTGCACATACACACACAACACAGAGTTTGCACTAATATTTTCAGAGAACTGTTTTTCCGTCTTCTGTGTGAGGTGTTGCGAAAATGAAGCATGTCGGACAGCCAACACAGTGTTTACACCTTGTGTCTCAGAGATTTTAGACGTTTTGACGCAGGATTTTACAAGTTTTGATGCAATTTAAACTTCATGATGTCTCACCATACACTATACAACAAAAATTCAAATTACGGAAGATATTAATAACAATCATGGAGAAGCATATACACGTGACTTCCACATTAATTGGTAATTTCCAAGAATGATTGCCTATCGAAGTCGCGGGGTCCAAACGATACTTATTGAACGCACAATCGTAAATCGATCATGCGACTTTGGTGGCGGGTGTTAAGAGTATGTTTACGGTGGTCACTAAAGCAACGACAAAAGAAGAGCGTTATAAAAATTCTTGTAATTACAAAGGAGGCGACTTACCTTACTCGTCGTCGATGTTGTCGCTATGTGAAAGACCATTTCGCTGGTGTGAATGGATAATTTGGAAGAGTCAAATCATGTATTATTCCTGATACTAGTTTGTTTTTCACACTGTCTACAATGAAACTGTAGTGGTATATCAGCATTGAAACTGTTCTTACGACGTTTTACACACTTCGCACCACCACAGTCTACACAGTCCCTCCTTTCCTCGTCCGGTAGTACTCCATATTTGCGACAGAAAAGTCCAGCAGTTTTCTACAATAGATAAGCGTGGGATTATATTTTTCCACGTGAGAGAATTCACCAAAGAAACGTCAAGAACACCAGACATCCCACTCACTACCGACATAAATCGTCTGGGTTTCCCTAGCAACTCACAAACAATTCGCGGAGGTATGTAATTTAGAGCAACTAAGGGAACGACGGAAAACAGATAAAAATGACGATCACAAATAATTGATCGTAACGTCCGCCACCAGAGTCGCATGATCGATTTACGATCGTGCGTTCGATATGTATCGTTTGGACCCCGCGACTTCGGTAGGCAACAATTCTTGGAAATTACCCATTAATTTACAAGATTTACTAATAATTTAAGACATATGAGGGAGTAACATAACATAAAGATAATAACCAGATTACAAAATTTAATAAAATGTTTCGTTTAATCCTCAGCGAAAATAAAAAGAAAAGTTTTATCAGGATTCAACACTATGAATTCTGAATTTTAATGTTCAAATATCAGTAAACATTTTGAAAGTTTGATGACAGAAGACTCTGAAAGGGTATTTACAGTTCGTCTTCAGAACGTCCCTTCCTCTCACGTAGTTCTTTCAGTCCTGGTCGTGCAGTCGCAGATGTCAGACTACGTTTGCATGCGACCCATCTTCCGAAAGACGAAAATGGGAATTTGGGAAACCGTTTTTCGCTGTCGTATATTTGTGTTAATGTCTGATGCGGATTTGATATCCCAGTAAATATGGCGTCCCATAGCTGTTTCTGTTTCTGATCTAGTCAGCACAGCTATTTATCTTCACTTAAATAGTAGTCAAACGTTTTGAAAACATGACATAACGTGACAATCCAAGTATGTTTCAAAAACGGTTATGCGTTTACATGGAGCGGAGATTGATTGTGGAGGTGGGAAACCAGTAACTAGAACCGAATTTCCAGAATAGATTTGAGAGTGTTTACATGATCAACCAGGAAAGATACTGGGAAATCGGTTTTCGAGATTCAGTTCTAAGAGCCTATCTAAACATAGAGAGTGATATGTTCATACAAGGGAGTTGTTGTGAGACACATATTTCATACGAATGATTGATGTGATGGTTTATCGACGTGCTGTTGAGTTGTAATGTCAGGGGTGTAGCGGAACGTTGATTGAAGCGTAATATTGACCTTTGTATTTGTTTGATGCCTCCTACTTTTCCTACCACATCTTTTTAACATTGGTCGGATGCGTTACAACACATCTGTAAACGGAACATTGATATTAAGAGACCTCCAGAATGTAGCATGTCGACTTCGCTTTCACAATTAGTTTATAAGAATTACAAATAATTTAAAATATATGAGGCAAATAACACAAAACATTGTTAATAACGAGATTACAAACATTTAATAATTATCTACTAATTCATTGTTGTAAATTCTTACATGTGCCTTAATCCAGACTAAATACATATAAATTAGACCATATGTACATATATGTACTTAAAACACCGTCTAATGACCCTGTCGGGTTCAGTACTGACCGGCCGTTTTGTCATCCTCTGATAATGACGTCATTCAGATGCAGTATGGAAAAGCGTGAGATAAGCAGCCGCTCTTCCAGCTACTGTCAGCTTCTCCAACCTTGGACGTGCTAATTCTGACTCAAGGAGCTCCTCAGCTGGCATCACGGGGCAGAGTGCACGCCCTGATAATACCGGGAATCCAACCAAGGACCTCTTCATAGCAATAAGAAACGCTGATCACTTAGTTGCAGAGGCGGACGTAATTTATTTAGTGTACTAGACTGGAACACAGTTCTTGCATCTTCTAGTATCAAGACTATTTCATCTGTTAGATCAGAAGCATATTGTGCTCGTATTGCTTGCAATATGGCAACAGTGTGGAACAGTGGAATGCGCAGCTTCTATTTTACTTCTGAATTCAATGACATTAAAATAACTCTTTTTTGTTTATTTGCCTTAAGTATACGAAGAAAGGCCCGCTCCTGAGAGCCCAACGTGGAGAAGTTTGTAAAACGAGCTACTAGTGGGATGCTGCGTAACCAATCTCGCCCTTTTCCTGCTAAAAGCCAGTCTCGAAATTTTGCAAGTTAAAAAGAATACAATGTAAGTGAGAAGGACGCACCAAAAAGGAATTATCCGAATGGGACGATAATCAGTAGATGTGATGTAAATGAACAGATAAACAAATGACTGCATCATCATCATCATCATCATTTAAGACTGATTATGCCTTTCAGCGTTCAGTCTGGAGCATAGTCCCCCTTATAAAATTCGTCTATGATCCCCTATTCAGTGCTAACATAGGTGCCTCTTCTGATGTTAAGCCTATTACTTCAAAATCATTCTTAACCGAATCCAGGTACCTTCTCCTTGGTCTACCCCGACTCCTCCTACCCTCTACTGCTGAACCCATGAGTCTCTTGGGTAACCTTGCTTCTCCCATGCGTGTAATATGACCCCACCATCTAAGCCTGTTCGCCCTGACTGCTACATCTATAGAGTTCATTCCCAGTTTTTCTTTGATTTCCTCATTGTGGACACCCTCCTGCTATGGTTCCCATCTACTAGTACCTGCAATCATCCTAGCTACTTTCATATCCGTAACCTCAACCTTATTGATAAGGTAACCTGAATCCACCCAGCTTTCGTTCCCATACAACAAAGTTGGTCGAAAGATTGAACGGTGTACAGATAACTTAGTCTTGGTATTGACTTCCTTCTTGCATAAGAGAGTAGATCGTAGATGAGCGCTCACTGCATTAGCTTTGCTACACCTCGCTTCCAGTTCTTTCCCTATGTTGCCATCCTGTGAGAATATGTATCCTAAGTACTTGAAACCGTCCACTTGTTCTAACTTTGTTCCTCCTATTTGGCACTCAATCCGTTTATATCTCTTTCCCACTACTGCAATCGGGCTTGTTGGTGTATAGAGGTCAATGGTAGTTGGCACAAAGGGCGCCGTAACCTCTGCCCCCTTTCTGTTAACCACCTGCTAATGGTTCTTGTCGTCACTCAAGCACCAGTTGCACGTCGGATCGATAATAATGACCTTACGCCCTGGTATCGACATGTCTGCTATGTTGTTCTGTGAGATTGCTCTGCAGTGTCACACATACATCCATCCACACCCAAAGCTTACAACTTTTCATTTTCCCTATATAGCTGTATGAATATCAGTTTGCGACTAATTTGCTTAACTCCTTCGTGTTGCGTCGTTCTTTTTTTTCGTAAAGTTTATTTATAGTTTGGTGCTAGACCCCCACATTCGAAACCAATGCGACCAACTCACACTTCATTTTCTAGGAGGTGTTATAACCATCCCATCTCAGTTTCTACCAGAGTGTCGACTTTGCTCCAGACCTCACCATCCGACATCACTTCTCTTCTGGTTTTATCTCTTAAGGAACAATTTGCTGCCATTCCTCCAGCCACGTTTTTAGTGTCGATAATCATTTTGCCCATGTGTTACATTCTTTTTATTATACGTCCCACATGAGTTGGAGAGATTGTTGACTGAACAGATTTCTTCAGTTCTAATTTAGAAAGTTCTACACCCCTAGTTCTTGTAACTATCTGAGGATGAATTCCGTGCCTGGGTTCATGTGTTACTGTTTGTGTCATGGGGAACTTTCTTCAACAACGTTATTTAATGCCTCGCTTCAGATTTTGCACATTATGCTTAGACTCTGGTTCAGCGAAGAACATTTATTTTGTCAAGATGACAGGGTGAAGATGTGCCGGATCTTACGGCACATTTTAAATTCCCGCTTGACGCTCAAGTATTGCACTGCCATCGGAGTTTCATGACGTAGCTGACGTCGCAGAGACAATTCAGTCATCAGGACAACACGACACTGGGGAGTCTGTAAGATGGTGGTGTAGCGAACGCATACCGGCAACAAGAACAGTGGCAAGCGGCCGAGGGGGACGGTTGAGTAACTGTCCAGAAGCAACCGTTTGGAATTACTTATCTTGTGAACTATCCTCGGCAGATGTATACGTACATTTCTCCAGTGGTTGTGCAGTAGGTTTTCTTAACCAAAGCTGTCGTCTGGTGGCGGATTGCAAGGTTAACTGCGGGAACCTTATTGTGAGGAAGTGAAAGTTTGAACAGCATAAAACGACCTTGCTCTTGGACTTCTTCGCACAGATGTTGCTCAGTTTTTCAACTTGCATTCTACTTTTACTTAGGACATTGCACTGTATTCCCGCATTCGTAAAAAATGATCCACGCCATGAATATTGTTTTTATTGACACGATTTTCAAACCTAGGCAAAGTTGTTAAGTCATCCACGTTATTCATGTAAAAGTTTTTGTTATAGTTTATAAATTTTGTGGATTTATAAATATTTTTTTTTCTTGTCAATAACGACTGCCTAACGACTATCGTGTTGACTTCGATGTTTGAGTTCAATCAATTATTAACTATGCTTCTCATGTGATTACAGGATTAGAGATTCTTTAGAGATTCTGGCTCAATAAAGTATTATGAAAAATGATCCTCTTGGGGAGGGAGTAGGTCCATTTCCAAATATATAAACGGGACTTCTACTCCGGTCGCCCCTGTATTCGCTGGGCAAGCCGGAACTACGATTCATTACTGGAAGTAATACTATACCTTTCATCAGCAGTCCAGGATTCCTGGTCCCGGCACCACTCCAGACCCATCTGTTTGTGTCAAGATGTTAACATAAGCCTACACGTGTGAGGATTTCCCTTGTCAGTCCACTGCTCGTGTTCGACCGATAGTGTGGGACTACACAGAATGTTGCACTCAGTACTATTTCTTGGATTGTAGACGTAGTTGTGAAGGAGCTACCATGTGCTTGGTGCACAATATGTCGAGTCTCCCTATTGGTGATTAGTCTTGGTTGACCGGAACCTTGACGACAAGTATATCGTTCCCATTCTGTTCAACGTCGTGCCACTGTCACTTCCGAATGCATCACAAATCTGGATATTGCCCGATTGGACCAGCTTTCGACAGGAAAGTCAAAACAACATTCGGTGACATTAAAAGCAAGGGTTATAACATTAAGAGTGCACCGGAAATTCCACTGTTAATTGCAGACGAGAGAGCGGATAGATGGAAAGAATACACTGAAAGCCTTTACGAGGGGGAAGATTTGTCTGATGTGAGAGAAGAAGAAACAGGAGTTGATTTGGAAGAGATAGGGGGCCCGGTATTAGAATCAGAATTTAAAACAGCTTTGGAGGACTTAAGATCAAATAAGGCAGAAGGGATAGGTATCATTCCATCAGAATTTCTAAAATCGTTGGGGGAAATGGCAACAAAACGACTATTCACGTTGGTGTGTAGAATGTATGAGTCTGGCGACATAACACCTGACTTTCTGAAAAACTTCATTCACAGCTTAACATCTCATGCATCCAAGTTGCTTACAAGAATAATATACAGAAGAATGGAAAAGAAAACTAAGTATGCGTTAGATTACGATCAATTTGGCTTTAGGAAAGGTAAAGGTACGAGAGAGGGAATTCTGACGTTGCGGTTAATAATGGAAGCTATACTAAAGAAAAATCAAGACATGTTCATAGTATTTGTCGACCTGGAAAAAGTGTTCGGCAATGTAAAGTGGTGCAAGATGTTCGAAATTCTGAGAAAAATAGGGGTAAGCTATAGCGAGAGACGGGTCGTATAGAATATGTACAACAGGCAAAGGAGAAAAATATGAGTGGACGACCAAGAACGAAGTTCTCGGATAAAAAAGGGTGTAAAACAAGGATGTTGCCTTTCGCCCCTACTGTTCAATCTGTACATCGAGGAAGCAATAAAAGAAATAAAATAAAAGTTCAGGAGTGGAATTAAAATTCAAGGTGAAAGGATATCAATGATACGATTCGCTGATAACATTGCTATCCTGAGTGAAAGCGAAGAAGAATTACATGATCTGCTGAATGGAATGAACAGTTTAATGAGTACAGGGTATGGACTGAGAGTAAATCTAAGAAAGACGAAGGTAACTAGAAGTAGCAGAAATGAGAATAGCGAGAAACTTAATATCAGGATCGATGGTCACGAAGTAGATATAGTTAAGGAATTCTGCTACCTAGGCAGTAAAATAACAAGTGAGGGACGGAGCAAGGAGGACATCAGAAGTAGACTAGCAATGGCGAAAAGGGCATTCCCGGCCAAGATAAGTCTACTGTAATAGTATCAAACATAGGCCTTAATTTGAGGAAGAAACTTCTGAGAATGTACGTTTGGAGCACAGCATTGTATGATAGTGAAACATGGGCTGTGGGAAAACCGGAACAGAAGAGAATCGAAGCATTTGAAATGTGGTGCAGAGACGAATGTTGAAAATTAGGTGGACTGGTAAGTTAAGGAATGAGGAGGTTCTCCGCAGAATTGGAGAGGAAATGAATATGTGGAAAACACTGATAAGCAGAAGGGACAGGATGATAGGAAATGTGTTAAGACGTGAGGGAATAACTTCCATGGTACTAGAGGGAGCTGTATAAAGCAAAAACTGTAGAGGAAGACATAGATTGGAATACATCCAACAAATAATAGAGGACGTAGGCTGCAAGTGCTATTTTGAGATGAAGAGGTTAGCACAGGAGAGGAATTCCTGGCGGGCCGCATCAAACGAGTTAGAAGACTGATGACACACAAAAAAAAGACCTGCTTACCAAATCTAGATCCACAATGAAGCCCCCTGAAACTGTGTCAGGTGCTGATAGCTGCAGTCTTTCACAGTGATTCCTGAACTTCTGACATTGTTCGCGCTCAGTACGATTGTAATATCAATGAGTCAATGTTGGAATCAGCCAACTCATACAAATACCTAGGTATAACACTTTGTAGGGATATGAAATGGAATGATCACAAAGGTTCAGTCGTCGGTAAAGCAAGTGGTAGACTTCGTTTTTTGGTAGAATGCTGCGGAAATCCAGTCAACCTACAAAGCAGATTGCTTACAAATCACTCGTGCGACTGGTTGTAGAATGTTGTTCAAGTGTGTGGAAACCGTACCAGATAGGACCAAAAGGGGATAGCGAATGTATACATTAGGGAAGCACGAATGATCGCAGGTTTGTTTATTCCATGGGAGAGAGTCGCAGAGCTGGTCAAGAAACTGGTGGCAGACTCTTGAAGATGGACGTGAACTATCCCGGAAAAGTCTATTAACAAAGTTTCCAGAACCGGCTTTAAATGATCACTCTGGCAATATACTACAACCCCATGCGTATCGGTCACATAGGGATTGTGAGAATAAGATCAGAACAATTACTGCACGCACAGAGGCATTCAGACAATCATTCTTTCCGCGCTCCATACGTGAATGGAACGAGATGAAACTCTAATAACTGGTATAATGGAACGTATCCCCCGCTACGCACCTCACGGTGGTTCGCAGAGTTTGGATGTAGATGGATGACTTTTAACAACGCTAATCGCGAGCAAAATTAAGGCACTCTGGTTGCCGTTCTACCTGCAGCTCTAATCATTTACTTACTCGCCGACGTTGTTGACAGTGGGCTGCAGATAATTTCAAGGGCATTTCTCCAGTATTTGGATGTCATAGACGTGTAAGCGCCTTTGTATTGTTTGAAATTATAAGCGTGCAGTGTCATCAGAGATGTTGTGTCCCCTGAAGGCTTGCTTGAATCATCTCTGCTTTGCAAGATGCGCGGGACATGATGCGCACTGTTAATCATGAGATGAGACACAGTAGTCGGCAGTGGTGTCTCATGAATAGCCGTACATCATAGGCCGAGTGGTACGGTTGCAGTTATATTGTGAGGAACAGGTTGATTTCCTGATTAATTATTTGAGATAAGGAAAGAGGCTGAAGCATTTTGAGAAGAATATTTTATTCTGATTATTTTGATGAGTGATAGAAGAAGATTTACTTTAGGATAACTGATTTCGGATTTCTTTGCTTTATTGTGGCACCTTGTAGTTACGCATTCTTGGTTCAGACATCCAGAGACTTGACTATAGGGAAAGAAACAGCCCTGCATAATTTTCAATTCGAATTTGGGGTAGGAACTGCTCCCAAATACTTAGTCTAATTCTTACGAGTTGAGTTTTTGAAAAGATCTCATTTGATGTTAAAGACTACTTACATTTGTCCACTCAAGAACTGTAATTTTTTGTGTAGTAGTATTTGTGAAGCAATGAAAGAGATAATTTCACAATATAGAACTTTTCTAATTAGAAAATTAATTACATTGGATGTAATTTATCCCAAGTCATTGCCCGTATCCAAAGTGCATGCCAAAATATGAGTTATCATTTTTACTTAGTCAGATTTATTAAGAAACAAATATATTTCGCTTTTTTTTCTTTTTTTGTCAAAGAGAGCGCTTTCAAGACAAGAGGAATGTCTCGGTGTTTCCAATACAGACTGTATTCTTGCCATTACGACCGTTTAAACAGACAGGCAAGTTGGTAGGCACTTTCTTGTTATTTTCTCGCAGCTAGGTTTCGCAACACATTGTCACAGTCGAATTCTTATGCTCAAAGTTTGTAAATTCCTTTGTTGAAAATTTAACTAGGCTTGCACTGCCACCAAGCAAAACTGTCCATATCCAAATTTCATGGCAAAATATGATTTATAATTTTACTTTTTCAGATTTGTTATGAACGAAGTTTGCTTTGCCTTCTTTTGTTTAAAGGGAGCGTCTTAGTATTTAGTTGGAACTCAGTAAATGCGATGCCCTTTCAAGAAAAGAGCAGTATATTGGTTTTTCCATTGTGCAACAGGTAAGCCAAAATTAAATAATAAAAAATAAAAAAGGGCAATTTATCAGTTTAAAAGTATAATGTTTCACAGCGTTGAATTCTTGCCATCATGAATGACAGACAGGAAACCAGACAGGCACTTTCAAGTTATTTTATCGCAGACAGATTTTACATTAAATTCTCGCGGTCGAAATCTTATGAATTCCTATGTTGAAAGTTTTCGTTAACACTGTCAACAACCAGCACTCTTAATGATTGCCAAAATCTTATTATTTTTAATGATGGAATTTCCAATGCGTACAGAGACAACCAATCATGCTTCCTGTTATTTTCTTGTCAGGCAGCATAAAGAAAGGTGAACTTACAAAAACACACTTGTGATTGATGGCAAGGTGAATGGTTAAAGTTGCTGCACTACAAACTAATTAGACTCGTTGACTTTTTATCTAGGGCGCCAGGAGAAAGTGTGATGTAGGCCTCGAGCTTCCTGGGTCGGAAAATGCGCAGTGGCGTCACAGTCGAGGATCGTTACAATCCTCATAGCTCATTTGATTCAGATATTGTCCTGCAAAAAAAGAGATATGTGCTGTTGCGTTGAAAACATTTATACATGTTTCGGGTATCTTGGTATAACTGATACATATTCTGATATATATGTGAAGAGCCTCCATGAGAAGCGAGTAACCTTAGGACAATAAAACTATGTGGAAACATTTGTAAGGACATGGGGAAGAGAGATAACGAGTAAACCATTGGAATATATATACTTGAATTTCCACGAGAGAGGATAACATTGCAAGAAACCTTAGTGCACAGTCTACTCGAATATTTGCGTAACGTGGCAGAAGTTGGTGAACAACATGAAGTTTGTACGAGCGCCATTTCACAGTTGTTTGTAGCACTTGGTGAACAGTGGACCATGGAATGTTCAGCTGTCGTGACACAGCTCATGCACTGCATGAAAATCGCACATATTAATGCGTTCACTATGGTGTCAAAGTAGCTTAACCACTTTCCTATTCTGTTATTCACTATTAGGCCTACTGCTGCATTACTGCTATTTAACTTTGTCCTTATAACCATGTACTCAAATGGTTCAAATGGCTCTGAGCACTATGGGACTTAACTTCCGAGGTCATCAGTCCCCTAGAACTTGACCTACTTAAACCTAACTGCCGGCCGTTGCGGCCAAGCGGTTCTAGGCGCTTCAGTCTGGAATTGCGCGACTGCTACGGTCGCAGGTTCGAATCCTGCCTCAGGCATGGATGTATGTGATGTCCTTAGGTTAGTTAGGTTTAAGTAGTCCTAAGTTCTAGGGGACTGATGACCGCAGAAGTTAAGTCCCATACGAGGTGCATTCAAGTTCTATGGCCTCCGATTTTTTTTTCTCCAGACTGGAAAGAGATAGAAACATGCGCATTGTTTTAAAATGAGGCCGCGTTCATTGTCAATACATCCCAGAGATGGCAGCACCGTACGGCAGATGGAATTTTACCGCCAGCGGCGAGAATGAGAACTGTTTTAAATACTTAAAATGGCGACGTTTTCCTTACTTGAACAGCATGCAATTATTCGTTTTCTGAATTTGCGTGGTGTGAAACCAATTGAAATTCATCGACAGTTGAAGGAGACGTGTGGTGATGGAGTTATGGATGTGTCGAAAGTGCGTTCGTGGGTGCGACAGTTTAATGAAGGCAGAACATCGTGTGACAACAAACCCAAACAACCTCAGGCTCGCACAAGCTGGTCTGACGACATGATCGAGAAAGTGGAGAGAATTGTTTTGGGGGATCGCCGAGTAACTATTGAACAGATCGCCTCCAGAGTTGGCATTTCCGTGGGTTCTGTGCACACAATCATGCATGACGATCTGAAAATGCGAAAAGTGTCATCCAGGTGGGTGCCATGAATGCTGACAGATGACCAAATGGCTGCCCATGTGGCATGTTGCCAAGCAATGTTGACGCGCAACGACAGCATGAATGGGACTTTCTTTTCTTCGGTTGTGACAATGGATGAGACGTGGATGCCATTTTTCAATCCAGAAACAAAGCGCCAGTCAGCTCAATGGAAGCACACAGATTCACCGCCGCCAAAAAAATTTCGGGTAACCGCCAGTGCTGAAAAAATGATGCTGTCCATGTTCTGGGACAGCGAGGGCGTAATCCTTACCCATTGCGTTCCAAAGGGCACTACGGTAACAGGTGCATCCTACGAAAATGTTTTGAAGAACAAATTCCTTCCTGCACTGCAACAAAAACGTCCGGGAAGGGCTGCGCGTGTGCTGTTTCACCAAGACAACACACCCGCACGTCGAGCTAACGTTACGCAACAGTTTCTTCGTGATAACAACTTTGAAGTGATTCATCATGCTCCCTACTCATCTGATCTGGCTCCTAGTGACTTTTGGCTTTTTCCAACAATGAAAGACACTCTCCGTGGCCGCACATTCACCAGCCATGCTGCTATTGCCTCAGCGATTTTCCAGTGGTCAAAACAGACTCCTAAAGAAGCCTTCGCCGCTGCCATGGAATCATGGCGTCAGCGTTGTAAAAAATGTGTACGTCTGCAGGGCGATTACGTCGAGAAGTAACGCCAGTTTCATCGATTTCGGGTGAGTAGTTAATTAGAAAAAAAATCGGAGGCCTTAGAACTTGAATGCACCTCGTAGTGTTCACAGCCATTTGAGCCATTTTTTAAACCTAACTAACCTAAGGACATCACACACATCCATGCCCAAGGCAGGATTCGAACCTGCGACCGTAGCGGTCGCGCGGTTCCAGACTGTAGCGCCTAGAACCGTTCGGCCACATCGGCCGGCTATAACCATGTACTCACCTGCCCAGATGTTATGTTCCTCTTACCAACGAACTTCACTAATCTCCTCCACTCGCCTAACTTCAATCTGTCCGTATCCCTTTTTAAGTTTCTAATCTGTCTGCGCGATTAAGGGATCTGACATTCCATGCTCCGATGCACAGACCTCCAGTTTTGTCTGTCATGGTGACGCCATCGTCCTGAGTAATCCCCGCCAGGAATTCCGAATGGGCGACTATTTTATCTCCGGAATATTTTATCCAAAAGGATGCCTTCATTTAACTATACAGTAAAGTTTCACGCCCTCGGCTGTAGTTCCCCCTTGCTTTCAGCCTTGCAGTACCAGCATAGCAAGGCCGCTTTGGTTGATGTCACAAGGCCATATCAGTCAGTCATCCAGACTACTGAAAAGGCTGCTGTCCCTCTTCAGGAAGCACACATTTGTCTGGCCTCTCAACAGATACCGTTCCGTTGTGGTTGCACCTATGGTACGGCTACCTGTATTGTAGAGGCACGCAAGCCACTCCACCAACTCCATGGTCCACGGGGAATGACTTTTGGAAGCATGTTTAACAAAAGAGAGGTATTATTGAAGCTTACTACCTAAATGATCTTTGTAAGAGGTCATGACTAAGGAATTTATTGCTAGCGCACTCGAGCAGATGTAATTTCGATGAATTGCTCACGCGCTGCATGCGATATGTAAGTTATAAGAGAATCTCAGACCAGAGAGCAGTGTTGGCTGCAGTACGAACTGTGTAGCGGTAGGAGTAAGTAGTAGCTAGCAGTCTGGTGTGTCGAGTTGGCTGGGCTGGTCGTGGGGAGCGATGGCGGTGCCTGAACGATATAGTACAAGGTAAAAGCAGTCTCGCGCATATGTACTATTGTTATATCAAGTCCCATGCAAATGTTTTTAAAAAAATCTCTTAATAATAATCTTTCTTATAAAAATTAAGTTTTGACAATCATTCATCTCAATTTAAAGAATTTACTAATTTCTCCAACCCATGGTCGTCCCGATTATTGTAAAGAAAAATCAGTTGTTTCTTTTTATACGTGACAAATCTATGGGCCAGCATTGCACTGGGCTGTGCCAGAAAAATTTCATATAGGAGCAGATATATACGCGTTATCCGGCGGCTTCATTGAGGTATGAACTTTCAATTTATTCAGTATGATCTTTCAGGGCCATGACGCTTCAGCGATATGACTGGGAAACACTGCAGCATCCATGGTACAGCCCGGATCTTTCACTTCGTGTTTTTCACATCTTTGGCGACCTGGAGAAAGACATGCTTGGACATTGATTTCAGTCGGATGAGCAAGTGCATGAGTGGGTGCGGTTATGGATCCGTTAGCGGCCGACCGCGCTCCGCGGAACAGGAATTGATCGTCTTGTCTCCCAGTGGGATGAACATTTTAATGAGTGTGGTGAATACTTTTGGATGGTTGTGGCTGTGGCAGGTGTTCAGTATTCATTTGACTGACCCTCATAGAAAGTATGAGCATTATTTTACGCTGGTCACATATAAGAAATTACAAAGTTTAAAGAAAATAAATTAGTCTGTAGATATAGTATTACAACTTTGGATTACGTATATAGTGCGGCGTCGTGTTTACAATAATGATGAGAGAAGGAAGTGGGCTGGCACACAGTGCATTCCTCTACAATAACACCAGGGGAGTCGAGCGGTTCTAGGCGCTTAAGTCCGGAAGCGCGCTGCTGCTACAGTCGCAGGTTCGAATCCCGCCTCGGGCATGGATGAGTGTGATGTCCTTAGGTTAGTTAGGTTTAAGTAGTTCTAAGTCTAGGGGACTGATGACCTCAGATGTTAAGTCCCATAGTGCTTAGAGCAATTTGAACCATTTTTGTGCCTTCCCTTAGGATTCGCCCATCCCTACTGACACGGTAGCCGCCCGCAGTCGGCTTTCCAGACCACCTTTCCTGTGGCTCATCCATTTCTTCTGCAGAGGTGTGGAGTTCATTAAATAAAGAATCATGCATCTAAATAGTTAGAAAATAAGATGAAAAAATGAGATGGAGGTCAGTGTCTCGATCCTTGCAATCATTATCCTTACCCTCGATACTGACAAACAGATTTCTATAAATCGATTGTCATCATACAGATTTCTGTAAACCGCTGCAACAAAAAATAAAACACGACATGTATCAGCCGAATACTGGACGAGGCCTTTCAGTCTCTGTGCTGAAAGCTATAATTTAGAACGAAAGTAATTGTAGCCATAAGAACAGAGGCAGTCTTCTAATTTTGCCATCAACTAAAATAACTTTACATAGAAATGTGAACCCGACAGCATTTCTCAGAGATCTCGAGGGGAAAATGGTGCTTGATTGCAGTCTCCTGTTTTTAAAGATGTACCAAGAACTTACGCAACGTATTGGAACATTTCTGTGCAGACAGCCGTAAAGCTCATCGTTTTCCGTGGGCACTGCGATGAAGATTGAAGGCAATGTCAATATATGCCTCTTGCAGGTCATTTAGACAGTGTGAACATGAGTGATGTTACAGTATAAGGTCACATTTTTCGGCGCGCGTACCATGTGTGCCTGCCGACGTCAAATCAGTAAGTTTATTGAAAAGCGTAGATCATTGGACGATGTCGAACAAACGAACGGTCAGCATTCATGAAACTCCGTACCCCAAACAGAACGTAACGGACCAGGAAGATTCATCGACAGTAATAACAGGTACTCTGACATCTCACGGAACATAAGTAGGGCAGCGAATGGTGATGCCCAGCGAGGTTTCGGTGGAGTTTACGGAGGTCGAAAGGTGTCAGGTAGAAATTGTTAGAATGTGGTACTTTTATATCGATCGTAGCGACAATGTCGAGAGGTCTCTTAACAATGAGAATATGTGTATGTAAAACAGATAGTCATTTCTGTGCCCTGTTTTCGCTTCACAACGAGGGATGTAATTTGTTTTTGGCATTTCGTTAAGAAATATTCTGAAACACGGTAGCAGTTCGCCATTGTTATGTAAATGAGAAATTGTTATTCGGAAAAGTTATGATCGTTTGTGAAATTAAAAGGAACACTTATTCGAAAAATTGTGCTTAAGAATATGGGAATGGAAACGGCGAATGGAAATGTATCCCAAAATGAACTAATGCTATACAGTGGCTTCAAGAGCAGAAAGAAGCAAGCACAATGCGAACACTTGGGACGAATAAAAGCTAGCCACAGTGAACTACTTATATGGATAGTGTTGCCATCCGTCCCAATATGTCGGGACCGTCACCGTTACGGACCTTCCTGTCCCAACATCCCGACAAGACACAATTTTGTCCACATTTTGCAAAGTACTGTTACGAGCTTGGCTCAAGTACTGAAGAAACGCAATCCTGTTAGCGCAACATGTATATGCAGCCTCAGTCTCGATAATTGAAGTAAGAAGTATATTAATCGACACTCAGAGATGTCTGATTGCAAGGAAGTTTTAATGGCATGCAAACCAAAATGAATTTGAACAAATTAAAGAATGAGGACGTTATCCAAGAAGTGATTAATCTGATTTCGAAACCTGAGGAAGAGACAATGGCTTGCTCTACCACAGCATTTGGTTACTTAGAGAAATGGGCTATTTGAATACGTAGGCTTTCCCGTCGTAATAAGTGTTGAAAGTCTCTTCGGGTTTGCTGCCGTATCCTAAAATCGACTTGACTCGATATTTCGGCGATCCAACTGGTCGCCATCTTCAGGAAAATGTTGCTTCTGCTGATGAGTCCCGCTTTCCGGACGCAACACCACTGTGGAAAGAGTATTTTCACTGATGTCGGACCAGTGCACTGATGAAAGGAATCGACTGCTGCTGTGGAATCAATCTAACAGAGCCAGTTTAACTACATGGTGACTTGCATGGAGTTCTCAGCGGGAGTCATCAGCAGAAGCAGCATTTTCCTGAAGATGGCGACCGGTTGGCGTACGAATTAAAATTAGCAGGAGCGAAAGTGACGGAAAAGGAAAAGTTAGATTACATGTTGAGATACTTGCCGGAATATTTGAGCTATACTAGGGACTTAATCGACATTTTGAAAGAAGATCAGGCAGTCGAAAAAATCAAAGTAAAATTCAAACGGTGGGTTTAAAAGAGAAGAATCAAAATCCAATAGATTTCTCACTGAAAAGAAGACAAGTACGAGTTACCAGGAACAGTTATGTGACGGATGTGGTAAACAAGAACATTTAAAGAAGGGCAGTAGCCAGGCAGAAAGAAGCAGAGATTTGTGTACAAGCGGCGGTCAAGTTCGAGTAGGCAGTCGCGGCAGTTGGCAACATAGGCGAAGCGAGCACCGTAGTGGAGATAACAGTAACTGGTTATGAGGTTGAATTAAACAGTACGTTCAAGAGGCGGTTGTCAGCCATTAAGTCGAGGGTATTAGAAAAATGGAAACGACATGACCAGCTTTATGATGGAGGTACAACCCACGATGGCACCGTACAGACTGATTGGTTATTAGGTAATGACTGTACAGATGACGTTGTTAATAACGAAAATTATTTTTCTGAGTGCGTGACTTTAAAAGACCACGTGAATGTGAAAATTATAGACGATTAAGTTTTGCAAGCAACAAAAATAGGAAATATAATTAGTTATTTTCCAGTTTATGATGACATGATTCAAACTGAAATGAAAAATGTATTTTAGGCGTTACGTCAAAGACATAGGTAGAAATTTGATTAGCGTAATCGATAGGAATTTGATTAGCTACGTTAAAGCGCGAAATAAAAACTGTATCTATAGAGAATATTGCAAACGTTTTTGATAAAGACAATAACTTACTTTCAATTGCTTTGAAAGAAGATAAGCTGTACAAAATGATAAATAGCATTTATAAGAAAGAGAAATTGCATACTACACTTGGACTGTTAAATTTTAACGATTTGAGTACGCTGTGTAAACATTAGTTAGCAGATGAGTTGCCAGCAGATTGTGAGTCAAAGTGTATGAAGTGTAAAGCTTGTATTAAAAATGAAGTGCATAATTTATCTTTTGAAAACAATAGAAGTCAATCAAAAGAAGTGCTAGAGATTACAAAATTTGAATGGGCCTCACACAACTCATGATTTGCGTAAGGAAAGATATCGATGATTGTAGTAAAGCAGCTAGAATCTACACTATCAAATCTAAAAACAAAATTTATGATTGTTTTGTGGGATACGTTAATGAAACTGAAAATTTAACTGGTAAAGCTGCTAAGAAGTTGAGATGCGAAAGAATATTTACGTTCAGATGTTAGTGAATTTAGGCAAGACAGAAAGGAATCATTTTAAATGCTGAACTGTCTTAAAAGCATGTCCTCTCTATGTGCATGAATTTCAGTGGTATAACTGGAAGATATGATAAGTCCATTATGGATATGTCAAGATGTTTGTTATCTGAACCAAGAGTAGATAGAAGATTTTGGCCTGAAGTAGTTTGTGCAGCTGTGTACCTTAAAAACAGAACTTTTGGTAATACTATTGAAAGATAAACTCCTTATGATATATCCTTTGGAAGGAAACCTAAAGTTAAATGTTTAAGTTGCGTGGAAGTAGAATTTTTGTTTGTGTACCAGAACAGTTGAGAAAGTTAAAGGGAGATTGCAAAGCAGACTTTGGAATTTTAATAGGTAGTGGGATACAGAGTAATAATTAACAATGAAGTTATCTTTGCCAGACACGTTGATATTGTGGAAGGAAACATTCAGTGTATTGATCTAAAGGACTAAGATTCAGGAAGTGAACATTTTAGTGTTTCTGAATGCAAAAGCATAGACAATAAATCATTACTTGAGCAAATGGAAGAAAAGGATATCAAGGGATGTCAGACAGTCATAAATCAGAACAAAAATATAAGTTGAGAAGATCAAATAGAGAACGTAGAGTGCCTGATAGAGTTATGATTATGTTATGAGTAAATTCACTTGTGTAGTGCTGATAGTCCAGAAAATTTGGAGGAGGTGATAAATAATAATGAGCAGAAGCTTGGAAGGAAGCAATGGATAAGGAAATCGAATGCTTAAGTAAAAAATAAAAAGGGGGAACTAATAATCATACGACTGAATGTAAATGTTCTAGATGTAAAGGATTTTCTTTACAAAAAATAAATAAAATCAAATAACAGTTGTAAAGCGATATTATTTGTAAGGGATTTGCAACAAAAAGCAACTGTGGATGATATTTACTCACCATTTGTTGTGATGCAAACATTGAAACTTGTGCTGTCATACTGTTGTCAAAAGAGTCTGGTGTAGAACAAACGCATACAGAGACTGCATTTCTAAGTGGTAAAGTTTTCTCAGAAATTAATGTAAAGCGACCTCCAGCATATTAGGACGAAACAGGCAGAGTTTTTACTTATTTAAGGCATTACATGGTTTGAGAGTAAGTCTAACGCATGGTATGATTATTTGGATGACTTTTTGAAAACTATAGTGTTTAAAAGCAGTAAATATGATTATTGACTTTGTGTACTGATGGCTGCAAATTATAGTATCTATAGAATTATATTTCTTGATTATTTGTTGATTGGTGGTAAAAATAAAATATAAGAAATCAAGGGTCTGTTACCCAAGTGATTTCAAATAAAAGACTGAGGCGAGTAAAGAATTATGTTGGGATAAATATGGAGTATAATTATGTAGAAAATACAGGGCGATTCGAAAAGAATACCAAAACTTTAGGAATTTAAAACTCTGCAACGACAAAAGGCAGAGCTAAGCACTATCTGTCGGCGAATTAAGGGAGCTATTAAGTTTCATTTAGTTGTACATTTGTTCGCTTGAAGCGCTGTTGACTAGGCATCAGCGTCAGTTGATGCTAAGATGGCGACCGCTCAACAGAAAACTTTTTGTGTTATTGAGTACGGCAGAAGTGAATCGACGACAGTTGTTCAGCGTGCATTTCGAACGAAGTATGATGTTAAACCTCCTGATAGGTGGTGTATTAAACGTTGGTATAAACAGTTTACAGAGAAAGGGTGTTTGTGCAAAGGGAAAAGTTCTGGACGGCCGAGAACGAGTGATGAAAATGTAGCACGCATCCAGCAAGCATTTGTTCGCAGCCCAGGAAAATCGACTCGCAGAGCTAGCAGAGAGCTGCAAATTCCACAATCAACTGTATGGAGAGTCCTACGAAAAAGGTTAGTTATGAAACCTGAACGTCCACTACCCGAGGCGATGGATCGGCCGCCAGGCAGCCCGTGACAGAGCACTTCATCACTGGCCTCCAAGAAGTCCTGATCTTACCCCCTGCGATTTTTTCTTATGGGGGTATGTTAAGGATATGGTGTTTCGGCCACCTCTCCCAGCCACCATTGATGATTTGAAACTAGAAATAACAGCAGCTATCCAAACTGTTACGCCTGATATGCTACAGAGAGTGTGGAACGAGTTGGAGTATTGGGTTGATATTGCTCGTGTGTCTGGAGGATTGTTGTATCAATGGAATTATAGAGTCACGAAACAATGTAGCAGACATTGTTACCATCTCTCTGTAAAATTTCGAGAAATGTTGAATCTGCCTCGAATGCAATATAAATGTGAGGAGGCGTATCGGAATGTGGTACATCGATGGTATCGACAGTGTCGAGGGAGCTCTGTATTTAACTTTTCGTTAATAGATCTTAATAACATATTATCAATCGATAAATACTCTGCTCAGACAGGAGAAGGATGATCTACGTCCAGTCAAAGTTCAATGTGGAAAGGGGCACCCAGGGAGCACCGTTCGTAAGACGCATAGCAAGTGCATAGGATGTTACAGTCATATCATATAGCTTTTTTGAGACAATAACGAGTACAGATGAAAAAGTCTAACAAATACCTGCAAGATACGTAACATTGTTACCAGCATTTTGGGCCAAAAACAAGAGGACAAATCTGCAAGTACTGATTAGAAGTCGGCAATCGCTATATAGATGTCGTAGCATTTGTGGCTCATGGTTTAACGTCAGATGTTCTGATTGGCAGTGATATACCGGGTTGGTATAATTAAGTACAGCTGCACGTAGAGGTCCAGTGTGGGCTGTAATTATCGTATGACTGCAAAACATGGTAAATATTTAATGCGTTAATGCGAAAGTGATTTACCCTGGAAAAAAAATAGTTCCAGTTTTGATCAGAAGGTGCAAATGTGGCGCTCTGAATGTAAGAAAGACGTATAGTAATGTTTCCATATGTAATGGATTAGGAGTGGGACATGGGCAGAAAAGGCCAAACAGGTGGGCAAAGCCTAATCTTGACTTTATTATTAAATGTGAAACGTGATCGTGTTTATTAAACTGGTGTTTGTATGTGTCTGGTTGGTACATTATGTAATCAGAAGTATCCAGACACCCCCAGAAACATACGTTTTTCGTATTAGGTGTAGTGTGGTGCCACCTAGTGCTAGGTACTCCATATCAGCAAGCTCAGTAGTCATTAGACATCGTGAGAAAGCAGAATGGGGAGCTCCGCGGATCTCCGGACTTGGAACGTGGTCAGATGATTGGGTGTCACTTGTGTCATACGTCTGCAAGTGAGATTTCGACACTCCTAAACATCCCTAGGTCCACTATTTCCGATGTGATAGTGAAGTGGAAATGTGTAGAGACACCTACAGCACAAAAGCGTACAGGCCGACTTCGTCTGAACGGATTTCATGGTCGAACGGCTGCTCTTAAGCCACACTTCACACCGGTAAATGCCAAACGACGCTTCGCATTGTGTAAGGAGCTTAAACATTGGACGATTCAACAGTGGAAAAACGTTGTGTGGAGTGACGAGTCACGGTACACAATGCGGCGATCCGATGGCAGGGTGTGGGTATGGGGAATGCCTGGTGAACGTCATCTGCCAGCGTGCGTAGTGCCAACATTAAAATTCGGGGGCGGTGGTGTTATGGTGTGGTCGTGTTTTACATGGAGGAGACTTGCACCCCTTGTTGTTTTGCGTGCCACTATCACAGCGCAGGCCTACATTGATGTTTTAAGCACCTTCTTGTTTCCCACTGTTGAAGAGCAATTCGGAGATGGTGACTGCATTTTTCAACACGATCTACCATCTGTTCATTACGAAACGACCTGTGGCGGAGTGGTTACACGACAATAATATCCCTGTAATGGACTGGCCTGCACAGAGTCCTGACCTGATTCCTAGAGAAGACCTTTGGGATGTTTTGGAACGCCAGCTTCCTGTCAGGCCTCACCGACCGACATCGATACCTTCTCCTCAGTGCAGCACTTCGTGAAGAACGGGCTGCCATCCCCCCAAGAGACCTTTCAGCATCTGATTGAACGTATGCCTGCGAGAGTGGAAGCTGTCATCAAGGCTAAGAGTGGGCCAACACCAAATTGAATTCCAGCATTACGAACGGATGGCGCCACGAACTTGTAAATCAGTTTCAGCCGGGTGTCCGGATCCTTTTGATCACATAGAATATCCGTGAAATTGGTGGAACTTATTTTGATCACGAAATAAATAATTCTCAGCGCAGGACAACAGAACTTTATTACAATTAAATTTTGAACGGAAATATGCGCAGCTCACGTTACGCGATGTGAAATCCAGGCTTGCCGGTACATCACACAAGTCGCCTGCGGGAGAGTAATCCGTTTTAATGACATTTACACAGGCTATTTTGACTGCAAAACATGACTTGGATTAAAATGTTGCCCCTGAATATTGCCAATCTTTATGGTTAGTCTTCCAGACAGTGTCTGTACCAGGACTGTTAATTTAATTACACAGCAAATGGAAATAAAATTTAACGCATTCGACTTTCTGATAAAGCTGCTTGAAAACTCACTAGACAGAATTTTACTGAGATCTTCCTCTGACCTAAAATATTATTTTCACAAATAACGCTATGACAATCGCTGCGCCTTACAATGGGCATGAATTTTGATGATAATTAAATTTATTGGGCTACTTGTGCGAACGGAACGCTCGTCTGTTCTGGAACCTGTTACTATTAAGATAATGATGACAGTGCAAAAAATCAGATTTCATTTACCGTACTTGCGATGTTCAATACACGACGGTATCTTATCACTTTTCATAAATATGTTTTGCAACACACAATTCGCGAATTGTAATGCGAGTATACAAAACACATTCATAAAGGTAAAGAATGAGAAATGAGGAGCTAAACTTAACGACTGACAAATGAGAGCAAGGCTACAAGTGACTACGCTTCATTGAGCCAGAACTACAGTACACATTTTCATACATTTCTCACAACTAGACAAGTTAGCAAAATATTTCTTAATACTTATCCTGTGCACT
Organism: Schistocerca piceifrons; assembly: GCF_021461385.2. Lineage (NCBI taxonomy): Eukaryota > Metazoa > Arthropoda > Insecta > Orthoptera > Acrididae > Schistocerca > Schistocerca piceifrons. Next base: position 448,883,842 of record NC_060138.1, on the reverse strand, counting down.
ATTACTTTCCTTGACACTTGTTTCTGTTATAAAAGAAAACCATATGTTGCATTATAATAGTCCTACAGCAAACTTCAGCCATAGACGATGTTGCAATAATTAGAAATTACTTAAATTAACTTAAAAATTCCTCTAAATTCCTCTTTTGATATTCTTGCATTCATATAATCTCATTTTCACGAAATTTTCATCAGAACGTTTTATTACAAAATCATTTTTAAATAATGCTGCCTGCACTGCACAGTATGTCAGCTTCCATTCTTCTCAAAAATATATAGCGCGACAGTCGAACACACACTGACTGCTATTCTCTTCAAAAGAAGTAACCTCTGTGATCAATATCTTGGTGTCAGGAACAGACTTAGAAAGAATTTGATTACATCGATACTACGGAGACTGAGTGCAATTATCAGATTCACAACTTCGTTCACAATGACGGCCAAAACGTCTTGAAAATCGTCATGGCAAATAAGACAGTCCCCTTTCAACTGCCGCTTACACAATTTGTTAAGTATGAGTACCGAAGATGTCGACGAGATGCTGCATCTATAAGACGACATGAATAACAGACAGTTGTTCGCAGCAATTCCTGGAATCTGAGCAATATCTTCGTGGACTTCAGATCAGGCTGAAACCGAACAAGTTTCTGATAAACGCGTTCTTTTAGTTATTCCAGAGCCAAAACTCAGATGGAGTCAAATCACGTGACCTTGCAGGCCATGTGTCTAGAAAAACTCTGGAGATAATACGTTCGTGGAAGATTGCATTAAGCACATTTTTCACTGGGCAAGCGACATGAGCTATTGTCCCATCTTGCGTGAAAACAGTGGTTCCACACATTTACACTCTTCCAAAGCAGAAATCACATGGTGTACAACGAGGTCTCGATAACGTGCAGACGTCACGGAACATCTGGATGTACTTTCTTCAAAGAAGAACGGACTGAGAATAAAAGTGCTTATGGGTCCACACCACAAAGTCATATACGGCGAGTGCAATGGCTATTTATGAACACTGCGCGGTTTAACGGTACCTCGAATTCGGCAGTTTATTCATTGCAACATGTGGTGTAAAATGTGCCTCTCCATTCCATAATATTTTCCGGCCACAAGACCTCAACTTCCATCTGTGCCAGAAACAGAAGAAGAGAGTCAGAACATTGCTGCAGATAATGAGGTTTCAGTTGCTGCATCATCTGCGTCTTGTGTAGGTATCCGTGAAAAAGAGATCGCAAGACTTTCCGTACCATTGACCAAGCGATGACAGTTCTCGTGACACCACAAGAGCGCTAGCGCTACCCGGGGCCCGTGCTCCATGGTCAGTTACAGCAACTGCAACATCCTCAATATTCACTACGATAGAACGCTTTCCTCTTGCAAGCGCCACATCAAACTCACCAGTGTTTTCGAATTTCATTACGGTATTCTTTAAACCATTTAATGACATCAGTCCTACACCCAGACCTTTCCGTCGCCGATAGTGTCTCAATGCAGCACTGTAACTGCTGCCGTTCACATAAAACAGTTTCACCAACAGCGCACCGTCTCTCTTCTCGATAGCCATACTGTTCACTCACGCTATGATTTGTCAAATGACGGTGTCCGTGTCGACAGTCATACGAACAGTGTACAGCGCCTGGTGGCCACATTAGGGACTAACTTGTTTTCCAGCGTATATCGATTCCGCGTAACGCATTAGCATATTTACCAAGTCTCGCTGCCGTACAATAATTACAGCCCACACCGGATCTCCGTTAATGGCTGCAATTTAATTATAAGCACCCAGTATTACCAGAAAAAGTTATAAAAATTGGGAAAATAACACCATGTGCAATGTATTTCCTGAAACCGTTATATGGAAAGGTGGAAGTGATAGCACCAGCATACGGGCAATGAAGAACAGGGAACGGTCGCAGGTTCGAATCCTGCCTCGGGCATGGATGTGTGTGATGTCCTTAGGTTAGTTAGATTTAAGTAGTTCTAAGCTCTAGGGGACTGATGACCACAGAAGTTAAGTTCCATAGTGCTCAGAGCCATTTCAACCATTTTTGAAGAACAGGGATGGAAAACAAGGGCACCGTTGGCAACTTCATAATGGCATACCCGTCCGGGCCATGGGAGCGACGAGTGTTCTGTGAGAAAAGCGGCTCAGAGAATAACGAAATATTTAACGTCTTAGAAGATGGAGCCGAGAGAATCAAGTTTTACAAGAGGAACGGCGCATTTGCTTAAAGGAGGTTATTAGAAGACATCTGTGCATATTTTTCATATCTACCAGGGGAAACTGGGGGAGTGTCGCAAAAATTCCGTGCGACTGAAAGCAAAACTCCAAGTGTGAAACAATACCCCATTCCCGTCAAATACACAGAAGCAACCTGACAGAAAAACGAGTAATGAAGTTGACAAACATATCATGTGCTGGATAAAAAGAAACACATAAACCAGACCAGAACTGTGCAAAAAACAAAAAAAGTAAGTAGTTTCCGGATTCAAGAAAACTGAGTAATTGGCTAGAAGCATATGGAGCACGACCTCAGCTTCTACAGGATATCTTCCGACAGTTCTCGGGAAAAACATTGCTCAATGAAGTGGATATAGTTGAGTCATGCCGAAAGTATACTCCGTTTATGTTCGACGGGAATCAGTACGTGTAACAGACTTCCATGTGGCTTCAAGGACGAGAATTCAGTTTTTGTGTGGGCAACAAACGAAGTCTAGACGCCAGAACTAAATATGTTCTGCACGACGTATATTGATGACGACATTATAATTGTGTCACCTATTTTTGTCGATCACTAGCAACCTATGTATAAGATTTTGGAAGTTATCGGACCATGTGGAGTCTTATTGAGACTGGATGAGCCCGCGCTATCCGTAAACCATGTCAAATTCTTCGGATTTCAAGTTTCGTGAAAAGGAATTTGGCCAATTAATGGAAAGATCACCGAGATAGTTAACATGAAAAGACCGTCGACAATACTAGCAGTTCGTCAGTTATAGTATTATGTTCTCTTTGTCAGGGACAAGTGCTGAATTTCGCATGATTATTGGCTTCATTGTACGAGCTGATCAACAGGGGAGGGAGTGGGCTTGGAGTCAGGAGCTAGAGAGATTTTTAACAAAGCTTAGCAAGCGTTTTAGGACTGTGTGTGTTCGCACGTCCAGACTACACAGCGCCCTTTCGCCTCTATTGCGATGTATTGGGCCATGTTATTGATAGTTGGGAGCTCCAACGTTAGGAGCGTTACGGGGCCCCTTAGGGACACGGCTGCCAAGAAGGGAAAGAAATCCAAAGTGCACTCCGTGTGTATACCGGGTGGAGTCATTCCAGATGTGGAACGGGTCATCCCGGATGTCATGAAGAACAGAGGGTGCAGCCAACTGCGGGTGGTTGCTCACGTCACTACCACTGATGTGTCTCACTTTGGATCAGAAGAGATTCTCTTTGGTTTCGAGCGGGTAACAGAAGTGGTAAAGGCTGCCAGTCTTGCTTGCAAGATGAAAGCAGAGCTGACCATTTTCAACAAGGTCGACAGGACCGATTGCGGACCTCTGGTACAGAACCGAGTGGAGGGTCTGAATCAGAGGCACAAACGGTTCTGCGACAGTGTAGGCTGCAGATTCCTCGACTTGCGCCAAAGGGTGGTTGGGTTTCGGGTTCCGCTGAATAGGTCAGGCGTCCACTATACGCAGGAGGCGGCTACACGGGTAGCAGGGGCTGTGTGGCATGGACTGGGCGGGTTTTTAGGTTAGAGGGTCTCGGGAAAACACAAGAAGGGCTTCACTCTCAGAGGGTGCAAGCCGAACACAATAAGAACGTAGATACAGGAACCATCGATATAACAGTTGTAAATCGTCGTAGCTGTGTTGGGAAAGTACCAGAGCTCCAACCTCTAATAGAAAGCACTGATGCTCAAATCGTTATAGGCACTGAAAGCTGGCTGAAGCCGGAGATAAGCTCAGCCGAAATTTCTGCGAAGAACCTAACGGTGTTCCGAAAGGATAGGCTAAACTCGGCTGACGGTGGCGTGTTTGTTTTTATTAGAACTATGTCGAAGTAGATAGTTCCTGTTAGTATGGGCAGAGGTCATTGCTGGCAACCGGAATAAAATAATAATTGGATCCTTTCACCGACCTCCTAATTCGCATGATACAGTTGCTCAAGGATTCAAAGAAAACTTGAGTTCGATTTCAAACACGTACCCAACTCATACGATTATAGTTGGTGGTAACTTTAATTTACCCTCTCTATGTTGGCGAAAATACATGTTTAATTCCGGAGGTACACATAAAACATCATCCGAAATTGTGCTAAGCGCATTCTCTGAAAACTATTTCGAGCAGTTAATTCATGAGCCCAAGTGAATAGTAAACGATTGTGAAAACACACTTGACCCCTTAGGAACAAATAATCCTGAGTTAATAACGAGCATCAAAACGGATACAAGGATTAGTGAACACAGGGTTGTCATAGCGAGATTGAATATTGTAACCACCAAATCCTCCAAAAATAAACGAAAAATATACCTATTCAAAAAGCAGGTAAAAATTCACTTGACGCCTTCCTGAGAGACAATCTTCAATCCTTCCAAATTAATAACATAAATTTAGACCAGATGTGGCTTGAATTCAAAGAAATAGTATCGGCAGCAATTGAGAGATTTATACGAAATAAATTAACAAACGACGGAGCTGATCCTCCTTGGCACACAAAACGGGGCAGATCACTGTTGCAGAAACAACGAAACAAACATGCCAAATTTAAACAGACGCAAAATCCCCAAGATTGGCGATCTTTTACAGAAGCCAGAAATTTAGCGAGATACTTATAACAGTTTCCACAACGAAATTTTGTCTCGAAACGTGGCAGAAAATCCAAAGAGATTCTGGTCATATGTGAAGTATGTTAACGGCAAGAAACAATCAATGCCCTCTCTGTGCGATAGCAGTGGAGATACTATCGAAGACAGTATTGCCAAGGCAGAGTTACTAAACACAGCCTTCCGAAATGCCTTCACAAAAGAAGACGAAGTAAATATTCCAGAATTCGAATCAAGAACAGCTGCCAACATGAGTGACGTAGAAGTAAATATACTCGAAGTAGGGAAGCAACTTAAATCACTTAATAAAACCAAGTCTTCTGGTACAGATTGTATACCAATTAGGTTCCCTTCGGAGTATACCGATGCCTTAGCTCCTTACTTAACAACCATATGCAACAGTTTGCTCGATGAAAGATCCATACCCAAAACTGGAAAGCTGCACATGTCACACCAATATTCAAGAAAGGTAGTAGGAGTAATCCACTTAATTGCACGTCCATATCAAGTTCGATGTGCAGCAGTATTCTGGAACACATATTGTGTTCGAACATTATAAATTACCTGGAAGAAAACGGTCTATTGACACACAGTCAACATGGGTTTAGAAAATATCGGTCTTCTGAAACACAACTATTTGTTCGCAAGAGGTATGGAATGCTATTGGCAAGGAATTTCATAACAATTCCGTATCCGTATTTCTGGATTTCCGGACGGCTTTTGACACTGTACCACAGCAAAAACGTGTGCTTATGGAATATCGCCTCAGTTATGTGGCTGGATTTGTGGTTTCCTGTCAGAGAGGTCGCAGTTCGTAGTAATTCACGGAAAGTCATCGAGTAAAACAGAAGTGATTTCTGGCGTTCCCCGAAGAAGTGTTATTAGGCCCTTTGCTGTTCCTTACCTATATAAACGATTTGAGAGTTAATCTGAGCAGCCGTATTAGGTTGTTTGCGGATGATAGTATCGTTTATCGACTAATAAAGTCATCAGATCATTCAAACAAGTTTCAGAACGATTTAGAAAAGATATCTGAATGGCGTGAGAATTGGCAGTTGACCCTAAATAACGAAAAGTGTAATGTCATCTACATGAGTGCTAAAAGGAATTCGTTAAACTTCGGTTACACGATAAATCAGTCAAATTTAAAGGCGGGAAATTCAACTAAGTACCTAGGAATTACAGTTACAAACAACTTAAATTGGAAGGAACACATAGAAAATGTTGTGGGGAAGGCTAACCAAAGACTGCGTTTTATTGGCAGGACAGTTAGAAAATGTAGCAGATCTACTAAGGAGACTGCCTACACTACGCTAGTCCGTCCTCTTTAAGAATACTGCTGCACTATGTGGGATCCTTACCAGATAGGACTGACGGAGTACATGGAAAATGTCCAAAGAAGGGTAGCACGTTTTGTATTATCGCGAAATATGGGAGAGAGTGACACTGAAGTGATACAGGATTTGGGCTGGACATCATTAAAAGAAAGGCGTTTATCGTTGTGACGGAATCTTCTCACGGAATTCCAATCACCAACTTTCTCCTGCGAATGCGAAAATATTTTGTTGGTGCCGACCTACATAAGGAGAAACGATCACCATGATGAAATAAGGGAAATCAGAGCTCGTACGGAAAGATATAGGTGTTCGTTCTTTCCGCGCACTATACGATATTGGTTGTGAAGGTGGTTCGATGAACCCTCTGCCAGGCACTAAAATGTGATTTGCAGAGTATCCATGAAGATGTAGATGTTTACGACAGGTTGATGAGGAGGGAATTTGTGAGTAGTAACGACACAAAACCGAAAACTACAAATGTGGAAACGCGGTATTTCATGACGGTATTAGAGATGCTGGCGATAGTGTTTGCTGTAAAGCGGTTTAGAGATTATATGGTGAGAAGAAAGACATGTCTGCGTGCCAACCACTAAGCGATGGTGTATCTAAACTCACCCCGATTCACAAGCATCCGTGTCGTGTGTTGGACAATGCTGGTCCAAGAATACGATCTCAAAATACGATTCTGTAAAGGAAAACAAAACAAACTACCTGATCGGCTCAGCTGTCATCTCCTGTACGGCATCGGTGACGATCAGTGTTCGCCGAATTGATCAAATATTAATGGAAATGATGACACAATGGGACCATAAATTGTGGAAGGAAGTTTGTAACAGCACAAGACATTTTTTTTTTCGAAAATTTGTGGTAAGTTCATATGGGACGAACCTGCCTAGGTCAACGGGCCCTAGGCTTACACACTATTTAATCTAACTTAAACTAACTTACGGTAAGGACAACACACCCACCCTTGCCCGAGGGAGGACTCAAATATCCGACGGGGGGTGCCGTGCGAACCATGGCAAGACGTCCCAGACTGCGGCTGCCCCGCGCGGCAACGGCACAAGAGCTTCAGCTAAACACGAGGAAATGAAAAGATTTCATTTAGAACGACGTCTATGGTGAGGATCCACACCTTATCGTGCACAATTAAGAGAGGTATCTGTGTCAAGTGGAATGTGATGAATCGGAGGTGGGAGATTTGGCTATCAGAGGAGTGTGATAAGAATGTACCATTGTTATCATGGCCGCAATGGCACCAACCCGTAAAATTGTACAGAGCTGTTAACAAGGAATGGGATACAAGGCACTGCGGAAAAGGACTGCAACGATCGCAAAGAACTGTGACGTGCATCAGCCCATAAAACCTCTGAATACAAGTGACGAGTTTCAGGCTATAAAACCAGATATACCGAAACAGATGTTCTAAGTGGATTTCTATGGACCACTATCCAAGAGTGATTTGGGAGACAATACGTCTTTTTATTGGTGGTTGTTGTCACTAACATGTCCTTCAGTACGCCTTCGGCGCGAGGGCTAACCGAGCGGTTAGAGGGGCCTTGTGATGGTCCGCGCGTCTCCCCCCGTTGGAGGTTCGAGTCCTGCCTCGGGCATGGGTGTGTGTGCTGCGCTTAGCGTAAGTTAATTTAAGTTAGATTAAGTAGTGTGTAAGCCTAGGGACCGATGACCTCAGCAGTTTGGTCCCATAGGATCTTACCACAAATTTCCAATTTTTTTGCAGTACACAGTCGCACCAGGACGAAACAGTGCATCCGGATTCTGAAACAATTGTACTTAACCAGCATGAGCACTGTCTCAGTTCACGCCACACTATTCATATTGCCCAAGTAGAAGAACAAATTAGCAAAGGATGGGATAAAAGTCACCCTTCGTCGATTCAAAATCCTCAATCGAATGTGGCCAAAAGAAATATGCGTCAGTTCGGAGTAGACTTCAGGATGTTAGCGTCGTACAAGCACTCAGCATCGGTCCGATTTCTTCTAGAAATCGAGAGATATTTTAGTGAAACAGTGCATTGTAGCATGGATATAGGACATTGAAAGAAGAAAGTGATTTGTCGCTAAAGGGGTTGTAAAAGGACAAATGAATGATGAAAGTGAAGATTTCTTAGAGAGAATCGAAAAGGCGCGAGGGTACTTAGCTATTGGAGGCTGATACCAGAGAGGAATGGGCACGGAAAGACCTTCAAAGAACACGGCCTCGTCAAAGAATCACAAACTAAAAGAAATCCATCGAAAATAGATTGGGCGTTATACAGTCGAAAGGTTGTGGCCGAATGCTTACCTGTTAGTAGAACGCACGATATTATATCACAGACACAGTCCCTTTGATCAGAGATATCACTAAGCCCACCCAAAGATGTAAACAACCATGCATGAGCCGGCCGCTGTGGTTGAGCGATTCTAGGCGCTTCAGTCCGGCGCAGCGCGGCTGCTACGGTCGCAGGTTCGGATCCTGCTTCGGGCATGGATATGTGTTGTGTCCTTAGGTTAGTTAGGTTTAAGTAGTTCTAACTCTCGGGGACTGATGATCTCAGATGTTAAGTCCCATAGTGCTTCGAGCCATTTGAATCATTTGAGCAACGCCTATTAGACGGAGGGGGTCCGACAACTGACCAGTTCCAGTCATTCACCAGGAAGGAGGTACACGACTCGTATTGTCTGTAGTTCAACCTTTCCTAGACGGTCAATACCGCGGTTCGATCGCGTCCGCATTGTTACTTTGTGCCACGAAGGGCTCTCAATAAGGGCAGTGTCCAGGCGTCTTGGGGTGAACCAAAGCGATGTTCGGACGTGGAGGAGATACAGAGAGACAGAAATTGTCGATGACATGTCTCGCTCAGGCCGCCCAATGCCTACTACTGCTGTGGATGACCGCCACCTACGGATTATGGCTCGGAGGAGCCCTGATAGCAACGCCACCATGTTGAATAACGCTTTTCGTGCAACCACAGGACGTCGTGTTACGACTCAAATTGTGCACAATAGGCTGCATGATGCGCAACTTCACTTCCAGCGTCCATGGCGAGGTCCATCTTTGCAACAATGGCACCATGCAGCGCGGTACAGATGGGCCCAACAACATGCCGAATGGACCGCTCAGGATTGGCATCACCTTTTCTTCACCGATGAGTGTCGCATTTACCTTAAAACCAGACAATCGTCGGAGACACATTTGGAGGCAACTTGTTCAGGCTGAACGCCTTAGACACACTGTTCAACGAGTGCAACAAGGTCGAGGTTCCCTGATGTTTTGTGGTGGCAATATGTGGGGCCGACGTACGCCACTGGCGGTCATGGAAGGCGCCGTAACGGCTGTACGATACGTGAATGCCATCCTCCCACCTATAGTGCAACCATATCGGCAGCATAATGGCGAGGCATTCGTCTTTATCCACGACAATTCGCGCCCCCATCGTGCGTATATTGTGAATGACTTCCTTCACGATAACGACCTCACTCGATTAGAGTGGTCAGCATGTTCTCTGGACATGAACCTTATCGAACATGCCTGGGACATATTGAAAAGGGCCGATTTATGAACGAAGTAATCCACCAACCACTCTGAGGGATCTACGCCGAATCGCCGTTGAGGAGCTGAACGATCTGGACCAACAGTGCCTTGATGAACTTGTGGATAGTATGCCACGACGAATACAGGCATGCATCAATGCAAGAGGACGTGCTACTGGGTATTAGAGGTAGCAGTGTGTACAGCAATCTGGACCACCACCTCTGAAGGTCTCACTGTATGGTGGTACAACATGCAATGTATGGTTTTCATGAGCAATAAAAAGGGTGGAAATGATGTTTATGTTGATCTCTAATCCAATTTTCTGTACAGCTTCCGGAACTCTCGGAACCGAGGTAATGTAAAACTTTTTTTGACGTGTGTATATGCCGAAAAAAGCGGAAGAGCTGTAGCATCCATGTTACTTACTACTTAATTTAATTTCCATACATTATTGTATTTGTTTTCATTTACGTACATCTTTCATTTCCTTTCTATAACGATATGGTTTTCGTTTTTGTATGTTCGTAAACATTTGAGGCGAAAATGCCACCAGAACACATGGAAAATATTTTGTTTCAGATAGAAACCGTATGTAGACTGAGCCAAGGAAATTTGAAGTATTCTTGTTTTCACACTTTTAACGATTTTCATGTATTTCTGAAGGTGTTTGCGGCAGACGCATGACAGGCTGACCCACTACAAGTTCATGGTAAGTGAAAGAATTCGTTCATGCAAGTTTTTTTTTTTTTGAGCTCTCGGAAAATTAAACGTTGGCTTCCCAGTGTAGATAAAGGTATTATTATTTTATAATGGTAGAAATAGTAACGGAAGCCTAAGGTTAGGAACACATCTGTCCAATGCCACGAGAGTAACTTTTTTTGACCCCCTGTGAGCAGGCTTTTTGCTGTGAGGAGTGTGAGTAGGGTTGCCTATTCAAACGAACATTGTCAAATTGAAGATAAGTTTTCAGGTGCAGGAGTGCAGACCACTTTCAAATAGGCGAGACACAGTTTGCCAGATGAGGGAATGCTTATTACAAATACACTTTCTCGTGTCCTGCCGAGATAATTGTGAGAACTATAGCGGACTCACCATACTGTCAAGGTTAAGCGAGAGAAAAATCTTGCAGGTGCAAAGAGGCCAGTCTGCAGGGCACGGAACATCAATTGTTAACTGACAACATACAGTTTGATAGGTGAGGGAAATCCGTGCGACAATAACATGCGTATGGTCTTCCTCCATGAGAATTGTGAGTGCCACAAAATATTCAAAAAGGATGATGAACAAATAATGTGATTGTCTAGAAGGAGAATACGAGATAGCCAATCGGATGTGTGGCCACGCCCAGGGAGAGAACTGAAGAGTTCGCTTTGCAGTGACACTGTCTTGTCGTCGGGACGGAAAAGGGGACTCTTCCTAGCGAGAATCGAGATAGGACACGGCCAGAGACACACCTCGCCATCCGACTCTATGCAGCACCTTCTTGCTGCTCGATGCAGCCGCCCGGATATGTTTCCAGAATCTACAGCGCCTCTTCCGCTTCGCCAACAGCCGCCTGACTAGCCTCATTACAGCTCTCTCCTCAAGGTCGACCTGGCAGTTCCGTTTGTGTCATAGAGAACACCATTTAAAACTTAGGTAATGACCATGAGAATGTTGTTACTGTTAGTGAACAAATTATTTTTTTTCACGATTAGTTGCAGTTTGTAAACTGTTTATGTAAAACCTTACTCGAAAGGTTCTTTTGTTTCTAAAAAAATAAATGTTTGAGACTGAGCTTACATTACTGTGGCTGGAATTCCCAGTCCTTTTATTTAATATGCAAATGACGTACTCAAGTGCATTTTAATATGTAGTAATCATTAAATGTTAGTCGACCACAACATGATCCTTGGCTGACTGCTACTCTATAAATGGAAATTGTAAACTTAAGCGTAAAAAGAGAAGGATTTATTTCTACGAATCAAATTAATTCGTGACCATGGCAACAGTTTTGCCGAATCCAATAAGAAAAAATATGCATTTAATGGTAAGAAATCGTTTCAGTTAATGAAATTTCTAAAAGATATCATTGCATATATTTTTGCTGGCTGATGTTCTGGAGGATAAAAACCCGGAAACACAGAATCTCTCTTTACAGCTAGCGTACTTCATATTATTCACTAGCTGACTTAAATCTCATAAATCAATATTTAGAGGCTTTATTACAGCAGTTATCGGTTATCTGGAAGAGGAAAACTGAATCTGGTTCGTTTTCCGCGAAGGCGACGCGTGATCGGGAATGAATTACCGGTTTCTACGAGGCAGTGTGGGTGTTGACCTCTCTCATCGGCTGGTCAGCGAGAGAAGGCCGCTCACGGTCCCAAGGCCGAGCGTCCTTTGTGCTCCAGCTTCGAACACGGCATTATGCAGCGCCGAACATGCAATCTCAGGTCGTTCTCGTTTCCAGGGATCTCCATTTATATTTGCATCTCAATCTGCACCCCACAGTCCATCGAAAGGTGTGTGGTCGAGGTTGGATTTTGTTCTTGTACTAGTCTTCATTTCGAGGACTGGTTTGATGCAGCTCTTCTTTGCATGTATCTTTATCTCCATATGATTTCTGCGACGTACATCTTTTTCAACCTGCCCAGTGTATTCCAGGTTCGATCTCCCTCTCTAATTTTTACTCCCCGGACACTGCTCCATCGCCAAACTGACGATTTCTTGATGGCTCAGACTGTATACTATCAGCCGATCTCATGTTTTAGTCAGGTTATGCCATAAATATCTTTTCCCTCAATTCGATTCAATACCTTCTCTGTAGTTAATTTATCTACCTTCTGAAATTCAGCATTGTTTTGAGCACTACATTTCAAATACTTCTAATTTTCTTCTTGCCTGAGCTGTTAATAGTCCACTTTTCAATTTCACAAGAGGCTAAATTCCTGACGAATAGCTTCAAAAAGACTTTATAACACTTAAATTTATATTAGGTGCTAACAAATGTTCCTTGTTCAGTTGCCAGGCTACATTTAATATCCTCTCTGTTTCTGTCATCATTAGTTGATTTGCTGCCTAAATGACAGAACTCATTTACTACTGTAGTGTCATTTTATAATTGTCCCTGCATCACCTGATTTATTTCGACTACGTTCCATCACCCTTGTTTTATTTTTGGTGGTATTTATCTTGTAACCTATCATTAAGGCACTGTTCATTTCAGTCAACTGTTCTTCCAAGTCCTTTACCATTTCTGATAAAATTACAATGTCGTCGATAAACGATTTTTTTTATTCTCCCTCAATATTAATCCCTTAATCCCCTTTCCAAATTTCTCCTTCGTTTGCTTCAAAGCTTGCTCAATGCAAACACTAAATGACACCAGGGCAGGCTACAGCCTCATCTCACTCCCTTCTCAACTACTGCTTCCCTTTCAAGTTTTTCAACTCTTGCAAAGCCAGTCTGATTTGCGTACATTCTTTCTCTCACTCACTCACTCCGTCCACAGGCCCTGGCGGGCCCATCTGTACCGACTAATTGCCGTCTCATCGTTTGCCAATTGTGTCATTGAATGTGGTGCGGAGGGGCGTGGGATATAAAAACCGCTTTTCCAGCCGTTGTCAGTTTTCGTGGCCTATAGCTGCTACTATTCGATCAAGTAGCTCCTCAATTGACATCACGAGGCTGAGTTCACCCTTTTCTAGTCCTCCCACCAAGGAAAAATCCCTGGCGGTACTGTAAATCAAACCTGTGTCCTCTGCACGGTAGTCAATCATGCTGACCAGTAAGCTAATAATTCGTTTCTGTACAAGTTGTGAATAATCTTTCGTTCCCTGGATTTTAGACCTGGTACCTTAAGAATGTCATAGATTGTGTTTCAGCTGACACTGTCAAAAGCTTACTTTAAATCTGCAAGTGATATGCCTTTCTTCAATCTGTCTTCTAAGGTAAAGTGTTGGGTCAGTATTATCTCCCGTGTTCGTTCATTTCTCCGGAACCCAGACTGATATTCTCCGATGTCGGCCGTAACTAATTTTTCTTTTCGTCTGTAAATAACCGTATCAGTACCTTGGAATCATTAAACTGATGGGTTTGTAAAATTCATACTAGTAGCTGTTCCTCAGCATGTTTAAAAATAACAGTAGTCACACTACTACACAAGAAAGGAGATAAAGTCATGTACAAGCAGCCCTCCCGGCTAGCCGTGCGGTCTAACGCGCTGCTTCCCAAGCGGGATGGCGTGCCGGTCCCCGGCACGAATCCGACGGGAGGATTAGTGTCGACGTCCGGTGTGCCGGTCAGCGTATGGATGATTTTTAAGGCGGTTTTCCATCTGCCTCGGCGAATGCGGGCTGATTTCCCTTATTCCGCCTCAGTTACACTATGTCGGCGATTGCTGCCCAAACACTGTCTCCATGTATGCGTACACCATAATTACTCTACCAAGCAGACGTTTGGGATTACACTTATCCGGTATGAGACGTTCCCGGGGGAAGGGGGTGGGGTGTTCCACTGGGGTCCAAACTGCACAATAGCCCTGGGTTCGTTGTGGGGCGGCGGTGGGGTGGGTAGACTGTTGTGGGGTTGTGAACCACTGAGGGCTACAGTGGGATGAAGCCTCTCCATCGTTTATAGGCCCCTGGTTCAATACACAATAAACACATGTACAAGTAATTATCGACCAATTTCTCTAATACCCACTCTAACGAAAGTAGCAGAGCACTGCATGCAACTTCAAATCCATAAGCGTCTATTTGCCAACAGTACTTTTAGTGATTCTCAATATGGATTCGAACCTGGCTTATGAATGTGAAAGCAGTGGAAAATATTTCTTTCACTTCATCTGCATTCTAATCCAAACTTTCTGTAAATGCTTCAGTTGTTGACCTGATAAAAGCTTTCGACTCAGCCAGCCACAGAATTCTATTAAAAAAGCTCTACTCTCATGGTTTTAGAGCCAAAGTTCTATCTCTGATTGCATCTTATCTGAGTGAGGGAAAGGAAGTGTACATTTTAACAAAAACAAATCAGGCACTCTGGATCTGTCACGAGGTATCCCACAAGGTTCTGTGCTTGGACCCTTGCTTTTCATAATTTCTGTAAATGATTTGCCCAATACGAAGTCACGTAAGTTCGTACTATATGCAGAGATACCACCTTAGTTGCAGTTGATAGGGCCTGAGACACACTCAACCACAAAAGTGCAGAACAACTCAGAATAATGAGATATGGTTGAGAGCAAATGGTTTACAAATTAATCACTCTAAAATTGTAAATATTGTTTTCAGCTTATGTAACAACGACAACTGTAGTGCCTCAGTTCAACTTCTTGGCTTTCATATTGACCCAAAATTAATTTGAGAAACTCACCCTAATTGTGTACACAAAAAGTTAGCTTGAATCACCTATCTGCTAACCAAACTTGGGGTCCGCCCCAGTAGCTGAGTGGTCAGCGTGACGGATTGCCGTCCTCTGGGCCCGGGTTCGATTCCCGGCTGGGTCGGCGATTTTCTCCGCTCAGGGACTGGGTGTTGTGTTGTGTTCATCATCATTTCATCCCCATCCGGCGTGCAGGTCGCCCAATGTGGCGCCGAATGTAATAAGACCTGCGATATGGCGGCCGGACCTGCCCCGCGAGGGGCCTCCCGGCCAATGACGCCAAACGCTCATTTCCATTTCCAAACTTGGGACTTGTGTGATAGACAAGCTACTGCTGAACTCCTGTTATGCCTTTTTCCGCAGCCGTCTCACGTGTACAGTGCTGTTATGGGGCAATTCCCCTGGAGCAAAAAGAAATTTTATTTGGCGGACAAAGACCATTAGATGCATATCTGGAGTAAGAAACAATGAATCATGTAGAGAATACTTCAAGGAGCTCAAAATACTGACAGTTGCATCACTGTTTATTCTCAGTCGTCTGGTGCATATCAAGAAAATTCAAGACAGCGGTAAACTAGAATAGTATATACATGACCATCACACATGTTAATGGCAGATGATGTACATCGCAGTTTCCAATCTTACAAAAACTCAAAATAGTTACACGAACATAGGGCTACAATAATATAATACGTTATTGCCTACAACACTCAGTGTACCTCTGAATGTCTTCAGAAATATTACAAAAGGTGGTTTGAACAAAAAGCCTTCTGTTCGATAGAAGAATTTAAAATATGTAATGAAAATGATGTAATCTACTAAAGCTGCTGTGTAATATGATCACTATATTATTTGAGATTTCGGAAAATCTTTATTGTATCATATTGTAGTGCTTTATTTTCACAATGTATTTATACTTAATGATTAAAATGTAAGAAGCATACTCTCATTTATATTTCTTAAAACGTTTTTCTCAGCGTGCGTATTGCGTTACGCATACAGTTTCTGCTTTCGTCATTCTGCATGACGCATTTATAGTTAATAATTACTAAATGCGTCCAGTACAAACCATATATATCCCTTCAACATGTTATAAATGTATAGCTTATTATGTAGCTACACAACGTATATAAAATGACATCGATTGCATGAAAAACGCTTAAAGATGAATTCATAAATCAAATCAAATCAGTCACCAGTGTGCACCAGCTTTTTAATTAGAATTATTGTATTCCTCTTGAAGTTGGAAGGTATTGCGCCTGTCTGATTTACCTTGCAGACCATGTGGAATAGTTTTGTCATGGCTGGCTCTACCAAGGTTATCAGTAGTTGTGAGGGAACGTCGTTTACTCAAGGGGCCTTGTTTCGACTTCTTCCCGCAAGGTGATATCTCACCTCTCATCTTCATTTACTTCCTCTTCCCTTTCTATAATGCTGTCTTCAAGTTCATTTCCATTGTGCAGACCTTCACGATCATTTCCTCCCTTTCCCTTCATAAATGGGATGTGGGGGAAGGAGGCGTCGACTGTCGGTATCCCTCTGTTTAATTCCGAGTTTTCTAGTTTTATCGTCGTGGTCATAACACAAAATGATTGTGACACAAATTGTACATTGGAAGAAGTAATATGTTATTTGACTCGTATTGTCACGTGGATTAATGGAATTTCCACAGGGTGGAATTCGCAAGGAATGTCGCCTTCCTTGTAGCGTCTTTCACTGTTGAGCACTTCTGCGAGGCTCTCCGTTTGCAGAATCGATCAGTTCATCATTGAAATTATGTTTCTCTTCTTTTAATCCACCTTCGAAATCTGACGGACATACGATACCGAAAGACTGATCAAACAAATGTTTTTTGACAAGTACTTCCTGACATTTTATGTAGTGACAAATAACCGATCATGCAGTAAGATGATGTCAGGCCTTTTGGTTTGTTCGCGCACGTTACGTTACAATTATGTGTATTGAGAACCACAAGCAAGTCTCCACATTTTTAAATAATTTTTGTATGTGAGGTACTTGTATACAAACAAGTCGAGCCTGAACAACGTAGGACAGTTAAAAGATGTCTGTATACCTTAACAGGAATGATCCTGTAAAGATACGAATCTAGGCAGATGGGCTCGGTGCCACTTGTGGTAATACTACAGAGTGTCCGAAAAGTCTTTCCCTGAATACACAAAATGATAATTCAGGCTAGAAGTAAGATACAAATATGAAACTGGTGTCTAATTGTTTACAAACTATCAAAGCTTTTTTTCACACATCAGTAAACTTCCACATGAGCACCCTTGGTAGCACGTAGCAC
Source organism: Schistocerca piceifrons (assembly GCF_021461385.2). NCBI lineage: Eukaryota > Metazoa > Arthropoda > Insecta > Orthoptera > Acrididae > Schistocerca > Schistocerca piceifrons. The sequence goes on along the minus strand of NC_060138.1, from coordinate 448,866,486 downwards.
ACCTGGGCGATATTCAGTTTCCGTCCACACATTAGCCAACTTCACAGGAGGGATCAATTCAACGACTGTGGTTATCCGTTGCCGCAGGGTTTCAAGATCTGGTACACGTGTTCGGTAGACCTCGTCCTTGACATAACCCCAGAAAAAGAAGTCTAATGGGGTTATGTCAGGAGAGCGTGGAGGCCAAACCGTTGGCCCATCACGACCAATCCATCGCCCAGGAAAGGTCAATCGAGATAGGCACGGACGTCCAAACCCCAATCAGGCGGTGTACCGTCTTGCTGAAACAAGACATCGGGGTGATACTGAAGCAGCTAAGGAACAGCATGCAGTTGCAACATGTCCAGATACACTGCAGATGTGATGGTAGCCTCAGCGAAGAAGAATGGCCCGATAATTCCATCGTGCAATGGTGCGCACCAAACATTCACCTTTGGACTGCCTCTGGTGCACTCCATGACCTCGCCAGGGGGTTGTGAACTCCAAATGCGCACATTATGGCGATTCACTACTCCACTGACAAAAAAAAGTCGCTTCGTCGGAAAAGGCAATTCGTCTGAGATAAGCATCATCGTCCTCAATACGTGATAGCATTTCGACAGCAAAGACGTGTACTGTCATTGGGCTACGAGGCCTGAACGATTTGCACTTTACATGCACGAAACAATAAACGTTTGTGTAAAATGTCGTGGAGAGAGCTTTTTGGCATCTGTAATTTACGTGAGGCCCTGCGCACCGATTTCTTCGGACGTAGCAGAAAAGACTGCCTTACAGCTTCCACCCTGTCTGCTGAGGTTCTTGGTCGACCAGACCTCGGAAGGTCAGCAACCGATCCTGTGTCCCTGAACTTCTCATACCAGGCTTTAATGCTCTTGACATCAGATGGATTTCTTCCAAATGTTTTCTGGAAGTGTCTCTGCACTGTGGTTGGTGATCGTGTCTCATGGTACCACAGGACACACTGTGCCTTCTCCTGATTGGTTAACACGGCTTCTTGGGCACTGCACCTCATCCACTACTTACGTGCTGCGAACCTAAAACAGAAAAAAACTTTGATAGTTGTAAACAATTCGACACAAGTTTCATGTTTGTATCTTACTTCTAGCCTGAGTTATCAATTTATGTAATCAGGGAAAGTCTTTTCGGACACCCTGTACATTGAGCCAGTGCTGCGCCATGACAGGTGTCGCTGTCCGCCTGCTCGTCGGTACCGTGACGATTACAGAAACTAGGAGGCACTTCATTGTGCGGGCTGCATGATACTAGCTGCCACAATACAGCAGAGCCACATGACTCTTGTCTCAGGATGTAAATCCCACCTTCAGGCGCTTTGTTTCATACGAGAAAGTCGTACGAGACGCGTAAAAAATACAGCATGACTGATACGACTTTCTCGTACGCAATCAAGCGCCTGAAGATACGATTTACATCCTGAAACCCGGGTCGTGTGTAGATTTTATCCAAATAAAGGATTTGTCAACTACAACTGGAGCTGATTACTGGATTATGAAAAGTTTTAGCAACACTTGTGGATATCCCACAATGAGTATAATACAAGAGAGTCCCTCTGGCATGTGTAAATACTAGCCGTCCAGCCAAACTCGTTACCGATCGAGTAAGCAAGTCATCGAGTCATCAACTGGCGCATCAGCATCTGACGTAGTTGGGCTCGCTGGAATTATCAACGGTGCGAGGTGGGCACAGGTGGAAGCATAACTGCCCATAATTAACCACCTATAGCGGCTTAAACCAAGCACGCAAACAAAGCAGTATCGGCGAACGGTTGACACACTGTAAATCTGACTGGCACCCCCAGCTGTACTCCTACAGCAAAAACAGGGAATCCGAACAAACGAAACACAAACAAACCGCCGTGCGGTTAAAGGCGCTGCAGTCTGGAACCGCAAGACCGCTACGGTCGCAGGTTCGAATCCTGCCTCGGGCATGGATGTTTGTGATGTCCTTAGGTTAGTTAGGTTTAACTAGTTCTAAGTTCTAGGGGACTAATGACCTCAGCAGTTGAGTCCCATAGTGCTCAGAGCCATTTGAACCATTTTTGAACAAACAAACCACGAGTACACATCGAGCGACCGATTTTATAATCAAATTGATATCTCTGATGACGACTTTGGTATATTACAGGTACGCTGACGCTGCAGCTGGTCCGGGAGTTGTCGTTGGTGTCAAGCTACAAGGGTACCCCCCCCCCCCCCCCCCCACCACCACCACTAACATTTCCTAACACCTACGCACATGAACTGTCACTGCTGGCGCAAGTCCGCCTCATCCCGACAGTCGGAGTGCATTTTTTTTCCATGACACTTGGCGTGGCACTTTTTCCCCTTCGCCTTTAAAGCCGCTACGTTTCAGTCGGTTTTCCGTCCACTATGTCCTCGTTGGGGTGGGACCGTATTGGTGGATGAGCGCTTCCACACATAGGAGACAACATTATAATCTCGTGTTCTGTGACTCCTCGATTAGCATGGTAATCTTTCTCGCAGAGTTGACAGTACAATTTCCTACTTCCTGTGTTGGTCACCGTGCTAGTGCGGGGGTGTAGGGGCTCCACTTCTCTCTCCGATCGCGTCAGGCACGGTACGCACTGAGGGTAGCAATGGTCGGTGTCCTAGTCGCCGCCAGATAAAGATTCGAGTCCGTAATAAATTAACAAAAGGATGGTGCTACCACTGAGCGAGACACCAGGACTACACTATTTATAGAATTTTTGTTAGATAACAGAGCAAGTTGAATGTCGTACTGTTTGTGATTTGTAATTCGTGTTGATTTCCAAACAGGAGTTCGTCTAGAAAAAATATCAGATGAGTACGTAAGCAGAAAATGTCACAATACTTCTACGACAAAGTGATGAGATATGTCTGGCGTTCTGAACGTCAGTCCTCGTCAGTGCTACGACCATTCTTAAATATTTCTAATGGGCACGTCTACGGCCCAATCATGTAAAACACACTGTTGTTTCGGTGACGTGTGATAAACCATTGTTAGAAGAGGGATCGCTTATTCCTCATACATGATATCTAACATGTATCCCATCATTTATAAAGCTATTTCAGTTGTATTTCATTTCCTTCTTCACTAATTGAGACTCAGATTTTGCGTCCGAGCTATTTTGTGATCCTCTTCAGTGAATCAATTCCCTTAGAGAGAATTAAGTTTTCGTCTTTCATTTTATCATCTTCTTGGTTGATGCAGCTACGACCAAAGAAAGCCTATGATCCATTAAATGATTCTCCAAAGTTCATTTTATGGCGCAATGAAAGAATAATTGGAAGAAATGAGTTCTCACCACTGCAGTCGAGGCACTAACAAATTTCTCAGTTCATTTAATATTCACTTAAAATGTAATCCGCGGATTCGTAAAAAATAATAATCCACTTTAATTCTCTGTTTTGAGAGCGACCGAGATCATATATTTACAAGACTATAGCCACAAACAAACTTCAAGAACATATAAAAGCCCGAAATTTAGAGAGATAAAAACTAAAGGAAATATATGTTGGCCGGCCGTGATGGCCGAGCGGTTCTAGGCGCTACCGTCTGGAACCGCGCGACCGCTACGCTCGCACGTTCGAATCCTGATGGATGTGTGGCTGTGTGTGATGTCCTTAGGTTAGTTAGGTTTAAGTAGTTCTAAGTTCTAGGGGATGATGACCTCAGAAGTTAATTCCGATAGTGCTCAGAGCCATTTCAACCAAACATATGTTGACAAGCTCAGACAAATTAATTCAGGATGGTAAGAGTACAGGTAGCATACAAAACTAAGATCTCAAACTGCAAAGTATAGTAGGCGGGGCAAACGCGCAGTAGATTTGTAAGCAGGTACAAAGGTGAATATTTGAAGCTGAATGTACGAAATAAGTCACACAAATTTGCAAAATGTAGCAGCCAGTTAAAAAAAGCTGTTGTTGTTGTAGTCTTCAGTCCTGAGACTGGTTTGATGCAGCTCCCCATGCTACTCTATCCTGTGCCAGCTTCTTCATCTTCCCGTACATACTGCAACCTACATCCTTCTGAATCTGTTTAGTGTATTCATCTCTTGGTCTCTACGATTTTTACCCTCCACGCTGCCCTCCAATACTAAATTGGTGATCCCTTGTTGCCTCAGAACATGTCCTATCAACCGATCCCTTCTTCCAGTCAAGTTGTGCCACAAACTCCTCTTCTCCCCAATTCTATTCAATACCCCCTCATTAGTTATGTGATCTACCCATCTAATCTTCAGCATTCTTCTGTAGCACAACATTTCCAAAGCTTCTATACTCTTCTTGTCCGAACTATTTATCGACCATGTTTCACATCCATACATGGCTACACTCCATACAAATACTTTCAGAAACGACTTCCTGACACTTAAATCTATACTCGACTTTAACAAATTTCTCTTCTTCAGAAACGCTTTCCTTGCCATTGCCAGTCTACATTTTATATCCTCTCTACTTCGACCATAATCAGTTATTTTGCTCCCCAAATAACAAAACTCCTTTACTACTTGAAGCATCTCATTTCCTAATCTAATTCCCTCAGAATCACCCGACTTAACTCGACTACATTCCATTATCCTCGTTTTGCTTTTGTTGATGTTCATCTTATATCCTCCATTCAAGACACTGTCCATTCCGTTCAACTGCTCTTCCAAGTTCTTTCCTGTCTCTGACAGAATTACAATGACATGGGCGAACCTCAGAGTTTTTATTTCTTCTCCGTGGATTTTAAAACCTATTCCGAATTTTTCTTTTAGGAAATTAATCGTGACTGAAAGAATATGATGTGCGTTCAATAACTAATGCAATAATTTACTTTCTGAAAGGAGGCTGGTTTTATTCACTATTACAGTACACTATGTTATTCCCCAATCTTTTGGCTGCAAAACCGTAATCTTCAAAATAACCTCCGTTCACTGCGACCACCTTTCTGGGAGCGCCTCTATGCCCGCATGGCTCCACTCTAATGGTCGACGTCGGAGCCAAGGTCTTGTTGCATCAATAATATCCCCATAATCCACGTACTACTTCCCGCAGGGTGCATCTTCGACTGACCCAAACAGATGGAAGTCGGAAGGTGCGAGATCTGGGCTGTAGGTTGCACGAGAAAGAACAGTACAGTGAAGTTTTGTGAGCTCCTCTCGATGCGCAGACTTACGTGAAGCCTCGCCTTGTCAGGGGGAAGGAGAAGTCCGTTTGCATTTTTGAGGCGGCGAACACGCTACACACTGATGTCGTTTCTTACATTTCCTGAGGGTAGCACAATACACTTCAGAGTTGGTCGCTGCACCATGAGTGACATCAAACAGGATAACCCCTCTAGAGTCACGGAAAACGATCGCCATGACTTTTCCGGCTGAGGGTGCGGTTTTTAACTTTTTCTTCGGAGCGGTGGTGGTGTGGCGCCAGTCCATGGATTGCCGTTTTGTTTCCAGGTCCAAGTGGTGAACTACTGTTTCATCGCCTGTGACGATGTTCGACAGAAAATTGTCAATCAGCCTCGTAACGCGCAAATAATAACGCACAGATGGCCGTTAGTAGCTCTACATGGTCTTCTGCTAGCCGGCACACACCTTTGAGTACTCCAACTGGTGGACGAGTGTGCCAGCAGTTGAGCAGCGATGTGTTTAATTGTGATCCGTCGATCACCTCGAATGAGAGTGTCTGCACGTTCCAACATTGCAGGAGTCAGTTATGTGTGGCCGGTCGGCAAGCGGGAAATTGGACGGGTTTGCATGATCTTGTAGCGATGATGACAGACACCTCGTCCAACGACTCACCGTGCTTTTATTCACTGCCAGGTCCCCTAGAACTTAGAACTAGTTAAACCTAACTAACCTAAGGACATCACAAACATCCATGCCCGAGGCAGGATTCGAACCTGCGACCATAGCGGTCTTGCGGTTCCAGACTGCAGCGCCTTTAACCGCACGGCCACTTCGGCCTGCTGTTAGGACTCCTCGCAGTTCAGGGGCATTATTTTGTGCTAATTATTGGAAGTCATGCTACCGTTGTGTAGCAATCAGATGTTGTGCTTGTATATTGTAGGTAGTAAATAAATAAGTGTGAATTGTCGTTGTCAGGGAAAATTCTGTAGGTCAGTGTTTAAATGATAAAAATAATTAAAGGCATAGTTTCACCGGTTCAGTGTGCAACGTCAGTTGGGCGCATCTGTGTGTGGAGGCTTCGACGTGAACGAATGTGGTCAGGTTGCATTTGTGACGGGCCCAGAGTTGTCATGACGGTATAGTATGCCACTGGAAACAAGTCGATCGATCACCTCTGGATCGCACAGCTGTTGAACAACAGCTGTTATATCTCTGACGTGTTAAGGCCGCTGTCTATATCCTGGCCTCATATTTCTACAGGATAACGCAGCCACGAAACAGAGGATCTTCAGCTCTTCCCTGGTCAGCACGTTCTCCAGATCTTTCACCCTCGGAAAACGTCATTGTTTATCGAGCCACTGGCACACCACATGTTGCCAGCCACTACTACTGATGAACAGCTTAGAGAGAGAGAACATCGTGGAATGACGTATCTGTATTTGTCATCCAAGCTCAGTTCGACTCGAGACTCTGCCATGTTGGAGCCACTGCGGCTTCCAGAGGTGACAGCTCTGTGTACTACGTTTCCAACCTTTATGACCAAAAACTTCCTAAAAATTTAGTCATATATTCTTCCTGTTATGCGAGGAGTTTCAGTAAGTAACGTAACATTTTTTTCTGAAAGCAGGTCGGTTTTATTCAGCATTCCAATACAGCATATTATCCCGCACTCTTGTGGCTACAAAACACTATTTTTCAACATAATCTCCGTTCAGTACGACGGCCTTAAGTCAACTTACTGGGAGGGGGGGGGGGAGGAGGAGTGGGAGGCTGTATGCCCACATGGTACTAGTCTACTGGCCAACGTAGAGTCAACGTCTGGCAGCATCAATAATGTCCCTCGTGACATGCAAGCAATTCCTTATAGATGGCCCTTAGTTGTCTACTGTTAGGCAGGGAGAAACCCAGTGGGCACACAACTTTGAGGGGCCCACCTGACGGACGAGTGTGTCAGCACTACCAACAGAGACGTCCAATGATGTAGCACGGAGTTTGATTGTGATCCGTCGATCACCTCGATGAGAGTGTCCGGACGTTCCAACGTTGCAAGAGTCACAGTTGTATGTGGCTAGCCAGCACGCCGGAGGTCGGACGCGTTTGTGCGACCTTGTTGCTATGATGATAGACGTCTCGTCTATCATCACACCAATGGTTGAAATGGCTCTGAGCACTACGGGACTTAACATCTGAGGTCATGAGTCCCCTATAACTTAGAACTACTTAAATCTAAGTAACCTAAGGACATCACACACATGCATGCCCGAGGCAGGATCGAACCTGCGACCGTAGCAGTAGCGCGGTTCCGGATTAAAGCGCCTAGAACCGCTCGGTCACAGTGGCCGGCTCAATGATAGTTCTCTGCTTGGAATGCATCTCCGTTACAGACGGCATTTTGAAGGCTACGTACAGCGCCGCCACCTATCGAAACTTCATTGACCCATATGGACTGAAACGGGAATATTCCACGCTGCCCCACAATAAATTCCGCATTTATTCAGCCGAAGTTGACCGACGAAAAAGAAGTGTTCCATTACTTATTGAACGCCCTTCATATTAAACCCACAAATAAAATTTTATTGGACGGCAGCGTATTTATGATTTTTCATAAGACGTGTCCGTGGAGTCTCATCCGTTTTATTCTGGCCGCAGCCCTGCGATGATGCAGATGATATATCAGCGAGCATAGCCTTCATTACTCCCGCAGAGGCCAACTGGTCCTGTGGGCACGGCCGACGTGGGTAGCCTATACTTGAACGGTCACACGTTCGCCCTTCATGTCTTCCGAGTATCTACGTAACAACACCTCTGCAGCCAGTGACCCAGCCTTGCTTAAACTACTGTTTACAGTATCTTGCTCCCTGGACCAATGTAAATCGTTATTGACTGGCTTGCTGTTTTTGGGTTGGCTTGCTGGCTTTCTGGCTGAGCCACTGTGCTGTAGATGCACTGTCTGTGGCAAGAACTTGGTTTTCCAATGTCCAGAACACTTTACTTGTGTTGGAACTTTATTTCGCGCAGTTCGCGTTTGCCACGCTAACAGTGCCGGTTGGCAGTCAGCAGACAGTCCAGACACACCAGACTAATCCAAGATTTAAACGTAATGGCTGTCGTAACCATAATACCAAATGGAGAACTGACACGTTATTGCACATTATAAGCTGTATTATTAAGCAGAGCATCTCGACACTTGAGTTGTTGTTCGTGAGTCATCGCCGCCTGCACGAAGAGCGACTTATCCCATATGGCATCAAATGGTACGCTGTACTTTCTGGTTACATTATCCAGTATAAACTATGTTTCCTGCGAGGGAAAGTAGATGGACAGACCACACATAATTCAGTCACGTGTTGGTCCGTCTGCAGATGCAATCAACTGTTGAACGATGTATACCAGACACGTTGTACAGCGGTCCTACAGGTCCACACATGTTTTTAAATGGATTAAAATAAATAAAGTAAACCAACAGTTGTACCTGTGGGACAGTATTTGTTGAAACATCACTTCCGCCTCAATTACAACAGTCGGCATGTAGTGGTGTCATTGAACTATCAGGGAAGTTTCGTAACAGAAATGGCTAAGAATGTCTGCCACATGGACTGACGATCTTAGCAAATGCTACGAAAATGTTCATTGAACCACAACGCTGCACCTACTGTCGGGCTTAGAGGTGCGTTCAAAAATGGTTCAAATGGCTCTGAGCACTATGGAACTTAACATCGGAGGTCATCAGTCCCCTAGAACTTAGAACTACTTAAACCTAAGCAACCTAAGGACATCACACCCATCCATGCCCGAGGCAGGATTCGAACCCGTGACCGTAGCGTTAGCGCGGTTCCAGACTAAAGCGCCTAGAACCGCTCGGCCACTCTGGCCGGCGAGGTGCGTTCCTTCTGGGGTGAAGATGTTGGAAAATTATTTGCGAGCTCATGTAGTATGCGACTTACTTGACTCCAGCTGTTACCGTGAACTTCTGGGAAGTCAAAGGGTTTAAATGCGTAACCGATTTTAATGTTCGTTTACTATGTTGGTGCTTGTCGCAGCACCCTGTAAATATTTCTGTTAATTTCTTAATAGCTGTTAGTTTCAGGTATCACTGTGGCCAAGGTGTTAAGTAACGATGTTCCAAACACAAGCTAGTTTAACACTGAAAATTAAAACTGTGTATTATGCCTTTAACGTGGCGTACGCAACACGACAACAGACAGAGCACTCCCTAGTGCGAAAGCGTTATTTGCAGCACACCACGTTACTCTTCAATACTAAAGCTTTTGTGGATAAGTTAGCAGTTTATCTCACGTCTATTGAAACCTTAGTTCGGGAACAGAGTGACCAAGTCTCTTCAATATCTAGTTAATGTAGACTGAGTCATTGATGAAGACGCCTTGTTTGTCTCTTCCACTATGAAACAATCAGCAACCTTGAGCTGTTTGTACAAAGTTTATATCTGTCGCATTGTACGTAACATCTTCAAGATAAGATGTTATTGTACGATATTAGTTGGAAAGAGATCAAGGATAGGTCTACAGTTTAAAGACCATACTGACGATCTTTTTTTTGGTGTAAACCTGCAACGGCTCTAAAAAAAAGAAACATATTCTCAATGAATAGTACGCTGAATACGACAACTAAACTTTCGCTATTGGCTAGTAAGCTTAGGAAAGTACTGAAGAAACTGAGGACATTGGGCTGTGCGCTCAGCAGAAAACACAATAACTGATACAAGAAAATGTCGAAACTATTTTCGCTATAAGAAAAGCTAATCAAATTCTAGATATATTTACAAAGATTGCCGAAAATGCATCATCACCACTAAAGGAACTTCAGACAGAGAGTTGTCATAACAACCATTTCGTTTAGTACCCTGGTACAGTTTTCAGCAAATTTTAGACATAAAATTTATCGAATGCTTTTCTCACTTTTATGTCGATATATTTGCTTACTAAGGACTTTACCTTATCGTAGAATGCACGCTTAGCCTGGAATGCGTGCTTTTTATTTTTAAAAAGGCTCTGTTATCTTCGAAAATGACTTTTCCCATATAGGAAAATGTTTACCTGTTCAATTTTGGATGTTCTGAGTCACACATTCTTCGATATTAGATGATAACTGTTGTCTAGTTTTAAAAGTTTCGTGTTAATCCCGTTCTCAATAAATACTTATTTGAAAGCATGTGGTGGAATGGGGCGATCATGAAAGACTCTGTTTTTGTTTTATCTGTATTTTACTTCCATTAATATTCATTAATGTTCACTACTTCTCATGGTTTCTAGAAAACCTTGTATCTCTCGGTTCCCATTCTTCACATCGATGAAAGAACGGTTTTCAGTTTACCACTTTGAGAACCTTTTGAAAATCAATGAAAGCTTTTGTGTACATTTGCACTTTTCTCTCCAGTACCATCCGCAAAACTAAAATTGCTTCCTTACTTATTCTATCGGATCCAAGACAAAACTTATCTTTCTGTATGTAAATGTTTATTACTTTAACTCAGTTTCATAAAACTTTATTACTTTTTGTATGACCTAGGTTTCGGGTCGTGAAACCACTTTCTAGTACACTACTCAAGACAACTTACTTTCACTCTTATAGAAATTTTTCGCAACACCCGGCAATGGGCTTTTCGTGGAACAAATACCTCATGTTATACCACGAACGAAAGATTACTTCTTGTTTTTAAAAGAGTGCTCCTGTTTTGAGTAGTACTGATCATGCGCATCCGAGAACCTGACAGGTCTACATGCGGGACAGAGTGAAGTGTACATTTCTAAGATGCCTTTTGGAAAGTTTTCCATCACATAAACACTGTACTTGACTTATATGTGGGCAGTCGCAATTGTATCTGTTAGCTGTCTTTACTGAATTGATAAGCATGCACTTGGGAGGAAGTGTACTAGAATATACGTTTTGGCTAGTTTGCGAGTTCAGACATCACGGGACAGGACTGATGACTATCTTAAGAAAACAAGACAACTACTATTTGTTAAGTATAATAGTGGGAAGAACTGTAAAAATGACAGAACTGAATAAATTCAATGAAGGAAAAGTGACTGATGTAATCATCCTTGTGAATAGTTCCACAGACATAGATTTCACAACCCGCCAGGTAAGCTGAGCGCGCTAACGCGCTGCTTCCTGGACTCGGGTAGGCGCGCCGGCCCCGGATCAGATCCGTCCCCACATCCCCCTAGATGAATACCGGGCTGGTCCCCACGTCCCGCCTCAGATACACGGCTCGCAGAGATCTGAACACTTTCGCACTATTCCATGGATTACACTAGTCGCAGACAGTTGGGGTACACTAATTCCTTCCCGGGCGGGTATGGGGTGGCGGCAGGAAGGGCATCCTGCCACCCCTTCAACTAACATTGCCACATACGATTAATCATGCCGACCCTGCGTATCCGCGGGAAAAAGAGCACAAGCAAAAGAAAGAAAGAAAGAATATAGATTTCACAGTTATCGATTGCAGAATAACAGCTATTTCCTCACTCCATTACAGTTACGTATGATATGTGCAGAACTGTCATCCTCTAGAATGATCAGGGCAATTCAAAATGAATATAGCGATTACAAACGATTATAGTTACTACTTAACGGTTAGTGACAGATCGAAAAGATTTACAGAGAACAAAAAAAGAAAGACATTTTTTTAGATACATGATACATGTTCTACGCTACTCCTCTTGATCACACAGACAACATCCAAGCGAACTGTTTCATGCCACATATTTTGTACCTATGTGCAATCACGTAACCGCATTATAAATACACGTTTCGAGTTCTCGAATTTTTTTCGGAAAGTGAGGCACATTCACAAGTTCTTTGACAAAGCCCCATAAAAAGTAATCCGTGGATGTCAAGTCTGCAGATCTAGGTGACCAACTGCAGAACAGAGTGTCACGGGTAATACGACGTATCCATCGGTGATTGGTTTGATATGTTGATCTAAAAATGTATGAAACTCTATTCTGCTATGTGGGGTGCTCCATCTTACTGAAAGATGTAATCCGTGGAATCCATATCAAGTGGTGGCATCAGCAATTGCTCAAATATGTCCAGGTAAATGTTAGTTGAAACACTTAGCTCAGTGAAAAAAATGAACCTATGAATTTTTATGCTGACAACACACAGAGCACATTTACTTTAAATAAATCACGTTGATGTTTAGCTACACACGTAGGTCTTTCTGCACTACATATTAGAATGTCGTGTGGTTAAGCTTGTGGCTAAAAATATATGCAGCAAACGTTTTTTCCTCCACGGTTTCCAGCACTGTTGTAACATAATTTGTACGTTATACGTGCTCTTCCTGTTCCAGTTGATGTGAAATCAGAATTACGTACAGCTTCATTTTCAGTTTCGTTCCGAGAACACGCCAAGTAGTTGTTTGTGTCATTTGTGGCTCCCTAATGGCTTCTTATCTCAATTTCCGTGGACTACCTTCAAACAAAAGGCGAACTCTTTCAACTTTTGTGGCGGTACACATGGCTGGTCGGAATTTTTTCCTTTGCACGATCATCCAGTTTATTAGAAATGCCGATGTTGTTCGCATTTGGAGGTGCTTCACTGTACTGGTAATAAAAACTTCTTTGCGCTGTGTTGACAGAACGACAATTTTTAATTCTTCTGTATGGAATCTCACATTTTCACTTACGACACGGAATTTTTCACATATGTGTCACCACGCATGCCCCTGTTTCTTATTCACTGCGCTTCTGCAACGAAAAAAATTTGGAACTTTACTTTATACTCTCTACAATTCATATCGAAGTGTCCCACGCATTAAATAGTTATGCCCATTCGTAACTGCTATATTCATTTCTAACTGTCATGTACTGTGACGCAACACTTTGAAAAAAGATTCTTCTTGCAAAGTTTGCTATTTTCTGGCAGGTCATTGGAAACATAATAAAGGAAATATATAACATTTTCTACAAAAGCTTAATATTCATTACGAGGCATTCAGGAAACTAAAAAGTGATAGGAAACGCGCCCCTGAGAAGTTCTCTGAATTTCGATATTCAACAGACTCTCCCTCTTGTAAGGATGTCTACGACTATGGTATGCTACTGTGAGACATTTATTGAACCACATGAAAAAAAACGTAAATTAGTTACAAACTACGGCGTGCACACACTTTATTCATCATGTTAACGTCACTACAGATATTCGGATTTACGTTATGACATTTTCATTATGCCTGCCATCATTGGCGATGATGTGTCGCAGACGAATAGTGAAAGTCTGCATGAGCCGCTGAAGTGTCGGAACATCGATGATGTCGATGTCCTCCTGAATGGCTGTTTTCAGCTCAGAAATGGTTTTGGGGTTTTTGCCATACACCTTTTTCTTATATCCCTACAAAAAGGAGTCAAATGTGTTCAGATCCGGAGAATATGGCGGCCAATCGAGGCCCATGCCAGTGACCTCCGGGTAGGCCAGAGCCAGAATGCTGCCCTCACAGAATGCTCCTTCAGCATATCAAACACTCTCCTGTTTCGATGCGGTCGAGCTCTGTCTTGCATGAACGACATCTTGGCGAAATCAGGGTCACTTTGGATAATGGGGACGAAATCATCTTCCAAAACCTTCACGTACCGTTCGGTAGTCACCGTGCCATCAAGGAATATCGCACCGATTATTCGTGACTGGAGACTGCACACCACACAATCCACCCGTTGAGGGTGAAGAGACTTCTCGATCGCGAAATGCGGATTGTCAGTCCCCTCAATGCGCCAATTTTGCTTATTGACGAACCCAACCAAATGAGAGTGGGTTTCGCGTGCGCTTGCGCGTACTATTTGTCATCATTCCCCACAGCCAACGATGCAGTTTGAACGTCCTAACGCAAAGCGTTCAGAAGTTGTAACGATTTTATTTCATGTAGTTCAACATTTGCCACCCTGTACAAGGCTCTGTAATAAATCTTTGATTGAAACGTTGAAACCGTCGCGTCTCCTCTGTATCTCTTTTATTACGAACCTTCCCTTCTACAATAACCCATGAAACCTTCCCTTAGGATTTCTATCTCTTGCTTAATAATAACAAATGAAATCTTCCCTTTGAAATTAATTCTCTTTCTCAATAATAATAAGTGCAATCTTTACATACAAATTTAAATGATGCTTATTAAAGGTGATTTGCTGATTATTTCGACGAAACATAGAATGTGTCTTTGTCGTGGCCCTCAGTCGTTACCTGCAATAACCCAAAACTGTTTCTTGCCTTTTTTACTGTTACTGGATCGCCATCTCACTGCTACATCGAACTGCGACATAAATATACTTACTCTGTTTTACTATACGCTATTAGCTGCTGGTGGGCTGTCATAATAAGTGGCTGTATTTATTACCAAAGCTGACGTTATTCTTTAGTAGCAATAGCAATAATCTCTTGTAAATCATAGCTGGTGGCTGGCAGGCACACCGCTCCTCTCAACCTCTTGCTTCAGACCTGCTACCGACTCGCTTCACATCTCGCTTCCTACGAAAGCTAAAGTGCGGTCTCTCCCGCCAACAATGCTTTCTGGTGCAGACAATCCCTGCTACCATTACAAAATGTATCAATGCACGGTCTTTACCGCTCTTTTCTTAAAATGCATCCATACGCGGTCTCTCCCACCCTTTTTTAAAATTATATCAATGTGCTGTCTCTTCCGCCAACAATACTTTGGTGCAGACATTCCTTGCTACCACAATTATTTCCAAAATGACAAATATTAATTATTTCTATTTAATCCTATTAATAAAATATAAACATCTTTCATAAATTGTGGTTTGACAACTCACAATAGAAATATATACGTCTTACAACGTTTACTGCTGTAGTGCTGTTGAGAAGTGTCAGATTGTAGCCAGACCCGTGTTCTTTTCACTCAGCAAACAAGATTCTACAACATGATAGGTCTAATTATTCGATAATTTCAGATGTATATGCATAAGAGCGGAATTATCCTTGGAAGTGCGTGATGATTGTAATGACCTCGATGTCGACGGGATATTAAACCCAGTCTTCCTTCTTTCTCTCTCTCAATAGTCGCCAGGGAGAAAGAGGCAAGGAAATGACATTGGCGTATCTGGAAAGAACTGGTTTGTTTGTATTCTGGGAAGCCCCAGAGATATTCAGCTACTTTCCCCGTATGCGTGACAGCGGCGGCTGGTGCAGCAAACTGTGAGAGCAAGTGAACCAGCCGAAGTGTATTTAACTCGTTCATACTTATTGAGTGGGGGTGGTTTCAGTCTTCTGGCACGTGAGTTGTCGATACTGACACCGTATCTGACAGCCAACGCCGGGGGTGGTTTCAGTCTTCTGGCAGGTGGGTTGTCGATACTGACACCGTATCTGACAGCCAACGCCTCTCCCTGTATCTGCGAGTAATTTCGCTGATCAGCGTTTAATGTTTTATTTGACAATACAATGGGGTGTTCTATGCCATTGGCGTATTTATGGGTCAGCACTGTACCAGTATAAATGAGATCATACTTGCATGGTTGTCAACGAACTATTCAGTCACACATAAACAACAAACCAGCAGCGATGAAATTTTTCATGAACATAACTAAACGATCCTTGTAAAACAGTACCGTATTGCAGTTTTGAAACATTCCATCATTTTGGCATGCCGATAATTTGTATAACGTCCGTACAACCAATTTCCAACTTCTTTAGGTGTAGCTGCTGAACGACTGATCCATTCCCATTTCTGATACGAAACTCTGGTGTCTTAGCACGTTTTTTTGCATTAGAACTCATAATCATTTTGTTTGGATCTTGAATCATTTAGCTGCAAACTGAGAAAAAAAATTCTGTGAAACCATTCATATACCAGCAGCTTACTGGCATCGCCATTTCTTCTTTTGGAGCTTACTTCATACTATACACATAATTTAGAACACTGAAGTTTATTTTCACGTTTTCATTGTGTTTAATAGTTCACGACTATTTAGGAAAAACAAAATGCGGCTATTACATTTGCAGCAGTCAATATTGTCAGAACTGCTCTGTCTTACAACGTTCATCAAGTGCATCATCCGTATCAGAAATACCAAAAATACCAAAGCTGAAAATCATCTCCCAAGTGTGACAGACGAAAACTGAGAGTATTAAGAACTGAGAGTATTAAGTCGTCCGGTCCTGCCCAGAGGGGGAGGCAGAAAGTTAAGCGAATATTTGAAAACAACCGCTTATCAGGGAAAGCCAAAGAAGAAATCTGAAGAAATCTCGACTACGTCAAACTCTATGATACAGGTTGCAATCCAAGATTACAGTCAGAATATTGGTAATTATTTCCGGTAAACTGTAAGCTAAGAATATATACCATGAGATCAAAAGTATTCGGACACCCGTACGTAATGCGGGATTCACCACCAGATGTCACGAGAGGCGGGCCCGCCAGTATAAAAGGAGAGGGGGAATACTGTGTTGTTAGAAGAGAAGCAGTCACAGCAAAGTGTCCGGCAGAAGATCTCAGGACTTCGGACGTGGGTTGCCACGTGGGTAATAAATCCATCAGGGACATTTCAACTCTCCTTAAGCTGACATTGGTGATGTGTCGAGACGTCGAAACATGAATGGACAACCACAGTTGAACGAAGACCAGCAGACCTCTTGTCCTGACGGGAAAGGACCGTCGAGCGTTGACGAAAGTGGCTGCAAACATCGCCTGAAATCAGCGGAAGGAATCACTTGTGAATTCCAAAGTGCTGCTCTAAGTCCAGTTAATACATTGATTGTGCATAGGGTGTTAAGAAGGGTGGGGTGCAATGGTCAAACAGCTCCTCAAAATTGGAGCATGTCTGTAGACAGTGTGTGTATTGAATAGGCGACCTAGAAACGACAGAGAGGCTTCGTCCAGCCATAGTCCTCAATGGTTCACAACCCCACAACAGGCCATAGTAGTCCACCCACCTCACCGCCGCCCCACACCCTACCCAGGGTTATTGTGCGGTGCGGCCTCCAGTGGACCCGTACCAGACGAGTGTAGCCTCAAATGTGTGCGTGGTAGATTATTTATGGTGTACATGTACGTGGAGATTGTGTTTGCGCAGCAATCGCCGACATAACGTAAATGAGGTGCCGGGAGGATTCGTGCTGGGGACCGACACGCCTTCCCGCTCGGGAAACAGCGCGTCAGACCGCGCGGTTAGCCGAGCGGGCTTCTTAGACAGTACAATGCGACTCTTGACGTGATGTAAATAGCAACGTCGCTGGACAGTGGAAGACACGAAAGGAGTGATTTGGCGTGACAATACGATAGAAGGTTTTGTGTTAAGCGAATTCCTGGAGAACGTTATCTGCCATCATGTGTAGTGCCAGAGGTACTTACAGAGGAGGTGGCGTTATGGTATGGAGGTGTTTTTTGCTGTTCGGGTGTGATTCCCTCATTGACCTTTAGAAAATGCTGAATTCGGAAGGATATGAATACATTTTATAGCACTGTGTACGACATACAGTAGAGGAGCAGTCCGGAGACGCCGATCATCATGTCAGAGCACCCTGTCTTAAAGCATCATCTGTTACTGTGATACAATGCTTTATGGACAGTAACATTCCTGAAACGGATTGGCCTGCCCAGAGTCTCGACCTGAACCCAATGTAACACCTTTGGCAAGAACCAGACCGACTTCACTTCAGAGTCCAGCGCCCAACATCGCTATATTTTCTGGTTTTGAGGAAGAATGATCCCTCCCAGACATTCTGACACCCCAGCAGAGTTCAAGCTGTAATAGAAGGGACACACCCCACATTAACGTCCACTAACAGGTCACCTAGTGCATACGGCGCGTTCAGGTTATTTTCGTTACATAATGCAATGTTCCGCTAAAACGCAGTTACAGTTCGACCGGCTATCGCTGGATTTTACCTCTAATAAACGATTTTCACCTTCTAAAGCCAGCCGAAGTGTTGAGTAAGATATGTAGTGTATCCGCTTTCTGTGACCTTAACGCCCTGTGGACCGATCGTATCTTTCGCGCTGGCTCGCAGAATGCCAAATAACGCCGGCAGGAACTGTGGAACTGGTAATTCCGACCAAACCAGGCTCAATAACAAGCGGAAGTGATTCCGCTGTTAATAACTAGCTTGTGGGCGAACAGACATATGAGACGTATCCGAGGCAACATAAAACATTGCATCTTAAGCGCAACTGCGTTTAATGTTCAAATGTTCAAATGCGTGTGAAATCTTATGGGACTTAACTGCTAAGGTCATCAGTCCCTAAGCTTAAACACTACTTAACCTAAATTATCCTAAGGACAAACACACACACCCATGCCCGAGGGAGGACCCGAACCTCCACCGGGATCAACTGCGTTATTGCCAAATAATGTAATACACGAGGCTATAAACTTGAGCTGTGCACGTTATTGACTGGAACGAAGAAGGACTATCAGTCAATAGATCTTACTGTAGAATACAATTACGTCGTCGGTTGCAGATACATTTTTGTTTAGCTTTACCGGTTACAACACATCAGTCATCTTCAGAAGCCTACAAAATTAAGGATATTACGAATCTTTGAACCTTGGCTATACATTTATGTAAAGTATAAGAAATGTATTACATGAACTTAGTGTTGGTTTAGCAGATGTCAATATCTTCTTCATAGAACCATAATGTCACGATGTGTCCAAAAATGTGCTTATAGTATGTGATTACTGTAGACATAGGTTGACAGAGTGGTAATTTATAGTAACTGAATCAGATCTGTGTACAAGTCAAGCCGTAGTGACATGTACTGTAACGTTCCCTGGCCGCACACACACTACTAATAAACTAAAATTTAATTGTAATATATACGCCGCTATGAAGCAATTTGTATATACTGTAATTATTTAACAAACAATATTATTTAATTTTGTGTAAAGGACATTAGTTATTATTGTAATATTTTCTGTAATAATATTCTCGATGTATTTATGATTGTAATATTTCTATACTCATAATGTAATTACGAAATGTGTCAATATCTGCGATAAGAAAATGTAAAATACAGCCGCAGATTGCAAAGAGACAATAATGGTTGAGAGTCGTATAAATAGGAATACATAGTGTGCATTCTTTGTCGTCTTCCTCGAGAGCTGAGAGAGAGAAGAACCTGTGACGTAGCATTTTATGAATGGGTAGACTTCATTTGTCTGTATCTAGAGTTAGCCGCCATTAGAGGAGAAATTACAAACTAATGTAAGTTGAATTATTGTTGTGGTCTAAATACATTATAATTTATCAAAAGTGTGTATTACTAATGTAAATTAGCTTGCCCATGTCATCTATAATATTTCTTTAAAGAATTTTCAGCATTTTTAGCGCTGTTGCTGGGCTGTGCCGCGACCGAACGATTTGCAGCGGCGGCACATTTAAAAAATTGTTCCGCTAAGAAAAATTAACCAAACCCGTAAATCGGGAGCAGATAAAAATTAGCAGTGAATTAAGAAAATGTTTTTCTTTTACAGCGATCCTGAGACTGACGGAATTTATTACTAGTTTCACATTTGTGCATTCATAGGCGGATAGTTAACGTTGAAATTTAACAATTTGTTGGTTCTTTCAAATAACTTAAATGTATAGGGTAGTGTGTTTTATCAATGATAATTAAACGTTCAGGTCGGCTTGGCAATATTTAACCATTTTCTGCTAACAGAGACAGTCTTGTGTTCCATAGCTAACGCCGGGAAAGAATTCAGTAAATATTTAAAAAAAAAAACCACTGAATTTAGAAAATGTGTGCCAAGGCCGAATTATGTAAAAGATATAATTCTCAACTAAATATTCTTAATCAGTTAATATGAAGTTATCAGCATGAGAGGGTTGACTAAGTTCACGTAATTTTAAATGTACTTAATTCTGTCTAAATGGATTTTTATTACCACACGTAAATAAGGGGTTCTACAACAAAGTTCGTACGTACTGAAACAAAACAAAGGATAAAATAACAAAAAACAATAAAAAAGGTAAATATATTTTTTTAAATTTAATTTCATTAAATTGGCGCTCAACAACATGGGGCTCGAATATGCAGTGGCCACAAAATACCCATGAGATAACTAGGGAATTATTGTAGTCGAACTTTGTTGGAGAACAATTAATAATTTTTTCATGTATTGTATGTATTGCCTAGCCAATATTGTGTGGTAATACCTGTATATGATTTTTTGCATGAGAACACTATATACCCAGAGTCAAGCTGAAGAAGAGAGCTCATTATATCGAAAAATTAATTACCTACCACAATACCAGGGGGCAGCTGCACCCAAGATAGATCACCAAAAGGTAAAGCTACAGTGTAGTTGTCCTGTGGGTAGTAAAGTAGCCTCAGTGCGGTGTTCTCGGATCATTAGTGGTGTGCTTGTTGTTAGTGTTCCTTTTTTTAAAAATAACAGGACATTTGAGTAGTTAGTCATCGTAGTATATAATAAGTGTGTTTCAACAAATGACCATTTCTTGTGTGATTATGTCAGTGAAACCTGAGTGTTAGGATATTTAGTTCAGATTTTGTTTCTTTTGTTGACTATGGTTAGATTACGTAGTCAGAAAGATATAAACATGGATAATGAACAACAGTTAGCAAGCAGTGATACCGAGTTAGAAAGTGGGGCACGAAGTAATGTTAGTGGCGTAGTTCAGGAAGTACAATGTGAGAATCTGGGGGCAGAAGGGCAAGAAATGTTGCCACTGCCAGCCAGTGATTCAGTTGATAGTAGAAATACTGTGCCACCCACAAGCACTAGACACGGACCAGAGAGTGGTGAGGTGTCAGAAGTGCATTCATTAAGAGCTATGTTCGAGCGCATGCTCAATTTCCAAGCTGAATTTGCACGTATGCAAGCAGAACGCGATAGAGAACGTGATGCTAAACAAGCAGAGCGTGATCGACGCCAGCATGAGAGAGACTTGCAGTTAATGCAATCTTTGGAAGCTATGCAAAGTGAGATTGTTAGTTTGAGACAAAACTATGAAACCATACCCAAAGCGGTGCAAGAACTGAGCGAAAGAGTAGATAATATCCAAGTGGCTAACGCCAGTATCGTGGGTGAAATCAGTGTACTGGCTAACAGGATGGAACAATTAGAAATTGACACAAGTCAAGTAAATGAGCACAGAATGTCCGAACAAGTGCACAAAATTGAAAACCAATTTATAAAAAAAAATAGACGAGAAGGTGCACGCCGCGATTGAGGCCGAAGACTTGGGCTCCAATGCGGAAGTGCAGAACCTAAAAAAGGCGGTGCACACTGACATTCCGCTGTGGCAGCGGAAATACTACAGGGTGAACAGATTTCTTCTCCGTTGTAAAGATCTGAAACTGTCGGTTTTTAATCAGGCTTTCTTCAATCACTATTTTGGAGTGACATTTGTTTGTTTCGCTAACATTGGTTGCCTGTTCTGTCTCGCAGTCGCAATTTTTCACTGCTGTACTTATATGCCTATCATTGTTGGACCTGGCTGGTGTGACACACGCCTGTGCGTCGCCGTGCAGCAAGCTGCTTTCCAGCTCCGCAAGACGAGGTCCATGATAAGCATATAAGTACGAACAGATTTCTTCTCCGTTGTAAAGATCTCAAACTGTCGGTTTTTAATCAGGCTTTCTTCAATCACTATTTTGGAGTGACATTATATGCCTATCATTGTTGGACCTGGCTGGCGTGACACACGCCTGTGCGTCGCCGTGCAGCAAGCTGTTTTCCAGCTCCGCAAGACGAGGTCCATGATAAGCATATAAGTACGAACAGATTTCCTCTCCGTTGTAAAGATCTCAAACTGTCGGTTTTTAATCATGCTTTCTTCAATCACTATTTTGGAGTGACATTTGTTTGTTTCGCTAACATTGGTTACCTGTTATGTCTCGCAGTCGCAATTTTTCACTGCTGTACTTATCCGTATTCTCCACGATTAGGCAATTTGCGAAAATATTTTGAGAAGTACATTAATAAGACCCGCTACTGGGACGAGCAGAGATCATCCCGGGATTTGATCAGACTTTTGAAATCACACTTGCCGATGCACGTAAAGGAAAAACTTATACACGTACCGAAGAACGACATGGAACATTTCTTGTCTGTTCTGGACTCACTTGACCTGATTTAGGAGGATGCTAAAGCAGCCTCTGAACAGGCTAGAAGTAACGGAAACGGTTACAGAAATGGTCGAAATAACACGCCTCCACCAAATAATGGAAACGGCGGAGGTAACAATAGGAGACAAGATTATGTACAAAACGGGAATAGAGGTAGAGACCGGAACGGCAGTAGTCTGCCGGTGAATAATGACCGGAAAAGGAGGTCCGATGACCGATATGAAACAGGCCCACCAAGCAATAGTAGATGGAAAAATGCCAGGGGGCCGTGGAACACTAATACCTATAACGCTGCAAACCGAACTTGGCCACAGAACCAGAGGCCCAGTCCGGACCGGCAAAACACTGAAAGATATGACAATAACCGACCGCCACCACAAAATGCGCCAATTGCGCAACCGTGGCGGCCGACGCAACACAACTTACACTTAGTGGAGGTTAGCGACACAGAGCAGCCACACCCATCCACCAGTAATAATTCAACAAACTAGATTCAGCCGAGATACGCTCTCCATCGTCGGCTGAGGTTTGGGGTGAGAGCAGCCCGACACAGAATAAAACATCGGAAATCTGCATCCTCAGGTATAATGACGGGGTACAGATGGGACATGAATTAATAACTGAACCACCCACGTGCATAAAGGAGCACAAAGACAAAGTACAAGCGATAATAGAGATCAAAATTAACAGTATTGATGTGCAAGCAATCGTAGATACAGGTGCTACTGTCAGTGTCATGTGTATGGACTTATTCAGAGTACTGGGGAAAGAAAAGCGTATGCTGACTTTTCCTGTGAACAATTGCAAAGTCACTGGAGCCATCAGTGCACAGCGACAAATAATTAAACTCCAAGTGCGGGTAGAGATGTATATAGGGGGAGAAGTCATAGCGTGCTCATTCCTGGTAGTAAAGGGTTTAAAGGTAGCCTGTATTTTGGGGGTAGATTTTTTGAGAGAAAGGGACGCAGTAGTCGACCTTTCTCGGGGAAAATTAAGTTTGATGAACGCGGGTAGGAGGACAGAATTGTCCATGCTCAGATCTGAAGAGGTACCTGTGCCTAATTGTAATGCTATTAACATAAAATGTAGGAATCAGTGGATACTTCATTTAGACAACCATTCTCTAGGACAAAATCTATATTATCCAGACGTACAAAGTGATCAATTAAAAGCAAATGTGGACGCACTTGTGAACAAAGTATCACAGTCCGAAAATTTGAACTCAATGCAACAGCAGGATTTGGTACAGTTATTATCTAACTATGCAAATGTATTTTCAGAACGAACAGGAATTGTTAAGTGGTATCAATACAATATCGAGGTGAAGCCTCACAAAACCTACTGTTGAGCCTCATACTCCATTCCTTAGTCCAAGAAGGAAATAGTAGCTATCTCTTAGCAGATCCCCACTCAGGGAGAGTACGGGGACTGTATCCGCGTAGGGATGTGAAAATATTCCTACAGTAAATGCCTAATAGTCCTACATCTACATCTACATCTACATTTATACTCCGCAAGCCACCCAACGGTGTGTGGCGGAGGGCACTTTACGTGCCACTGTCATTACCTCCCTTTCCTGTTGCAGTCGCGTATGGTTCGCGGGAAGAACGACTGTCTGAAAGCCTCCATGCGCGCGCTAATCTCTCTAATTTTACATTCGTGATCTCCTCGGGAGGTATAAGTAGGGGGAAGCAATATATTCGATACCTCATCCAGAAACGCACCCTCTCGAAACCTGGCGAGCAAGCTACACCGCGATGCAGAGCGCCTCTCTTGCAGAGTCTGCCACTTGAGTTTATTAAACATCTCCGTAACGCTATCACGGTTACCAAATAACCCTGTGACGAAACGTGCCGCTCTTCTTTGGATCTTCTCTATCTCCTCCGTCAGACCGATCTGGTACGGATCCCACACTGACGAGCAATACTCAAGTATAGGTCGAACGAGTGTTTTGTAAGCCACCTCCTTTGTTGATGGACTACATTTTCTAAGCACTCTCCCAATGAATCTCAACCTGGTACCCGCGTTACCAACAATTAATTTTATATGATCATTCCACTTCAAATCGTTCCGCACGCATACTCCCAGATATTTTACAGAAGTAACTGCTACCAGTGTTTGTTCCGCTATCATATAATCATACAATAAAGGATCCTTCTTTCTATGTATTCGCAATACATTACATTTGTCTATGTTAAGGGTCAGTTGCCACTCCCTGCACCAAGTGCCTATCCGCTGCAGATCTTCCTGCATTTCGCTACAATTTTCTAATGCTGCAACTTCTCTGTATACTACAGCATCATCCGCGAAAAGCCGCATGGAACTTCCGACACTATCTACTAGGTCATTTATATATATTGTGAAAAGCAATGGTCCCATAACACTCCCCTGTGGCACGCCAGAGGTTACTTTAACGTCTGTAGACGTCTCTCCATTGATAACAACATGCTGTGTTCTGTTTGCTAAAAACTCTTCAATCCAGCCACACAGCTGGTCTGATATTCCGTAGGCTCTTACTTTGTTTATCAGGCGACAGTGCGGAACTGTATCGAACGCCTTCCGGAAGTCAAGAAAAATAGCATCTACCTGGGAGCCTGTATCTAATATTTTCTGGGTCTCATGAACAAATAAAGCGAGTTGGGTCTCACACGATCGCTGTTTCCGGAATCCATGTTGATTCCTACATAGTAGATTCTGGGTTTCCAAAAACGACATGATACTCGAGCAAAAAACATGTTCTAAAATTCTACAACAGATCGACGTCAGAGATATACGTCTATAGTTTTGCGCATCTGCTCGACGACCCTTCTTGAAGACTGGGACTATCTGTGCTCTTTTCCAATCATTTGGAACCCTCCGTTCCTCTAGAGACTTGCGGTACACGGCTGTTAGAAGGGGGGCAAGTTCTTTCGCGTACTCTGTGTAGAATCGAATTGGTATCCCGTCAGGTCCAGTGGACTTTCCTCTATTGAGTGATTCCAGTTGCTTTTCTATTCCTTGGACACTTATTTCGATGTCAGCTATTTTTTCGTTTGTGCGAGGATTTAGAGAAGGAACTGCAGTGCGGTCTTCCTCTGTGAAACAGCTTTGGAAAAAGGTGTTTAGTATTTCAGCTTTACGCGTGTCATCCTCTGTTCCAATGCCATCATCATCCCGCAGCGTCTGGATATGCTGTTTCGAGCCAGTTACTGATTTAACGTAAGACCAGAACTTCCTAGGATTTTCTGTCAAGTCGGTACATAGAATTTTACTTTCGAATTCACTGAACGCTTCACGCATAGCCCTCCTTACGCTAACTTTGACATCGTTTAGCTTCTGTTTGTCTGAGAGGTTTTGGCTGCGTTTAAACTTGGAGTGGAGCTCTCTTTGCTTTCGCAGTAGTTTCCTAACTTTGTTGTTGTACCACGGTGGGTTTTTCCCGTCCCTCACAGTTTTACTCGGCACGTACGTGTCTAAAACGCATTTTACGATTGCCTTGAACTTTTTCCATAAACACTCAACATTGTCAGTGTCGGAACAGAAATTTTCGTTTTGATCTGTTAGGTAGTCTGAAATCTGCCTTCTATTACTCTTGCTCGAGGTAATTTTCGGATAGTGCACTCAGTATAATGTCACTCGATGCTCTGTCCCTACCACCCGTCCTAAACATCTGAGTGTCCCAGTCTATATGTGGTAAATTGAAATCTCCACCTAAGACTATAACATGCTGAGAAAATTTATGTGAAATGTATTCCAAATTTTCTCTCAGTTGTTCTGCCACTAATGCTGCTGAGTCGGGAGGTCGGTAAAAGGAGCCAATTATTAACCTAGTTCGGTTGTTGAGTGTAACCTCCACCCATAATAATTCACAGGAACTATCCACTTCTACTTCACTACAGGATAAACTACTACTAACAGCGACGAACACTCCACCACCGGTTGCATGCAATCTATCCTTTCTGAACACCGTCTGTACCTTTGTAAAAATTTCGGCAGAATTTATCTCTGGCTTAAGCCAGCTTTCTGTACCTATAACGATTTCAGCTTCGGTGCTTTCTATCAGCGCTTGAAGTTCCGGTACTTTACCAACGCAGCTTCGACAGTTGACAATTACAATACCGATTGCTGCTTGGTCCCCGCATGTCCTGACTTTGCCCCGCACCCGTTGAGGCTGTTGCCCTTTCTGTACTTGCCCAAGGCCATCTAACCTAAAAAACCGCCCAGCCCACGCCACACAACCCCTGCTACCCGTGTAGCCGCTTGTTGCGTGTAGTGGACTCCTGACCTATCCAGCGGAACCCGAAACCCCACCACCCTATGGCGCAAGTCGAGGAATCTGCAGCCCACACGGTCGCAGAACCGTCTCAGCCTCTGATTCAGACCCTCCACTCGGCTCTGTACCAAAGGTCCGCAGTCAGTCCTGTCGACGATGCTGCAGATGGTGAGCTCTGCTTTCATCCCGCTAGCGAGACTGGCAGTCTTCACCAAATCAGATAGCCGCCGGAAGCCAGAGAGGATTTCCTCCGATCCATAGCGACAACCATCATTGGTGCCGACATGAGCGACCACCTGCAGATGAGTGCACCCTGTACCCTTCATGGCATCCGGAAGGACCCTTTCCACATCTGGAATGACTCCCCCCGGTATGCACACGGAGTGCACATTGGTTTTCTTCCCCTCTCTTGCTGCCATTTCCCTAAGGGGCCCCATTACGCGCCTGACGTTGGAGCTCCCAACTACCAGTAAGCCCACCCTCTGCGACTGCCCGGATCTTGTGTTATGTGTAAAAAAGGTACACCATTCTTTTGAAACTGAATGAACATTAATGATGTGTGATCTGTAGAGATAATGTACTAGTGCAGAAGTATTTAGTTATAAGAATATGATTGACTTTCTCTTTTGTTTATGAATATTTGTGTTATGTCTTTTTTTAATTAGTGCTGGCTTAAACATGTTCTAAATGTCTGGACAGATAACCTGATTAGTGCAATTATTTATAGTGTTAAATTGTGTCAGAGATCAGTCAGGAGGAACATTTTAATAGTGATTAGTTTGTGTACTGCATAATATTCTATATGTGTGTCAAACCTGAAATATTTCTTAGTACAATCTTTTCTATTATATATATATATATATATATATATATATATATATATATATATATATATATATGTGTGTGTGTGTGTGTGTGTGTGTGTGTGTGTGTGTGTGTGTGTACCTGTCAGATTGACTGATTCGAACCCAGAATAATATCAATAATGTGAGACCCTGAGAACTTTATTTTCAAACCAGTGTTATCAAAGAGAATAATGCACCCAGTAGTGACCCGAGGGCACCATGGGAGGCAAACTTATTGCAAATTTGAGTAACGCAAAGTTACTCACAAAGAAGCTTCAATTCAAGCATGTGCAGATCCAATCAGTTAAAAGAGCTAACCTGATACAGTCCAAGTCAATTTTAGCCTACAGAGACTATACTGTAGTTACGTAGGACCTTGCAAGTAAAGTGAGACATAATTTCAAAGGAGTTATTGAACAATATGCCTGAATCCGGCTGGAATGCACAAATAAAATCTACTCGAACATAAATATAGATGATTTTTGGGCAAACTAATACGAAATTTTAATATTTGTTACCATGTACGCAATTATCACACACCTTGGTAAAGAGCGAACAAAGAAGTTACCAATGTGCTGTTACAAAAAATTGCACAACGGACATTGTAACTGAAAAAACTTAAACAAAAGTGTAGTATTGTGTGGCAGAGACAGACAGTGACTGTTAAACCTGCAGCAATACGTCACGAGGTTGTTTTGAACAAGTAATAAGACACTGTATCATCGCCGTGTGTGCAAGTGGACAAGGAACTAGCACGACACGAACAGTGAGCCGATAACAGACGGTGGACCAAGTTAGTGTCAAACTATAACTCTTTGTGTGTCAAGGGACGCCAGAAAAGCGCATTGACTACAGAGATACATTTTGTCCTAAGGTGAAAACTTACGTGTGACTAATGACAAGTCATGACATGGTGAAAAAATATTGTGTACCCACAAAACGTGTTACTGTGACAACGAAACATTGTGCAAACCAGACTAGTGAAGGCCTACTGAATAATAACTGCCAATAACTGTGTGCGTTCTTTCCCACAGCAGGAAAAATGCCCATAGGATAGTACACTGTTAGTGAACTTGTTGTATGTTTGCTGGAGCACGGCAAGAAGATGTCTCACGGGCGAGCTGATATACAACGCGCATCCGGCTACCTCAGCCATGCAGCGGCCGCAGCAGCCCGTAGCAGACCAGACAGCCACACGCCTCTCCGCGCCGTAGCTGTCAACACCGGGGGCGGTGACCTACAAGGAGCCGACGCGCCGCGCCGAGCGCCGCTCAACAATCACTCCGCACCGCTCACCAACTACAGCATTATTGACATATTCCAAAATATTTACACAAACTGCATAACATATCAATGAACTCGATTTTTGATAAACACTGAACATTTATTATGTATACCCGTAAAATGCCAAGAGAAAATGAACACTAACAAGATTTATAACACGTAGGTAGTAGGAACATTATGAAAAGTGACGTTGTGCTAAATTATTTCAAAAAACTAAGTGATATATCCTAGGACAAGTGACCTTGCAGTATATCGCAAAAATAATAATTACGAGTTGTTAATCACACACAACAAACATTCGTTGAACTGTATGTGACTGTGATATTATGTAACCGTAGATGACAAACTGCTAAATCAATTCAAAAGAATGACTGTTAAAGAGACAGATTAATCATGAACCAACTGGGATGGCTGGGCTCT
Source organism: Schistocerca piceifrons (assembly GCF_021461385.2). Classification (NCBI taxonomy): domain Eukaryota; kingdom Metazoa; phylum Arthropoda; class Insecta; order Orthoptera; family Acrididae; genus Schistocerca; species Schistocerca piceifrons. The sequence goes on along the minus strand of NC_060138.1, from coordinate 448,837,507 downwards.
GGCACAGTTTTGCCCAGGTTTCCTGTCTGCCTTCGCCCAAATGGGGGAGCCATGAACATATATAACCCTGGGACTAATTAAAAGAGCCATTCCATAAAAAAAATACAGAATTGTAAAGAACGTTACTGGCACTATTGTGTCAAAGTATAGAAACTCTTTGCCAAATTCTGCCAGGGGGCAATGTAACGTTCCCTGGCCACACACACACTGTTAATAAACTAAAATTTAATTGTAATATATACGCCGCTATGAAGTAATTTGTATATACTGTAATTATTTAACAAAAAATATTATTTAATATTGTGTAAAGGACATTCGTTATTATTGTAATATTTTCTGTAATAACATTCTCGATGTATTTATGATTGTAATATTTCTATAGTCATAATGTAATTACGAAATGTGTCAATATCTGCGATAAGAAAAATGTAAAACACAGCCGCAGATTGCAAAGAGACAATAACGGTTGAGAGTCGTATAAATAGGAATACATAGTGTGCATTCTTTGTCGTCTTCCTCGAGAGCTGAGAGAGAGAGGAACCTGTGACGTAGCATTTTATGAATGGGTAGACTTCATTTGTCTGTATCTAGAGTTAGCCGCCATTAGAGGAGAAATTACAAACTAATGTAAGTTGAATTATTGTTGTGGTCTAAATACATTATAATTTATCAAAAGTGTGTATTACTAATGTAAATTAGCTTGCCGATGTCATCTTTAATATTTCTTTAAAGAATTTTCAGCATTTTTAGCGCTGTTGCTGGGCTGTGCCGCGACCGAACGATTTGCAGCGGCGGCACATTTAAAAAATTGTTCCGCTAAGAAAAATTAACCAAACCCGTAAATCGGGAGCAGATAAAAATTAGCAGCGAATTAAGAAAATGTTTTTCTTTTACAGCGATCCTGAGACTGACGGAATTTATTACTAGTTTCACATTTGTGCATTCATAGGCGGATAGTTAACGTTGAAATTTAACAATTTGTTGGTTCTTTCAAATAACTTAAATGTATAGTGAAGTGTGTTTTATCAATGATAATTAAACGTTCAGGTCGGCTTGGCAATATTTAACCATTTTCTGCTAATAGAGACAGTCTTGTGTTCCATAGCTAACGCCGGGAAGGAATTCAGTAAATATTAAAAAAAAACCACTGCATTTAGAAAATGTGTGCCAAGGCCGAATTATGTAAAAGATATAATTCTCAACTAAATATTTTTAATCAGTTAATATGAATTTATCAGCATGAGAGGGTTGACTAAGTTCACGTAATTTTAAATGTACTTAATTCTGTCTAAATGGATTTTTATTACCACACGTAAATAAGAGGTTCTACAACAAAGTTCGTACTGACTGAAAGAAAGATAAAAATAACAAAACACAATTTAAAAAAAGGTAAATATATTTTTTTAAAATTTCATTAAAGTACGAGTAATTAATTTGTCGAAATAGGTAAAGCGAAGTAAAAATATTTTTTGGAACTGACAACTGAATTTGATTCTGAAATATATACTACAGCTGCTGAAAAATAATGGCCATAAATAAGATAACGGTGAATTTTACCTGAGTCGCTGAAAGTGATAACTGTAATGGGGACCACTTATTTCATATTTCCTCTTCGAAATTTAACGATAACATTATTGATACGCTGTAAAATACCGATATCAGCAGCTCGTTTTCTTGTAATACCTAGAAGTTGCTGATGTAGTAAGTACGCGGCAGACGTAGAGATAGTCCCCGGAAAATGCACGCGCCATTCCGTAGCGAGAGCGCGTCAATCGGTGACAAATTGTCAAGGTATGGTTCAGAGGCGCAAAAGAAAGTTCAGTTAATTAATTGAGTCTAAAAGTGGAAAGATAATGTATAAGAGTTCTCCTCGTGATTAAATATTCAAAGAAAGAAATTTGTGAAGTAAAAATGAGATAATGGAACATAACCGACGTCTGCTGCTAATTGAGGTGAGTGTTGTTCGACTGAGAGAATCTAATGACGAACTATAAACTGTCTGCGAGTAAATTGATGCATTTAACTGAGAGACTGTTACAATTTCAAGAAAATCATTTGTCATCTATGTGCAAAAAATGAAAATGCATGCGTTTGTGCTTGTACAATTAGAAAATTGGTTGGCCAATTGCTTTAAAATTTTGAAACAACGTCGCATTCGAATACGAGCGTGTTTTACTGTGCCTACTGGAGCGCCATATAAAATATCCAAATATATAAGTAATATATAAAGGGAAACGTCGTCACCAAAAATCTCGAAATGTTCTTCAGCGATTTAATTTTGGCCCGCTAGATGGCGCTGCCATAAGTCAAATGGATATCAACTGCGTTTTTTAAAAATAGGAACCCCCATTTTTTATTACATATTCGTGTAGTACGTAAAGAAATATGAATGTTTTAGTTGGACCACTTTTTTCGCTTTGTGATAGATGGCGCTGTAATAGTCACAAACTTATAAGTACGTGGTATCCCGTAACATTCCGCCAGTGCGGACGGTATTTGCTTCGTGATACATTACCGGTATTAAAATGGACCGTTTACCAATTGCGAGAAAGGTCGATATCGTGTTGATGTATGGCTATTGTGATCAAAATGCCAAACGGGCGTGTGCCATGTATGCTGCTCGGTGTCCTGGACGATATCGTCCAAGTGTCCGGACCGTTCGCCGGATAGTTACGTTATTTAAGGAAACAAGAAGTGTTCAGCCACATGTGAAACGTCAACCACGACCTACAACAAATGATGATGCCCAAGTGCGTGTTTTAGCTGCTGTCGCGGCTAATTCGCACATCCGTAGCAGACAATTGCGTGAGAATCGGGAATCTCAAAAATGTCGGTGTTGAGAAAGTTACATCAACATCGATTGCACCCGTACCATATTTCTATGCACCAGGAATTGCATGGCGACGATTTTGAACGTCGTGTACAGTTCTGCCACTGGGCACAAGAGAAATTACGGGACGATGACAAATTTTTTGCACGCGTTCTATTTAGCTACGAAGCGTCATTCACCAACAGCGGTAACGTAAACGGGCATAATATGCACTATTAGGCAACGGAAAATCCACGATGGCTGCGACAAGTGGAACATCAGCGACCTTGCCGGCTTAATGTATGGTGCGGCATTACGGGAGGAAGGATAAAAGGCCCCCATTTTATCGATGGTAATCTAAATGGTGCAATGTATGCTGATTTCCTACGTAATATTCTACCGATGTTACTACAAGATGTTTCACTGCATGACAGAATGGCGATGTACTCCTCACATGATGGATGTCCAGCACATAGCTCACGTGCGGTTGAAGCGGTACTGAATAGCATATTTCATGACAGTTGGATTGGTCGTCGAAGCACCACACCATGGCCCGCACGTTCACCGGATCTGACGTCCACGGATTTCTTTGTGTTGGGAAAGTTGAAGCATATTTGCTATCGTGATCCCCCGACAACGCCAGACAACATGCGCCAGCGCATTGTCAATGCATATGTGAACATTACGGAAGGCGAACTACTCGCTGTTGAGAGGAATGTCGTTACACGTATTTCCAAATGCATTGAGGTAGACTGACGCAATTTTGAGCATTTATTGCATTAACGTGGTAATTACAGGTAATCACGCTGTAATAGCATGCGTTCTCAGAAATGAAAAGTTCACAAAGGTACATGTATCACATTGGAACAAACGAAATAAAATGTTCAAACGTACCTACGTTCTTTATTTTAATTTAAAAAACCTACTTGTTACCAACAGTTCGTCTAAAATTGTGAGCCATATGTTTGTGACTATTACAGCGCCATCTATCACAAAGCGAAAAAAGTGGTCCAACTAAAATATTCATATTTCTTTATGTACTACATGAATATGTAATAAAAAATGGGGTTTTCTATTTTAAAAAAACGCAGTTGATATCCGTTTGAACCATGGTAGCGCCATCTAGCTGGCCAACCATAGCGCCATCTGGTTTCCCCCTTCAAGCTAGACAAGTTTCGTTCTTTGTAGTTTTTTCGTTAGACGCCTATTTCGTGAGATATTTGGCCCGATCAATGGACCACCATATATATATATATATATATATATATATATATATATATATATATATATATGTGTGTGTGTGTGTGTGTGTGTCATAGAAAGGAGAAATTTCTTAAAGTTCTTGAACGACGAACTTCAAGTTTTTACACAATTGTCTGACGAACATTTGGTCAGACATAGGTTATGTATTTTCTAATATGTGTTACAGGGGTAAAATACAGGGAGCGAAAAGCTATTTGCCATTTGTACAGAAATCAGATAGCAGTTATTAGAGTCGAGGGGAACGAAATGGAAGCAGTGATTGAGAAGGGAGGGAGACAGGGTTGTAACGTATCCCCGATGGTATTCGATCTGTATATTGAGCAAGCAGTGTAGGAAACAAAAGAAAAATTTGGAGTAGGAATTAAAGTTGAGGGAGACGAAATAAAAACTTTGAGGTTTGCCGACGACATTGTAATTATCTCAGTGACAGCGAAGGACCTGGAGGAGCATCTGGACGGATTGGACAGCGTCTTGAACGGAGGATATAGGAGGAACGTCAACAAAAGCAAAACGAGGATAATGGAATGTAGTCGAATTAAATCAGGTGATGCTGAGGGAATTAGATTAGGAAATGAGACACTTAAAGTAGTAGATGAGTATTGCTATGTGGGAAGCAAAACAACCGATGATGGTTCAAGTTGGGAGGATATAAAATTTTGTACTGAAAGTGGCAAGAAAAGCGTTTCTGAAGGATGGAGATTTGTTAACCTCAGGTATACATTTAAGTGTCAGGAAGTCCTTTCTGAAAGTATTTGTATGGAGTATAGCCATGTATGAAAGTGAAACATGGACGATGAATAGTTTACACAAGAAAAGAATGGAAGCTTTCGAAATGTGGTGCTACAGAAGAATTCTGAAGATTAGATGGGTTAATCACATAACTAATGAGGAGTTACTGAATAGAATTGGGGAGAAGAGAAATTTGTGGTACAACCTGACTAAAGAAGGGGTTGGTTGGTAGGACACATTCTGAGGCATCAAGGGATCACGAATTTAATACTAGAGGGAAGAGTAGGGGGTAAAAATCGTAGAGGAAGACCAAGAGATGAATACAGTAAGCAGATTCTGAGCGATATAGGTTGCAGTAGTTATTCGGAGATGAAGAGGCTGGCATAAGATAGAGACACATGGAGAGCGGCATTAAATCGGTCTTTAGACTGAAGACCACAACAAAACAATATCAACATCATAACAAATAAATATATGTGTAACATATATTTGGGGAAGCGTTATACCAGAATTCATGAAAAATTCTTGACTGAGTTACTTCAAATTTTTACATGATACACTAATAAACATTTAGACGAACATAGGCCAATTATTCTTTTTTAAATGATAGTTTTATCCGACGCATTCGCAGATTAACACTGTGCGACATAGTGTCACTGAAACTACTATCCTCACGTATCCAGCAGGTGGAGAGGTCTTCCTCGTACCCTGTACACCAATGACCCCAACCGATTTAAACAGAACTTTAAGCAACTTCAGTTCCTTAACAAGGTTTCTTTTGAAATAACAATAAACAAGCTCAAGGTCAGAGAGGGTGGTAAGAGGACAGAGAAGCGGAGGGAAAATGGACATAAAGAGGTGGAGGAGCAGACAGAGCGGGAGGAGGTGATGTACCGAGAGACGGAGGACGAGGAAGAGGAGGAGGTGGACAAAGAGGGTGCTTGGAGAAGATGGGAAAAGAGAGAGGGGAGAGAGTGGAAGGAGTTGCGATTCATATCCAATACCCATACATAGTTAGCATCGCCCAGTTTCAGAAAATCACTCAAAGATCTGCTCCTAAAACGCTAGCACACAAGTTATCAATGTAAAATTAAATATACCACAAACGTGTGCTTTCTCTTTACTTTCTTTTCATTTAACACACTGAGCCACAGCAACATGTAACCGCGTGCAATTAGTACATTATAAGTTAAATTATCCCACTGTATTTTTCTTTCTGTATGTGAAAGCTAACCTCAGGAATTACTGTGGGAATTTCGATGTGGTGTTCACTAGCAGTCAAATTGATTCATGAGAAAGGTTCGTGTATATAATTCATTATCGCTGTACCAGATAAGTATTGTAATTTAGCAGAACATGAATTACTGTGTGTGCAAAAAGTGTCAGCTAAGTGTGGCACAAATGACAGAAAGGTGGTCAATGACGACACAGGAAGTAGTCGAAACTGTGATGAAACGGATATGGAGAAGTATGCAGTCTAACAGCAGATGGTAAGTATGGACAAGCCGGACTTGCTCCTGTGGATACAAATGCAGCTAATTTCACCCTTTTTGAGTAAACCAACTTAGAATGTTTCAGCATTTGTTGACGGGCTGGAAGCTGTTGCTGGTCTGGGTATTTGGCCGGATGACTTACGTTAGCATAGGGTGAAGTTATGATTAGTAGGCGAAGCGAAGACGTTATGTCATGTATTGTCAAGTTTTAAATAAGGCATGTACATCTGAGTAACTTAAGAAGGAACTCTGGCAGCGGTACTGCAGACAGAGTACTGCTAGATCCTTCAGGGAAAAACGGCCAATCGGAGCGCGTGGCGCCAAGTTTCCGTAGTTTAAAAATGGTACGTTGTCGACCTACACAACATTAGTAATTTTGGTTTCTACTGGCATCAGCTATCCAGGGTTAAAATTTCGTGACACAATTTTTCTCCACCCTGTATACCTGCTATTTAGAAAGTAAAGCAGTCTGTAGCGTTTATTATTTGTACTGCTGTACTCTCTACATTCTCTGGCTTTGAGGATACCTCCACGACTCCAGTAAGGACATACGTGTACGCTGCAGCAATGGCGAGTCCCTGTCTTCTGGTTCCTTTGGTCGCTGTACCACAATATGTTGTGAATAACTGCCCTCGGCTCTACAGGAGTAGCTCGTGGCACTCCTCAACGCTTGTCATCCCGCCACCTGCAGCTCAACACGTCTGTGTTGAGATGTTCGCTTATACTTATTTCTTTATTGTGAACTGGTGTTTTTGGGCCCATCTGTACCGCGCTGCATGGTGTCGTGGTTGCAAAGATGGACCTCGCCATGGACGTCCGGAGTGAAGCTGCGCATCATGCAGCCTTTTGTGCAAAGTTTGAGTCGTAACACTACGTCCTCTGGCTGCACGAAAAGCGTTCATTCAACATGGTGGCGTTGCTGTCAGGGTTCGTACGAGACAAAAACCTTTAGTAGTGGTCATCCACTGCAGTAGTAGCACTTGGGCGGCCTGAGCGAGGCATGACATCGACAGTTACTGTCTCTCTATATCTCCTGCATGTCCGAACAACATCGGTTTGGTTCACTCTGAGACGCCTGGACACTTCCCTTATTGAGAGCCCTTCCTGGCACAAAGTAACAATTCGGACGCGATCGAACCGCGGTATTGACTGCCTAGGCATGGTTGAACTACAGACACCAAGAGCCGTGTACCTTCTTCCTGGTGGAATGACTGGAACTGATAGGCTGTCGGACCCCCTCCGTGTAATGGGCGTTGCTCATGCATGGTTGTTTACAACTTTGGGCGGGGTTTAGTGATATTTCTGAACAGTCAAAGGGACTGTGTCTGTGATATAGTCAGCGTCTATCTTCAGGTATTCTGGGAACCCTGGTGATGCAAATCTTTTTTTGGTGTGTGTAGTTTGGTTTCTCCTCCATGAAAATTTCCATTTGAGGATCATATACACTGCCCAAGAAAAACACCGAGAAGACATGGTAGGATGTCAATGTAAGTTGGTACATATACACACCATCGGCAGGTATGTAAATGATTAGTGTTGCGATTCTCTCTGATAAGTAGAATGACCATGAGAGTGCCTCAGTGTTGTTTGTATTTAATGATATTACAGGGCCTGTTAGGGTATATAAGGTGCCTGAACAGCATCAGATGATGAGTGATCACTGTGAAGGACATGCAGGTATTGCATATTCGTAGGAGATGACATTATCATCAACTGACATAATATGAAAGTGACCTCATTGTGAGTCTTCATTCGGCAGCTGGTCGAATCGTGCATATCCATTTTTGTGGGGCATTCAGATGTCACTGTGGCGCATATTGGGCTGTTGGGAATGTGATGGCAGGCATACTCGTCCTATCACATGGGAGAACTACTGTATGGTGCACCAAGTCATCGTAACCCCTTCACAACTACACCTTCCGTCCTGGAGCGTGCAACGGACTCCCTGCAACATTCTGTGTCATCCGCACCAGTTGTCGGAGACTAGCAACAGGCGGACTAAGGAATTACGAGCCCATGTCTAGGCTGCCGTTAACCTCAGAACATAAACGGCTGCATTTGGATTTGTACTGTAACCAGGGAGCAAGGACTGCTGATGAATGGCGTTGTATAGCAATGAATAGCTGTTCAGCACTGGGAAGCTTAACAGCCTTCTTTTAGAAATTGGAAATAGTCGGCCCATAAATATTACATCTCTCTGTAAAAGAGGGACTGTGGTCCCATCTTGGTAGATGTTTTTTGGCAAAACATGGTCATACTTACCATGAGAACGACGCTTCCCTAGTCTAAAATCTTCTTTTTTCAGACAAGAGGGATTTGGAGCAGCTGAGTGGCTCCTCTTTGAATATGCATAAAGCAGGCTTGCTCCCACAGCGTATCTGGATTGGCTATGAGGCCAACAGAACAGTCAAGAGGGGAAATTCAATGAATAGGGGATAGTTATATTGGTTTGTGCAGTGTGAGGGGTTTCGTTTCTGCTAATTCAGCTCCCATACCAGGGCCTGCTGGAAATTGGATGTGATTCTTTGCCTTCTTCGTCTTCTGATCCTCTCTGATGGTGAGCTTTGGGTCTTCCATAGACGGTGAAACTACTGGTTTGTATCTTGTGGTGGACTAAGAGCCGGTGGCAGTTTCCAACTGTTCTAACTGTACCAACGGTACAACTGCATATCATCTGGTACACATCGTGTGTCACGAGGGTTAACTTATTCGACCTGAGTGGGCCATCTGACGTCTGACAATTCTGGCATGCACTGTCATGCCTGTGAGTCAAATTGGTCTGGCCAGACCAGTGAAGAGGTGCACCTCACACTGAAATCTGCTGGAATTTCAGAGCTCTGACAGGAAAGTTTCCTGCATTGTAGTAGTCTGAACGTCGGTCCGCGTCGTTTGCAAATTTTCATGGACGCGTCAGACAGAACTGCTGCAGCACAATGCTCCTCGATCACAACGCGCCGTTTTTTGCTGCCGCCTGAATCAAGATGAAAGGGTAAAGTATTACTGCAGCCACGGCGGGTTGTTAAATGATATTCAGAGCTCCCTGTTCTCAGGTGAACCGCGGTTTGTGGTATACTTGGTCGTAGGTGATTACATTTGAATTGAGCTGGGACACATAGTAGATTCATGTAAAGTGAATCAGACTGCTTTGTAAAAGGGATTAATTCAGGGAAAATTGGTATAGCTTACACCTGAATATATGCTTTGCCAGTCAAACGCCATTCCTTTTGCAATTTGTGTTTTTCATTTTTGTGTAAGATGTATCAGCTAGTTGTAGTTACAAAAGGATTAATAAAACTTGTCATTATTTTGTAAGTTTAAATACACCACTTTTCTCATTCATACTCCCTAAACTATTCACTGTTTATTTTATTAGGGTGGTACATGGGTACACCAGCAATTTTAAGGTTCAGTCATATTAAATTAATTAATTTGATTATTAATCTGAGTTCTGAAAATGACCACAGGCATAGGAAACAACAATGCCATGAGCAAATTCACTATTTCATGTATAATAATTAAGTACGTTGCTCATGATTTGAAGGTTTTTGAGAAGACTGAATTTTCCTTTATGCAAAAATAATAATATTTAGCATCGCTTAGGCATATATTTATGATTAAAGTAAGTGACAGCTAGCAAATGTGTTGCCTCAACAGTGTATGTAACGCGTATATATTGCTTATGTTCGTTTCTTTTTCTCTGAATTGCATGTCAGTCTCTCGCTTCCATAAAGGCTTAATAAAGATCACGTTGCTTAATAAATATCACCCCTAAATTACCAGCGGAGGAGTACCTAATGACATGAGCTGTGACCAGCAAAAACCTCATTATTGCCAGTAAATTTTACACTTGTTATCATGCCCTTATATACTCTTCGTCAGATCCACACACACTGTGAGAACGTCTCATCGAGTACGACGAATTATTGTATGAACTGTTTCTTCAAACTGACTCATTACTGTTGCACAGAGTCACTGTTCGCTACACATTATGAGTCGTCATAGAGTCGCAATCTACCAAAACTACGGTTCCATAGAATTGGTACATTACATAAATGATGTAGTAAATGGTAGGATTAACGGTGGTATTGCTAGCATTGGTAAGGAAAGAAACATAAATGAATGTACAAGGCAGAAACTGGGAGACGACGAGGTTTCTATTTTTTTGTTTATTTGGTTGTTTGTTTTGCTCACAATTAGAACTGCACATTATCCCATGGTATTCCGTTACGTATGTTATATCCTTACAGAATACAAATTGCATTTTAAAAGTTATAAGAATTAGTTAAACGCCTACATTCTGCGCTTTTATCCAAACCAATTACTTTTGATGCAAATGCAATTTACATGAACAAACATTAAAAATATGTATTACTGTTTTATTATTTTGTACTCAATAGAACGTTCTTCATCATGGTCGAAGGCGAGAGTATCCTGTTATTAGTGATAGTTGCAAAAGTCGCTTATGAGTAGCATAAGCGTATTTTATATAAATTAGAGGAGTTATTGAAACGATGTTTCATGTATTTTTGTTTCGCCTTTCTTTCTATTTTAAATTTTTGAGGATATTGCATTTTATAGCACTGTATGATAAATCTGTATTGTTTTTTTATTTTTACTACAACAACCCTTTGCTTCACAGTACAGACAATTTTCGATTAAAATCTGAATTAAAACTGGCAAGTTAAATCTTGCTATAAATAGGTACTGGTTATACAACTACCTAGCACAAAAATGTACCGTAGGTTACACGACCCTTTGTGCTGTATATCCTCATCCAGTTTCTAGACGGTTTACAGCTTTCGGTTTTCAGGGGAATCAAGTAAGAAACTGATCGCGTACGTAAAGAAAGCGATCGTCATAAGATAACGCCAGAGATGTTACAACACACCTAACGTACAGGTAGTACGGATACGACGTTAACTAATTAAAGATACTAGGAAAATTACCGTAGTCTACACTTACTTAAGGTAATCTACGGTATTCTACAGTAGTTTTACAGCTGTTGTTCATTGATTTTTGTGACAGCATGCTTCCGGATAGCTCTATACGGCCAAGAAATTCGATAGCTAACACATCTCGAGACAATGTTCCACCACCGACCTCGGGACATCAACTGCACAGACACTCCTCTGGAATAATTGAAGGGAGCATATCACGTTTGGTTTGGACAGAAAGCTTCAATTTCTATTCTTTCTTTTTTCTCCTCTTTTTTTTTTCGCTCCTAAATGCACGCAATACAAAATGTGGATGTGTTTCGCGGGCTGCATTTCTTTCTGGCTTAGGCGAAACTGGGATTTTATTGGGTACTGCGCTTCCAAGAAATGAGTGATGTCAGGTATTCCATTTGCCCGGAGTTATGGAAGTGCATGTTCTTCTTACTCTTTAGCACGTCATTGAATATCAAGCAAGGAAAAGAAACGGGAAAAGATTTTACGTGGTCTTGTCACCGGAAAGGATACAGTTCACCAGCAGCCATGTAAATTAGTGAATTCTGCGAAGCAAGTAACCGTGTTTGTACCATTGATACTTCCCCTTCGATGAAGAAACCCAGCTGTGTCTACATACCGGAGGTTCTTCACCATTCTCGGAGTTCCAGTCTCTCGTCGTTCATCATTCGAATTTTTCACGCACTTTACACGTGACACACAAAATAATTTTGCATTTAACACACAAACCAAAGCCAAAGGAGCGACTCGAACCCATAGATTTTTCTTCGTGTAGCCCTGAGACAAGTGAGGCCGACAACCAATTCATTTCTCAGTTAGTAATTGAATTATCGCCTTAGTGATACCTTGTCGGAACTTGTATTTCCAGCACTCGAAGATGAACTACCTTTTCAGATATTTCCGATCACCCCCACTGAAATTTGAAAGCGCTCTCTCTGCTGTCAGGGTGCACAACCGGCGGTAAATGTTTGCAGCTATAATTCGTCGACATAGCAGACGTGTTTATTGGCGTCGGAGAGAATCGCATGCCTATTGTGTGTGGTTCTTGCAGGGCCCAATTGTTAGAACTCTCTCTCAACTAGCAAGTTTGAAAAATGTCCAGTTGCACCTTATATGATTTTTATTGTGGATGGAGACGTCTGAGAGACACCAATCGCTTCCGTTGGTCTGGTGAGCCTACGGATTTAACTGACAAGAGCAGTCTAAATCTGACACGTACAGTTCGAAATAATGGTCAGACAAGCGTGTCAGCTACTGCAGAGAACTTGAGCTGCTGCCCAGGCATAGAGGGAAGACGGAAGTCATTATTTGGCCGACCTATAGTCCAGAGGCCTAATGTCAAACAGAGTTGTGAGAAAAAACGCCGCCACTGATCTGTAGAGGAGTGGGAAAAAGTGCTGTGAAGTGATTAGTTATGGTACGTGATGTATCACCGAAGAAAGAAACTGGTATAGGCCTGAGTATTAAAATACAGAGATAGGTAAGCAGGCTGAATACGGCGCTGCGGTCGGCAACGCATATATAAGCCAATATCTGTCTGGCGCAGTTGTTAGATTGGTTACTGCTGCTACAATGGCAGTTTATCGAGATTTAAATGAGTTTGAACGTGGTGTTACATTCGGCGCACGAGAGATGGGGCACAGCAACTCCGAGGTAGCGCCGACGTGGGGGTTTTCCCGTGACACCATTTCACGAGTGTACCGTGAATATCAGGCGTCCGGTAAAACATCGAATATCCAACGTCGTTGTGGCCGGAGAAAGGTCCTGCAAGAATGGGACCAACGACTAATGAAGAGCCTCGTTCAATGAGACAGAAGTGCGACTCTTCCGCAAGTTGCTGAAGATGTCAATGCTGGACCATCAAAAACTGCCAGCGTGCGAACCATTCAACGAAACATCACCGATCTGGGCTTCCGGCGAAGGTCCATACGTGTACCCTCGATTACTGCACGACACAAAGCTTTAAGCCTCGCCTGGGCCCGTCAACACCCACATTGGACTGTTGATGACTTGAAACATGTTGCCTGGTCGGACAAGTCTCGTTTCAAATTATATCGAGCGGATGGACGTGTACGGGTATGGAGACAACCTCATGAAACCGTGGACCCTGCGTGTCAGCAGGGTACTCTTCAATTGGTGTTAGTCGTGTTCCGTTCATGTAATATGTGACCACAGGTACGTCTAGATACGACTCAGACAGGTAACACGTACGTAAGCATCCTGTCTGATCACCTGCATCTCTTCATTTCCACTGTGCATGCCAGCAGCAAGACAATGCGACACCCCACACGTCAAGAACTGCCACAGAGAGGTTCCAGGAAAACTCTTCTGAGTTTAAACACTTCTGCTGGCCACCAAACTGGCCAGACATGAACATTATTGAGCATACCTGGGATGTCTTGCAACGTACTGTTCAGAAGAGATCTCCATCCATCGCGTACTCTTACGACAGCCCTGCAGGTTTCATTGTGTCTATTACCTCCAGCACTACTTCATGTATTAGTCGAGTCCGTGCCACGTCGTGTTGCGGCACTTCTGCTTGCCTGCAGGGGCCCTACACGATATTAGGCAGGTGTACCAGTTTCTTTGGCTCTTCCGTGTATAACCTCTGACGGTGTTTCATATGAGTTTGTTATGGTGGCACAGAAATTCAGAATAGTGAGTGTGATGACCTAAGGCCTCATTTTCCCGATGTGAGGCCGGCCCAAAAGATTTGTTCAACGCAAAAGTGAAAGCAGCTGCTTCTACCAACTTTTTGGACAGTTAGCTTGTTTCTTATTAACTAACGGTAGTGTCGCTATTAACTTGATAATGCTTCTGTTCAAGATTCTAGGAGAACCTAATGGATCTGCTTGACAGGTCCGACCTGAAACTCACCGTACAATTTGGGATGAAATTTATTGTCGATTGTGAGCCAAGTTAAATTGTCCGAATAAGTAACGAACGTTTTCAGTAGAGAAAATGGAACTTTATTTCGACTTCAGTCAGTGAGGACGTAGATAACCAAAATTTTACAGCTGTAGTAAATTTCTCTCATACTTTTCTTTAACGTTACATTTACACCTGATCCACCTTACTGAAGCAACAAAACTCAATTTCATAAATAGATGACATATTGAGGATACCATCTTCATATACCAGATACCGTCTTCATATAGTTAAGGCTAACCGGCCATTGACGTTCTGTGTGGATGAACACGTATTGCCTGAACTCTTACGGGACTCGGTAAGATTGTATGCCGCAAGTAATGAGTGTAATGGGCAGGGGCACTACGAATGTAGTCTGTGGACATTAAGCTGAGAATGTGGGTCTCACGGGGAGCGTGCAAGGGATAAGTCCCCGCAGTCGCACTATACTCTGTGCCCTCGGTGGCTCAGATGGATAGAGTGTCTGCCATGTAAGCAGGAGATCCCTGGTTCGAGCCCCAGTCGGGGCACACATTTTCAACTGTCCCCATTGATGTATATCAACGCCTGTAGGCAGCGTAGCGTCTTGCTTTGATTATCATTTCATTCTAAAGCACTGCATGGTCACCGTCGGCAGCGTAGGATCTTGATTTAATTATCATACCATTTTAGAGCGCTGCATGGTCACCGATGGTATCTGTTCTGTCAAACATGTCCTAAAGAACCGGTACCATCTTCATACAACTAGTAGTGGTGCAGGGTACCTTCAGTCACGCACCATACGGTGGCTTGTGGAGTGTGTATTTAGATATAGACGTAGACGTAAGTGTAGATGAAAAGGCAATACTTGGTCCCTGATAATGTTGAAATAAACGTCCTTCTTCATGTTCAAGTCATTATAAGAAAAAAAACCTCTCAAAACATCACTTCTCGCCTCACTTGAGGATTAAACGCCTCACTGGAACATTGGTACACATGATGCCTTCTGTCATTTTAAAAGAGATGAAATCGTGATTCGTCGGATCATGTCACATGTCTCCAGTCAGCTGGTATTCAGTTTGCATCTTGTTTTGCTCATTGAAGGCGTGCAATTTTATGTGTCGCTGTGTGCAATAGGCTTTTGCAAGATCTCCTACTCCAAATGTCTATTGAATGCAGTTACGTTCGCAATATTCACTCACAAACTGTTGGAGGTGGACTTGCATTATGTGACAGCATTAATCCCTGTGGTGTCACTGACGAGCCGTGACACCACATCGCAATCTGCTGTCGGTTAGGATCCTCTTACGACCGCTATTCTTACGTCGTGCTACGTGGCTGCAAGTGGTACACCATTCCCTGTTGATTCGTTGGACAGTCCGTGTTGATACACCAACAAACTTGGCAGCTTCATTCACCATGCGCTCATCGGCGCGTCTATACACTACAGCTCCTCTCTGCCATTCTGTCACATATCCACGTCCATATATGGTGATTGCTGGAGCCTAGTCACAATATCTTTTCGTATGTGAAACAGCCCAGGCGAGTCACCGTTGTGCTTGGGAGGACTGGTCGCTTCGGAGCACAGCGCTCTTTTTCTAAGCTTCTCAAGGGCCCCGAAATTTTAAGAATTCACAGGACGCCTCTGACCATACTTGTTTGTCGACAGGACAGAGCTCTCTCTTTGAAATCAGGAAGTTCCGCTGAGTCCCGGAAGTGTTCACTAGCGTAACGAATCAGCCCTCCCTGCAGGGCGCTGGAGTATGCGACTCCGCCATCTTGTGCTTCTGTAGCGTGAGAACTTTCTTGTTCTGGGAGCCCCAGCAGCCGCCTACCCCTGTTTTTCTTTTACGTAGTGTAGCGAGATAGCAACCACTGTGTCAACCTTCCGACAGCTAAGGAATACAGAAGACACAGTGGACGTTATTCAGGAATTTTAGCAGTGTCTTCCCCGAGATTTGTACTGGAAAGAGAAATCCTGGGTTGTCAGGCTGGTAACCATGACAGACTCATCCATCAAGGATGTACTGCTGCCGGCCGGTGTAGCCGTGCGGTTCTAGGCGCTTCAGTCTGGAAGCGCGTGACCGCTACGATCCCAGGTTCGAATCCTGCCTCGGGCATGGATGTGTGTGAAGTCCTTAGGTTAGTTAGGTATAAGCGGTTCTAGGCGCTTCAGTCTGGAACCGCGTGACCGCTACGATCCCAGGTTCGAATCCTGCCTCGGGCATGGAGGTGTGTGAAGTCCTTAGGTTAGTTAGGTATAAATAGTTCTAAGTTCTAGGGGACTGATGACCACAGATGTTACGTCCCATAGTGTTCAGAGCCATTTGAACCATTTTTTTTTTTGTACTGCTCTAGAGCGACAGAGCACAGTTGCTCTTGCAACTTGCGTGTCCTTCAACTGGCAACTTGTGTTGCATTTGTATTAATTCAGAGTTGGATTTAGTATGCAACAGTTTCTTTTAATTGCAGTTTTGAGCTGCTGAGAGCTATTCGAGCTCCACCTGCACTTTTGCAAGCAGTCTTCCTTGTTATTAGTTTCAATTGCTCTTTAATAACTGGGGTATTATCCATATTAATTTATGTGTTATTCTAATAATCACAAATCAATTGTCTGGTAACTCGAGCTTCTTTGTGAAGAGTCTTTGTTAGTAATTAGTTTAATGGTGTTGCACATCCAAGTTCATGTTTCTTTGAGCATTTTGTGGGAAGTTAAGACCCCACGATTTTTAGTTTGAAGCTAGGTTTCTCCTATTGTAACAAATTCTATTTTCGTGTGTATCATTGACGTTAGATTATACTGCATATCCCACATCAATTAAATAAACTAGTTTAATTAAAAGTGATCCATCTGAGTTATCTCCCTCAACTTCATGAGTCACCACAGGGGGCCCTGTTCAGTCATATTTTTTATTTTAATCTGTGCTTTTATTGCGCCAGTGATTCCTTGCAATACAGGTACCCCCACAGAAATCAGTTCCTGGAATTTTAAATGGAAATACTTGATTTTTATGTACTGTATGAACAATTATTGAGCAAGCAGAGATAGCGTTAAGTTTTAGGAATACATCTTGGAGATTTTCCTTTTTTTCTGAGTTCTTGAGAGTGGCAGTCAGACTGCACGGCGATCACTGCCGAACCATAGAACGTCTCACTGCAAGATAAAACCAACATAAAAAGAGCAGAATAAGAGCAGATTAAGTAGAGAAACTAACATTTCAGTTATTCCAGTTTCTAAACTCATTTCCTCTTCTCCTTCTTCTTCCTAGCCTTGCACGGAGTTGGCATGTTATTTCGGATTTCACAGTGTTTGCGGCAGTGCACGGCCAGATGCCTTCCTACCGCCACCGCTTGCCCTGGGATGAAATTTTTCCCCATCAGTGTGCGTCTACTGTTATCTCACGTGCAAGTGTGAGAATGTTTTTCTAAATGTTTTCGAGTCATGTAACTGAGTCGGGACGTAGTTACCAGGCCAGTATTCACCTATTCGGATGTGGGAAACAGCCTAAAAACCACGACCAGCCTGGCCAGCACGCCAGCACTTGTCGTTTATACGCCGGGCGGGTTCGCTCCGGACTTGATGCGTCTCACTGTATCCCACAAACAGCGTGCAGTAACATATTCGGCTATCTGGTCGGGCCATAGACTCAGCTATTAACTACAGCTATTTTCCCTTTTTACGTATCTTTGTGAAACACCGTTTAGCTGCCACAAGATTACAGTGAGTGTAAACCCCACTTTTAGTTGGGACTGATGCTCGAACCCGGTGCCGTTCACAGAGTACAGGTGTCACAACGCAGGTAGTAGTAGTAATAACAGTAGTTTCACTCATCTGTAGATCTATTTTGAGAGGATAATGGGTATGTCTTGGTATTACAATTTAAGAACAACATAAATAAAGTAATTCACATATACAGACATTTACATACCTAAAGCTCTGTCATGACAAGGACGGGACAGGCAGTTGGCCGTAGCCTTGTAGAACTATCCCGCCATTTCAGAATGAGATTTTCACTCTGCAGCGGAGTGTGCGCTGATATGAAACTTCCTGGCAGATTAAAACTGTGTGCCCGACCGAGACTCGAACTCCCGCCATTTGTAGTAGTTAAGGGAAACCACGGGAAACTTTAATCTAGATGGCTGGATGAAGATTGGAACCTCCACCCTCCCGAATACTAGGCCAATCTGTTTAAAACAGCGCTACTTCATTTGGTTTACACCAGGCGTACAATAACATTTTACAAATATGTTATTCAATAGCGTAAAAGGCTAATGTTACACTGTTCATTCATTTCTCACTCCCAGTCACCGCACAGACTACACACACTATACATACATTGTTTCACAACACTACACTCACTACCAGCTGACGTCAGGAGCATTTTGTGTAGTGCGACTTCCCATTTGCTAGCCTGAAAAGCTGAGTCAGTGTCCCTCTGTATGGAGTGAGACGTTGAGCTCACAAAGGGGATAAGATTTTAGCATTACACAGGGGCCATTCAATAAGTAATGCAACACACTTTTTCTGAAAGCAGGTTGGTGTTATTCAGGATTCCAATACACCGTATTGTTCCCCACTCTTTTGGCTACAAAACCATGTGTTTCAAAATAATATCCGTTCAGTGCGACGACCTTAGCCCACCTCACCGGGAGGGCCTGTGTGCTCACATGGCAGCACATTACTGGTCGGCGTCGGAGGCAACGTCTTGCTGCAGCGGTAACCTCCCCATCAACCACGTCTTGCTTTCCGTGGAGCGCATCCTTCACTGGGTCAAACAGATGGAAGTCGGGCTGAAGGGTGGACGAGGAATAACAGTCCAGCGAAGTTTTGTGAACTCTTATAGAGTGCGTAGGCCTGTGTGAAGCCTTGCGCTGACATGGAGAAGGAAAAGTTCGTTTGCATTCTTGTGGCGACGAACATGCTGAAGTCGTTTCTCCAATTTCCTGCGGGTAGCACACCTGTGTACAGACCCCCGACGTGCTGCAGATTACATGGGTTTGTGAGACTTTGTTGCGAAGATGACGGACGCTCGACCAATGATCCACCACACTTTTTTCACTGCCGGCACTCCGGAGACGTTCTGCAAGGCCTATGAATATTAGCGACGCTCCCGTTTTCCGCCAAAAGAAACTCAATGGCAACACTCTGCTTGGAATGCACCTCCGTTACGGGCGCCATTTGAAGGCTAGGTATAGCAGCGCCACCTATCGAAACTTCATTAAAGTACACTACTGGCCATTAAAATTGCTACACCAAGAAGAAATGCAGATCTACATCTACATCTACGTCCATACTCCGCAAGCCACCTGACGGTGTGTGGTGGAGGGTACCTTCAGTACCTCTATCGGTTCTCCCTTCTATTCCAGTCTCGTATTGTTCGTGGAAAGAAGGACTGTCGGTATGCCTCTGTGTGGGCTCTAATCTCTCTGGTTTTATCCTCATGGTCTCTTCGCGAGATATACGTAGGAGGGAGCAATATACTGCTTGACTCTTCGGTGAAGGTATGTTCTCGAAACTTCAATAAAAGCCCGTACCGAGCTACTGAGCGTCTCTCCTGCAGAGTCTTCCACTGGAGTTTATCTATCATCTCCGTAACGCTTTCGCGATTACTAAATGATCCTGTAACGAAGCGCGCTGCTCTCCGTTGGATCTTCTCTATCTCTTCTATCAACCCTATCTGGTACGGATCCCACACTGCTGAGCAGTATTCAAGCAGTGGGCGAACAAGCGTACTGTAACCTACTTCCTTTGTTTTCGGATTGCATTTCCTTAGGATTCTTCCAATGAATCTCAGTCTGGCATCTGCTTTACCGACGATCAACATTATATGATCATTCCATTTTAAATCACTCCTAATGCGTACTCCCAGATAATTTATGGTATTAACTGCTTCCAGTTGCTGACCTGCTATTTTGTAGCTAAATGATAAAGGATCTATCTTTCTGTATATTCGCAGCACATTACACTTGTCTACATTGAGATTCAATTGCCATTCCCTGCACCATGCGTCAATTCGCTGCAGATCCTCCTGCATTTCAATACAATTTTCCATTGTTACAACCTCTCGGTACACCACAGCATCATCTGCAAAAAGCCTCAGTGAACTTCCGATGTCATCCACCAGATCATTTATGTACACTCCTGGAAATTGAAATAAGAACACCGTGAATTCATTGTCCCAGGAAGGGGAAACTTTATTGACACATTCCTGGGGTCAGATACATCACATGATCACACTGACAGAACCACAGGCACATAGACACAGGCAACAGAGCATGCACAATGTCGGCACTAGTACAGTGTATATCCACCTTTCGCAGCAATGCAGGCTGCTGTTCTCCCATGGAGACGATCGTAGAGATGCTGGATGTAGTCCTGTGGAACGGCTTGCCATGCCATTTCCACCTGGCGCCTCAGTTGGACCAGCGTTCGTGCTGGACGTGCAGACCGCGTGAGACGACGCTTCATCCAGTCCCAAACATGCTCAATGGGGGACAGATCCGGAGATCTTGCTGGCCAGGGTAGTTGACTTACACCTTCTAGAGCACGTTGGGTGGCACGGGATACATGTGGACGTGCATTGTCCTGTTGGAACAGCAAGTTCCCTTGCCGGTCTAGGAATGGTAGAACGATGGGTTCGATGACGGTTTGGATGTACCGTGCACTATTCAGTGTCCCCTCGACGATCACCAGTGGTGTACGGCCAGTGTAGGAGATCGCTCCCCACACCATGATGCCGGGTGTTGGCCCTGTGTGCCTCGGTCGTGTGCAGTCCTGATTGTGGCGCTCACCTGCACGGCGCCAAACACGCATACGACCATCATTGGCACCAAGGCAGAAGCGACTCTCATCGCTGAAGACGACACGTCTCCATTCGTCCCTCCATTCACGCCTGTCGCGACACCACTGGAGGCGGGCTGCACGATGTTGGGGCGTGAGCGGAAGACGGCCTAACGGTGTGCGGGACCGTAGCCCAGCTTCATGGAGACGGTTGCGAATGGTCCTCGCCGATACCCCAGGAGCAACAGTGTCCCTAATTTGCTGGGAAGTGGCGGTGCGGTCCCCTACGGCACTGCGTAGGATCCTACGGTCTTGACGTGCATCCGTGCGTTGCTGCGGTCCGGTCCCAGGTCGACGGGCACGTGCACCTTCCGCCGACCACTGGTGACAACATCGATGTACTGTGGAGACCTCACGCCCCACGTGTTGAGCAATTCGGCGGTACGTCCACCCGGCCTCCCGCATGCCCACTATACCCCCTCGCTCAAAGTCCGTCAACTGCACATACGGTTCACGTCAACGCTATCGCGGCATGCTACCAGTGTTAAAGACTGCGATGGAGCTCCGTATGCCACGGCAAACTGGCTGACACTGACGGCGGCGGTGCACAAATGCTGCCCAGCTAGCGCCATTCGACGGCCAACACCGCGGTTCCTGGTGTGTCCGCTGTGCCGTGCGTGTGATCATTGCTTGTACAGCCCTCTCGCAGTGTCCGGAGCAAGTATGGTGGGTCTGACACACCGGTGTCAATGTGTTCTTTTTTCCATTTCCAGGAGTGTATATTGTGAATAGCAACGGTCCTATGACACTCCCCTGCGGCACACCTGAAATCACTCTTACTTCGGAAGACTTCTCTCCATTGAGAATAACATGCTGCGTCCTGTTATCTAGGAACTCCTCAATCCAATCACACAATTGGTCTGATAGTCCATATGCTCTTACTTTGTTCATTAAACGACTGTGGGGAACTGTATCGAACGCCTTGCGGAAGTCAAGAAACACGGCATCTACCTGTGAACCCGTGTCTATGGCCCTCTGAGTCTCGTGGACGAATAGCGCGAGCTGGGTTTCACATGACCGTCTTTTTCGAAACCCATGCTGATTCCTACAGAGTAGATTTCTAGTCTCCAGAAAAGTCATTATACTCGAACACAATACGTGTTCCAAAATTCTGCAACTGATCGACGTTAGAGATATAGGTCTATAGTTCTGCACATCTGTTCGACGTCCCTTCTTGAAAACGGGGATGACTTGTGCCCTTTTCCAATCCTTTGGAACGCTACGCTCTTCTAGAGACCTACGGTACACCGCTGCCAGAAGGGGGGCAAGTTCCTTCGCGTACTCTGTGTAAAATTGAACTGGTATCCCATCAGGTCCAGAGGCCTTTCCTCTTTTGAGCGATTTTAATTGTTTCTCTATCCCTCTGTCGTCTATTTCGATATCTACCATTTTGTCATCTGTGCGACAATCTAGAGAAGGAACTACAGTGCAATCTTCCTCTGTGAAACAACTTTGGAAAAAGACATTTAGTATTTCGGCCTTTAGTCTGTCATCCTCTGTTTCAGTACCATTTTGGTCACAGAGTGTCTGGACATTTTGTTTTGATCCACCTACCGCTTTGACATAAGACCAAAATTTCTTAGGATTTTCTGCCAAGTCAGTACATAGAACTTTACTTTCGAATTCATTGAACGCCTCTCGCATAGCCCTCCTCACACTACATTTCGCTTCGCGTAATTTTTGTTTGTCTGCAAGGCTTTGGCTATGTTTATGTTTGCTGTGAAGTTCCCTTTGCTTCCGCAGCAGTTTTCTAACTCGGTTGTTGTACCACGGTGGCTCTTTCCCATCTCTTACGATCTTGCTTGGCACATACTCATCTAACGCATAATGTACGACGGTTTTGAACTTCGTCCACTGATCCTCAACACTATCTGTACTTGAGACAAAACTTTTGTGTTGAGCCAACAGGTACTCTGAAATCTGCTTTTTGTCACTTTTTCTAAACAGAAAAATCTTCCTACCCTTTTTAATATTCCTATTTACGGCTGAAATCATCGATGCCGTAACCGCTTTATGATCGCTGATTCCCTGTTCTGCGTTAACTTTTTCAAATAGTTCGGGTCTGTTTGTCACCAGAAGGTCTAATATGTTATCCCCACGAGTCGGTTCTCTGTTTAACCGCTCACGGTAGTTTTCAGATAAAGCACTTAAAAAAATTTCACAGGATTCTTTGTCCCTGCCACCCGTTATGAACGTTTGAGTCTCCCAGTCTATATCTGGCAAATTAAAATCTCCACCCAGAACTATAACATGGTGGGGAAATCTACTCGAAATATTTTCCAAATTATCCTTCAGGTGCTCAGCCACAACAGCTGTTGAGCCAGGGGGCCTATAGAGACATCCAATTACCATGTCTGAGCCTGCTTTAACCGTGACCTTCACCCAAATCATTTCACATTTCGGATCTCCGTCAATTTCCTTCGATACTATTGCACTTCTTATCGCTATAAACACGCCTCCCCCTTCACTGTTCAGCCTGTCTCTACGGTATACATTCCAATCTGAGTTTAGGATTTCAGATGATTTCAGATGATAAACGAGTATTCATTGGACAATTATATTATACTAGAACTGACATGTGATTACATTTTCACGCAATTTGGGTGCACAAATCCTGAGAAATCAGTACCCACAACAACCATCTCTGGCCGTAATAACGGCCTTGATACGTCTGGGCATTGAGTCAAACAGAGCTTGGATGGCGTGTACACGTACAGCTGCCCATGCAGCTTCAACACGATACCACAGTTCATCAAGAGTAGTGACTGGCGTATTGTGACGAGCCAGTTGCTCGGCCACCATTGACCAGGCGTTTTCAGTTGGTGAGAGATCTGGAGAATGCGCTGGCCAGGGCAGCAGTCGAACATTTTCTGTATCCAGAAAGGCCCGTACAGGACCTGCAACATGCGGTCGTGCATTATTCTGCTGAAATGTAGGGTTTCGCAGGGATCTAATGAAGGGTAGAGCCACGGGTCGTAACACATCTGAAATGTAACGTCCACTGTTCAAAGTGCCGTCAATGCGAACAAGAGGTGACCGAGACGTGCAACCAATGGCACCCCATACCATCACGCTGGGTGCTACGCCAGTATGGCGATGACGCATACACGCTTCCAATGTGCGTTCACCGCGATGTCGCCAAACACTAAAGCGACAGTCATGGTGCAGTAAACAGAACCTGGATTCATCCGAAAAAATGACGTTTTGCCATTCGTGCACCCAGGTTCGCCGTTGAGTACACCATCGCAGGCGCTCCTATCTGTGATGCAGCGTCAAGGGTATCCACAGCCATGGTCTCCGAGCTGATAGTCCATGCTGCTGCAAACGTCGTCGAACTGTTCGTGCAGATGGTTGTTTTCTTGCAAACGTCCCCATCTGTTGTCTCAGGGATCGAGACGTGGCTGCACGATCCGTTACAGCCATGCGGATAAGATGCCTGTCATCCCGACTGCTAGTGATACGAGGCCGTTGGGATCCAGCAAGGCGTTCAGTATTACCCTCCTGAACCCACCGATTCCATATTGTGCTAACAGTCGCGATACGATAAACCGCAATAGCGATAGGCTACAATCCGACCTTTATCGAAGTCGGTAACGTGATGGTACGCATTTCTCCTCCTTACACGAGGCATCACAACAACGTTTCACCATGTAACACCGGTCAACTGCTGTTTGTGTATGAGAAATTGGTTGGAAACTTTCCTCATGTCAGCACGTTTTAGGTGTCGCCACCGGCGCCACCTTGTGTGAATGGTCTGAAAAGCTAATAATTTGCATATCACAGCATCTTCTTCCTGTAGGTTAAATTTCGCGTCTGTAGCACGTCATCTTCGTGGTGTAGCAATTTTAATGGCTAGTAGTGTATATGGACTGGAGCGGGAATATTCCACGATGTCCCACGATAAATTCCGCATTTATAGTTAAACAGTGTGAAAGTGTTACGTCGAATGATAAATGTGTGGTTATCATTACTATTATTTATTTAAGCTATAATTATATAAAAGCTATAATTATATAAAAAGTATTATAGAAAGTATTGGTCAACACATATTTTCAACTGTTTTCTTAAAAAAAATTTGTTCCAGTAATTTCTCTAAGCTCCTTTGACAGCGTACAATTTTATTCCTTGGTAGATAATTCTGTTTTGCGTTTTATCTATTCTCTTTTGATAAATGTAAGTTCAGTCTACATCTCGTTCCATGCTAATGGACAGAGTTATCTGTACGACACTTAGCAATGTTATTTCTTATGTGTAAAACTGACTGGTAAATGGTAGGTACGCCTACTGTCTGTTTGCCTCCACCGCTGACGCAGCAGTCAGCCTACACGGCTGATAAAGCAAGCAGCTGCCGCGCTGGCTGGCGAATGAGTTGCAAGAACAGATTCTAATCTTCCATTTTCCAGGAATTGCTTGAAACCTCTACTGATGAAGGCAGTCTAATCAATATTGTTCAGCGCAATTTGTAGATTGAAAACAAGTGAGTGCATATCAGTGGGTCCACTCTATTTCTGTTAAATTAATGTGTGGTTTTCTGCGAGATTAGCCTTATCGTATCGGCAGTTAGTGTAAAGTCTACAAGCCGCGTAACATCAGCATTAGCTCGCTATATACCTGGTTAGGGAAGAAATACTCTATATCATCGTAATGAGTTTCGAGGAGGTCTTTCTTCGACAATCACGTCAGAGACTGTGATATAATTCTGTTGCATTCTTTGCTTTTTTGCCAGTGTGAGACCGATTACAGGGACTAAATCTCGTCATAGTCGGCTGCTTCAGACGAGAGGCTCTTTGTTAATCGTATCCTATAGTTTCATGTAATAAAATTGGGTTATGATGAAACATACTACACACTTACTTTTACATTATAAAAATTCCTTAAAACTATCCGTCTCTTTTCCTTTTTAGTTATACTTTCTTTTTTTGTTATACTTTCTCAGTGAGCTCTAATCGTGTGATTCAGATATAGTCTACGGTTATTCTACCCAAAATTATTAATGTTTTTCGAAAGGCAGAGCCACTTATTTGCACTAATGTAGTAGGTCTGTGACGTAGCTTTCGAAAAAAATATCAACAAGTCCGATACGAGATCACTGGTAAACTTATGCTGTAAAAGCGTTTCAGCTGAAATATGATGTTTAATTAGTAATAATTAACTACAACTTTCATAATAGTCAAAATCCGATTACATGTTATGCAGTGGGTGGCGCCATAACAATTATGTTACCAGTCGCAATTACAAGAGCTGCTGCCCCAGTTGCAAGAGGCAGAATATCAGCAGCGTGACGTCAGTAACACTCATGGTTTGATTCTGCGTCGCTTTCGATGGGACCGTGTTTCCAGTTTTGAGCAATAGTATTGTGGCAATACTATTTTGGCATTCATCGAATAGAGAGAGTCTTCTAAAATGAGTTTCGACAGTTTGATCTCGTCTTACTTCAGTAACAGGGATACCGTTCACACACATCAGAAGTTTTAGTAGCTATTTAATACATTTTACTGTGCGCACCATCTGTATCATGCAGGGTATCTAAGCGATATTCCAGTTCCTCCCATCCTCGGCCTAGCATGTCCTCATTAACGTCCGCAGTTGTTGTTCTGATGCCAGCTCCCATTACCTGTAGGCCTTACAAAAAGTCCCAAAGAAAAAATATATTGGAATTATACCTGAAGACCCTGGAGGCCAAGAAATTGGACCTCCTCCGCCATTCCAGCGACATGGAAATGTGTCGTTCGAAGCCTTCATAAGCATCGAGGCCCAATGAGGAGTGGCATTATCCTGCTGCAGCACAATGTCAGACTGCAGTCCTTCGATCTGTGGAATTGCAAATAATTCCAACACGCCCAGGTAAAAAGTTGACATTATCGGCGCCTCTGCAACGAAAAACGGTCCCACTATGCGGTCATGAAGCAGACCTCAGCACACGTTTACCTTTGGACTGTCACGTAAAAATACTAAAATGGAGGTTCTCAGAGCCCCTGATCCTCGCAGTGTGTCTGTCTTCCTTCCAGGACACATGAAAAGAAGCCTAGTCCGTGAACATCACTTTTTTCAGTTAGTATGGATATAGCTGGGCAACATGGATCAAAAAGTTAATTTTGTTAATCGTTAATCCTTTACTGAAAAAAGTTAACTTCGTTAATCGTTTCAGCGTTTTACATGAGACTTATCGGAAGCTAAAATTAACTGTTCATCATTAATTCTTAATAGTGAACCTTTCGTTGTGGGTGTACTGAAATGAGCAAGTGAATCGTAAGTATTATCGTCGCTTCAAATAAAAAAGTTTTGGTTGAGTGAGGTGGGACATCGAGGATATGAAGGAATCACGTTCAAATGGCTCTGAGCACTATGGGACTCAACTGCTGTGGTCATAAGTCCCCTAGAACTTAGAACTACTTAAACCTAACTAACCTAAGGACAGCACACAACACCCAGCCATCACGAGGCAGAGAAAATCCCTGACCCCGCCGGGAATCGAACCCGGGAACCCGGGCGTGGGAAGCGAGAACGCTACCGCACGACCACGAGATGCGGGCAGGAATCACGTACGTAACAAAAAAGTTTAATATGCACTGGGTCACACTAGCTTGTGGTACACCGCTGCCAACTGCTGGAATGCCAAAAGCCTCTCCAGTGCTTCTCCGCCGTATTCTTTTAGCCAGCTTACTGGTACTGTCCGTTGTCGATATCTGAATGGTCAGGTTTAATTTTTTTCTTTGGCTTTCCTCCGCTAGCAAAATGTAGTACCTAACGCGAACTCAGTGGCGGCTCGTGAATACACATTCTGAGTGTTCACAAATTTTTAGATTCAGACAAATTTGAGAGTGTGATATTAATAGCAGCTGCTGTATAACAGTTCAGTTAAGCTTACCCATAAGCTTGTACAACTATAGTAAAAATGATAATAATAAGAAGATACATTACGTATCCGGCAAAAGAACTGTTTTTGTGGAATTTTGTAGTTTTGATTTTTTTGGACAAAGTACAGGAACACTAACAGATGTATTAGTTCACGAATTTACTTCTGAGCTGAAAATCAGATATTCTTACGTTGCACCCACATGACAACTTGTGGTAACTGTACACTTCCTTGTTAAATGTTCTCTCAAATGATATGTTCTCGGAGGCTCTAGTCCCTTTGTGGCTAGCTTCTCCTGATAATTTACTTTTCTGTTCCCAGAATGAGATGTTCACACCGCAGCGGAGTGTGGCAGATTGAAGCTGTGTGCCGGACCGAAACTCGAACTCGGGACCGTTGCCTTTCGCGGGCAAATCCTCTACCGACTGAGCTACCCAAACACTACTCACGACCCGTCCTCACACCTTTACTTCCCTGCTAGCATTTAAAATAGATTTAACTTAGTTTGTGTTTACATTGCACACGAAAGCCGATTCCGCACAGTAAACAACGAACTCTAAACACAAAGTGCAGTTTATGAAAATGATTAAACTCAAATAGTAATGCCTACCAACATGGTCACAAATGACGCGCTGAAATCCATAAGGGCCTCAAGCACGTCACTGTCAGTCCCACATTTAAGTGAATGTCAGAGAAACCAGTGATACAGCTTGTGAATTTTCATGTATACAGTGTGGACCTGCAGCAGAGACAAACCTGACTCACTGTAATATGAACAGATTTCAGAAGCATGAATAAATGCTACAATCTCACAATCGACGGTGATGTGCTTTAGGCCCTTATAATTCTCAGAGCCTCAAATGGATTACTGTATGAGAAAATTCATAACTTAATATAACTCATTCAGAATCCAGAAGCGAACAGGGATGAAAGTCTGCCACAGTGAGCTACCACCTGGTGGCACCGTCGTGAACTTCCAGTCGAGTGGCTGGCTCTGAGCACTATGGGACTTAACATCTGTGGTCATCAGTCCCCTAGAACTTAGAACTACTTAAACCTAACTAACCTAAGACATCACACACATCCATGCCCGAGGCAGGATTCGAACCTGCGACCGTAGTAGTCGCGCGGTTCCGGACTGAGCGCCTAGAACCGCTAGACCACCGCGGCCGGCCTGTCGAGTGGCAAGGGCTAACTGTGCACATTGTGAACTGTGCACGTTGTTTATCAAATCAATATGTATTTGGTCTGTAAGGCAATTACGTCACGCGAGCTGCACATGCGCAAAAGCTCCTTAAAACGTGCACAGCTGAAGATGTGCTCGCAGCTCTGATGTCATGTTTTACGGAGTCTAGAGGAGCAGTAGCACGGTAAAGTTGTGTCTTTCAGATTGCAGCATCTATATTACATTAGCATTCAAAGAAAAATAACCAATACATCCGCAAGGTGTAGAAAGTTAAGTTAATCCTTTACTCGAATAGTTAACTTCGTTAATTAACGATTAATGGATTAAAGGTCTTGTGTCCAGCTGTGAGTACGGGTCACAGCTGATGCGTCTCAGTATCTCGATTGAAAATGCTTTCTGTTATCAGGTTCAACTGCATGCACCAGCTCCATATTGCAAGCATGAAGCTTCAGTCTCTTGTGTAACACCCTGTTGGTGATAGCAGCATCTGTCGAGACGCTTCATAAATTGAATTGCTTGCGCTCCGGGTGAATGCCAGGTGCACCAGTGCTCGGACGCCCACAACTACTTCTCTTAATGAAACATCCGTATTCCTCCTGTCTGACGACCGGACGTGATGGTGATGTGCTTCTGTAACCTGTCCGGAAGTTCCACTGGGCGCGGGTGTCAGATTTGGTCAATAAGTAAGCTGAAAAAGGAAGAATATCTTTAGGTGTCTGTGAACATTATGCTGCAATCCGCAACTTTCTCCTGTTTGATTTTCTGAAGCATACGTGATCAAATTTGTAAAGATCACTTTGGGACATTCTGGATTTGTCAGTGCTAAATGCTGATCACAAACATTCCGTAAAACATACAGCGTAGACTTTCACGGTCACTGCTAACTTCAGTTGATATTTCCTGGCTGAGGGAGCGTGGCCGGCACATAACGCAACTTTCTAACGTGACGTCTCCGACTGCAGGAAACACATCTGGAGGTGAGGACAATGGCTTTAAGTACTACTCTTCAGACCGATGTGAAAAGTTACTATAGCAGCATTTTCTTTTTTTTTTTTGTGTCTGGGTTTTTGACAATTGGTGGTAAGAAGTGAGAAAACATTGGCAGTGGAAGATTCAACGCTACTTGAAGCTTTTAGAATTCAGGGCTATGTAGTGTTAGATGAAGCTACTACAAATATCCGAGGGGCGGCTGGTGAGCTCACAGACTGAGAATGTTGGGGACAATAGCCGGTAGCCCGATCTCTGGTGGTTCTGTCACGTGCTGTTACGTGCACACCACATAACAGCATTACGTGATAGTGGTACCGGACGGGAATCTCTACCAGACCAAAGATGTAAGGTCTATACTGATGAAATTCTCGATAGCTAGGTAGGTCCTCACGCCGGGACAATAGATTACGATTTCACATTGTAAGACGACAATTCTACGCCTAATGAACTTTCGCCGTGTACGAATATTTTCAACAGAACGTAATTGTACTTAATCTTAACTGACTTGAATCACACAGGGCGTGTCTCATACGCAGTGGGAAGGTAATGCCAGTTGCAGTCCTTCCGAATTCATTTTCCTGACTAGAGCTGATTTGCAAACAGTGGCAATCACATTCTCTGGAGCCTACAGCCGCCCTCAGTGCCAAAATAGCGCGCGGCTGCTTGTAATGTTCTGCTGTCCACCGCAGTCACACTCCGTATTGACA
This sequence comes from Schistocerca piceifrons, assembly GCF_021461385.2. Lineage (NCBI taxonomy): Eukaryota > Metazoa > Arthropoda > Insecta > Orthoptera > Acrididae > Schistocerca > Schistocerca piceifrons. The sequence continues at coordinate 448,806,801 of NC_060138.1, read as the reverse complement.
CTCCTTGCGCTGCACCAAACCGACTGTCCACTAGGAACTATGTATTGTGCCGTGTTATGTGTGAAAATAAGCTTCGACAATATTTTCTCACAAACGGCAAAAGACAGTATAAGTCTTCAGTGTCGTTAGTTCTGTGATTTTCTTATTGTATAAGCAAATCAGTGAAATTGATTAAACGAGACATAGTATCACTCTCTCGTGATAACGCTTTAAAGATGCAAAAGTTTTTCAATAAGTGACTCGGAAGTTAAGCGCATAAGCGTATAGATTTAATTCACGTACCTTACCAACTCAGGATGTGCCGTTTTGGGACAAAACATATCGTGTTTCTCATGATATAGACTGGGTGTTGTGTGATGTCCTTAGGTTAGTTAGGTTTAAGTAGTTCTAAGTTCTAGGGGACTGATGACCATAGATGTAAAGTCCCATAGTGCTCAGTGTCATTTGAACCATCTCATGATATATTTCTTTTACTTCTATCTGTTTATCACTCTTGAGAAGACTAGTAAAGTAACTGTAGTCAGTTCTGTAAGACAACCATTTGCATCGTGAACTCCAAGGTTTGATTGCTCATGGATTAGTTGGTACATCTTCATCTTTCGATTCCTCTGAACCGAATAACTAATTTAACGTCCCCGCTGCAGGAGTGACGACCGTTCTACCGGTTAGCGCTTGGCGAAAAAATGACGCAACTTCATTATCATCAACATCATTATCATCGTCTTTGAATTTTCTCACTTGGGTGATTATTGTTGCAATCTAGTATCACGCGTGCCGTAACTAATTACAGTCACCTAGATTCTGTTTTTGTTCTTGGCTTATATGATCCATGTTTCAACACTTTACGAAAATGTGACTCGACTATTATTTTACAAAATTTAATTTGACTCTCTTTTCATTGGAGTGTGGTACGAGACCACAGGCTAGACAAAGGTTGGAGTGACTGATTGAGTTCAGTGACATTTATACAATTCACTTTTAATACACACCATTTCATATAGCAACACGTTTCGAAACAGTGTCAGACAGATTGGAAACCATCAGAAAACTACCATTTTACAGAAAACAATGACTCACAGTTACAAATCAGTACAATATCAAAACTAATATAAATTTCAATAACGCGTGACTGTTATCCCACGCATTAGACTGATGTAATAAGAGGGTACTAGAGTTCGAAACTCATTTAACAAGAAATACAGGAATGACCATTGAGATTAAATAAAAAAGGTGACAAATCACTTACTCAAAAACCCAGACAAGCTACCTCATAGCAAATCTATACCTTCAAGTTGTTTAATCTTGATAATTCTGAAATCTGCTTTAGTTAAAAAGGCTCAATATTGACCAGTCGGCAATTTTACCAAATTTAAAAAATAAATAACATTACTGTAAGCATTGTCTCTCCCTCTCTATGCAATCAAATAGATTTTTAGAAGAAAAAAAACAAACAACAGATGTCCTCTAGAAAACCTTCAACCATTCCTTAAAAGTAATGGTGTTACCCAATACTTTTACACAGAGCAGGACCACGTGCAATGCAATTAATCCTGATTTGCAGTTTCGGGCTAACACTTATTCAGGCAATGCTCAATAGACAATATTGAACAGGCCACAATCAATGCCTCAATATATATGATCAAATATTAAAGGTTGTAAGAAACGGTTCCTTGCCTTATTCATCAGTCAGCTTGGATTTCTGGCGGCGCGCCTTGACATTCGCATCACAGCTCTGTTCAAAATTCAGAATATAACAGCATTTCAGATCGCATTTGGAACAGGCCAGTGTTAGACACGAGCAACATACAATAAATTGGCACCGGAACTTTGAAAAACAGATGACGAGCCTCAAAACCAAGTCAGTCTGCACAAGCGTACATTAACATCAAAATGCAACCATAACAAAGTGTGTAGCAAATCACGATCATATTACTCAAAGAAGCCCATTCTACCGTGAACTGAGGCCAGAGAACCGGCGCACACCCCAATTCATATTATATGAAAGCGCAAAACAGGTCAGTCATCAATTAACGCCGCACTGTAGGTGGACGAAAGACAGAAATTTTGGCAACGGGGCCACCAGTACACAGTACCTGACTAACACTGCACAGTCCACATGCAATAACGACGCTGAGTTTCCCGTCGGGCAGGATATTTCACGTGCAATATATTTTCATCCACAGTCTGCTCGTGCACCAACCGTCCACCACCAAGCGGCGTGCGGCAGCTAACCTACTCTTCGCAAGGGCACTACAGGAAAGCAGACTGTCTATTAGCTGCGCCGCGTAACATCCCAACGGCCAGTAACAACTTCCGCCTCCTAGCACACGTGGCCGCCACACTCTCGTGCTCGTTTTGTTTTCGATCCCCGTGCTCTGCCCGATAAACGAATCCTAGCCAGAGAGGACGGAAACAGTCAGGAGGAAAGAAGACCAACCCATGCGGTTAGTGCCAACCCAGGCTCATAGTGCAGTACACGGTCCAACACAGTGCCGCTCCAAGTTTTTAAATTGTTTTGCTTATTCTTCAAAGCTAATCTGTTATTTAACGTCACATCTGAATGCTTAAAAGTTGTGGTTTGCCCAAGGCTAACATAAGGAAGGTAGATTACAACCGACGAAACGTTGACTAGGAGGTCACTAGAGACGGACACTCAACTCTGATTTGGGAATGTGAGGGATGAAAACGGGTCATATTCTTTTCAAAGGAACCATCCCGGCATCTACTTAAGAGATTTAGGGTAACCAGAGAAAACTTAAATATGGATGGTCGATTGGGATTCCAGCGTCTTACCACAGCACCACTTCGCTCGGTAAGGATAACGTCTTCCAGGTAGGTTTTCCTTCCGTAACGGGTTTCTGACGTAGAATGTTCTATCCGACGTGAATTATTATAAAACTTGTTAGGAGGTAAAATGTCCCCGCCCTATTACGAGGATAGGATCCTGACGGAGCAGCCGCTTCGAAATTTCGGTCGTCGGACCTCAGTGTATCGACTCCTACAGGGAGGACTTCTGTTCTTTGATTCTTTTTGGTGGTCAACAGTTCTTGTTGCAGTCTTCACCGTAAATATGGAAAGTGGCCATTACAAGGTGCTACCAGCTGGAATAGCAGAGCCAGTGTTTTCTAAGGAGCTCACCCAATGGCATGTGGCAGGGAGAGCCTGGCCTCGCGAATGGATCCAAGTTAGCTGGACCATAATAACAGAATGCAAACACCTGGGGTACAGTTTTATGCACGCAAAGTCAGAGGATATGGAAACGAAACTTGTGATCTAGAAGAACAAACAGACTTTAGGATAGATAGATCGTTCACTGACAATGCGTTCGCTGTTAGACATGGCACTGACAAGCACAGGAACTTCATTAGAAAGACACTTTTGCTCTTCGAAGACTTTGTGAAAGCTTCCAATAAAGTAAATAGAGAAAAACGATGGGACATAAAGAACAAAAGAGGAGTACCTCTGGATGTAATAAAGATAGTAGAAAGCGGTATATTGATATTTTTGCTTATGGACCGTCTGACGCAACTGAATAAAACGCAATTTTAGTGTCATACGCGTTTCGCCTTTATTTTCTGCAAGGCATCATCAGTGGCCTGGAATATGTACATATGTTAGCTATTTTATTTACATTTTTGTCATTGTGCCTAAAGGTTATAAACAGTTCTGGTGGTTGGTATTTCCTATTAAGTAGTAATGTTTTGAACTGTACTTACAGGTTGCGTGGACAATTTGTTACATATTACGCTCCTGTTGCGTTTTTGGTGTTCTTCTTCTTCTTATGAACGCCAATTTGCGGTTTTTTCCACATAGTAGAAAGCATGTACCAAATGTCATTAATCGCCGTTGCAGGAACTGGAAAACCTATCAAGACAAATTTTGGAGGAAGACAAGTGCGCAGTTTATCTCAGATTCTTTTTACAGTACAGACTGATGATATGCTGCGGAAATGCGTAAGTAAATTTTTTTATACTTCAACAAAAGGATTTTTTATATGACGTTACTCTTTGCTGATGACCAGATTGTGATTGCGGACAGCGAGAACACACTCCAAAACAGTTGCTCGGATATTAACTTCAACAGTTATGTTATATAATCTATTAGCATGTCCAAAGATAACGGAAGTTATGCCTATGAGGGTCTAGGAGACAATTCCTAGAAAAATAATAATAAATGATCATAAAATACACAGGGTAAGTCATTCAGCTTCTTAGGAAATACTATCTCATTCACGACAGAAATGGACATACAAAAGAAAATAGAAATATTTAATTATATTTCCAAAACGATCTACGGAACCCTCAGAACTAAAGTAAGGAAGGAAATTCTACTTAAATCCTGCAAAACGATGTCAGTACCGAACATGACATACGCAACTGTAACAAAAAGAAATGAACAAAGAATAAAAGCACTGGAGATGCGATTCCTAAGCAGAGTAGCTGGGTACACACTAGCCGACAGGAGGAGAAATGCTGACATGAGAGAAGTATTGGGGGTGAAAAGCTTAAATGAACAGATTAAGAAATACTGGAACAACTGGAGGGACCCCATCACAAGAATGGAAGACGGCAGAATACCAAAATTTCAATTGGATCATGTCACGAAATCCTGACACAGCATCTTGCAGTGCATCGTGTTGCCACAAAGTTCGAACTACGGCTCACGAGTCAAGACCGAAAGACCTTCGCTTCGCAATCTGTGAAGAGGTTTTGGATCGCGCAAATGAGAATGAGATGTTCCTTAAGAAAATCGTAACTGCTGATGAGACTTGGGTCTAAGCTTATTATGTTGACACCAAAGTTCACTCTTCACAATGGGTCGGGAAAGGTTCTCTAAGAACAAAAAAATAGCTCGTCAGGTCAGGCCAAACGTCAAAGCCATGCTGATAGTTTTCTTTCACCTTGAAAGTTCATCATGAATTCGTGGCACATGGACAGACTTTTAATGGATGGTACTATCGCCATGTGTTGCGACGCTTGCGAGAAAATGTGAGAAGGAAACGGTCTGAAATGTGATGAGACAGTTCTTGGCTCTTGCATCATGATAATGCACCGCACATGCTTCCCTGTTGGTGCTGACTGTTGCACAAAAAACGAAATCACTGTGCTGCTTCATCCACAGTACTCTCCAGACCTGGACCATGCGGACTTTTTTGTATTTCCAAAGTTGAAAACCTCGCTCAAAGGACGACACTTGTAACGATAGATGGAATAAAAGAAAATTCGCAGACGGCGCTTCGCGCGATCCAGCGTGAGGCATACTGAGACTGCGTTGGAAGCGGTGTGTCAATTGTGGAGGAGAGTATTTCGAAGGAGACCATGCACGATAAACAAAAGATAAGCGCAGAGAAATATTGTGGACAAAGTTCCAGAATCTTCTGAGCAGGCCTCATAAGGGGAAGGCCGTCGCCCGTTGACGCTATGAAGGCGGCTTCAATGGCCTGAGACAACACTCTTTTGTTTGCCGAAGCAAATGGGCGGTGGAATATCCTAATTCCTAAGTGCTATACGGGCACGATGCGCCTGACGGCTACCATGCTGGCCATTAAACAACTCTCCCTTCCTGTATCTTTTCTTGCTTGGAAACTTCCAGTGGGACTTTTCAAAATTTTGTTAGAAGTGGTTTCGTAGAGTCGATATCCTCTCGTATCACTAGCTGACTACTGGTTGCTCGTTTCAGTTCGGTGAGGAAATATAGTTTTTTTTTTTTTTTTTTTTCGTGGAAGGCTCAGAAGAGCAGGGAAGCGAAATTTCCCGTGACTCTCTGGATTCAAACTTCAGTGGAACAGCTGCTGGGACTCCGAAGGGTGCAGACACACAGGGACTCTGGCGTCAGATCCTGACGGCCGTAGATTTTCTGACTCAGCGTTGAGATTCCGACCGGATTGGACACTGCCTGGACACTGGTGGGCTAACAGACTCCGAGGTGCGCGGATGCTGCCTTCAGACCCGGAGGCCGACTTCCGGTTCGGTAAGCTTCGCTTAATAAGATATGGAGTTTGTGTTTATAGTCCTGAGGGGGATTTTACGGAGACACGAGACTTCTTCAGTTTCCAGCAATGATTTCGTTACTTCCCTTGTCCAACTTGCGAGTCGACGTCATGTTAGTGAATCGTGTCCACACGTTTTCCATAAGATGCTCATGGAGTACCAAATGCATGGTGTTTATTTCTTCCAGGTTTGGTTAATATCCTCTTCAGATAACAAGAACCACGTAGTTGTTTCTGCACCACCACTGAAAGCAAATTTGACCGACGTCCTCAGAACTGCTTCCGTATCGGCCTACCCACAGGCGGTTAATGTATAACCCAAGTGGTTGCTCACCATATTCATTAACGGCTTTATTTCTCTGTCCAATGTGACTATCTTATAGATTTCTTTTTTATTTGTGTGCTCATTTAAGATATTAAACTGAGTAGACATGAAGTCATAGTGTCAATTTCTTAATTAGATAATACCTGTCCCATATCGGTTAAATAATTAATGCAAGAACGGCACCCATGGTTCATTTACGGCTCGACTCTGGGTTCTTGATCAAATACTATGATTATTACACAAGAAAACACACTTTTGCATCGTAAACTTTCATTGTGCACGACCTAGGCTTTCGTGAGTGATAAAATTTGTTAGAAACGTAGGCAAAAATATGATTTCGTATGGAACATGTAGTTTTAGGACTATGTATGTGGATTACTTTCCGTCCTGGGCACTACGTTGTTTTCTACCTTTGAAGAATTGTTAGAGTGAAGCATGAACACTTTGGTGGACGTGATATAGCTCTAGTCTACTAAGGAACGTAGAAATATGAGTAAATATTTTTATTTTTTCTAAGTTGGAGCTCATGTTGATTTTTCATTCATTGTATTAATCCTTCTTTCTCTGAAAGAGAAATTTCACCTGAAACATTTTCTAGATGCTATTGTATTCTGCATTAACATTTTCCCTGTAAGTATGGTTAAAATAATTCGCAGCAGTCTCTTGGTAATAGCCTGCCGGAGTGGCCGAGCGGTTCTAGGCGCTACAGTCTGGAACCGCGCGATCGCTACGGGCGCAGGTTCGAATCCTGCCTCGGGCATGGATGTGTGTGATGTCCTTAGGTTAGTTAGGTTTAAGTAGTTCTAAGTTCTAGGGGACTGATGACCTCAGAAGTTAAGTCCCATAGTACTCAGAGCCATTTGAACCATTTTTTTTTCTCTTGGTAATAATCGAGTAGTAACACAGTATTTGAGCTACATGTACCATTTTTTTACTTCACTGCGCAGCCGATGCACTACTTTGGAAAGGAGTTTCTTTCCAAATGCGGGTAGTAGGCCCTCATATTGTCAGCGTTATAGATGGCGTAGTGGTGTTAATTTTTGTGAGAAAATGTGATGTACAGCAGGAAGCATCTTCCAGATAGCTTCTGTTTTTATTACGGAAACTTCAAATAGGTGGAATAGGTGGAGAAGCTGCGGTGAGAAGTTTTTGGTACATTAGTATGCAGTTGCATAAAGATATGTTTAAGTTTGTGTGCGTTTCAGATTGAACGGGTATGCTTAGAAGAAGAAAAGTTTTTAAAATCTACTGTTATCTTTAAACGCATGGGAACAAAATGTGCAAATTCAGAGCACTGAATTTTGTATAAAACTAGCTTCATAGTGAATAAGACATTAGCATGTTTTGTTGTCTAACAGAATGAAACATTTGCGTTAGTGTTGTAAGGTCTGTCGATAGTGGTTGAATTTATACTACCAGGGATGTAGTAAGTTCAGGGGTGGAGAGCGTTAGAAGAATTTTCCACTGACTGGGAGCCAAGCAAATAAATGAAAAACGAAAAAAACATATTTCAAGTCGTAAAAAATAAAGCAATATTGACTATTGTTATTTAAAAACAATTTTACTGTCGTTTAAAGGGAAGTAGCTCATATAAAATCGTTATTTGCTTCTAGGAAAAAAAGTGTTTTGGACTTTGCTTAGAAAAAATAGAAAAGCTATGCCACATTCGGTCTCACTTCTAAAAATAGTTGTATAGCCTACTGCAACACAGTTCGCTGTCCTTAGCCACACGGACGTCTCATTGGTCTTCACACCGTCTTCTACTGTAGCAGGGAAGAGTGCTGTACCTCGAGGATAGTGTGCCTAGGAGCACATGACATTTCGTGAACAGTGTTTCAATCTAGTGGCCGACATCAGAACCACCTGAAGGAATGAGCAGTAGAAACCGCCACAAACAGTTTCCGACATTTTATACTGTTTTTATTGTTGTGAGAGATGCGACAGTGTTCTGTGCAGCGTTTGTAAATGCTACGAGTTCTACATATTTAAGTACTGTATAATACACCCTACTGGACATTAAAATTGCTACAGCAAGAAGAAATGCAGATGATAAACGGGTATTCATTGGACAAATATATTATACTAGACTGACATGTGATTACATTTTCACGCAATTTGGGTGCATAGATCCTGAGATATCAGTACCCACAACAACCACCTCCGGCCGTAATAACGGCCTTGACACGCCTGGGCAATGAGTCAAACAGAGCTTCGATGGCGTGTACAGGTACAGCTGGCCATGCAGCTTCAACACGATACCACTGTTCATCAAGAGTAGTGACTGGCGTATTGTGACGAGCCAGTTGCTCGGCCATCATTGACCAGACGTTTTCAGTTGGTGAGAGATCTGGAGAATATGCTGGCCAGGGCAGCAGTCGAACAGTTTCTGTATCCAGAATGCCCGTACAGGACATGCAACATGCGGTCGTGCATTATCCTGCTGAAATGTAGGGTTTTGCAGTGATCGAATGAAGGGTAGGGCCACGGGTCGTAACACATCTGAAATCTAACGCCCACTGTTCAAAGTGCCGTCAATGCCAATAAGAGGTGACCGAGACTTGTAACAAATGGCACCCCATACCATCACGCCGGGTGATGCGCCAGTATGGCGATGACGAATACATGCTGCCAAAGTGCGTTCACCGCGATGTCGCCAAACACGGATGCGACCATCATGATGCTGTAAACAGAACCTGGATTCATCCGAAAGAATGACGTTTTGCCATTCGTGCAACCAGGTTCGTCGTTGGGTACACCATCGCAGGCGCTCTTGTCTGTGATGCAGTGTCAAGGGTAACCGCTGCCATGGTCTCCGAGCTGACAGTCCATGCTGCTGCAAACGTCGTTCGTGCAGGTGGTTGTTGACTTGCAAACGTCCCCATCTGTAGACTCAGGGATCGAGACGTGGCTGCACGATCCGTTACAGCCATGCGGATAAGATACCTGTCATCTCGACTGCTAGTGATACGAGGCCGTTGGGATCCAGCAAGGCGTTCAGTATTACCCTCCTGAACCCACCGACTCCATATTGTGCTAACAGTCATTGGATCTCGACCAACGCGAGCAGCAATGTCGCGATACGATAAACTGCAATCGCGATAAGCTACAATCCGACCTTTATGAAACTCTGAAACGGTACGCATTTCTCCTCCTTACACGAGGCATCACAACAACGTTTCACCAGGCAACGCCGGTCAAATGCTGTTTGTGTATGAGAAATCGGTTGGAAACTTTCCTCATGTCAGCACGTTGTAGGTGTCGCCACAGGCGCCAGCCTTGTGTGAATGCTGTGGAAAGATAATCATTTGCATATCACAGCATCTTCTTCCTGTCGGTTAAATTTCGCGTCTGTAGCACGTCATCTTTGTGGTGTAGCAACGTCAATGACCAGTAGTGTATGTCGGTGCACGAGTAACGGCACGCTATAATCGAGTTGTAATTCGTCCAGAGAAGGCGCACCCTCTCCTGCAGCATGACAATGTCAGCTCACGCAAGAGCGTTGCTACATCTGCAAGAATCCGTCGTCTTGGACTGTCATAACCATCATGCAGTCCTGACATGGCCCCATCCGATTTTCACCTGTTTCAATAACTTAAAGAACGTCTTCGAGAACTTCGTTTTGATGGAGATGAAGTGGTGCAGGCAGAGATGAGGTTGCAGCTCAGTCAACAAAGTCAAACATTCTGCATTGTCGGTACCAAATACCTGGTTTCTCGTTGGGAGAAATGTCTTTGATGCCAGGGTGACTATGTTGAGAAATAAATATGTGGACATGAAGAATAAGGATATATAGAATATTATTTTTTTCTAAAACAAAACTTTAAGAGCTTCGACATAAAAGACTCGGAGGCATTCATTGCTTTTCAGCGTGCCCTCGTACAGTGGAAATTAGCTTTTTACTAACTATAACGTAGTCCATTATCGACCTTCTGCTTCTAGCAGCCCATGTATAGTAATGAATATCTTTTTTTCTGAAGAAGTTATTTGTTATTTTCAAGCCATTGTACTCCTAAGTTTCGAAGACTTATGTCATGTCCCTTACTTCTTATTATGTATTCCCCAAAATTTCATACTACATGTTTTATGGTGAGTTATCTGTTCTTGTGTTGGATTTTCACTAATAAAATGTAATGTTTTATTTATTTTGTTGACTTGTTTTTATAATTCCTTGTAGACAGTTTCTTCTTTTTCTCTTTGAAGCGCACACGGCTATTATTAATAGATACGTATTGTTTATTTTCAGTTGTATAATTATAACCCATTTGGTGATGCCTTTGTATCTTTGTACTTTGTTTTTCTATTTCTTGTGTGCAAGGACTGCAACACGGCAACGCACTCCCGTGGTCAGGTCTACGCCGCTGTATGTCGTTATATGAACTTTAGTTCTTTCGTGTTTTAAAATTTATTTTTTGCTTGCCACGGTTGTTATGTTAAATCATCTTTCGCGCAGCAGCTTATTTTGAAGTTCTTCGTTGATCCCTATTTCTCGTATTTACATGTCGTCATTTTCAACAAATCCAAAATTTCAGCCTTCTGCAACGCACGGAGGAATTTAAGCAATCATTCTTTCCGGGATTCATACGCCAGTGCAACGGGCGACGGCGGCAGTTTTGTGCGATTCGCCGTGCCCGTCAGTCGAACTGACCTCGTAATTTCTTAATAACAGTGCGTTCTCAACGGTTTTCGTAACTCTGGTGCTATATATGTTTACCGTTGTCGTCTTTCAATGTGCTTAGCAGCTTACTAGTCTTCACACTGGCTAATAGGATTATCTTGCTTTATGCCTTAATTTTACGAGAATGTTGAAAATCTTCGGAAGAGTCCCCCTGCTTAACTGAGTGGTAACGCGTTTGCGTTCCATGTACCGGGCCCGTGCTCGATTGACGGCCGGCTTGCAGATTTTTCTCCGCTCGTGGAGTGGATGTTGTCTTGTCCTCATCGTCACCGACACGCAAGTCGCCCAATGTGACGTCACCTGAAATAAGACATACGATTCGGCGGCCGAACTCTCCCGAATGGGGCCTTCCGGGCATCAGCGTCACACTATCATTTCATTTCTTTGGAAGAAATACTTTATCCTAGCAGGTTCTTGTTTCGTAGAACTAGCGGGCATTAATTGCGTAACTGTCAAAAATAAACCTGCTCATAATCTTAACCAACAACTATGTGACATATCTCTGAGCTAACGTTATGCCAATGTCAAAAATTAGGCACAGTTGCACTTTTGAAAATTGCAGATCACTTAAAGAACACATAATAGCCTTTCAAAATTGATTGTACATGTTAATACTGCCTCCAACGCCCAAAGTCACTTCATCGAAAAGCGTCAGTCTCGAAGATAGTCCACTTCCCCTTTTCTCAGCCTCACTCAGTTAAAGATTCAGCTTCTGTTCAGTGATATGATCTGAATAAAGTTTAACACGGTGAGCATCAAGCAAAACACTCTTGCAACAAATAACTTCTCAACACAGGTTCTAAATTTCCATTAATAACATCATGTGTTCTGTTTTTTTTTTCACTCCCCATAATACATTTGTTTCGTCAATGTACTGCTAATAACGGAAACTCTGGCTGCTCGTACGTATGAGTGTTACTTGATGCTGTGAGGACGACCAGGCAACAATTGAGACATGAATCAAGAACATACAAAGCTTTCTGTCTTTGTTTCTACAGTACACTATCTTTTTTTAGCAGTAATCAAAGGGTGTTGTTCCAGCGACGTCTTTCAGCTTGATACGGCCGTCGGCTTCCCGAATATAGTGATGAACTTTCAACGACGCCATATCTTGTTGCAGTGGCCGTCGTTGCTCCAGCATCGTCGAACCCATGTAACAAAAAGAAACAACGTACAGTATACGCTATTCGTAGCATAAAACTGTTCATATCAGAGATATACTCATATTTGATATTATGCCCCGACACAGCTTATCTATGTTCATTTTAATATGAGTATTGAAATCGATATAATAAGAATATTAGATACTATATATGAATTTTACACTACTGGCCATTAAACTTGCTACACCAAGAAGAAAAGCAGATGATAAAAGGATATTCATTGGAGACATATATTATACTAGAACTGACGTGTGATTACATTTTCACGCAATTTGGGTGCGTAGATCCTGAGAAATCAGTACTCAAAACAACCACCTCTGGCCGTAATAATGGACTTGATACGCCTGGGCATTGAGTCAAACAGAGATAGGATGAAGTGTACATGTACAGCTGCCAATTCAGCTTCAACACGATACCACTGTTCGTCAAGAGTAGTGACTGGCGTATTGTGACGAGCCAGTTGCTCGGCCACCATTGACCTGACGTTTTCAGTTGGTGAGAGATCTGGAGAATGTGCTGGCCAGGGCAGCAGTCGAACATTTTCTGTATCCAGAAAGGCCCGTACAGGACCTGCAACAAGCGGTCGTGGATTATCCTGCTGAAATGTAGGGTTTCACAGGGATCGAATGAAGGGTAGAGCCACGGGTCGTAACACATCTGAAATGTAACGTCCACTGTTCAAAGTGCCATCAATGCGAACAAGAGGTGACCGAGACGTGTAACCCATGGCACCCCATACCATCACGCCGGGTGGTACGCCAGTATGGCGATGACCAATACACGCTTCCAATGTGCGTTCACCGCGATGTCGCCAAACACGGATGCGACCATCATGATGCTGTAAACAGAACCTGGATTCATCCGAAAAAATGACGTTTCGCCACTCGTGCACCCAGATTCGTCGTTGAGTACACCATCGCCATCGCAGGCGCTCCTGTCTGTGATGCAGCGTCAAGGGTAACCGCAGCCATGGTCTCCGAACTGATAGTCCATGCTGCTGCAAACGTCGCCGAACTGTTCGTGCAGATGGTTGTTATCTTGCAAACGTCCCCATCTGTAGACTCAGGGATCGAGACGTGGCTTCACGATCCGTTACAGGCATGCGGATAAGATACCTGTCATCTCGACTGCTAGTGATACGAGGCCGTTGGGATCCAGCACGGCGTTCCGTATTACTCTCCTGACCCACCGATTCCATATTGTGCTAACAGTCATTGGATCTTGACCAACGCGAGCAGCATTGTCGCGATACGATAAACCGCAATCGCGATAGGTTAATCCGACCTTTATCAAAGTCGGAAACGTGTTGGTACGCATTTCTCCTCCTTACATGAAGCATCACAACAACGTTTCACCAGGCAAAGCCGGTCAACTGCTGTTTGTGTATGAGAAATCGATTGGAAACTTTCCTCATGTCAGGACGTTGTAGGTGTCGCCACCGGCGCCAACCTTGTGTGAATGCTCTGAATAGCTAATCATTTGCATAGCACAGCATCTTCTTGCTGTCGGTTAAATTTCGCGTCTGTAGCACGTCATTTTCGTGGTGTAACAATTTTAATGGCCAATAGTGTACATATTTTATATATGTAGAGTGCTCACTACAAAGCATGCATCGAACAGCGTCACTGAAGGAAGATAGTGCTGGACCAGGAGGGTAGTGCTGTACAAAGATATGCTATATTGTCTCATGACTATCGGCGCAGCAGTCGGTGCAACGTGGAGCTCCGTGGTCTGCCGAGCGTGTGTGTGGATGAGGCGTGGCGCCAGACAACCTCGGAGCTCGCACCTCGCGGCCTTGGACGTGCCCCTGCGTCACCGGATGCCTGCGCGGAGACACAGGCGCCATGCAAAGTAAGCGGTGCTGCTCTGGATGCGAGCTGACTTAACACACAATGGAGGCGACAGTGGAAACCTGGCAGCAGCGGCGACTGCGCAAGTGAGGACTGTCTGCGATTCACACTCCGCGGACAGCTGTGAAATACGAGACAGAAGTCGTTGCATAACAAATAGTGTAATTGAGAATTCCTTCAAGAACTGTGCTGAATGAAAACTATTACGTCGGTACACAAGACGACCTCCTGGTACCATGCAGTAGAACCGTTGTCACTTCAAGGAATTTTTTGCCATAGTTGGTACGATATTTTGTTTTCCTTTTTTAAATTTTTTTTCAAAAAGTAAGTCCTCCTTCCCTTCCCTTGTAGCCCTTCCATTCGCTCACCTTAAACTGACTTTTCGGCCACGCTTCTACTCTTTTTATCTGGTTTCTTCAAACACAATAATTCTCCTGGAAAACGGAAGAAATTAACTAACGTAAATCTTTTGTTTGATTTGGTAACTTCGTTATTTTTGTGATTTATTTAAATGAAATTTCTTGTTAACTGTTAATTAAATGACAAGGAAAAATTTCGTGGAACTTAAATGGAAAGGTAATAATGTACTAAAGTCTCTTTTGGTGGTTGTATATTCCTTCAACCTTAAAATGTAAATAATTTTTCCTTCTTTGAAATCCTTAATGTCTCTCTTCCTTCTTAAAATGAACTGTATACTTCTTTGTACACGGAAGCGCCAAAGAAACTGGTATAGGCATGCGTATTCAAATACAGGGATATGTAAAGAGGTAGAACACGGCGCTGCAGTCGGCAACGCCTATATAAGACAAGTGTCTGGCGCAGTTATTAGATCGGTTACTACTGCTACAATGGCAGGTTATCAAGATTTAAGTGAGTTTGAACGTGGTGTTATAGTCCGCGAACGACCGATGGGACATAGCATCCCCGAGGTACCGATGAAGTGGGGATTTTCCCGTATGACCATTGCACGAGTGTGCCGTGAATATCAGGAATCCTGGAAAACATCAAATCTCCGAGATCGCTGCGATTGGAAAAAGATCCTGTAAGAACGGGACTAACGACGACTGAAGAGAATCGTTCGACGTGACAGAAGTGCAACCCATACGCAAATTGCTGCAGATTTCAATGCTGGGCCAGCGTGAGAACCATTTCAACGAAACATCATAGATATGGGCTTTCGGAGCCGAAGGCCCGTTCGTGTACCCTTGATGACTGCACGACACAAAGCTTTACGCCTCGCCTGGCCCCGTCTACGCCGTTATTGGGCTGTAGATGACGGGGAACATGCTGCCTAGTCGGACGAGTCTCGTTTCAAATTGTATCGAGTGGATGGGCGTGTACGGGTATGGAGACAACCTCATGAATCCATGGACCCCGTATGTCAGCAGTGGACTGTTCAAGCTGGTGGAGGTTCTGTACTGATGCAGTTGGAGTGATATGGGACACCTGATACGATTCTAACAGGTGACACATATATAAGCATCCTGTCTGATCACCTGCACCCATTCATGTCCATTGTGCATTCCGACGGTCTTGGGCAATTCCAGCAGGACAATGCGACACCCCACACGCCAAGAATTGCTACAGAGTGGCTCCAGGAATACTCTTCTGAGTTTAAACACTTCCGCTGTCCTCCAAACTGGCTAGACATGAGCATTATTGAGCATATGTGAGAAGCCTTGCAATGTGCTGTTCAGAAGAGCTCGTACTCTTACCTCTTTATGGACATCCCTGTAGGATTCATTGTGTCAGTTCTCTCCAACATTACTTCAACATTAGTCGAGTATATGCCACGTCATGTTGCGGCACTTCTACGTGCTCGCGGGGTCCCTACACGACATTAGGCAGATGTACCAGTTTCTTTCGTTCTTCAGTGTAAAGGTAAAGAAATCTCATATTCTGAATAACTTCAATCGCTTGTCATGCATAGAAACTGAGCTCCTTGTCTCTTTGGCAGAAAAATTAGAGAAAGAAATAAAATAAATTTCTTCCCCTTCGTTGTAGCATATTTTCTTTTTGCTACCTGTATTCTAAAACGAAATCATAAGAAGCATATAAAATAGAAGTAGCAATGAGTAAAAGTGTTAATCTTAATTACAAAGTAAAAGGAGAGAATTCAACAACGTACACACTGGTCTTAATATTTCAGGTGCAGGGACATGATGCTCTTGCGTTGTTTGCAAAGCTGTTTTGATTATTTCATTTGTCCTGCAGTTCATGTTGTAATGTCCTCAGTTTAAACTTCCGTTAAACCCGGTGACTCTGATGTTATCACGTAGTGTACGAACTGACCCGACAGCCAGATTTCTTTTTATTTATTTGGGGGCAAAGGATCAGGCGTGCATGTCGGCCGTGGGCATCTAAAGGGTAAAGTCCCGACGTTTGCCTGGAGAGACGAAAGAAACCACGGAAACCTCAGTCAGGAATGCCGGACCGGGAACTGAACCCATATCGGGCCGAGCGGCAACGATCACCCGGACAACGTGGAGAGTCCAGAGACAGTTTCAGTTGTAGGACAGCTACGAATTCCGGTGAAGGTTGGTTTGTTGCCGTGAGTGTGAAATATGACGAAAACTGCACTACCTAACTACAAGTATTCGGAGACCCATAAGTAATACAGAATCAACCACTACATGTCACGAGAGGTGGACCGGCAAAGCATACGAGAAAAGCGGGGAATGGGGAATACTGTCTTGTTAGTAGAGAAGCGCTAACAGTAGAATCGGTCAGACTCAGTGACTTCGAACGTTATCTAGTGTGACCGGAGAAACAAATAACTCATGCTCATATGACTATGAAATGGAAACACGAAGGTCCAAGCACAGTTACTACGCGCGCCATGCATAGCTCGTTCACTGGCGGACAGGGACCTTGAAAAATTGCGGACGGTGGTTGTAAAATAGCGTTAAATCAGCAGAGTCAGCCGCTGTGGCCGAGCGGTTCTAGGCGTTTCAGTCCGGAACCGCGCTGCTGCTACGGTCGCAGGTTCGAATCTTGCCTCGGGCATGGTTGTGTGTGATGTCCTTGCTTTAGTTAGGTTTAAGTAGTTCTAAGTCTAGGGGACGGATGACCTCAGATGTTAAGTCCCATAGTGCTTAGAGCCATTTGAACCAAATCAGCAGAAGGAATCACTCGTGAGTTCCAAAGTGTGACCAGCTAGTATACTGACTCCGTGCATGGAGTTAAAAAGAATGGAGTACAACGGCGGAGCAGCTGGCCATCCACCACACATTTATGTAGTTAATGCTAGTGGTGTAAAGGGCGACGCTGTTGGACAGTGGATGACAGGAAACGAGTGATTTTGAGCGATGAATCACGCTGTACCCAATAGCCATCCGAAGTGAGCGTTTGGGCTTGGCGACTGTCTGGACAGCGCTACCTGCCATAGTTTGTAGTGCCAACAATGAAGTATGGAGGAGGTGGTGTTATGCTGTGGGGGGGTGTTTTTCGTGGTTAGGATGACATCCCTTTATTGTGCTCAAAAAACCGTAAGTGCGGAAGGATATAAACAGATTTTACAGCATTATGTACTGCGTACAGTGGAAAAACAGAATTAAATTTTCACTCTGCAGCGGAGGATGCGCTGATTTGCGCCAGGAAGTTTCAGTGGAAGATCATTTCGAAGGATAATGAATTTTTGAATCAGCATGACAATACACTCAGTCCAGCGTCTGCGTTACAGTTGTTCGTCGACAGAAACATTCTTTTAATGGACTGCCCTATCCAGACTATCGAACTGTACCCAACGCAACACCTTTGCGATGAGTTGGAACGTCGACTTCGCTCCAGACTCAAGCGTCCTACATCACACTACCCTCTCATATTTCGGCTCTTGAGGAAGAATAGACTGCCATTCCTTCACAGACATCCAGATACCTCGCTGAAAGTGTCCCTAGTATAGTTCAAGCCGTCATAAGGGCGATGTATATATATCTACTAACAGGTGTCCAGGTACTGTTGATAAGATAGCGTATATAAAAATGATGTTTCTATGTCAATATAAGCGCTTGAGTGTTCGTATGATGTTGCTGTATGCCTGCCTGCCGCTCCTGTCCAGTAATGCCGCCTCTCGCAACCTCTGTTGCTAGTATCACAGGATAATGCCACAGTGGCCGAAAACTTTATCTCTAGCTGGTCCTCAGAAAAATAGGCTCACAAAGTTACGGAGAAAGGGGAGATTTGAAATCCACCACACCAATCCTTACAGAGTTTGGTTTAATACCACTTCCACACCTGCTCCACAACCAGCAGACGAATTGTACTTATGAAGCATTTCAGTCCCAGTCTTCATCAGTTTCCATCTCCCACAACATTCTACGAACTTAGTCTCTTTTTAATAAATTGTTTTCTGGTCAAGAAATATTTCTTTGCATCTCGCTAGGTGGGGCAGTGGTAAGAAACTGGATTCGTATTTGACAAGACGATGGTTTAGATCGCTGTCTGGTCATCGTGGTTTAGGTTTTCCGTGGTTTCCCTAAGATCATTTAAGGTAAATACCGTGACTGTTCATTTGGAAAGAACCTAACTAATTTCTTTCCCCGTTCTTCCCTCTTCGAACTCGAGTTTCGTCACTAGTGACCTTGTAGTCAACGGGACATTAAACTCTAATCTTTGTTTCTTCTTCTTTCTATTCATGTGCCTTGGGTGCCATTTGCGGCCACTTTGCTCCAACCCTGAACGAAAACTCTCTCTGTGACAGTGTGGCCCCTCCTTCAACGGACCACACATTTGAGGTGCGCCAACTGCCGAAGGGAAAGGCCACAGAACAATTCTTAGTTTCAAAATATTTTTTCTTGATCTTGTCCCACAGCTACTCTAAATTGTAGAAACGATATAATGTAGCACCTTAAGCAACTGTTCAGTTTTTCTTTATTTGCGGCCGGTTTCGGTCAAAGACTATTATTCAACACCCACTGTACACACCTCACGGATACAGGAAAATTTCAGGAGGAAAGGTTATTTAAAAATTGTAGTAAAAGTACAAGCAATGCTTACGGATTTTTGTTGACTTTTGGTTGAGGAAAATAGTAACACTATTTTCAATTTTATCTACTACATGTTTTACATCTCTTAAATGCGTAGAAACGTGGGTGGGCTGCTTTCGAAAGTGTTACAATGTTCTTTGTATAGTGTACATATTTTTTTACCTGTTCGTCCTATGTAATATTTATCTCAATCATTGCACTGCACGTTATATATGTACGATTGGTGATAGTTTTTCTTTGCCATTTTATTTTCTGTATAACTTGGGTAATTGTCGTAACTGACGCTCTATGGATCTGTCTCTGCATGACTAAACATTATTTGCGCATATTATATTTTTGACATCTGATGTATGTAAGTTCTGCTGTTAACAAAAATTTTTAAGTATCACTTTTTTTGTTCTACAATTTTCAAACATACCTTCGGCCTGAAATTTTGCTATATCTACGTGGATAATGGTATTCGACCGAAAACGGCTGCACATTAAAGAATAAATTGTGATTCCTGAAGCAATTTCTTCAATTTTTAATTTACTGTTAGCAGCGTTCTCGCTTCCCGCGCCCGTTTTCCCGGGTTCGATTCCCGGCGGGTTCAGGGATTTTCTCTGCCTCGTGATGACTGGGTGTTGTGTGATGTCCTTAGGTTAGTTAGGTTTAAGTAGTTCTAAGTTCTATGGGACTGATGACCATAGATGTTAAGTCGCATAGTGCTCAGAGCCATTTGAGCCACTTTTTTAAATTTACTGTTAGATGTCAAAAACTAGTTATTTATTGCAACTATTCACAAATGGAGCCAGACTCAGTTCATAGCCACGTCCCACTTTCCGGAAAAGGGTGTGCAACCATCCTTTCTTGAGTTTTAGAGTTCGATGGTGTATACATTAAAAGTTAAACAGGGCTAACAGTACAGACCGTTGGAATGTTCGTGGTACACGTTTTCTGAAATGAAATCAACAGCGTTCAGAGAACAGAATTATCACAAGGGTGAAATGTACCTCTTTTTCCTGAATCTGTTCTCATTATCAGGAACAGCACGTGAGCGACATTTGCTTTGATTTAAAAACTGGATTTCGGAGCCAAGATACCCTTCTTGTCACCTTTTAGTCATTTAGGCTAATACGAAAGGTCTGTCACTTATGTCGTCTGCCTACGGCTCTGAGAAATAGTCTTCTTTGTTTTTTTACGTTTTAACATTTTGTACACTACTGGCCATTAAAATTGCTACACCACGAAGATAACGTGATACAGACGCGAAATTTAACCGACAGGAAGAAGATGCTGTGATACGCAAATGATTAGCTTTTCAGAGCATTCACACAAGGTTGGCGCCGGTGGCGTCACCTACAACGTGCTGACATGAGGAAAGTTTCCAACCGATTTCTCATACAGAAACAGCGGTTGACCGGTGTTGCCTGGTGAAACGTTGTTGTGATGCCTCGTGTAAGGAGGATAAATGCGTACCATCACATTGATAAAGGTCGGATTGTAGCCTATCGTGATTGCGGTTTATCGTGTCGCGACATTGCTGCTCGCGTTGGTCGATATCCAATGACTGTTAGCAGAATATGGAATCAGTGGGTTCAGGAGGGTAATACGGAACGACGTGCTGGATCCCAACGGCCTCGTATCACTAGCAGTCGAGATGACAGGGATCTTATCCGCATGGCTGTAACGGATCGTGCAGCCACGTCTCGATCCCTGAGTCAACAGATGGGGACGTTTGTAAGACAACAACCATTTGCAAGAACAGTTCGACGACGTTTGCAGCAGCATGGACTATCAGCTCGGAGACCATGGCTGCGGTTACCCTTGACGCTGCATCACAGACAGGAGCGCCTGTGATGGTGTACTCAACGACGAAACTGGGTCCACGAATGGCAAAACGTCACCTTCTCGGATGAATCCAGATTTGGTTTACAGCATCATGATGGTCGCATCCGTGTTTGGCGACATCGCGGTGAACGCACATTGGAAGCGTGTATTCGTCATCGCCATACTGGTGTATCACCCGGCGTGATGGTATGGGGTGCCATTGGTTACACGTCTCGGTCACCTCTTGTTCGCATTGATGGCACTTTGAACAGTGGACGTTACATTTCAAATGTTTTACGACCCGTGGCTCTACCCTTCATTCGATCCCTGCGAAACCCTACATTTCAGCAGGGTATTGCACGGCCGCATGTTGCAGGTCCTGTACGGGCCTTTCTGAATACAGAAAATATTCGACTGTTGCCCTGGCCAGCACATTCTCCACATCTCTCACCAGCTGAAAACGTCTGGTCAATGGTGGCCGAGCAACTGGCTCGTCACAATACGCCAGTCACTACTCTTGATGAACTGTGGTACCGTGTTGAAGCTGCATGGACAGCTGTACCTGTGCACGCCATCCAAGCTCTGTTTGACGCAATCCCCAGGCGTATCAAGGCCATTATTACGGCCAGAGGTGGTTGTTCTGGTTACTGATTTCTCAGGATCTACGCACCCAAACTCCGTGAAAATGTGATCACATGTCAGTTCTACTATAATATATTTGTCCATTGAATACCCGTTTATGATCTGCATTTCTTCTTGGTGTAGCAATTTTAATGGCCAGTAGTGTATGTTGCAGTTGTGAGGCAGGGATAACAATCTCGATATGTGAGAAATCGCCTGAGAACCGCGTATAATGTGGCTAGTTTTCCAGCCTAATGGTCATAAATCCAAAGCGGTGATTTAATACGTATTTCGCAGGTACCTGTCTTAAAGCCACTGCACTAAACTGGAGTGCTTGCAGGACACGGTGGGCGGTGCGTAGTGACCGATGTTCGTCCGAAGCGTTGGGCCATTTCATTCGTTTGTTCGGAAGAGGAGGCCGACATTGTTTGCTCTCTTTCGGGCAGCTGGCGACGTGCTGAGACGACAGAATAGGGGCACACGCCCTGCAGTTTTTCTCAAACTATTTTATTGAAACAGTTGAATAAAAAATCCGTTTTGCTTTACTTATAGCTTTGTGTGTCAGCTTCGTGACGACGTACCCATCATTTCGTTAATCGTCATAATTCTAGTGATATTTGCATTTAACTAAGACTCTTTCCAAAATTCGCACAAGTTTCAAATGAAAAACAGAGGTCGCTACGATTTTGTGTTCGGTGCATGTTACGTACTATGTTGCTATGTATGGAATTTAGCTAACATATTGAATTTTTCCTTATACTTGGATGGAGGTGTACCTATCATCAGTCTCGAGAAAATTGATCTTACATAGCACACTCATTTACTGTAGAGCGGGCTAATGCTAAAGCCGGAATGAAATATCTACATAGCATTCTGCATTTATGGGAATGCAGGCTTTGTCAGTGGATACTGATGATGAGGTTCTCTTGGGTTATCAAAATTACTCATGTATCACATACAGTGTGAGATATCGAAATGAGATTTTGGCAACTGACAGCATGCAAAGACGAGGGCATTTTACCGTACGATTATTTTGCGAAACTTCATTATCTACCATGTCAATCCACTAATTATTGACTTTTTAGAAGAAATAATGTAATTTTTAAAGGCCATATGTAGCTGGTGAAACGAGAAATTCTGAAGGCTTTGAAACAACATATGTGAGAACATTACACGTTTATCTTTCTACTGAATATATGCTTTTCAACAAGCTATTGACCTTACTTTTCCTCAGGTTCTCACTTAATAAACTTAACAGACCACTGTTTCAGAATTCTCTCTCAATTGCATCTGCACAACATGTTGGTGAAGTGACACTGTGTAAACTCCACTGTGTTTTGGTAAAAGAAGCAAATTTTAGCATGGTAACAGGAGGAATTTAGGTTTTCCTCAAAATTCGCCACTCATGACGCTTCTTTGAGAGGTACAAATGGTTAACAAGCCAGGTGAAAATAAATCGCTGCTTTTGTTACATTTTCAGCGGAATTTTTTACATACTAAACAGAGGTGATAGCAGACCTTTCTGAGTGGTTACCATGCAAGTGTGGATTTGGAGAGACTCCACTTAATATTTATAAAAAAAAAAAAAATGAGCGTAGACTTCAGTTTGGAATGGCAGTTCGGCACTTTCCCTGCAGCGCTCAGCATTTCCCCTAAAACGCCTACCTGCAACCCTCCTCACCACCGTCGCACTTCCACACATGCCCTGCTGAATGCGTTTCTACTGGCCACGTTTTTCTGCGTGAACTCTATAAGAGTCGATGTCGTTGAAGGATAAATAAAAGTTT
Organism: Schistocerca piceifrons; assembly: GCF_021461385.2. Classification (NCBI taxonomy): domain Eukaryota; kingdom Metazoa; phylum Arthropoda; class Insecta; order Orthoptera; family Acrididae; genus Schistocerca; species Schistocerca piceifrons. The sequence continues at coordinate 448,783,597 of NC_060138.1, read as the reverse complement.
TGCTATTGTTTTTAAGTGTGTGTTGACATACCAGCATGATAACTAGTGTGGTTTTCTGTATCTTGTCTTTACACAGCAGTTCTCACACTTCACTCACGTGATCTGAAGATCTATATGTCAAACTGAGGATTTACTCTCTTACATTCTTGAGGATTTAATAACGCCAAAGCAAGATGAATATTCTTCAATGAGGGTTGAGAATATGCATTTAATGCGGTGTCTTGTCCTGAATAAGGTCCTGATAGGAGACATTTACTCAGAAATATTAAGGAGCTTGCCAGTTCAGTCAAGATTTATTGTTACAACAGTGCATATGGAGTACATGAAATGATTTCATTTACGGATCAGTAGCACAAACAGTTCTGAGTGTCAGGTATCGATCCATGGTGAAACATCCATATTAGTGTGTGGTGTAACTCCACAGGTGGGAATGTAGGTGCTGACTAGCATACAGTCGATTGTAGAGATGGGCGAATACCCCCCCCCCCCCCCCCCTGGGATAAGTTAGTCCCTGCCTGCCTGCTCGACCTCTTCACTTAGTTCTGGTTGGTTGATGATATATCCCACATGTGCTCGACTGGAGACAAGTCTGGAGATTGTTCTGGCCAGGGAAATTGCCGCAGAGCACATTAGTATATGAGCCAGTATATGAGTGAGCAGTATCTAGTTGGATAATGCTGGGATGAGGTCAGTGTTTCTTGGACGAATTCAAGTACGAGATCGTCTAGATCGTACGCACAAACGACCATCACTTGCATGCATGCAGAATCTGATTCCATTGCTGAAGACCATGGAGCGCATTTCCATCTCCCAACTGATCCTCTGATGCCACCAGTCGAGCTGTATGCGTCGATGCTGTGGCGTGAGTAGAAGACGGGCTAGAGGTGCGTGTGTTCGTAGTCCCATTGCCAATATCAGGTTCGCAACAGTCCGTGCTGACACGTCTGGACTCACAAGCCCTCTTTTTTCTACGGTTCTAGCTGTACGATCTGCCACTGCTGCCCTAGCGATGCGACGATCCTGGCGAGTGTCTGTGCTGCGTGAACGTCCAGAACCTCGTCTTCAGGTGTGAGAATGATCATGTGACCACTGACATCAGCATCGTTGAGCACATGAAGCAGCTAGTCCAGTTCGAAGGATAATTCTCCGAAAGGGCCATCTCCACACTCGGAAGGCTAGAATTTAACACCCTTCAAACTCGCTCAGTTGGCTGTAGGGGGCACTACTGCGTCTTCGTGGCATGGTTGTTGCCTGCTCGCTTCGCACGTCTGCACCACGTTGAGGCTTCTGGCTGTGAGCATTCCCTATTAAAGCGTAGACACAGATGGCTGTGTGGCAGCTATGCCACTACGCTATCTGCTAACGGCCGGCTTTGAAACCATTATTAGTACATCTACTATGACCAAGGTTATATACGCTGTCATCAGATCAAAATCGACATCGTCTTTCCAGGCAGAGTAGTGCGAAATGGAAGGTTGTGACATCTTAGGAAGGTATAAGAGGTCTGCTGTTCGACACATCTTTTCTTGCGACGCATAAACGACTGTGCATAGCGCAAATCAGTTCAGTTCTAGGTAGTCCAGCTATCACATGTTAGACATGCCCCATGAGGTAGTGGATGTATATCAGAAAAGTCACGAGTTCAAACCACGAGGCAAACAAGAGAAAATACGAAACTTCGTGGAAGATAAAAACTGTGTGCCGGACCGAGAGTCGAACTCGGGAACTTTGCCTTTCGTGGGCAAGTGCTCTACCAGCTGAGCTACCCAAGAACGACTCACACCCCGTCCTCACAGCTTCACTTCTGCCAGTACCTCGGCTCCTACCTTCCAAACTTTCCAAAAGCTCTCCTGCGAAACTCGCAGAACTAGCACTCCTGAAAGAAAGGATATTGCGGAGACATGGCTTTGTCACAGCCTTGGGGATGTTTCCAGAATGACATTTTCACTCTGCAGCGGAGTGTGCGCTGGTATGAAACTTCCTGGCAGATTAAAACTGTGTGCCGGACCGAGACTCGAACTCGGGTCCTTTATCTTTTGCGGGCAAGTGCTCTACCAACTGAGCTACCCAAGCACGACTCACGCCCCGTCCTCCCAGCTTCACTTCTGCCAGTACCTCGTCTCCTACCTTCCAAACTTTGCAGAAGCTCTCCTGCGAGCCTCACAGAATTAGCACTCCTGAAAGAAAGGATACTGTGGAGACATGGCTTAGCCACAGCCTTGGGGATGTTTCCAGAATTCCAGAATGCCAGGGAGTTTCATATCAGCGCACACTCCGCTGCAGAGTGAAAATCTTATTCAAAAGAAAATATGTTGATCCTGTGTGTGTGGAGCGGATGGTTTTTTTGTCGCGTTGAAACTTTTCAGGGGTGTGGCAGGCGTGCTGGGATAGCGGAATGGGAAGTGCGATTGATGGGAATCCAGTCTCGAATCCCAATCCGGCACGCAGTTTAAACCTGTCACTTACAACCATTTTAATCGTGTGTATGTTTTTTGTGTATTATGACGTGTTTCTCCTTTCACGACGTCATGCCTGATCACATTAGCGCTGATACTTTCTTTATTAATATGATGTGACGGTGTGGGTAGAGACGGTGTGAAGATATCAACAAAACTGCAGAACACACCGTCTGCCGAGCTGTAGACACTTTCCAGTCTATTGCCCCGTAGTAGCCCGAGCGGCAGAGTTGAATCAGATGGCAGACAATAGAGATGCGCTGGCGAGGCACGTCACGTACCCGGTACTGCCCGACGCTGCGTCCGTAATTGGGCTCTCAACTGCGGCATGCCCAAGGCAGTCTACGACTTCGCTTGTGTTCTTTCCCACGCGCCCAGAAGCTTCTTTGGCACGAAGCCAATATTGACATGATACTTTGCAAATTATGGAGGGTTTGCTTGATACTTTCCATACTCTCACACTCACTGCGGCTCTTCTGTCTTATATTAAACCATTTTTTTAACCCAGCTGTTTTGTTCACTTTTGCTATACAAATGTACTGTTCGGGTCAATATGACCCGACATAATAAAATGCTGAAAAAAATTCTACTCACATATATTTTTCGTATAGTTGTAAGCCATCGAGTCTTGTTATATTATAATAGTAATAATAATAATAATAACAATAATACAGAGAATTTCACTAAAGAAAATTTATTATTTTAATATTCATGCAGGGTTTATTGGGAGCAACAGACATTTTCTCTGTCCATATCTCTTTCCTTCTTACTGCAGTTTGGACACAAGTAAGTGACGTGTGTTTTGCAAACATGTTTATTACACTTTTCACACAACATGTATGTTTAGTAGTCGTTGCTAGAAGCACAAAACTTACAACATGCACGTTTAGTAGAGTTTCTTGTTGTGACTGATTTAGCCATGCCCGTTATTTCTCTTAGGAATATAACTGACCACCGTAGTGTGATTTAAGAAGTAAAATGAAGATTTATGAACCTCCTTGTTGGCCATATTTTGTGGAAGCTATGGCTTATTTTTACGTATGGTTCGTAATATTGTCAGTTTCCTTTTCAGGAGCAGCTAACATGCAACATTCTGACTTCGCAAATCAGAGATAAAATCAGCAATCACTCTCATTCTCTGATTTTTTTCTAGTGCCCCTCTAATCACCTTTCCTGTATAAGTTTGGGCTTTCAGTAGATATGAAGATCTAATGTCGCATGGAGTCCACACATTCATCCCATATTTTTTAAGTTTGCTTGGGATGTACTGCTTGAATGGACAGAGGCCTCCAAATGCCACCAGCTGCTCGTCGACGGTCATATTTTCCCCTGGATTATACAGTTTAGGAAGGACTTCTGAACACATCCAGATACTGCGAATCACAGCGAGTTTATCAGTACGCAGTCTTTCCTCTCTTGTCGATTCTTTATCAAATCGCAAGAAGCGCCATATTTTACAGAATGTTTCTAGGCAAATGTTGCTCGAAATATGTTCCGCCCAGTTTCGTTATCCCACAGATTTTTTTGTAGATTCCCCATGTGAGCGATACACACCAGCAAGGAATAGGAGTCCTAAGTATACGTGGAAAAGAGAATCATCAATGTTTTGCCATTGTTTACCATGGACTCGTTGCCCCTCAATATTTGACATCTCTATTATTTCATTCCGAAATGCTGTAGAAAATAATACTTCAAATGAGCATTTTACATCACTTATTCTGCTGCTTGTATATCTGGTAACTCCTGGGGGACTCCTGATGACGTTAGTAGCAGGTACATGGTTGCAGCTGCCATTGTTTGTTTCCATTTTTAGAAATAGAAGTCTGTACACTACTCTGAACAGGCTGTGGACTGTCGTTAATGTCATCAAAACACTTGCATTGAGATGCATTATTGACATGATCTTCGAGCTCGGGAAGTGATCTTTCATCTGTTGAGCTATCAACTAATTCTTCCAACTCAATATCAGTCAATGATGTAATCACCATGATGTCACAGTTCAGACAGATCACAAACGATAGAAAAAACAAACTGAGTAGAAACAATGGATAATTCAAACAGTTAACAAGCCGTAATGACAAGCTCTTTGTTGTGAACGCAGCGCCTATGTTGACTTGTTGAACGCTAAGAGTAAGTATGAATAATGAAAGTCATTACTACTATAAAATATGAGACATTCGGAAAGTATTTGGCTTTAGAGTAATAATATTAATGTCGGGTCACACTCTTAAGGTTTATGACCAGACGACTTAAAATATTTTAAAACTTTTTTAACCACAATCTGCCGTTGCATTTTCAGACAAAGTCACTAAATTTCATAAAGTTATTTTGATATTTAAGTAATAAGAAACAAAATTTATTACAATTTCGGGACATATAGAACAGATCAGAACAGAACAGCAGGATTAAATGCCGCCGCTGTTTTGCTTGCTATCTGTTTCGGCTGACGTCTCCGTTCTCTGTTTTATGTTTTAATTTTTTTAAACAGGCGTTCCGAGTACACCTGATGCATCCAACATGTTTAACAACGTCTTATTACATACGCTGCTTCTCCCGTTGTGCACTATAGTAGTTGTGCGGTGGTAGCTGTGGTAAGTGTGGAGATAGTGTGTTTGAAATGGTCGTCAACACGCCATTATAGCCACCAGGACATCTGCCTCTTTCAAGGGAAATAATTCTCCAGATTATTCTGTAATGGTCTAGAACTTTTACGAATATTCAGGAATATTAATGATTATTCTACAATATTCTCGAACGTTCTAGGATACAAATTGGAAACGGCGCATACTGATCCGTACTCTGCAAAATCTTCTTGACCAATGTGTTGTGCGACGTGAGGGAGGCAGAGGAACAACTTATCGAAAAAGTCTATCAGTTATAGAGAGACTAAGTAAACGTGGCTCAATAAACAAATCGGCGAATACGGAATTTGACACGAAGGGAAGAAAAAAATATTTAAATCCACTGATACGATGAGCATTCAGTATGTAATGTAACACATATTTTTCTGAAAGCATCTTGGTTTTTTTTTTCAGGATCCCTACATAGCATATTATTCCCCACTGTTTTGTCCAATAAAAACCAAGCTTTTCAACATAACCTCTTTCAATGCTATGGCCGCGTTACTGCGAGGGCCCGTATACCAGCATGGTACAACTCTATTGTTCGACGTCGCAGCCAAGGTCTTGCTGAATCAGTAACATCGCCCTATCCACATACACAACCCGTGAAGTGTATCCTTCATCGGGCCAAACAGATGGAAGCCGGAAAGTGCGAGATCCGGGCTGTAGGGTGGAGGAAGGACAGTCCGATGAAGTTTTTTGAGCTTCCCTCGGGTAAGCTGAGTCGTGTGAGGTATTGAATTCTCACGGAGAAGGAGAAGTTCTTTGCATTTTTGTGGCGACGAACACACTGAAGTCATTTATTTAGTTTCTTGAAGGTAGCACAGTACTCTTCCTAGTTCATTGTTGCACCGTGAGAAGGGACATCAAGCAGGATAACTCCTTAAGAGTCCCAGAAGAACGCCGCCTTGACTTTGCCGGATAGGGATGCGTCTTTGGCTTTTTCTTCGTAAGAGAGGTGATATGGCACCACTCCATGGACTGATATTTTGTTTCCGATTCGAAGTGTTGAACCCTTGTTTCATCGCCTACGACGATGTTAGACAAAAAAATTGTCACTATCAACCTCGTAAAGCGAAATCAATTGCCACAGATGGTCCTTCCTTCTTCTTTATGGTAATTGTTAGGCGGCGAGGAACTCAGCGCGCACACGTCTTTACATACCCCTGATTGATGGGCGAGTGTGTCAGCAGTATCATCAGAGACGTCCAGTTGTGCAGCGAGGTGTTTGACTGTGGTTCGTCGTCACCGCGAAAGAGACTGTCCGCACGTTCCAACAGTATAAGGGTCACAGCTGTGTGCAGTCGTTCGGCACGTGGGAGATTGGACAGGTTTGTCCCACCCTGCCGCGATAATGACAGACGCTTCGCCCGACAACTCATCGTGCTTTTGCTCACTGCCAGATCTCTGTAGACTTTCTGCAATGCTCTAGTTTTCCGCCAAAAGAAACTCAGTGACAGCTCTCCTTGGGACGCACCACCGTTACAGACGCCATTTTGAAGGCTAGGCATAGCGCCGTCAATTATCGGAACTTCGTTAAACAATAGGGAATATTCCACTATACCCCACAATAAATTCCTCATTTTTTCCACCGAAATTGGCAGAGCAAAAAATGTGGTGCATTATTTATTGAACGACCTCGTATACACTGTAATCAGTAAGGGCCCTATCACACTCCCTTCGTGTATACTCCCCAAGATACCTTTAAATCTGTCAATTTTATTCGGTTAAGAACAACGTATAGAATTCTATCTGAAACGAATTCCTGAGTCCAGTCAAGAAGTGCGAAACAGCACCGAAAGCCTTCCTCAATTCAAGGAAGACGCCGTTGCCTTCGACGCTCTGGATCTTTTAGACGAACAGAGTGAGCTTAGTTTCTCAAGCTCTCTGTTTGTTGAGTCTTCAATTAAAACATCTGGTAAATTTCCCAGACTGATAAGCAATACTCAAGACACGGTAGAACAAGTTGATTTTTCTAGAGGAGATCTTAGTTCTCCAGAACCGTGAGCTTAAAACGTATTTCACAATTGTAGAGCAGGTCGACGTCAGTGATTTCAGTCTATAATTTTGTACGTCTGTTCGACGACCTTTCTTCAAAACGGAAATGACCTACACCTTTTTATAGTTACTAGGTAATCTTCGTCGCTACAGCGATTTATGACCAAGTTCACCTAGAAGGGCAGAAATTTCTTTCTCATAATCTGTGTAGAATCTCATAGATATCTCATCTCGGAAAGATATGTTCCAACTATTCAACGGTTTTAGCAGATTTTCTATTTCACGATCACTTATCTCAGTATCTGTCATTTAAGGATTCCTGCGATCAGTGGTATGTGGAAATGTTTTTCGACTTTCCGCAACCAAGCGGTTTCGAAAGACCGAATTAAGTATTTCAGCCTTTCCTCTAACGTCTTCCGTTTCGGTGCCAGTAATGACTGAGTGCATTATTTCGATCGGCTTATTAACGTTACGTAACAACAAAATTTCTCAGGACTTCCAGTCGGGTCTGTTGGAAAATTTTTTCGAATACACTGAACGCTTCGCGCATAGCTCTGCTTAGGCTCATTTCGGGTCGTTCAGCTTTTGTTTGCCGAGTAGGCTTTGACTTCGCTTACAACGGTAATCAAGTTCGCGTGGCTTTCGTTTTCTAACATGGCTACTGAACCACAGCACGTCTCTCCCAGCGCTCACAAGCTTGCTCGCCACTTAGTAGTCTAAGTCCTGTTGTACAACACAGCCGGGCTGTGTTGCCGCGCGGACTAAGGCGCCTTGCCACGGTTCGCACGGCTTCCTCCTCGGAGGTTCGAGTCCTCCCTCGCGCATGGGTGTGTGTGTGTGTGTGTGTGTGTGTGTGTGTTTTGTCCTTAGCGGAAGTTAGTTTAAGTTATATTTAGTAGTGTGTAAGCCTAAGGACTAATGACCTCAGCAGCTTGGTCCCATAGGTATGTACCACAAATTTTTGTACAACACTTTTGAGTTTTATTCATTTGTGCTCCAGATCGTCGTCCTCAGAGATAAGTATTTAGTTCTGCTGTATCCGTCACTCTTGCTAAGAAAAAATATTTTCGCACTTTTCTTGACATTTTTCGGAACACCCGTAGCGATTGATGCTATCATAACCTTGTGTGTAGTAATTCTTCCCTCTGCGTTACGTGATTTTAAAAGTCCAGGTCTGTTTGGTTCTAGGAGGTCTACGACGTTCTCATCATGTGTCGGTTCTCTATCCGTTCGACGTAATTTTTAGACTAGAGATTCGGAACAGCCCCTCACAAAACCCGGTTTCTGGCGTCAGTTTTGACTGCATTCCTCTCCTGTTTTATAACTGGCAAATTGAGGTAGCCCTCTATTAGAACAGCGTGATCAGAAAACTTACTCGCAATATTCAGCAAGTTTTCTCTGAAATGCTGGGCTTATACGGCTTCTGAGACACGTGGTCTATGTAAGCATCCGATATCACGTTCGACCCACCTTTGATAGTTAACTTCAGGTAAATTGTTTCCCATTCGGAATCCGTAGTTACCTCATTAGATATTATCGACTAGCTTATAGCAATAAATACGCCGACATCACTGGCGTCGTATCTATACTTGTGATATTTATTCTAGTCTGAATGTAGTATTTCATGTTACACATTCTCGGTTTCAACCTGTTTTCTGTTCCTTGCATAGTTATTGTGTATAATAAGGATACTAATTCTGGTAAAAAAGATGTGAGCAACACACACCCGTCCGGAGTATCCGTTTCCTTAGTATAGTACTGATGAGGGCCCTACAGTTCTTCCTTTATAGCAAAGTTCGCGAAGTTTCACATCCCTAATCACAGACTTGTCTGAGCTTCTGGCTTGGGCTTTGCACTCGGCTCCAAGTCATACCTGCTTTCTCCACTCATCCAGACAACAGGAAACACAAGTGTTACCAACACAGGACAGCGCCTCATTCCTATTACGTATTGTAAGGGGGAGGGGGCATTGGTGGGAGGGGGGGGATGAGGGACGGTAGTGAGGGGACAGCTGTGCAGCCAATTCCTACACTCTACATCCGCTCAGAGATCAAGTAGGCCCAAGGATACAAAAACCACTGTGCAACACACCCCTTGAGCGTGGACACACTAGTTAAGTCGGCGCATTGGAAGATGCTGCAACAGTGGGATTTACAAGGGACTCTAGCACCCCAAGGAGCTCCGATGTCACTGAAGCTTAGTCAGGAAGAATCAATACACAGTGAAGTGGGTTACGGGAGTACTAAGGAATGATGAGATATACTTGGCTCTAGGAAAGGTAAAGGCACCAGAGAGGCAATTCCGACGTTGCGGTTGATAATGGAAGCAAGACTAAAGAAAAATCAAGACATGTTTGTAGGATTTGTCGACCTGGCGACAGTTGAAAATAGGCCAAGATGTTCGGGATTCTGAGGAAAATATGGGTGGGCTATAGGAAGAGACGGGTAATATACAATATGTACAAGAGCCAAGAGGAATAATAAGAGAGGACTACCTTGAACGAAGTACTCGCATTGAAAAGAGTATAAGACGGGGATGTAGACTTTCGCCCGTGATGTTCAATCTGTACATCGAAGAAGCAATGATGGAAATAAAAGGAAGGTTCAGGACTGGAATTAAAATTCAGGTTGAAAGGATGTCAATGATATGATTCGCTGATGACATTGCTATCCTGAGTGAAAGTGAAGAAGAATTACATTATCTTCTGAATGAAATGCACAATCTAAGGAGTACAGAATATAGACTGAGAGTATAGTTATGAGAAGTAGCAGAAATGAGAACAGCGAGAAACTTAACATCAGGATTGGTGTAGGCGAACTTAAGGAATTCTGCTACCTAGGTAGTAAAATAACCAATTACGTACGGAGCAAGGAGGACATCAAAAGCAAAAAGGGCATTCTTGGCCAAGAGGAGTCTACTACTATCAAAACGTAGGCCTTAATTTGAGGAAGAAATTTCTGAGAATGTATGCCTGGAGTACAGCATTAATGGTAGTGAAACATGGACTGCGGGAAAACTGCAACAGAAGAGATACGAAGCATCTGAGATATGATGCTAGAGACGAATGTGCAGATTAGGTGGACTGATAAGGTAAGTAACGAGGTGATTTTGCGCTGAATCGGAGGGGAAAGGAATATGTGGAAAACACCGAAAAGGAGATGCGACAGGATGATAGGGCATCTGTTAAGACATGAGGGAATGACTTCCATGGAACTAGAGGGAGCTGCAGAAGGCTAAATCTGTAGAGGAAAACAGAGATTGGAAAACATACAGCAAATAACTGAGAACGCATGTTGGAAGTGCTACTCTGAGATGAAGAGTTTGTGGCACAGGAGAGAAATTCCTGGCGATCCGCATCAAACCATTCAGGAGACTGATGACCCAAAGAAATGAAAAAAAGGGTCCCTGCGATGCGGTCACGATCACAGAAGAGGCGCTGCAGGTGATGTTGTGATGTTAGCAAAGGCACTACCGTCGGTTGTCTGCTGCCATAGCCCATTAACGCTAAATTTCGTCTCACTGTACTAACGGATACGTTCGTCGTACGCGTCACATTAATTTCTGCAGGTTATTTCACGCAGTGTTACTTGTCTGTTAGCGCTGACAACTCTGCGCAAATGCTGCTGCTCTCGGTCATTAAGTGAAGGCCGTCTGCCGGCCGGAGTGGCAGAGCGGTTCTAGGCGCTACAGTCTGGAATCGCGCGACCGCTACGGTCGCAGGTTCGAATCCTGCCTTGGGCATGGATGTGTGTGATGTCAGGTTAGTTAGGTTTAAGTAGTTCTATGGGACTGATGACCTCAGCAGTTAAGTCCACTAGAGGGAGCTGTAGAGGGCAAAAACTGTAGAGGAAGACAGAGATTGGAATACGTCAAGCAAATAATTGAGGACGTAGGTTGCAAGTGCTACTCTGAGATGAAGAGGTTAGCACAGGAAAGGAATTCGTGGCGGGCCGCATCAAACCAGTCAGTAGACTGATGACCAAAAAAAAAAAAAAAAAAAAAAAAGCGTTGCGCAGTTGGAGGTGAGCCGCCAGCAGTGGTGGATGGCGGAGTTTTGAGAGCGGATGATCTGGACAGAGACAGTAAATTTGTAAGACTGGCTGTCATTAACTGATATATATATATATATATATATATATATATATATATATATATATATATATGATGACTTTTGAACACTATTAAGGTAAATACATTGTTTGTTCTCTATCAAAATCTTTCATTTGCCAACTATGCCTATCAGTAGTTAGTGCCCTCAGTAGTTAGAATCTTTTATTTAGCTGGCAGTATTGGTGCTCGCTGTATTGCAGTAGTTCGAGTAACGAAGATTCTTGCGAGGTAAGAATTCATGAAAGGTATAGGTTATTGTTAGTCAGGGTCATTCTTTTGTAGGGATTACTGAAAGTCAGATTGCGTTGCGCTAAAAATATTGTGTGTCACTTTAGTGAATGTCTGAGTACGTTCAGTTATGCTCAGCTGTCTGAAAATCAAATAATGTAAGAGGTTCATCAGCACAGTCATTCATTAATTTTTCTAAGGGGACGTTTCACAAAAAAAGAAAAATGATATGATGGTAACAAATGGTTCAAATGGCTCTGAGCATTATGGGACTTAACATCGGAGGTCATCAGTCCCATAGAACTTAGAACTACTTAAACCTAACTAACCTAATGACATCACACACATCCATGCTCGAGGCAGGATTCGAACCTGCGACCGTAGCGGTCGCGCGGTTCCAAACTGAAGCGCCTAGAACCGCTCGGCCACACCAGCCGGCTGATGGTAACAGACCATTGCTTGTAGACACCCTAATTAGTCCGCGTTGACACACGAAGAAGAAAGGGCAACTTCACCCATGATGAGTACATGGAAACAGCCAAACTTAATAGTCCCCCCCCCCCCCCCTCCCATTCTATCACGTTTCCTCGTCGACCCATTTTACTGTGTTTGATTTACACAACAGACTGCACATACACACTGCTTCATGGCCCTGACTTACATGAGACGTGTACAGTTGTAAGTAGGCTGTTTTGGTTTTTATGTTGGTAGCGCCACGTAGCGAGCTGTATGAAAATCAGTGACTGTGCTGTGTGCAGTCTGTGGCTGGTTTGCTATTGTAGTGTTGGGCAGTTGGATGTGAACAGCGCTTAGCGTTGGCCAGTTGGAGGTGAGCCGCCAGCAGTGGTGGATGTGGGAAGAGAGATGGCAGAGTTTTGAGAGCGGACGATCTGGATGGGTGTCCGCCAGAAAGAGTAAATTTGTAACACTGGATATCATGAACTGATATAAGGTAAATACATTGTTTGTTCTCTATCAAAATCTTTCATTTCCTGACTATGCCTATCAGTAGTTAGCACCTTCCGTAGTTAGAATCTTTTATTTAGGTGGCAGTATTGGGGCTCGCTGTATTGCGGTAGTTCGAGTAACGAAGATTTTTGTGAGGTAAGTGATTCATGAAAGATATAGGTTATTGTTAGTCAGGCCCATTCTTTTGTAGGGATTATTGAAAGTCAGATTGCGTTGCGCTAAAAATATTGTGTCAGTTTATTGATAACCAGAATAAGTAAAGAGAGAATATATGAGCACGTTCAGTTTTGCTCAGCTGTTTGAAAATCAAATAACGTAAGAGGTTTATCAGCACAGTCATTTATATTTTTCAAAAGGGGCGTTTGACAGTCACACCACCGCCTGGTACTATTTCTGCACCCCCTACAGATCTGCTCCAAAGCGATCAGTGCGCTCTTTCAAGGGGTTGATTAATGTCTTGTCTGGTGAAGTAATGAGATCGTACATTAAGATGTAAATTTGTAATGGAAAGTTTCAGTTAGAGAGCCAAATTTGGGTTCTGTCCGGTGTTATGATTGTGGTTTTCCCCTTCTTGTTCACCACTATGATTAACTTCGATTATTTGGTGTACCAACTGCGATACTAATTCACATCATGTCCGTGGGATTTAGTACTATATTTCCGAGGTTAAATGGAACGAAATCGTTTTTTCCGTGTTCTGCCAGGACGGGGCTTGAATCCTGCTCCCCGTGAATGCGAGCCCAATGTGTTGACCACTGCACGTCACTTAGTATTGTTTCGAACGCTCAGACTGTCACTGTGCAAAAGAAATAACGAAAAATGCTGCTGAAGCAAAGGATACATAAATTTCACTCCTTGAAGGGTAATGAGAAGTGAAACGTTCTGGAAATAGGTGCGCACCGGCGTGGCGGCAGAGCTCATGAGAAAATCACAGCCTTGACTATGAGACCTACGCACCTGTATGGCCAGCGTAGCATGACCCCCTCCGTTCTGCTTCCTTCCTCGCTCGCCTCTGCAGTCACTGTGGAACTGTGAGAAAATAAATTCTGATTGCTCTAGCGCACACAGTAATGTGGTCCTCAGTGTCAGTGGAGGGAAATACGGTGCCTGATAAAAAAAGTGTAGCACCAAAAAGTGGAGGGAGAAACGAAATGTATCTCCACGAACTGAGAGAGTACGCGATGTAATTTCAGCGACAACAATACCAAGTTACATTTACAAATTATTTGGTAGGATGAGCCTGCTTTTTAGTAACACGTTCTACGCCCTCCAGCCTGGTCATATGCACTGAAAAAAGGGTGCCATAAATGCTTTTTATTCTCTCCAGAGGCAAGCCGACCGACAACTGTTGTAACTAAATGTTAACACTATCTTCTGGCGGAGTATGGGACTACGGCTGTTCAACGTTCAATAAAAACAATACGAATCGCCGTTATATAGGTTCATTTCTAGGCGACCAGTTTTTACGTTACACTACGTCATCTTAAGGCCAAAACTGCTCCAGTCCAGTAACCTTCTCTTCTCGCAATAGCTATTATGGGCATACGTGCTCATTGGACAACATTCAGGAAGAGTTGCTGAATGTTTCCCAACGAGCACGTATGCCCGTAATAGCTGTTACGAAACCAGTCAAAGGCACTGCTATATTTGTAACACGAAGGTTACTGGATTGGAGCAGTTTTGGCCTGAAGATGACGTAGTGTAACGTTGAAACTGGTTGCCTAGAAGTGAACCTCTATAACGGCGATGGGCATTGTTTTTATTGAACTGTTGTAACTGGTCCTGGATATCCCAGATACGGGAACAGGGACGGAGTTGACGTCCGAGCTGGCCTCACACGTGTTCTATCAGGCACCGATCTGGAGATCTTGATGGCCTTGGGAGTACCTTAACATCAGGCAGACAGTTCATTGAGATACGTGAAAATTGGCACCATGATACCGTCGTGTGAGAGGTGAACGTAAGGACGCAGGAAGTTCCCGACGTACCGCTGTGGCATCAGAGATGCCACAGTCACTACCAGCTATGACCTGAAGTCATAGAATTCATACCTGATGGCTACCCGCACCATTCGCCGACAGTAACACCACTGTGTCTCTCCAAAACACAGAATGGTTGCCACCGTACCCGCCGGTAATGGTTGTCTGGGGTAGTGAAGAATGGCAACCAGTCAGTGAAAGCTTTGCGAGGTCATTCATCAACAGTCCATGCTTCCCGGTCACAACACAACTCCAGATGCAGCCTCCTCATGGGACCGTAATTCCCTAATACGACTACTGATGGTCCCTGACGAATGGTGTGCAATGACACAGAATGCTGCCATTGCTGTTCTACGGATTACGACCTGCTTGGTGCGCAATACGGCGAACGTTTCTTGTGGTGGTAAGACATGGTGTACCGGAACCCTGATGACGACTATATTTGGCCTCATGGTCCCATATCGTCCATTGTTTTGCCACTTTTGGATGCTAAACGATTCAACCAGCTGGCTAAATGGAGAGTAAGAATGAGACGTATTTCGAACTCTGTCAGGTGCTGATAACATTTTCTTACAATAGTACGCGGCATCTCTGTGAACTTCACGATGATAGCTGCATCTGAAGTTGTTCGTGCCGCTGATATGTCCTACCGGACCTGTTACCTCATTGACTGACTGAAGTAGACTTATCTTCATTGATGATTCCCGCTTCGAACTGACTCCCAATGACCAGGGAAGGCGTGTCTAGGTAGGCTTAGACAACGGTGGGCTACCAACTTCGCTGTCGCCCTCCGTTAGACCCGACAATCGGGAGGGATGATCAGGAGTGACATTTCTTTTCATAGCAGGAACCCTTTGGTTGTCATCCGCGAGACCCTTACAACACAGCGATACGACGACGAGATTCTGCGCGAAGTTTTATTTTTTCCAAACCCTCGCTTGGCAAGGTCGCTGGATCTCGTCCCAATGGAGAATATCTGGTGAATTATGGGCAGAACTATCCAAGCAGCTCTGTATTTTGATGATCTAACGCACCAATTGGACAGAATTTGGCACAATAAGCCTCAGGAGGACATCCAACAAATACATCAATCAATACCAACCCGAATAACTGCTTGCATAAGGACCAGAGGTGCACCAACGGCCGGCCGCAGTGGCCGAGCGGTTCTATGCGCTTCAGTCTGGAACCGCGCGACCGCTACGGGCGCAGGTTCGAATCCTGCCTCGGGCATGGATGTGTGTGATATCTTTATGTTAGTTAGGTTTCAGTAGTTCTAAGTTCTAGCGGACTGTTGACGTCAGATGTTAAGTCCCATTGTGTTCAGAGCCATTTGAACCGTTTTTGTGCGCCAACATAATACTGACTTCCTCAATTTGTGAAGCTCTTTCTCTTGAATAAATCATCCAATTTTTCTGAAATTGTAATCAAATGGTTCAAATGGCTCTAAGCACTATGGGACTTAACATCTGAGGACATCAGTCCCCTAGACTTAGAACTACTTAAACGTAACTAACCTAAAGACATCACATGTCCATGCCCGAGGCAGGATTCGAACCTGCGACCCCAGCAGCAGCGCGGTTTCAGACTGAAGCCCCTAGAACCGCTCGGCCACACTACGTTCGTAGTGTGCCTACCCAACACACTCATTACTACTTATATGGTTATGGTGTCTGCTATGTAAGCAGGTGATCCCGGATTCGGGTCCCGATCGGGGCTCACATTTTCACCTGTCCCCGATGATACACATCAACGCCCGTCAGCAGCTGAGGGTATTAATATATAATTCTAATTTCTTTCTAGACAGCTGCAGGTCATGAATGGTGTCTGTTCTTTCGGACATGTCCGAAAGAACAGACACCAACCATATCCATATAAGTATATAGTTCTGGCAATACCGACCATGACCTTGCACATGTCTTGCGTTGTTCCGTAACATGTGCTAACATAACAATCACTCAATTTCTTTTACGTCAGCACCATCTCTGCGACAGACGGGGGACTTTTCGTCTAACTCTCTTATTTCACTTTCGAAATTTTCAACCTTACCATTTTTCCCACGTTAGAATTATATGTAGGTTAGACAGCACGCTACTACTTGGGCAGACGATGCCTAGCCTTTATTCTCGGAGCGGTAAAAGTCGTTTACGATGTGTTCTGATAGGTCTTCTATGACTTGTAGCACAGTTACTTACTTCCCGTAGTTTTGCTATTGTCGTCAGATTAACTCAAGTTGGACGGCCGTATTTGTTCAGATATTGAAAAAAATACTAAAAGAGCCTATCTACGCTATTACATTCACCTTCAGCTGTCTGTATTATGTTCAGGTACTCCCGTCGCCAGCAAGATCCACAAATCTGTTGTCGATACAACAAGTGTGACATACGTCATCTCTGTCCCTGTGCAAGTGTCCAGGATGTTGAGGACCAGTTCCAGCAGCTGTGCGCCAGCTTGCCTTTCAAGAAGATACAACGGCTTTATGGCAACTTTCGCAACGGAATCAGTGCGCACATCCAGGTCAGAGGGTACGCAACGTCGTACTGATACGTACACTCATACTGCCAAGTTCTTTGTGTGACCCGATTTTGTAATCACTGCAGTAACATAACATACTCCCTCAACCCGTGAAGCGTCGTCTCGTGTCCTCCTCCCCTCCTGAGTGCTTCACTTTTCTTATTTGGTAGTGTATGTCCCATTTATCATCATACCAGAAGATTGTGTCATCCTTATAGTTCTACAAAGCATATAACTACATCGACGTAACTACTCCTCTGCCAGAGGATTCATAGATTATTAGCATGACACAAGCCTCTGGGATGATGATAAATGGGAAATACACCACCTAATCAAAAAAGTGAAGCACTCAGGAGGGGAGGAGGACATGAGATGACGCTTCACAGTTTGAGGAAGTATGTGATGTTACTACAGTGATTACAAAATCGAGTCATACTTACAAAGAACTTGGCAGTATGAGCGCTCTTATCAGCATGACGTCTGGCCTGGATGTATGCACTGATTCCGTTGGGAAAGGTGCCATAAAGCCATTGTATTCTCTTGTAAGGCAAGCTGGTGCACAACTGTTGCAACTGGTTCTCGACATCCTGGATACTTGCAGAGGGGCCGGCCGGGTGGCCGAGCGGTTCTAGGCGCTACAGTCTGGAACCGCGCGACCGCTACGGTCGCAGGTTCGAATCCTGCCTCGGGCATGGATGTGTATGATGTCCTTAGGTTAGTTAGGTTTAAGTAGTTCTAAGTTCTAGGGGACTGATGACCTCAGAAGTTAAGTCCCACAGTGCTCACAGTCATTTTGAACTACCAGAGGGACAGAGTTGACGTATGAATTGCTGCCACACTTGTTGTATCGACAACAGATTTGTGGATCTTGCTGGCCACAGGAATACCTGAACATTATACAGACAGCCCACAGAGATAAGTGCCTTATGTGGACAAGTATTGTCCTGTAGAAAAAAAGGCAGCACGGTACTGTCGCCTGAGAGGTAACGCAAAAGAACCCAGGATACATGAGAAAAAGTACCACCACAGCTGTATCTTGAGAATATCTTTATTCTATCGCACGACTGGTTAGTGTTACAAGGCCAGATCAGTCAATAATCCAGATTGTTGCCCCTGCAACTACAGAAAAGGCTGCTGCCCCTCTTCAGGAACCATACGTTTGTCTGGCCTCTCAACAGATACCCCTCCGTTGTGGTTGCACCTACGGTACGGCTATCTGTATGGCTGAGGCACGCAAGCCTCCCCACAAACGGCAAGGTCTATGGTTCGTGGGGGGGAGTGCTGTGCTGGTACTGCGGGTACGGGTGAAAGCAAGGGGAAACTACGGCCGTAATTTTTCCCGAGGGCATGCAGCTTTACTGTATGGATAAATGATGATGGCGTCCTCTTGGGTAAAATATTCCGGAGGTAAAATAGTCCCCCATTCGGATCTCCGGGCGGGAACTACTCAAGAGGACGTTGTTATCGGGAGAAAGAAAACTGGCGTTCTACGGGTCGGAGCGTGGAATGTCAGATCCCTTAATCGGGCAGTTAGGTTAGAAAATTTAAAAAGGGAAATGGATAGGTCCAAGTTGGATATAGTGGGAATTAGTGAAGTTCGGTGGCAGGAGGAACAAGACTTTTGGTCAGGTGAATACAGGGTTATAAATACAAAATCAAATAAGGGTAATGCAGGAGTAGGTTTAATAATGAATAAAACAATAGGAATGCGGGTAAGCTACTACAAACAGCTCAGCGAACGCATTGTTGTGGCCAAGATAGACACGAAGCCCGCACCTACGACAGTAGTACAAGTCTATATGCCAACTAGCTCTGCAGATGACGGAGAAATTGAAGAAATATATGATGAGGTAAAAGAAATTATCCAGATAGTAAAGGGAGACGAAAATTTAATAGTCATGGGTGACTCGAATTCGATAGTAGGAAAAGGAAGAGAAGGAAACGTAGTAGGTGAATATGGATTGGGGGTAAGAAATGAAAGAGGAAGCCGCCTGGTGGAATTTTGCATAGAGCACAACTTAAACATAGCGAACACGTGGCTCAAGAATCATAAAAGAAGGTTATATACATGCAAGAAGCCTGGAGATACTGACAGGTTTCAGATAGATTATATAATGGTAAGACAGAGATTTAGGAACCAGATTTTAAATTGTAAGACATTTCCAGGGGCAGATGTGGACTCTGACCACAATCTATTGGTTATGAACTGTAGATTAAAACTGAAGAAACTGCAAAAAGGTGGGAATTTAAGGAGATGGGACCTGGATAAACTGACTAAACCAGAGGTTGTACAGAGTTTCATGGAGAGCATAAGGGAACAATTGACAAGAATGGGGGAAAGGAATGCAGTAGAAGAAGAATGGGTAGCTTTGAGGGATGAAGTAGTGAAGGCAGCAGAGGATCAAGTAGCTAAAAGACGAGGGCTAATAGAAATCCTTGGTTGACAGAAGAAATACTGAATTTAATTGACGAAAGGAGAAAATATAAAAATGCAGTAAATGAAGGAGGCAAAAAGGAATGCAAACGTCTCAAAAATGAGATCGACAGGAAGTGCAAAATGTCTAAGCAGGCATGGCTAGGCATGCATGCAGGCATGTAAGGATGTAGAGGCTTATCTCACTAGGGGTAAGATAGATACTGCCTACAGGAAAATTAAAGAGACCTTTGGAGAAAAGAGAACCACGTGTATGAACATCAAGAGCTCAGATGGAAACCCAGTTCTAAGCAAAGAAGGGAAAGCAGAAAGGTGGAAGGAGTGTATAGAGGGACTATACAAGGATGATGTACTTGAGGGCAATGTTATATAAATGGAAGAGGATGTAGATAAAGATGAAATGGGAGATACGATACTGCGTGAAGAGTTTGCTAGAGCACTTACAGACCTAAGTCGAAACAAGGCCCCGGGAGTAGACAACATTCCGTTAGAACTACTGACAGCCTTGGGAGAGCCAGTCCTGACAAAACTCTACCATCTGGTGAGCAAAATGTATGAGACAGGCGAAATATCCTCAGACTTCAAGAAGAATATAATAATTCCAATCCTAAAGAAAGCAGGCGTTGACAGATGTGAAAATTACCGAACTATCAGTTTAATAAGTCACGGCTGCAAAATACTCACGCGAATTCTTTACAGACGAATGGAAAAACTGGTAGAAGCCGATCTCGGGGAAGATCAGTTTGGATTCCGTAGAAATATGGGAACACGTGAGGCAATACTGACCCTACGACTTATTTTAGAAGCTAGATTAAGAAAAGGCAAACCTACGTTTCTAGTATTTGTAGACTTATAGAATACTCTCTTTCAAATTCTGAAGGTGGCATGGGTGAAATACAGGGAGCGAAAGGCTATTTACAATTTGTACAGAAACCAGATAGCAGTTATAAGAGTCGAGGGACATGAAAGGGAAGCAGTGGTTGGGAAGGGAGTGAGACAGGGTTGTAGCCTCTCCCCAATATTATTCAGTCTGTATATTGAACAACCAGTAAAGGAAACAAAAGAAATATCTGGAGTAGGTATTAAAATCCATGGAGAAGAAATAAAAACTTTAAGGTTCGCCGATGACATTGTAATTTTGTCAGAGACAGCAAAGGGCTTGGAAGAGCATTTGAACGGAATGGACAGTGTCTTGAAATGAGGATATAAGATGAACATCAACAAAAGCAAAACGAGGATAATGGATTGTAGTCGAATTAAGTCGGGTGATGCTGAGGGAATTAGATTAGGAAATGAGACACTTAAAGTAGTAAATGAGTTTTGCTATTTGGGGAGCAAAATAACTGATGATGGTGGAAGTAGAGAGGATATAAAATGTAGACTGGCAATGGCAAGGAAAGCGTTTCTGAGGAAGAGAAATTTGTTAACATCGAATATAGATTTAAGTGTCAGGAAGTCGTTTCTGAAGGTATTTGTATGGAGTGTAGCCATGTATGGAAGTGAAACATGGACGATAACTAGTTTTCGTCGACACGTTACTGCCATCCTCAGGCCCTGTTTACCAAAGAACAAGAACACAAGGCCAATATTTGAAAACTAAACAACTGTAAAACAACGATCACATAAAATTGTGGTACTCTAATGTATTAGTTGAAGTAACTTTAAGGTAACACTCAATATTTTCATTTTTTTTTCTCTGCTGTAGTCTGGAAATGTATAAGTGAATAAAACATAAACACAGACCTAACCTGAATCACAGTCACAAAACACATGGCTGTCGTCATGTTTAAAAACAAGGGCCAACTAAAAAACCAAGTTTCGCCCCTTTCAAACCAAATCATTAAAGCAATGCAATTTACCACGGTATAAATTTAGCAAAGAATCCCAAACATTAGACATGATGAAAGTCAAAAAGTTCATTAATGTTTGAAGACGTATGCCGAATTTGTGCTTGTGGTGTCGGAACCTAGGGGTAAAACTGGAACCAACCTGGTACAGACTAACCACAGACCCAATGCAACCGTCCATGAGGCATAAAATTTTGTGAAAACCAATCTCCATGCACTGAAAAGATCTTCCTCTCAAAACTCTTGATAACTATATACATTAAATAACCAAATACACCAGGCCTCAGATATTATGTTCACTGGTATCCTTGTGTGATAAACACAAACACCTAATTGCAACAAACAAATGTAAAATACCCACTTCAAACAGTATATTATTTCTCCATATCCTGGAGATAAAATCTAGCATTTCTAATCATACACAATACATAAATATATAAGCCAGTAAACTAGAAGATAAGATGTAACAACAATAAAAAATGTACGAACTTCCAGCATGCTGGAGTAGCTTGGGTCAGCAATTTCTGTTAATTAGTAGAACGAAAAACCAGTCCAAGTTGCAAATTTTTACTTTCTATTCATTCGAAGTCTAGTTTCGGGCCGAGAACCATTTTAAAATCATCATAACAAATCGAATATGGCGTTTCCGGAGACGTCAGAAATGTGCAATGTTCATTGCACATTTTTGACATCTTCAGAAACGCCTTTTTCGACTTTGTTATGATGATTTGAAAGTAAAAATTTGCAACTTGGGCCGGGTTTTCGTCCTACTGAATAAAAAATGTGGTATAATATCTTCTGAAACACCCATTACTTATTACGAAATCTGTAGAGCACAATATCTGAAACATCACATGCTTTGACGCCGATGTAATGTATAAGGAGTCAAAGGGAAAAGACGAAATGCAACTTGTACCTTGATGTCCAAATACCAAATCACAAAGTATCACGCCATAAGAAGTAGAATATCAACGGTCTATGCACACACAACCAACTTGACGTGAGTTCCAACCCCCTATTCTAGTAACTGTGCAGTATGCCCTGATAAGAACTGCTAATCCTAAAAACTACTATGC
The DNA here is from genome assembly GCF_021461385.2 of Schistocerca piceifrons. NCBI lineage: Eukaryota > Metazoa > Arthropoda > Insecta > Orthoptera > Acrididae > Schistocerca > Schistocerca piceifrons. The sequence continues at coordinate 448,761,368 of NC_060138.1, read as the reverse complement.
AAACTTTGCAATGCATAATGTGCTACAAAACCAATATCCTTAGTAATGAACATAGGCCTACAACGACTGGTAAAATACAAATCACGGCTGAACTCATTATCAAAATTACACCATGATAGTAAGACAAGAACCAGCAAAATGCCACACAACAGCTAGATAAAATACCTATAAACGTAGATCAGCGTTCATCAGATTAAGAAGCACCGAGTACCGCCAGAAACCAATTAGCGCTGTCAGTAAGATACAGCTCTGGTGGTACTTTTTCTCGTATGTATAATCAGCTGAAGTTCGTCGTCCACGTAGTAAGATGGACATTCAAAAATAGGACCCAGGATGTTCGTGATGTACCGTTGTACTATCAGAGTTCCTACATTCACTACTAGCCGTAACCTGAATTCACACTTCATGGCTCCCCTCATCACGACGCCAAGAATAAAACCGCTTTGCCTCTCCAAAACTATAGAAGAATGGTACTTCTTCCCAGGACGCCGCCATACTCTTCAATGATGGTCATCCGGGATTGGGCAGAATCGCGATTTATCGTTGAACAGAGTGCGACGCTATTTATCAACAGTCCGTGTTTCCTGGTCACGACGCCACTGCAGGCGCAGCCGTTTGTGTTGTGATGTAACATCAGCCTAAGCGCTGGACAGTATTTCCCTACCTAGCCCAGCTGATGTTAGTTTCCAACCAATGGTGCGTGATGACACAGAGTGTCGCAGGGAGCCCATTACTTGTTCCCAGATGACAGCCGCAGACATGAATGGTCTGTGATGCGCCAGGTGCACAATACGGTGATCATCCCCTGTGCTGGTCAGTCGCGGTTTGACCGAAAGCTTGACGACGAATGTGCCTGCCCTCACGTTCCTCTGCTGTCCAACATCGACCACTGGCACATTCGGTTGTTCCACAAATCTGGATATTGCACGATACCACCAGCTGGCCAAATGGAGACCCACAATGAGGCCCTTTTCAAATTCTATCGGATGCTGATAACGCTATCTCACGCGAGTACGTGGCATTTCCGTGTCCTTCACAGTGATCGCTCAACATCTGACGCTGTTTGTGTTACTTATATACGTGAAAAAGGCCTGGTAACAACACTAAACGCGAATAAGACTAATGACTTCTGGTCGCCGTTCCACCTGTCCCAAGGTACTGCAACTCTAATCATTTACATACTTGCTGATTTGTATGTGTACGTCCATTCACATCCATCCATGTCTTGTGTTTCTTTTTTTTTTTTTTTTTTTTTTGTCAGACAGTTAGTGTGCGAGTACCTTTGAGGTACGCGAGTTTGTTCAGAAACTAATGAGTTGAAAATTGTAGGTAAAGATGAAAAAAATATCAGCTTTACTGAAGATCTATTGCTGATGATATAAATCCAAGTAGACACTTTTTAATAATCCTTCTTCTCTCCATAGCTTTTACACAGTGCACATTTATAACACTTCAGGATTAATACAGAAGTAACATTGTCGTATTACCATCTACCCTTTCAAACAATCACAGTATTATTGAAAGACTACAACAAGTTGCGAGAATTCTTAACAGGAGAGTCTCTTCAGTGTAGAACAAGACTTTTCACGCGAACTCCACAAAGAGAAATCAAGTGGAATCAGAATAGCTGAACGAACAGGTCATTAAACAGGACTACTTAAAAAAAAAAAAAAGGTTCGAAACGGCTCTGAGCACTATGGGACTTCACAGCTATGGTCATCAGTCCCCTAGAACTTGTAACTACTTAAACCTAACTAACCTAAGGACATCACACAACACCCAGTCATCACGAGGCAGAGAAAATCTCTGACCCCGCCGGGACAGAACTACTTCCCCGATCCGTCTTTCAGGAAACGTGTCACGCAGCTGTTCACGAGCAAGATGCGCAGAGTGAGCTGGGGATTCCTGCTATTGGAACAACAAGCATGCATCGAGATCAAGTGGCATATCATGTAATCTGCAATGCGTTAGTATAGTTTCCTGTTCGCCACCCTCATTATGTAAGCGTAAATGTTGGTCAGGTTTGCCTGCCCTAAAATGTTAGTCACTATCTACGCAATAAATCAGTTTACCATGCAATAAAGGCAACGATTCGTAGATTCTCGTGTTTAACTGGTCGAGATACGGTTAAACATTCCTGATCTTGTAAAATTCAATTCATTCGTTTCCGGACCCGCTTTCATTTTCTTTATCTGATTCGCTTGCCGTTCTCCATCACCCTCAGAAGATTAAGAAGTTGTTACGGGAACAAGCCGTGTAATGGGTACTCCACATGTCAATGTATGTTGTATGACACAAGGCAGATTGTGCACCAAAGTATTTTAAGGTGTCTTCGTTGAGTAGGACTGCAGACGTATTTTCATGCAGCAAAGTGCCTGGCAACTGAAACAGAAGAGAGCGGTATTGCTAACTGGAAACCCCAAAAGAGTCAGATAGGACAGGGTTCCTTTCTTTGTACACGACGACACTTCCCGTTCACGAGGTGTGAGAGTTGTGTTTTAAGTGTGCCTGTTGGGTGGGGATGGTTGTGATGAGCGCGTTTTTTCTGCTAGTGCCGTGTTTGAGTTATTGTTGACGAAGAGAGAGAGAGAGAGAGAGAGAGAGAGAGAAAGGAGATGCGGGAACATGGTGCTGGCATACAGCCTACGTCTCACGATTGGCACTAAGATGGCCGCCAAGTCTAACGTCCAAATACGACGGACGGATTACTTCAGCGGTGTCACAAGCGCTCACATGATACAGTGGAGGAAAACTTGGAATTTAATCCAGAAGACTGGTGGAACAAGTGACGGGAACTTTACACAGCCACTTCTGCACCCCTGGCTGGACAAATAGTGGTGATTTTTTTACACCAGCTGGCTTTAGCTTGGAAAACCGTATCGCGTGTCTCCGCACAAGAATGCGAAAGCCATTCTTTCTGCGAAACGGAAAGACAATCCACCCTAACATTTCGAGCACGCTGTGACTCCACAGCGACAAAATGCTTTTGCGTACAACTGATGTAATTGTCACCAGTATAGCTTCCTCTTAATAACAACAACATCGTCTTTTTGGATAATAATCGCACATTTGACATCGGCGGGGTATAAGGTGCACCCTACCACAGCTGCCTTTTTCTGATGTTCGTATACACTGAATGATATGATGGCTACCACAAAAGTTCCGCAAACAACATTTAGTGAGACTATCGAAGAAACATCAGCAATGGCTAACACACTAGTCTTGCATTCGGGGAGACGGTGGTTAAAGCCTTCGTCGGGTTGTATACAGATTTCCCACGGTTTTCCCAAATCGATAAGGCGACTAGTAGGATATTTCTTTTGGAACGGGTATGGCCGATTTCCTTCCAGTCGCCAGTCTGGCTCTTAAGAACTAGTCATAGATGAGAACAATGACGCGACCTAAAAACCAAGCAATGGTTTAATTACCAGTTGTTCAACCGAGGAAATGTTTGCATAGCGACGAGGACGCCATATGTATACCAGTCTGTGTTACTGTTACTGAGATCCTCTGAATAGAAACACAAAATAGCAAGTTCACGCCGTTGCCGTTCCAGACACAAACGTCGCTTCGTCGCAGTATACACGGAAAATGTCCATGTACGCTTCTGTAAACATTCTATGGCTCTAGCACTGCACAGAATTTTGTTTGCTTCTGTGGCTACAAAAACAGTATGGAAAGTGCCTGTTTAGTAGTAGACGTCACCCGCGGACGCTGCAAACACTTACCTCTTGGTGTAAAGTGCTGAGAGGACTTTAGACCTCAACTTGTTTGCGTGACGAAACATTATACTCAAGATTAGCGCAATATTTCTATTTAAGGTTACCCGGAGATAAAAGCACTAAGTACACAGTTTCTGCCTTATATGGTAAATGTGTCACGATTATCGGTTACAGGATTCGAGAAATCAGAACTGAAGACATATTGGGCCGTCGCTACAACTAAAGGGTCCAGCGATTGGTACAGTCTACTGTAGTGAAACAATTTTTTGTTATCCCGGACGTGGCTTTGTTTCCGTATTATCAGAAACGGTTAACGTTACAGTCTAGAGGGAAGCCATCCGTTAAATTTCATATAATCGTTCTTTTCACTCTGGTTGAACGACCTGCATCAGACGATATGAGTTTCTTTCGTTGTCACCCAAATTAATTCTTTCCTTCATTAACCTTCTGTCACCCGAACTCACGGATGTCAATTTCTTTAGTTGACTTAACACAAAGTACTCCTCTTTTTTTGCAAACCTCTTCCTTACAGCGCTACCAACTTCGACGGTGTTAAATTTCATCAGTTCCTCAGATAGGGCGAAGAATTTTGGAATTTAAACTCAGTGCTCAGTTTAGTCATCAGAAACAGCTTTACCTACCTAGAAGCCAAAATAATAATCGCGAGAATTTCTTCCACTTCCAAAATTCTGTAATGAAACATCTTCAAGGGAAGGTTGACAAATGTAAGAGAGTAGAAATAACATTGACCAATGAAACATTGGGAAACTGTTAAAATATTTTTGATAAAAAATTTAAAAATCGTACGGCCGACGGCCTTGCCGCAGTGGTAACACCGGTTCCCGTCAGATCACCGAAGTTAAGCGCTGTCGGGCTGGATTAGCACTTGCACGGGTGACCATCCGGTCTGCTGATCGCTGCTGGCAAGCGGGGTGCACTCAGCCCTTGTGAGGAAAACTGAGGGTGACCATCCGGTCTGCTGATCGCTGCTGGCAAGCGGGGTGCACCCAGCCCTTGTGAGGCAAACTGAGGAGCTACTTGACTGAGAAGCAGCGGCTCCGGTCTCGGGAAACTGACATACGGCCGGGAGAGCTGTGTGCTGACCACATGACTGTCCATATCCGCATCCAGTGACGCCTGTGGGCTGAGGATGACACGGCGGCCGGTCAGTACCGTTGGGCCTTCATGGCCTGTTCGGGAGGAGTTTAGTTTTAAAAATCGTACAGATTTCAGTAATAAATTTATGTATGTTACCCTTTTAGGAAAGTCTTGGCAGCCGGCCGCGGTGGTCTCGCGGTTCTAGGCGCGCAGTCCGGAACCGCGCGACTGCTACGGTCGCAGGTTCGAATCCTGCCTCGGGCATGGATGTGTGTGATGTCCTCAGGTTAGTTAGGTTTAAGTAGTTCTAAGTTCTAGGGGACTGATGACCACAGCTGTTAAGTCCCATAGTGCTCAGAGCCAGCCAAAATCTTGGCAATTACACCAATTTGTCCCTGGTGTAAAACGCATAGATGACGAGATAAAAATTCGTTGTAGTTGGTGTTGATTGCTAAAAGGAACGATCATGTGGTTCCCAGGTCAAATTTTCAGAGCGGCGAAGGACGCTAGCTGGATTTATAAGTGATGAGACAAAAAACTATTGACGCCCTCAGGACCTAACGCTGATGTGATGTACTGTACATCCGCCCATAACCTTGATAACATAACAACGTTCCGTTCATTATGTAAATGGAGAAGGATGGTTGTCTGCCTTTCTTGGAAGTATTGTTAGAGGGAAGAATGATGGTTCTCTGGGGCATACAGTTTATCGTAAGCCCACATTTGTAAGCGTCTAGTTATCATCACCCGTCGCAAACTACGAGCTTGCTTAAAACTCCCGCACACAGAGCTCACACAGTTTCAGATTTACATAATTTGCTTAAAGAGCTCGCACGCCAAAAGACAGTGTTCGGTAAAAACGGATATTCTACCCAGCAGATTAACAAGGCGCTATCAGTTAAAACCGAGAACCAGGAAACCAATAAAGAGGAGAACACGCCGAAAGAGTCTTTAGATTTTCTTCCTTTCGTGGAAGTGGATTTCCGTCCACCATCTAAGATTACAGGCCTTCTGGGAGCAATGAAGGACAACTTTTTACTGCGGGAAGCCGGAATTGACAAAATACCTTGCCAAAGTAATATGGCTTACATAGGTCAGACAACACGCACTGTAAAAGAACGCTGCACTGAATATCAACGGTCCAGCCGCCTTTTGCAAGCAAGCAAGTCCACTACTGTCGACCACCATATTTCTGGTGGACATTCAACGCAGTTTGAAAAAACAATGATTTTGATCACGCCAACATCTTTTTGGGACTCCATTATTAAAGAATCGGCGAAAATACGCCAGGCGGAAAATCCGACGAACTTCGATAGACGCTACCAGTTTGAGGGTGCGTTGAACCGCGTCACCTCCACGATTTGCATAATCGAAGACGACAGAGTGCGGCAACTGCCGAGTTCCGCGCTTCCACCAGGAAGGTTGGGGGGGGGGGGGGGGGGGGGAGGGGGCGCTGCTGCCACGGAGTGCGGTCCATGTGTCAACATGATTTTGACGCATGCGGAGAATAAACACATTTGCGGAACGGAGGGACGTCTTCGTCAGTCTTCGATAGCTCACCTGAGGATTATTGGCAAGAGACCAGTTGAAATATCGTGGGATGCACTGAACGACGATCCACTGCTAGCCCGAAATTTGTTTGAACATTCAATTCGCCTAGAAAATTTTAAAATTCACATTTATACGATTGATCTTGTGCCACCTTACATGGCTGCGAGTGGTACAGCATTCCCTTGTAGACACGTTGGGCAGTCTGCGTTGATACTCCAGTAAATCAGCAAACTTCAATCGCAATGTGTCCAAACACGATAGCGCCTTTCTGCCACGTCGACACAGCTCAGTGAGCCGGTTCCAAACAACCGACTGCCATAAAAACACTACCCCACTACCGTGACTTACGTCAGCTGTGGGGTTTTCCATGAGTGCCTGGCACCAGTTCCACACCATCAACAGCGCTTCAAAGCAGTCAGTGCGCTCGTTTAAGAAGGTGTCTAACATTTTGTCGGGAAAGTTAACTCTGCGTCATGAGAGGCAGGACACGCTGGTAGACAGAACGTCAAAAAGACCGGCGCAACTTGCCATCCCGACAATTGTCGGTCCACACGGCAGACGTAGCACTTTTAGGATTGGAGTAAAGAATAGTGGTGAGATTCACCACAAGGAATTTCGGGTATAAAATAATGGTCAGATCGATCACAACGAACATAGGGTTCAATAACTGCCAATTTAGAGAGATGTTACCAGTCAAGGTGGGACAGCAATCAGACACTGGATTCCCATTCAGGATGACGGCGGCTCAAATCGCCTGCTGGTTTACGAAATTTTTGCCCAATGTGGATTTCCTGAACCGTTTAGAAGGCAAACTTGGACTTGGTTCATTTGAGAAGGACACGGCCCATTTCCTGCCTCACCCTTCGACGAACAAAGGTTGTGTTCTCTTTATCTCCTCAGAAATCTCACTGTCTTACCTCTGCGGCACGAAACCAGGTGGAACTAAATCCGCATGTAATTCTCTAGTTTTGGGCGAGAGAGTGCCCGTAACATAGAGTGAGATCCGCAGCTACCCCATTGTTGTCGATGAGGCAGGTGCCGTAGCAGCGAGACGGGCAAGATGCGTGGAGCAGTTAGAACAATAACTCTGGTCCAGGACCGTGCAGGACACTTCGCCGCTGGTGGCGCATGTTGCGAGCGACCGAGAAGTGGGGCAGCCTGATAGCCGTCTACTTTGGAGAAGAAAAACACAGCGATCACGGGCCCGATGCAAGAGTGTCGGCAGGAGCCCACCGGTAGGTTATGTGTTCTGGTTCCAGCAAAAGTCACTTGTGTTGAAGTGCTCGGGTGGTACCCATGCTGTTGTAGAACGTTGGGTGTACTTAAGACTCATCCAAGTGAATTTCTACTGTGTGTAGTTCCCGCTGTTTAAATTGACAATTGTGATGTCTAGTTAATAATGGATGGTAATTAATTGAACACAGTGATTTAAATATTAAAAGATGTCGCATATTTGTATTTTTCTTCTGCGGTGTTGAGGTGATGATGTCTACATCACTAAAAGGGGAATCAGATTCATGGCGCACGCCGGTTGCCTATCTGCTTCCAGGACCAATTAAAATTTGATTTTCAGTATTTCATGTAGTTGTTGACACAATTTAAAATTTTTAAGTGCTCTCGTAATCTCCTCATTAAGAGGTATAACCACACGTTAATGGTTTAACACAGTGAGACTTGTACTAAGAGGTGTGGCTATAAAATAACAGGACTGATGCTGTCACAAAGTATGCATCAATCAAAGATGAATGACCAAAAGCTGTGAAGAGTGGGCCCTTCTCAGTCGAATGCAGCATCTCTGGTGTCTGTAAACCAGTGGTTCCCAATCTTTCTTAGACCATTACCCCTGAGAGCAGTTAGACATTAGGTAGTACCACCGCCCTCCCTCCTTCCACATATTATCACCAACTTTAGCACTTAACTAATCCGTAAAACCAAGGACTTTCCTGGGATCATGTTTATTTTCAAAATAATGAAAGATGAAAAACATTTGGTTGCCGTGTGTGTGTGTGCGCGCGCGCGCGCATGTGTGTGTGTAATGGAATGAATGACGAAGGAATTCATGATGCATCGCGAGTGCTACCCACAACTCCTTCTCAGATAAGAAAGCTAACTATCCACATTGAGGATAGACACTGGTTACGAAAAACACTTCCGCTGCATTTACACTCTCTTTTGCTGCTCTTGCTTGTCATGTACACTGCAACCACATTTAAAATCAAACAGGTTCAGATGTTTGTGCTATACATACTGTTTCTAAATCACTTGATTGCTGCCCTCATTACTTCTGAACTGGCGGAAAAGGGGGGACTTCAGGCTGTTAATGCTTATTGTCTAACCACTCTAATAATAATAATAACAACATTGTGTTTAGCACTATAGTAGCCCTCAAGTAGTTTGTACCGTGTCGTGTTCTCAATGAATTCATTTATCTATCTCGAAGCGAGTAATGAGGCAATTTATGGACTACTGCAATGTGCAACTTGTAGAAGACATTTTCTTGAGATGTTTAGCTTTTGTTATGTATATGTCTCACTTTTATCATCAGCGATATCGGGACAAAGTACAACATATGTGTGTAGTGGCTGAACCATGTGAGAAACCTGTACCCTCCACCAGATGAATGCTATTAATGAGAAAAAATAATTATTGATAACTTATATAATCAATGTGAGAGTCTTAGAAAACTGTGTCAATGGTAATGATCTTTTGAAAATAATTTAGTTTCATGACTGAAACAGAATCGAATCGTTTAGTTTTTACCCCTCAGGAAATTTCATATTGCCTCCCCCCCCCCCCCCCCCTTTGAGGATAATTACCCCCAAGGTTGTCTACAACCTTGGGGGGGGGGGGGGACACAAATCAGTGTGACCATGGTCTTCGTTGGTGTGAAAGCTGGTATTTTGTTTTGGCGAAAAATTCTATATGTAATAATAGAGCAAAGAACTATCGTGAAGTTTCACAAGGAACTTGGAAAAACTGCTACTAAAACCTGTTACTAAAAGAAATGTATGGCAAAGATTGTTTATCACATACGGGAGTTTTTGAGTGGTTCAACCGTTTCCAAAATGGCCGAGAAGATGTTGAAGATCACTCACTCTTGGGACGTCATTCAACATCACAAAGGGACAAAAATATCGAAAAAGTAGGTAATCTGGTTCCATCTGTCCGCCAGTTGAGTATTCGATGGATTACTGAAACTGTAGGAACTGACAAAGGATGTGTATGGTCAATTTTACATAAGCAATTTAACATGTTAAAAATTTATGCGAAACTGGTGCCGAAAATCCTCACGATCGAACATAAAGAAGCTCATGGAAATGTTCGTACTGACACTTCGGATACAACTGAAAATGATCCTGATTTCTTGGACAGAGTGACAATATGTGACGACTCTTGATTTTTTACTTTGAGCGAAAAACTATGCGCCGCCCCATGCACCGGAAGAGCCCTGCATCATCGAAAGCAAAAAAAGCTAGAAAGAGCATATCAGGATTCAAAACGATGATGAATTTTTTCCGATATTCATGGAACTGTATATTTTCACTGGGTTCCTGAAGGTCTAACTATTAATCAACATTACTAACCTGAGGTTCTTACTCAAATCTATGAGAAAAGAAGAAAAAAAGACCCGAATCGTGGAAGAACAGGTCGTGTGTTCTGCATCGAGACAACGCATTGTCTATTAACAGATTTCTTGCGAAGCAAAATATTCTGGTGTTAGACCACCCCCTCATTCACCTGAGTTGGCGCCATGTGACTTATCTATTCCCCAAAGTCAAATCTGCATTAAAAAAAGAACAAGATTTCAGTCCGTTAGAGCAGTGCAAGAAAAAGCGGCACACTTCATGAAGGAGCTCATAGAGGAAGACTTCCAGCTCTGTTTCCGTCAATGGAAAATTCGCATGGAACATTGTAGTGACAGAGGAGGGGAGTAATATATCTTTGAAATAAAACGTTTTACAGCAATAGTCCTATTATTTTACAGCCACACCTCGTATGGTTGGAAACCGTGTTTATGTATCGAGACACCGTAACTCAGGGCGCGCAAACAATCTAGAGGATATTCGTCCAGGTGTTCCATAAAACAGCACTTCACGACTTCCAAAAAATTTCGGAGATAATTTCAAAGCTTTTGTAAATTTTTCTCCCTTATTTTCCTAACGTCACACACAAGGTGTTACAAAGAGAATGGCCTGATTTCAAAACTCTATATTTATTGATAAAAACATACTACAGAAATCGGATGAATTGCAAAAATACTCACAAAATATGTAAGTTTTCGCTATAGTGCTACGATTGCTCTATGTGTCCATCAGCTGAAGCACTAACAACATCTACACAATAGATAAATTCATAATAATCCTTACAAAATGTACTTTCTTTTACAGAAGTTGAGGCGACTGTTATTCTGTCCTTGTCTTCTTCTATGTCACGAGGTAAAGGGGAGATGAATACACCTTCCTTCACACCTCCCCACAAGAAAAAAATCACATAGGATCATGTATGTCGATCTTGGAGCTCAGTGTCACGGGGTCCCTCGCACTCTGTCCAGCGTTGAGGCAGAATGTCATTGAGAAATTGATGTACGTTGTTGTGCCAGTGTGGTGGAGCTTGGGTTTGGAGGCACCATATGCGCTCGTTATGTCAGTTTCAGACTCCAGCACATGAAACACCTTCTGTTGAGCGTAAGCCATCTTGCTTCTGACTAATCGCAAAGTGGGAAGGCCCACTGACTGACCTCTTACGGCGATTTTCTGAAACTCTAGGCCACGCCCATTCAAACAGCACACATTTCCTTGCCGGCACGTCCCAGGTTTCGTAATTATTACCATTCAGAATCTGCTCATTCTTTTTGTAACATCCTGTATTTCACACATTAACGCATTTGTAAGGTAATCAGACGTTTGAAGCTGTTTTATGCGCGGGAGTTCGAATCTTTAAAGAACGCAGGTGAGGGGGTTTTCCAGTTCACTGCCAAAATCCATGTTATGGCTTATTACCTTTCATTTGTACAGCCTCCATGCAAGATAAATTCCTTCGTGATACACTCCATGTTGTATGTTATTGTCTTTGAAAGAGCATTTTCTGGTTTTTTAGCTTATAAGTGCGATTAAAGTAATAGTTATTTAAATTTTGCACATCATCAAGTTTTGAGGTTATTGGTTACAGACTGTTATTTAATGTCATTTACATTTGGTTATTAGTATAATTATATCCTTAAAAAGATTAAAAGTAACGTTACTATTTTAGCCCAGTTCATATCACCTGCACCGTGTGTGTAAAGTTGTTTAAAGTTCCATTTGCCTTTGTCATTTTTAAATAAAAGTGTGTCGAGTGTCACATGCTAATAGATTTTCCACGACTTCCAGACCTTCCACTCCACAACTTCAGTGCCTCTGCAAAACCTATCATCAATTCCTTCGAGAGTAAAAAGGGAAAAAAAAAACCTTCGAGAGTAAAAAAAAACACCAACTCGTCTGTAGAGAGTGTGTCCACATGTATGCCACTACCAAGATGGCTCAAGCCAATCTGCTCGCATAGCTCATCTATCTCCTCAACATTCGTTACTCTCCTGCTGCTTGGACTTTATTGTCAATAGTCATGCGGTTTTCATTGTACTTCTCGAGGTACACATTGTTTTATTCTGCTAAGACTTCTGTATCATTTGGCGGGATCCGTGCTAATATTGTGTTGTTTGATAACCTTTTTCTCGCGTGTGGGTCCAATATTAATAGCTGATTGCTGTAGCTTGAAAGATATATCCTAGTAAATATTATGATTGCTGTTTTAGATCATTGACTGTGTCCGTGTATGTCGTATGTAATTTTCCGTGTAAAACTTCCTGTGATAACATTCTGTCCTCTCGCGATTATAGGGATTAATGAGGCTGAAGAAATTACGGAATTTCACTCCAGCGCTTCAGGTGGCGAATCCAAAGCTTTCTACGACAGCTAATGCTGATCTATAGTGAATGACATCATGGGTATAGCGGCGATAAAATACAATGAGCGAAGAGTTGCCAACAACTTGTACAGAAACCAGTTTGTAGCTATGAGAGTTGAAGGACACGAAAGGCAAACTGTAGCTGAGAATGGAGTGAGACAGGGTTCATGTCTACTGCTGACGCCATTCGATTTGTACAGTAAACAAGCAATAAAGGAAACTAATCACAGATTTGGAGAGAGAATTAATATTCAGGGAGAAGAAATAAAAATTTTGAGGTTTCTTGATGACTTCGTAATTTTGCCAGCGATGGCAAAGCACATGGAAGAGCAACTGAATGGAATGGAAAGTGTCTTGAAAAGATGTAATGAGATGAACGTCAGAAAGAGAAAAGCAAAGATAAGAACATAAAGATGTTTTTGAAACGTGATTTTATAGAACAATGACGAAGATTAGATGAGTAGATCGAATATGTAATGAGATGGCACCAAATGGCATTAAGAGAAAGTAATTTATGGTACAACTTGATTAAATGAAGAGACCAGTTGATCGGAAACATCTTGAGGAATCAAGGAATAGTAAATTTGTTAATGGAGGGTCTACTGTCCCAATGTGGGTGACACGAACTTATCGAATGACATACACATCAACTTACAAGAGCACTGTTTATTTCGTGACTATTGCATAAGGCGAGCCCCGTATATAAGTCAGTCCTGAACATTGTCAAATCAACAAAGCGTGGCGGTTCGGATACAAAAAGGACCCATCTACAGTGCCGTAAAATCCTACACGGAAACAAGGCCACTTATGTACTGGGATCAGGTACCAGGAAGAATGGTTTGAAGGTAAACGTTACCAATATCACCTGAGAATCCAAACCAGATTAGGTATCTCGTAAAGGACAACTTGCCCAGATTAATATCAGTTAATGGCAACAATTATCATTCACCCAAGCCTAACTTCTGGGTTTTACTAGCCGTTGGTGTGGTTGATGTAGCTAGGTGTTACTACTTCCCCTCCAGTGTACCACTGGTAGGTGGATGTTATTGACAGCTCGCGGGTTACAATGATGTAAGCCTTATAACACTGAATGCCACTCGTCGATTAAAATAGATACCTAACTGGCAACAGATAGCAAATAAATTTTCGTACCGTTTAGTAAAGCACGCCTTGATCGCCTACATAGCACACTACAAAAGATAGAGGATGTACTACAGGGCAATTATCAAACGCAATCTGACCACGAACGAAAAGTTAATACTTTATCCGAAACTCGTTCTCTTAGAAAGTACTGAAGATACACATTATTTATTCGTCATGGGAAAAACCACTCATTACTATTGCTTGGGGCTGTTGTTTATGGACTTTCTATATACTTTTAAGATACCTGAAATTGATCAACACTAGGCAAGACGCACGAATCAGTATGTCACATCAATATTAATCACGTAGTGGCTTCTATAAAACTTTTTTACCAAGTCTGCCACACGTTTACTTATTAATTAATAAATCAGAGTAAACTTCGTTAATCAGTCTGAAATACTACTATTTGATTAAAAAATGCAGCGTAACACTCGACAATAGTTTCGTATATCGCTTACCTTACACTAAACTCATGCTAACAAGTCCGATTCCACAATTGTTTCATCAGTTATGTATCAACGGACCTTACAAAACTGTTTAATTAGTATTTGCTTTCGAGATCCTTATGAATTTTAAAACGCGAAATGCGCATGCAGGCTTTATCCTCTTGTACCAGTTATAAACTTTTTGATCAAAGATCATTAGTAACAATTATGTTACAAACACACATCACTTATGGTTAATAAAGTAATGTTATTTAAAGACTTTCTGTATTGCAAAACCTGTTTCCATACCTGTCATTTAAGAGACTATCGTTCACAGATACTAATAACACTATTTTCTTTTATTTTATCTCAAAAATGTAAATTGTAGCGACTGTGCAATCCCATCTTTTCGTAACTGAAACTTTCTTCTCTACCCAAGTGACACTAAATTCCTAAATACTAATTTACGATCGTTGTCTTTAATATTCCTACTTTTGAAATTACCTACAGCTTCTTTATTTATTCACAATCTGCTTTCGTATTCTCTGTACTTATACTTTCTCTGATAGTCATAACACTTTAAACGTTATTTCATTCTTTCACTTACTACGCAAACTGCCAAATAAACCTCTCGACAACAATTCAGTTTTAACATATCCGTCTTCCCAGCGGTTTATTGATTCTTCAAAATTACAGTCAACGATATGCAGTTAACAACGAGTGACTCGTACCCTAGAAAAAACTGCACAGAGGTCTAATTAAATTCAATTAAAAAATAAAAGAAAGTGAATCAGTAAGTCACCACCGCCACTTTATGCCTTAACGTCAATCTACGATGTCGCGAAGATGAACGTCTTCAGCCGTTGGCTTTCCCCCAAATTAATCCCAATGGTCATTCGTTGAACATTTACTTTAGGTGGGTGGCTCTGTTCACCTGCGCTACAGTGGTTCCAACCAGAAATATCGGCCCCTACGTAGCAAATGATCTCATTGCGGAATGGGTCTGTGTTACGATTCGGATAATTACGAACCAAATTAGAAGTCCAGTATCATTAACCCTAACCCTGTTGAACCTAATAGTAAGCTCTATGAGTAACCTCATACTCCAGACTGTCTCACACTTCGACTTCAGTACTGAACGACACTTCTATCCCCACGAGAGTGTCAAACATTAATTAACCGCAAACCCGGAACAGTCGAACTCCTGCCAACAATACTTAAAAAAAAAAAAACCTACAGTATGCTTCACTTGAAAGTGTTCGTTATTACCCATTTTTCTTAGACGAACACTTTTCTAACTCTACTGGCAAAATACTAGTTCTTTTCTTCTGTAAGCCAGACGAGGCCAGCTACTCATTAGTTTCCAGCCATTGCTGAGCAACTTCCTAACTGTCGGATAGCGGCCTGCTCACTGACTGCCCCTCAGCTTCTTTCACGCACGGTAGCGTGGTGTGTGATCATCTTTGGTATCGCCCACTCTCGCGACGTACCCTTTCATGACTTATGGTGTCTACAATATCACAAATGCAACAAACATATAACATCTTAACGCTGAGAAATATCATTCCACTTACTGATAAAGCATTGTAAATACTGTGAGACCTGAGTTTCTCCCGGTGTAGTCAGTGTTCAAAAAACTTAAGGAATGCAGCCGGGTGACGTCGTCGACAACCACCGATATTTCGACAGGAGCACACCCTCCCATTTTCAATATAAAAGTGCAGCAAGGAGGCGCTGTGCAAGCGAATTTAGAACCTCGCTTTTCAGAGAACTCTGGAAACGTAAAACACACACACACACACACACACATATATATATATATATATATATATATATATATATATATATATTAGTGTCATCACAACCCAAAGGTAACTGACGTCATCGAAGTTATCGATAGTGGAAAAAAATGGTTCAAATGGCTCTGAGCACTTAAACCTAACTAACCTAAGAACATCACACACATATATGCCCGAGGCAGGATTCGACCGTAGCAGTCGCGCGGTTCCGGGCTAAAGCGCCTAGAACCGCTCGGCCACCGCGGGTGGCATCGATGGTGAAATTAATAATAAATGTATAAGGTAGCATAATCTCCGTCCCTTCGTTTTCGGCAGGGGGAGAGGGCAGGGTTCCATGTAGCTTTTAAACAAAGTTTACTTGCGAATTTAATTTCAGTACCTTCCTTAATAACACTAGCCCAGTAGCTGGAAGTAGATGCCAGAATCTACGTGTTGTTGTATACCATAGGATGACCGGTGCCAAGACAATGTTCTGCAATGGCGGATTTGCTCGGCCGCTGTAAGCGTGTGTGCCGCTTATCCTCAGTACACCGGTTCTCCACAGTCCTGACAATCCGACCAACATACGACATGCCACAACTGCAAGAAATACGGTAGGGAGCTGCCTTACACAAACCAAGGTCGTCCTTTAAGGAATCTAAAGGGAATCTGATGTTAGATGGTGGCCTGTAAACACACTTCACATCACATTTCCGCAAAATACGACCAACCGTTTTGGAAATGCTCCCTGCGTAAGGCAAAAAGGCCATAGACTTTATTGCCAGCTCGGTATTATCATCACTAGCCTTTTGATTACTAATTTCACTGTCGATGACTTCTAACGTCTGTTATCTTTGGTTTGTGATGATGCCACTGTTTACAGTATGTCTGAATGCTATCGTTCTGGAGTTCTCTGGAAACCGAGGTTTTAAATTCCCTTGCACAGCGCTTACTTGCTGTCTTTTGCCTTGGAAATGGCAGGGTGCGCTCCTGTTGTCGACGACGTCAGACGACTGCGTTCCCGTAAGTTATTTGATCATTATAAATACTGATTTTTGTCATGCTATAACGAGTTGAAGTTAAATTATTTCCGTAATGCAACTTCCATTTCAAACAGGCACATTGCAAATGATGTGTGTGTGTGTGTGTGTGTGTGTGTGTGTGTGTGTGCGAGAGGGGGGGGGGTGGAGGGGGTAAAATTGTAATGGGGGGCCAAGCCTTGAATACAGTAAGCAGGCTCAAATCGATGAAATAGACGTAGGTTGCAAACGTTACGCAGAGGGAGGTTGCATGATGGACTAACCTGAAGTCTCATGTCCAAAAACCACATAACAACAAACAAATTAGTTTAAAAAACAGACTTTATTTTGCCTCGGGAAGGGGGAGTGTCGTGGAGGGATCGACGTAAGTTCGAAACAACTACCTCCGTGCTGTGTGCGCACTTGCGTGCGTGAAAAGACCTCGGTTGCAGACGCGACGCCTTTGTTAGCACGCGCAATCCGTTTCTCGCCACTTTAATGTGATGGCTTGTCCCTAACGCCGGCCGCGGTGGCCGTGCGGTTCTGGCGCTGCAGTCCGGAACCGCGGGACTGCTACGGTCGCAGGTTCGAATCCTGCCTCGGGCATGGGTGTGTGTGATGTCCTTAGGTTAGTTAGGTTTAAGTAGTTCTAAGTTCTAGGGGACTGATGACCACAGCAGTTGAGTCCCATAGTGCTCAGAGCCATTTGATTTTGTCCCTAACGGAAAGTCAGTATCTTCCACTGACAACTCGCGGGCTACGTGATTGGTTGTCGTGCTGTAAGAGTGCCTTTATTTACAAACAAGACCTCGGATCATTAGAAACCGCCACCTCTGCGCAGTCGAGACAACGCCGCCCTGTGGCATAAGCGACAGCAACACGAGAACACTGGACGGTGTCGCTCGGTCACGTGGCGCGTACACACCGCGCTTGGCGCACCAGTAAATACAGGAGCACGGCGCACGACACGCGCGTCGGTGTGCTCGCGAAGGACGCAAAGCGGTGGGCAAGGACACGTCTCGGGCGCTGCGCCAGACACTCACCTCCTGCCAGCTTACGTCCACTGGCTTGTCCAGTCTCTGCACTCACTGCTCGTGACTAGGGTCCCATTTGTATACGTTCTGTACTGCTACGTACCACAACGGTAAGAGGAGTAGGGCTACAGAGTCGTGCGACAACTGTCGTCGTGGGAAAGCTGGACAGAAGCACAAATGATTAGTGAACAAGTAACACAGCAAACAGAAGAGTTACAGACCTTTTATTTCACCAAACGTGCGAAGACTCATTACAAATGGTGCAAGAAGGAATAGAGCCAGCTCATACAAGAGCAACAACAGTGATGTTGGAGGTGCGACTAGGAGGCGTCTGCGTATCGTCCCTTGGCAAAGTGACTCCAAGCGCGACTGGGCTGAGTAGCTGCCGCCATCCGCCCATATTGCGGGGGCTGAAGGCGCTCGCGGTACCGAGCCGCCAGAGGCGTGTCGCAGCGGGCGTGCTCCATTGGGTCCGCCAGATCCCACTCGACCGACATCGGCATCGCACAGAAACTTGCAATTCCACTGCTAACGACACTCGTGGGCCGGTGTCGAAGCATGCTACCACGGTATAAAGAACCTGAGGCCTTCCAGTTTTTGTATCCCGCCTGGAAGGCAGCGCGTGGGTCTGCTCCTGAAAACTGAGAGGTTGGCCGAATGCAGGAAGTGAGTAGGATCAGGAAAAGGTAAAACACGTCGGTACTGCGTGTCACATTATAGATGTTTACCATAGGCAAAAACAGGTTAATAAATGGTGACATAACTTTGCAGTGAGGTGCGAAGCCTTTGACCGTCGTAAGTACATCTACATTAATACTCCGCAAGCCACCCAACGGTGTGTGGTGGAGGGCACTTTACGTGCCACTGTCATTACCTCCCTTTCCTATTCCAGTCGCGTATGGTTCGCGGGAAGAACGACTGCCGGAAAGCCTCTGTGCGCGCTCGAATCTCTCTAATTTTACATTCGTGATCTCCTCGGGAGGTATAAGTAGGGGGAAGCAATATATTCGATACCTCATCCAGAAACGCACCCTCTCGAAACCTGGACAGCAAGCTACACCGCGATACAGAGCGCCTCTCTTGCAGAGTCTGCCACTTGTGTTTGCTAAACATCTCCGTAACGCTATCACGCTTACCAAATAACCCTGTGACGAAACGCGCCGCTCTTCTTTGGATCTTCTCTATCTCCTCTGTCAACCCGACCTGGTACGGATCCCACACTGATGAGCAATACTCAAGTATAGGTCGAACGAGTGCTTTGTAAGCCACCTCCTTTGTTGATGGACTACATTTTCTAAGGACTCTCCCAATTAATCTCAACCTGGCACCCACCTTACCAACAATTAATTTTATATGATCATTCCACTTCAAATCGTTCCGTACGCATACTCCCAGATATTTTACAGAAGTAACTGCTACCAGTGTTTCTTCCGCTATCATATGATCGTACAATAAAGGATCCTTTTTTCAATGTATACGCAATACGTTATATTTGTCTATGTTAAGGGTCAGTTCCCACTCCCTGCTCCAAGTGCCTATCCGCTGCAGATCTAGTACATAGTCTTAATAGTAAGCCAACACCCTCTGAGGTTGAAGTGATGTTTCCAGGCTGTCTGCTCTTGATCGAATGGCTGAACCTGCAGCGGCGCTCACAGACCTGAACAGCGCCTGCTGGAGTGCGCTGTCGTCGGTGTCGGTGTCGTAGTGACAACATATGAACTTGCACCTACGCCGTGGCAACGTTGCTATCGATACCACACCAGTATTTCAAATATTAAGGGAACTGACTTCATTTTGCCAAAGTAGTGCTTTACTGGCACACTCACTAATTACTGTTACTATTGTCACTGTCACTACGTGTTTATCGAAAAAACTGTTGACTGGGAAACAGAATTGATTTGCGTTGCAAGTAAGATGGGTCATTTTAGGGGTCCATAAATCAGTCGGTAAAAACGGAACACATATAGGATCACTTCATTTTCCGTTTCTCAGTCTGTCTGTCTGACCCTTTTTCTGAGAAATGGGAAGATATATCAAGCTGAAAATTATGTCACATGGCGGTATAAGAAATGTTAGCTTCTAAGTCAATGGAATCAAAACATACGGCCGTTTATGTCATATTTTTTTTGGGCACTCGCAAATTCACTCGATCTTCTTTCGTCTAAAATCATGAAATCTGGCAAGAAAAGAAGATTCACTGTGCAAGTAAAGGAAAAAATCGTAAAACGGTGATTTTGTAATTATACCACACGAAACATTTTTTTTTTTTGGCCATATTATCTGACAGTCTGTCTGTCTATTAAGCCCTCATTTTTTTTGGAATGGTTAGTGGTATTTAGTTGAAATTCATGTCACATACGAATGTCTATAGTCACTTGGTGGTGTAATAAATGTAAGATTATAAGTCAATGCATCCGAAACACACCCGCATTTATGTCACATCATTTGATATTCTCAAACTCATTCATCAAAACCTATAGGGTACTTCACGAAGGTCTACAATCATAAAATTTGCCAAGAAGGAAGGTTTCACAGTTCAAGTAAAAAGAAAGTCCGCAACTGTTTATCTGTCACATAAAAGAAAGTTTTTTTTTTGTCTGTTCCTCTGTATGTTAAGACTTCTTTTTCTCAGGAACGGTTATACTTATCAAGTTGAAATTTTTGTCATATACTGAGGTCTATAGCCCTTTGACGGTGTAAAAACGTTAAGCTTCAAAGTCAAGGCCATCAAAAAATAAGGCCATTTATGTCACATATTTTGATGCTCGCAATCTCACTCATTAAAACCTAGAGCATACTTCCCCTTGACATAGAATCATGAAATTTGGCAAGAAGAAAAATTTCTCAGTACAAGTAAAGGAAAATATCAGAAAACTGTTAATTTATAATTATATCACCCGAAGAAATATTTCTTTTGTCATTTGCTATCCGACTTCAACATGTAAACTAAAACATTCTCGAAAGTCTCGGAATCGGTGTGATCAATAACTAGCCAGTATCAGTGTCGATAACAGGACATATCGTTGAGATCCTCGATCCTCGCAGTGGATGCATTGTCTGTATACATAAGGAACTTTGTACGGAACCGTCAGTGTGCGAGTCTTATTCGCACCTGGCAAAGTTTTCTTAGAGATTACATTTCATGCGTTTAGATAAACTGCTCTTGGAGGGGATACAAATGTTGAAGCAATTAATTGTGAGTGAACTGTAATTTTTCAGTTCAACATTTTACGTTCATTTCACAAAAATAGCTCGCTCTGTTCGTCAGCGAGATCCACAAAGCAGAAGATACCGGCGTCCAGGTTGAGTCCGTGTTCCTTGACTTCCGAAAGATGATCGGAACAGTTCCGCGCTGCCGCCTAATGAAAAAAATACAAGCCGGCCGAAGTGGCCGAGCGGTTCTAGGCGCTACAGTCTGCAACCGCGCGACCGCTACGGCCGCAGGCTCGAATCCTCCCTCGGGCATGGATGTGTGTGATGTCCTTAGGTTAGTTAGGTGTGACTACCCGGTACCTGAAAGGATGACGCCCAGCTACAGACACCAAAAGTAAGGAGTGGAAGCCGGAGAAATACAATAGTGATGCTGCGATGCCTACTTGGAATCTGCTTTAAACAACCAGGTTCATCCGCAAGGTACTTCTTCTGACATTAATTCTAGATGTTATACAAGGTGATTCTTACTAATTTTTAAGAAACCCCGAAGCGATTTAGATGAGGTTGACCAGAATTTAATATAATACACGTGAGGTCGGAAATGTCGCGAAATACGCCTAAAGGGAACGAGAAATATTGAATGAGGCCCACGAGAAAGACAGGCCGTGGCGCGTACGTCACGAAGGTAGGCCTGAGCTCGCTCGCTCGTTGGGCTCAGCAGACAAAATGCGTTTCTAAACCTGTTAACTCGCAGCTGGGCGTGTACGTCCTAACGAGAATTGCATCTTCCACAAGAATCTGCTGTTATGAAGTCTTACTGCTTACTATTCGTACAACAAAATTTAAGATCAGTTCTCGCCATAAATAGTATAACGACTAGTTTGTGGCATTTAGTTTGTTCTGCGTAACTATCCTTATTTAATACAAGATGTGGTGCCTTATGCAGCTGATAATCATTTTGACACGATTTTAATTTTATTGTACCCCAGTGCAGCCTTAACAAATAATTAAAAGGCCTATGCACTTTCTATCATTGTAGGACTAATAACAGTGAGATTCCATTATAATCGATTCCAGAAGAAGATGCAATTCTCATTTGTACATATACACCCAGTTACGAGTTAACAGGTGTAGAAACGCAGTTTTTCTGCTGCGTTGAGCGAGCAAGCTCCACCTACCTTCGTGACGTATGCGCCGCGGCCTGTCTTTATCGTAGGCCTCAGTGTTGAGCATGTGACGTCACCAGATGACTTACTTCGCCGCCCTTGCAGCGGCTGAGCCTATCCGTCTGTCGCACCTGATCAACCCTACCCAAGTCAAGTATTCACGTCGCTGTGGCTCTGGGCCCACGTGTGCGACTTCAGCGCGTGGGGCTCAGGATTCGAGTCGTGAGTCAAACAATTACGCATTTACTTTGAGATATGAATTATTATTTTACATACCTGTCTCGCCGTTTTCGCTGGTTTATTGCAAAGTACAGCACAACAAAAACATACCGTATCGTGCAACAAGTAAATTGGTATAAGGTACAGAACTGCGTCGTTACCAGTAAATTACCTAAGTTTTCTTCACTAAATAATGCTTGCTAGGAAAAGAAGGGACAAAAGGAAAGAAACGCAAAATAAGAACGCTATTTACTTGGTTATAGTGAGTATAATAAATTTGTAGCTTCTGCGTTTACAACAGATCACATTTACAAAAGGTGTTCGAAATTAGCACCGTTTTGTCGAATTCAAGCACTGAATCGTTCAATCATCGCCCACCCGCTTCAGGTGCAGCGAGGTACATTTGGTGACGTCACTTGTTCAACAGTTCTCATCCATTTTGGTGTATTTCCCGACATTTGCGACTCCACGTGTCTTATATTAAATTACTTGTCTCAGCGTCAACTACATCGCTTCGGAATTTTTTAAACGTTAGTAAGATTCACCCTGCGTATAAATCTTATTTATTTATTTACTTTAAGCTGTGCGTTAAAGGCATATTTTAATTTGTTACAGCAATAATTTTCAAACGTTATACATTCGCAAAATGTCACTCAGAGTACCATTTCACTTTTTTCCAGAAAATCAGCACTGACTATACCATCAGGAATAAAGAGAAGTTGTGTAATGTATGGCGCATGCATAATTACCAAAACAAAATAACTGATAGTGTGATGTGAGACATGTGTGACAAAATCCACTGAGGATAGCACAGGTTCAAATGGTTCAAATGGCTCTGAGCACTATGGGACTTAACTTCTGAGGTCACCAGTCCCCTAGAACTTAGCACTACTTAAACCTAACTAACCTAAGGACAACACACACATCCATGCCTGAGGCAGGATTCGAACCTGCGACCGTAGCGGTTGCGCGGTTCCAGACTGAAGTGCCTAGAACCGCTCGGCCATTCCGGCCGGCCGATAGCACAGGAAGTGCTGAAAAATATATGGAGAAAGCAAAAAATAAACAGTTTCCTTACGAAAGGCGGAATTTCTCTCGAATCATGACCTCCACTATTGCTAGGAGGCGGTCGCTTCTCCATCAGTACTGAGAGCGGCGTCGGAGGTACTGACTTCCGTCTTGGAACAAAACGTTGCAGGTGCTCTCCTTCGTTGGTAAATTTTTTTCGTATTCTCTGCTACTTACGTTCAGCCCCTGCCGTGACACTGGACGCCAGCTGCCACAAAGGCGACTGCGGTAGCCTGCATACAATACCACGTTTCGTTCGCTCTGCCGCTGAACACGAAAGACTGGCCTGTGGTCTCAAGTAATGCGACACGCACGGTACCTTCACCGACAAAAAGTCGTCCGCCTCACATCTGCGAATGTAGAGGCAGTGCGTGATGGCACGCTCCCCCCCCCCCCCTCCCCTTCCTTACGAGTCACGCATTTTCGCACTGAATGTACGCAGCGCCACGAGTTCACAATGGGTGGTGGGTTCCGCGCCAGCTGCGTGGCCCTGCCATTACGCAGTCGAGGCGAAGCTCCGCCCCAGCAGTTTGCGTGCCTCCGCTCTGCACACCTGTTGCACGCACCTGTTTAGTGATTTGCGTTTTTCTTTCCCACGGTCTTGTTTCCGCCAAGCCTGAGACCTTACAAATGTTCGTGAATCACCCGTCACACGCGCAGGGAATGGTTTTGTTTTTCTTCCTGTGATAACAACATTGGTCATACGATTGCTATTATCGGACTTCAACGAGGACGTTAACTGTTATATTACTGGAAAGTAATTCATTTGGTAGAGCACATGTTCGATGGTAATCCGACCACTTAAGACCAACATGTATCCATTAACCCTGGAATGCTACCCAAGAATTTTTGACGATCACTGCTACCCATTCGTCGATTCGACGAACACCACCACTTTTCATGTGTATAATCAATAATAACAGCATTTTATGTAGATTTGAGCCTCGGAATGTATGTAATACTCGTTTACAGTCAATAACATATCAAAATTTCAAAATAAGTAGGGTTCAAACGAAGCCTAGTATGGGGATATAGGTAAAGAACTATTTCAGAAATAGGTTTGGTTCGATGTTTATTAATGTAAGAGCAAACAATTAAATTCCTTCTGTCCTTTGGGCAACAATCACTTGAAAATCTGTAAGAAAAGAACAATATAAGTATGTAACAATAAACATTACAATAGATTCCACTGTAACAATCAGAGTAATACTGTAAGAATAAAAGTAAATATTACTATATAGAGATTTAGAAACAAAAAGAAGCACCTATTCTTCAGGGGCTCCTCACCATGCATGTTCGTGAATTGAAGACTAGTAAATAAATGCTTTTGAAAGAGTACTTTACATACTACTACAGCCTATCAGTCTCGGTAAATTACGAGTACACACACACACACACACACACACACACACACACACACACACACACACACATATATATATATATATATATATATATATATATATATATATATATATATATATACAGTGTGTTTCAAAAATGACCGGTATATTTGAAACGGCAATAAAAACTAAACGAGCAGCGATGGAAATACACCGTTTGTTGCAATATGCTTGGGACAACAGTACATTTTCAGGCGGACAAACTTTCGAAATTACAGTAGTTACAATTTTCAACAACAGATGGCGCTGCAAGTGATGTGAAAGATATAGAAGACAACGCAGTCTGTGGGTGCGCCATTCTGTACGTCGTCTTTCTGCTGTAAGCGTGAGCTGTTCACAATGTGCAAGTGTGCTGTAGACAACATGGTTTATTCCTTAGAACAGAGGATTTTTCTGGTGTTGGAATTCCACCGCCTAGAACACAGTGTTGTTGCAACAAGACGAAGTTTTCAACGGAGGTTTAATGTAACCAAAGGACCGAAAAGCGATACAATAAAGGATCTGTTTGAAAAATTTCAACGGACTGGGAACGTGACGGATGAACGTGCTGGAAAGGTAGGGCGACTGTGTACGGCAACCACAGAGGGCAATGCGCAGCTAGTGCAGCAGGTGATCCAACAGCGGCCTCGGGTTTCCGTTCGCCGTGTTGCAGCTGCGGTCCAAATGACGCCAACGTCCACATATCGTCTCATGCGCCAGAGTTTACACCTCTATCCATACAAAATTCAAACACGGCAACCCCTCAGCGCCGCTACCATTGCTGCACGAGAGACATTCGCTAACGATATAGTGCACAGGATTGATGACGGCGATATGCATGTGGGCAGCATTTGGTTTACTGACGAAGCTTATTTTTACCTGGACGGCTTCGTCAATAAACTGGCACATATGGGGAGCCGAAAAGCCCCATGTTGCAGTCCCATCGTCCCTGCATCCTCAAAAAGTACTGGTCTGGGCCGCCATTTCTTCCAAAGGAATCACTGGCCCATTTTTCAGATCCGAAACGATTACTGCATCACGCTATCTGGACATTCTTCCTGAATTTGTGGCGGTACAAACTGCCTTAGATGACTGTGCGAACACCTCGTGGTTTATGCAAGATGGTGCCCGGCCACATCGCACGGCCGACGTCTTTAATTTCCTGAATGAATATTTCGATGATCGTGTGATTGCTTTGGGCTATCCGAAACATACAGGAGGCGGCGTGGATTGGCCTCCCTATTCGCCAGACATGAACCCCTGTGACTTCTTTCTGTGGGGACACTTGAAAGACCAGGTGTACCGCCAGAATCAAGAAACAATTGAACAGCTGAAGCAGTACATCTCATCTGCATGTGAAGCCATTCCGCCAGACACGTTGTCAAAGGTTTCGGGTAATTTCATTCAGAGACTACGCCATATTATTGCTACGCATGGTGGAAATGTGGAAAATATCGTACTATAGAGTTTCCCAGACCACAGCGCCATCTGTTGTTGAAAATTGTAACTACTGTAATTTCGAAAGTTTGTCTGCCTGAAAATGTACTGTTGTCCCAAGCATATTGCAACAAACGGTGTATTTCTATCGCTGCTCGTTTAGTTTTTATTGCCGTTTCAAATATACCGGTCATTTTTGAAACACCCTGTATATATATATATATATATATATATATATATATATATATATATATATATATATATATATCAGACCTCACAAAGAAGCCAAACAATCTCCACAAAGCATGTGTTTATGATCCCCACAAATATTTTTATTGCGCTTTTAGCGTACTGAGTTTGTCATTCTTCGTTTTTTGTAAGGATAGTATGCACATATTTTTCTGTCGCCATGAAGACGACTAGGTTGTTGGATAGGTTATTGGTGGCTGTTATCAGCTGGTTGCATCACATTCAGGCATCTGCATATCGTACTATTGAGTAATCGTGGGATTGGTTGTGTGAGTCGAATGTGCATCCAGAGCGACATCAATTCGTCAGCCAGTGTGCTCTTTGATAATTCGGAAGATTGGCAACATAGAAGACATAAAAATTGTGAATATCTATGTTCACCATGTTATAGAAGAGGGAGAGGGGCCAACGTCTAGTTTTTCTACCACAATTCATGTTACTGTACACTTGGTCCAAGGTATCCACTGCTCCTTTTGTAGAATTATTATTCATTACAATTTGTGGTTCGCCAGTTTCTTCATTTATGCCGTTTGTCATAATGCATCGTAGAAATAACAATAACAATTTTATTTTTCCTGGTTGGTTTGAACGAAACTGCGGTGATGTCCTCGGAAAACAAGCAGAAGCTTGAGCCTAGCCCCCTATTCATGAGCTTGCGATCTGTAAAATCATCATCTACTCGAAGCCTTGTTCTACTGACAAAATGAAGAGTGTTGTTATTACTACCAAAATATGTAACGAATTTACTAATGGAACTACTCTACTTCTAGTAAATGTGCGCTGTTACTGCTACTCTTACTGCTACTCATTCGTACTATCGACGAACCGACATCTAAACTATTGAAGGAAACTCAGCAGGGGCTGCGTGCCGCCGACTGCTCGTGCCAAGGTCACGTAGACTACTAATCACTCGAAGCGTAGCCGAGAGCACACGACGCTAGGCACCGGTACTGTGGCTCAGTACAGTAAACATCCTTGTATGTTCGTCGCATTCCAGGATTAAAGGAAGTTAACCTGGTTCACAACACTGATTCCTCACTCATACGGAGGTGGTTTGATAAATCTTGCAAGAAAAGCAACAAAAACATGTTTGCTTCGTATTCGCGTAGACTGCAACTATCACTTCCTCATTAGATGAAACTTTCTTCCCAGCAAACGGAAGGTTCAAGTTAGGAACAGGAAGAAGCCACTTGGGGCTAATAAGGAACCTCTTGAGTTCTAGGTTGCAAAAGGTCGATGGCGGTCACGGCATTCGACGCTCACATCTTGTCTACAATGCAGCCTCAATATTTGTTGCTAATGACAACGGGGAGGTATCCAATGGTGAGCTCAGCACGAGGCTACGGAACGTAGTTGAAGTGCTTCGTCGGCGAGTACCGTAACTCACAAAAAGCTAAAGTGGTAGTTGTTTCGACATAAAGTATAACAATGGCAAATATAAACAAAGCAAAATTTGCATTATATCTACAATAACAGTTGCCGAAGTTGACATTTCAAATAAAACCCAAGCAATTTCACAGCGCGAGAAAGAAGTAGCGTTTCTGCAAGGTGAGTCGGCTGAATGTGTGGTGTCTTATACGTCCGAATGTGGGAATAATGTACATGAGCAGTACGATGAAGATGATACGTGCTCAAGAAATGAAAGTGATAATGAAACAGGCATTGAGCCATGTAGTTCACCATCCTTGTCGGACAGGGATCCACAATGAAACGTTGTAAAAGACAATCGTCGTCCAAGGAGCGCGAACTAAACATAATTACATACGCCGTCCGGTGTGGCCGAGTGGTTCTAGGCGCTTCAGTCTGGAACCGCGCGACCGCTACGGTCGCAGGTTCGAATCTTGCCTCGGGCATGGATGTGTGTGATGCCCTTAGGTTAGTTAGGTTAAAGTAGTTCTAAGTTCTAGGGGACTGATGACCTCAGATGTTAAGCCACATAGTGCTCAGAGCCATTTGAACCACAATTACATACCTGGAAGATAATCAGCAGCAAGTAAAAAAAAAGTGTGAGTAGATTTCGAATAAGTTCACAGCAACATTACCGTGTAGTAGATAAGAAAAACTACGGATATTGAAGGGAGACAAGACGCACTTGTTACAAAAACTGGTGTTTGCGCGTTTCAGGTATCCTTGATACAATTTACAGGATTTGCGTGGTAATGAGTTAGAACGTTATGAACATCAAATTCCGCACTACAAAGATACAGTAATTTCAAGGGAAGCAGTCGATGGGTGCATAACTTCAAACAGCGTTACAAAAATTTGAAAATGCAAGGTAAGGAAACTTCAGAAAAAGTGTCAACTTGACGATGAACAGGAAACGGCGGAATCGGCGTGAAATTTATAGATGCGATAAACTTATCCCATCATTCAACAAGGAATTTATTTTCAGCTTCGACCAGTCTGGATTTGAAGAGGAAATGCGTATGTAAGAACCTTGGAAATTAGAGGTACCAAGAGAGTAGTATCAAGATCAACTAACAAAAAGTTCAGTGCCTTAACGCATTCTGGATGGTAAATTGGCTGGAAAGTTATTTATTATGCTGCAAGAAGTTGGAGGCCGTTTGCTACATATGATTCCCTCTCATGTGCGTAATTTTGCAAGAGCAGTAAGGAATATTTACTTTACAGGAAGCAAGAGTGGGAAAATGGGCGTAAGAGAACTAAAACAGTGGTATGAGCACTGCTTTTGGCCAATAATTTCCTACTGCTTGATTACTCTTCTGTGTGTAAAAATAAGACTACTTCAGAACAAATTATTCCTCTAGAAAAGTGTGTGACGTTGCTATTCATAACACCTGGAACCACTGGACAAGTTCAGCCCATGGTTGTTCGTTTTTTTCTGTGCCTATAAAACATGTTACCGCACTACCTGCATCTATATGCCTTCAAGGATAGCCAGTTTCACGGTATGCTCCACGACAAACTGTTTCGCATTTGATTAATGTCATCACATTCCATTTATTCTTATCACCCCATAACACCAATATGATTCCATATGCATTCTTTAAGAGCGGATACCTAGTTGAATATCATGCACGGTTTGTAACTCCAAAAGAGTACGCCTTCGATCTTGAAGGTGCAAACCTTTGTAATAATTTTGGCGATCTATTTTACATTCGGTGTTCACGGTGCGAGTTAACGGTTTGTGTTGAACGTTTGTGAAGTGTAAAACACACATCAAGAAAGGTTTTGCGTCACGTCGATTCCGAGAGTTCCAGAACCTGTACAGAAAATTAGAATAGAGAGCAACGTAAACATCATTTCTACCCTTTTTATTGCTCATGAAAACCACACATTGCATGTTGTACCACCATACAGCGAGACCTTCAGAGGTGGTTGTCCAGATTGCTATACACACTGGCACCTCTAATACCCAGTAGCGCGTCCTCTTGCATTGATGCATGTCGTCGTGGCATACTATCCACATGTTCATCAAGGCATTGTTTGTCCAGATCGTTCCACTCCCCAACGGCGGTTCGGCGAAGATCCCTCAGAGTGGTTGGTGGGTCACGTCGTCCATAAACAGCCCTTTTCAAGCTATCCCAGACATGTTCGATAGGGTTTATGTCTAGAGGACATGCTGGCCACTCTAGTCGAGCGATGTCGTTATTCTGAAGGAAGTCATTCACAAGATGTGCACGATGGAGGCACGAATTGTTGTCAATGAAGACGAATGCCTCGCCAATATACTGCCGATATGGTTGCACTACCACTCGGAGGATGGCATTCACGTATCGTACAGGCGTTACTGCGCCTTCCATGACCACCAACGGCGTACGTCGGCCTACATAATGCCACCGCAAAACAGCAGGGAACCTCCACCTCGCTGCACTCGTTAGACAGTGTGTCTAAGGCGTTCAGCCTGATAGGGTTGCCTCAAAACACGTCTCCGACGATTGTCTGGTTGAAGGCATATGCGACACTCATCGGTGAACAGAATGTGATGCCAATCCTGAGCGGTCCATTCGGCATGTTATTATGCCCATCTGTACCGTGCTGAATGGTGTTGTGGTTGCAAAGATGGACCTCGCCATGGAAGGTCGAGAGTGAAGTTGTGAATCATGCAACCTATTGCGCACAGCTTGAGTCGTAAAAAGACGTCCTGTGGCTGCACGAAAAGCATTATTCAACATCATGGCTTTGCTGTCTGGGTTCCTCAGAGCCATAATGCGTAGGTAGCGGTCATCCACCGCAGTAGTAACCCTTGGACGGCCTGAGCGAGGCATATCATCGACAGTTCCTG
This sequence comes from Schistocerca piceifrons, assembly GCF_021461385.2. NCBI lineage: Eukaryota > Metazoa > Arthropoda > Insecta > Orthoptera > Acrididae > Schistocerca > Schistocerca piceifrons. Next base: position 448,730,735 of record NC_060138.1, on the reverse strand, counting down.
TCTCTCTGTTTCTCTTCCATGTCCGAACATCTCTTTGGTTCACTCCGAGACACCTCGACACTTTCCTTGTTGAGAGCTCTTTCTGGCACAAAGTAACAATGTGGACGCGATCGAACCGTGGTACTGACCGTCTAGGCATGGTTGAACTACAGTCAACATGAGCCGTGTACCTCCTTTCTGGTGGAGTGACTGGAATTGATTGGCTGTCGGACCCCCTCCGTCTAATAGGCGCTGCTGATGCATAGTTGTTTGCATCTTTGCACGGGTTCAAATGGTTCAAATGGCTCTGAGCACTATGGGACTTAACTTCTGAGGTCATCAGTCCCCTAGAACTTGGAACTACTTAAACCTAAGTAACCTAAGAACATCACAAACATCCATGCTCGAGGCAGGATTCGAACCTGCGACCGTAACGGTCGTGCGGTTCCAGACTAGAGCGCCTAGAACCGCTCGGCCACTCGGCCACTTTGCGCGGGTTTAGTGACATCTGTGAATAGTCAAGGGGACTGTGTCTGTGATACAATATCCACAGTCAACGACTATCTTCAGGAGTTCTGGGAAATGGGATGATGCAAAACTTTTTTAGATGTGTGTACCTACGTCCCATAAGAGATTGATCTCTGCACCTTCCAGACATTTTCTGTCGCCTTCCTGATGCACATGGCGAGTCGTTAGCAGCTAGTATTTTTCCTGTCATAACTATTAATACAACGCTTTCAAACGAGTCTTATTAAAGACTGAACTTGCGACATCTCACTCAAGGAGTCCCTTGTAAATCTATTGAATAGGGTGGATGAGGAACTAAATCAAAGCCCAGTTCATTCGCTTTCGCCATTGTAGATCTTGCATTATTCTGGCGAAAGATCACTATTTTGCGCACCAGTCTTGGTCTTTGTTCGGCCAACACAAGTTTCAAACGATCCGAAAATGAAGCATAATAGTATCGCTTTATGGTTTTGCCTTTTTTCAAGTAATCTACGGGGATTATTCTTTGGGAATCACAAAAAACAGTGGCCATCAGCTTCTCAGCTGACAAATGGTCTTTTCTTCATCGATGCACTTTCACCAGCCTGTCATTTTGACTCTGGTGTGTAATGAAGAATCTAGGTTTCACTGTCAGTCACAAATCGGCGCAAAATGTCTTGCGGATTGCAATTAAACATCGCCAGAAATTTCGTTGAAACGTTGCGCCGGATTCGCTATTAGTCAACTGTCGACAATCGCGGCACCCACCTAGCACTCAGCTTCTTTGTAGGCAATTCTTCGTGCCGGATGTTATACACTCGCTCAGTCGAGATGAGATGCCTACAGTTTCAACAATCTCACGAATTTTTATTCGGCGGTATTGCATACAACGGATTTTGTCAATGGTTTCCGTTGTGGGGCCTCATCTGAGCGGCCGAGAGTGCTTCGTCTTCGGCGCTTGTCCAACCATGTTTAAATTCATAAGTCCAAAAATAAATGGTCTTCATAGATGGTACAGAGACCGCGTGAACTTCATCGAATTCTATTTTGATCTGTGTGACGATCAAACCATTCAAATGAAAATGTTTAATAGCAGCACGAAAGTCTGTTTTCTGCATTTTCAGTCCCAATCGACATAATTAAGGCAGCTGTCAACAATGAGCTGTACGCTGAGCACTATGGGACTTAACATCTGAGGTCATCAGTCCCCTAGACTTAGAAGTACTTAAACCTAACTAATCTAAGGACATCACACACAGCCATGCTCGAGGCAGGATACGAACCTGCGACCGTAGCAGCAGCGCGGTTCCGGACTGAAGCACCTAGAACCGCTCGGTCACAGCGGCCGGCTCCATGCATTACAGTCGTCAGGTTTAAGCACCTATGTTATTCTTGCATTCTTGCATGTTTTCTAATATCATCTACCCAACTTCTTTTCATCTGCCTATTGGTGAGGTTAAACTCCCCTGTCCCTATGATATTATTTGAATAGAGCCGCCATTCGATTTCGTCCTTTCCCTTCCTCATCATCAATGGCGGACTCAGCGAGGGGCAGATGAGGGTAGATGCTCCTCCCTCCCTTTTCCTCGAGAAAAATCATTGCAACCGAAAGTTGGAGGCTCCCCTGCCAAATGCAAACCTATCAGTTCAAATGGTTCAAATGGCTCTGAGCACCTTGGGACTTAACATCTGAGATCATCAGTCCCCTAGAACTCAGAACTACTTAAACCTAACTAACCTAAGGACATCACACACATCCATGCCCGAAGCAAGATTCGAACCTGCGACCGTAGTGGTCGCACGGATCCAGACTGAAGCGCCTAGAGCCGCTCGGCCACGGCGGCCGTCATCTATCAGTTCAATATCACTCTCAGCCAGAATAGGTAACGGATATTGACCAGCAGCAAGTGTACCTAGAGGCACTTGCCGTGAAATTTCAAAGGTATTTCGTCATTCACAATGAAAGTAACATTACATTACTGCTCCCCTCCCCCCCCCCCCCCGCCCCCTCAAGTAGCTCCGACGATGAATACACAAATGCTGAGGCGACAGGAATCATGCGATTGTGATGCGCACACGTAGAAATCTCAATAGTATGGCGCACACAATGTATAAAAGGGCTGGTCATTGGCGGAGCTGTCATTTGTACGCAAGTGCTTCATGTGAGAAGCTTTCAAACGTGATTATGGCCGTATGACGGGAATTACCAGACTTAGAACGCGGAATGGTAGTGGGAGCTAGACACATGGGATATTCCATATCGGGTATCGTTAGGGAATTCAATATTCCGAGATCCAAAGGGTCAAGAGCGTGCTGAGAAAAAACTTTAGGCACAGACAACGCAGTTGCCGACGTCCTTCACTTAACGACTGAGAGCAGCGGCCTTTGTGTAGAGTTGCCAGTGCTAATAGACAAGCTACACTGCATGAAATAACAGTAGAAATCAAAGTGGGACGTACGATGCAAGTAACCGTTAGGACAGTGTGGTGAAATTTGACGTTAATGGACTAGGGCAGCAGATGAACGATGGGAGTGCCTTTGCTGACAGCATGACATCGTCTGCAGTACCTCTCCTGGGCTCATGACCATATCGTCTGGGCCCTAGACGACTGGACAATAATTGTTGCCTAGTAAGGTGAGTTCAAGATTTCATTGATAAGAGCTGATGGTAGGGTTCGAGTGTGGCGCAGACCCCACGAAGCCATGGACCCAAGTTGTCAGCAAGGAACTGTGCAATTTGGTGATGGCAACATAACGGTGTACGCTGTGTTTTCATCGAATACAGTGGATCCTCTGGCGCAACTGAACCAACTGAGACCATTTGCAGCCATTCATGCTCCCAAATAACGGTGGTACTTTGACAATGCTCTTTGTTACGGGCCACAGTTGTTTGCGAATGGTTTGAGGAACATTCTGGACAATTCGAGCGATTGATTCGGCCACCCAGATCGCCTGACATCAGTCCCATCGAACGTCTGTTGGACATAATCGACAGATTAGATGGTGCAGAAAATACTGTACCGGCAGTTGTGGATAGCTACCGAAGCAGCACGGGTCAATATTTCTGCCGGAGACATCCGACGACTTGTTGAGCGCAGGGGTTGCACTACACCGGGCAACAGAAGGTCCGACACGATATTAGGAAGCATCCCACGGCTTTTGTCACCCCAGTGTAATGCAACACAAACATGACACCACACTATACAACGAAACACCCCCCCCCCCCCCCACACACACACACACAAATACAGATATGAATACACCAAATCTAACACATGCACTTACGAATCAAATCCTTCTCACGGCATGTAAAAGAGCCGTTATACGCTGGGCGAGAGTTTGCTGTTAGGCAGTTGAACGATCTCAGTCTGCCGGTCAGTAATGTCAGACGGTCCGTTCTTTCTTTTCGATCGTTCACGGAAAGACCTAGTACTGGCACGTTACACAACAAAGCGAATTGTGTGCCAGTATGCAACAAAAGTGACTGAGCACGGACAGTAAAATTGGAAAATAAGCGAGATTACGACTCGTTGCTGCAGAGACAAATCACACTACACAATGTAAGCTCTTGTATAATGGAAGAACAAGCATGACGTTAGTGGAATAAGGATAGGAGAGGAATTCAGTTGTGATCTTTTCGAGGGAGCATCCTAAGAGATCGCTTATAGTGATTTAAGGCAACCACGTAAAAACTTAGGCTAGTATGATAAGGTTTACAGTTTAAAATCAAAATCTAAAGCGAATATGGCTTTAAAAAGTTTATTTAAATAAAACCATTACCGGTTTCAGATGTATTCAACTTCATCCTCAAACTGCTCTTACAGATTCTCTTGTTTTCCTTCTGGGGCCTTTTTTTGTAGTCGCTACTGGTTATGGGCTTGCTTTTTAGGGTTCCGCGCCCCAGTTTGTAAAAACGAAACCCTTCTAGGATGACTCTGTTGTCCGCCAGTCTACCCGTCCGTCTATTCGACTGTTAAGAACCATTTCCTCTCAGGGAAGAGAAGACGTGACAAGCTCAGATTTGTGTCATGTTAAGGTCTATGGTCACTTGGCGGTGTAAAAAAATTAAGTTTATAAGTCAATTCAAGTCAAAAGATACGGCCATTTATGTCACAAATTTTAATACTCCAAAACTCACTCATCAGAACCTATAGCGTGCTTCCCGTTAACCTAGAACCAGGAAATTTGCGAAGACGCACAGTTTCACACTACAAGTAAAGGAAAAAAAATCCAAAAATTGTTAATTTTTAATTATATCACGCGAAAAAAATATTTATTTTGTATCTACCTCTCTATTCGTCTGTTAAGACCTCTTCTTGTCTGGAACCGGTTGGCGTATCAAGTTCATATATAAATCACATATTGCAATCTATGGTCCCTAGGCGATGTAAAAAAGCTAAGCATCTAAGTCAGTGTGGTGAAAAGAGTCGGCCATTTATGTCACATATTTTGAAACTCACAAACTCACTCATCGGGACCTATGGGGAACTTCCAGTTGATCTAGAATCATGAAATTCAGCAAGAAGCAAGATTTCACAGTATAAGTAAAGTAGAAAATCCGAAACTTGTTAAATTGTAAATGTATCACGTAAGAAATATCTTTTTGCCATTTGAACATACATTGCATTCATCATTTGCCAAAAGCGGAGCAGACTAGCATTAGTGCATGCAAACATAAAATGTAGGTTGCAGTGTTGTTTTAGTAAGTAAATAAAAAAACTTTTTCTTTCATCTTCTCTCTCTACAAGTCCCCTGCTCGCTTCCTTTTGTATGTGCGGACTAGTCCTAGGAACACTTCTGTAGAGATTTTTATATGGTCCTAAAACTCCCGGGACGTAACTTACCAGTATCGATATCGATAACCGGCAAAAATCATTGATATTCTCGATACCCAGGTTGGAGGCACCGTCTGTATTTATAATGAAGACTGTACGGAGACCTCAGTGCGGGACTCCTACACGTACTCGGACAGTTTTTCTTTTGCCATTGTTGATAGAATGCTAGAACGGAGTAATAAGATCAAATGTAAAGTTGCACTCTGTATTATAAGAGATATTATGATGTATTTTAATGGCTAGTCAGATATAACGTAAGAGATACGCTGTAATGTTTCTACATTTGTAGAGCGTTAGCTTTGTAGTGATTGTGATAGCGATGTGATGTGCCTATTACCGTCTCTGCTATCATCAGATTAAAATGACATCACCTGATAGTCCTGTGCTCCCTGCACCGTGATGCCTATTAAAATTAACTGATTAGTTACTACAGACCAGTAACCATCACACAGCTCAAATAAAACCGGATACATTATTGAAAACACATAGAACTATGAAACAGTCTCGTTACACAAAAAGGAAGGAACTTGCCGCTTTCGACTAGACAGGCAGTCCACAACCTTGCAAATAGAAGAGAAAGGGCCCATAAAGAGTACTTAGAGATAGTCCTCCAGGATTAGAATCACAAACGAAGGTAATGAGCCATGAGCAGATCATGCTGCCAGCACACATGCGGGGGTGGCGCAACATAGGTTACCCCCCTAGCAATGTAGTCGCTGTGAAGCTAATTCCTCGTGGTGCAAATCGCGTATTTGCAGCGCAATCACGGACGGACATGATACGAGGAATCTGCAGGAACGCCTCAGTTAAAAAATAGTTCAAATGGTTGGAATGGCTCTCAGCACTATGGGACTTAACTTCTGAGGTCATCAGTCCCCTAGAACTTAGAACTACTTAAACCTAACTAACCTAAGGACATCACAAACATCCATGCCCGAGGCAGGATTCGAATCTGCGACCGTAGCGGTCGCGTGGTTCGAGACCGCCTCAGTTAATACTGAATGTAGCTATAAATGGTTGCTTCTAAGGTTATGGTAACAAACACAAGTATAGCGATTGTGGTCGTAACTACCGCGTTACTGATGTGGGTGAAGTAAACCCTATCAAGAACGGCAACGAACTGAGACCGGGAGGGTGTCTCAGTTTATTTACCTCGGTCCTCGCTCTCTGTGTGCATCCTCCGGGAACAAAATGTCCCTGGGGACGGATATGCCGATGGTCGCTTTCTTTCTGCCGAGGGGCAGTTCGGTGTGTCCACGCAAAGGGTTGGTGGTCATGGAGATGCGTCGGCTTTCTAACTGAGGGAAGGATTGGTGACCCTCCGCCTACCCGTTGCCTTCACTTGAATTTAAACTAGCAGCAACTGAAGCTTCTGTAGATTTACATTTTGTGTATTTTATGAATTAAATGAATGGTCATGGCGAAAATTGCTCCGCCTCCGCCACTCGATAGTCCTCTGCTTAGGCAAGTTATCGGAGGCTTACGCTGGCTTGGGAAAATTTAGTGTATAAATAATTCATAGACTTTTTAATTAAAAAGTGTACAGCCGCCTGTACCTCCTCGAAATAAACTCGTAATTTCATAAGCAAGCCAAACCTGTTGTCGAAAAGGTGCTTTTAATTTTATTTCACTCATTCTCTCTCTTTGTAGTGGGACTTCACTGGATAGCTATAGAGACTTCGCTACGTGCTCTATATCTCTTCGAAAAATCTCTGTGTTACACATTGAATATAATCAGCATTGTACGAGAGAATTAAATAATCGGCACTGTGTACGACACAGAAGCACAATAAAGTATGTTAAACCGAGTTTGAACCTCGAAATAATAAGGTGATGGGGTCACCACCCTTATTTCGATATCAAATTGATATGCAAATTAATTAAAGTGATCAATCAATCACCCCCTGCGCCTGACCACACCCGCGCTCGATCACGGACGCCCCCGTCCCCTACCACGTCCTCCCCCACCCACAGTTGACGTCAGGTGTTTCTCTCAGCCTGCTTGTGGGCCCCAGACCCATCCCATCCTCCCCTCTCACTACCCACTCCCTCCCCCAACGTATCCTATTCGCGGAAATTTCGAATTTTGGTGGGAATTTCTTTGTCCCAGGGCTGTGCTGACGTCCCACTCCACCACCCACCCAGGAACTGGCGGGAAATTAAAATTGGCAGTACTCAATCTGGGACTTGAACTCTGGTCCTCCAGGTGTACCCCCTTCCCCCCCCCCCCCCCCCAACACAATTATACCACCAGAAGTGCTTGGAATAGATGGGAAATTCAAAATGGTGGTGGCCTTTTCGGGAGTCGAACCATGGTTCTACTGGGTAGAACCCCCCCCCCCCCCCCCCTCCAGCACATGGAAACTGCCCAGATGCAGGAGAGGAGGTTAGTGTACTTCATTTATTTTGGTCGGGGAAATGAAGTAAAGATATGTCCTAATGAGGTAGTTATTCATAAAGGCGGAAGAATCAGCAATGATGAACTGCATGAGGATGCAGAAGGCAATGGAAGTCACTGCATTAAAGACAAATAAACTTTATCCACTGTAATTGAAACAGTGCCGCGACGATCTCACCACTGGCGAAAGATTCCGAATTAGTCCCCCATTCAGATCCCCGAGAGAGAATTGCCAAGGGGGAGATGACCTTGACGAAAGAAAGATGGAATAACCAACGAAAAGGTAACACTCTACGTGTCGGCAGTGGGACGTCAGAAGTTTGAACGTGGTAGGGAAGATAGAAAATCTGAAAAGGGAAATGCAAAGGCTAAATCTGGATATAGTGGTGGTCAGTGAAGCGAAATGGAAAGAAGGACGTCTAGTCAGGAGAATATAGACTACTATCAACAGCAAGAGAAAATGGTATAACGGTAGTAGGATTCATTGTGAACAGGAATGTAGGGCGGTGAGTGAGTTTACTGTGAACAGTTAAAAAAAATGGCACTGAGCACTATGAGACTTAACTTCTGAGGTCATCAGTCCCCTAGAACTTAGAACTACTTAAACCTAACTAACCTAAGGACATCACACACATCCATGCCCGAGGCAGGATTCGAACCTGCGACCGTAGCTGTCGCGCGGTTCCAGACTGTAGCGCCTAGAGCCGCTCGGCCACACCGGCCGGCGTGAACAGTTCAGTGATAGGGTTGTGTGAACAGTTCGGTGATAGGGTTGTTGTCATTAGATTCGACTTGAAAACAATGCCTACAGCAATAGTTCAGGTATACAAATCGACGTCGCAAGCACAAGATGAAGACACAGAGAAAGGTTATGAGAATATTGAACGTATAATTCAGTGCGTACAGGGAGACGATGACCTGAATTAATACTGTGCTTTACTGTATTTATTTTCAGACAGGTTGCTGAATGCGGTGGAACTCCATGCAAGGTCACGATCTGAAATTTCAAATTACTATCGATCAAAACTGAAATACTTTGTGTTTCTTGCTGATTTTCTTGGATTGTCATAAATAATTAATCTACGTTTGTCATATTTCACGTGTTAAACAAAATTCATAATAGCAGTGTGGACAGCTTGCTAACTACAACTAATTTATGTTCTCTGGTCGGAAGTTCAAATGGTTCAAATGGCGTTAAGCATTATGGGACTTGAGGTCATAAGTCCCCTAGATTTAGAAGTATTTAAACCTAACTAACCTAAAGACATCACACACATCCATGCCCGGGGCAGGATTCGAACCTGCGACCGTAGCGGTCGCACGGTTCCAGACTGAAGCGCTTAGAACCGCTCGGCCACCCCGGCCGGCACCGTAACTTAACTTGGCCCGCAATCGTAGAGGACATTACTTTATCGCGTCAACTGCGTTCAGGCTGTGACATGGTTTGTGGAGAACGGGAGCGAATGTACAACTGAAATACTCTTTCAATTTCCTAGTCGTTTGTTCCACATCAGGACAACCAGTAAAAGAAGCCAAACATTAGGGACGACAACCATGTGGCCAAGTTCCTCGAGTCGTTTTGCAAAACTGATTTCGTATTGGTGTCTCCTACGTAGAGAACTGTGCTCAGTCTGAGCCAGAACGGATCAGAGCTATTATAAAGATCCTTGAACTCTTTGTACGCATTTACGAGAAGATAAATACACTACTGGCCATTAAAAATGCTACACCACGAAGATGACGTGCTACAGACGCGAAATTTAACCTACAGGAAGGAGATGCTGTGATATGCAAATGGTTACCTTTTCAGAGCATTCACACGAGGTTGGCGCCGGCGGCGACACCTACAACGTGCTGACATGAGGAAAGTTTCCAACCGATTTCTCACACACAAACAGCAGTTGACCGGCGTTGACTGGTGAAACGTTGTTGTGATGCCTCGTGTAAGGAGGAGAAATGCGTACCATCACATTACCGACATTGATAAATGTCGGATTGTAGCCTATCGCGATTGCGGTTTATCGTATCACCACATTGCTGCTCGCGTTGGTTGGAGATCCAATTACTATTAGTAGAATATAGAATCGGTGGGTTCAGGAGGGTAATACGGATCGCCGTGCTGGATCCCAAAGGCCTCGTATCACTAGCAGTCAAGATGAGAGGCATCTTATCCACATCACTGTAACGGATCGTGCAGCCACGTCTCGATCCCTGAGTCAACAGATGGGGACGTTTGCAAGACAACAACCATCTGCACGAACAGTTCGACGACGTTTGCAGCAGCATGGACTATCAGCTCGGAGACCATGGCTGCGGTTACCCTTGACGCTGCATCACAGCCAGGAGTGCCTGCAATGGTGTACTCAACGACGAACCTGGGTGCACGTATGACAAAACATTTTTTCGGATGAATCCAGGTTCTGTTTACAGCATCATGATGGTCGCATCTGTGTTTGGCGACATCGCGGTGAACGCACATTGGAAGTGTGTATTCGTCATCGCCATACTGGCGTATCACCCGGCGTGATGGTATGGGATGCCATTGGTTACACGTCTCGGTCAGCTCTTGCTCGCATTGACGGCACTTTGAACAGTGGACGTTACATTTCAGATGTGTTACGACCCGTGGCTCTACCCATCATTCGATCCCTGCGAAACCCTACATTTCAGCAGGATAATCCACGACCGCATGTTGCAGGTCCTGTACGGGCCTTTCTGGATACAGAAAATGTTTGACTGCTGCCCTGGCCAGCACATTCTCCAGATCCCTCACCAATTGAAAACGTCTAGTCAATGGTGGCCGAGCAACTGGCTCGTCACAATACGCCAGTCACTACTCTTAATGAACTGTGGTATAGTGTTGGAGCTGCATGGGCAGCTGTACCTGTACACACCATCCAAGCTCTGTTTGACTCAATGCCCAGGCGTATCAAGGTCATTTTACGGCCAGAGGTGGTTGTTCTGGGTACTGATTTCTCAGGATCTGTGCACCCAAATTGCGTGAAAATGTAATCACATGTCAGTCCTAGTATAATATATTTGTTCAATGAACATCCGTTTATCTTCTGCTTTTCTTCTTGGTGTAGCAATTTTAATGGCCAGTAGTGTATTTTTTGTTTTGTTTTGTGAGCTTCAATACGGCATTAAAACTGGCAGGTAAGCAACTAGCGAATCGAAACAGGTTGTGAGAAAATGAGGAATTGCGGCATTTAAACTCTGTAACTGACGTGTCTTATCTTTAAGTATATTCCCGACAGCCGCTCCACGGTTGATATGCTTACTGCAGGGAGCGTCCAGCTGTGGTTCTCACGGTGCCCGTAAACACTTGGCACATTAGTGTGAGAACCGCTTTGGAGTGTTTGTGGCTCGCTGCTCGTGTAAGCTGCTCATGCCTGCTGGTATTATGAACTGATACGCAACAGATCACATGTTTAGTAACACGAGAGGAGCTGGTGAGGGGCTCTTTATTCTATTGAAAATAAATCGCACTTCGAAGAGTCAGTTAGTGACATATTCCATAGATCATTTGAACGATTCCTTTATCGAAATGATGTGGAACGAGCTAGTTTACTGTATATTAATACATGATTAGTATTAATATTAATGAACACATTATCATTTTATTCCTAATCATGCAACTACGCTAAAAACAAGTTTTTTGTAACTGGATACCAATTTTTATGTAAAAATTCGTCGGTGAAATAGAAGGAGTTCTCCAAAAGAAACGATTTTAAATTAGATTTATAACTTGTTTCGCTACATGTCAGACATTCTATGTTATTGGGAAAATGATCAAAAAGTTTTATTGCTGCATACTGAAATCCTCTCTGAGCCACTGAGAGCTTTAACAATGGGTAATATAGGTCATTTTTCCCTCTGGCGTTGTAGATATGTACATTACTGTTCATCTCAAATTGTGATGGCTTATTTACGATCAATTTCACTAGCGAAAATATATATTGTGACGGCACAGTTAAAATGCCTAGCTCTTTGAAGAGGTGCCTACGTGATATCCACATGTGAACACCACGAATTATTCTTACTGCAATCAAACCATTCTTTCTTAGTGATGAGTTACTCCAGAAAATTATTCCATACCACATTATTGACTGGAAGTCTTCAAAATATGTCTGGAGGTTGATACATTTGTATCCAAGATTGGAAAACTATACGAAGAACCAATACAGCTGATGTTTCAAAAGCTAAGCAATATGTTTTTTCCAATTCAAGTTTTCATCAATATGTGCACCATAAAATCAAAAATTTGCAGCATTGCAGCCTACTTACTGACTCCTGCTCTTGTGCTTCATCTTTTGTTGGTATGAATGTTTGTTGAACAGAACTGAACGTAGGGCATTTTTTCAAAATTTTGGGAAAGTCCATTTTCAGAGAACCACTTAATAGTTCTTTGGAAGATATCATTTATCCACTCTTCTGTTGCCTTCTCTCTAATGAGACTTATTATAACACTAGTATCGTCTGTAAAAAATACAAATTCAGCTTCTTGAGTGTTAAATAGAGTGTCAGTCGCATATACACGCAATAGGAGCGGACCTAACATTGAATACTGTGGGACTCCCTTTGTAATTTTATCCCAGTCACTAAAATTTTCTACCTGTCCGACATTCTCTGATTTATTAGGCACTGTCTTCAGCATTCTGTGTGTCAAGTATGATTCAAACCAGCTGTATGGGAAGACATCAATTCCATAAAACTTGAGTTTTTTTCTAAGAGAGTGTCATAGTCTACACAAGCGAACGGTTTGGAGAGAACACAAAAAACAAACACATGAAATACTATTATTTAAGGTTTGTAATATTTAACGAGTGAATGTATAAATAACATTCTCAGTGGAGCAACCTTTCTGTAATCCAAACTGTGATATGCTAAATAAACTGTTTCCACTTACGTGTGCGACTGCTCTAGTGTATATTACTTTTTAGAATGCTTTGGAGAAATATTATTTAAGTGTGTCTTGTCACCTTTCTTATGAATGTTTTTAGTAATTGCGTACTTTGACCTGGCTGGAAAAATTCCCTGTGCCAGTGATGCATTGTATTATCACTAAGGACACTTATTAATACGATGATGAACCAGATGGAATGTGAGTGGTGTTCTCTTAGGAGACAAAGAACGGCAAACTGGGATACAAGAACCAGAGGAAAAATATAGTTTTCTGTCTTAAGAGAATGTGCTGACGCCCAAGAAATTTTATTTTGGCTTCATTTGTCAATAACGCAAGTTGGGTGCCAAATTGATTTGTGGATTACTTTTATTCATAGCCGTTTCACAGCGGTTGTGTGCATTTCATTTCAGTGGACAGTACCATGCTGTCATAGAATTTTGGGGCAACTCCTGAGTTTTCAACAGTTAGGGCGAGGTCGTTCTTCTCTCGAAGATGATCCTTGAGACGCCACAAAGCTGCAGTCACTCGATAACTTGACGCTGGACGACCTAGGGGGGAGGGTGTATGAAGTATCTGCCGCCGTCCGAATACCAGTCTAAAGTGAGTGAAACATTTTACGTGAAATACTAACTTAATTGTTACAAATTCGCATAGTACAAGAAACGGAAATAAATCCCTGTAACGCGTCCTGCTCCATATCAAGAATGTAACTCGTGCAATATTTTATTATTTAACTCACTATCGATTTTTAGATTCTATGCAAAACGTTAAAGGCATATGAAATTATTGATTAGTCATGTACAGAAGAAAGGAAGCAAAACACATTTTTGAACGATGTGAACCAACAGAATGGAAGTATACGTTGCTTCAAAGTCAGAAACAGAGACGTGAGCGGGGAGATAAGGCTACAACTAGTAGTTTCAGTAGATGCCACTGGTTGCCATGGAGCGAAAATTAAATCCACAGAACTGAAGAGAGTCAGCTTAAAGTACAAGGATATGAGTGTAATCTGCAGCTTGTACAATAAGGACAGAGATGTGATTAAAAACGATATTAGTGCGGCAGCAACGGAGATAAGGAAACCGTGGGACAGCGTTGCTGTTGACGTCTCACGATCCGTAACCTCATTTACCAAAACAGAGTAGTCTATAAGGTGCGAACAAGCGTATTAACAGAAAATTAAACTTAGAGTAGCGTAATTTTTTAAATATGTGAACGAAATATGTCTCAACAAATTGGTTACGCCAATGACACATTTTGCCCAAAGAAATTATTGAAAACATACGCGGCCGCTTACGATTCCATCGTCTCCTCCTGCGAAAAACAAGACCTCCCATACCGGTGTCTCCGGACTTCATATTTTTCGATTGTGTATAGATTACCTGATACACGACAAAGACCACAAAGAGGAGTTTGATGGACTATAGGCGTAAGTCCGAAAAATACATTTCTGGTAAGAGTGAGTTGAATCTTTGTGTATTTATATCTTATTGAAGAACAATAATATTGAATGATGTAATAATTCTGTCTTAGACCACACTTTTAACATCCAAAATCATTCCTTACAACTGAAAATATTTCTTCTATTTGTGATATATTATCCAAAATATAATGAGGGGTTTACGTCCTTTTTCTGTCAAACCATGACATTCTACAAAATATCATGAAAACTGAGTTGAAGTATTGCTTTTATCAGTTTATTATCCAGTTAAACTGCACATTAATAAGAAATATATGTTCAGGACCATTATAATTTATGTTCCTGTTCAGGATCAGTTGCTTCTTCATTGTTTACTCTCTCTAGAAGTTTTTCATACCAGTCTTTACTCTACCAGGAAAGATGCGCAACAAGTCTTGAATGTCCCTCAACTTTGCTGTTGCTACAGTTGGTTTCCCTATTAACGACAAAAATAAAATATCTTCAGGGAGTTTTGTTGACTTCCTAATGAACTTAAAGGGTATACAGATCTTAAAATATGATTTTGAAGCTCCGATTCTGCCATCACTGCCGAAGCGCATCCTCATAAATGGAAAGGAAATTTCCCATGTGGCTTTTATGAGAAGTAGTCCATTAAACTTTCCTTCGGGTCTTTCATAAGCTCACTTTCGTCAACGACTTGAAATGGCTCTGGTTTCTCCCTGTATTGTTTAAGGACTAGGACATTCTCTTCCATTGCATGTACAGTTTCTCTACTTGGAAAATGTATGATACTCATATTCCAAGTGTTTTTGCTAGCGATGTGCAAAAAGCGATCATAACGAAGTTTTTGGTTTGCCTTTCTGTAGAATCAGAATATTTTCCTAACTTTTTGAGGTCTTCAAGGTTATTGAATATAAAGTCATGGAGGAATGAGCAGACAGAGTTTGGATCCTTCTTATCTTTGAATTCCACAAAACAGTGAAAAGCACATCAGCCATCATTACGGCAGCGTACATTAAAAACCTACATCCAGATGAGTAGTTTACGAAACTGTACATGCATCACCAGTTTTAGGAGTGGAAGTTTCTGTGCATAACCAAATACCAAGCGCAGCATACTATCATCTGATTTACAATGTGCAATAACATGGTTTTTTTCTACATAATAGGCCTCAACAGATTGTTTGTGTTAATCTAATCCATTTTCGAGCTCCTTGTTTTCTTCACATTTAAGTCTTGTAGTAGTTTCAGAACAAAAGTCACAAATGTCTGACCTAGGTTGTCTGAATGCAAAGTTCAATGTTTTGGACTTACAATATGCATGATACTTCGTATTAACTTGACTGTCATATTTTTCCGGGCAGTCCTCTTCAAAGAGGGTGAAATAATATCATGATATTTAAATTTGGGTTGCTCAATATTTGTACTAAATAATGTGAATCTGCGGGAGGAATTATTGCTAAATACTCCTTAATACACTCCTAAATTTCCCTACCTATTTTATGGGGTCTATTTTCATGCTTAAGCCTTCCTTATTCACAGCTATGACCTCGCAGAACTATCTTCTGCACATTTCTTAAACGCTCTTCAGAAATGTTCAGCACACGAAGAAGCAATTTTCTGCAGACAGACACTCTACAACCTTGGTCAAAAAATGAATACACCCATACATTTTCTGTTCTAGTCTTGAGCATCTTTTTTATTTCTTTAACATCCTGTCTCTCCATACATCCTGAGACAAATGCTTTCAGTTGAGATTTACCATCACAACGATAAAAGAGACTGAATATTGTGCTAGGATCTCACTGGATCTTGCCTGTCACTAATGCACTACGTTCTTTTGGACAACATCGATCTACAGGCTTAAACTTTTTTGCGCTCACAACCATTCCTTTCTTGTTTCTATAACTTTTGTCACTGTTTCTTCTCTTCTTTTTATCTGTAAAGTCATTTTCGGAGTTACTACCCCTCACTTCCTCATTATATCACACAACTTCACACACAGCGCAATTCACAATCGACACATAACCTATACGCGGTAAACAAGGTGACGACTGACTGTTATCCACTGCTTTCTTAATATGATTTCTTAACCTACATGAAAGATATCGAGCTGAAATTTTCAGGGCGAGTAATTCAAATGTGGAGGTGTCGATGTAGTGCTTTGACGGAAAAAGGGCGTAAAGCCAATTACGCCCATATTTTATTTATCATACTCCTTTATTGAAATAAACGGTTGTAGTTCTGTCGTTAGTTGCATTAAGAATTACCTCTTATTTCTTGATGGTGACAAGTTTCGGACACCTACGTCCAATTTTCTGACCATCCGTATCGTAAGTGTGACAATACAGGCGATAGCCTATTAACAAAGTCTGCCCCTGCAATGCACTACGTGCCGCTTTGACCATCACTGCAGGGGCAGTTTTTGTAGATAGGCTATCGCCTGTATTGTCTCATCTACGATACGGATGATTGGAAAATGGACAAAGGTGCCCAAAACTATGTGCCATCATAAAATAAGAAAGATACTCCTCAATGCAACTTATGATGGAGGTACAACCATTTATTTCAATTATAAAACAAGTAGCGGACCTATTTTTCGCCTACAGCCATGCTGCAAGTTCGTGAAGACCACAATGTTTGAGATGAAATGAAGATTCCATTTGCTAAAATCAGAGTTAGGCTACAAGGTTCAAGAAGAAATTGTAAAAAGTACGATCTATGTATCGTTGTCTGGGAAGGCACACGAGCAAAAGAAAACGATTGTTGGCTAAGAGAAAGCTAAAAGTTTGTCAAATCTATACTTTTAATAGGGCTATTTTAAGTAGTAGAGAAGATGATAGTCGAAAGTGCACCAATTTTAACTTATTCATGCAGAATGTGGTTAACGGTGGTAATAGTCTGGGGGCATCAAAGTTTCTTACACCACATGCTACTTGCCACCGGAGGAGGGTTCAACGATTAGACGCAGACATGCCAAAGAAACACGAAGAATGTTCTAGATGAGAGGAACCGAGAGATTGAAACACGAAATCGATGAGATTGCACCCGCCTGACGTACTCAGGCTAGATCAAATCAAAACACACTTTTTTAATACGAGCTCTCAGCCTCTATAAATTCCTTAAAAGAAGTGCTTTCCTGTTTTTGGTCATTTTTTTCAAGAGAACATAATGTTAGGTATATGCAGCTAATATCAGCGCACATTTGATAACTGTTATTCCAATTACGCTAATGCTTAGCTGAGGTGGCTTCTGGACCCGACGATGGCCTGAACGTAGACCGAAATTTATCGTGTCTAGTAAAATCTATCTTTACAAACGTGTTTTGCATAAGGCAGTTCTTAAAACTTATTAAACACACTGCGATGAGTACAACAGTTAGCTAACAATGAAGCCCACTCGATAACTGGTGCATTACTATTATCGTGGTATTGAAAGTAATTTTCTCTGATCTGTAAATGAAGTTAGTCGTAAACAAAAGAAAATTCCATGCCGACTTTTTTAAAATAAATTACTGATTGTGGTGCGCTAGTCATCACCAGAATTCCTCTTCTTTCAATAAACACGCTGGTGTTGGTCTGTGCTCCGAAACTGATAATCTGTTAACAATAATCTATCCATTTTACTAGTTATTGAGCTCGGTGGCTTTGGATTGTGTTATTTTAAGAAATACACCAACCAGCCATTATTAAGTATTTTTATTTATGCCAGTACGCGTTTCGGGCTTTCACGCATCTTCAGTTGGCGTAATACAGATTTGAATCTTGAGTAAGTACATCGTTAAAACATCGACAGCAATTTGGATGCTGCAGTTGGCTATCTACTCTACTTGTTATTAAACGCGAGAATCGGAATAACAACAAGCAGAGTAGAAAGCCAACTGCAGCATCCAAATTGCTGTCGATGTTTTAACGATGTATGTACTGTGTGTATTACACCAACTGAAGATGAGTAAAAACCCTAAACGTGTATTGGCATGAATAAAATTACATAAAAAGTGGCTAGTTAATGTTCTTCTTAAAATAATGATACTCTGTCAATAATAAAGAAGTGCGACTTGGACTTTTGTATTACATACCTTGCGATATCAGTGACTGTTTCTCAATTGACATTACGTCTAATTTAATTTGTGCAACTTTATCGGGTACGTTACCGTAATAAAGGCGGTTTTAAAAAGAAGGTACGTGATAAAACTTAACGCCAGCGCTTGTCCTTCTATTCTTGGGTGTCATCAAACTTGGCTATCAAACTGGATGCCTCCATCAACGGAGTGAATCACTATCGATAGTGCCTTGCGCCGTCGCTTCGCAAGGCAGTGTCCAGAACTTCGTTGCAGACCAAAGCTGCATTACACGTGAAGATTTTTTTTCGCCAGTCTTTTGACTGGTTTGATAGGGCTTGACACGACTTCTCTTGTCCCAATTTCTTCATGTCGGAGTAGCACTTATACCTATCTTTGTCAATTATTTGTTGAATATATTCTAGTACCTGTCCTTCAGTACAGTTTTTGCCATCTGCGGCTTCCCCTACTACGATGGAAGTTATTTTCTGATGTTTTAACACGTTCTATAATCCTATTCTTCCTTCTGGTAATTGTTTCGATACATTTTTTCGCTCGCTGATTCTGCCGGCAACCATCTCATTTATTATCTTACCATTTCACTTATCCTCCCAATTTACTTTTCTTACCAGTTAACTTATCTTACCTGTTCACACCACGTCTCAAACGCATCGATTCTCGTGTTTTCGTGGTTTCCCACAGTCCATGTTTCGCTTCCATACAGTATTGTGCTCCAGACGGTACACTTGCAGAAATTGCTTCCTCAAATTGAGGCTGACACTAATAGATATTTTTTTATGAATTTTTTTATTCCTGTACTAGTTTGTTTCAAATCCTTTCTTCGTCCGTCCTGTTTTACATTATTCGCATGGTAGTAGAATTTCTTAACTTTGTGCGCTTCATAGTCCCGAGTTTTGACTATAATCTATCGTTAATCGCATTCCTGCCACTTTTCATTACTTTTCTCTTCTGCGGCTTACTATCAATCTGTATTTTATACTCAGAAGGCGGTTCATTCCGTCCAACAAGTCCTGTAATTCTTCTTCAGTTTCACTGAGAACAACAATGTCGTCAGTTAATCTTATCATTGTTATTTTAATGCCACTCTTCAACGTTTTCTTTATTTCCATAATAGCTTCTTCGACGTACAGGTTGAAGAGTAGGGAAAAAGACTGCATCCCTTCCGCAAACTCTTTTTA
Organism: Schistocerca piceifrons; assembly: GCF_021461385.2. Taxonomy (NCBI): domain Eukaryota; kingdom Metazoa; phylum Arthropoda; class Insecta; order Orthoptera; family Acrididae; genus Schistocerca; species Schistocerca piceifrons. The sequence continues at coordinate 448,711,453 of NC_060138.1, read as the reverse complement.
ATCCGAGCACTCCATCTCTGGGCCTTCTATTACGTATTCTTATAATTTCTCCTTCTTGATTCACGTACGTACTGTGCATTTCTTATCTTTCCCTCTAGCTTACATACATTTTTCTGAGAAATTCGAACACGTTGGTAACATATGTGAATCAGTATTGTAACGTTCTTTAAAAATAATCTTTTGATTAAGTTCAGTGAATGGATACAAACTAGCGTTACCGTGTAGCGTGTTGTAACTGCAAGTGGTGCGCTTAATCTGTGCTACTGTTAGCAAAAACTTCATACGAACTCGATTTGGCAACACAACTCCCAATACAGATAAAGAAATAGTCACTGCAAAGTTCAGGCCCCTAGGAACTGAATCCTCTGGCCCTGTTCAAAACTGACAACTTTGGCCTCTGTGCACATAACAAAAAATTAAATTGTCTTACATCTAAATCAGCGATATACTCTGGCCTCTCATAAAATATATACTAGCTAGAGGCTCAGCTGTGTGCAGTGCTGGTCGTAATGCTTTGAAATGTACATGAAATTCTTTTGCCTGACAAATGAAAACATTTAAGAAAAATCTAACGTCTTTGAAAAACATATGACCTGGAAGGGAGGCGGTTCTGAGTGTAGTTAATTATTAATACTAACTTTTTTTAGTGAAACTGCATTCCATTTTAAGTCTGGCTTTTCAAAACATCTGACACTCGAAATCACATTAGTCAGAAAAATTTCATCCTTTCTACCAATTGATTCACGAACAATGAGCTTTGTACAGCAAGTATTATCTAACCTCACTAAAAAAAGCGTATACACAAATCATCAAATTACATATACTTGTGTCAATAACCTTAGACACATTATACATTACAAAGGTGAAATATCTAACTGGCCTTTACATTAAATCAGTTCAGTTTACGTACATTCCCCCCATGAACCATGGACCTTGCCGTTGGTGGGGAGGCTTGCGTGCCTCAACGATACAGATTAAGCCGTTCCGTAGGTGCAAACACAACAGAGGGGTATCTGTTGAGAGCCCAGACAAACGTGTGGTTCCTGAAGAGGGGCAGCAGCTTTTCAGTAGTTGTAGGGGCAACAGTCTGGATGATTGACTGATCTGGCCTTGTAACACTAACGAAAACGGCCTTGCTGTGCTGGTACTGCGAACGGCTAAAAGCAAGGGGAAACTACAGCCGTAATTTTTCCCGAGGGCATGCAGCTTTACTGTATGGTTACATGATGATGGCGTCCTCTTGGGTAAAATATTCCGGAGCTAAAATAGTCCCCCATTCGGATATCCGGGCGGGGACTACTCAGGAGGACGTTGTTACCGGGAGAAAGAAAACTGGCGTTCTACGGGTCGGAGCGTGGAATGTCAGATCCCTTAATCGGGCAGTAAGGTTAGAAAATTTAAATAGGGAAATGGGTAGGTTAAAGTTAGATATAGTGGGAATTAGTGAAGTTCGGTGGCATGAGGAACAAGACTTCTGGTCAGGTGAATACAGGGTTATGAATACAAAATCAAATAGGGATAATGCAGGAATAGGTTTAATAATGACAAAAAATAGGAATGCGGGTAAGCTACTACAAACAGCATAGTGAACGCATCATTGTGGCCAAGATTGACACGAAGCCCACGCCTACTACAGTAGTACAAGTTTATATGCCAACTAGCTATGCCGATGACGAACAAATTGAAGAAATGTATGATGAAATAAAAGCAAGTATTCAGATAGTCAAGGGAGACGAAAATTTAATAGTCATGGGTGACTGGATTTCGGTAGCAGCACAAGGGAGAGAAGGAAACGTAGTAGGTGACTATGGATTGGGGGTAAGAAATGAAAGAGGAAGCCGCCTGGTAGAATTTTGCGTAGAGCTCAACTTAATCATAGCTAACACTTGGTTCAAAAATCTTAAAAGAAGGTTGTATACATGGAAGAAACCTGGAGATACTGACATGTTTAAGATAGGTTATATAATGGTAAGACAGAGATTTAGGAACCAGGTTTTAAATTGTAAGGCATTTCCAGGGGCTGATGTGGACTCCGACCGCAATCTATTGGTTATGAACTGTAGATTAAAACTAAAGAGAGCTGCAGAGAGAGCAGTAGGGAACGATTGACAAAAAGGGTGGAAGAAAGACAGTAGAAAAAGAATGGGTGGCTTTGCGAGATGAAATAGTGAAGGCAGCAGAGGATCAAGTAGGTAAAAAGACGAGGACTAATAGAAATCTTGGGTAACAGAAGAGATGCTGAATTTAATTGATGAAAGGAGAAAATACAAAAATGCAGTAAATGAAGCAGGCAAAAAGGAATACAAACGTCTCAAAAATGAGATCGACAGGAAGTGCAAAATGGCTAAGCAGGGATGGCTAGAGGACAAATGTAAGGAATTAGAGGCGTATATTACTAGAGGTAAGATAGATACTGCATACAGGAAAATTAAAGAGACCTTTGAAGAAAAGAGAATCACTTGCATGAATATCAAGACCTCAGATGGAAACCCAGCTCTAAGCAATGAAGGGAAAGCAGAAAGGTGGAAGGAGTATATAGAGGGTCTATACAAGGGCGATGTTCTTGAGGACAATATTATGGGAACGGAAGAGGATGTAGATGAAGATGAAATGGGAGATATGATGCTGCGTGAAGAGTTTGACAGAGCACTGAACGACCTAAGTTGAAACAAGGCCCCAGGAGTAGACAACATTCCATTAGAACTACTGATAGCCTTGGGAGAGCCAGCCCTGACAAAACTCTACCTTCTGGTGAGCAAGATGTATGAGACAGGCGAAATACCCTCAGACTTCAAGACGAATATAATAATTCCAACCACAAAGAAAGCAGGTGTTGACAGATATGAAAATTACTGAACTATCAGTTTAATAAGCCACGGCTGCAAAATACTAACACGAATTCTTTACAGACGAATGGAAAAACTGGTAGAAGCCGACCACGGGGAAGATCAGTTTGGATTCCGTAGAAATGTTGGTACACGTGAGGCAATACTGACCCTACGACTTATCTTAGAAAATAGATTAAAGAAAGGCAAACTTACGTTTCTAGCATTTGTAGACTTAGAGAAACCTTTAGACATTGTTGACTGGAATACCCTCTTTCAAATTCTGAAGATGGCAGGAGTAAAATACAGGGAGCGAAAGGCTATTTACAATTTGTACAGAAACCAGATGGCAGTTATAAGAGTCGAGGGGCATGAACGGGAAGCAGTGGTTGGGAAGGGAGAGACAGGATTGTAGCCTATCCCCGATGTTATTCAATCTGTATATTGAACAAGTAGTAAAGGAAACAAAAGAAAAATTCGGAGCAGGAATTAAAGTCCATGGAGAAGAAATAAAAACTTTGAGGTTCGCCGATGACATTGTAATTCTGTTAGAGACAGCAAAGGACCTGGAGGAGCAGCTGAACGGAATGGACAGTGTCTTGAGAGGAGGATGTAAGATAAACATCAACAAAAGCAAAATGAGGATAATGGAATGTAGTCGAATTAAGTCGGGTGATACGCGGGAATTAGATTAGGAAACGAGGTGCTTAAAGTAGTAAATGAGTTTTGCTATTTGGCTCTGAGCACTATGGGACTTAACATCTAACCTAACGACAGCACACAACACCCAGTCATCACGAGGCAGAGAAAATCCCTGACCCCGCCGGGAATCGAACCCGGGAACTCGGGCGTGGGAAGCGAGAACGCTACCGCACGACCACGAGCTGCGGACAGTTTTGCTATTTGGGGAGCAAAACAACTGATGATGGTCGAAGTAGAGAGGATATAAAATGTAGACTGGCAATGGCAAGGAAAGCATTTCTGAAGAAGAGAAATTTGTTAACATCGAGTATAGATTTAAATGTCAGGAAGTCTTTTCTGAAAGTATTTGTATGGAGTGTAGCCATGTATGGAACTGAAACGTGGACGATAAACAGTTTGTACAAGAAGAGACTAGAAGCTTTCGAAATGTGGTGCTACGGAAGGATATTGAAGATTAGATGAGTAGATCAGATAACGAATGAGGAGGTATTGAATAGAATTGGGGAGAAGAGAAATTTGTGGCACAATTTGACTAGAAGAAGGGATCGGTTGGTATGACATATTCTGAGGCATCAAGGGATCACCAATTTAGTATTGGAGGGCAGTACAAAGGGTAAAAATCGTAGAGGGAGACCATGAGATGAATACACCATACAGATTCAGAAGGATGTAGGTTGCAGTAGGTACTGGGAGATGAAGAAGCTTGCACAGGATAGAGTAGCATAGAGAGCTGCATTAAACTAGTCTCTGGACTGAACACAATAACAACGTACATTCTGCTGTTACTCAACAATTACAAATTGTTAGCCAACTCATCAACACTAATCTAACACTTAGTGACTTCACAGAGCACACCACAAAAACTGCCTACTCCAACATCTTTACCTCACAGATAGCTACCTACTACTGTGTGCCAAGTGCTCTCTTATTCCAACACAGCCGTTACGGCGCCTTCCACGACCACCAGCGGCGTACGTCGGCCTACATAATGTCATCCCAAAACAGCAGGGAACCTCCACCTTGCTGCACTCGCTGGACAGTGTGTCTAAGGCGTCCATCCTGACCAGGTTGCCTCCAAACAAGTCTCCGACGATTGTCTGGTTGAACTTGACCATAACCTGACCACCACGTTCCAACAGTCAAAAAAACTCATTGTGAACAACGATCGCAACATCTCCTAATGGTTCAGTTACCCGACGGAAGAAAACCAGTCCTTGTTCACGAAACTATTTGAAAACCTTTACGAGGTCCTCATACTCGAAAAATTTCTGCGAATTAATTCCTCGATTGTCTGCACGTAATAACTTACTTCAATACACGCAGTTGTGGTCGCATTTAAGTTGTTTAGTTTCGTTTTCAGATGTCCGGTTTCGATCTTCTAAGAGATTATCTTTAGACCTTACGTTCCTTGATTACTGTAGAAGTAGTTGTCGTGGAGCAGATCCATCTGTGCTCCTACTCCTGTTTCTGCTTTGGTTCATTCTCCTACTCTTGTTATTGCGGGGATTTATATACTAATTCGTTTTAGTCGAATATTAGAGACTTATAAGTGTGGTTGGTTTTTTCTTTTGATTGGTGAGTATATTTATGGCGGGCTTGGGAGCTAATTTTACGTTTGGTTTCAAAAGGATTATTGCTCTTTCTACTGTAAGACAACTTGGTTTAATAATGAGAATTTTGGCTATAGTTTATCCAGAGCTTTCTTTCTCTCATTTGTTAGCTCATGCTTTATTTAAGGCGTTGTTATTTGTGTGTGCAGGTTCAATAATTGATAATTTAAAGGATTCTCAGAATATTACTTTTATGGGTTCTATTGTTTCTAGTTTGCCTTTTTTGGCTGGATTTTATTCAAAGGATTTAATTTTGAGATGGCCTGTTTAAGGTGAATTAATTGTTTAATTTTTTTCTTTTGTTTTTTCTAGCGGTGTGGAGAATTTTTCCTATAACAGTTCCAAAAAATTTTGTCTGTGCATTGACGTCTGTGGTCGATGTCGAGGGCTTTCCTTCCCGGTCAGTATCATCCAAGTCTGGGCGGCCTTGGTCAAACTGTTGACACCATATCACTACTACCGGAAGCGACGCTGCATAGAGACCATACACCGCCACAATTTCACGGAGAAACTGTTTGCAATTTAGATGTTTTGCCCACAAGAATCATACTTTCCTACGTACTTCGCCCTCTTGGGCACGACTGGTGTTGCCGCGTGGTTCCACGCCCACATTGCGATGCATCGGTTATCCGTACCGCTGCAGAACTGCGTTTGCGGGAAACCCGAAACACCTGCTCTCTTCTGGAATGAGCCACTCTCGATGCACCGCGGTCTTAACGTGGGACGACACGGGTAGCGTATGTTTCGGAGTCTCATCATGTGGCTGTTGTAAACCTGTTGGCTGTAATGGTCTATTAGATCGCTCTCGTGCTTCTGTAGTTTTTAGGTTTATTAATCTTCAAACATCGACTGAACGTAAATGCAGAGTTTTACATAAAAATGACTTTAATGGGTGGACGCACACCGACATTTTTGTGTTTTAAAATAGTTTGGAGAACCCCCTTTATTTACCTTACCCTGCCGCCTTCTTTATCTTTACCCGTTATTGAGATGCCTACTACTCACAAATTACGTAGACAGCTTATGTAAATCTCGTCTGCACTATATTCTATTATCATTTTGTTAATATATATAGATTTCGCAACGGTATATTTCAACCAGCACAATTAGCCTTCATTCAAATTTCAGTATTATATAATTGTTCATGTAAGCGGTTTCCCGCTTTGAGTTCCACAATGTAGGTGCACTCCCGTTTCTTTATGCTTTTTATTATTATTTATTATCACAGTTGTATTTATTTTAATTAACTTATTTACTGTTTGCGAATATATCTAATAAGTAAAGGTTGTCAATGGGCATCTTTATTGCCCTCCTCTTATTACTATTAATTTTAGCCGTGCAGCTTGATCAGATCCCGTCTCTTCTTAACTGTAATGTATATGTATTTCCTCTTTTTATGTAATACGATACATTACTACCGTGCCATCTAGCTTTCACCTATTTTCTCCTCCACCCCTACCCTATAACATAAATTTCGTTTTTATTTTTATAGTAATTCTCTGACTTTTATATATACTGAAACAATGTATTTTATGGTATTTGCCGTATAACGTCCTATTTGATGTGCTTTGTTTTTCAGTAATTTTACATCTCTATGTAGCTTGTCGAATGCGTTCAGCGCTACCTCGTGCTACTATTCATGCCACCTGGTGGCCATGTTACTTTGTACGTAGCTTCGTATTTTCTTACTAATTTCTACTCTGATGTTCATTCTTGCTCGTAAAGCTATACTGCGTGTATGAAACTTCCTATCTCCTTTGCTCGTGAAGCTATTCTGCGTGTATGAAACTTCCTATCTCCTTTGTTATGTTTATTTTAATTTATGTTGTAAATCTTTGCCAAATTTATTATTTGGCAATTAATTTTTTTAAAAAGCTGTGTCCCTCATGGCTTTCGTAGCCTTCCTGCAAGTCTGAAGATGAGATTACTCGAAACGCGTCAGTAAAGTTGAGTTGCTGACCATCGGGTGAGTAAAATTTTTCTCCATTTGTTCCACTGAAAAAATAGTAATATCGTAAAATGATGTTCTTCTTTCTCGTTCAAGGGTAGCACACAATGGAGTAGATAAAAATAAATCCTGTGGGGGTTTACAATACTCGAAATTAAGTAATAGTGAAGGTAAGGCAGCCGATGTCGATCCTTCAGTCATCATATTCAAGCTAGCTGCAGAACATCAGGTGTATACAAAACTTGCATGTAATAAGATGTACGTGCGGAATTCGTAGACCGGTACTGATCTATTATCCTCACTATTGATGTCCGCAAGAATTTTTGGTTCACTGTTCGCAAGAAAAATGCACTCTCACGTTCTTTCGAAGTTGCGTAAAAATCCCCACAGTAAATGTGCTCACTCTTCTCCCAGCGACGTCTTTGTTTTGAATCATTTTGAGCCCTGTAAGCCTTTCTTCGCGGCGTGGAATAGATCTACCACGCCGCGCTGAGTGGCCGCCTGGTTTGAGGCGCCATGTCACGGATTGCGCGGCCCCTCCCTCGGGCGTGGGTTATGCGTGTTGTCCTTAGCATAAGTTAGTTTAAGTAGTGTGTAAGTCTAGGGGCCGATGACCTCAGCAGTTTGGTCCCTTAGGCAGTCACACACATTTGAACATTTGAGATCTACCATGGTACCTTTATATGGGGTCGATTGCAGGCTGATTCAATGAAAGGGTTCTAACATCTCTTCATATCAATCATTCGATCATTACGGTCATAATAATGCCGTGAGGAATCATTACGGAGGGATCTGCTTGCTTCCATGTAGCAGTCTAAGAAATAGTAGACAGCCACTGAAACGAAATAATGTTAATGGTGTGCCTCTGGGCATTCTGCCGAGTCGTTATTTCTTCTATTTCTCTCTGTTTTTTGTTATGGTTTTAGGACGCAAAACTGCTACGGTCATTAGCACCCGGTCTGTGGCTTAGGAATAGGTAAAAAAACCCAAATTGGAAATCAGTAGCAATGGGAGCGAAACTCAGAAAGTGGGGAAACTAAAAAGCAGAAGGAAAGCTTAGATAACCACTATGAAAGGGGGGATTGTTTTCCCCAAAAAGAGCTTCAAATGACCGACGTCATCTCACTGACACAATAAACTCGAGAACGCGATCGGCTGAGCGCGTGTCATCTGCTAAAATGGGAGATATATCAGGCGACAGCTGTAGACGGGCGCGTAACGGAGTAAAATAGGGGCACTCAAGTATAAGGTGTCTCACCGTCCGCAGTTGAGAGCAGTGGGGACAAAGCGGGGGAGGATCGCCACTTAACAGATGTCGATGGATAAAAAGACGTTTTTCGTTCTCTCTTTAAGCCGATATCACGTCTAACTGCTGTAATTAGTCGAGGTAGAGGGTTGTACCGTGCGCGATTATAAAACTGTTAGTAAGCTAGACATACTCATGTCTAGCTTACTAACCGTTTTATAATCGCACGCTATAGAAGATGGGAAGCGATTTATCCGCCAAGGACGTGAGTCTAGTGCGCCACCCATTCAGTCGCATGCTGGAGGAAGGACTGGTGTAGAAATTTCCTTTTCGGCTATGCGGAAATTAAGTGCCATGCTTCTTGACAGAGCGTAGGGGAACGATGCGGGAGATCCTCACCGCCGTACTAGGCAAGGTCTTAATGGAGGTGGTTTGCCGGTGCCTTCCTCCGACCGTTGTGGGGATGAATGATGATGATGATGAAAACGACACAACAACACTCAGTCATCTCGGGGCAAGTGAAAAATCTCTGACCCCGTTGGGACTCGAACCCAGGACCCCGTGCTCGGGAAGCGAGAACGCTGCCGCGAGATCACGAGCGGCGGACCAATTTGCCGTGGATCTTGTAAACTAGTTAACCAATATGACGAACCTTTGGAAAGGAATCGACCAATTATTTCCTACCCTATTCTTATCCAGTTCACCGTCTCTAATGACATGGTCATCTATGGAACGATAAATGCTAATCGTTTCGCCTTCCTTCAGAGGGCGATCCTATCGATAGTAGGAATGTTCTCTCTGCTATTACTACCAAAAACAGCCATTCAGGATAAAGTACTACGCAAGTTCAAAAACAAGGAACATGCTTGACGAACGAAGTTGTCAGTGAGATAAGGTGTGAACAGGTTTCGTCGGTAGACTGTCTTCTCTCACTGAGCGGAGCATATGAAATAGGCGCGCTTATGAAAGTTAAAAAAGTGTTCTGGACGAAACGAAGGCTTACAGAAGAAGAAAAGTGGAGGAAATAGCCTCTTGAGTGGATTCCGAAAACCGTCTCAGGGTGTGTACGCACCTGCTTTCCTTTTTGTCTCTTCGTGTCATGTTTTGCGACTAATCATTTTATTTACACTGCCGAAAGGTAACTGAACCCTGACAAATCTTTGCCAACCATACAATACAATAATTTTGGTAGAATTACCTCTTGTAACAAGCTACTTCACTATAGGCGTTAACCACAGGCCCTGGTTTAAAACTACTACGTCTGCACACGTAATATTACCAGCTTTCGATCCCACGTGACCCCGTTCTTATCACGGTATTACAACATTATGAAAAGACTTATTTTTAATCTATTCAGTTACTTCACTCTTTGAAACACTGAATTAGCTATTCGTTCGTATAACCTTTCAAGCATTTGACTCAGAACCACTCCTACGCTTATTTAACTAAACGAGGATCACATGGGATATCAAACGAAATCTATGACTGGGAGGAGGATTTTTTGGTAGGAAGGACTTCTTCCTCTTCTCCCTGGGCCTTTTCCCGTATCGTATCAGAGCGGGCACTGTTATGGACGCATTTGGCATGGTTAATTTAAGGGGTGGTCGGATTCCCTTTCTGTCGTCACCTCGTTGTCCGCCCCCCCCCCCCCCCCTCTCCTGGGAAGGAATACGTGTACCCCAGCCGTCTGCGTTTAGTGTTATTTATGTAAAAGTGAACTAACATTTCTTCTGATTATGTGAGAATCGCGTAAGTGAGGCGGGAGCTTGATACCAGCCTGATGTCCACCTGGGGCGATGAGGGAAACCTCCGACGCACCCTCACCGTTGCATAGGTAAAACAAATTATATTGATTCATACAGGCGCCATTTGACTGCACCAGTGTTGTATTAATTCATATTGCACCGCATTAATTTAATCTGAGAGGATGGCGGAAAAATTAAGAAACAATATACCTTCATATTTCTTGCATCATCTCTCTTGTTTTAATGCTTGTAACATAGCTCTTCCTTTCTCGTTTGGCGCTTGTGTACGGATGTATCTTGCGAAATAAGTGGCTAACAAATGAAAAAAGGAAGAAAAGTATTTAATTTCTACGATTTTCAAGTACACGCGTTCGCCTCTATGTGCACCAAGAACCACGAAGCCAATTTTCGGATGCACGGAACAATCTTTAAGAAGACGACTGCCGTGTCGTCATCGACATTGTCGTACTACGAGAGAGAAGAGGTAAATATATTGATAGGAAGAGAACCCTCTAAATTCATCATTTCTAGTTTATGTTACAGAAGATTGAAAGTAGTGCCTGTCGTCATGTCCTGCATGGTGCTTGTAAAAGAAAAACTATCGACAGATGTTGTCTATTGTGATGTCGTACCTCTCGTCAGATTAATTGTGTTTTTTACACACCAGTCCTTAATCCATGAAGTATCCTACCACTACGGTATCAGCCCATCACAACTGGAATCAATCAACTCATTCTACTATCTGGGTGTAACAATTAGTTTATAAAATTGAATGGTCACGTAGCCTCACTTGTAGATAAAGCAGGTGATAGACTTGGGTTCGTTAGCAGAATACTGTGGAAATTCACTCAGTCTACAAAGAAGATTGCTTACAAATCACTTGCGCGAATCATCATAGAATATTGCTTAAATGTGTGGGTCACATACCAGAGAGCACTGATGGGAGAAACTGAATGTTTAAACAGGTCACATGGTAGGCTGACCCGCAGGAGAACGATGCTAGGATGCCGAAAAACATGAACTTGTAAGACGCTTGACGATAGACGCAAACTGTTCTCCGAAAGCCTAGTTACGAAGTTTCAAAAAACAGTATTAGGTGAGGACCACGAAGACTAATTATAATGCGCACAGAGGCATTTCAGCGAGCATTCTTCCTGTGCTCCGTACGGGAATGGAACAGGACACAGTCGTTTTGTACTACCACACTTAACCGGACTTTTTCGTATGCCAGGTGACCTGAATGAAAAGAACGTGGCCCAGTTACCGGGCAAGATAAATACTGGCAGGCCACTGGGCGGCGGCGCGGTTCCTTCCGTCCCTTTACGACGAACCTGCACATATCATCAGTAGGGAAGTCGAGCGAAACCTACTGTACTTCGACGTGAACCAGGCTGCAATTAAAGCCACTAATCTACATTTCGGGAGAAAGTTTTCACACGAAATGAAAGATTGGAAATTTTGTCCTCAATTAATATATTCTGAAACTTAGGTGAACAAGTATCACTGCCAAGCCCGTTCTAGTCTTAACACAGTAACTCACAATCCCTTTCACTCACGTTAGCAAGTTTATGGTGTTGCATTTCCCGAAAACGTAATAGCTACAAAAATACTGATTGTTTTTGATTGATAATGCTCGCCAAATATTAAGTCTGTCGGTACCAAATGCAGTCACAGTTTTTAGCCACCGACCTGATCAATACGCCAAGCGGAATATATGTCTTTTTTTGTCACAAAATTCACTTAAAAATTCCAAAGTTTCTACACGCCCATCGGAATAATTATGCCGTCACTTTACCACACTTTTGATGTATGAAACACTGCTAGATCGGGCAACTTATCGTTTCCATCGGAACTACTACTACACACGTCCGAATTGTTTCGTGGCTAGGGTCCCAATACTCTAAGTCTTCTCTACCAGCAGAGAAAGGCGCGCGAAGTATATTGCTTTACCATTGGTCAGTTTACTCAACAGCCAATAGCAAAACAACATCCTCCTGCGTCAATCCGCTCTTTTCATCAATAACCAATCGCAAAATAGTAAACCTAACGACTGCACTTTTTACCGACGTAATTGTCTAATATGCTGAAGTTTTGCTTATGCATAAAGTTATTTACTATTGTTATTTATACCTGAATTAACTTTCCCTTTACCATAAACATACTTTACAAATCTATTGTACAAAAATCCCCTTTGTCCATATCCATACTTCCTCGAAATGTTCCCACACTAAATCCTACTACATAACACGTTAAACAATTACCTTCGTATTAACCTTCAATCACACTCAAGCATCATTCATACTGCTAAAACACATTTATAACATTTTACATACACAAAAAGACGTAATAACACTTTATGAAAATACTAGAACAGTTTATGAAAAACATTCAATTACTTTAGTGAACTCTCGAACTCTCGAAACTAAAATTACAGTCCCCCTACCCAATATTATCCTCTATCGGCTGATACATTAACTACGTGCGCGTCCAGTCTCGCGTCACCATCTGTCACTATCCAGCTGTGAGACACATCTCCCAGTTAACCGCCTCCAAGGCAGGATCGTTAGACGGCGCTACGCCTCAACTGGAATCTCATTTTATTATTCTACCCAGTACCACACCGTGGGAAGGCGTAGACTACGATCCTACTTGCGGGGAGCTGCTAATTTGAATGGTTACTGGGGGAAAGGTGATTGAAATAGCAACACAAGTACAAGATTCAGAAGCTGACACAAAGAAATATTCAACTTTTCGTAACTGGGATTCACAGTCACGTAAAATTTTTTGAAAGATATCATGTTTACGCCAGTGACTGTTAAACTTTTTATTTCCACTATTGCAATTTCGGCCTTAGGCCATTATAAAGTGCCGGCCGAAGTGGCCAGTTCCGTTTCAGCCGCGCTCGCGAGTGGCCGCTGTTAACTGTTGCGCTGCACTTCAGTGTTTACATCGCTGTACTTGTGCTTCGCCGAGTGCCGTCCGTCCGTTAATCTCCGTGTTCGTTCCTGTTCCTTGTGATCTGATCGCTCTTTCTGGTCTTGCTGCTGCTACTTGGAATTTCGGTTGTTTAACCGAAATTGCTTCGCTGGATTAACCATGGCTACAAACCTCAGGAAGAATACTCTGGTATTTGCTTTTGACAAAGAATCCCGTCCTGTTCAGCCGACATCCCTGGAAATAGATGACTGGATTACACAGGTAATTGGTCTAAATTCTGAAACCGTTCATACCTGGCAACTGGATCAGGAAAAATACTGTGTTTTTGTCAAGTTAATCAGTGCTTCGACTGTTGATGAAGTGTTACGAAAGTGGGGCTATGAAGTAGATTTTGTGCATAGAAATGGTTATAAAACTAAGGTTTCCATCTATAGAGCGGACATTCATTACAAAACCGTTCGTGTCTTGAATCTCCCCATTGAAATTGAAAATGATAAGATTAAGGAAGCTCTTTTAAACTATGGAGACGTTAAATCAATTGCAAATGAAAGATGGTCGCCTCGCTTTAAACTGCAGTGTTTTAACGGGGTCTGCTGTGTAGAGATGGACGTTAAGACGAATATTCCGTCTCACATAACTGTTTGTGGGTATAAGGCACAAATTGTTTATACAGGTCAGGAAGCTACATGTCATATATGTAACGAAACCGGCCACTTCAGACAGGAATGTCCGCGGCGAACTGTTGTGCTTAAAAGTAATTTGATACAGCGTCAGAAGCTTACCTTAAATGATCTGTTACCAAAGAATAGCCCGGAACAACTGGTTGAGGATGTTAACGCAGCGGGACAAGCTGATGTCTCCCTTCACGATAACAGTCAATTTCCCCCGTTAACAACAAAAGGAAACCCCGTTGCCACTACTCGTGAAACTGAAATGCAACCGAAAAAACGACCTCTGGAGATAACTGATAGTTGTTCAGAGGACGAGCTGTCTTGTCCCACTCCCTCACTTCGCAAGCAAAAACAGTGCGATGAGAAGGCTGAGGAACCTGAAGTCAAAATGCGAATGGAAACTAATGAACAGATAGATAATACACATACGGTACCAGAAAATGGAAGGGGTGTAAGCAGCATTAATTTGCAAGAAACAACAGGTGCAGTAGCCGATTGCAAAGATCAGAATCTATCTGTTAATAAACAAATTCAGGGAGAGCATGCAAAACTGCAGTCTCCATTTGTTTCCCTAGATCAGAAAGTGAGTGAAATTAATAAAGAACGAGGAAGTGGTGGCCAAACTGAAATCACGGTCAACACCTCAGGGCAGGCGCCGGCAACCGAAATTGCTAAAGCGTCTGCTGCTGCTCCAGATAAGCCGCGAAGTAAAATACCGACGCAACCAAATGAGAATGTAGCTCGTAACCAAGGGAAGGGAAAATCCAGTAGGGGCGACCCAAGCCCAAAGAATGTTCAGTCCGAAACGGTCGTACACGAATCACTGGAGGAAAAATCAGAAAGTTTACCAGGAAATCAGTCTGCTTGCGGTACAAGAGAAAACATCAGAAGTAGAAAAAAACGGGACAGTAACTAATAAACTGATTGAAGTGTTATTCCATGTTCAGCCTTCCGAGAAAACTGTTACAGCTTAACTGAACCCTGAACCACAGTAAACTAAATTAGTTCAACAAAACAACTACATAGTGACAGCACAATGACGCAATCTTATTCTGTCACCACTATAAACATAAATAAAATCACGACTGGTTTGAAATTATCGGCCCTTAAGGAATTTTTGTACGAATCTGCGACTGATATTGCCCTGTTACAAGAAGTTCTAATTTCGGATTTGGTAATTCCCGGTTTTGTCAGTTACATAAATGTGTCTCCCGAAACAAGTGTTGGAACAGCTATTTTGGTAAGGGAAGGGATTACAGTAAGCGAGGTGGAACGACTGGAATCCGGAAGGGGAATAGGACTAAATATCTATGATGTGACTATCATCAACTTGTAAGCCCCTTCAGGAAGTTCTCATCGAGCTGACAGGGCACGTTTCTTCAAAGATGACTTGATATACTTGTTAAGGAAATCTCCAAGACAGTTATTACTTGGAGGTGATTTTAATTGTGTTTTAAATCGAAAAGATCAGTTACCTAATTTTAATTTCTCAGGTGAACTAAAACAACTAGTTACTGGTTTAGAGTTAAAGGATATATGGGAAATCAAATACCCCTCCACTGTTGAGTTCACTTATGTCACGGCAACATCACGTAGCAGGATTGACAGACTATATATTTCTAAAAATCTTGTAACTTCCGTGACAAAAGTAGAAACCATTCCTACGTACTTTTCAGACCATTCAAGTGTCTTAGCTTGCATAAATCTAACAAGACAGCCGGTTCGCCGATTCAAGAATCAGTGGAATTTGAACACTTCCTTGTTAGTTAATCATGATTTAGAAGATCTGATTCAAGAAACATGGGCAATATGCCTGCGAGCCCGTAGTTGATATGCCACTGCTATTGACTGGTGGGTTAAAATGGCAAAGCCAAAGTTGAGGAAAGTTCTTATTCAATACAGTGCCCAGAGCGCAAGGGAAATGAAATGCACTATAGAGTATTACTATTCCGTTTTGAGAGATCTATATGATCAAGTCTCAGCAGGTTCCTCACT
The DNA here is from genome assembly GCF_021461385.2 of Schistocerca piceifrons. Classification (NCBI taxonomy): domain Eukaryota; kingdom Metazoa; phylum Arthropoda; class Insecta; order Orthoptera; family Acrididae; genus Schistocerca; species Schistocerca piceifrons. The sequence continues at coordinate 448,695,774 of NC_060138.1, read as the reverse complement.
TCGGATAGCAGACATAAAAAAAGTCAAAGCCAAGTTACTTAATATCAAGAGAAGTCAAATGGAAGGGTTGAAAATAAAATCGAAGGCAAATTCGGTGTCAGCAGATGAAACTGCTTCCCTATATCATTTAGTGAAGCATACGAAAAACGGGAGAAGGACTTTTATTGAAGAAATTCGAACAAAAAACGGCACGATTCTCAGAACCCAGCAGGATATCATGGACGAGATTTATCGCTATTATTGCGAGTTATATTCTGTACATCAAAGTAGTGATGCTTCCTTGGAAGAATTCCTTGACACCCTAGCCCCACAGCTGACAGAAGATGAACACGAAAATTTTCTCGAGGTTGCCAGTGAAGAAGACGTGTATGAGACTCTGTGCGCCTCGCCACCAAAAAAATCCCCAGGACCGGATGGTCTGCCAGCAGAGTTTTACATCCGTTACTGGCCAATAGTAGGTGCGAAAATCACGGACATTGTAAATGAGGTTATTCAGGGTAAAATGATTCCGGCTGAGTTTAAGGAGAGTAAAATTGTTCTGGTGCCAAAAAATAATGGAAACAAAGACTTAAATAATTTTCGTCCAATTTCACTGCTGAATTCTGATTATAAATTAATAGCTAGAATAATAAACAAGAGAATTTCATGCCTTACAGATAAAATTATTAGTCAACATCAGAATTGTGCGCAAGGCAGACCCATTTTTCAAAATCTAGCGGAATTCAGGGATATCATTGCAATAACTTCTGTAACAAACATAAAGTGTGCTTTATTGTTTTTAGATTTTTATAAGGCGTTCGATGTAGTAAACCATGAATATCTTCTACACACATTGAAGAAAATAGGTTTCAACGATAGGGTTATACAGTTGATTAAGAACATAGCAACTGGAATAAATGCTAAAATAGCGGTGAATTGTCAACAATCCAGGCCGATGCAAATACAACGAGGTGTTCCTCAAGGAAGTCCTCTGTCCATGTCGCTTTTCGCAATTTCGCTGGAACCTTTCCTCCGACATGTCCATGTTACATTAAAAGGCTTAACATTATCAGGAAACAAAACAGTTATAAGAGCCTATGCTGACGATATAGGGGTCATTATAAGGAATAATGACGAGGTAACCACGCTAGCAACAGTGATTGATTCGTACTGTAGAGCATCTGGAGCCAATGCAAACGGAAAAAAAGTAAGATGTTAAATCTCAGAGGTTTTGATAATATCAACGTCGAGTGGGCAAAATTAGTCCGACAACATAAAACACTTGGGATCACCCTGACAGCATGCCCTATGAAAATGACTGCTTTAAATTGGAAAGTAGCAGCAGATAAAGTGCAAGGAGCCATTGTAGAGAATTTAACTCGATATATGAACCAAGTTCAAAGAACACAGTATATCAACTCATGCATCCTTGCTAAGGCTTATTATACTGCCCAGCTGTTTCCAATACCGAGAATGATAGCGAGGAGAATAATGTCCAAAATCACAAAATTTTTGTGGAGAGGTGAAGTGTTCAGAGTACCTGCTAAAGTAGCCACTTTAGATCCTAAAAATGGTGGACTAGGATTAACTGATATAACGGATAAAGCCTCTGCTCTTTTTATCAAAAGGCAAGTTAATTTAATAAGAGACTCGCGAGAAAGCATAACCAGCCAACTTTTCGTGATCATTAAACCTCCAAGCCTGCTTCCCCCGATTGACGTGCAGAATATCAACAGTCGCTTACAGCACGTGAGGATTTTCTATGTTGAGTTTAGTTATGTCAGTGTCGAACTCAGGCAGTCCCGACACTTAACATCGAGAGCCATAATGCGGGAACGAAAGAAAAGCGAAGGAAGAAACAAAATAGAACGACAGTTTCCAAACATTGAGTGGACTGAGATTTGGAAAAACATTAGTTCTAATGTGCTCACGTCTAATATAAAAACGTCATGGTACAAGACAGTTAACAACATAGTTAGCACCAATGAAAGACTGCACGCAATCGGACTCTGTGAAACAAATTTATGTCAACAATGCCATCTAGTTGACACAGTAATTCATAGATATACTTGCAGTGGTCACATGAATAGTTGGAAATGGATCCGGGAGCAAATAGCTCTGATTACAAGAACATCCCCTGAGTATATATCGCTGTCATTGATACACAGGCCTGAAGCACGCTATTTCCCAGAAGCAAAAAATAACGCTGTGTACTGGTTGCTGGGAAATTTTGTTAACTACGTCCTTAACAAATTAAGATCCGATAGCATCATAGAGTTCAAGGTACACATGCTGTGTGAGTTCCACAAAATTAGAAGCTATTCGAATCACAAGAAAAAGTTCGGTAATATGCTAAAAATTGTATTTGAAAGAATGGGCATTGGTTAATATAAAAAAGAAGACTGTGTTGACAGTGATGTATTGTAGTTACCTTAAGGATACTATTTTTAAGATTTTACAGTATATTTATGATGTGTGCTTTCTCTATTTCAGAGAGTAGTTTTTTGAAATTTATAAGCTAATGTACAGAACTTATGTGACATTGAGATTGTGTGCCTAATAGTGCCAAACACAAAACATGAAAGGTGCATTATTGGCTTATACTAGAAATTTGGAAATAGACAGTTTTTATAGAAATCTCCTTATCGATTGGTTAAAACCATATTCAATGGCTGGCACATTGCGCTGTTCATTTTTGCAGTGAAAAGACTGATTATATAGATCTGATCACTTCAAATACTTAGATTCACTTAATGTCCAGAAAGTGTAGTTGGAAGGCTAGTCAACTTTATTATATATCTCCTTTCCGCCATTCTCAAGTATTTATGTTTAATTTAATTCTTCTGGTGATTTAGTCAGTAACACAATCTTCTGTTGTCTTTCCTTAATGTCAGCGCAATTGAAATGATCAAACCGCTTTGTTTAAATAACTACATGTATGTTTAAGTTAGAATGTATTTGCAATGTGTAACATTGTTTTTTTTTTAATAAAGGTTTTATAAAAAAAAAAAAAAAAAAGAAGTGGCCGTGCGGTTAAAGGCGCTGTGGTCCGGAACCGCAAGACCGCTACGGTGGCAGGTTCGAATCCTGCCTCGGGCATGGATGTTTGTGATGTCCTTAGGTTAGTTAGGTTTAACTAGTTCTAAGTTCTAGGGGACTAATGACCTCAGCAGTTGAGTCCCATAGTGCTCAGAGCCATTTGAACCATTTTGAACCTATTATCAAGTGCAGATGTTTTGCCTTAAACCATGTCAACTTTATACAATGACAACAACATATAAATGTGTCAGCCTGTATAAAGTTGACATGGTTTAAATCCAAAACATCTACACTTGATAATGGCCTAAGGCCGAAATTGCAATAGTGGAAATAAAAAGTTTAATAGTCACTGGCGTGAACATGATGTCTCTAAAACAAAGATATTCTGAAATTAATACAATGGCTCTGAGCACTATGCGACTTAACTTCTAAGGTCATCAGTCGCCTAGAACTTAGAACTAACTAAACCTAACTAACCTAAGGACATCACACACATCCATGCCCGAGGCAGGATTCGAACCTGCGACCGTTGCGGTCGCTCGGCTCCAGACTGTAGCGCCCAGAACCGCACGGCCACTCCGGCCGGCAAATTAATACAGAACAAGCTTCCACTGACATATGCACATTCACAGCACGACATATACAAATAACGTTCACCTATAATTACACAAGTTTAACTGAGAATACTTCGGAGAGAGAATAATGAACCACGAGAACTAGGTTTCGGCAACAAAAAAGGCGGGTGGCAGACTACGGCGACCCTTTCGTATGGCTGGCGCTGTTGCTCTCCCATAGTATCGCGAACCGACCGAAACGGCGACCGAATCCGAACATCATTATTAGGCTGTGCCTGAATTACGAGTCGTTAAACTGTACTGTAGCATGGAGGAGTGTAACTACCTACAAAAGGCGGTCGCGGATGAGACGGCAGCTGGTGGACCTTCCAAGAAGACGTTGCAGAGAGGGCCGAACCGTCGATGCCAAGGGGTCTTGCTAGTTGGTCGGCACCTCACACGAGTGTGCCCGCAGCCGAAAAAAAGTAGTTCCGGTGCCAATCTGCTGGGTGGTCAACCGGCTAGCCATGGCCCGCTGGACCTAAGAACTCGCCGCTTTCATTTTACACCAGAGGTTTCCTAACCTGGCGCAGTCTCGGCCGTCGGGACGGCGGGCCTTTGTGTGTTCGTGCGAGCCTCAAGACCAAGAAGACGCTACGTTTGAATCTTTTTAACGGCCGCCGTCGTATTCAACAGTTTATTAATTCCTGTCAAAAAGGCCGGCGGCCGAAATTTGTTTACAGATTTCACAGTCCCTATGTATATACGGAATTATTATTGTAAGGCTTCTTTCGTTTATGTAATTATTTATGTGCTTTGATTCGCGGTTGTATCTTTGGATATTTAGAAACAAAATGCAAATTGTGAGTAGAGCAGCTGTTTGTTCCATTATCAAAAGGTCCCGAATCTGCCACCTGATTTCATATTCATTAATGACTTTCGACTCATCTTTTGCTTCGGGCCTTGCGAGGCCGTCCACTCATTTGTCACTGCTCGTAGCGTTCGTGGGAGAGTTCGTAATAATATGTGGTATGGTTTGTATAGTATAGATGCAGAAGATTTCTGCAGGTACAACTTCCTAGGCGTCTCTCGAGTGAAAGGTAACAAAAATCTAAAATTTCCCTCGCTTCAAGCGTTGGTATATTTTCTGTGCGTTACACTATTTTTATGAGGGTATGGGCTATATATTTGCTTTCATGGGGCATACATTTGTTTTACGACACCTGCGAGGCATAACTGCTCTAGACTACCCTCAGCATATTAATGCCTTAACTTCATTATTGAGACATCTTCCTGAGGAACGTAATGTCTAATTAGCAGTGACCGAACACTGTTTGCTTGTGCAACGCAAAAGCAAACGGTAGCGAGAGCGTAATTTCCCGTGAACTTCGGTGTGTTTCGCGATGTGGCGGCGTGTTGCGTCTTCTTGGCAATAGGTCAAAGTGACGTCACTGGCAAGTTGTTCACCTTGCCGCGGGACGAGCCCCCGGTCGCATGACGCCATTCAGCGAAACAACAGGACGCGCTGACCAACTAATAGCAGAGGCGGACGAATATCCAGTTGTTATGTCTTCAGACTGCGCAGGTCGTTCGAACTAACAGCCCGTAATTCAGGAAATGATTTGAAATAAAGCCGTGCGATGAACACAGCGCCACAAATGCACTCGTCAGTCACCGAATGTCGCCAAATTGAACATCTTTCAGCCCCGATATCTAGTTCTTCGTTTCTAAGGGAGTCTATAATGCGAGAGAGATAATTAAAAAATGTTCAGATGTGTGTGAAATCTTATGGGACTTAACTGCTAAGGTCATCAGTCCCTAAGCGTAAACACTACTTAACCTAAATTATCCTAAGGGCAAACACACACACCCATGCCCGAGGGAGGACTCGAACCTCCGCCGGGACTTGCCGCACAGTCCATGACTACAGCGCCTAAGACCGCTCGCCTAATCCCGCGCAGCAGGGATAATTAATCATGGATGAACAACCTTAATTCACATTCATCAGATGCAGAACGTTTTAGATGGCTACTTACACTAGCGGAAAATGATAGACGAACTTCTTTAAACATATAAATGCCACGTTTTCATGGTACACTGACAGAGGGCGCTGAAACCAGCGATCCACAGTGCCGTACTGTGGATGGAGGTGGCACGAAACCCTAAAAGTCCTGTGTTAACGAAAACTGTGGTGGACATATGAGGAAAGCAGAATGCTTTTTCGGCCATAGTAATGGATTAGTAAACGCTACAGCCTTGCGAAGAGGAGTATTGAAGTTGCGAAGAGGAGTATTGAAGGTTTGCGAGCGTGTAACTTCACTCTTGCAAACGCTTAGCCACTCGTTGAATATGAGATGTTGGGTAAGCGATAGCATTGGTATCATTGATCCAAGGTAAGACATGTGCTTGTCTTTGTGGTTCAGGACGACGGCAACATAGCTGTGTTACGTCTCTAATAATTCCACCCAAACAGTGCACACATATGACTTATTGTGCGGAAAAAAATAGTTCAGTGTGATACCCTCTTAGGAATGGGGAAAGGGGTTGAATAGTGATAAAGAAAAAATAAGCATAAACCTTGGAAAACGTAGAGCAATTTGATACAAAGTAGGAGCAGTGTTAACTTACTAATTGGGGGAATTAAGCTAAGAAACTCATTTCAGTCATAGAGAGAGTGCGAAAGAGGGGGAGGTGAAACACAAATCTAATCGAAAATGACCAAGACTGTAGTTTTCTGAGATGATAATGAGATTAATGACTATAATATCCATATAAACATACGTAAATCGAAGACAATGATGTTGTACAGTAGGCGGATCCAAACACGATTTCTAAATTTAAAACTTAGACAAAAGACTCTTGACCGGTGGACAATATTTTACTACGTCGGGAGTAGGATAGATAAAGAAGGCAGATGCAGAACAGACGTAGTAGCAGCGATGGCAGAAGGAGAAAACATCTGAAAACATCTGGATATATGTATCATCAGACAAGAACATATACACACATCAAAAAAGTTTTGCATCATTCCAGTTTCCAGAAATCCTGAAGATAGACGTTGACGGTTCAGAGTTGTTACTAAACTAGGGTGACCAAACGTCCCGGAAAACCGGTTCGTCCCGGTTTTCATCCCTGTGTTCCGGTGTCCCGAAAATTTGTTTCGGGACGCCCAAAAGTCCCGGAATTCAGTTTTTAAATACATTTCGTGAAACTTTCTCAAATTTTTGGGATTTCGCTATATTAAAGGAAATACAACACAAGAAATTAATATATTTTAGCTTATTTGTCTAAAACCTCCATTGTCCCATACTAGTAATCAAAATATCAGTGTTGATACACTCAGGCAATAATTTACTTTGAGCAGTACTTTGGCCAACAAGTAGTAAGTTGTATTATTGTAACAGAGCCATGAAACCGTCCGATTGTCGCGCCACTTACTCACACACTCATTGTCAGAACAGTGTAGTAGTTGATATTTTGTCAGACAAACTGCAATAGTTTTTTCTCATATTAGTGGTATTATTGCTGCAGTACTGTGAAACGCAATGCCGAAACGTGCCTGCGAGTTCAGTGACTGTTATTCCAAGGAATGAAATTTCATTAAGAAACGTCGTTTTGATTACGAAGCAGAGTGTTCCGTATGTAACAGTTTTATTAGTATAAGTCATGGTGGACGTTCCGACACAGTTGATTACATCAGGTCAAAGAAACACATTAACAGATACAGTGCACCGAGCTGCAGTAAAACTCTACAAAATTATTTTGTAAAACATCAGTCAAGTGAAGGACGAAAGTTCGAGCAGCCGAGCTTACACTAGGCTACAACACGACAAAACATCACCAAACTTATAGATCTAGTGATTGTACTAATAAGCTAAACAGCATTATGTTTGATGATGCTTCCATTGCAAAAAAGTTTAGTTCAGCAAGAACTAGTGTCAGCCTTAGTGAAAGGAGTTATTGCTCCCCAGAGTGTAAAGGAAAGCCTTGAATACATCAAAAAGTCTTCTTTCTACGGGATATCCACTGATGCCAGCAATCATAAGGCCACTAAAATATTTCCGTTTGTTGTTCAGTTTTTCGATATTAATCAGGGAATTCAGACCAAACTTTTGAAGGTGAGTTCCCTACCTAATGAAACATCTGACGAAATTTCAAGATTTTGTATGAATACTATCGAAATGTTTGATCTTGAGAAAAATAAATGTGTGGCATTTTGTGGAGACAACACCAACACAAACTTTGGTGGTTTAAAAAGACAAGGCAAATGCAACGTATTTACCAAATTAAAGGCAACATTGCATGAAAACATTGAAGGCATAGGGTGCCCTGCACATATTTTACACAATAGCGTGCAGACATCTGCTGACAGTTTAAGTTGTGATGTTGAAACTATCGTTATGACGGTATACTCACACTTTTACATATATACTGTTAGAACAGAGAGGCTTAACGAGTTCTGTGTTTATGTGGGAACTGAATATATGAATGTAATGTGTCACTCGAAAACTCGCTGGTTATCACTGTTTCCAGCAGTTGAAAGAGTAATCCGCCTGTTTGAACCGTTAAAAGATTTTTTCCTAAATGAAGACAAAGCCCCCAAAATATTGCTTCAGTTTTTCAGTAACCCTTTAAGTGAAGCCTACTTATGGTTCATTCACAGTCAGCTTAGCACTTTGCAGCATGGGATAAAGGAAACTGAGGGAAGCACGAAAAGTGTAATAGAGGTAAATGATGTTTTGAAAAATACTCTGGAAACTGTTACTAAGAGGAGAGAACAGCAGTTCATTTCTTTTAATCTTAAATCTGTCCTTAAAAGAGCAGAAGTATCAGAAGCAGTGGAAAGGAGTTTTAGAGAAGAAGTTAACAAGTTTTATGACACTTGTGTAGAATATCTCAACAAGTGGAGCGCCTCATATTTACCCTCATCGCCGGTGTTCGATTGGATGTTACTGAAGAGAGTGCCAAAATTGGAAAGTGTTGAAGAGACAGTTTCTTATTTGAAGAGCAAAGAAATTGAAATCGATGATTCCATTCTCCTTGATTAGTTCGACATACTGACAAATTTTGTTGAAGAAAGTCCTCACAAGTGGAATGATGAAAAAAAAAAACCATTGGAATGTCATGAGAAGTGGGTGAGTTTTTTTTAAAGCTGTGACTGTCTTCAGCATTACTCTGAGTTGGTAATAATTGCAAGGAATTTATTTGCAATCCCAGCCCATAATGCCAATGTGGAAAGAATATTTTCGTTCATGAATATCCAGTGGACTGATGAAAGAAACAGAATGGAGGTGGACTCTCCTGAAGCAATCCTACAGGTCCTGTACAACTACAAAATGGATTGTGCCGAGTTTTATCACTGTGTCTCAAAGAACAAAGACATGATCAAGAAGGCTGGAGGCACTGAAAAATACCCTTTTCTCCAAGGACAGTCAATTCCATCTACAAGTGCTCAGTAATATTAAAACTCATGTTAATATTAATTGATTAAAAGTTGAATGACTGTGAAATCGTAATACATTTCTTTATTGCTGTATACGTTTATTAAATGTCATTAATTATACAGATAATCTAGATTATATCAATCTTTTGTATCCTCTTATTAGTTATAATAATCGGGTTAACAAAATGTATCAACAAAACATTAATATTTAAAATTACGAAACCTGGGTACATGTGCAATGAGATGTCCATTGGCACCCGGGTGAATGTGTCCCGGTTTTCACCGAAAATAATTTTGTCACCCTATACTAAACCCGTCCATGCATGAGCAGCGCCTATTATACAGAGGCGATCCGACAGCCGATCATTCCCAGTCATTCCACCACGAAGGAGGTACACAGCACGTGTTGTCTGTAGTTTGTAAGAGGTCCGATCAGATGTAATTTCGATGTATTGCTCATGCGCTGCCTGCGATATGCAAGGTATAAGAGAATCGCTGACCAGAGAGCAGTGTTGACTCAATAGGAACTGTGTAGCTGTAGCAGTAAGTTGTTGCTAGTCTGTGTCTGGTGTGGAGTCTGCTCTGGTCTGGTATGGTGTATCGTGTTGGCTGGCCGGTCGCGGTGCAGCGATGCCGGAGCCTGCGTATTATTGTATAAGGTAAAAAGCAGCCTCGCACATATCTAGTAATGTTATGTGAACTCCCATGCAAATTTTTTAAAAATGTCCTAATAATAATCTTTGTCATATAAAGTATTTTCCAACAAGCATTCATTTCAATTTAAAGAATTTACTTTCTCCAATCCATGATCATTCCGATTGTTGCAAAAGAAAAATCAGTTGCTTCCTTTCATAAATGACAAATCTATCGGCCAGCATTGCACAGAGCTGTGCCGGAAAAAGTTACTGTAAGAGCAGATAGTTGGCGACTTTATTGAGGTAAGAATTTTTGCTTTTTTATTCTGAATAATCTTACAGGGCCATGACGCAGCACTGCTGTCGTCCAAAATTTACCAGGTTACTGAATTTATTTTTCATCATGGGGTTTAGGAATTTTTCTGTTTCGAGCTTACAGTAAATGAGAAAAGAATTTTGTGGGTACATTAAATGGGAAACAAATTTTGTGTGGAGGTTAAATGTGAATGAATTTCTGTAGAGAGGTTATAAATGGGAACCAATGTTGTTCTGAGGTTACACAAAAAATAGAATATTATTATTATTATTATTATTTATTAAATTTTGTGGGGAGGTTACACTTGGCGACAACCGGCCAGGATCGTATTCTTTGTGAATCTCTGAGAAGTAGTCATATATCTGCTCTTATTTACTTAAATGTAGTTTGCATCTGGCGCACTGGCGCAACGCATTTACTAATTTGTCACTTTTTCTTTCACAGATCATCGGCAATTTATTGCTCTTTGTTGTAATTGTGTTTGTTCCATTTTTTTGCTTTGTCGGTGTTTCATTTTTGTGCTTATTTTTGATTTGTGAAAAATGCTGCGAAAAACTGTTAACAGTACATCGCGTTGTACAATGAGTGAAAAAGCCGACTCGAATAATTTGACCGATAATACTTACGACACTCAGTGCCTTAATGATAGTCCTCCATTTACAGACAATCAGTGCGTACCGATCACTAGTAATGATTTTAATTCTAATGATGAGCAAACAAATTAACTATGTCCACAGTAAATGTAAAAAAATTGATGACGCGGCACGTTCCGTTAAAATGAACACTGCTCAATTTGTCACACCCGGTTTGCAAAATTTGAATTGTGAGCAAATAATTGTTTCTAACGAAGGTGAACAATGTACTCAAAGTACGTCAAATTTATTTGATTCCGATTTAGCTACCAATAGTGCACATCTGATTAGCAAACCTTTTCAAGAATCAGAGGATGACCAAATGGTTACACAAAATGTGACACATGTAGATACACCATCACACAGCATAGAAAATAGAATCGCTAATTCTGACTTGGATCAAATTATGGCAGTATTGCTACAATCTAAGAAAGAACAAGACGACAATTTCAAACAACTTAATGAAAATTTCAAGCAGTTGAAGAAAGAACAAGACAACAATCACAAACAACTTAGTGAAAATCTCAAACAACAAATTAATGAAATTAATGAAAAACTAGATAACAATTCCAAACAGCTTAGTGAACAAATTACAGCCGTTGCCGTGCAATGTCATGATACTAAGGAACAATTACGTGAGGAAATTAAGGCTTGTGCTAGGAACAGTAGTGAAGAAATTAGATCTGTGGCACAAGAATTAAGGAATACGCAAGCAGCTACAACGAAATTACTTAGAGATGAAATTAGTGCAGTCGCTAAACAATGCTCTGAAAACGCAACACAGTTACGCGACGAGTTAAATTAATGTCAGCAGAACTTTCACGCACACTGGATGCAAAAGTAGACGCGAAATTTGACCAACAGAACAGCCAAATTGACGAACGTTTTTATCACCACCTACAAAACAGTGAAACGCGTTACCGTAAATTTATACAGGAACAGAATAGAGTAAAGCAACAAGTCATAGAAACAATTACAGAGACAGGAAGATAAGCGTAAATTGTTTACGAAAGCAAAAACATATGTAGACAACAATATTGCTACAGTATCAGACGAAATTAATACTATCAAACAGTTGAACACCGAATTACATGATGAAATCTCTGATGTTAAAACAAAAACACACACACAGTAGACTTTCAGACAGTGACCGACAGACTTGAACAATTAGAACTAATACAGGATCCCGATGCCATCAAAGCAGACGTTAAAAAATTGAACGAAACCACACGTAAAATACAAAAACAAATTAACGCTTGTGATAATGAAAACGATGATCAGGTAAAAGTACTGACTGAAAAATATGATGAATTGGCCAGTCGTATTGATGTTATCGAAAGTAATAATGACACCAAATCAGACGATACTTCACTAATTTCGTTTAATCAAACACCCGAATTCCAAAATTTACAGCAGACAATCAGTGAGATAGGTTCTTCCAATAATACATTACGTAGAAAATTGTCAACTTTACAGCAAGAAGTGACAGAGATGAAAAATGTTTCAGCCTCTAACACGGCACAGCATACGCCACCTTGCGAACATTTGTCAGACTCACACAGCCAGTATAATTTAGGTAATTTACAAAGAGTACGTGAGCTGGATTCCGAACAGTCACAGACAAACAGATTATCATACAATCCTGAACCTGCTAAAACATACAGAGACGATAATTTTGATTACAAGCACTTTCTATCCGTGAGAAAATTTAAGGTATTTAATAATGACAGAACACAGATTCACTCTTTGGACTGGATACGACAATGTATTTTTGTACTTTCACCGGCATTTCCTGTAATGCAGAAACTAGAATTGGCCTGGATACGACAATTTGCTTTTGAATTTTCACCGCCATTGCCTGTAACGCAGAAACTAAAATTTATTTGCAGCGCGTAATAGACCTCAGGGGATTCATTACGCTTCGATGAATATGTGCCGTAGCGTGCACAGGGCCCCGAGCCGTAGTAGTGCTATTTCATCTTTAGTTTTCTGCACTGCTGCCTTCTCTTCTACTATCCTTTATATCCATCAAAACAGCTTTTCAACTATCGATCTATCTAGAATTAGGAATGAGTAAAGAAAACCTGATATGACAAATTTTACCGAAAGTGACGGTTTTCTTTAGACACTCCCGAAATGACAACTACCGCCGCAATTTTAATAGCAAACAAAATTTTAATCATCAGTATGTACAAAATTTTCAGCAGTCGCAAACATATTTTGGTAACAATACAGGTTTTTCTCCGCAACAGCATCAAAACCAGCCGGTTAGCATACCTAACCTACAATGCAATGTGCAAGGTCAACCAAGCTTTAACGTTTCGCCGCCTGCACGTATAGCATCGGCTCCGCCAAATAGTAACGCACAGCAACAAGGAAATCAGTTCGTACAGAAAACACATCATTTTAACTCGTATCGCAATGCACCGTATAGAAATGACTAACATGACAGACGTAAAAGTAATGAGCACAATTTTCAGCGTACGTTTAGTAACAGTCGGTCTTACCAGCAGCAGAATCATCCGCAACAACAAGTTATCATGAATGAACCAGACAGTAGATATCATCCCGAACGTAATACGTCAGGACGAAATTACAGAACAGTTCAAATAGTCGAAATGCCACAGCATCCTCCCGCAAATAATAGCACGTCAGATAGAATTTGACTAGATACAGTACAGGTTGCATCTTCCAGCAACGCAAGCAATACTTTTGACACACAGAATCTTGTTCACGAAAATGTTATTACTTTTGATGACATCCGAGACACTCTTTTGCAGGAAAGACCAGTTATTCAAAAAACGATTTTACACCGTGTCATTGAAGTAAAGATTGGATCATCCAAATTTTCAGCAGTAATCGATTCTGGATCAACTATGTCAGTTATAAATGAGGAAACTTTCAACGAATGTAACAAAGAGAATACCTATCCTACGTTACCATTAGGCAAAACTAAAGTAAAAGGAGCAGTATCTGGTAAAGGAGTAGATGTAAAATTACAGACACATTTATCATTTTGTATTGCAGGTCATACATTTCACTCAAATTTTTGGATTGTTCCCTTATTGACAACAGATGTCATTTTACGTACGAATTTTCTGGTAACACGACGCAATTATTGACTTTCAAAATTCCTATTTAATGTTAAAGGATGAAAATGTACAACTGGCTTTAGAATTTCAGCACTCTTTGTCTGCAGAAGAACAAACAATTAATCGTACAGAGGTCATTTCCGCATCACGTAACATAGACTGTCATTCCACATTGTTGACAGATACGTACGTACACAACTATAATACTCCAGACGAAGCCGACTATGACGTTATGCAAATGATTTCTGATAAAGTTAAACAGAGCAGTGCAAATACAGACGATGAACGCGCGCAACTACGCAAAATTCTTTTACAGCAAGCTCCAGTTTTTGACAACGTCCCTGGTACTATGTCCGGTTTTATGTATGAATTTCAAGTTAAACAGCATGACACGTTTAAAGCCAAACATTATCCCATTCCGTATATTCACAGAGAACAAGTTAAGAAAGAATTTCAAGCTATGCTTGACCAAGGAATTATTGAACAGGCAGTTAATCCGTACATAAACCCACTCCATATTGTTAAGAAAAAGGATGGTTCACTTCGTCTCGTACTTGATTTGCGTCACATCAATGACATTATTAATGAAACAGATCGCCCACAGACACTAGAAGAACTTCTACAGAAATTTCATGGTACTGCTATTTATTCCACATTAGATTTGAAATCTGGATTTTGGCAAATTGAGAGCTCCATACGGACTGCAGAAAGTACACGGCTTTTCTCTGTTTTGGTGACTGTTATCAATTTCGTAAATTACCGTTCGGTTTAACTATTTCTTCAGCAGCCTTTATTCGCGGTTTGAATACTATACTTCCGACAGAACTTAAAGACAGAATCACAACGTATGTAGACGACATTCTTATTGCAGAAGCTAACTGGTCTGAACACAATCTGATTCTTGAACAACTGTTACGAACTTTTCGTGCACAAGGACTCACAGTTAATCTTAGCAAATTGCACTTTGGCAAAACTTTATAAAATTTCTTGGACATGTAATTTCAGCAGAAGGCATTGCGCCTGACCCGGAAAAACTTCAAGCTTTTCGTGACATTACTGTTCCTACGACGAAGAAACAACTACGCAGCTTTTTGGGTTTAATTAACTTTTTTCGTAAATTTATTCATTACTCTGCTTTAGACACCCCTAGATTATGTCAATTGACGGGTAAAAACACTGTTTGGTCCTGGGATAGCCAAGCACATTCCGAATTTGTGAATCTGAAAGAAGCTTTGTTGAATGCACCACTTTTATCACATCCAGATCTTACTAGGAATTTTTCCATTGCCACCGACAGTTCTAACACCGCTTTAGGCGTACACATTTTTCAGGAAATTGAAGAAGATGGTTCTACAGTAATTAAAAACATTGCCTTTGCGAGTCGCATTCTGTCACCTGCTGAACGCAATTATTCTGTCACAGAACATGAAACATTATGTGTTGTATGGACATTTACGAGATTTCGGCATTTTCTTTATGGAAGACATACGACCGTTTACACAGATCATAGAGATATACAGTTTTTACTTTCCACTAAATTTACACACGACAGATTAAGCAGATGGAAACTTTATTTACAGGAATATAATTTTACAATTGTTCACATTCCCGGTACACAAAATATTGTAGCAGACGCACTATCCCGTTCTCTCAGCAGCTATCAGCAAGACATCGCAACCAACTTGTGCAAAGCGAATTTCAGCGTCATGTATATTCAACAAGTTGCATTTGAAAATTTCATTTCATTGTCATTACGGGACATAGCACAAGAGCAGAGTAAAGACAACGTATGGAAAGAAATTAAACACCTTTGGCAAGATAGGAATAATGTCACCATTAGAAACCATTACACTGTACTCAATAATATTCTGTTTCGCCGCTCTGACCCTGACAGCAACAATTGGTTATTATGTAATCCTGACGAGCTTGTTAACAAATTAATTTGGTATACTCATTTAAGTTACGCACATTACGGAGCCAGAAAATGTTTTCTTATACTGGAACAGAACTGTTATTTTGCCAACATGGAGAAACGTATTCAACGAGTTTTAGCGTCATGTAAAATCTGCCAGAAAGCTAAGTCAGACACGACTTCACATATTCCTCCATTGCATCCCATTGTACCTGTTAAATTGAGACACATGGCCGTTGAAGACATTTTTGGTCCGATTCCCAGAACTAATAGAGGTTTTTGCTACATCTTTGTCGCAGTTGAACTCACTTCTAAATTTGTTACCTTCACTCTGTTACGCAAAGCTACTGCTAAAACTATTTCGAAAGCATTTGTAAAACATTTTCTATTTCATGTAGGGCATGTATTGAAAGGAATTTCCGACAATGGATCACAGTTTCGATCTGCTATATGGACACGTTTGTTACGAGCTAGAAACATTTCTTCGATCTATATATCCAAGTATCACGCTTCTTCGAACTTTTGTGAACGACTAATGAAAGAAATTGGTAAACTGTGTAGAATATACTGCCATAAAAGACATATTGGTTGGGACACACACGTACTCTCATTCCAGGATGTAATTAACTCAAATGAATCTACTATGCCATCTCCGACTGTTATACTGATAAATGTTGAACCACCTAACAAAATTAAAGAATTAGTATCCTTTCCTACATCTCGTCGACTACGACACTATGAAATAATTGACATTGCACTCAACATCATCAAACGTGCCGCAGAGCGCCAGAGAAGACAGCAAAAACAGGTTTGTACACGTCGTGACTTTCACCTTGGACAGAAGATATTAGTATGCACACATTATTTATCCAATAGAGGAAAGAGTAGATGTAGTAAATTTGAGCTTCTATACGCAGGTCCAAATCGAATTCGAAGCATTCCTCACCCAATTGTAGTACACGTCGAAACTTTGAGAACCAGAAAAAGCAAAGGCAATCACCATGTCTCCAATATTAAACCCTTTATTGAATGAACATACTTTATGAATTATCACACTGTAATGCCATTTCCTGATTTTTATATGACCACTTATGCAATTATATTTATATGAATACTTACTAATGATTATCATATTTTTTTCTTGGCAAGTGCCCGGCAAGGTAAGGTTAGCAGGTCGCTTTTCTTGTCGTTACACATAAGATCGTGCACATTTTTCCAGACAAAGTTACATATTTTATGACCATTTAAGCAATTATACACTCCTGGAAATGGAAAAAAGAACACATTGACACCGGTGTGTCAGACCCACCATACTTGCTCCGGACACTGTGAGAGGGCTGTACAAGCAATGATCACACGCACAGCACAGCGGACACACCAGGAACCGCGGTGTTGGCCGTCGAATGGCGCTAGCTGTGCAGCATTTGTGCACCGCCGCCGTCAGTGTCAGCCAGTTTGCCGTGGCATACGGAGCTCCATCGCAGTCTTTAACACTGGTAGCATGCCGCGACAGCGTGGACGTGAACCGTGTGTGCAGTTGACGGAGTTTGAGCGAGGGCGTATAGTGGGCATGCGGGAGGCCGGGTGGACGTACCGCCGAATTGCTCAACACGTGGGACGTGAGGTCTCCACAGTACATCGATGTTGTCGCCAGTGGTCGGCGGAAGGTGCACGTGCCCGTCGACCTGGGACCGGACCGCAGCGACGCACGGATGCACGCCAATACCGTAGGATCCTACGCAGTGCCGTAGGGGACCGCACCGCCACTTCCCAGCAAATTAGGGACACTGTTGCTCCTGGGGTATCGGCGAGGACCATTCGCAACCGTCTCCATGAAGCTGGGCTACGGTCCCGCACACCGTTAGGCCGTCTTCCGCTCACGCCCCAACATCGTGCAGCCCGCCTCCAGTGGTGTCGCGACAGGCGTGAATGGAGGGACGAATGGAGACGTGTCGTCTTCAGCGATGAGAGTCGCTTCTGCCTTGGTGCCAATGATGGTCGTATGCGTGTTTGGCGCCGTGCAGGTGAGCGCCACAATCAGGACTGCATACGACCGAGGCACACAGGGCCAACACCCGGCATCATGGTGTGGGGAGCGATCTCCTACACTGGCCGTACACCACTGGTGATCGTCGAGGGGACACTGAATAGTGCACGGTACATCCAAACCCATCGTTCTACCATTCCTAGACCGGCAAGGGAACTTGCTGTTCCAACAGGACAATGCACGTCCGCATGTATCCCGTGCCACCCAACGTGCTCTAGAAGGTGTAAGTCAACTACCCTGGCCAGCAATATCTCCGGATGTGTCCCCCATTGAGCATGTTTGGGACTGGATGAAGCGTCGTCTCACGCTGTCTGCAGGTCCTGCACGAACGCTGGTCCAACTGAGACGCCAGGTGGAAATGGCATGGCAAGCCGTTCCACAGGACTACATCCAGCATCTCTACGATCGTCTCCATGGGAGAATAGCAGCCTGCATTGCTGCGAAAGGTGGATATACACTGTACTAGTGCCGACATTGTGCATGCTCTGTTGCCTGTGTCTATGTGCCTGTGGTTCTGTCAGTGTGATCATGTGATGTATCTGACCCCAGGAATGTGTCAATAAAGTTTCCCCTTGCTGGGACAATGAATTCACGGTGTTCTTATTTCAATTTCCAAGAGTGTATTTATGTGACTACTTACTGATGATTATCATATTTTTTCTTGGCAAGTGCCCGGCAAGGTAAGATTAGCAGGTCGCTCTTCTTGTCGTTACACATCAGACCGTGCACATTTTTTCAGATAAACTTACATATTTTATGACCAATTATGCAATTCTATCTAGTGACATATTAATTTTATCAAATTCTTTCTCCATTAAAGTCTTCAACTCTCGCCTCTATCAACTACACAACATACAAGCTGAACACAAAGAATGTCATTTCTTGTCGTTATATATCAGACCATGCACATTTTCCATTTTTCATGTATGTATGATTGTTTTCCTGTTTTGTTTGTATGCACTACGAAATCTTAAAGATATAACAAACACCAGTTGACTTTGACATTTTGCATTATGATATCTCAACATCATGACTATTTTAAATTTTTTTTTTTTTGCTACTACATTATGATACTCTGTGTACATTTTTGCACCTTACCACTGTCTATGTTTTTGACATAATACGTTTTCTGTCATGCTATGCTGTATGCGTAATTATATCAATAGAAACCAGTTTTTATTTAATGGGTATATGATTTAAATGCAAGATATTAATCCTTATTCATCATTTTCAGAAAGCAATAACATGTAAAAGAAATAAATTAAACAAACCACAGTGGATTGCTATGAAATGGGAATTTCTCCTTCAGAATGAACGAAAGAAGATGCAGTACCCCGTCACGAAGAGTAAATGGATCAGAATTAACAAGCATTAACTAGAATATACTATACACATCGTATGAGAGCAGTCTTAACTAATTATTTTTCTTTCAGAATACAAGGCGATTGATGCAGGCCTCTTCAGACAGAACTACACATCTTAGTTTTAGTGACGAAATATGCTAGAAATAAGAAACTCTGTACTATGATTAGTTGTATGAAGTAAATGGTAATATGAATAATGAATAATGAAGTGTCTTTTTTGCAGATGATAATGAATGGTGATGAATAGTTATATGAAAAATATGCTAATATGAGTAATGAAGTTTTTCTTTGCAGGTGATGATAGTAATGAAGCTATGGTGATATGAATAGTGAAGTTTTTCTTTGCAGGTGATGATAGTGATGAATTTTATATGGCCGCTTAACGCGCCACTTTTAAGTTTTTCTTTGCAGATGAGGATAATGATGAAGTTTATATATTTACTGTTAGTTAAGAAATGCTATGTAGTTATTTAAGTATTTGTTGCAGTTCGTTTTGACAGTATGTCATATATTGCATTGTATAATGACTGAATGTTTTGGAAAGGACAGCTAGAG
The DNA here is from genome assembly GCF_021461385.2 of Schistocerca piceifrons. Lineage (NCBI taxonomy): Eukaryota > Metazoa > Arthropoda > Insecta > Orthoptera > Acrididae > Schistocerca > Schistocerca piceifrons. The sequence continues at coordinate 448,676,206 of NC_060138.1, read as the reverse complement.
TACATACATATTGAGTACACGTTTCATTACCTGTTAATTCGAAGTTCACTACTTTTCAGCATAATATGCGTTTCTTCTTTCAGCTTAATAATCCGTTTTGTATTTTTTCCAGGAGAAGCTATTCATGAAATTAATGTGCTATAAGCAGTTAGTTATTAAACCTGTTCTAGTACTTGCATTTTTTTTACCCATTTGTGTGTGCCATTCATGAATGTGATCACATATACTCTACTTGTTTCATAACCTTGCTACAGCTGACTCATGATGAATGACATTACTAATGCTTATCTGCAGCAATAAGTCGAAAAGCAAATATTATCATGCCCCAGCAATTAATTATCGATCCCAACGCAATGCATTGCTAGCACAAAAGAAAAATGTATTACCAGTCCCAAATAATGCTACCAGTTTAAGAGAGTTCTGAGTAATACTGAATGATGTTTTCTAATCACAGACCTTGAGTAATAGTTACGGTGTGTTACATTTTCAATATGTCCTATGTCACTTGAATCATGAGTTCTGAGTAATAGTGAACGATATTTTGTAATAATGCATACATGCTATGCCAATAATTTCTGTAAATAATATTTTTGTTATACTCTATAAATGCCATGCTAATAATTAACTCTCATTTTGAATGATGACTTCTGATGGTTTGTAACTGGCCAATGAGTGCCAATAATTATTTTAAATATGTCGTATGTCACTTGAATGATGAAAAATGTTTTGTAATATTCAATACTTGCTATATGTTTAGTAACTGGCCAATGAATGCCACTGTTTCTTATATTTTAAATTTGTATTATGTCACTTACATGCTATTATATATAATACCAGTGGCTTGATGCTACACTCATTAGCTCCTGTTTTGAATGATGACTTCTGATGGTTTGTAACTGGCCAATGAGTGCCAATAATTATTTTAAATATGTCGTATGTCACTTGAATGATGAAAAATGTTTTGTAATATTCAATACTTGCTATATGTTTAGTAACTGGCCAATGAATGCCACTGTTTCTTATATTTTAAATTTGTATTATGTCACTTACATGCTATTATATATAATACCAGTGGCTTGATGCTACACTCATTAGCTCCTGTTTTGAATGATGACTTCTAATGGTTTGTAACTGGCCAATGAGTGCCAATGTTCACTGTAATCAGATGACTTATGAATAATATTCTGTAATACTTCATACATAGTACAGAAATGTTTAGTAACTAGGCAATGAGTGCCACCAATTACTCAAATCGGTTGATAGACTAGTGTAATTCTCAATGATGTCTAGCATAAGACTTAATGTCCTTCACCTTCTAACCTAATTACAAGAAATTACTGCAATATCCGTTTGTCCTGTCCATCCTTATGATCATGGAGCACCATATTTGGTTTTTGCACTAATTCTACGTTGGTGAAAGAGTGTGGTGTTGACACATCATGCTGTCCACCACTTTGAACGATGGAGATATTATTATGGTCCCACTGTTTGGTGTACCTAATGTACTACCAAAATGATAACATTGAATATTAATACGACATTTCAGTGTCTTGGCTACACTGATTAATACTTCAGGGAAGAGAACTTCAGATTGTCTCACTTGGTGTTGTGATTCTGTAGAAAGATATGGACTTTCAGTGCAGCTATGTGCAAACTACTGTGCTACAACCATGATGCAATCCTTCGCTTTCCTATCTTAGTTCTTGTAAAATGGTAGAGACATATGCAGTGCATGTACACTTTATGTCATTTAGTAATATGTTTTGTACTCATTGCGTATCCTCGTTCTTGTAAAATGGTAAAAAAATATATACAGTGCATGTGCACTTTATGTCATTTTTTAATATGTTTTGTACTCATTGCGTATCCTAGTTCTTGTAAAATGGTAAAAATATATACAGTGTGTGTGCACTTTAAGTTCTTTGTTAATATGTTTTGTACTCATTACATATACATTTTGTCATTTCCTGATATGTTCTGTACTCAGTGCATGTGCACACTATTTCATTTCATGTTGTGCACTTATATATATATATATATATATATATATATATACTCTGTGACTGTAAACTTAGCTAATTAAGTAGATTTTAGAAAAATTTGTTGCTCATGGCAAGTCCAATTGACTCACCATCGCTGCCAAATTTTTGCCCCCCCAGTGGAGGGTTATGTAAGAGGTCCGAGCAGATGTAATTTCGATGTATTGCTCATGTGCTGCCTGCGATATGCAAGGTATAAGAGAATCGCTGACCAGAGAGCAGTGTTGACTCAGTAGGAACTGTGTAGCTGTAGCAGTAAGTTGTTGCTAGTATGTGTCTGGTGTGGAGTCTGCTCTGGTCTGGTATGGTGTATCGTGTTGGCTGGCTGGTCGCGGTGCAGCGATGCCGGAGCCTGCGTATTATTGTGTAAGGTAAAAAGCAGCCTCGCGCATATCTAGTAATGTTATGTGAACTCCCATGTAAATCTTTCTAATAATAATCTTTGTCATGTAAAGTAATTTCCAACAAGCATTCATTTCAATTTAAAGAATTTACTAATTTCTCCAATCCATGATCATTCCGATTGTTGCAAAAGAAAAATCAGTTGCTTCCTTTCATAAATGACAAATCTATTGGCCAGCATTGCACAGAGCTGTGCCGGAAAAAGTTACTGTAAGAGCAGATAGTTGGCACTATACTGAGGTAAGAATTTTTGCTTTTTTATTCAGAATGATCTTACAGGGGCATGATGCAGCACTGCTGTCGTCCAACCTTTACCGGGTTACTGAATTTATTTTTTATTACAAGGTTTAGGAATTTTTCTGTTTCGAGCTTACATTAAATGAGAAAAGAATTTTGTGGGTACATTAAATGGGAAACAAATTTTGTGTGGAGGTTAAATGTGAATGAATTTCTGTAGGGAGGTTATAAATGGGAACCAATTTTGTTCTGAGGTTACACAAAAAATAGAATATTATTATTATTATTATTTATTAAATTTTGTGGTGAGGTTACAAGTTGAACCATGGCTAGACGGCCAATACCGCTGTTCGATCGTGTCCGCATTGTTACTCTGTGCCAGGAAGGGTTCTCAACAAAGGAAGTGTCCAGGCATTTCGGAGTGAACCAAAGCGATGTTGTTCGCGCATGGAGGAGATACAGAGAGACGGGAACTGTCGATGACACGCCTCGCTCAGGCCGTCCAAGGGCTACTACTGCAGTGGATGACCGCTACCTACGGATTCTGGCTCGGAGGAGCTCTGACAGCAACGCCACCATCTTAAATAATGTTTTCGTGCAGCCACAGGACGTCGTGTTACGACTCAAGCTGTGAGCAATAGGCTGCATGATGCGTAACTTCACTCTCGTCGTCCATGGCGAGGTTCATCTTTGCAACCACGACACCATCCAGCGCGGTACAGTTGGGCCCAACAACGTGACGAATGGACCGATCAGGACTGGCATCACGTTCTCTTCACCTGTGAGTGCCACATATGCCTTCAACCAGACAATCGCCAGAGACTTGTTTGGAGGCAACCCGGCCAGGCTAAACGCCTTAGACACACTGTCCAACGAGTGCAGCAAGATGGAGGTTCCCTGCTGTATACAGTCATTATGTGGGGCTGACCTACGCCGCTGGTGGTCATGGAAGGCGCCGTAACGGCTGAACGATACGTAAATGCTACCCTCCGACCGATAGTGCAACCATATCGCCAGCATATTGGCGAGGCATTCGTCTTCATGGACGACGATTCGCGCCCCATCGTGCACATATTGTGAAAGACTTCCTTCAGGATAACGACATCGCTCGACTAGAGTGGCCAGCATGTTCTCCAGACATGAACACTATCGAACATGCCTGGGATAGATTGAAAAGGGCTATTTATGGACGACGTGATCCATTAACCACTCTGAGGGATCCACGCCGAATCGCTGTTGGGGAGTGGCGCAATCTGGACCAACAGTGCCTTGATGAACTTGTGAATAGTATGCTACGACCACCCAATACAGGTATGCATCAATACAAGAGGACGTGCTACTGGGTGTTAGAGGTACTGGTGTGTGCAACAGTCTGGACCACCACCTCTGAAGGTCTCGCTGTGTGGTGGTGCAACAGGCAATATGTTGTTTTCATGAACTATCCAATTTTCTGTGCAGGTTGCAGAACTCTCGGAACCGAGGTGATGCAAACTTTTTTTTAATGTGTGTGTTTCCCAATTGCCGTCGATACTATTTCTTTGAATTCAAGCCATATCTAGTCTACGCTTACTTAGTCAGGTGATGTGTGTAGTTATTTACAGTATGACACAGTATTACACCCAAAAAGTTTTTAGATTAACTGACTCTGGCCACAGAAAGCTGTGGAGTCATAAGAAATACGATTCTTGAAAAGCTGTATCTGTAACTACAGCTCTGTGTGTGTCCAGAATTTAAACGATGGAGAAGACGAAAGGAAATGATTAGAAGCTTTTGAAAAGTGGCTTTGTGAGGTGTCTGTTGAGAATTTTAGCATATCCCTAGGATGCTCTACCAGTATGTCCAGTCCTTAGCGACTTACATGGAAGGGAAGCTCCCAATAAGATCACGCAAAATTTGAGAAAACCATTGTCATGCAATGCATAATGAATTATTAAAGGAAAATTACTAGGGGGCACCCATGTAAGCGTTAAAGATGGGTACCACACCTCACGCAGGAATATATATTAATGATGGGACTCATCTAACTACAAAAGTAAACCAGCGATCACTATAACAATTTGTTTTATCGCCATAAGTCATTAAATCAAATGATTACCCACAGAATCAAAGCACCTAAACATTTAATAAGTGGAGAAGAGAATGCAATTACTATAGCCTTGGAACAGGTGGGAGAACTCGTGAAAGCGTATTATGAAACTATATCGTAGATACGCCAATGACTTCGTAAATGGTTGGTGATATAAAGAAACAACTTTGGAAAAGCATAGATTCGCCAGAACCCATGATGTAAATACCTGGCTGCAAAAGTTTCAACTGCACAGTGAAAATATGATGCAATTTTCCTAGATTTGCATCCTTCTTTGCCTTGGTGAAATCATCAATGGCTCATGCTTACCACTCCTAAGTGGTGTCAGAGTAAGAGAGGGCTGGAAACTGTGAGTCCAGCTCGACCTCTATACTGTGCTCTAGGTCGGAGACTTCTTTCTCTGCAGCAAGTGTATTCTTCAGCATCCCTCAAGTAAGTGTACTCTTCGAAATCCCAGCAGCAAGTGTATTTTGACCTTACCCTACTAGACTTGCCTGGTTCTGCTAGTGTAGAAATCTCAATGTCAATTGCAGTAGACCTTGTGAGCTCCGATAAATACTAATTTTATAAAAAAACTTAAACAATTTTCTAGTCACTCAGATGTTGCCTTGGTTAACCAACAATGGTGTGTCATGGAAAAGAAGGCAGCAAATCTCTTTTTCGTCGTGATCAACCAAAAGCCTGGCACGTAAAAACGCTCAGTAAAATGAGTCAGCCAGTCAGTCAGACAGCAGTAGCCGTCCGCGACACAAGCAGCAACAGAGAAGTAACCGATTTTGTGACTTTTACGATTTCTTAACCAGGAGCTTTAATAGTTTAGTTTCTTGAGTTTCTGCATGTTTATCAAATATCTAATAGCTACAGTTCAAGTGTTTTCGTTTACATCGGAGGTAAACCGATTTTGTGACATATTGCAAGTTCCTAACCAGGGGCGAATTATTTAGTTTCACGTGAGTGCTTTGGTAGTTAGGTTTTTGAATATCTGCGTATTATTAGACACAGTTCCTGCGTTTTCGTCAGGGTCTACAGTAGAGTTGCGCAGCACGTGCCGATAGTCCTTTTATCTGCATAGTTTAGTATTCCACGGATTTTTACTGCGATTGTTATGTGCGGATGCGATCTAGCTGATGACACTTCGCTCTCAGCTTCAGGCTGTGATGGCTTCTGTTACACCGTTTGAGGCTGCATTAGATGGACCCCACTGTTGTGGATCGGCCGTGGGAATCCAACAGACGTCCAGCACGTCCGAGTCCTCTGATAGGTCCTCACCGATGGACAGTCCAGTTACTGCTCGCACTGGGGTTGACCCCTCGCCTGTGGTCGAGTGGAAGTTCGCCCCGGTGCGTAGCAGGCCGCGAAAGACATTCCAGGCGGCCGCACGTGAGGCCTCCCCTGTTTGTCTGACAAACAGGTTCCAGGCGCTGTCTGTGGCTGACACTTGCTGAGCCAGATTCTGTCGCCAGTCCTGTTTCAGAGGAAACCTCTCAGCTTGCAAGATCCGGAGAATCACAGAGGGTGGGATTATTGATAGTTGGGAGCTCCAACGTTAGGCGCGTTATGGGGCCCCTTAGGGACATCTGCCAAGAAGGGGAAGAAAACCAATGTGCACTCCGTATGCATACCGGGTGGAGTCATTCCAGATGTGGAACGGGTCCTTCTAGATGCCATGAACAGCACAGGTGTAGCCAAATGCTGGTGGTTGCTCATGTCGGTACCAATGATGTGTGCCACTTTGGATCAGAAGAGATTCTCTCTGGTTTCGAGGGACTAACAGAAATGGTAAAGCCTGCCAGTCTTGATTGCAAGATGAAAGCAGAGCTGACCATTTGCAGCATAGTCGACAGCACCGACTGCAGACCTCTGGTACATAGCAGAGTGGAGAGTCTGAATCAGAGGTTCAGATGGTTCTGCGTCCTTGTAGATTGCGCCAAAGGGTGGTTAGCTTTCGGGTTCCTCTGAATGGGTCAGGTGTCCATTACATGTAGGAGGCGGCTAAACTGGTAGCAGGGGCTGTGTGGCGTGGACTGGGCGGTTCTTTAGGTTAGAGGGTCTCGGGAAAACACAAGAATGGCGTCAGTCACAAAGGGTGCAGGCTGAATACAGGAAGAACGTAGATACAGGAACCATCGGTATAACAGTTGTAAATTGTCGTAGCTGTGTTAAGAAAGTATCAGAGCTCCAAGAGCTAATAGAAAGCACTGATGCTCAAATTCGTTATAGGCACTGAAAGCTGGATAAAGCCGGAGATAAGCCCAGCCGAAATTTTTGCGAAGAACCTAACGGTATTCCTAAAGGATAGGCTAAACGCGGTTGGCTCAAAAATGGTTCAAATGGCTCTGAGCACTATGGGACTCAACTTCGGAGGTCATCAGTCCCCTAGAACTTAGAACTACTTAAACCTAACTAAGGACATCACACACATCCATGCCCGAGGCAGGATTCGAACCTGCGACCGTTGCGGTGGCGCGGTTCCAGACTGTAGCGCCTAGAACCACATGGCCACTCCGGCCGGCCGCGGTTGGCAGTGGCGTGTTTGTTGCTGTCAGAAGTAGTTTAACTTGTGGCGAAATTGAAGTAGATACTTCCTGTGAGTTAGTATGGGCAGAGGTCATTGATTGCAACCGGAATTAAATAACAATTGGATCCAAGAATCTTCAACATCGCAGCGCGTCAGCAATCGTTCGTTAATATATTAAAAAACTAGAAAACCGCCTCGATTGCGAAAAAAGCAAACAGTACATGTGTACAAAGTCTAACCGTTACTTAACTTAATGGTGTAACCCCCACCTCACACCGGCCTATGTTAGATGGGCCATGACCCGCCATAAATGTTTGTGTTTTCCTTTTTTTCGTGTATAAATGTATAGCTATGGTGTTCTTTTAATCATTGACAAAGGTCTTCTTAGGCACTTGTGCATTTTATTGTTCTGAAGAAGGTGTAGTTATCTACGCCGAAACCTAGGTTAACACTATGTGCTTTTTTCGCAATCGGGTGGGTTTCTAGCTTTTTAATACAATTGGATCCTTTTACCGATTTTCCAATTCAGATGATACAGTTGCTGAAAGGTTCAAAGAAAACTTGAGTTTGATTTCAAACACGTACCTGACTCATACGATTATTGTTGGTGGCGACTTTAATTTACCCTCTATATGCTGGCGAAAATACATGTTTGATTCCGGAGGTACGTATAAAACACCTTTCGAAATTGAGCTAAACGCATCCTCTGTAAATTATTTCGATCAGTTAGTTCATGAGCCCATGCGAATAGTAAACGGTTCTGGAAACACACTTGACCTGTTAGCAACAAATAATCCTGAGTTAATAACGAGCACCAAAACGGATAAAGCGATTAGTGAACACAGGGTTGTCGTGGCGAGACTGAATATTGTAGCCCCCAAATTTTGCAAAAATAAACGAAAAAGATACCTATTCAAAAAAGCAGATAAAAGTTCACTTGACGGCTGCCTGAGAGACAATCTCCACTCCTTCCAAATTAATGATATAAGTGTAGACCGGATGTGGCTTGAATCCAGAGAAATACATTCCTGGAAATTGAAATAAGAACACCGTGAATTCATTGTCCCAGGAAGTGGAAACTTTATTGACACATTCCTGGGGTCAGATACATCACATGATCACACTGACAGAACCACAGGCACATAGACACAGGCAACAGAGCATGCACAATGTCGGCACTAGTACAGTGTATATCCACCTTTCGCAGCAATGCAGGCTGCTATTCTCCCATGGAGACGATCGTAGAGATGCTGGATGTAGTCCTGTGGAACGGCTTGCCATGCCATTTCCACCTGGCGCCTCAGTTGGACCAGCGTTCGTGCTGGACGTGCAGACCGCGTGAGACGACGCTTCATCCAGTCCCAAACATGCTCAATGGGGGACAGATCCGGAGATCTTGCTGGCCAGGGTAGTTGACTTACACCTTCTAGAGCACGTTGGGTGGCACGGGATACATGCGGACGTGCATTGTCCTGTTGGAACAGCAAGTTCCCTTGCCGGTCTAGGAATGGTAGAACGATGGGTTTGGATGTACCGTGCACTATTCAGTGTCCCCTCGACGATCACCAGTGGTGTACAGCCAGTGTAGGAGATCGCTCCCCACACCATGATGCCGGGTGTTGGCCCTGTGTGCCTCGGTCGTATGCAGTCCTGATTGTGGCGCTCACCTGCACGGCGCCAAACACGCATACGACCATCATTGGCACCAAGGCAGAAGCGACTCTCATCGCTGAAGACGACACGTCTCCATTCGTCCCTCCATTCACGCCTGTCGCGACACCACTGGAGGCGGGCTGCACGATGTTGGGGCGTGAGCGGAAGACGGCCTAACGGTGTGCGGGACCGTAGCCCAGCTTCATGGAGACGGTTGCGAATGGTCCTCGCCGATACCCCAGGAGCAACAGTGTCCCTAATTTGCTGGGAAGTGGCGGTGCGGTCCCCTACGGCACTGCGTAGGATCCTACGGTCTTGGCGTGCATCCGTGCGTCGCTGCGGTCCGGTCCTAGGTCGACGGGCACGTGCACCATCCGCCGACCACTGGCGACAAAATCGATGTACTGTGGAGACCTCACGCCCCACGTGTTGAGCAATTCGGCGGTACGTCCACCCGGCCTCCCGCATGCCCACTATACGCACTCGCTCAAAGTCCGTCAACTGCACATACGGTTCACGTCCACGCTGTCGCGGCATGCTACCAGTGTTAAAGATTGCGATGGAGCTCCGTATGCCACGGCAAACTGGCTGACACTGACGGCGGCGGTGCACAAATGCTGCGCAGCTAGCGCCATTCGACGGCCAACACCGCGGTTCCTGGTGTGTCCGCTGTGCCGTGCGTGTGATCATTGCTTGTACAGCCCTCTCGCAGTGTCCGGAGCAAGTATGGTGGGTCTGACACACCGGTGTCAATGTGTTCTTTTTTCCATTTCCAGGAGTGTAGTATCGGCATAAATTGAGAGATTTGTACCAAATAAATTAACAAACGACGAAGCTGATCCTCCTTGGCACACAAAACGGGTTAGAGCACAGTTGCAGAAACAACGAAACAAACAAGCCAATTTTAAACAGACGCAAAATCCACAAGATTGGCGATCTTTTACAGAAGCTCGAAATTGAAAGCGGACTTCAATGCCAGATGCCTATAAGAGGTTCCACAACGAAACTTTGTCTTGAAACCTGGCAGAAAATCCAAAAGATTCTGGTCGTATGTGATGTTAGCGGCAAGAAACAATCAATGTCGTCTCTGCGCGATAGCAATGGAGATACTATCGAAGGCAGTGCTGCCAAAGCAGAGTTACTGTCCGCAGCTCGTGGTCGTGCGGTAGCGTTCTCGCTTCCCGCGCCCGGGTTCGATTCCCGGCGGGGCCAGGGATTTTCTCTGCCTCGTGATGACTGGGTGTTGTGTGATGTCCTTAGGTTAGTTGGTTAGGTTTAAGTAGTTCTAAGTTCTAGGGGAGTGATGACCATAGCTGTTAAGTCCCATAGTGCTCAGAGCCATTTGAACCATTAGCAGAGTTACTAAACACAGCCTTCCGAAATGCCTTCACAAAAGAAGTAAATATTCCAGAATTGGAATCAAGAACAGCTTCTAACATGAGTAACGTAGAAGTAAATATCCTCGGATTAGTGAAACAACTTAAATCACTTAATAAAAGCAAGTTTTTGATACAGACTGTATACCAACTAGGTTCCTTTCAGAATATGCTGATGCATTAACTCCATACTTGACAATCATATACAACCGTTCGCTCGACGGAAGATCCGTACCCAAAGACTGGTAAGTTCCATAGGTCACACCAATATTCAAGAAAGGTAGTAGGAATAATCCACTAAACTACAGGCCATATCATTAACGTCGATATGCAGCAGGATTCTGGAACGTATATGTGTTCGAACATTATGAATTACCTGGAAGAAAACGGTCTATTGACACACAGTCAACATGGCTTCAGAAATCGTTCTTGCGAAACACAACTAGCTCTTTATTTGCATGAAGTGTTTAGTGCTATTTACAAGGGATTTCAGATCGATTCCGTGTTTCTGGATTTCCAGAAGGATTTTGACACTGACTACATAAGTGGCTTGTAGTGACATCGCGTGCTAACGGAATATCGTCTCAGTTACATGACTGGATTCGTGATTTCCTGCCAGAGGGATCACAGTTGGTAGTAACTGACTGAAAGGCTTCGAGTAAAAACGATTTCTAGCGTTCCCCAAAAGTGTTATAGTCCCTTTGTTATTCCTTATCTATAAACGATTTGGGAGACAAACTGAGCAGCCGTCTTAGGTTGTTTGCAGATGTCGCTGTCGTTTATCGACTAATAAAGTTATCAGAAGATTAAAACAAACTGCAAAACGATTTATAAAAGATATCTGAATGGTGCGAAAATTGTCAGTTGACCCTAAACAACGAAAAGTCTGAGGTTATCCACATGAGTGCTAAAAGGAATCCGTTAAACTTCGGTTAGACGATAAATCAGCAATATATAAAGGCCGTACATTCAACTAAATTCCTGGGAATTACAATTACGAACAAATTCGAAGGAACACATAGAAAATGTTGTGGGGAAGGTTAACCAAAGACTGCTTTTTATTGGCAGAAAATGTGACAGATCTGCTAAGGAGATTGGGTACACTACGCTTGTCCATCCTCTTTTAGAATACTGTTGTGCGGTGTGGGATCTTTATCAGATAGGACTGACGGAGTACATCGAAAAAGTTTAAAGAAGGGCAGCACGTTTTGTATTATCGCGAAATATGGGAGAGAGTGTCACTGAAATGATACAGGATTTGGGCTGGACGTCATTAAAAGAAAGGCGTTTTTCGTTGCAACGGTATCTTCTCACGAAATTCCTATCACCAACTTTCTCTCCGAATGCGAAAATATTTTGTTGACACCGACCTACATAGGGAGAAAAGATCATCACGATAAAATAAGGCAAATCAGAACCCGTACATAAAGATGTAGGTGTTCGTTCTTTCCGCGCACTATACGAGATTGGAATAATAGAGAATTGTGAAGGTTGTTCGATGAACCCCCTGCCAGGCACTTAAATGTGATTTGCAGAGTATCCATATAGATGTAGTGAAAATGCGTCATTTGCTGTGAAGCCATGACTAATGGCTGGTCCCTTGATCTCAAGGTCTGAGTCTTTTGCTTGGCTTTCAGATCTTATCAAAAAGAATTCCTTCTAGCATTGCACACAGAGCAGATTTTTATGATGTGCAGGCCACCTGCTGTGTAGACATGGGACACTGCGACTTCCCTGTGATATACTGTTCGGATATGATTTTCAGCGCCAATAAGTTTATGACACTCCGGTCCTTGAAAGACAACTTTCCTGCTGCGAGCCAGCTAAAATAAATATTCATGGCTGCAGCAAGTAACGGGTCTTCTTCGCCTTAATAAAACAAAAGGAGGAGAAGAAGTAATTAGCATTATCGTCGTTGGCAGTAACAAATACCATATGCGGTTTTTCATGTAGCGTTAAAGGACTGACCGTAGTGACCATTGGGAGGCGCATAATACGTGATGAAAATAGGTTGTATGACAGTGTTTGGGCATAAAGTACATAAAGTCCCGCTTAACAGTTTGTGTGAAATTGTTGAAGACAATTTGGGTTGATAGAGTAAGGTATGAAGAGGTACTGCAATAAATAAAAAAAGGCCTAATAATGACCTAATTGATCACTGAGATAGAAACCATTGCTGAAAACTGTAGTTGAAGGGATGGTGTAGGGAAAGAATCAAAAGGGTAGCCCTTCGTTGATGTGGGATGAAATGGACAGCTAGCAAGCGGCAAGACCGGGGTGCGACATTTTTTTTTAAAAAAAGTCCTTATGTTTGAGACCGAAGTAGCAGCAGTCTTACTAGCTAGGATCCGAATAACGTATTTGGCCAAGTTTAGTAGAATGAAACGAATAAGAATACTGTTAATCTGACGGAATTTCATAGAAATGAATAGAACCTATCAGAAGGAACTAAGCTCTGAAGATGCAGCTTAATGGCTACCTTTCACTTAAATTGTGGTCTCCAATTATTTCGGTCCACAAAATATTTGCATCAGTAAAAAGCTATACGTGAAGAAGATTTTGGAAAATGTAATTTCAGTTGCTATGTTAAAGGATAAAAACAGAAGTAAAGAGTATTTATCCATTGTCTGTCACTCATTCTGGTGGAGCACCGTTTCAGATCCATGAGATAACAATTTGCAGCGAGACTTATGTCCTTCATTGCGATTAACAAGATAAAGGCAGGATTCTCTTATTCACTGAGATGCAATTTAAGATCATCATTTTTATCCGAAGGATAAATGGACAATGTACTACCGCCTTGCACCTGCACATAAAAGGACTTCTTAACGAAGAGCTGCCTCAATGGTGACTCGGCAGTGAGGGGCGATTGGCAAAGGCATTGCACCATTGACATCCAAAGTCACTTCATTTCATGTTATCTGACTTTTTTGTAAGGTTTGTACGACGCCTACCAACAACTTAGGGTGGATTGGACGGCGCATAGCTACAGCAAAGAACGAAGTAACTCAGGACATGCTACCAAAAGAATGGAACGAGTTTGGCTATCGTCTGGTTATACAACGCAGACTTTCACTGACGGTATTCGCAATATTGCTGGTATTTGTGTTATGGGAATTAGGCTGTGTTTCAAAGTACAATTCTCTGCCTAAAATTTCATCTTCCAATGCTGGAGACATCCCTAAAGAATTTAACGACTCAGAAATAAGCGGGCTTTGGTGCTAAAGAAAATAAACAGTGCGAACTCTCCCCCACAACAAGCTCCACAGTGCAAGCCACCACTGGGGTAAGGCTCTAGTCAATCTGTTTTACTTTTAAGATGCACTGAGTATTCCCACTCAAGGTGCAAGTCCCCCACCACGGTCCAGGTGTATGTGAAGGAATTGTGTGCAAGGAAGTGGAAGGAAAGGGTTGACCCTAATACGTGTACTGTAGTTGTGTGCCCTGGTTAAACATTACTAATTACTAAGTGACGGTGGAGACTATCAGCTGTTGAAATAAGGGTTCCAAATCACGTACATTTACTGGTTGTGAAGTCAATGATTGATCAGAACAAACAAGGATCGAATACTCATCACAAGAGAATGAGTGCTTTTACAAGTATGAACTAGTGGTAATTGTTGACGTTCAGATGGGAAGGACTGGAAAAGTTTTCATAAAACACAATGAACAAACAATAAATCTTGTCAACTGACTAACAACCGCAAAACTGAAATGTTGATGACGATTGCATGGGAAGATTAGCGAGTAAAGAGAAAGAGAACCCCAAAGAGCAAGATCATGGCCAAAAGGTCACCACACAGTGACTGATTGATCAATCTGGACCAACACGCCTATTATCCCGTACGAATTTCTTACGCCGTCGCTGCGACACTTATATCATTATTAGTCGAGCCAAGGAGCGGTGAGGTTACAGGTGCGGTCAGAAGGTAGCATGGCGCATTCCGTTTGCTCGTGAGTTGGATTCTCCTCTCGCGATGAAGCAGAGCTTTCTCCCATTCTCTGTGCCTCTCGATGGCTACTCCCTATTATGGCTTCCAGCGAAGAAGTGTTTTCTGTGGCTCCTGGTGAAGAAATGTTTACTATGGCTCCCAGCGAGGAAATGTCTGATACTTTTCTCTCCTGCTTCTTCTCGGTGTTGGACCGCCAAAACTGCCATTTTGGCTAGCCAGTCCGAGACCATGTACTTTATTTCGCCAATCCGAAACCTCTGTTCTGTTCTGGAAGGTTCGGCGTCAGTTTTTTGGAATATTCCGATCGCCGATTTATCTGTTCTTTCCAGCAACTTGCGAGTGCCGGCCTATGGCAAGGCGTCAGCAGCCTATCCGCACATTTACGTCCACATAGATGCTACGCGAGCCACCGTTAGGTACGTGACGGAAGGTACCCTTTACCACTACTTGTCATTTCCGCTCCTGTTCCACTTGCTAATAGAACGAGCGAGAAACGACTGTCTGTAATCAACCGTGTAAGGCCTAATATCTCGTATCTTATCTTCTTGGTCCTTACGTGCGCTGTATGTTGGCGGGAGGAGAACTGTTCGGCAGCCACTTTCAAATGCCGGTTCTCTAAAATTTTCTCAATGACGTTTCCCTCGAGGAATTCCCATTTGAGTTCCCGAAGCATCTCCATAACGCCGGTCGAAGTGGCCGAGCGGTTCTAGGCGCTACAGTATGGAACCACGCGACCGCTAAGGTCGCAGGTTCGAATCCTGCCTCGGGCATGGGTGTGTGTAATGTCCTTAGGTTAGTTAGGTTTAAGTAGTTCTAAGTTCTAGGGGACTGATGACCTCAGATGTTAAGTCCCATAGTGCTCAGAGCCATTTGAACCATTTTTGTTTGTTCATTCTACTCATCCACATTAACTTACATTTTTCCACATTTAGGCCTAGCTGCCATTCATCACATCAATTGGGAATTTTGTCTAGATCATCTGTCACTCAAGTTCGACACCTTACCGTACACCACAGCATCATCAGCAAACAACCGCAGATTGCTGCCCACCCTGTCTGACAAATCATTAATGTATACAGAGAACAACTCCTGACGATACCCTTGTCTCTGACGAACACTCGCCGTCGAGGACAACATACTGGGTTCTATTATTTAAGACGCATTCGAGCCACTCACATATCTGTGAACTTATTCTACACGCTCGTACCTTCGTTAACAGCCTAAAATGCGGCACCGTGTCAAATGCTCTCCAGAAATCTGAGAATATGCACTCTGTCTGTGGAGCACCGCATCGGTGCTGCATTATATTGCGATTTTATCGCAGGGGACACCCCATTTGCGTAGGTAGTCTGCCGCTCAGAGAAACCTCTGCATTCATATTCGCCAACTGGTGAGGACGGGGCGAATTTGCTGACCTCAGCATGCAAGTGCATTCTTTCCAGCGTGGCTAATTTTATCAAAGACGCATGCCACTCTCTGCCGCAGTGAATTTAACAGCAGACAGCCGCGCACCAGACTCAGGTGACTGGTGCGTGTCCCGTCAGCCGCTTCGTCCACTGAAGGCAGGCCAAGGCGAGCGGAAAGGCCATATATTCACTCTCTGCTAATTACCAGAATGAAGTCAACATCCACTTTAGAATCAAGAGAAGATGCAGAAATCCACAATCATCACCCACTACCACGGATAATACCGCCAGTTTGCGTATGCATCGAAATTTATTGTTTAATTAGTCCTATCTTATCGATGGATTAGGAGTGCTGGGTATAAAGGAGAAAGAAACGTGAGGTTTGCTACCACCTGACGCGCTTCAGTAGTAACAGCAGTGGCGACTCCGCCATGTTAGGTTGCAGTCTGATGACGTCACGGACCAAACGTTCCATGGATACGTACAAACAATTGGGATTGCAGAGCTTGTTTGAGTCTGTAACAGCTTACTGAGTCGTTGAAGACTCTGACGGTATCTCCAACATTGGAAGACGAGACGCTAGACAGCGGATTACACTTTGGACCATGCCCTAATGCCCATAATACAAATATCATCAATATTGTCTGGCTGTTTGTCGTGCATTCAATGGAAAGCACATTGAGCAACTGTAAGAGGAAAACCAAAACATTGATCTTAAACGTAATTGTAAAAAGTACCTCAGGTTTGTATGTGCGTGCATGCAAGAGACATGCCCAAGTATTTTTTTTCTTTTGACTGGTTTATGCGGCCCGCCACAAATTCCTCTCCTGTGCTAACCTTTTCATATCAGAGTAGCACTTGCAACCTACGTCCTCAGTTATTTGCTGGATGTATTCCAATCTCTGTCTTCCTCTACAGTTTTTGCCCTCTACAGCTCCCTCTAAGTACCATGGAAGTCATTCCCTCTTAACAGATGTCCTGTTATCCTGTCCCTTCTACTCATCAGTGTTTTCCACGTATTCCTTTCCTCTCCGATTTTGCGCAGAACCTCCTGATCCCTTACCTTATCAGTCCAACTAATTTTCAACATTCGTCTTTAGCACCACATCACAAATGCTTCGATTCTCATCTGTTCCGGTTTTCCCAAATAATATGGGATGGTTATTTTAAAAATAAAAATTTTGTATTCCTGCAAGTGACTTGAAACTTACACCAAGTTTCTGTCTTCATTCGTTTAGAACAGTGTTCCTCAGCCTTTTATTACTCACAATATATCAAGGCCAAGACTTAGCACACTAGACTTAACACGCCACACATAAATACAGTGTATGTCCACTCAAAATCGTGTGACTCCTAATTTTACGAATTATTAGGTTATTATGTAGTCAACTATTATTATTACCATTATCACAAAACAGGAACTCTGCCCATACCTTCAATGGGATACTCGAGCCTGCTTAGCTGCACACAGACGGCTGATTCGTTGTGGAATCGTTGACACAGCTAACCTCATTTCTTCATCGGTAGATTTCAGTCTCTCCTTCTTTGATGTTTTAATTTCAGTCAACATCGAAAAGCCCAGTTCACATAAATATGTAGTTAACAATGGTACTAACACATTAACTGCCATATCGGAGATAGCCGGGTATTCACTGCTTACTGACAATATAAATGTATCCAAAGGCAATTGGAAAATTTTTGATTACAGTGTTCTGTCCGCTTTCAAATCTGCCAGTTTCTCTTGAGAACCTAATTCTAAAGTATTCAAGAAGCTCAAGAACCCAGTCAAAATCTTCAGCACTCTCTCCAAAACATTTTTTTTCAAATTTGGCAGCAAGAGTTAAATATTCTTCAATTAAATATGAAAGTCGCGAGCTCTATCTTCTTATCTCGTGTTTTCTACTGAAAATCTCGTGCTTGTACTCTTGTTAACTTTAGTATTACAGAGATCGCCAAAACTTTATCCTTTTTTTATTGGTCCTGTGCGCAACAAATAACTTACTTGGTCTTTCTGCTGCCACTGCTTGATCTGCTGCATTCCATTATTTAACAAAAACATAAAAAAACCTAATATTCATGCTGAGTGCAATGCATGTTCTGTATGGCGGCTCCTGATGTTGCTGCGGCTGCTGCTGTTTACCACAACTACATATAATTCAAGAGAAAGGGTTTGGTCAAATCTAAACTCGATAAATGATAACCCAAACAAAAAACTATATTCCGAAAGCGATTCTTTCTCATTCAATTAACAAAACGCTAGAAGCTATTTGAACAATCGCATCGTTTGTAAATCTGCCTCCAGTGGCATTAAAGCAATATTACAAATTAATCAAACTCTTGAGACAGACTGAAATACTTCTCAATTGAATACATAGTGAAACAATTCCCTGACAATTACAAAATAAATCAATGACAAAAATCAATACTTAATCTAACAATGGTTTCCCCTTAAGAATTCAACTCCTGTATGAGCGCTGTAGCCAACCTTTACATCCTACGAGGGTATTGCCAACTCTCATAACCCCCAACCTCATTTTTGAAAATTTTGTGGGGTGATTCTTGCCTAACATATTGGCAAGGAACAAACAGTAAATTTTTTTTTTACAAAACGACGAAAAAATTAGGCAAAGAGAAAAAATGTTACAATTTATATCCAATGACTAAAAGTATTTCTTGCTTAGCATCTAAGTAAATTTTTTTTTAAAGAACGACGAAAATTTTCTTGCATGGCATATAGGCAAGAGAAAAATGTTAAAATTTTATACAAAAGTCAGAAATGTTGCTTGCCTAATTGATTGGAAAGGAGAAAACATGGCTCCTTTTACAAAAGTAATATGAAAATTTTGCTAGCCTAGTATGTATGCAATAAGAAAACATCAAAGGAAATATAACAAGTTTCTTACATAAGTAGATAAAAAAGATCATACAAGTTTTAACAGATGTGTAACAGTGACGACTTAAACATGGAATAGTCTTCAATAAGCTAACATAACCTAAAAACCAGTAAAAAAAAATTATTTTCTACATTTGGGCACTTACGTTTCCATGACATTAATCAGTAGTGGTCTGACTACATGATAATGTATGTTTTTATGCTAGCTGTTCCCTCTGGCCAAAAGAAACCAGGCCTACATGTTTTAAGTGCAGTAGAGTCAGGGATTTCATATCCACTGACAACCACACTAATATTCCAGCATTAGTTAATTTAAGGTGTAGGGCGACTCGGGGACTTCATATCCACTGACAACCACACCTGAAGTCAAATTTGCCTCTGGTGAGACAGTTTGACAACGTAGGCAGACTTAGGGACCTTGTGTCCACTGACAACCATACGTAACGTCCATTATCCCAGGATGACACAGTTTGACAGTGTTGGCAGACTCAGGCTCAGGGACCTCGTGTCCACTGACAACCACACGTCACTGCGTTATTGCATAAGTATCTCCTCAAGCTTATGTAGTACAAGTCTCGGTCGAGTATTTCTCTATACTGAAAACGTCATATTTATAGAAAATAGATTCTCCCTTTAAAATGCGATATCTCTAATTACAGAAATGAAGCAAGGAATAATATTATATCATATAAACAGGCATGTGAGCTCTGAGCTCATTTAAATGTTTTCTTTAACTCTATTGCCGCAGCAATTACAGATTTGTGGCATTTATCTCAAGTCATGAATAATGTGAGGCTCACCACAAGGTGGCAAAGTCAATTTTTTTTAAATTTCTCGCCACAGCAATCACCGATTTGTGGCATGTATTTTTCAATTCAGTCACAATATGAGGCTCACCATACGGTGGCAAGGAAATTTTCTTACGATTAGATTGGTCAATAACAGTGGCAAAGTTTTGATTGTGACCACGAATCGTTACAAATGTGGCACCACAGAAAAAATATCATTTTAATTTCAAGGCATAAATCCTGTGCCGTCGAACTCTAATTACCTACTATTTTTACATTACTAGTGATGCTGGAAAATAATGTTACAGTATTTGTTACAATAATTGTTAAGTAGATTTTGGCTATAAAATATTTAAATAATCCTGCAAATAGAGAAGTAATTCCATAGTGGTGCTATTATATATAACAAAAGTTACAGAATCATTTAGAAAAAGTCTAGCCAACGGCTCGCCAAATCAGTCCATGAATATGTACAAAATTTAGTGAATAATTACGTGAATTTGCGTCAGAATTTTTACACTCTAATTACTAAGTTATACCAAATTTATAATTATTAGTCTAATGACTGTCAACATTTCTGACGTCAAACGTCAATGTCTGTGGTATAGCGTCTCAATCGTTTTTATATGGAGTCCTCGTTGTCTCTGTTTGGAGGCCTCCCTAGTCTTTGTATGAATCTGTGTGGCCATACCTTGGACGGTCACAAAGAACAAGAATAAGAACAACCTACAAAGTACATAATAAAAAAATTATTTACAAAATACAACACACAAAACCCCTCCATCTGTCCAGTAGAAACTGAAAGAAATGGTTTATTCATCATCAAGGTGACAAGAAATAAATTTATGACATGACAAGAGAAAAATCATCACCTTCCAATTAACCTCGTGCTGGAATCGACACTGCATCACTAAATTACAATCATGAAATAGAAAAACACAAGATAAATATTAAATTGACTTATGTTACACTACTATTTACACATTCATAAAATATGGCAGATACTCCCGCCTCTTGGCGTAAGAGTCATTTCGCTCTGGAAAGAGAAAAGAAATCGTTTAATGCACGACATAATTATCTACGTCATAGCTCGGTGTTTTTGTCACGGCCGACTGTTTATGGAACGTCTTTCTTCTCACGACCCTTAACGGTAAGCGTGCTGCGCTCCGATCTGAAAATATCGTCTACTACACAAAATTACGTCACGTTAAGTGCTTTCGTTTCTGCAATGGAGAAAACTTCCGTTGCGATCATGTTTCCTGTAAGAAATGCAATTAAGTCAACCTTAACAACAATAAGAAGAGAAACAACACTATCATTCTTACCATTCCACAATTTCACAGAGCAAAAAAAAAAAAAAAAATATTCTTGGCACTCATTCATCACATAATTCAACACTTTGCTGTGTATTTGTATCAGAATTCCTTCCGTGACTCATAGCTATGTCTTAACTTTACTGTGACTTACATTTTAAGTAAGTGTGTTCTCTACCTTAACATTACTGTGACTTAAATTTTACGCAAATGTGTATAAGCTATATCTTCCTTCATAGAATACCGTTGTGGGTTTCTTCGTTTAGAAGTGTATCTGTCTTATCTTCTCTTGTTCTATAAATGTCTGCAAAGTGCTCCCTCAATGTGTCACACTAATCATGAGTGGTTCATAAATCCTAATACGCCTTACCTGGCAAACTAATAAACACGAAAAATCCACATAAATCATCACTCTTCAAACTACCTCATAAATCAGAACAAGTGTCAGTTCGAAGGTTTCACAATTATACTATTACCCATCAAATATACCTTCTCAATTCAGAGCCACTTATACACAATATTTTACCGGAAGATAATGTCAACAGTTTCAGTTATTTCATGTTATTTCTCCCTAAAAACGTACATGGTTATTTCTTGCATTTTCCTTCAAATAAGTCACGAAAATTTCATTCTTTCAGTGAACAATCGCAAGATGTCAACGGCTGGTATAATCATCTCGTCAGAAATGTCCTTTGCAAAGTTCTCATTCTCTCAAACAATACAAATCATTCATAATCATTCATTCTTGGTCTTTCACACAGGATAGATTAATAATAAAAGATTAAGAGATAAACAGGTTAGTCAAAGATTATGAAACAGTACTGAAAACTAAAATCGGAAGAATATACTGTAACGGCTGGGGCACCTATGCTTGCCAAACATATATTTACTAAAGATCAGTAAACCCCTAGGGCCTTATTCCTTGAAAATTTTAATGTGTGATAAGTGATGAAGATCTCGCGATTTATGTGTTCGTATTGTCTCAATTTCTACAGCGTTTGTGTGTGCAATGCGTCGTATACGGAAGGGTCCTTCATACACCAAGAAAAGCTTCCTACTCAAATATTTTCCCTTATGAGATATTCGATGTGATCTAAGCAATACTTTTTGACCTACCTGAAAATTCTTGACGTTGACTCGTGGATTATGCACCTTCTTTCTTCTGTCTGCAGCTTTCTTGATGTTCTGTAATGCTATGCGTACTTGTCGGTGGATCACGATAGCAAATATCCTTCAACTTTCTCCACAGAAAGAAATCCGGGGACGTCAAATCCGGTGAACGTGCTTCGACGACCAGTCCACCTGTCATGAAATATGCTATTCAATACCGCTTCAACCGCACGCGAGCTGTGTGCCGGACATCCATCATGTTGGAAGTACATCGCCATTCTGTCATGCAGTGAAACATCTTGTAGTAACATCGGAAGAACATTACGTAGGAAGTCAGCATACATTGCACCATTTAGATTGGCATCGATAAAATGGGGACCAATTATCCTTCCTCCCATAATGCCGCACCACACATTAACCCGCCAAGGTCGCTGATGTTTGACTTGTCGCAGCCATCGTGGATTTTCCGTTGCCCAATAGTGGATATTATGCAGGTTTACGTTACCGTTGTTGGTGAATGACGCTTCGTCGCTAAATAGAACGCGTGCAAAAAATCTGTCATCGTCCCGTAATTTCTCTTGTGCCCTGTGGCAGAACTGTACACGACGGTCAAAGTCGTCGCCATGCAATTCCTGGTGCATAGAAATATGGTACGGGTGCAACTGATGTTGATGTAGCATTCCAACACTGACAGTTTTGAGATTCCCGATTCTCGCGCAATTTGTCTGCTACTGATGTGCGGATTAGCCGCGGCAGCCGCTAAAACACCTATTTGAGAATCATCATTTGTTGCAGGTCGTGGTTGACGTTTCACATGTGGCTGAACACTTCCTGTTTCCTTAAATAACGTAACTATCCCGTGAACGGTCCGGACACTTGGATGATGTCGTCCAGGATACCGAGCAGCATACATAGCACACGCCCATTGGGCATTTTGATCACAATAGCCATACATCAACACGATATAGACCTTCACCGCTATTGGTAAACGGTCCATTTTAACACGGGTAGTGTATCACGAAGCAAATACCATCCGCACTGGCGGAATGTTACGTGATACCACGTACTTATACGTTTGTGACTATGACGGCGCCATCTGTCACAAAGCGAAAAAAGTGATCCAACTAAAACATTCATATTTCTTTACGTACTATCGAATACGTAATAAAAAATGGGGTTCCTATTAAAAAAACGCAGATGATATCCGTTTGAACTATGGCAGCGCCATCTAGGGGGCCAGCCATGGCGCCATCTGGTTTCCCCCACTAAGCTAGACAAGTTTCGCTCTTTGTAGTTTTTTCGTTTGACGCTTTTTACGTGAGATATTTGGCCCGGTCACGATCAATGGACCACCCTGTATAATGATGTGTGAGTCCGTCACCGTCCAACGAAAAGAGCGATAAAGCTTATAAAGCGGCTACAAACTTTAACAAATATCAAAACAAGGCAATAAAAATAATAGGAGAGGGACATTTTTACTAATCCCTAGAAACTAGGGAAAAGCACGCACAGCCATGCAGACGTAAAAGGTGCGGTGTTACGAAGTACTCTCACCCTAGTGGGATAGTCGGTGCAGTGATACAGACGAGAATACAGTTAAATTAAGGTAACCAAAGCTTAATAATAATACTGAGTAAATAAATTACACTTAATTTCTATTAAACTATAATAGTTGTTAACATGTATTAAATAATTAAAAACAACCATCTTGTTCCTTAAAATCGAAGAAAATAAATTACATTTAACTTTTTTAAACACATAAAAATTAGCATTATATATAAAATCTAAATTCCTTAATTTCTTACTATAATAAATGAATGTTAGCATCACACTTTTCACTTTGTGGCGGTACACCAGGGAGCCGCAGCACACTAGCTGCGGAACTGTGGAGTAAAAGATATAGAGTTCGGAATCCGAATGCATCTATGAGAAAAAGTACCACCACAACTGTATCTTGAGAAAGTCTTTAATCACACGACTAACTTCGGCGGTAAATTACCGCAGTCCTCAGGCCCCATCACTGCATAAGGATTTTTCATTTCCTTGGCGCATTTACTGTGGGATCCTTGCTTCTAGCACATGTGGGCTAGCTTTCATCAGGAGTCTATATTCGACACCGAGTTGTCTCCAATACTGGATTTTCGTGTGTATTCGCCCTGGTATGGATTTAATGGGTGGAGGCGTATTGAATCTAACGTAAATGGACATGTCAATAACCCTGCAGATAGAAAGCAGTGATTTGTGATTTATGATCTGTCATTTGACAGGACTCCATGTGTGCTCGATAGGACATATCAGAGCGTGGCAAAACTTTGAACCGTGTGCCGGATTCCCTAATACGGCTACTGTTGCAGCGGAGATATTAACTCTGCCTTTCACGATTCTGTACCGTTGTGGCTGATCCAACAGTTGCTGAAAGGAGCTACATCACACATTTTCGTTGCTTGCACATTCTTCAGCATGCCTTTCTCATGAATAGCAATAGGTTCGTTTTAGTACAAGGCAGACACCTGCAGACATTGTCCTTCTCTGAAAAGCTTCTCTTAATTCGAGAGCTATGCATGTCTCTAACTTCCCCCTCCTCATGAATGTATTCAACAGCGTTTGTTTTCGATTTAGATCCAAGGTCGTAGAGTGACTGGACCGGCGAAGCGCAATCTGTCTGCACCTATGTTGCCGCACTCAGGATGGAATTCGTTAACACAACACTCAAGACGCAGTCCGGTGTGTGCTGATGCGGCGTTCTACAGTGTTTGCCTGAAGGGTCGGTGATGATAAAGGAGGGAAAACACATCGTAACAAACAACTCACCACCGATTTCCATAACCAACAAATATTTTAGCTTACATAATGAACCATGTAAATATAAGTGATTTCGTATGCAAATCTGAAGTCTCAAGCGCTGCGCTTTGTCAGGTCGACACGCGTAGCTTATAGCAGTCATTAAAAAGCCTTAAAAGTGTTATGACTCCTTTTTTCTCAGGACCCAGAACATCGCATTTACAGCTTACAGTGCGAACGAGCGATCCATGGTCACATTTCAGCCACTTGGCTTAGTACGGAGGACACGTGATAAGTGACTCGTAGATATGGTTGACTAGAAGTCAGTCGACTACTTTCCCTGCGCAGAAAACAATGAAATCTCTTGGTTTAAGTAACTCAACAACTGACAGTCACAGTTCAGCATTGTTTTTTACTTATTGTACACAAACCAGATTGTAGTTACAAAGAAGGAGACAGTGGTGTAGCCCACCGCCATTTTTTTTATCGAGTTGAGCCTCTATGGACTGCGTGGTAGCAACCAAATTCATTTTAGTGTCTAGGTCTTGTTCTTGTTCCAGTTTTGACTTCCTGCCAGTATCTTCTGAGCCCACCAAGAAGTGCCTGTCTATGCTCTTCGGATAATGGTCCTCTCCGTCTTTTGGACGTTGGTGCCACTTTAAAACCTTGGTAATTGTTCTCCAATCTTCTAAATTTGTTCCTGTCAGGAATTTCCCTTTCTGAGATACTAATCTACCTAAGATCTTTTTCACATTCTTCTAACCATCTTGGCCTTGTTTTCTTAGATTGGATGAAACTCCATATTTTTTTAGTTTGTCGGTCACCACCCATCCTCATGACATGACCGTAAAATAACAATCATCTCTTCTTAATGGATGCTGTGATAGGTTCTGTCTTGCTGTACAAGTCCTCATTTGCTCTCATTTGTCATTGTCCATCAACCCATCTATTACCTAGGATTTTCCTTAATATCCTACGCTCTCGCTTTTCAAGCCGCTCAGCTTGAACTTGTCTATTCATGGTCAAAGTTTCGGACGCATATAAGCCCTCAGATTTTACAACTGTATTATAATGTCTGAACTTGGCCCCTATACTCATGGACTTTTTGTTATAGGTATTCTTTGTCAGTTTGTACGCTTGGTCTAACTTCCTCATCCTGGCATTAATTCTTCTTCTTCTAATCCATTCTCCTGGATGACTTCATCGAGACCTCCAGTTTTATTCAACCTGCACGTTAAACAATCTGTGAGAGAAACAAGAGAGAAATTTGGAAAGTGAACTAAAGTTCAGGGAGAATGAATTAAAGCTTAGGTCTAAAGTGCACTTACGATGACCGCGGCTCTTCTGTACCGTGTACTATTGACAGTTTGTTATTTTTGGTCGTAGCCGTTCTGGTGACAGTACTCGTAAAAAATAGCTAATGGGAACTGATGACTCCGCAGACGAGAAATGATGCATGTAATGATTTCTCCCGGCAGGACATAGGATTTCCTTACATGCTCAATGAAGTTTTAATTGTTGTTACATTTTGCTCTCTCTAATTATTACTTCAGTTACAGTAATGCCTTCCTGTGTCAATTTGTTGACATACACAGTTATTTTTTCTCCAGGTATGTCGCGATATCCGATGTTGTGATTAAGCTGGGGCGTAGTAACACAGTTTAAATTGCTGTGAGTGACATGAGGAGCAGTTACATTTAAAATCAGAACCATCGGCTGGATGATGATACTACACTCTACCTTCCCGCCTCCCCCCCCTCCTCCCCCCTCCATACACACCACCCCATCCCTGGAACCCCGGGAACAAGTCCCTCGACCGTTTCCCCTGCACAAAAAAACATTGACATATATTGTATCCAGTGTATCCCGAGACCTAGGTCACTTTGTAATGTGAAAAACTGGTTGTCAGCTGGCGAAGCCAACGAATGTGTCTAGAAAAAAAGTGATTGTGATAGCAGATTGATGTGCAGCGTGGACCGAGGTCTACATTTGTCGTCCTAATCACCTACCTGTGCGCCTTGTTTTCGAATTTGTCGCAATTTTCGACGCTGGGGATAACTTCGGACCTCATAGCACAAAATTCCAGCTAACTTCATTACGAAGCACACGAAATTACGAATGAGCTATGTGACTGTTTTCCAACATTTCCTATTCGTCGTGTTCACTTTCTATCAGTCATTTGTGAACCGCTTTCAATAGCAGCAGGTAACAAAAGAGCCACGGACACAGAAGCGCACTTTACCACTCTTGGGGTTTCGCCAGTGATACTGTATTTCAAGCAGGGACGGCAAAGAACTTGAAAGAACAACTGAACGAAATGGGGAGGTACTTCAGTAGGGGTCATGTGATGAACATCAACAAAAGTAAAACAAATGCTTGTAATTTTTCCTCCTATGTAATTATGTAGTTATGTAGTTCTCAATTCATTCGAGCAATCAATCATTCATAATAGAAAACACAATCATAACTCAGACACTCAAAATGATTCAGAAATTTTACTTGTTAGAGTGAAATAAGGCGATGATTCTTCTTCTCTGCAGGCTCGTGCTTTGCGGCAGTCTGCTAATCTGTGCAAATAAAATGCCTCGCAATTTTGGGAGCGTTGTATAATCAGTTGGGAAACCTCAGATCAAGCGGATATTTGGCTTTGATGAAGTTTAACCTTCCGAAGAAGTAATGGAGCTCTTGGATTATTAAATGCAGGTTCGTATCCAGTCTTTCGGAAGTTTCCTTCTGATTAACAACTACGCAATATATCGATGAATATCATTAATTCTCAAATGTCAAATACACTCCTTTTGTATGAAGGAGCAATATATATATATATATTTCCCTTTTAAGCGTACAATTTCGTATCAGTTATATTTTGTCATAAATCTCAATATTCGGATTACAATTCTTCAAACAAAGCTCAGTTTAATCGGCACGAAGACAATCTCGGAAGCTTTTTTTCTTAACAACCACCAGAGAGAGTACTACAAAGAACAATTATGCGCTCATGGCATAGCTATTGTATGAAACTACTTTGCGCATGGATTCTGCGAGTATGAAGATAGAAAATTAGTAAACGTTATTCAAGGGTAGAATTGTATCAGAATAATTCATCGAATATAAAGAGATATTACATGCTGATAAGATTAGAGCGAAAAATGTTACACTAACAGCACTAGTTGAGGTTTGTTGTCAGTGCCAGAAGAAAAATCGCAACACCAAGAAGGAGTTGTGGGATATAAAAGAAAGTTGGTAGCTTTATTTCTATGTCTGAAAGATGATGTCAATTCAAGTCAGTCGCACAAGAGTGGAGCTAGCAGCGCCACTAAGAGGATGCAAACCAGGTTTGTTTTAAATACACGCTGTAACAGTCGTGAGCCTTAGTTACATTTGAGATTGGACGTGGTGAGTTGGTGTTAGTCAAGAATGGCTTTAACACCTCGCTGAGTTTGAACGAGGTCGTGTAATAGGGCTACGAGAAGCTGGATGTTCCTTCTGCCATACCGGAGAAACACTCGGAAGGAATGTAGCCTCTGTACATGACTGTTGGTAGCGGTGGTAACGAGAATGAACGGTCGCAACAAGACCGGGCTCCGGACGGCCACGTGGCACTACCTGGAGGGAAGGACCACTTAGTTCGGTTTGTAGTTCTGGTGCATTGTACTGCATCTGCAGCAAAAAAAAAAAAGCAGCAGCTGACACCACATTGACACAACGAACTATTGCAAATAGTACATACTCCGAAAAAATGGTTCAAATGGCACTGAGCACTATGCGACTTAACTGCTGAGGTCATCAGTCGCCTAGAACTTAGAACTAATTAAACCTAACTAACCTAAGGACAGCACACACATCCATGCTCGAGGCAGGACTCGAACCTGCGACCGCAGCGGTCGCTCGACTCCAGACTGTAGCGCCTAGAACAGCACGGCCACTCCGGCCGGCACATACTCCGAGCCAGACACCCTGTAGCGTGCATTCACTGATCCCATACCTCCGCCACTGGCGACTTCAGTGATGTCAAGCGAGGGCTCACTGTAGGGCACTGTCGAGGTCTGTCGTGTTTTTTACGAAAGATGGTTCTGCCTCGGTGACAGCGATGGTCGTCTGTTGGTTAGAAGAACGCCTGTTAAAGTTCTGCAACCAACCCGTCTGTGTGCTAGACACACTGGACCTACACCTGGAGTTATGGTCTGGATTGCAATTTAGTAGAAGAGATGGAGCTCTCTAGTGGTTATCCCGCACTCCATGGCTGAAAATTTGTACGTCAATGTGATGATTTGTTCTGTTGTACTGCCATTCGTGAACAGCATTCCAGGGAGTGTTTCCCAGCTGAAAAACGTTCGTCCACATCCCGCTGTTGTAACTCATCATGCTCTACAGATTTAGACATGTTGCCTTTTCCTGCCCGATCACCAAATGCATCTCCATTCGGGCACGTATGGGACATCATCGGACGAAACTCCAGCATCATCCACAAACAGCTTTAACTGTCCCTTTATTGACCTACCAAGTGCAACAGGCATACAACTATCTCACAAACTGACATCCGGCACCTGTACAACATAATGCATACAGGTCATCACGCTTGCATTCGACATTCTGACGGTTACATAGGTTATTAATGTACCAGCATTTCATATTGGCAATGGCTTATCTCGTGTGTACCTTAACCTGTGGTATTGCCTTGTAAATCACTTACATATTTTACCTCGACAAATGTATTGCCGAAAATTCATTAATCTACATTAATTATTTTTTATTTTTGTGATTATTTCTCCGACCGTGTATTTGTGCAGCAAAGTGAGTGACGATAGCCTAAGCAGAGAGGATATAAACTGCAGACTATCAGTAGCGATAGCAAGAAGAGATAAATTTAAATGTCAGCAAAGCGTTTCTGAAGGTAAATTGCTCGGGGTGTAGCCTTGTGAAACGTGAATAATAAACAGTTCAGTCAAGAAGAGAATGTATTGAAGAAGAATTCTGAAGATTACGTGGATAGACTGGGTAAGTAATGAAAATTAGTTACACCATCAGTTAATAGGATATATCCCGAGGCATCAAGGAATCCGCAGTTCGATAATGCAGGGAAGTGTGGTGGGTAAGAATTATACAGGGAGACCAAGTCGAAGAGCTGTACCAGACCAGTCTTCGGACTGAAGAATGTCTTTCGGAAGTAATATTTTAAGCTGTTGAATCCTATAATTATGGATGAAAGGATGTAAGGCAAAAGGTTAGGGTCAAAACACCATCATGTGTCGTTCCCTGTTACTACCTTATTGACATAATTACCTCTGAAACAGGTAGGTCTTTGGCAAACACAATTTCAAGTGAATTACAACAGAGACTGAGTAAGATACCAGGTCTCAATAATAGGGCAATAAAAACAGGTAGGCCCTGATTAATAAGAGCTTCAGCTAACCCAAATTATGAAATAGCTTTTAATTTATTTAAAAGGGAACAAGAAGGCCTTCAATAATAACAGCTTTAGTTAGGCAACATTGCCAAATAGAAAAAAGGCAGGCCTTTTTTAATAGCAGCTTCAGTTAGGCAAAATTACCAAACAGAAAACAGACAGGCCTTCAACGATAACAGTTTCACTTAAGTAGAACTGCCAAATAGAAAACAGGCAGGCCTTTAATGGTAGCAACTTCAGCTAAGTAAACTCACGGAATAGAAAACAAGCAGGCTCCACATAATAACAGCTTTAGTTAAGCAAACTTATCGAAAAGAAAACAGGCAGGCCTTCAATGATAACAGCTTCAGTTAAGTAAAATTATGAAATACCAACAGGCAGGACTTCAATAATAACAACTTCAGTTAAGTAAAATTACCAAACAGAAAACGGGCAGGCCTCCAAAAATAACACCAAAGACCTCATAATCCAAAACTTAATTGTAGTACACGAATCGAAGCTGAAACTTGCCAGTTTCAAAGTCGCCCAGAATTCAGCACAGCGAAACTGGCTTCAACTCTTTCATCAGTGTGTCACGTCCCAGAGCTGGCTAGCCAGGATACGCACGAAGACGCACTCGAAATCGACCACGGATTCAAATATGCTCAACAACCACTCGCCGGACTCAAGGTGTTTGTTCAAGTGGTCATTTTGGCTTCCGGGCGCACCTATACTCCTCGCTCCGTTGTCAATCCCCAATTCGCCACCCACAATACGCCCTGTCCCCAGTCAATTTCGAGCAAACATCTTAGTGGTCTCAAATCAGAGGCACGTTACACGGCAGACCGAGCTATTGGCGCCAGGAATCCGAAAGGCAACGGCAGCAACCCCGCCACGGCTCAGTTATGCTCTGGTCGTGCCACTAAAGTTGCTGTTTCAAGCGTTTCAGTACATGTTTCCCACGTTGCTTTACGCCTGCTGCATCAGGTAATGGGGCGGCTGTAAAGAACTGCCTACGGTAGACCGAGGCGTGCGGTACCCCTTAGTCGGCCACTCAGCTGCATCACAAGCGAGCAGTCGGCTAGCCTCCATGTCACGTAAGTTGAACTGCCCTGCTTCGTTCGCTACAAACTCATTCCATGTTGTGTACCAGTGAGGTGTGCGTATCGCATTATTGGCCGGGATATCCCATCAGGAGTGTTCGGCCGCCTCGTGGAAGTCTTTTTACGCTGCGAGAAGAAATCAGTACGCCTTGAAGGACGACGTCAATTTTGATCTGAAGAGGTCGTATGCCATCTAGGGGATAGTACATACCGAGTGATCAAAAAGTCAGTATAAATTTGACAACTTAATAAACCACGGAATAATGTAGATAGAGAGGTAAAAATTGACACACATGCTTGGAATGACATGGGATTTCCATAGAATAAAAAAAAGTATTGCTAGACGCGTGAAAGATCTCTTGCGCGCGTCGTTTGGTGATGATCGTGTGCTCAGCCGCCACTTTCGCCATACTTGGCCTCCCAGGTCCCCAGTCCTCAGTCCGTGCGATTATTGGCTTTGGGGTTACCTGAAGTCGCAAGTGTATCGTGATCAACCAACATCTCTAGGGATGCTGAAAGACAACATCCGACGCCAATGCCTCACCATATCTCCGGACATGCTTTACAGTGCTGTTCAGAACATTATTTCTCGACTACAGCCATTGTTGAGGAATGATGGTGGACATATTGAGCATTTCCTGTAAAGAACGTCATCTTTGCTTTGTCTTACTTTGTTATGCTGATTATTGCTATTCTGATCAGATGAAGCGCCATCTGTCGGACATTTTTTGAACGTTTGTATTTTTTTGGTTCTAATAAAACCGCATGTCATTCCAAGCATGTGTGTCAATTTGTACCTCTCTATCTACATTATTCCGTGATTTATTCAGTTTTAAAATTTATACTGACTTTTTGGTTACCTGGTATACTGATAATGGTTTAACGTCGTCCGCCAACATATTGCGTAGTTAAATAGCTACCAGTGCGCCATCTGTGTCTACCCTTTAACGGGGAATGCCGAGAGCCAGAACGCTCAATGTGGTGCAAACGTGTGAAGCAAGCAGACAACCACGCCATTGGGAAGAGGTTATGCTTCCTGCCGCCAAATGAACGAGTTTGAAATGGGTCAAATGTTGGTCTTCCGAGTGGTGCGATGGTCCTTTCAGAGAATTGCCACACAAGTTGGACGTGCTGTGTCAGTTGTGCAATGACGCTGGAATCAGTGGTCATGTGAACATTGTCACACTCTTAGACAAGGATCTTGACGTTCGTGCAGACGCCCTCCAGGATTGTCGTTTCTAATGGCAACAAAGGCAGATCGAAGAGTCACTGCAGCACATGTAAGAGGGCTTCTGAGCCCAGACATGTCATCTGATTGTAGAATGAAGGCTTTCACGATCGGGTGACATGGCTGTTGATATACTTTCCGGGATGTGAGGTCGTGGTCCAAGAACTTTTCTGCTCCTTACGTTTCGTCCAGCGCAGTCCTGGACGAAACGTAAGGAGCAGAAAAGTTCTTGGACCACGACCTCACATCCCGGAAAGTATATCAACAGCCAGACATGTCAACTTGAACTGCTGCGAATTGGTTATTGGCGGGGGGGACTACAGGAACACAGACCTCTAGCCTGTCTTTCACTCATGCCACAGCATCAACGTGCATGGCTCTACTGGTGCCCTCAGTGGATCACTTGGAAAATGGAATGTCGGATCGTGGTGTTTAGCGATGAAAGCAGATTCTGCTTGCAAGCAAGTATGGCCGTTTGCGCGAACGACATAGATCTGGTGAGCGCTGTCTCGTACAGTGTATTCGTCCAAGACGCACTGGCCTCACTCTAGGCCTTGTGGTCTGGGGTGTGATAACCTTCAACTCTTGTCCACCTTTGGTGTTTATGAAGGGAACGTTAACCAGTGCTCGGTGCTTGATGAATGTTGTTGTTTTGCCTTTCTTGCACAAGGAAGCTGATGTGTTGTTCCAACACGATAATGCTCGCCCACAAACTAACCGTAATACTGAACGTGCTCTGCAAGATTGCTGAAACTTCCCTAACCAGCACGATCACCGGACTTTCTTCATTCGAGCAAATTAGAGGTATGATAAGACGAGAAGTGCGATTCGTCCTACAGAACTATGTGAACAGATCGAGCACATCTACATCTACACCATTACTCTGCAATTCACACTTAAGTGCCTGGTAGAGGGTTCTTCGAACCATTTTCATACTACTTCTCTACCATTCCACTCTCGAATGGCGTATGGGAAAAAGGAACACCTAAATCTTTCCGTTCGAGCTCTGATTTCTCTTATTTTATTATGATGATCATTTCTCCCTACGTAGGTGGGTGTCAACAAAATATTCTCGCATTCGGAAGAGAAAGTTGGTAATTGAAATTTCGTAAATACGTCTCGCTGAAAAGAAAACCGCCTTTGTTTCAGTGACTGCCACCCAAACTCACGTATCATATCACTGATACTCTCACCCCTACTGCGCGATACACAAAACGAGCTGCCCTTCTTTGCACTTATTCGATGTCCTCCGTCAATCCTACCTGGTAAGGATCCCATACCGCGCAGCAATATACCAGCAAAGGACGGACAAGTGTAATGTAGGCTCTCTCTTTAGCGGGTTTGTCGCATTTAAGCGTTCTGCCAACAAAGCGCAGTCTTTGTTTCGCCTTCCCCACAATATTATCTATGTGGTCTTTCCAATTTAAGTTGCTCGTAATTGTAATTCCTAGGTATCTAGTCGAATTGACAGCCCTTAGATTTGTGCGATTTATCGTATACCCAAAATTTACCGAATTTCTTTTAGTACCCATACGGATGACGTCGCACTTTTCTTTGTTTAGTGCTAATTGCCACATTTCGCACCATAGATAAATTCTCTCTAGATCATTTTGTAATTGGAATTGATAGTTTGATGATTTTACTAGACAGTAAATTACAGCGTCATCTGCAAACAACCTAAGGGGTTCAAAAGAATGAGCACTACGGGAATTAACACCTGAGGTCATCAGTCCCCTAGAATTTAGAACTACCTAAACCTAACTAACCTAAGGACAGCACACATATCCATGCCCGAGGCAGGATGCGAACCTGCGATCGTAGCGGTCGCGCGGTTCCAGACTGAAGGGCCTAGAACCGCTCGACTACACCGGCCGGCCAACCTATGGGGGCTGCTCAGATTATCACCTAGATCATTTATATAAATCAGGAACAGAAGAGGGACTATGACACCACCTTGCGGAACGCCAGATATCACTTCTGTTCTACTCGATGATTTGCCGTCTATCACTATGAACTGTGACCTCTCTGAGAGGAAATCACGAATTTAGTCACTCAACTGAAACGATACTCCATATGCACGCAATTTGATTAATAGGCGTTACTTCATGGGAATAAAGAGCTAGCTGTGTTGCACAAGAACGATATTTTCTGAATCCGTGTTGGTAATGTATCAATAAGTCATTTTCTTCAAGATGATTCATAACGTTCGAGTATAGTATATGCTCCAAAATCCTACTGCAATCTGAGGTCAGTGATGTGGGTCTGTAATTCAGTGGGTTACTCCTACCAGTATTTCCTTTCTTGAATAATGGTGTGACCTGTGCTACTTTCCAGTCTTTAGGAACAGACCTTTCGTCAAGTGACCGGTTGTATATGATTGTTAAGAAAGGCGCTATTGTGTCTGCGTACTCTGAAAGGAACATGATTGGTATACCATCTGGACCGGAAGAATTGCCTTTCTCAAGTGATCTGAGTTGTTTTGCAACACCTAAGATATCTACTTTTATGTCACTCATGCCATCAGCTGATCTGGTTTAGAATTCTGGAATATTTACTTCGTCTCCTTTATTGAAGGAATTACGGAAAACTATTTAATAACTCCGCTGTAGTGGCACCACCATAGGTAACATTTCCACTGCTATCGCGCAGTAACGGTATTAATTTTTTTGCCACTGGTGTACTTTACATTCGACCAGAATCTCTTTGGGTTTTCTACCATATGTTGAGACAATGTTTCATTGTGGAAACTATTAAAAGCATCTCGCATCGATCTCCACACTAAATTTCGAGCTTCCGTTAAACTTAGCCAGTCTTGGGGATTTTGTAGACGTGGCATAAGGTATTCCAGCACAGTACTCGCTATCTGGACGCCAGAGTCAGCGCCTGCATTACCACCGGTGGAGACTAATATGGTTGTTTCAGTATGGATCGAAACCTGGTACCTTAGAACGGCTTATACTATTGACCTGTAAATATAATCATTTCGTGTACTCCGTATACAATATTCAATAATACATCTTGAGAGAATTGGAAACGTCTAAAAAAGTATACCAATTTTTGTCCGGCATTGTATTTGACGCCACTTTGGCGACTTGCGAGTCGATGATGAGGAAGACAACAGATAGACACACAGGCTGGAGCGGAGAAAATCCTCGACTCGGTGGGCCCCATGATCGATAGTCAGCAGCGCTGACCACAAGATCACGAGTTGCTTACCTTCTGCATCTACATGGATACTCTGCAAATCACATTTAAGTGCCTGGCAGAGGGTTCGTCGAACCACCTTCACAATTCTCTATTATTCCAATCTCGTATAGCGCGTGGAAAGAATGAACACCTATATCTTTCCGTACGAGCTCTAATTTCCCTTATTTTATCGTAGTGATCGTTCCGCCCTATGTAGATCGAAGTCAACAAAATATTTTCGCATTCGGAGGAGAAAGTTGGTGATTGGAATTTCGTGAGAAGATTCAGTCGCAACGAAAAACGCCTTTCTTTTAATGATTTCCAGTCCAAATCCTGTATCATTTCTGTGACACTCTCTCCCATATTTAGCGATAATACGATACTTGCTGCCTTTCTTTGAACTTTTTCGATGTACTCCGTCAGTCCTACCTGGTAAGGATCCCACACAGCGCAGCAATATTCTAAAAGAGGACGGACAAGCATAGTGTATGCAGTCTCCTTAGTAGGTCTGTTACATTTTCTAAGTGTCCTGCCAATAAAACGCAGATTTTGGTTAGCCTTCCTCACAACATTTTCTATGTGTTCTTTCCAATTTAAGTCGTTCGTAATTGTAATACCTAGGTATTAAGTTGAATTTACGCCTTTTCGATTAGACTGATTTATCGTGTAACCGAAGTTTAACGAATTCCTTTTAGCACTCATGTGGATGACCTCACACTTTTCGTTATTTAGGGTCTACTGCCATTTTTCGCACCATTCAAATATTTTTTTCTAAATCTTTTTGCAGTTGTTTTGATCTTCTGATGACTTTATTAGTCGATAAACGACAGCGTCATCTGCAAACAACCGAAGACGGCTGCTTAGATTGTCTCCCAAATCGTTTATATAGATAAGGAACAGCAAAGGGCCTATAACACTACCTTGGGGAACGCCTGAAATCACTTCTGTTTTACTCGATGACTTTCCGTCAGTTACTACGAACTGCGACCTCTCTGACAGGAAATCGCAAATCCAGTCACATACCTGAGACGATATTCCATCAGCACACAATTGTATTACGAGCCGCTTATGTGGTTAGTGTCAAAAGCCTTCCGGAAATCCAGGAATACGGAATCGATCTGAAATCTCTTGTCAATAGCACTCAGCACTTCATGTAAATAAAGAGCTAGTTGTGTTTCACAGGAACGATGTTTTCTAAACCCATGTTGACTGTGTGTCAATAGACCGTTTACTTCGAGGTAATTCATAATGTTCGGACACAATATGCGTTCTAAAATCCACCTGCATATCGACGTTAACGATATGGGCCTGTAATTTAGTGGCTTACTCGTACTACCTTTCTTGAATATTGGTGTGACCTGTGCAACATTCCAATCTTTGGGTACGGATCTTTCGTCGAGCGAACGGTTGTATATGATTGTTAAGAATGGAGCTAATGCATCAGCATACTCCGAAAGGAACCTAATTGGTATACAGTCTGGACCAGAAGACTTGCTTTTATTAAGTGATTTGAGTTGTTTCACTACTCCGAGGATACTCATGTTGGCAGGTGTTCTCGATTCGAATTTTTTGTGAAGGAATTTTGGAAGGCTGTGTTTAGTAAATCTGCTTAGGCAGCACTGTCTTCGATAGTATCTCCATTGTTATCGCGCAGAGAGGGCATTGATTGTTTCTTGCCGCAAACATACTTCACATACGACCAGAATCTCTTTGGATTTTCTGACAGGTTTCCAGACAAAGTTTCGTTGTGGAAACTGTTATAGGCGACTCGCGTTTAAGTCCGCGCTAAGTTTCGCGCTTCTGTAAAGGATCGCCAATCTTGGGGATTTTGCGTCTGTTTAAATTTGGCATGTTTGTTTCATTGTTTCTGCAACAGTGTTCTAACCCGTTTTGTGTAGCAAGGAGGATCAGCTCCGTCGTTTCTTAGTATGTTTGGTATAAATATCTCAATTGTTGCCGATACTATTTCTTTGAACTTAAGCCACATCTGGTCTGGAATGAGTGGAGATTGTGCCAAGCGGTTCTCGGCGCTTCAGTCGGGAATCGCGGGACCGCTACGGTCGCAGGTTCGAATCCTGCCTCGGGCATGGATGTGTGTGATGTCCGTAGGTTAGTTAGGTTTAAGTAGTTCTAAGTTCTAGAGGACTGATGACCTCAGATGTTAAGTCCCATAGTACTCAGAGCCATTTGAACCATTTTTTGAGTGGAGATTGTCTGTTAGGAAGGCGTCAAGTGAATTTTTATCTGTTTTTTTGAATAGGTATATTTGAATAGGCATATTTTTCGCTTATTTTTGGAGGATTTGGGGATTATAGTATTGAATCTCGCTTCGACAACCCTGTGTTCACTAATCCCTATATCGGTTTTGATGCTGGTTATTAACTCAGGATTATTTGTTGCTAAGAGGTCAAGTGTGTTTTCACAACCGTTTGCTATTCGCGTGGGTTCATGAACTAACTGTTCGAAATAATTTTCAGAGAATGCGCTTAGCACAATTTCGGATGATATTTTATGCGTACCTCCGGAATTAAACATGTATTTTCGCCAACATATCGAGGGTAAATGAAAGTCACCACCAACTATTATCGTTTGAGTCGAGTACGTGTTTCTAACAGCAGCAAACACGCCACCGTCAACCGTGTTTAGCCTATCTTTTCGGAACACCCTTAGGTTCTTCGAAAAAAAATTCAGTTGAGCTTATATCCGGCCTTAGCCAGCTTTCAATGCCTATAACGATTTGAGCATCAGTGCCTTCT
This sequence comes from Schistocerca piceifrons, assembly GCF_021461385.2. Taxonomy (NCBI): domain Eukaryota; kingdom Metazoa; phylum Arthropoda; class Insecta; order Orthoptera; family Acrididae; genus Schistocerca; species Schistocerca piceifrons. The sequence continues at coordinate 448,637,992 of NC_060138.1, read as the reverse complement.
ATTAGCGCTTGGAGCTCTGGTACTTTCCCAACGCAGCTACGACAATTTACAACTGTTATACCAATGGTTCCTGTATCTATGTTCTTCTGTGTTCAGCCTGCACCCTTTGTTATCTTGTGTACCAAAGTCAAGGGTGGCGGATTAAGCTTACAAGCGGCAATAATCTGGTAATTAAAGTCTTACACTCTCATACACATACACTGATCAGCCAGAACATTATGACCACCGACCTACTACCGATATAAATTGGTCCTGGCTGTAGCAGCGCCACGTGGCGAGGACTGACTGCTAGTCAGACAATCGCACGGTGTGTGTAGTATCAGTGAGCGTGCTGTCCTTATGTAGAATGGTGAAGGCGCACGATTTATCTGAGTTTGACCGAAGGCAGATTGTGATGGCTCGGAGGCTCGGCAGCAGCATTTCGGAAATTGCATGACTTGTCGGGTGTTCGAGGAGTGCAGTGGTGAGTGTCTTCAACACGTGGCGAAACCAAGGTGAAACCACGTCCAGAGGTCGTGGGGTTGGGCGGCCTCCACTAGTTACAGACGTCGGACGGTCCAGGCTGCGCAGCCTGATAAAACAGGGTAGGTGGCGAAATGTGATGGAACTACGATCAGACTTTAATGCTGAGCAGAGTGCAAGTGTCTCTGAGTACACAGTGCACCAAAGACTCCTAACGATGGGTCTCCGCAGCCGACGACCCATGCATGTGCAAATGTTAAAATCACGACATTGGCAACTAAGACTGAAATGGACAAGTGACCTCAGCACTGGATGTTGGTGGAGTCGCACAGCGTTGCATGGTCTGATGAATCCTGATACCTTCTTCATCATGAGGATGGGAGTGGGGGAATCCTATGTTTTCCGGGGAACAGCTCCTTGACATGTGTGCCGAGGAACGGAGTCAAGCTGGAAGCGGGGGAAAATTCACGTGGAAATCCATGGGTCCAATGGAACTCGTCCAAGGCACCATGACGGTCAAGGAATAACGTATACTGGTTGCAGACCACGTACACCCCTTCATGACGATCATATTTCCTGACAGCAGAGGCATTTTTCAACAAGATAATACGCCATGTCTCAAGAGCAGGAGTGTGATGGAGCTGTTCGCCGAACTTTGTTGCCATGACTAATAACGAGATACACTTTTTTCCTTTCTTTTATAATTTGTTCTTCATAGATACATTTCTGATGATGTAGAATATTTTTCATTTGGTTTTATAGTGTAGAACATGAAGTGTGACTATATTTACTTTGCTGTTTTCCATACGAGTTCCTTGTGTAAAAACTTTGATTTGTTCAGATGATCTTTCAACTAATTTTATTAAATTTATTGTGTGAAGCGGAATGCAGTAGGCAGAAGTGTTGTAAGAACTGTGGAGCGATAGAGGTATCGATAGCTGTCGGGTCGAACAGTGTGGCAGACAGTCGTGGTAGGCGCGTGAGCGTGGCAGTACGAAAGGAAGTAATGTGTACAGTAATGGTGTGAGTTTAGCGTGATATTAATACCGGACTTTAGTGTGTTAGACACGGTTTGAAATTTGACCTTATGATGGACATTCTAAACAGACGTTGTATTATGCGAGCGCTGTTGGCTTTTGCAGAATGATGCTTGTGGCAGTGACAATGCACTCGTGAACATACAGTATTGTCGTCGGTTTAGAATTGAACAGCCTTACATAAACTGTGAATTTGATATTTCTCATTTTTCTTGACAACGAAATATGACGTATGCTAAAACACTAACCGCCAATGTGGAAGCTGTGAACTGCGTTGCTACGTAAGTGACTGTTCTCGCTAGAACAGTGTTATCGTGATCCATGAATGTTAACAGTAGATGGACTGTAACTTCGCAATTGGCAAATTATAGCAAATGGAATGTTAATTTAACCACGTCATGTGGACTGTGCCAAACTATCGTGTGCGAAAGTGGCAGTTGAACTAATACGACCTTTAGGTGCTGCATAAGCAGTTACTTTGTTCCGGCCTACGACAAATCGATGCTACACAACTTATTACTACCGCCGGTCGAAAAAGGATGTAGGCGTAAGAAAAAGAGGATATATTAATGCCAGGGATACGACTGGATGAACTTATAGGATTCATATCAGGAACTTCAAACTGCTTCTACCGCCGTCGCCACATCACGCCGACCCAGAACAAAAAAAAAAAAAAAAAAAAAAAAAAAAAAAAAAAAAAAAAAAAAAAAATGGTTCAAATGCCTCTGAGCACTATGGGACTTAACTTGTGAGGTCATCAGTCCCCTAGAACTTAGAACTACTTAAACCTAACTAACCTAAGGACATCACATACACCCATGCCCAAGGCAGGATGCGAACCTGCGGCCGTAGCGGTCGCGCAGTTCCAGACTGTAGCGCCTAGAACCGCTCGGCCACCCCGGCCGGCGACCCAGAACAGATGCGACACAAAACCATTCCTCTCTTCGAGAAAGTTACAATTGTAACCAGTTTAATTTCTTTCTGCTTTGTAATAGATTATCTCGTACTGCTTCTCTCTGAAAATAAAAGTAGTGTATTGTAAAGACTGCTCACCTTCAATGATTGTTGACCTCACCACTAACAGTAGTTCTTGCCATCTTTTATTTGTTTATGCTTTTCAGTGTATTTTTACTAGTCGTTGTATGCGTTGTATGCGTCTTTTGGAAGGGCGTGTTTCGATGTGTATATATTGTAGTTTAGACAGGAGAATTTTAGTGTTGTACAGCGAAATGTGGCCAGACGTGCAAGTTGAGGTATCTGTGATACAAGTTATTTACACCAACCTATTACAAAGAAGTAGCTTGTTCGCCATTGATTCAAGTTAGCGTATTAGAGGGAACTTTGAACCTAACAGCTGTCAAAATACGTGATCTTTGTTTACATGCCACTTAACGTCATATTTCTATTCATTCATGTTTAGATGCAAGTTTATCTGCGTTTAACTGTTATTAGTAAGCAAAATTATTACAGTATACTGTGTCCTTATGTATCAAATTAACTTCAGAATGTTTTACTGTATTCGCTGTCAAAGGATGCTATTATCAGAATTTTAACAGGGTTGGGAAATTTCTCACACATAGGCTTGCTTTTGAAGTTTCCAGAAGTAAAACTGGCTCTTGGGGTTTATGCAACATTAATTTACTTCGTGCTGTTTTTCTTTAAACATTTTATGATTACATATTCGCGGTCATAGTAATTCTCCAGGAACCGTTTTCTTCACGGAACCCAGTGGCAAGTTCCAACTGATGTGCTGTCCCCCTCCAGCCCCTATTCGTGAGATTTGAACCCGATCCAACACATCTGGGATGGGATTAAAGGTGACGTCAGAGCTAATCGCCACCTCCCCCCCCCACCCCACCTCGGAATTCTAGATGACTTGTGTGTTCACATTGTGGGGCGGCGGGTGGAATTATGTTAATTTTATGTTGTTTCTATAAATCTTAGGTTTGTAGAATGTTAAACCAGTTCCTATTATTTAGAATGTTATTTATGCTGTCTTTCGCCGTTCTCAACACTGGCTCTCTAACTACAATATTGGCAACCAGAAAGTGATTACCAAAACGTGAAGCCTGTAATTAGAATTCCTAGTGCCCACTTCATCTGAGAATACACTTATAGTTACAGCTTATAGCTCTGATGAATTAGGAGATTGTCTGGGATTTATAATCAAAAACGGTCGTGAAAAAACGTTCTGTATTCTGAAAGTCACAGATGAAAACAAAAGAATCCACACAATCTAACTAACAGAGCAGTTCAGAGTCTAATACGCTGATGCAACTATAAATGTCCAAATTAAATGTTTAAATGAATGCTCGCCATAATTTGATGATTATGTTCATCAAACGCCACGCCAAATAATGGTAGAATGTTTGTCCCGCGGCGGCACGTGAAAATACGACAATACGCAAACTGAAGACCGATAATTAAAATCATCCCAGAATTAACACTTCACTCGAAAATGATTTCATGGTTACGCGTATGCCGAGTAACTTAATACGGCATCCGAGGCTGTTTGTAGCAATGATACCGACGCGACGCGACTCCGACACAGATGGCGTGCTATTCAGCGTCTGGAGAGAACTGGGGCCTTGCTTCCTCGCGCAGCGTTCTTATACAGGATTATTACAAATGATTGAAGCGATTTCACAGCTCTACAATAACTTTATTATTTGAGATATTTTCACAATGCTGTGCACACACATACAAAAACTCAAAACGTTTTTTTAGGCATTCACAAATGTTCGATATGTGCCCCTTTAGTGATTCGGCAGACATCAAGCCGATAATCAAGTTCCTCCCACACTCGGCGCAGCATGTCCCCATCAATGAGTTCGAAAGCATCGTTGATGCGAGCTCGCAGTTCTGGCACGTTTCTTGGTAGAGGAGGTTTAAACACTGAATCTTTCATATTACCCCACAGAAAGAAATCGCATGGGGTTAAGTCGGGAGAGCGTGGAGGCCATGGCATGAATTGCTGATCGTGATCTCCACCACGACCGATCCATCGGTTTTCCAATCTCCTGTTTAAGAAATGCCGAACATCATGATGGAAGTGCGGTAGAGCACCATCCTGTTGAAAGATGAAGTCGGCGCTGTCGGTCTCCAGTTGTGGCATGAGCCAATTTTCCAGCATGTCCAGATACACGTGTCCTGTAACGTTTTTTTCGCAGAACAAAAAGGGGCCGTAAACTTTAAACCGTGAGATTGCACAAAACACGTTAATTTTTGGTGAATTGCGAATTTGCTGCACGGATGCGTGAGGATTCTCTACGCCCAGATTCGCACATTGTGTCTGTTCACTTCACCATTAAGAAAAAATGTTGCTTCATCACTGAAAACAAGTTTCGCACTGAACGCATCCTCTTCCATGAGCTGTTGCAACCGCGCCTAAAATTCAAAACGTTTGACTTTGTCATCGGGTGTCAAGGCTTGTAGCAATTGTAAACGGTAAGGCTTCTGCTTTAGCCTTTTCCGTAAGATTTTCCAAACCGTCGGCAGTGGTACGTTTAGCTCCCTGCCTGCTTTATTCGTCGACTTCCGCGGGCTACGCGTTAACCTTGCCCGCACGCGCTCAACCGTTTCTTCGCTCACTGCAGGCCGACCCGTTGATTTCCCCTTACAGAGGCATCCAGAAGCTTTAAACTGCGCATACCATCGCCGAATGGAGTTAGCAGTTGGTGGATCTTTGTTGAACTTCGTCCTGAAGTGTCGTTGCACTGTTATGACTGACTGATGTGAGTGCATTTCAAGTACGACATACGCTTTCTCGGCTCCTGTCGCCATTTTGTCTCATTGCGCTCTCGAGCGCTCTGGCGGCAGAAACCTGAAGTGCGGCTTCTACGTGTCTGTAGTGTGTCGTGAGCATATGTCAATGAATGGAGCTACAGTGAATTTATGAAAATGGAGCTACAGTGAATTTATGAAATCGCTTCAATCATTTGTAATAGCCCTGTATATAAAGCCGCGGTGCGGACGGCTAAGGGAACGCCTGATCAAATCGGCTCTCCCAACTAGCCGCTGGGCTAGTAATGCACCACATTAAGTTACCGAATAAATCATAGCTTCTTTTGCTGATGGCCGATGAAGCTCTTAATTTAAATGTGCATTCAGCACACAGGTAAGTAATCATAATAAAAGTTTGACGTGGCTAAGTTAAATATTTTGGGCGAGAGAATTAATTTAATTACACTGCACGCAGTAGATGAGCTCTGAGCTTGCCCTTTTGAGATACGCTATCGCTATAGTTATTTAAATGAAACTTCTCACATCTTTATGATTATAGCGGATCTCCATTCTACTTAAATATAAACATCCTAGCCTTATTTATTAGCCTACTTAATCTATCTTGCTTCCTTAAGTTTTAAGACAAAACCAGAAAATTATGAATTTCAACTAAAATCTTAATTTGTGAGATCCAAAGTATTGTTTCTATTAAATTATTATTGAAAAGGAATCTAAGTATAAATTTTTAAATCTCTAGCTCTTTTCTGTTGCGCCAATGATTTTTACAGAAAAACGTCCAACTTTCGAAAATGGTTAAAGTTATCGAACTGATATTCAACACATATTAATTTAGTATTACTCCTGACATGCTAGAACCGTTTCAGGTTATTTGCTTGATTTTTAAAGTATCGCGCAACATTTATGACGTCAGAGCTAGTTACAGCGGACTGGCTGGCACACAATGGAAAGACATGTGAATTTACTATGGCGTGAGTCGGCTGCTTCCCTACAACATGTGGTATGAACTCCCTCCAGCGACCTACCAAAGCCCCACTGCTTCCATGTCTCAGCCATACTTTCAATACACTGGCACAATGCGAATGGAAAATAATAATAAAAGGCATAATTTATCATTCCATCGGTATAGCAGACGTTCGAATTAAATCCAAAGACAAGAAAAATTAATACGCTCTTCACACGAATCGTGGAAACATGACTTTGGACGCCTGGCATACTCCACTGAGCGGCAATTGAGAACTGGGTATGATACCAAATTATATCTTTATATTTCACCAATTAAGTGCAGAACAAAACATCATTACAGCTTCGATAGTTTACATAAAAAGCACTGAAATGTCCGGCAGGTGTTGAAAACGTAGTGATAATAATCATTCATACCATCATCCTGTATGCTTTGCATTGCACTTTGAGTTTCACTGTCTGGCGGTAAGGCGACCGAAGACAAAGATAAGGTTCGTATGGCCGTCAACAGCCGGCCGCGGTGGTCTAGCGGTTCTAGGCGCGCAGTCCGGAACCGCGCGACTGCTACGGTCGCAGGTTCGAATCCTGCCTCGGGCATGGATGTGTGTGATGTCCTTAGGTTAGTTAGGTTTAAGTAGTTCTAAGTTCTAGGGGACTGATGACCACCGTAGTTAAGTCCCATATTAAAAAAAAAAAAAAAAAAAAAAAAATGGCCGTCAACACTGAAGCTCCCGACATCACAGAACCTTGGAAATCTCTTTCCTGAACAACATTTGGCAGGTATCCCACACAATGGGTCTCCGCACACGAACTCGGCTTATCACCTACCAGAGGTTATCTGGACTGGGTCTGTGAGTAACATGTTTCGCCTGTGGCGAAGCTGCCAGCTGACATGAGAACGACAGAACTGAAAGGAACCCATAAGATCTCGTGTCAAGCGGGGTACACGAACAGGACGTCTAGGTCGTAAGGTCATTTCTCGTAACCTGTTCCTTACAGTCTGACAGGAAACAGCGGCTACGGTGGCGCTTCTGAGAGCGTGTTGCAGTACTCTGGTGGTATCCGTAAGACGTCGCAACGTAAGGATGGCCAGACATCGGTCTTCACATGGTTGTGTAATGCGTCAACGATCTGGTCCAACTCGACTTGTGTACTGATCTGTCTCCCTGTGGCCTGTCCACAGCTTATGGGTGATATGGAGAGACAGTGGCACCTGCAGCAACAGGACCGATCCTGTTTTGAAGAAACAGACCACCCTTCCAACTTGCACTGCATTAAGACGTCTCAATGCATGTGCTTGATTGAGTATAACGTACACAAATGACAACTGTTGTCTATGTACTTCACTAGAAAACACGGTACTCCGGTGCTCACCTCCTTCTTAGGGTCACCTGACAATATAACGAGTGACACAGCCAGCAGATGGCGAATAATTTTAATTGTTTCCTACATTGAAATCGACAATCTCACGCCATCCATTAGGACCGCAGATACCACCTGTATCAAAGTAGGTTTGATATACTGGGCGTTGATACACGTGTTTCCCTAATTCTTCTGAATAGATGGAACTATTTTCATTTTTTTCTACTACCGTCGTCTTTGAAATTATTTTGACACGAAACCGTGTTCTCGTTCTTTTTCGTCGAAATTGGGATGTAATACACGCCGAATGATGCCACCTTCAAAGAAATACTCATTGCTCCTACCTTCACAGTAGCCATACTTTCCTCAAAGACTAAAAGAAATAATTCTGTCATCCTTTTCCTTATCAGATTATCACTTTTCGTTTGTTTTATAAATTAAAAAAATAAATTGTGTCCTCTCGATTTAAATATACTTTTCCATTTATAATCACTTACACTAACACAGTTTGCTTGGTAATGTTCTTGAAAGCAATGAAAGGAGAAACCGCTAACGAATTCGTAATTTCAATGAAACTTTGACTTTAATACAAATCTGAACGATATCCACATTTAAAATTAATACCTCCTAGGATAAATTTACAAAAAAATTCTATTCATCATACTACTACATAGGAAAGTCATAACGATATTCATTTCACGGCTCTTTTCTACAAAATATTCCATATGCTTTCTTACAGAGTTCACCTTTCATTAATTCAGAGTTAACCATTCATTAATTCTAGTTGATCTCATAACAATAAATGAAGAATTTAGCTTCACTGTGACAGTTCCAAAAATCAATTACCTAAGACGTCGTTTTCCTTAAAATTGCAATATATGACCTTGATTTCATTACAAATGTTACAGAATTAATTTCTTTCACAGCCAAACAAGTACTTATATTAATTCAAATACTTTATTTAAATTTACGTATTTTTTTTTTTGAATGAGCGTGGTCATGCTCGAATTCCTAACTGGACGGAAATATTGGAATCATCTGTCGCCCAAGCGTAGAATTAACGTGGCTTCCTCTCACGCGTTCTCATTGTATCACATCTCTGCCGTCAGTTTCAGGAGTGCTCATCGTTCCCATATGTCATTCCACGTTTCTGAAAGGAACAAAAGAAAATAGAGTTTCGATAGTTATCGGCTTACACACTATTATCTACTTGAAAGAGAAAAAAGGAATTAAAATGTGCAGGATATATGAATGTAGTGTTGCACTTGTCGTATTAGTTACCAGCTCACTACACTTTTTTCAGTTTATTTTCAAATGAAAATAAACCTTGTAGATGAGAAATTTATTTTTAATGCTTATGTTGGGTAATGGATAAATGCGCCCTTTCAGCAGTATTAGTTCGTAAAGAACTTTGTGGAAGTATTTGCTAGTGGCCGCGCGGCATTTGCCGTGCGGTCTCAGGCGCTGCAGTCCTGGACTGTGCGGCTTATCCCGACGGAGGTTCGAGTCCTCCCTCGGGCATGGGTGTGTGTGTTTGTCCTTAGGATAATTTAGGTTAAGTAGTGTGTAAGGTTAGGGCTGATGACCTTAGCAGTTAAGTCCCATAAGATTTCACACACATTTGAGCATTTGCTAATGGGAATTCCTGAGAAGGGCTATAATAAAAAAACTGGCTTGTTACGAAATGCAGAAAGACTTTCAGATGATCATCACTTGGCGTAAAGAAGGGCAGCTTATAACAGACTCAGACTCCCGGTTAGTGCATCTAATATTCCCTCTTGTTGGGGACAGGCATCTCTTCCGAAGAATAATGAATATCCGGATAAGCGCAGATATAGTTACAACAGAAACAGTGTCGCGCGACTACTTTTGCACGATAACGATCGAAAGAACTTTTGACAAGAAAGAAAAAAATAAGAAATAGTTAGTGAAATTTGGTTCAAATGGCTCTGAGCACTATGCGACTTAACTTCTGAGGTCATCAGTCGCCTAGAACTTAGAACTAATTAAACCTAACTAACCTAAGGACAACACACACGAGGCAGTATTCGAACCTGCGACCGTAGCGGTCGCTCGGCTCCAGACCTAGAACCGCACGGCCACTTTGGCCCGCTGAAATTTGGAATAAATAAACTGAACTGTTATAATTTTAGTTTGCAAATTACTTAAGAACGGTCGCCAGCTCACTGTGTGAGCGAAAACTGCTATATGATTATCAATTGTTTATAGGCTGTAATTAGGCGAGAGAGGAACCAAGCACACTGACTCGAGCGAAAACAAAAAAACACCGTTAATACCATAATATAAAGTTAATCATAAAAGATTCTTTGCAAAACAGCTCATAAATGAATAGCTTTGCGTTCCTTACTGTAGTGCTGTTATTGTTTCAGAATTCAAAATGTTCGTTAATACTTGGTTTCTACTGTAGTAAATTATTTCTGAAAAGTTCGTAATGGCTCATTTAACGAAGAACAAATAATTTTACATTACACTGTTATGTAATCTCAAAATGTGAGCAGAATCTGCAAAGCACACAAAAAAGTGAACTATATTATTCTGAAGTATGATTTTATCAACATTCATTTAAATTATGCTTTTACTCTTTTAAAAAATGGTTCAAATGGCTCTGAGCACTATGGGACTTAACATCTGTGGTCATCAGTCCCCTAGAACTTAGAACTACTTAAACCTAACTAACCTAAGGACAGCACAAACATCCATGCCCGACGCAGGATTCGAACCTGCGACCGTAGCAGTCGCGCGGTTCCGGACTGCGCGCCTAGAACCGCTAGACCACCGCGGCCGGCTTTTACTCTTTTACAATTAGTTATTATTCTTTAAATTGTTGTTTTACCAAGCAACGAAGTTCACTGTCATTTAATGACAGTTTTGTAAATTGCACTTATTTATCTTAGTCATCGGAATTAAATGAGCTGATCAGTTTCATTATTTCCTATTCTTTCACTGGTTGTATTCTCAGAATCAATAATGGTGGCAAGGCAGGATTCTGTTAGGTAAATTAATGAGGTACAGTTCATTTATATTATGACAGTTTCTGCAGTTGCTTCAGTGAAGAAAAACTACTACACTGGCTAGCCTTTACAAGCTAAAGATGAAACTGATCGGATCTTACTGTGATGAGTTCGTGCTGGTGCGGTGCAAGGTATTATTCGTCGACAATGTATGGCAGCAGGCTCTTCTTTTCGTAGCTCCATATATATCTGGGCCCGCAGTACTCTTCTTGAATATTAATTCCTCTTGATGATACTCTATTGTGCCCGTTTACAACCACACAATATACCTGCCCATACATTAAAAATCTTGCAGTTTATTCCTTACATTCCCGGGCACGGCGTCTGCACTCGACCAATCGTCCTGGCAACTCTTTCCGCCGACTACTGCTGTGCGACTCCGTGCTTACGCGTTCAGTGATAATATTCCTTGCTTCAAACGTGTTCTTTCGCTCTATACAATAGCGATCTATCCTGACCAGGCCGGCGTTTTTACTACATGAAAGAAACAATATTCTATTTAATTAGTTCGTTTGAATTAATTCTTTGACATTTAATTGTATGGAAACATTAATTAATAATAAAAGATACATATACAGAAATTACATCACAGTTACATTATGTTTTAGAGACCAAACTATGCGAAAAATTTATGAGGCACTGCGCTGTTGTGTTACAAGTTGCCTCCACAATATTAAAGTGAAATAGGGTGTTTCTCATTTACGATTGGAGGATTGTAGGGATGCAGAGGGAAATTTGTAGATAAAGTTTTGTTAAGCAATCCAGGTCCAGAAATTTACCGTTCGGATGTTACGTAAGTTTGAAGTGGGATCACTTTCAAATCTGCCGCTTCACGGGAGGCACGCGGTGGAAGCAATGAGCTCTGATGTGCGTGCTCTACAGGAGACCATGGCGTGGGCAGCGTTTCGAGTACTCGACGTCGAGTTCTGTTCTAGGTGAGGAAGGACGTCCCCTTCAAAGTCGGCGGGGCGTCTATAACTGTACCAACATTATAATTAACTCTATTTGCGCGAGCGGGTTGGGGAGGGGGGCGGGAGGGACGTGACAAGTGACAGGACATATTTAACGCGCTGAATGAGAAACAAAATAAAAATACGTATTCCATAAACTGAATCTATTTGTTTTTCTGAAGCATCGATATATAACGCCCACGGTCAAGTAGTAAGAAAACCAGTACAAAATCGGTTTTATTACGTGCTTAAGTGTAAGTTTCACGTTAGGAAAAATTGTCCGAGACTGTGATTATGTAGAGGAAAAACATCCCTCCGGAGGTACGACCTTGTTTTTTAGGTTATGACCGTTGCCGTCGGTCTTACAGTGGAGACGCAGCACTTACTACTAGCAGACTACAGATGGTCTTCTCCTGCGTGTTATTTGATGGTAGACTCAGATACTCTGTTCTGAATTCACTAAATGGAATTAATCGTCACCTATTTGGTCGTCTAAAATCTTTCTTTTAAAATGAATTCGTGAATCCTCCACTCGATGCTGATAAGACAAAAAAAATCTGATAGCGGTCTTTTCTTAAGATTGTGGCTGCCATGAACGATAGTAATCGCTGAGCTGCGACATGTTGACTCCACGAAAATGCTGTGAAGTGGCTGTTTGACATAACCTGACAGTTCTACCTGTACACTGCTTTTAAGAACAGTAAACAACGATAAATACCTCAGATAACTCTAGACGTAAGTAAAATGCGCAAGGTAAAAAATCTACTAGAGAAAACTGCAAGGATTAACCGTACAAGATAAATGAAGGTGAGGAGTCGCTGTAATGGGGCGTTCTCGAAACAGGGTTGAGAAGCGCTAAGTTACTTTAAACATAATCGCTTAGTTCTACCATGGAACGATAGATGTGTTTACTAACGTGGTTCAAAATGGCTCTGAGCACTATGGGACTTAACATCGATGGTCATTAGTCCCCTAGAACTTAGAACTACTTAAACCTAACTAACCTAAGGATATCACACAACAGTTTACTAACGTAGTTGCAAACACCGCTTCAACAGTAATGACGGATATTTAATAGTACAATAGATAGTTTGAGTCATTTACGTGTTCTTAGCAGTATACAGAAAACTGTTGATGGTAGTCATGCAGACAGTGTTGACAGACACGAGTTGTAAGCGTGATGGTTTGTCCATGGTAGCACTTACTGTGGTTTCTGAGAGTGACGTAATAAATTCGTATCACGTCACGTACAGTAGTGCTTAATGTTCTCATCAACGCATGTAGTGAGGGTCGGGGATTCCTAATAGAAAACATACACATTATGATGAAAAAACAATTAAGTATATAGTGCACATAAGTTATGATTTTTAGAGGTGGGACCAAATGAAATATATTTGAGGATGTTAACTAAAGTGTCTGTTTATCAGCTGGAAGAAAGAGAGCCTGATGGGTAACGTCACTACAGGGGCAATTTTTGTACGAGGGTTGGAACTTTAGTAGTGGCAACTATTTATTTACAGCTCATAGAAAATAGATACGTGTTTCAAAGTTTTACCGACCTACAAAGTAGTCACCAGCATTGTGTATAGCCCGTTGCCGTCGATGTGGAAATCGTAGGATACTCTTAACCCTGCTGTTCTATTCGGGTCTATAAGACCCCAAATGGTTATAAATTTCATTTCTTATTATTTAAATATCAAAATAACTTTATGAAATTTGGTGACTTTCTCTGAAAATGCAAGGGCATTAAGTAGTTCAAAAAGTTTTAAAATATTTTAAGACATTTGGTCATAAATCTTAAGAGTTACATACACAATGTTCGGGTCAATGTGATTACTCTAAAGTCAAATACTTTCTAGTCGTCTCATATTTTGTAGTAGCAACATTCAACAAGTCAACAAAGACACTGAATTTGCAACAATGGACTGGTCATGTTACGACCTATCAACTGTTTGAATTATCCCTTGTTTCTGCTCAGTTTGTGTTCTCTGTCTTTTGTGATCAGTCTGAATTGTGGTATTGTGGTGATTACTTCATTGACTGACACGAGTTAGAAGAATTAGTACATAAATCAACAGACAAAGCGAGTGTTCTGATGAAACTGCACAGCCTGTTCCATGTGGTGTGCAGACTTCATTTCTAAAAATGAGAACACTGAATGGCAGTTGCAACCACCAGCACAACATGGCCGCGTGCCTAGTTTGAACATAATCTGGTGTACCCCAGAAGTTAGCAGATACGCAAGCAGCAGAATAAGTGTTGTCAAAAGCTCATTTGAAGTATTATTTTCTACAACATTTCAGAATGAAATAATAGAGATGTCAAATATTGAGGGGTAACAATTTTACGGTACACAATGAACAAACATTGATAATTCTCTTTTTCAAGCATACTTAGGACTCCTATTCCTTGCAGGTGTGTATTGTTCACATGGGGAATCTACAAAAATTTTGTGGGATAAGGATACTGACATATTCTGTAACATATCAAGGACCTTGCGATTTGATATGAAATCCACAAGAGATGAAAGACGACATATTGATAAACTCGCTGCAATTTGCAGTACCCGGGAAAAGTGGTTAGAAGTCCTTTGCAGTACCTGGGAGAAGTGGTTAGAAGTCCTTCCTAAACTGTATAATCCAGAGGAAAATATGAACATCGAAGAGCAGCTAGTAGCGTTCAGAGGCCACTGCCCACTCAAGCAGTACATCCCAAGCAAACCGGCAAAATAGGCACTCAAGATATGGACTCCGTGTAACACAAAGCCTTCAAATGTACTGAAAGCCCAAATTTACACATGAAAGGAGAGTGGAGCGGCACCAGAAAAAAAAAAAAAAAAAATCAGCGAATGAGATTAGTTGCTGATCTTACCTCTGATTTGCGAGGTCAGAATGTAACATGACAATTTTTTTTACATCATATAATTTGGGACAGCTGACAATGTTTGAAACCTTATGTAAAAACAAGCCAGAGCTTCCACAAAATATGACCAACAAGGAGGTTCATAGCTCTTCGTGTCACTTCACAAATAATACTACGGTGGTCAGTTATATTCCTAAGAGAAATAGAAATTTTGTACTAATGAGCACCTCCACCATGGTGGGGAAATAAGTGACAGGGCTGAAAAGAAGCCACAAATGATTTTAGATTATAATTTAACCGAAGGGGCTGTAGACACACTCGATCAGCTAATAGGTATATATATACACGCAAACAAAAAACCAATAGATGACCCATGACAGTTTTTACAATATTCTTGTTGTTACTGCTTATAATGCCTATGACTTGTGGACTCCGATTGACCTGAGTCGGAATTTGACTAGAAGGGGAATGTTTATGGTGGAACTTGGAAAGTCACTGGTTGCAGAGCACATTGCATCAAGGAAGCATTTTCCAAGAACAGAAGATTCTTCGAGAATGGTCAGGAGCATACAAGACCCTGAAGGAGTGGAAAGTGTGGCTAAATCAGTAACAATAAGGAACTCTACCAAACATGGACACTGTAAGTTCTGTCCTTCAATAAAACAAACATGTTGTGTGGGAAGTGTAATAAACATGTATGCAAAACATGTCACCTACTTGTGTCCAAACTGCAGTGAGTAAGGAGGAAAGAAGTGTTATGGGCAAGATGGACAGATGGTTGTTCAGAATTACTTTTTGATGGAAATTTCTGTTGTTCCTAATACACCCTGCATGAATATTAAAACAAAAAATTTTCTTGAGTCATATTCTGTATATTATTATTATTATTATCATCATTAACAACATACTGCAACATAACAAAAATGTCAATAGATAACTATACGAAAAATATGTATCAGCAGACTTTTTTCAACATTTTATTATGTCGGGTCATATTGACCCGAACGGCACATTTGTATAGTAAAAGTGGACAGCACAGCAGTGTTAACAGTGCCAGTTGTGTTGACGGTTCGAGCGGCGCGGTCTATTGCCCGACGAATTTGTAGCAGTTCTGAAGCGAATGCCGTGAAGTGTTTCCTTCAGTTTAGAAATCGAGTTGAACTCACGAGGACTTGAGTCAGTGAAGTGCAGTAGGTGGTATAGCACTTAGCAGCCCCATCAATCAAACAAATCAGTAACAGCCTGCACTGTACGGGCTTGAGCATTGTCCTGCAAAATGATGGTCAGATCCTGCTGAAAGTGTCATCACTTCTGTCTCTAAGCTGCTAAGTGGTGTACCACCTACTGCACTTCCCTGACTTAAGTCCTCGATTTCTCAACTGAAGGAAACACTTCACGACATTCGCTTCAGAACTGCTACAAATTCGTCGGGTAATAGACCGCTCCGCTCGTACTGTCAACACAAATGGCACTGTTAAAAGTATCCTACGACTTACGCATCGCTGGCTACCGGTTATACACTTTGAAGGTCAGCAAAACTTGAAACACGTATCTATTTTGTAAGAGCTGTAAATAAATAGTTGCTACTATTAAAGTTCTAACCCTCGTACATAGCCAGTATAGTCGCACGATATTAATGGTTTGAAAATGGACATATGTGTCCGGAACTAATCAACATCTAGAAATAAATAAGATTCTTCTTAATGCTACTAATGACGGAGCTACAACCATTTACTTCAATGATAAAACAAGTTGCAGGCCTATTATTTATCTGCAGCATGCTGAAAGTTCGTAATCCTGAGACTCATTCGCCTCAGCTGACTCAGTATAAATCTGGAAATGCTCAAACAGGACACAGGGCTGGGGATTTTTATTACTGTCCTTTAGAATACGAGTCTAGATTTTTCACTACAGTGTGCCATTGATCAGCTACTATCTATAGAACCTTGACATGGATATCACTACAAATCTGAAAAGCAAACAAATATTCTAAGCAACAAACCGACAAACATTTGCTAGTATGTATGACCTTAAAGGGAAAGTTTTCTTCTGATACAGATTACTCCTTGTAATATCTTTTTTTTTCTTCTTTATTGTGATTTTAAACACCTTACACAAAGGCGGGCTGTCAGCAGCACAATACGCCGCTCTTCAGCCTCGAGTTTGACAACAAGTAGTACATAAAGGTGGCACAGAGAAGACAGTCAAAACGGTGGGCAAAAAATGTAGACACTAAAAATCGAAAAAACATGGAGCCGTCCACGCTGGACGAGAAACAGCACTAACACTAGGCGACACGGTGCACAGAACATGGATGATGGCGACGGCATGTGAACGGTGGTGGCGTGACGGCGAACAACACTACACACAAACGAAGGCATACACACGAAACACTGACGGCGACGATCTCCGGCGCGCGAATGTTCACTGAGCGTGTACGAGTCCGGGGACCTGCCAAGAGTGGAGGTGGAGGAGGAGGAGGAGGGGAATGGGAGAGGGGAGAGCAGAGATTCCATGGGCAGAGGAGAGAGAGGGAGGGAGGAAGGGGGAGGGGAAGCCCGGGGGAAGAGGGGAGGAGGAAGGGGGGAAAGGAAAGAGAAGGGAAGGGAAGGGAGGGAGGGAGGGAGGGAGGGTGCCTAAAGGAAAGGACACAGGAAGGGGGGGAGGATCAAAGTTGATAGGAGGGGTAGATGGAGGGGAGGAGGACATCATCAGGGAGGGGGAGCTGGCGGAAGCCACCTTGGGAGAGGATAAGGAGGGTGGAGAGATGGAGACCCGGTGGGATGTGCGAATACAGGCGTGGCAGCGGGCGGGGGTGGGAGAGGATCGGGGAGACGAGCGGGTGAGGAGGATCGAGTTTGCGGGGGGTGTACAGGATCCGTATCCTTTCAAGGAAAAGGAGGAGGTGGGGGAAGGGGATGAGATCGTACAGGACCCGCGTGGGGGAGGGGAGACAGATGTGATAGGCGAGGCGGAGAGCATGACGTTCAAGGATTTGGAGGGATTTATAAAAGGTAGGGGGGGGGGGCAGAGATCCAAGCCGGATGGGCATAACAAAGGATAGGGCTGATGAGGGATTTATAGGTGTGGAGGATGGTGGAGGGTTCCAGACCCCACGTACGGCTGGAGAGGAGCTTGAGGAGACTGAGTCGGGAGCGTGCCTTGGCTTGGATTGTCCGGAGGTGGGGAGTCCAGGAGAGGCGGCGGTCGAGGGTGACGCCAAGGTACGTAAGGGTGGGAGTGAGGGCGATAGGACGGCCATAGATGGTGAGTTAGAAATCAAGGAGGTGGAAGGAAGGGGTGGTTTTGCCTACAATGATCGCCTGGGTTTTGGAGGGATTGACCTTGAGCAACCACTGGTTGCACCAAGCGGTGAACCGGTCAAGATGGGATTGGAGAAGGTGTTGGGAGCGCTGTAGGGTGGGGGCAAGGGCAAGGAAGGCGGTGTCATCGGCAAACTGGAGAAGGTGGACGGGGGCTGACGGCGGCGGCATGTCCGCCGTGTACAAAAGGTACAGAAGGGGGGAGAGGACGGAGCCTTGGGGCACACCGGCAGAGGGGAAAAAGGTGTAGGAATCTGTGTTATGGACGGTGACATAGGAAGGACGGCGGGAGAGAAAGGAGCCGATCAGACGGACGTAGTTAATGGGAAGGGCGAAGGTTTGGAGCTTGAAGAGGAGACCGGAATGCCATACGCGGTCATAAGCACGTTCGAGGTCCAGGGAGAGGAAGATTGCGGAGCGACGGGAATGAAGCTGTTCGGAAAGGAGATGAGTGAGGTGAAGGAGAAGGTCGTCGGAAGAGAAGGACGGCCGAAAGCCACACTGGGTAACGGGAAGGAGGCGGTGCTGGCGGAGATGCTGGTGGATGCGCCGGGTGATTGTAATATCTTTTCTTGCGATATTATAATGACCATGTGACATCGTGAAAGGAATGAGAAATCTGTCGCTGACTGCTAAAGAAATCGCTAGTTACCATACTTTACACACAGAGCAGTTTCTGTGCGCGTTGTGGAAGTATAGACACATGATACTGAGCCGAGTGGCTCGATCAGCGAAATCCCTGCCGCCGGTAAGGGTCATCTTTCTGGTGGTGCGCGCAGAGCGCACGGTTGCGCCACCTACCGGCCCGATCGGGGAGTGAGGGGTAAGCTCTAGCAAGTAGCGAGGATTTTGTTTGGGACTCCTAGCAGTAATGTCGTTTGGGAAGTCTGGCGGACAGTACAGGCGCCGTGCGAGGCAGCAGGAAGAGCACATCTAACAAGGGGAGGCCACGGCGTTTGGAACGCGGCTTTACTGCAAACTTCGTACACTCGTAGTACTCCATTAGGACAACAAAATGTGTAAGCAGCAGCGCGTACTTCTAAAGCGTTATTGAGGAAATCGCAAGATAATTTCGGTTGTCAAATATATATCTGTGTGTGGCCATTTTTCACGTGAAACGCCGGCAGGCGAGTGGTTAGTATTCAAGCCCCATGATCGCTGGGTCGCTGGATCGAGTCCCGCTCGTCAGTTTTTTTATTTCTAACACAGTCATTTTCTTTACTACTTATATTACAATTAATGTAATGGAAAAAAACGCGTAATCGATTGAACTTTTGTGAAATTTACAGTGTTATTTGGCAGTCTACAAATTCTCATTATTACAAATAATATAATATCCATAACCACCGACCAGTAAACGACCAAACGCATAGTGATACTGAAAATGTATGCTTGTCCGTGTCTTCAAACTTGTTCGCATTTAATAGAAAGAAAACGAGAAATTGCTACTCGTGAAGACGCTATTAAAATACACTCGATACTGCATCACCAATGATCAGCGCCGATATTTAAGGAAATGCTGCGTTACGCATGGTTTGCTTCCAAATTATCGGCTGAAAGAGAGGTTTTTGATAATGTTAACGAGGTTTGTTTTTCCACGGAAAACCTCAAAAGACCTGGCGTGTGCGCAAACATAGCATTTATTCAATGCAGCTGGTGCCGTTTAACTTTTTTTTCATGTTTTTACGAAAAATACCATCCCGCAACTTGTACTCGTAATGTCTAAAGCGATGATTAGTTGTACACCTTTCTGTGCCGGTCAAAACAAGTCGTTTCGGGCTCCCTCCATGTATAAGGTATTTCTCAAATCACGGACAAGCATGCATTTTCATTATCATTTTGTGCGTTTGGCCGTTTAATAGTCGGTAGTTATGAATATTATATTATTTGTGATAATAAAAATTTGTAGACTGCCAAAAAACATTAAAATTTAACAAAAGTTCATCCGACTACACATGTTTTTCCCATTACATCAATTGTAATATAAATAGTAAAGAAAATGACTGCGTTAGAAATAAAAAAAACTGACGAGCGGGAATCGATCCAGCTTGAACGCTAACAACTTTTTATTTTTTTTATTTTTTATTATTTTTAATTTTATTTTTTATTGGTTTTTACTTTTATATTTTTATTTTATTTTTTATTTTTTTGATTTTTAATTTTTAACCGGCTGCGGGCGCTTCATGGTAAAAATGGCCACGCACAGGTTTATATTTGGCGACCGAAATTATTTTGCGATTTTCTCAATAACGCTTGAGAAGTACGCGCTAGTGTTTACACATTTTGTTGTCCTCGTGGAGTACTACGAGTGTACGAAGTTTGCAGTAAACCAGCGTTCCAAACGTCGTGGTCTCTCCCCTTGTAAAAAGGGCTGTTTACCCGGGGGACGGCGCCGTAGCAAATGTCGCCGGCGTGGAAGCAGTCAAGTTACAGTAAAATGACTAAGCATAAAAGAATCGCACATTTGCACTAACACATGTGCTAGATGTGAATTTGCGTTGGAAGTTGTAGAACATAAGTATACAAACAGTGAAGGAGATATAAATAACCAGAAAAATATTTCTGAAGTGATAACACCTCCTAGTGCTGGGTGTAAATATAAATAAGCCGAATTTTGTAGCGACCTAGATGCACTGAAACACAAACATCCTCTTCCTTTGGCAGTATTACAGACAATCAAAGCTATATTCAAAGATTTGGCAAATCATGAGTTACTAAAGAAATGTTTTCTTGGGGAAACCCAGAATGTGACAGACTCCATGAATAACGTTGTGTGGTGCCGTGTATCTTAGAAGGTTTTTTCTGGCCTCATGACTCTCAAGTCTGCAGTGTCTCATGCTGCAATAACGTTTAACGATGGGAACGATGAAGGTTCTGGAGAAGTCAGGGCTGCGATTAGGGCAGAACACAGCTAGAGGACTGCGATAACTGGACGTGCTTCATGTATGCCAAGCAGGGTTCGCTGCTCAGCAACTGAGCAAACGAACAAGAAACTGAGGAAGAAGGCAAGCATTAGTCGGTTTGGACATCGAAGAGGACACGGGATATAGGCCAAGGCAGCTCTAGTGCATGACAGAATCAGAACTGTAAGTCTGTATAAAAGTTTGTAGTTAAAAACTCTGAACCTCAGTTTCTCGTAACTACTTGATTTGTTGTAAATAACCCATTATCTCAAAAAGCATTGAAGATAAAAACATGTTATTTTCACAGGATTCCAAGAACACGATTCCACACATATGGAACTCAAATAATAAAAGCTCTCTATGTTGTTTAGTTTTTATGTACATTTATTTATAAAACTTAACAAAAAAATAAGCGGTTGAGAAAAGTATCTAAACACAGCATACAATACGATTTTTGTAATAATTTTAGTTCCGTGTAACCACAAAAGCACATTCATTAATTGTGTAAAACGGGACATTGGTGTCTTAAATACTTTCCAAGATAGTGGGTCCCAGAATTTTTAACTTAACATTTGCAGCATAGGACATACAATCTTTTTTTATTGTAGTATGCTTAACATGGTAAAACAAATAATAATTGACAACATTTGGATACGTCGTGCGAGCACAGGTAAATGCTGCACAGGATAAACTGAGAGACTAGGACCTCTTACTTACGACATAAACAAGCTGGTGGAGAAGAAGAGAACTCTATGTCTGGAGCTGATTATCCCGACAATTTAATATCACGTCGTATTTAATCGACCGTGGCACTAGAAAGATTTCAGCACTGAGTATGCGGAAGTTGCCTGGTGCGTCCAACCAGAAGTTATTTTCACACATCAAGGGCGAAAAAAAAGAAGAAATATACGGCTGACCCGTTTGAAAGATCGGGTAGATACTAGTAGTTTGGTAGACTCTGGCTGCGACAAAACGGTTCAGTATCTTTGAAGCTATCCTGTAAATGCTCCTGTGTAATCGTCGCCACAGCGTCTTCTTTCACGCCAATCCTTTCATCTCAGGGAAGCATCTATACCCAAAGTCGTCTTATTTTTTTGTCGTATGTATTCCAATCCCTATATTCCCCTATAGCAAACTAGTACATATTTGAATGGTTTCCGCCTTGAACAATACACGTTTTTCATCCTTTCACCCAAAGCAAAAGGAAACATATTGCACACACACACACACACACACACACACACACACACATACACACACACACACATTCTACCAGGCAAAGTAAAGTAACGTCAACCACGACAGTCTAACATTCCAAATCGTAAAATTTTCAGTGTATATAACTTTTCTACGTTAAGCAGTCTGTGGTTGCAGCTGACAAACTGCAAAAGGAAACCAGTTATAAGACACAATACAGAAAGCCACAAAAACCACAGTATGTGCTAACAAAATATTTTGTCTGTTCTCAGATTTGAGCACACTTTTCTTAAAAAACTGTAATTATATATGTACAAATAGTAAAAAGCAATTTTACGGTTAAACAATAGATATAAAATAAGAAAATCCACTGACGGAGCTGTAGCTTCAACGAAACATGTCACGATGTTATCCCAAAAGGACCTTCAACTTCAAGATGAATATTCGTCTACGGTATTTGCTCTTTACATCTCACTTACCTGATGTCTGAACACGTATGCTATAGTTCTGTTCCTTATTATAGTTCAAATATTTTGCATATTCCTTTACTCGCCGATTCTACGAAGAGCCTCTGCAATATACAGTTGTCAAAAGAAGTACCATCCAGAGCGGGTGGAGGATCAAGTCCTGCATCGATTGAGTGCTCTCTGTCACGAGGAAGTCGCTTGCGGATTGTAGAGAGGTTTAAATTTATAAAACGCGTGTAGTAGACATTTGTCCTCACCTCACAATAAGGTAACAAAAGATACAAGGAAGTCAGAAGGTTAACAAACGCGCCATCTCTTGGCGCGTGGACTGTATTCCACAAAAATTTTAAGTGGGAATTGTCCACAATAATGAAAATCCTCTAAACGAAGAAATATCTATAATTTTAAGAGCTATAGGACGACAAGAAGTGCGTGTCCTGCAAACAAGGGAGTGAATGAAGTGTTATTCGTACTACATAGCGTTTAAACTCCCGTCGACAGAAATGATATCGTGAGCATTCAGTATATAATTTTCTTATGAAAAGAAACATTTGAACGTCCGGAGCTGACGGAAAAACAACGAATTTAGTAGAAGAAATGGTGTGAGGAATCGCTTTCAATATTTTCTGCGTAGTGATAAATCGATCACATTTCCAAAAACCATACAGAGTTGTTAGGAATGCATTACCATTTCTGATAATGTTTCAGGAAGTCAAGACGGTAATTGATTATTGTATGAGTTGCTTATTCTGCGGTCGAGTATTCCTGCCATCTCCTGATAACTTCTTCAGCATGAATCTGTTATCTTTAAGGAGAATTCATCTCTGTCGACGTTACACAAATGACAGAACAGGCACATACATTGTACGGCCTGAACGAATGTCCTAAATGTTATGTGAGAGCGGAAAAAACCAGTAAAGATATAAGACGGAGTGCCCTTTTTTGTGGAATCTGGTTAAACTTCAAATCGGTTCTCCGAAACGTCCGTAGATAACGGTAGGGATTTATCAGTGTAGTTCTTTCAGTAACATCACAGCAACTCTTTTTCCTCTACGTAACCCATCTTATCCCATCTTTTTCCGTGAGCTTTATTACAGATTTGATGAAGGGGCACGCCTCTAACACCCTTGTGCCAACTTCTTCTTCTCAGAGTAGGACGTCCATCCGACGTCCTCAATTATTTATTGGATATATTCCAATCGCTGTCTTCCCATACAGTTTTTACCGTCTAATTCCCCCTCCAGTACCATGAAAGTTATCCCCTGATGTCTTAACAAATGTCCTATCATCCTGTCCCTTCTCCTTGTCAGTGTTTTTCTCATATTCCTTTCCTTTCTGATTCTGCTCAGAGCCTGATTTCTTACCTTATCAGTCCACCTAAATTTCATCATTCTACTACAGCACCACATCTCAAATATTTCGATTTTCTTCTCCGGTTTTCCCACAACCCGTGATCCACTGCTATACAGTGGTGTGGTAAAGACGTACATTCTTACAAACTACTTCTTAAAATATTGGTTCGGAGTGCCCTCTATGTCTACGCCAGTCTGCTTCTTATGTCCTCCTTCTTCGTTCGTTATGTGTTACTTTGGTTCCAAGGTAACAGAAATAGCTTCGTCTATTTCGTAGTCAACAATTCTGATAGGAAGTTTCTCTCTGTTCTCATTATTTTCGTCTTTCTTCGATTAATTCTCCCTCCATATTCTCTGCTCATTAGACTGTCCATTCCATTAAACACGTCCTGTATTCTTCTTCCCTGAGGATAACAATGTCATCGGAGAAACTTATCATTGACGTCTTTTCGCCCTGAATTTTAATCCCACTCTTGAAACTTTCTTTCATTTCTGTCATTGCTTCTTCGATTTGTGGGTTAAACAATAGGGGCAAAAGATAACATTCCAGCACTTCGTTCCTGGTCTTCCATTCTTATTAGTCCAGGTTCCCCACCTTTCCCTAAGGCTCACTCCAATTCGAATTTCGAAAGTATTGCCGCGCGGGGTAGCCGTGCGGTCTGTGGCGCCTTTCCACGGTTCGCGCGGCCCCCGTCGGAGGTTCGAGTCCTCCCTCGGGCATGGGTGTGTGTGTTCTCCTTAGCCTAAGTTAGTTTAAGTCAGGTTGAGTAGTGTGTGAGCCTAGGGACCGATGACGTCAGCAGTTTGGTCCCTTAGGAACTTACCACAAATTTCCAAATTTCGAAAGTATTGCACCGTTTTCAGTTGTCGAACGCCTTTTCTTGGTCGACGAATCCTATGACCCTGTCTTGATGTTTTGAAATCTTGCTTTTATTATCAACTACAACGTGGAAACTGCCATTCTGGTTCCTTTATCTTCCCAAAGCCAGACTGATCGTCATCTAACAGATCCTCAGTTTTTTTCTTCAGTCTCCTCTATGTTATTGTTGTCAAGTTCTGTATACCAGCGAATAACGTCCCTGTTGATAATAGCATAAATTATTCTTTTAAAATGAGTGACATGAGATTTCTGGTGGTTCGAATCTCGCAACTGTCAGATTTTATTTTAGTTTTATTTAAATTCTATATTTATTAAAAACAAAAATGTTAACGAACAAATATTGAATCATATTTTTATTAAAAATAACTTTTAATTTTTAGTTACTGGTCATGTGAAAATACAGTAAATGTGATACTGACATTCGAAACGAATTATTGTTAAACGAAAGAAATAAATGTATATGTCAGTAATACCGTTCAATATCTAAATAAAAATGTTTATTTTCTATTCAGGTTTTGTATTTTTGTGCAAAAATTAAATTTCTTGTGAATACTGGCATTTTCTTGTCATCGGCTACACGTTTAATCATGCATTCTTCGTACTGTATGGTATACACACAGTAAGTATGATCTCGTTGTTTGGTATATGTCCTGGTGTTGCAAAGCTAATGGCTTCGAATATGTTAGCACCCCATTAAGCCGGTATAGTGAGCCAGTTTGCGAAAGACTTACCCAAAAAATGGAGACTCTTTTCAAGTATTTCTGCTAGAACTTTCCTCGTATGTCAACACCAAAGCGGAAGGAGTAAGTATATTAAATTCTGACTTGGAATCAGATATTACTATGGGTGAGAACTGCTAGGTTGTCTCTCAAGTAGGTTATTAATACAGTCTCAGGGAACAAAAAGAACCAACATTATATTCCTGTTGTACTCTACACGTTGGAAAAATTCAATGTTTACTCTGACGAGCTTCGAGATGCGTGTATTGAACACACACTTTAAATTTTTTCAGTGTAAATTTGGGTGGGATCAGTGAGGAACAATGTGGAACTTTTATCAAGATCGAAATACGGTATCAGGGTTGCTGGAATACCAGTGCTGAGGGAGACAACAGTTGGTACCTCCACAACAGGCAGTTCATCGGGAAAAAACTGTGTTAGGTGCTTTAAAAAGAAGAGAGAAAAGAAATACAAATTACTGTCCACTTCACTTACACGCATTTTGCTTATTTTCTGAAGTGACATTATGACAAAACTGTACGTGACAACAAAGGAACAGTGGTCA
The DNA here is from genome assembly GCF_021461385.2 of Schistocerca piceifrons. NCBI lineage: Eukaryota > Metazoa > Arthropoda > Insecta > Orthoptera > Acrididae > Schistocerca > Schistocerca piceifrons. The sequence goes on along the minus strand of NC_060138.1, from coordinate 448,612,177 downwards.
GATATGGATTCAACTCCCAAATGATCGTAAGATGTGATCACAAATCCTAACATGTAATCAAAAATAGTTTTTCGCTTGCCTGTGTAATTAATTTTCTTAGGATGTTATTTGTACCTTGGTAACGTCATCAGAAGAATGAAGTAAGGGAAGTAATGGCGTGATACGAACGCCAGTACGTCTCGAAGTGTTTATCGAAATCGCCTTACAAAAGAGGTACGTTAGAATTTTTACATCTGGTCGGCTTCGAGATCAACAGAGAGAAAATAACAAACTAGAAAGATCATTGATGGCGAAGCAAAACATTCGTGCCCTCGTCTGTACAACGTCGCTAGTTCTCATTGTGTGAGCAGATCCTCCTACGCCACAAGGTTTACTGGACAAGACTTGAAATCTCTGCCGCGGTTCATCGAAAACAAGGTGCTAATAATAACTCTTTCGTTACCTAACTTCATAGAAAGATAAAATGGGAATTTTGCAGAGTATTCAGAGAATTATCACAGAGGAACAACAAGCTCTTATTCATATCTAAAGTGAAAATTCAGATAGCATTTAGCTGTAATTCTTGTATTTGATACGCAAAATATTCTGAACTGCTGCGCACTTGATTATACCCTGTTTACCTGATAACCAATTCGTATGTCATGGGTTCGAGTTACACTCCACCTAAGAGATAATTTTACTTTTTTCTGCTGTAAACATGAGTTCCATCTCTGGAAAGTTTTTGAGTTTGGTAAACGTAATATTATGTAGCAGTGCGGCTTACATGTTAAACTGTTCCTGTCTTGATATTGGCTACGTAGGATGGTTCGCAGATTGGGGTACAGTGAGGCCGACGCGAAGAAACGGCCGCTGCAGTGTGTGGTCACTGTTGTCCCTGTTTAGGAAAAGGCGAAGACGATTTCATCTGGCAAAAAAGTTAAGGTCAGTAAGCACTTGGCGCCAAAGACGTTAATCTTATTGATTACCATTCGAAGAGTAGAAAAATAATTTGTGAATACTGCGTAAATGAACGTTGCCTGTTTATCTGCAATTTAATTTCTTCTAGCAATATTTCATGCTTTTCTTAAACTGGAAGTTTTCGTCGCAGTTCTTTTCATTTTTTGCTATAGTCAGCTTCCATTAATTGAAATAAGCTCTTTGAGCAATCACTTTGTGTCCCTAATGATGTATTTTACGTCTCTAGAGGTCAGTTTGGGCCATCAGCCAATGGGAAGCGTTCGCTGTTTTGGAACCACGATGTGCTTCAGTTCCAACCATCATTCGCCATTCTGTTTCTGGTTCGACTGCTATTCCAGCGCAGAGTTTCATAGAGTTCTGTTCTGCTTGATTTGGGAAGCAGGCTAGCTTTGGTGTCGGCGCCAGATGGTTCGGAGTTTCTACAATGATGAAGGAAAAGGGGTGAGATTTTTTAGTTATTTGCCGTGGTCACTGTTAGGTGCATGTATAGGTTTTTTCGGGAGAGCATTCTACACACATCAAAAAAAGTTTTGCATCACGTCGGTTCCGAGAGTTCCGCAACCTGTACAGAAAATTGGAATAGAGATCAATATAAACATCATTTCCATCCTTTTTATTGCTAATGTCCGCAGCTCGTGGTCTTGCGGTAGCGTTCTCGCTTCTTGCGCACGGGGTCCCGGGTTCGATTCCCGGCGGGGTCAGGGATTTTCTCTACCTTGTGATGACTGGGTGTTGTGTGTTTATCATCATCATTTCATCATCATTGACTCGCAAGTCGCCGAAGTGGCGTCAGCTCAAAAGGACTTGCAGTACAGCGGCCGAACTCCCCACATGGGGCCTCCCGGCCAACAATGCCATACGATCATTTCATTTTTATTGCTAATGAAAACCACACAGTGCATCTTGTACCACCATACAGTGAGACCTTTAGAAGTGGTGGTCCACATTGCTGTACACACCAGTACCTTTAATACCCAGTAGCATGTTCTCTTGCATTGATGCATGTCTATATTCGTCGTGGCATACTATCAACAAGTTCATCAAGGCACTGTTGGTCCAGTTTGTCCTACTCAACGGCGATTCGGCGTAGATCCCTCAGAGGGGTTAGTGGGTCACGTCGTCCATAAACAGCCCTTTTCAATCTATCCCAGGCATGTTCGATAGTGTTCATGTCTGGAGAACATGCTGGCCACTCTAGTCGACCGATGTCGTTATCCTGAAGGAAGTCATTCACAAGATGTGCACGATGGGACTGCGAATTGTTGTCTTTGAAGACGAATGCCTTGGTAATATGCTGCCGATATGGTTGTACTATCGGTCGGAGGACGGCATTCACGTATCGTACAGCCATTACGGCGCCTTCCATGACCAACAGCGGCGTACGTCGGCCCCACATAATGCCACCCGAAAACAGAAGGGAACCTCCAACTCGCTGGACAGTGTGTCTAAGGCGTTCAGCGTGACCGGGTTGCCTCCAAACACGTCTCCAACGATTGTCTAATTGGAGGCACATGCGGCATTCATCGGTGAACAGAAAGTGATGCCAATTCTGAGCGGTTGTAAGTAGCCGGTTTATATGTTTGTTAGTTGGCAGCGCTATAGACTGCATTAATATCACTGACAGCGCCTTGCGCCCTCGCCAAGAGACTCTGTGGTTTGAAGGACTCGCAGTTAGAAGTTAATAGTTGGCAGTGATGGAGGTTAGCAGTGTTAGCAGCGAGTGAGCTGACGGTTTGGACGTGTATCCTTCGCGGAGACTCAGTGTTAGTAGGACATGCATAGTAAAATGATGATTGATGTATCTGCTAATGTTTGGATAATGGAATTATTGATGATTATATAATTTTTGGAACTGTATGTCACATGAATAAGATAAAATCTGCTAAATACATTGTTTCCTCTGCAGCAAAATCTTTCCTTTGCTAACTAAATGCCTATTAGTAGTTAGAGCCTACATCTTTTTGTGTGGCTGGCCGTAGTTGGAGGTTGCTGTATTTGCTGTAGTTCGTGTTATGAAGATTTTCTGTGAGGTAAGTGACTTATGAAATGTAGCGGTTATTGTTAGAATTTCTTCTAATTCAGGGCCATTCTTTAGTGTTAATTATTTGCAGTCAGATTGTGTTGCGTTTGTATATTGTGGGTCATAAATGAAATGAATAAGATTGAGTTGTATTTGCCAGGGAAAATTCTGTAGGTCAGTGTTGAAATGATAAAAAACAAGTAAAGAGAAAGTAGGTTCAGTTTCACTCAGCAGCATTCAGTAAGGTGCAGTTATTTCAGCAGTTTAAGTAGAAAAACGTAGAAGTTTTACGGTCTATTCATCATGTTGTTGGGCCCATTTGTAAGGCGCTGCATGGTCTCGTGGTTGCAAAGATGGACCTCGCCATGGACGTCGGAAGTAAAGTTGCACATCACGCAGCCAATTGCGCACATTTTGAGTCGTAACACGACGTCCTGTAGCTGAACGAAAAGCATTATTCAACATGGTGGCGTTGCTGTCAGGGTTTCTCCGAGCTATAATCCATAGGCAACGGTCACCCACTGCAGTAGGTGCATCAGTGGCCAACAACTGGTGTACGCAGACTACAGCCCTGGGGATCACGATGCCTTCTGGAGATTCAGTGGAGACTCTGAAGGTGGGCGTCACAAGTTCTTTATACATTCGGATGCATGTTCCATCCATAATGCTGGTGACGGAGCAGTGAAACTCAATAGGAAACCTATCAGGCCCAGATGATTTGTTTAGTGTACCACTCTTTAAGGCCATATCCATTTCGTTCCGGGTAATGTCTGCCAGACGCCTGTCATCGATCTGCACAGCCCCGGTTGCTTGCATGTCACGCAGCGCTTCTGCCAGTCCCACTTCGCTCGTTGGACCATCAGCACAGAGGTTGCGGTAATATTGGGTGGACGCTCAGGCAATAGCTGTTTGTGTCATAGCTCGCCTTCCCTCTGCCATTTGGACTGCCATAATGAGCGTGCGTCTGTGTTGACGTCTTTCTCGTACTATATGATGCAGCGACGCTTGTTCACCGTGAATATCGTTTTGCGTTGTAGCACGGACTCTGACACCTTCCAGTTGCACCACAGTGAGCTGGAAGAAGCGGGCTCTGATCTATTGGACGGCCCATTGACGGTCTGACGACGGTGGTTGCATTGTCAGTTCTCTAATTGCCATGTAATAAAACCCTGAAGTCGTCCACTGCCAGCCGGACTTATCTCTACCATAGCTGAAAAAGGCCGTGTGTAAGACGGTTTTGACACAACTAATCAACCACAGCTACGTGGAACTGTGAGCTCCTTGGCACCATTGGCATCGGTGCCAAGTATCTTCAATCTCATGGCGACAGATCTCATAGCAGAGGTGGGAAATGTTTAGTTTCCATGGTCCCTACTACGTTTTGTCCATTGTTGAGACAATGTGCAGGTACAAGTTTAGTGGTCAGTAAAAGTCGTTGGCCATATCTCAGAGCCAACGGCCTCCACGCGAAGCCCTCTTGATATGGACACCCTATCTAACTGTCTGGCCGAGTGTCTGGTAACGCTCGTGTACCTGCGATTGTCGACTTGTTGTAGGATCCAGGTGTCTTACTACCTGACGTCCTGGCCCAGTGTGTGCAACACTTGGCAGGAGATGAAGTGCCATCATTGGTCCTCGGGTCACAGAACACAGTTGCAATCATCACCCACTATGTAAATCCAGCGAGGTGGACCAGTGGTTAGCACACTGGACTCGCATTCTAGACGACGACGGTTGAAACCCGCGTCCTGCCATTTTGATTTAGGTTTTCCATGGTTTCCCTAAATCGCTTCAGGCAAATTCCGGGATGGTTCCATTGAAAGGGTACGACCGACTTCCTTCCCCCTCCCCCAAATCACCAACCACTATGTAATTCTGTGCATTTCCTTAAACACCAGGGTCACCTCCTCAGAGTAGAATACGGTCCTTCCTCGGCCCTTCGACGAGCGTAATGGCGCATAGAAGTTCACCAAACGACGGAACCGACCGTCAGCGCGACACACACGCCGACGGAAGGTAAGTCACGCCCAACGCCTCAGTTCCTTCCCTTAATTGTATGGCTTTGCCACCACTACCGTCGCCAGCCGGTAAAGCGTCGAAACTGTAAAAGTCTATTCTTATGTCAGGTCGCACCTCTTGAAGGAAAACAAAATCCATGTCCACCACCTGTAATGTATCCCTTAACATTTTTACATTTACTGGGGTACGAATGCCGTTGATGTTAACGGTGCTGCTGTGTACTTGTGACATCGCACTTAATTTGGTCCACTGGAAATGGTCACGGCAACGCCGTGATCGTGGACTGGTCGTCGTCCCATCACCAGGGCGGCCTACATGCAAATTCAAGGTCAACCTACATGCGGGGTCCGTCCGACGCAGCGTCGGCTAGTGCCATTAGTTGATAATATGTCTCTTGCATCTCATCGTTCAGTTCCACATCATTACCCCAGTCTCCCAAGGAGTATTGTGAGACGAGTTCCGTCGGTTGGTGTACGCTAGTCGCCGCATTCGTGGTGTCATCCTGCTGCATAGTAGCATAGTAGCCATCTCCCTGCCATGCATTTGATGCAGCAAGCCGACCAGTGGCAGCTGCGTGATGGGAGTGGCTGCATCTAACCCAGCTGGCAGTGACATGTTGACGTCGTCCTCGTCCTCGTCCTCCAGCTGCACATCTTCCCCGGGCAGTCCTCCTTCTGTGGGCAGCCACCTCTTCTTACGACGTTTCGGGGACTGCGGCGTACCTGTGACATCGCGCTTCTCTGTATCGGATGTGGGTCGGACGTCGGTATTATCCTCTTGAGCCCCACAGCTTCCACAATGACAGGATGTGTCGCCTGTGACATTACGTGATCCTGGCACCGATGTATTTGGGTTGTGATGGGACGGAGATGCTACTGGATAAAATGTGACTGCAGGAGTATAAGATCGGGGTCAAAACTGAGATGAGGGCCGATCGTGGTCGGCACAGGCGTCATTATTCAATACCTCCACATGTGTGAGAGGGAGGGAAATCTCCTGTGGCGTCAGCCTCTGTTCTGCAGGAGGTACCTGCACGGTACGTGTCTGAAGGCAACCCGAGCGGACATGTCCTTCTTGTCTGCAACCAGAGTGCAGTCTTCGGTTGTCCGTCATAAATGACGACTGAACGACATCCACCGGTGAACACATATGTCGGTATATATTTTCGGAGCTCAATACGAATTTGACACACTCCACTCAAAAGTTTTTCATTTTTCCTCTGAATGGCTAAGAACTGTGCCATACTGCTGTAAAGCGTCTGTGACGGGAGGGGAATCCGAAAATGTGCAGCCTTCGAACTCACAGACCAGCGTGATCAACCACCACAACACTCAGGTTAGCGCCAGAATGGAAGTGAAATTAATCGGCAGATCTGCGTAGCAGCCTATCACAAGCCGCTTCGCCTATGGGCTTGAGGTAAACAGTGCTGGAATCAATGGAAAGATGAATTCCTAGCAGATCTTGTGGTTCCAAGTGCACCACGTCACGCAGTAAAAGTTCGATTTCATGAGCTTTGAGTTGGGTGTATTGTGCGTAGAACCTAGGCTTGATCGTCACCTTTCGGTACGAAAGAGCCTTCGTCCTTCGAGACGATTTAATAACATTGGTTCACTACACTGCGCGTAAGTAAACAAACACTCGCTAGCGGAGCGCGGCTCGGAACGCTGAGCACTTCCGCGCCTCTGCACAGTCGAAGGCCAACTGTTGAAGTACGGAACATTACGAATATAGTGAGACATAAAAACATAGCGTTAAAAATTAATGATAAACACCTGAGAAGTAAATACAAGGTATGTCGTCAGACCTCTTTTTACCAGTGCATACGTAATGGACACACTGGCTGGATCTCATGTTTCACTCTGCGCCGAGTGTGCGCGTTGATATGAAACTTTCTGGGAGATTAAAACCGTGTGCCAAAGCGAAACTCGAACATGGGACCTTTGCCTTTCACGGACAAGCGCTCAACCTACTGAGCTACACAAGCATGACACACGACTCGTCCAGTACGTCTTTTGTAGTCGTACAGTGCAGATATATTGTGTGTTTCCACCTGCGGAGCGCGCAGGATCGCTGTTGTTTACTTTCAGCCGCCTCACGTGTGCGCAGGTGTACTAGAAACATGGCCAACCATTTTCGAAAAACCTCACTACGGTTCACCTTCTGCAGGATTATACCCGACCAAAGGGCTTGGAAGTGGAACGCTTCCTACACGACGAAGCTAAGCTTCCAGCTTCCGACATTTTGGGCATCCATTTGTCCATCTTCAGCGCTATGGTGTACGTCAAAGTCGTCAATGACACGGCGTGCGGACGAATACTCCTAACACCACAAGGACTACGCTTTTTCCACGCCGACGGCACTGTCGACCACGCAGGCTTCAGCGTATACACCATTCAAGTTCCAGGAGGGAGATGTTATCGAGCTTTCCGCCCCTACGGCACTACACTTGGTCACACTGCGGAACGTTGGGCGCAATACCAAATGTACCCCGTCCTATCTACAAATCAACGGTTGCCGCGCCGTCGTTATACCGCATATCGTGGCCAACCCAAGACCTGTTCCATGCAGCAGAGAAGGCCACCTCAGGTCTGAATACCTTCAGCGGCGCATCATCCACCTGCCGGACGCTACCGTGTTGCCCCCGACTCCGACGACGGTTTTATCGATCACCTATGTACGTATAGGCGCTCTCTCTTCCTTTCACCGGTTGTCATCAGTCAGACAATATACCAGTGTCCCTTCAGGCTGCCACGGATAACACCGGGGTCGATGGGTCACGCTTACAACCTGACGCTACTCTGGGCCACCAGCAACGGCAACTATTGCCGACCCCTCCCGACCGATGATAAGGACGTCACGTCGGTCATCGTTCATCGTTCCTGCGACGGCCTTCATCCCGGACCACCCCGACTCCCTCCCCCTCTACCGACACAGAGGGCCGGGCACGCAAACAACGTGACAACGGGACAAATCAGCTCCCTCTGACGCTTCAGAGGCTTTCCAGCCTGACGAGGCCTCGGAGAACCCACGCAACGACAAGAATGACGACAACGCGATTCTGGATATGGCTGCGCTGGTACCTACTCCACCGCTTCGACCAGGTGCATCTGTACCAATGGATTCCAAAATTACGACCGCCGTCGAGACATCCTCGGATGCTACAGATGGGGACAAATATATGAACCCCACAACGAGAGTGCCCTTGATAGAGTTGAGATACGATGTCGACGATGACCCGAACCGAACACTGAGGACGGAGTTACCCCAGACGGAGCCCTAGTTACACCTACGCCAACGGCCAACGCCATCAGGTGGCGTACTCCACGGCTCGCCGCTGCCCCGCTCCTCCTCATCCCCCCCCCCCCCCCCCCTAAATGGTTCAAATGGCTCTGAGCACTATGGGACTTAACATCTGTGGTCATCAGTCCCCTAGAACATAGAACTACTTAAACCTAACTAACCTAAGGACATCACACACATCCATGCCCGAGGCAGGATTCGAACCTGCGACCGTAGCAGTCCCGCGGTTCCGGACTGAGCGCCTAGAACCACGAGACCACCGCGGCCGCCCCCCCCCCCCCCCCTTCCACTGAATGATTTCGCCTCCACAGCGGGGGTTCGCCTGCAAACTGGCCGAATAGAAACGATCAACACTGACAGTACTAGCTCTTAAGTAAAAATTCGACTGCTGTGATAGATGATATAGGCAACAGACGACGATATCGCACTACTACAGAAAGTGTACTAGACGATGTGGGCTGTATTACTTATACCTCCCCTGGTGACCACGTTTGATGTGGCGTTGCCATCTATACCCGCGAGAGTAGCCCGGTTGCTGACGTTACATGCCTTCTATCCGCCAGAGGCATGGCGATCGCCGTCATGGGGACGCCTCTCGTCAACATTTATGGCCCGTAAAGCTCCACCTGCAGACATGACAGAGTACGCTTTTACTCAGAAGAAATCGCCCCTTTATTTCTTGGGCACTGTGACCATTACTTTCTTGGGGGTTATTTTAACTTTCCTGCACCTTAAGGAACAAAAGCCCTACTAAAACACATGCCAAGTACTGGCCTTGTCGTCGGTGATCTGTTATTCCGTGGCACTTGGGAAGTTCTGCACAGTGATGGATCTGAGTATGCTTACCAGATGGGCCACTCTGTGAGCCGCCTTGACAGGATTTACCTCTCTCTTGAACTCGTACGCCGTGCATTCCAAGATGCGGGACTTTGACACTTGACCTATTCGGACCATTATGCCTAAATCTGCAATACTCTCCTTCCGTGATTAAGTGGTCTGGCGCAGTCGTGGGCAATGACCAGAATGACTTGAATGTATTATCGAGACATGGACCGCCGCTGAATGTCGGTTGCCTGAGTACTACGCAGCCTTGACTATGTGACTGCAATTTATTAAACCTGCCCTTCTACGTACCTTGATTCAATATAGCAAGGAAGTAGCTGTGTTAGCTATGGTCCAAATGGTTCAAATGACTCTGAGCACTATGGGACATAACTTCTGAGGTCATCAGTCCCCTAGAACTTGGAACTACTTAAATCTAACTAACCTAAGGACATCATACACATCCATGCCCGAGGCAGGATTTGAACCTGCGACCGTAGCGGTCGCGCGGTTCCAGACTGCAGCGCCTAGAACCACTCGGCCACACCGGCCGGCTACGTGGCACATTCACGCAACCGATTGTTTCTATGCCATTCTTCGCAATCCAGATATTCAGCCGCCCATCCCTGTAATCCGGAAGGGACGCAGCAGGGTTAAGGCTCACATAGTGATAGTGGCACGCCATGGAGTGCAACGGGCAATGGTGAGTACCAGAGGTCAAGATTCGGCGGAACAGATACAGGTGCATCATATCGCCTCCAATGGGAAACAAGAGATCTACACCAGTCACTGCCAGCAAATGACTTTTCAGGTCGAAATCATCAATGCCTTTGTAGACTACTACCGTACAATTGACCAGGAGGAGTCTACCAATGCCCGTGTTGAGGAGGTAGTGTTACCACTCATCACGTACGCCTCTCAGGCGAGGAGGCTGACGCGCTGACGAAGGAGGTTACGTGCGACGAGGTTCACGATGCAATCAACAAAGGTGCTTTGAATAAGTCGCCTGGCATCGATGGATTGTCAATAGAATTTTATTGCGCCTTCCTGCGCTAATGGCTTCGCAATAGACAACAATATTTCATGAGCTGATGACGGACAAAGCCATACCTCTATACTTTATCACGTGCGTAATGATACCCATCCACATCCAACACCGTGAGTGACGAACGCGTATTACCGCACTCTAAGGCCTGTTTCACACGTAAGCGGTTCCATTCGGTTCGTTTTCGGTTCCCTTTCTGTCGCCACCGACAAGTGTGAAAGGTGCATCAGTTTCTATTCGGTGTCTAAAAGAAACAGTATAGCACCGAATGGTCCCTGAACCCGAATAGATATCAACAGGTTCCTGTAAGGCTAGAACTCATGCCCAAGGAACAGAAAGCAATCAAGCCGTTCATATAAACACGGTTCAGCTTGTGTTTTAACTTGACAGTGAGTGGATGTCTTTAAAAATTATCTCTTATCATAATTTTTTACAGTTGTTGTCGTAGTTTTTCGGATAAAATGAATGATTTTGATGTGGATCTGCTGATTTCTACAGTGCAATGTCAACCAGTGCTGTGGAAAAAAACTTGTGAAAAGCATAAGGATAAATTTAAGACGCAGAAAGCATGGAAAGACGTTGGTGTTGAAATTTTTAACTACTTTGATGAATCTGACGTCACTAAAAAATGGAATTGGGTAAGTAATGAAGAATTCATTTTTCTCAAATAAGAGGCGTAGCTCATTAGGGCAGCTGGTAAACTCACGGCGAGTCTGAGGACATTTAAAACGAAATGATCTGAAAATAACCAATGGCATTTATTTAAAATACATACCAGATTACAATACAGTACATATTCTTGTCATAAGTATTATGGTAAATCAGATTTTAGAAAACTGGCAACTCTCTGAACCCACTTCAGTCATGAAGTGATCTTTCAACACATCTCTTACATTTTTTGTTAACGTAGTTGCTTGATTTCTCCTCATTTCACCCTAGGAGAAATATTCAAAATCCGAGATAGACATCGTTTTTTCCATTTAAAAACCATCTCGGTCTCGTACGAAATTGTGCAGAACTACACAAGCTTTCATCATATCCGTAGCATAGCCAGGATCCAAGTTAATTGCGCGATGGAAGATCCTCCATTATTGCTAAGTATTCCAAAAGTGCATTCCACGTACCTGCGAGCTATGCACACACGGTGGTTGTAGATCCTTTTCGCTACAGTTAAACTGCTTCCACTGTACGGTTCGAGGAGATGCTTATTTAAGCCAAAAGCATCATCTCCAATGAGGTAGTGGGGCATTTTGGGGTTCTGTGTGCCTGGTTAAAAAAATGGTTCAAATGGCTCTGAGCACTATGGGACTTAATATCTGAGGTCATCAGTCCCCTAGAACTTAGAAACACTTAAACCTAACTAACCTAAGGAAATCACACACATCCATGCCCGAGCTAGGATTCGAACCTGCGACCGTAGTGGTCGCGCGGTTCCAGACTGAAGCGCCTAGAACAGCTCGGCTAGAACGGCCGGCCTCTGTGTGCCTGGAAGACACTTGTCTTCAGGTAGGTCTATGGCGCCTTTAATTATAGATCGTCACAGTTGACGGTTTTGAAAAATGTTAGAGTCACACTCCTTCCTATACGCTCCAACGTTAGTGTAAACAAATTGGTATTCTGCATCAGCTACTGCCATCAGATATCCTTTATAGTTGATATGCATCGGGCTGAGAGGGTGGACGATCCTTATATGTTTCCCATAAACGGCGCCCAAGCAGTTCGGGAAATTAGCGATAGTTTCAAATTTCTGGGCAGTTGATTACGATTTCTTCTTATCTGGAGCAAGAGTGTATTCCACTCGTAATACCATTCAGACTGTACAACAAACTCTGACGATCTTGCTTATAGTCGAAATCCCGAGGGGATGAGTGTAATGGAAATCTAAGAAATGCAACCACTTTTTAAGTACCTAAAACAGAAAAGCAAAACGACTAGGTTAAAATTAAGTAAAATATTGCAACGGAAGTTGTTACAAAAAAACACGAACGAGAGACTGACAGGTCTTGTGATTAATAAAATAAGTTTTTTTCAGGCAAACACGTTCTAAAAAGTAGACGCAAGTGAGAGACTCGTACCGAAAATCAATTAGCAAAACTAAGGAGAAATCGGGAGCAGGGGCGTCAAAAGCAAAGTACTACATTTATGCCTCTCAGTTGCAGTTCCTGAACAAAATATTTAAAGAAAGAGAAACAGAGGACATTCTCTCACAAGATATTGATGATAACGATGGTGGTGTTGCGGATGTAACTGTTGGAAATGATGAGAATCTTAAACAGTCAGTTCGAGGCGTACCACGTTATGCTGCAGCAGCTGTAAAACCTGAAACGTCTTTCAAACAAGCTGCATAAAAAAATAAAATAAAAAAATGGATTCTGTTGAATTAGAAATGATACCGTAATACCAAGTCGGCACCTTTCGTTTTTTAAAGGATTACTCCCTTCTTTTGACGATTTATACGAATTTGACACACTTGATTTTCAAATGCAGGTGCTGAAAGTAGTGATGAAAATCAGGCAGCGGAGGCATCCTCTTCCGTCTACACCCGGTACACCTCATGCCTCTCCATCTAGTACTCCACCGATGGCCTCTTCATCTGCTACCCCACCGATGGTACCTAATCAGTACGGGCAGAGCCAGCCAAATACGCAGTACAATTCTTCCACAAGTGTCCGCTGTTCAGTTATACGAGGACTCACACAACCTTGGCTTCAACTGTCGCCACAGTTCTTCTTCCGATGACAACTCAGAATACGCGTTTCACAATTCATAAAACATCACTTAACTCCGCTCTTCTTTGTGTTTACTCTGACCTATAATTTGTAAAATTATGTTATTTCAGTTTTATAATAAAATCGAAATAAAAAAAGAGACTCTCTCAAAAGATTATGCTAATTGTGCTGTCTTTCCTGAAAGTTGTCCGCCTCCGTAGCGCAGTGGTAGCATTACCGCCTATCACGCAAAAGGGCCCGGGTTCGATTCCCGGCAGATGAATGGGTGTTGTGTGTTTGTCTTTTATCATCATTTACACGCAAGTCACCGAGGTGGCGTCAACTAAAAAGACTTGCTCGAGGCGGCCTAACCCCGAAAGGGGATATCCCTCCCAATAAATGCTATACGATCATTTCATTTCCTTTTTTTTATCTCAAAGTTAGGGACAACATCCGAATCGGTTAAATACATTCCCTCATAAGTGTATCTTGGAGTTGAATAGCGTCCTTCAGTTTCACATGTAATTCATCACATATTTTCGTTGAGATCGTGAGGTAATTAAAAAATTTACCTTCGTGCTCTCGCAGCTTCGGGAAAATGGTGTAAAATGCTTCAAATTCCTGCCGTAAAGTGATGAGAGGGTGCTCCCAATGAATTCTAGCATTCATCCTTTGGTTTTTATTCTTCTATAGAGAAACAAAATGGCAACAACTTGACTTCCCTCCATGATCACTACTGAGCCTGTGTACGGAAGAAAACACAAAACCTAACCACACGTGTATGTGTGAAAGGGTTTCATTCGTTTTCGGCTGCAACTGAAAACGAATCGAAATGAACCGAGCCGAATCGAACCGCATACTTGTGAAACAGGCCTAACTGTGCTTAACACAGACAATAAAATTTTGGCACGACCCCTGGCGACTCGTCGCTGCAAGATACTTCCTTGCATTCTATCCTGGGAACAGATAATTCCTGGTGGCCCAGTTAATATACGTACAAGTGGCCACAGGGGAGTGTCATGATTTAACAGTACTGACAGCAGCATGCAGACTTGGCGCCGCGGTGGTTGCCATTGACTTTGACATCGCATTTTACGAGCTGCGGCACCGATTTCTGTTCTCTGTATTGGTTTTTCACTACGCTTTATCAGTATAATCCGGTGCCTGTAGGGCAGCGCCCAATTCCTGATTCGGATGATTGGCCGTGTGGTGGGGCCAGTGGGCATACGCAGCTTCATAAAGCAAGTTTTCCCACTGCTAACTCTCACTTTATGCCATAACCTGAAGCTCCTCATGTGGAGTCTGACGACTCCTTTTGTGGACTCATGTTGCGATAGCACACTTTTCATTGTCGTGCTTATGCATACGACTTCCTCCTCTTAGTCAGCTCATTGGCTGAAACATAGATGGTATTCGATTTGATATCAACGTACGGAAATGTAGCGGGCAGTGTCATGCCCATTAGAGGCGCCCCCTCTCACAGCGACTTAGCATCCCTTCCGTGAGTACAGAACCTGCGATACCTTGGTATCATTTTCGTCTCCCCCGTGCGCCGCCATCTCTCCTACTGCAAGCTCTTTGCTTTCCATATTTTGGGAAGGGGTAGTATGGACCAAAACAAGAAAAAAAGTCCAGTAAACATGTGCTCTGAGCCGGCCGGGGTGGCCAAGCGATTCTAGGCGTTACAGTCTGGAACCGCGCGACCGCAACAGGTCGCAGGTTCGAATCCAGCTTCGGGCATGGATGTATGTGATGTCCTTGGGTTAGTTAGGTTTAAGAAGTTCTAAGTCTAGGGGACTGATGACCCCAGATGCTAACTCCCATAGTGCTTAGAGGCATTTGAACATGTGCTCTAAAATGCATACCTTAAGAACTATGAGCCCTTATTCATCTTCGCTACTTCAACTCTTCAAATCAACAAGTTCTCAAAACGTTTAATGTAATTTAGAGCACGTGTTTACTGGGCATTATTTTCTTGTTTTGATATATACTAGCATTTCCCTAAATACGGAAAGCAAAGAGCTTGCAATAGGAGATATTTGTTTCACAATATCAAAGATCAAGAATTGCTCATAATTCTTAAGAAATGCTTTTTAGAGCCCATGTTTACTTGACTTCTCCTGTTTCGGGGGATTATTTCTGTCATATCCCTGAACATTGACCACCACTTCTGAAACACACTGTACATCGTACGCCATAACGGCGAAGCCACACGGACAAGAGCCGCTTTCTTTTACGCACTTTACCAGGCTAAGTCGGGCATTCGCCCAGCTGTACTGTACTCTCCTCCCTAGCTTCTGCCATCCTTTCGTGCATTCTGCCCGCTAGTGGTGCCAGAGACGCCGTGGCCCGGCCTTGCATGTTGGCCACTGCCCACTCTCGCCCCACGCCCCATCTGCCGAGCAGTATTTCTGGGAGTCATAATATGCCTGCGCCCCACCTTCCCTCTTTGTCGACGGCGTCATACTTCTTAGCCTACCTTCACTTTTTTCCACTGCTCCCGCACCTTGTTGATAAAGGTTTTTGAACGCCTTGGTTCAGCAGGAAAGTCTGCCTGTACTTTGCCTTTATACTTGTATGCTTGTACGAATAAAGATGTTCTGTTTAACTTGATTCCAGTCCTCCTCCCACCCCCCACCCAATGGTCCCTAGTTCGACCTTCAGTTTTAATCTAACATGAAGTTTTTCATCTTTCATGTTTGAAGAAACTTTACCAGTAACGTTAGAGTATGGGTAATTGCCCGACATTCCTGTTCAGTCACAGGTAGATTTCTCCGATCCGCGACCGATCTTCGACACTGGCAGTGTGTGATGTGAAGGTTTCTGTTTACTTGCAGTGAGACATTTTTATGATCTGATAATTAATACAACAGCTCATCATAATTCTCGAGATGGTATTCGCAGAGGACAGAATGTCACTGAACGTCCAGTCCGATTGCTCGTACGGCTGAGCATCTGGCTTACCTTCAGAGCTTCCGTTGACGTCAGTGGAAACTTCGGTACGTTACGAAGCTTTCCGTTGTCTGCCGCTGGATTGCTGCACGCTAGGGACTCTTACTGTATCAATTTGAGCTCAACAATATTTAGCGTTTTCGTATAAACGATTTAACTTACTTGCGGCTCATCCTGGGATTTTGTCAACACAGGACAGATCCCGTATCCGGAACTTGGATTCGAGAGTTTCTGAGGAGCTCATTCTCGGCGGCGAGCTGTAGAAAGCAATGGATTCTTCACGTTACGTAGAGGAAGATAAGATCAGCGTTCCGGAAACCGTTTCTAGACAGCAGAGAAAAGAGATTTTAGATTCTATTTGTATCGAATAAGCAAGCTTGGAGTGAACAAGAATTGTCTGTAGAGTTGTTTTTGGGGTGTAACATAAAGACACCGAATATTCGTTAACAGACATGGCCACAGATGTTTGATAGGATGAAGCGGTTCTGTAAACTGTGATGGAGTGTTTTTCAGTGGCAGAAACTCTTGAAAACCATGCACGTCTTTTGAGAATTGTATGAGGTGACGGTGTGAGCAGTGGAGCAGTGTAGACCTGCTTGGGGTTTCAGAATACGTACTAGGGATGAAACAGTGTTTTCTGAGATTACTGGCAGACTGACAGCACCGCAGAAACTAGCAGAATGAGAATCGTTAACCTTACCGAACGAGCTATAGATACGCTGTCGACATTGTTTGAAGTTTAAAACTGACAATGAGAGGAAAGATGAGAATCTGAGTTTGCCGCGTAATAAATACACTGACGGGAAAAAATCGCTAAACCGAAAAGTAATTAAAGTAGAGTAATAAAATTTCGGGGATACATTTGTCTAGGTAAAATATTTAAATGATTAACATAGCAAGATCACAGGGTGAGATAAGCCATTGCAAATGTGAAATGCTGGTACATTAATAACCAGTGTAACAGCCAGAATGTTGGATGCAAACATGTAAACGTACATTAATTACAATAATAGCGGATAAACGCGCTAAAAATTGCTCAATTCATTTTTTAAAGAACAACTTTAAAAATTGTGCAGTTAAGAGCAGGATATGAAAATCGGAAGTACAAAGTTCTCAAAATAAGAAAAGTCACATCAACCGGGCGTGGGTGCAAGCAGGTTCAACAAACAATTTTATCAACGAAATGATTTACAATAACAGCTGTTAAATGTAATAATAAATTGCAAGCTTAGGTAACCCGTACACAGTCGGACAACATTCATCCAAAAACGGGAAAGATAACAATACACGCCACTTAGCAATGCATAACCCCTAACAGGAAAATCCTGTTAGCAATAAAAAACACAGTCCCTCAAACAGACCAACTGGGAAGGTATAATATTAAATATAAATGCCCACCCATATATTACAACCCAGCATTAACAACAACCCTTGATAAACATACAATTGCCAAATTCCACCATAAGTTGAAGTACATACAATTGAAATGTACTTCAACTGGTACACAATGGCAAAAACTTTGACACAATAACTAGATAATTGCCCAAAATTCGAAGTAAGCTGAGAGCTACATCAGACGGCTATCTAGCATGAGATATGACCTAGAACACAAATTACAATTGGTTATGCTTAACGATGGTGATGCGATCAAACACTGGTAAGCTCGTTGCTATAACAGGTTCAGTTCCAAACAACACAGACATGGCCTCACAATATCAAGTACTCCAATTAAGAGAATAGCATATAACTCCACTTAGGTGAGAGGGATTCCATCCAGAGTGTTATTGCCTCCAACCCACACAGGCGATCGTCGAGGTGCCGTAAACCTTAAGGTGAATATGTCGACCAGGTCGCACTCAACGTCCGTCTCTCTTCGTGCCGCCCGCCGCTACCAATTGTTATGACAGCCGACCGATGTAACCTTATGCCGTTCCTCTTTCCCCGCGCAGGATAATCGGAGTCCCGCAAAAGCCACTACTTCCAGCCACGTGCCCCTGAGCCAACTGACTTGGTTCAAATTGCTCTGACCACTATGGGACTCAACTGCTGGGGTCATCAGTCCCCTAGAACTTACAACTACTTAAACCTAACTAACCTAAGGACATCACACACATCCATACTCGAGGCAGGATTCGAACCTACGACCGTAGCGGTCGCGTGGTTCCAGACTGTAGCACCTAGAACCGCTCGGCCACTCCGGCCGGCCCAACTGACTTCTCCAGGCCCCGCCAAGGCAACTACACACACACACCTCGACCAAATATCTTAGCTCGCGACACACGATTGAATCGATGTTGGGAACCGAAGTAGTTAGTGGTGACAGTGGAATGCCATACAGCTAATATTAGAGCCGCCATGGCCCACTGATTGTGAAGGATACTGGAGTTATCGTCCGATGATGTCCCATATGTACTCGATTGGAGCCAGGACTGGTGATGGAGCAGGCTAATGCAACATGTCGACACTGTAGAGGATGTCGGGTTACAACAGCGCTAGGCGGGCGAGCGTTACCCTGTTGGAAAGCACCGCCTGGAATGCCGTTCGTGAATGGCAGCACAACAGGTCGAATCACCACACTGACGTACAGATTTGTAGTCAGGGTGCGTGGGATGACCACGGGAGTTCTCTTGCTGTCATACGAAATCGCACCGTATACAATCAAGACACTTTCATACGATTTGTCGACCTGGAAAAAGCGTTCGACAATATAAAATGGTGCAAGCTGTTCGAGATTCTGAAAAAAGTAGGGGTAAGCTATAGGGAGAGACGGGTCATATACAGTATGTACAACAACCAAGAGGGAATAATAGGAGTGGACGATCAAGAACGAAGTGCTCGTATTAAGAAGGGTGTAAGACAAGGCTGTAGCCTTTCACCCCTACTCTTCAATCTGTACATCGAGGAAGCAATGATGGAAATAAAAGAAAGGTTCAGGAGTGGAATCAAAATACAAGGTGAAAGGATATCAATGATACGATTCGCTGATGACATTGCTATCCTGAGTGAAAGTGAAGAAGAATTAAATGATCTGCTGAACGGAATGAACAGTCTAATGAGTACACAGTATGGTTTGAGAGTAAATCGGAGAAAGACGAAGTAGAAATGAGAACAGCGAGAAACTTAACATCAGGATTGATGGTCACGAAGTCAATGAAGTTAAGGAATTCTGCTACCTAGGCAGTAAAATAACCAATGACGGACGGATCAAGGAGGACATCAAAAGCAGACTCGCTATGGCAAAAAAGGCATTTCTGGCCAAGAGAAGTCTACTAATATCAAATACCGGCCTTAATTTGAGGAAGAAATTTCTGAGGATGTACGTCTGGAGTACAGCATTGTATGGTAGTGAAACATGGACTGTGGGAAAACCGGAACAGAAGAGAATCGAAGCATTTGAGATGTGGTGCTATAGACGAAAGTTGAAAATTCGGTGGACTGATAAGGTAAGGAATGTAAGGAATGAGGAGGTTCTACGCAGAATCGGAGAGGAAAGGAATATGTGGAAAACTCTGATAAGGAGAAGGGACAGGATGATAGGACATCTGCTAAGACTTCCATGGTACTAGAGGGAGCTGTAGAGGCCAAAAACTGTAGAGGAAGGCAGAGATTGGCATACGTCAAGCAAATAATTGAGGACGTAGGTTGCAAGTGCTACTCTGAGATGAAGAGGTTAGCACAGGGAACGAATTCGTGGCGGGCCGCATCAAACCAGTCAGTAGACTGATGACCAAAAAAAAAAAAAAAAAAAAACCATAGCTCCAGGTATAGGTAAAGTGTGTGATAGCAAATGGCACCGCAGGCCGTAGCTCCAGGTGTAGGTCCAGTATGTGCAGCACGCAGACTGGTTGGTTGCAGTCCCTCAGCGGGCTTCCATTTAACCAGCACATGACCGTCACTGGTTCCGAGGAAGAACCAGCTTTTATCAAAAAACACACCTCCAACCAGCCTTCAAATGAGCTCTCGCTTGATACCACTTAAGTCGCAAGCGGCAGTGGTTTGAGGCCAGTCAAATGCACTTTACAAGGTGTCCCATTCGCAGTTGTCCTTGAAGTGACCTATTTGTAATAGTTCATTGTGTCACTGAGGTGCCAACTGCTGCTCAAATTCCTCCTGCAGATGCAGTATGATGTGTCAGAGCCACTCTCGGTAGTGCCACATGGCCGTCTGATGCCAATTATTCTTGCGACCATACATTCTCGTGACCACCACAACCAGCAATCACGTACAGTGGCAACATCTCCGCCAAGTCTTTCTGTAGTATTGCAGAAGGAACATATAGCTTGTAGTAGCCCTATTGTACGACCCCGTTCAAACTCAGTGAGTTTTTTATAATGGCGTCTTTATCGTCTTAAAGTCATTCTCGGCAAACATCAGCTTACCACGACCACTCTACAACGTAACTAACGATCGTGAGCGTTGGTCATGTTGGAGAGCGGGCGTGGTGACCTGTATCGCTCACGACCGTTACAGCATGTATTTAAAGCAAACCTGATTTGCATCCTTACTGTGGCGCTATTAGCGCCACTCTTATGCGACTGACGAGAAATTGTAATAGAAATCTCTTTCAGGTGTAGAGACATCACTAACAACTTTGTTTATGTCATACAACTCCTTCTTGGTGTTGTGATTTTTCTCCATCAGTGTAATTCAAACGGGTTTTCTATAGCTACTCAAAATACAGCTAAGACGCCAATAGCATCAAGTGCTTTTGAATCCTACTCTTTTGTGCACAAATTAATCATGGACTTAATACTGAGACTTCAAGGTATGACAAATGTCGCGAATAAATCGTACAGTTTGCTACGTTCACGTCGTCAAAACTCAGCCCGAGGACCATGCCATTAAAGCCATCATACGCTTCACAAGAGTCGGGAGACGACTTTAAGGAAACCTAAACTAAGAAAGCTTGCGCAATAGAAACAAACAACGTGTAGAAGTTTTTATTTTGATATTTGTCTTCTTGTTCTTTCCTATGACACTACAGCATCTCGTAAACAAGTTCCAGCGTCAAAACATCCTCATCCGGGTACATCTTCAAGCGTGCTTACACTGATTCTGCAACACCGCTTCGTACACAACGGATTTGCAATTGCGTTTCGCTTTCTCTCCACACTGGCTGCAGACGTAAAGTCTCAAAGTGTACTCTCAGTGTCTGCTGTGCAGTGTACAAGGTTGAGGATGATTTACCAATGTGTGATGTTGCATTAATAACAATAGAAAATATGGAAAAACTGAAATTATATTCAGTTTCAAAAAGGACAAAGGACCTAGACAAAATGTGTCACCCTCTTACGCCACGAATAGGTAGGTCATTGGTCAATGCTAAATTGCAAGAGAATTTACTGACGTGGAAAATCGTGCAGTTCCACTGTATTTAAAAACTCAACATTATTTTGAGACGTTTCATCTTGAATGATTGTCAGCCTCGTACTTCCTTACACCTAAAAATTATGTCCCTGCAACGCAAAACAATATAACTGTAAAATGAATTTCTGCCATTAAAAAGGAAATTATAAAATCAAATTTGTGCGAAGAGAACCAAGCGACAGCCTTAAATGATACATCATTTCAATACAACTATTTCCGAGCGGTCTAAGGCGCTGCAGTCATGGACTGTGCGGCTGGTCCCGGCGGAGGTTGGAGTCCTCCCTCCCCACACATGGGTGTGTGTGTTTGTCCTTAGGATAATTTAGGTTAAGTAGTGTGTAAGCCAGACGTCATTCACTAAAAAAACGTACTAGACCAATGTTATGACGGGTCTGCTATCGAAAAGATTTGATTTTCTCGTCGTGATTTAATAGCAGCCAATGCAAGGTTCCAGGCTGTGCTCAGTTGAAATCCCACATCCCTGTTGATGAGATCGCGGTGAACCAAGCGACAGCCTTAAATGATACATCATTTCAATACAACTATTTCCGAGCGGTCTAAGGCGCTGCAGTCATGGACTGTGCGACTGGTCCCGGCGGAGGTTGGAGTCCTCCCTCCCCACACATGGGTGTGTGTGTTTGTCCTTAGGATAATTTAGGTTAAGTAGTGTGTAAGCCAGACGTCATTCACTAAAAAAACGTACTAGACCAATGTTATGACGGGTCTGCTATCGAAAAGATTTGATTTTCTCGTCGTGATTTAATAGCAGCCAATGCAAGGTTCCAGGCTGTGCTCAGTTGAAATCCCACATCCCTGTTGATGAGATTATCAGCTGTACGGATATGCATTGCTTCTTTAATGACGCAATCTCAGAAAGATAACGCCGGGCTGAGACTTTTGTCTTTTTATAAATCATATGATGGCCTGTATTCAGACAGTGTTCTGCAATTGCCGACTTTTCCGGTTGGAGCATGCTTGTATCGCATGATTTCATGATTCATGAAAAGACGTAAGTTTTGTCCCTGGCATCAACTTTCTGGGATTGCGTTATTAGGAAGCTAGGCATATCCGTACAGCTGATAATCTTATCAACAGGGATGCGGGATTTCAGCTGAGCACAGCCTGAAACCCTGCATTGACTGCTATTAAACACGACGAGAAAATCAAGTTTTTTTCGGTAACAAACCCGTCATAACATTGGTCTAGTATAGTTTTCTTAGTGAGTGACGCCTAGCCGCACTGTTAGCAAACATAGCGTACAACGAACGCGCAGGAGGGCCGCTCTGCGATTTTCGGCAGAGGGGTTTTGAGTATGGCGCCATCTATGCACATGCGTGATTTCCGCGCCTGCGCATTCTCCGCGCCCGTGTTCAATATACAGGGGCGTCGACGTGCGGCTACCGTCAGTCGTACCTAGCAACCAGCTAGGTTCAACCACCTGAAGATGTCGGACAGTTGCTCATATTGTGGAATTCGCACGTCATCCAGCGGCAAACCCGTGAAGACTATTTACAACTAGACAGTCACTGTTATCATATGTTTAGCATCGTGGCTGTTGGCCAAACTGTAATTTGCTGTACTGAATCAGGGAGCGGTCAAATGACCGAATTTTTAGTGTGCCGGCAGCTCAGGGTCTTTCATCTTCGTCCCTTGGTTGGCAAGATTAGTTTCTGCAATATGGCCGAATAGCCGCTATTCGGACTTTCAAATATTTTCGGTATCTAGGAGTTCGGGACATAGAAATATTTCGATGTCCACTAGTTCGGGACTTCGAAATAATTTGGAACACTGAGCGGTAGTGGACACAGACCCATAGTCGGGCTAGCAGTGATTCAGTATTTCAACTGTGGTGAATTTGCAGTTGTATAAAGACTTATGTGCAGCCGTTGAACTTTGACATTTCGTTGCAGTTTCAGTAGTTTGAGGCACTGCTCAAGACACGAAGTTCACGTTCGTTACTGCCTGCGAATATCCTGCTTGTGCTGCAAAATTAATCATTTTGTGCTGTTTTGATTCAGCACCTTATTCAGCGACAACCTATATGAGGCCACCATTCGTATAAATTTATGTGTGATATGAATAAACGAATGATCAAAAATTAATTCTTAGGTTTTATCGCTCATTAGTAATAATTGGTGTCATATTCTAAATGTTTCCCTTTCAGTAGCAACTATCCATATATTTATTTGTTTAATTATGTTACTATTTGTAATTGCTAATTAAGGTGAATGACCATGCTTCCGTAAGGGCCCAAAGCAACAGCTCATGACCATACCTCTTTTGATCAGATCAGTCATATTCTGACCTATGGTATTTATGCAGAACCGAATTCATGCTGACTGGAGATTAAATTCTCAGAAACAATGATAGAAATAAAAGCAAACTTCAGCGTGGAATTAAAATTAAAGGTGAAAGGATATCATTGCTGGTGACATTGCTATCCTCAGTGAAAGTGAAGAAAAATTACATGATTTGCTGAATGAAATGAACAGACTTACGAGTACAGAATATGGATTGAGAGTAAATCGAAGAAAGACGAAAGTAATGAGAAGTAGCAGAAATGGTAAGAGTGACTTACTTAACATCAGGATTGATGTTCACACTTTAGATGAAGTTAAGGAATTCTACTACCTAGACAGCAAAATAACTAATGACAGACGGGGCAAGGGAGGCATCAAAAGCAGACTAGCAATGGAAAAAATGGTATTCATGGCCAAGAGGAGTCTACTAGTATCAAACAGATGCCTTAATTTGAGGAACAAGTTTATGAGAATGTACGTTTGCAGCACAGCATTAAATGGTAGTGGAACATGGACTGTGGGAATATCGGAATAGGAGAGAATCGAAGCATTTGAGATGCGGTGCTACAGACGAATGTTGAAAATTAGGTGGACTGATATGGTAAGAAATGAGGTGCTGAACAGAATTGGAGAGGAAAGGAATATGGGGAAAAGATTGACAAGGAGATGAGGCAGGATTATAGGACATCTGTTAAGACATTAGGGGATGACTTTATGGTACTAGAGATAGCTGTAGAGGGCAAAAAACCGTAGAGGAAGACAGAGATTGGAATACATGCAGCAAATAATTGAGGATGTAGGTTGCAAGTGTTACCCAGAGATGAAGAGGTTGCAGTAGAGGAATTAGTGGCGGACCGCATTAAATCAGTCAGGAGTCTGATAAATCAACAAAAAAAAATTGTTATCGAACCCTAGTGAGGCAGTACTGAGTTCTTTTTGGAAATTGTCGGCCCTTGTGCAGTGAGAGACTGCCGTTGTTTCGTATAAGGAATGGCGCGGCCGCTGTGAGTCACCTCACTTCACCTGTGGCTGCGTCAGCGGCGGTTATGTAAAGGCGGCCGACGTGTTGTTTACCTCACATCAGCGGGCAGCGGCTGTCGCGATAAGTGCCACTATTGTGTACGGCGCGACCACGTGGTTCACGGCCGCTGCGAACCGGCACTGACGACGCCCACAGATAACGCCTGTTCACTGGCTGAGCGCGGGTAGGGGAGATGATCTAATCAAATATTTTCTTAACGACCGGCAATTCATCAAGCTGTCAAATGGTCGCTCAATGACGGTTCTCTCACAATTCTTAATACCGTTTCCAAGGATGAGGCGGCTGCAGGAATACTCTGACGCGACAAATGCCGTAGGATAGAGAAATGCACATATACAAATGGCGGTAGTATCGAGTAGCAGTTCACTGACAGAGCAACCAGGTGATTCATGTATAAAAAGATTTCGGTCGTGATTATGGCCGCACGAGGAGAATTAACAGACTTTGAACGCGGAACGGTAGTTGGAGCTAGATGCATAGGACATTTCATTTCGGAAGCGATTAGGTATTTAGTATTCTTGGATCCGTAGCTTCAAGAGTGTGTCGAGAAAACCAAATTGTAGGCGTTAACCCTCATCACGGACAACGCAGAGGCTGACGGCATTTATGTCCGAGCGGCGTTTGCGTACAGCTGTCAGTGCTATCAAACAAGAAACATTGCACGAAATAACAGCAGAAATTAATGTGGGACGTTCAGCGAACGGTATCCGTTAAGCGGGCCGCTGTGGCCGAGCGGTTTTAGGCTCTTCAGTCCGGACCGTAACCGCGCTGCTGCTACGGTCGCAGGTTCGAATCCTGCCTCGGGCATGGCTGTGTGTGATGTCCTTAGGTTAGTTAGGTTTAAGTAGTTCTAACTCCAGCGGGCTGATGACCTCAGGTGTTAAGTCCCATAGTCCTTAGAGCCATTTAAACCACTTTTTGGTATGCGTTAGGGCTATGTGGCAAAATATGGCGTTAATTGGTTATGGCAGCCAATGGCCGGCGCGAGAGCCTTTGCCAACAGCACGACTTCGCATGCAGCGCCACTCCTGAGCCCCTGACAATATCAGTTGGATCCTAGACGACTGGAAAACCATGGCCTGGTCAGATAAATCCCGAGATCAATTGCGTTCGAGTGTGGCACCCAAGTTTCCAGCAAGGCACTGTGCAAGTTGGTGGTGCCTCCGCAGTGGTGTAGGCTGTATTTACACTACTGGCCATTAAAATTGCTACACCACGAAAATGACGTGCTACAGACGCGAAATTTAACTGACAGGAAGAAGATGCTGTGATATGCAAATGATGAGCTTTTCAGAGCATCCACACAAGGTTGGCGCCGGTGACGACACCTATAACGTGCTGACATGAGGAAAGTTTCCAACCGACTTCTCATACACAAATAGCAGTTGACCGGCGTTGCCTGGTGGAACATGGTTGTGATGCCTCGTGTAAGGAGGAGAAATGCGTACCATCACGTTTCCGACTTTGATAAAGGTCGGATTGTAGCCTATCGCGATTGCGGTTTATAGTATCGCGACATTGCTGCTCGCGTTGGTCGAGATCCAATGACTGTTTGCAGAATATGGAATCGGTGGGTTCATGAGGGTAATACTGAGAGCCTTGATGGGTCCCAACGGCCTCGAATCACTAGCGGTCGAGATGACAGGCATCTTATCCGCATGGCTGTAACGGATCGTGCAGCCACGTCTCGATCCCTGAGTCAACAGATGGGGACGTTTGCAAGACAACAACCATCTGTACGAACAGTTCGACGACGTTTGCAGCAGCATGGACTATCAGCTCGGAGACCGTGGCTGCGGTTACCCTTGACGCTGCATCACAGACAGGAGCGCATGCGATGGTGTACTCAACGACGAACCTGGGTGCACGAGTGGCAAAACGTCATTTTTTCGTATGAATCCAGGTTCTGTTTACAGCATCATGATGGTCGCATCCGTGTTTGGCGACATCGCGGTGAACGCACATTGGAAGCGTGTATTCGTCATCGCCATACTGGCGTATCACCCGGCGTGATGGTATGGGGTGTCATTGGTTACACGTCTCGGTCACCTCTTGTACGCATTGACGGCACTTTGAACAGTGGACGTTAAATTTCAGATGTGTTACGACCCGTGGCTCTACCCTTCATTCTATCCCTGCGAAACCCTACATTTCAGCAGGATAATGCACGACCGCATGTTGCAGGTCCTTTACGGGCCTTTCTGGATACAGAAAATGTTCGACTGCTGCCCTGGTCAGCATATTCTCCAGATCTCTCACCAATTGAAAACGTCTGGTCAATGGTGGCTAAACAACTGGCTCGTCACAATACGCCGGTCACTACTCTTGATAAACAGTGGTATCGTGTTGAAGCTGCATGGGCAGCTGTACCTGTACACTCCATCCAAACAGACGTATCAAGGCCGTTATTACGGCCAAAGGTGGTTTTTCTGGGTACTGATTTCTCAGGACCTATGCACCCAAATTGCGTGAAAATATAATCACATGTCAGTTCTAGTATAATATATTTGTCCAATGAATACCCATTTATAATCTGCATTTCTTTTTGGTGTAGCAATTTTAATGGCCAGTAGTGTACATGGAATGGAATGCGTCTTCTGGTTCAACTGAACCGATCATTGACTAGAAATTGTTATAATCGGCTACCTGGAGACCAATTGCAGCCATTTGTGGACTGCAAGTTCCCGAACAAAGATGAAATTTTTCTGGATGACCATGAGTCATGCCACAAAATTCTGAACATTTCGAGTGAATGAGTCCACCACCCAGATCGTCCGATATGAATCTCACCGAGTATTTATGGGACATAATCGAGAGATCAGTTCGTGCACAAAGTCCTGCGCTGGCAAACCCTTCGCTTCTGTGGACGGCTACAGAGGCAGCATAGCTCAATATTTCTGCAGGGGACTTCCAACGACTCGTTGAGTCCGTGCCGCGTCGCGTTGCTGTACTACGCTGGGCAAAAGGAGGTGCTGCAAGATACGAGGGCAGTTCAATAAGTAATGCAACACATTTTTTTTCTGAAACAGGGGTTGTTTTATTCAGCATTGAAATACACCGGGCTATTCCCCAATCTTTTAGCTACACAACACTATTTTTCAACGTAATCTCCATTCAATGCTACGGCCTTACGCCACCTTGAAATGAGGGCCTGTATGCCTGCACGGTACCATTCCACTGGTCGATGTCGGAGCCAACGTCGTACTGCATCAATAACTTCTTCATCATCCGCGTAGTGCCTCCCACGGATTGCGTCCTTCATTGGGCCAAACATATGGAAATCCGACGGTGCGAGATCGGGGCTGTAGGGTGCATGAGGAAGAACAGTCCACTGAAGTTTTGTGAGCTCCTCTCGGGTGCGAAGACTTGTGTGAGGTCTTGCGTTGTCATGAAGAAGGAGAAGTTCGTTCAGATTTTTGTGCCTACGAACACGCTGAAGTCGTTTCTTCAATTTCTGAAGAGTAGCACAATACACTTCAGAGTTGATCGTTTGACCATGGGTATGGCTTTAAACTTTTTCTTGGTAGGGGAGTGGGTGTGGCGCCACTCCATTGATTGCCGTTTTGTTTCAGGTTCGAAGTGATGAACCCATGTTTCATCGCCTGTAACAATCTTTGACAAGAAATTGTCACCCTCAGCCACATGACGAGCAAGCAATTCCGCACAGATGGTTCTCCTTTGCTCTTTATGGTGTTCGATTAGACAACGAGAGACCCAGCGGGAACAAACCTTTGAATATCCCAACTGGTGAACAATTGTGACAGCACTACCAACAGAGATGTCAAGTTGAGCACTGAGTTTTTTGATGGTGATCCGTCGATCATCTCAAACGAGTGTGTTCGCACGCTCTGCCATTGCAGGAGTGACAGCTGTGCACGGCCGGCCCGCACGCGGGAGATCAGACAGTCTTGCTTGACCTTGCGGCGATGATGACACACGCTTTGCCCAACGACTCACCGTGCTTTTGTCCACTGCCAGATCACCGTAGACATTCTGCAAGCGCCTATGAATATCTGAGATGCCCTGGTTTTCCGCCAAAAGAAACTCGATCACTGCCCGTTGTTTGCAACGCACATCCATTACAGACGCCATTTTAACAGCTCCGTACAGCGCTGCCACCTATCGGAAGTCAATGAAACTATACGAGACGAAGCGAGAATGTTTGAAAATATTCCACAAGAAATTTCCGGTTTTTCAACCAAAATTGGCCGAGAAAAAAAAAAGTGTTGCATTACTTATTGAACTGCCCTCGTATAAGGAGGTATACCACGACTTTCGTCTCTGCGGTGTATACCAATTCTCAGTGTCGCGCCAGGCCCTCTTGGGTTGTCTCGGGATCCGCAACATTCTGTCTTTTGCAGTCAGAATGACAAATGAGTGACGCTATTCGTGCCACTTTAAGGCTATGCAACCTCTGTTTCTTAAACATACACTATCTGATCAATAGTATCCAGACACAATTATATAATGAAGAACAAAGCATTATGAAAGGAGGTGCGGAGTACTGTGTTGCCAGCAGACAAGATGTGACAGCAGAATGGGTCGGTCAGCAGAACTCAGCGACTTCGAACGTGGACTGGTCATTGGATGTAATCTCAGTAACAAATCCATCATGGACTTTTGAACCGTTCTAAAGCTGCCTATGTAGATTGCTGACGTGATTGTGGAGTGGAAAAGCGAGGAACAACCACAGATAAACCAGGCAGACCTGACGTATGACGGGCAGGGACCGTCGTACATCGCGGATTGTGATTGTAGAGGAAAAAAAATCCAGGTAACCCAATGACGGTGAATAGGGAGTTAAAAGACATGGAGTACAATGATGGAGCAGCTTCTCATAATACATTTGTGTAGTCGGCGCTAAGTGACGCTTGAGAAGGTGTAAAGAGTGACGTCACTGGACAGTAGGTGACTGGAAACAAGTGATGAATTACACTGTACCCCGTGCCAGACCAACGGAAAGGTTTGGGTATGGCGAATTCCTGGCGAACATTGTTTGCCGTCATATATGTAGCCAACATTGAAGTACGGAGGAGGTGGTGTTAAGAAAATCGAATCGTTTTCGAGGTTGTGGCGTGGTCCCCATATGCACTTAAGAAAACGCAAAATGAGAGAGGATATGAACACATTTTACAACATTGTCTAAGTGTACGGTAGAGAGACAGTTAGGAGAGGATTATTGAGCCAGTAGGTTAATGCAACCTGCCACAAAGCTGCTCTGTGAGACAATGGTTTAAGGAGAATAACATTCCTGAAACTGACTACCCTGCTTGGAGTCCTGATCTGCACCCATACGAACATCTTTGTAGTGAGCTGGAACGACGTATTAACTTCAGACCCCAATGTCAAACATCGTTATCGTCTCTGGTTCCGGTTATTGAGGAAGGGGGAGGGGGGCTGCAATAATTCCTCCACAGACATTCACACAACCCACTGAAAGTATCGCCAGCAGAGTGTAATCCATCATAAAGGTGAAGGGTGGACACTAATAGGTGACCGGAAACTTTTAATCAGATAGCGTATTTCTACAGGGCATTAATGAAGGGAGCATATCGAAACAGCCTCCCATGAGCTACATTTAGTGCAGAAAAAAGAGCATTCGCACTAGTTTAAATGTATCTGATCTAAATTACTACTAGCTGCAGAAACAGATTGTAAATTAAGGTAAGACAAAGCAATTGCTATGTTACTTCGAAACACGCTACAACGTATGATCAATATTCTGTGGAGATCCACTGCAACGTCAACATACGCATTGAAGACACCAGGGCACATTCGTGCCACTGAGCGAGTGATGCAATGATTTTGTATTCGAGAGCAGTAAGGTTCATTTCCCTGCCCGAGCAAGAAGACTGTTTTCCATTGTTTTCTTAAATGACACTAGGGAGATACAAAATGGTTCCTTGAACAAGTACATCGTAGGCTGTTGAAATATCCACCTATCATTCAGTTAATAGGTTGTATATGAAAACCTGAATATAAAAAGTATATGAAAACCTGAATATAGAATGTGCCATGCGGGGTAGTGAAGGCAGCCTGTTCTCAGGACTCGTAACGCCGAACAACGAAGAGGACCGCAGTCATATTCGGTGCAAAATGGCCAGGAAAATCTGTCAGAATGCTGGAGATTTAGTTTCTCGAGTTCGACGTCGTGATCTATGATTGCTGTAGCGTTAAAAATACAGAATTATGGGCGGATTTTATTCACCATGTGTAGAAAAGAAACGTAACATGTCCATGAACAATGACTGAGTTGATGCAGGTCTTCATGCTAGTCTATCTCTTCACCTTTTTGTACCTGCTGCAGCCTACATCCATTTGCACTTGCTTTCTGTGGCCAAGAGCAAGCCGCGGCCTTCCACTACAATTCCCTCGGTTCTCCCCTCCCTCTCCTCCCCCACCCCCTCTCGTCCTCCCGCCTAACACTTACCTTCATTTTCTCACTAATTATTCATTAATGCCTAATAGTGTGTCCTAATGGCCTATCTCTTCTATTATTCACGCTATTCCATAGAGATGTTTTCTCTCCATTGGTTAACCTATGTACTCATCTTATCTTCGACATTCTTATGTAGCACCATATTCCAAAAGCCTCTATAGTCTTCCCATTGTACTGTTGATCGAGCATGTTTCACTTCCACATAAAACTGCTGTAACGTCCCCTTTGAACAATTATACATAACTGTGCTTAAACTGACACACAATATTTTGTTAGCGCAACGCAATCTGACTTTTAAAATTCCCTACAAAAGAATGGCCCTGACTAACATTAAACTATACCTTTCACAAATCACTTACCTCACAAAAATCTTCGCTGCTCAAGCTACTGCAATACAGCGAGCGCCACTACTGCCAGCTAAATAAAAGATTCAAACTATGGAAGGCACTAACTACTGATAGGGATAGTTAGCAAATCAAAGATATTAATAGAGAACAAACAATGTATTTACCTTGATATCATCATATATAAATATAGCAGTTCATGACAAATTTCAAAACTCCGCCATCTCTCTCCCCACATCCACCACTGCTGGCGGCTCACCTCCAACTGCGCAACGCTACGCGCTGTTCACAGCCAGCTGCCTAACACTACAATGGCGAGTATTACAACAATGCAAAGCAGCCACAGACTGCACACAGCACAGCCAGTGATTTTCATACAGAGGTGGCGTTACCAATAAAAAAACCTAAACAGCCTACTTACACTGCATTCCAGACAAATATTTTCAGAAAAAACTTCCTAACACTTAACTTTATATTCCATGTCAGCACGTTTTCCATTCTCAGAATCATACATAGAAGAGCTACCGCAGTACGGTATATTCGTTTCGTAGAATCATAAGCAGAAGAACCACTACAGTACAGTACAGAACGTAACTGAAAGAAACGTGGAATGAGACGAATAGAAATGATACTTTTATTCAACACTGTAATTGCACTGAAGTCACCGTGATTTATGATGGTCTCCTGGACATTATATTTGGTGGGAATGTATCTTAATAGAGTGTGAGATCACCACGGGCATCTATGCATGCTCTGCAATGTGGTTCAATGCTGGCCACGGGTTGGTAAGGAGCTCTTGTGGTAGGATGTTCCAATCTCTACAGCGCAGATGACTCCTGCTGGATGGCTGTTGGTGCATTTGGAGCTTCTGCAATACGTCTCCCAATGCCACGCAGGCTCGGTAGGATTTAAGTGGGGAGAAAGGGCGGGCAGTCCATCCACCGAATATCCTCTCGTTCCGAGAGTTGCTCCATTTGCGCTGTTCGATGTGGTCGCGCATTTTTGTTTCTTTTGTCCATGAAAATGAGGCCGGGACCGAAGGCATCACTGGAATGTTGCACATTGGGTAGGACTATAATGTGACCATAACGATGACCAATGGTTTATCGCATTCAAAGATTTGTATGTCATGAAACCTAGATCACCTAAACTATGATATTCGACAGTGTTGAGGGGTGCAGTACGTTCCGAATCAGTACTCAAACTGAATCTCCTCTCAGCCGAGAAGAGTTGTGAAACGTGGCAAAGTGCTGTGCAAGAATGACCACGCTTCAGATAAGCAACAGTTTTAAGAACTTCATATGCTATCTAAGAATATGAGGTGGCTTCAGAAATAAATCCGGTTGTTGTACTTAAAACTAAAGTTCTTGCCTTTTTAATTAAGCTAGCGACGATTAGAATCCAGCGGGATGGCAGACAGACGGACGGCCAGAGCAGAGGTAGCGTGCCGAAGGGTTACGATAAGAGCCGAGTCGGTCG
The DNA here is from genome assembly GCF_021461385.2 of Schistocerca piceifrons. Taxonomy (NCBI): domain Eukaryota; kingdom Metazoa; phylum Arthropoda; class Insecta; order Orthoptera; family Acrididae; genus Schistocerca; species Schistocerca piceifrons. The sequence goes on along the minus strand of NC_060138.1, from coordinate 448,579,383 downwards.
CGGTAGGCCAGCACGGTGACCTGCAGGAATATGAAGGCGGAAGGACACAGAAAAGCCGGGGGTTGCTGAGAAATGCGACGCAGCATCCACAGGCGGGCACCCCTTGGGGATGGAGAAGGTGGAATCGTCCGACCAGAGGCTGACGAAGTGTTAAGAAGTAGTTCGTTTGAAAGAATTTTAAATTAGAGCAGAGGGCCAGAGCAAAATTTGCAAAAGAGTGTAAATCAAAAGTGTATTTGCGCAGAAAGCAACAGGGAAAGTAAAAGCTAAAATGTGTCTGTTTTAAGGGCCGAGATGGTGGCTGACGTCACAGGCCGTTTAGTGGGGGAGAAGGAGCGCACAACTCGCCATTGTAGAGGACTAGCGGTTAGACTGGGGAGCAGTACGGATGGACGGCAGTTTCGCTCCTGCACAAGATTACCAACCAAGCTTTTTTTTTTTTGGGCTAAATCTGCATAAGACCGTGACAAAGTAACGTTCGCGTAGGTGGTGAAGTTATTTTCACTGTGAAAGAATTTTTATCTTAATGTGTTACAATTACTGAGGTGTAGGTGCAAATAGTTAATTAACCAACGCTTAGTGCTTGCAACAACACGACATTCATTGAACACGGTAAGTCAGCCGCTGTGCTCACTCCTGCTCTTGCAATTCTGTTTTTGTTTTCTGCCAATGATCATTATGACCAATTGGTTATGATCATGCTTATTTTTATGTTGGGTATCAGGAGTAAGCAAAGACTGAGTTCCGTGGCATCTGGTGATACAAGATCCTAGCCTCGTGACAAAAAGATCCGCGTGGTGGCTGAGTTAATTATATTAATACGGTCGCAACTGGGATTAGCCTGATTGCGACAACAACCAAATGCAATCGGTATCCGACAGTGATCTTAAACCCACTTATAGGGGCATACCCGTCTGACCGCTAACTGGCTGGATTCTGGTGTGCAAATTACGATCAAAGGATTTGAGGTTCACGTGTCTTGAGAATATAATTGCTTTTATCATAGCTGCGTTTGAATTATTCACTAGCACCGGAATTCCTTCCAAAACCGTAGTTCTACGTATTTGCTAAGTCCAGCATCCACAGGGTGCCGATTAACGTACGAGCGGCTGAACTGCATGTCAGGGCAGGTAAGATTACAGGTCGAGGAAGTGCGAAATGCGAAAGCTGACTACATTGCCACCACGCAGCTAAGTCACAAAGAGGACCTGCCAAGCACCACTGTAAATCTACCGCTTACTATAACAGCCAGTCCAACGGGTCCAGTACGTTATTATTTAGGGTTTGTCATTCCGCAGAGGGGATGTTACAAAGTGGTACATCGGCCTAGGGAATGTTACACACGTGACCCCGTTCCTCGATGGTCCAGCCCCTATATTCTTTGTACCATCGCAAACGATGTCATCGATGTGCGGGTGTCAATGGAAAACAACGTAATGGACATTCGGCAAAGAGACCACCACCATATAGTCACCGTGCCACTGTGGAACGCGAGAGTGCGAGGCTTTGTTAAATGTGGTTGCAGCAGTTGCACCAGCTGTTTATCGTGGGTCCCTTCTTGTCTTTTGCGCAATCTCCATGCATGTGAAAAAATGCTGTGAGCAATATGGAACTTATGGGCTGCACTCGTCACACTTCGTCCTTTTTTCAGTTTCTCCATGGTGCTTCCCCATGTTAAGTACTCTGGACGTTGTCTCCACGGAACTGGACTCGCATTCATGAGGACGACGGTTCAATCCCGCGTCCGGCCATCCTGGTTTAGGTTTTCCGTGATTTCCCTAAATCGCTCCAGGCAAATGCTGGGATGGTTCCCTTGTAAGGGCACGGCCTACTTCCTTCCCCATCCTTCCATAATCCGATGGGACCAATGACCTCGCTGCCTGGTCTCCTCCCCCAAACAATCCAGTCCAATCCAATCCGTTGTTTCCAGGCCATGTTGTAAAGGAGAACATCACTGCAGTACACTGTAACTGCGCGCTGATTGATACACATTGTCTTTTCCCGTTCCTTCAACTACTCCTGTTGCTGATGATTGATAGCGCTATTGCCCTAATATCACAATGCTGGTAATATTACAGATAGTTTTACAAAAATACTGTAATTTTACAAAAACCATGTTACAGCTTAAAAGACATATGGAATTCGAATCAGTGTACGTAGCCATTAGTACTTCGTTGCGTAAGCTTTCGCCTTAATTACAGCCGCACAGCGTGATAACATAATGTCATTAAGGGCAGCCAAACGATGCGGGGGAATTTCCTGCCATTCTTTAACAAAAGATTGCAATAATTGGTCGCGTCAGGAGAATTTTCGTCGCCTTAGCCTTCGATCAATTTCCTCCCACAGGTGCTCAATCGGATTGAGATCTGGGCTTTGGCTTGGCCGCTTAAGCACCTTACTTGTATCCTTCCCAAAAGATCTGTGACATGAGTAGGTGTGCTTAGGATCATTGTCATGCTGAAATTCTCAGTTTCGCCTCGTTTTATCTTTGGCATGGGGCAGCATGTGCGTTTTCAAGATTTCACAATATTTGAAACGATCCATAATGTCTTCAATATGTACCAGAGGGCCGACACCTGGACGGTAGAAGCATCCCCACACCACATTGTTCCCACCAATATGCTTAATACCAGGTACCTGAGACCGGACATTTTTCTGGTACTGAGTGGTCTTCTTACGTACCCAGTTTCATCGAAAGAGAACAAATCAAACTTACTTTCTTCGCTCCAGAGCACACACGACCACTGTTGTGGTGTCCAGTCGTTATGCGCTCTGGCAAACTCAAGTTGGGCTTTCCTATTGTCTACTGATATTAATCGCTTTTCGCTTCGGCGCCGGCCATGAAGATTAGACTCTCCGAGGATTCGTTTTACGGTACTGCTAGAGATTTCCACATTAGGGAATTCATGGAGTTCTCTGTTTATGACAAACAGCAGTCTTCTTTGGGTCAACCTTTGTCATCCGATTTACTGGTTTCTTCGTTCGGGGAGTGACCTGTCTGGGCTAGTCCATTTTTTTTGTTTATTATTTGTGGTCCCTGTTTCTTCTCATTACAACCACTCACAATTTGTGTGGACAAACCAAAATCCCGAGCAACATATGGCTGAGACTTCGATTACCGCATTTTTTGTCTGCTGAATACTCTTCGACCTTAGGCTTGTTGCAAACTGCGTGAAAACCAAACAAAAGCTGATGTAAATCAAAGGTATTCAAAGTAATAGTGCCATAGGCATTTGTTTTCCGACAGTACACTGCAGTGTCAAAATACTTGTGGACCGACCACAGCAACGGTGTCAGTGATGTACTTTTGGCTACTATGCTGAATTCTGATGAGTGTGTTTATATGGATTGCTTGTAGCTACACAGTGAGCCAAGATAGGCTGGCTAGGTATGATAGCGCACGACGCATAACCTAGCGGCGAAAATATGTTTGTCAAAATACTTATTGTCGCAACTCTAGCTCTCCTTTAAGTTACGCAGGACAGTGTATATCACCGCTACTTCTGCCATCGTCAGTTATGTTGCTGATGAAGTAGCAAAATTCATATAATTTCTTCAGATTCTCATTGTTTAATCTAACTCCTTCAGCGTCATCTAATTTAATTTAATTTTGTGTCACTGTTTTTGACCTTTGTTGGTAGTCTCTTTTTATGTGATTCTTTCTTGTAATTAAGTAGTCCGTGTCTTTCTCTCTATTCTATCGTCCAGTTTCATTTTCGTTTGGTTGTTTCCCCTTCCTCTTCCTTTTCTAGATCACTTTCTTTTTATTTTAGTGTTAGAATTTGTAGCGGTTAAGTAGCGTAATACGGTGAAACATGACCTGCTACAGCTTCCGGCAGCTGATAAGTTAATACGAGTACAAACCGTTGAGGCAAAAATAGCAGAGATGACTAACACATATGTCACAAAAATTCGGTAGCAACTAAGAGGAAACCTAAAATGTCTAACAGTCTTTATAACTAATTTGAACCTTCGCCGTTTGGATATAGTTCGATTGTTCGAGACTATAAGAACGTTTAAAAAGTAACCATTAAGTGGACGAGTGACTTCGCTTTCGTACTACGTCAGACGGTGTATCCAGTGCCTCATCAAAACGGAAATAGAAATTTACCTGCTCAGCTACTCAGACAAGAAATAAAAAAAATTGTCTAAGTACAGTACAGAAGACATTTGAAGGGCAACTAGGAAGAATGGGTCAATGAGAAGGAACAGAGGGTGTACCTCTCGTTTGTCTAGTAGTACCTATCTCAAATTCGCGATATCTGAAAAAGCTATGAATTAAAAAATAAAAGCTTTAAAATATAACTTATCGAAAGTACAAGTTCTTCATTAGGTAGATCACACGCAGAGCGGGCATAAAGGTGTGCAAATCTACCAAAAAGGTAGGAAGAATAAATTAAAGGTCCTTTGCCGACGGCGTCAATTGATTTTCAACACTATCTCGGACTGTATAAGAACTTGAGCAGGTATTGGTCGTGGCCATTGTGAAGGAAGTGTCCTGAGATTTCAGTGAAGTGATTCAAGGGTAACTAGGATAAAACTGAGACTGCAGAGAGATTTGAACCCCATTCTACCAAAGCGGATATTTTAGAGTCTTAATACAGTCTAACACATACGTTCACGACACTCTCTGGTGCGAAAGCTGTTACACCAAATGGTGAGAAGGCAGTCACTCACAAGCGTCGTAAGGATAATATTTGTTTTTAATTATTTGTCTTCTGGCCACTTCCCAGTTTCCCATATTCTTGTACACATTGAATGCAGGACATTAACACCTTTCTTTCTTTCTCATTTTTTGATCATTTCATCAGATATACTGTCAATACTTATACTTCTTCAGATGTTGAATTGTGTTCTCCGTTTCTCTGCATAGGTTCTGACGTATGTTGCTCCCTACTCTGTTGTTAATTCCCGAATGCAACGTATGTTGCTCCCTACTCTGTTATTAATTCCCGAATGCAACGTTTCACGAAACCGTTTCCACCTCGAAACAGCGGCTTTTTTGTCTGTGTGTATTTGTGATTACGATGTTGTACTATTTCATCGCAGATTCAGTTAAGGAAGTTTGACCGACACTTTTAGCAGTTCTGTTATATTCTCGACACAGGTTTTATTTCTGTCTTGTTCTTGGGTGTTGTGGATACGAATTTTCTTCAGATCGCTTCTCTGTTCAATTAATTATAGTGTGGAATGCGATGTACAACTAAGTTTTGTACTTTGTGGTCGTTGTGAAGTCGGAAGTGACGAGGAAACGACCTCCTTCACTCGGTCCCGTGTTTGTAGTGTTGATGCAACCGTATCATGGCTGACGTAGAGTTTTGGTCTTACAATCTCACCAAATTTTCGAAGAGCTTCCTTGTTTGTGAGTCTTAGTTTTCTCTGCTCTTCTTGGTGGATTTGTGGTTAAGTTTATCGTCTTATTCTTGTTGGCCAAAGCTAATAGTGTTGAAGAGGTTATAATGAGCTGCTCACAGTTTAATTAATATGTTCTAGATGAGAAAAATTTTCTAAAGGCTGCTACATCGGACAACAAATACTTCTATAAATGCCAGCCCCAGCGAGTTTCACAAATGTGTAAAATAATCACCGTTAATTCTTCAATATTTAAGTTTCAAGTGTGGTATCTTGGAACGCACATTTGCGTCCAATAATAAGACAGGAAGCAGCAGGTGCGTTTGTCAAACATACGCAGCTTGTGTTAAACAATGTTTATTACCTTGCACAATTTAATACAATGAAACAGGTCAATTTAACAACCTCACAGGAGAACAATAAAATTTTTTCTTAAGCCCCTGTAAAAAAATGCGTAACAAATGCATAAAATACTAACAAACTTTCTGTTGGTGTAAATACTTAATAAAATCAAAACTTGCCAAACTCTGAACCCGAAAGACTGTCCTCTGCAATGACTTCTCTTTTGCAATATAAGTTCATACCAAGGTATAACGTTAAGGCATAACATAAGGCACACAAGTAATAAATAATAAAAGCAACTTCTAAACTTGAACGCTCGGCAATGGGCACACTAACTTCTGACTAGGAATAATCCAATTGATACCAGTACAGGGAGGCGCTAATTAAAATAACAAACAATTAAATAGAAGCAGTGCCTCAGAATCTAAACAGTCCCTGAGAACATACACACATGGAAACCTTTATAAAAATTAAACTTCACAACCAGCACACAAGGTACAAATATAATAAACAAATGGCTGATACGGGAATACAGAATTAATAAGGCGGAGCCTCCAGCAATCTGATCGGGCACTAATTACAGAGTGAAACCCAGTTATACACACTTAAACTCATATTTCGAGCGAAGAGTGCATTCGTCAAACGGGCGGAGGAACGAGCTACAAAGCTTAACGACCTGACAGAGCCAGGAACAAAGAGAACAGCAATATTCAATTTAAGGACGAGATAGAGACAGAAGACCAGGAACATGGAGCCCGGTCTAACGAATCACAGTTCCACTGGCAACGGCCAAGTCGTCAAGCCCTGGTGCCACGCCTCACAGCACTGGACGAAATACACTGCGCTCCACACAGCACACTTGCAATTGCACATTCATGTTAGATAAAAGAATAAAACATAACATTAAAACAGGAAAGCTCGCTAAATTTTTTTTGAAACTCAACACTTAAGAATTCATTTAAACGCTACAATATATGTGTAGATAAGATTACTCCTTGAAACGTGATAGTAACGGCTGAGTACCATTTTAAACGGGCAAGAGCCCACCAGAGCTACACTTTCATGGAATCTGATGTAGTTTTACAAGATAGCATAGTATTTCGTTACCTCTAAAGTAAGGTGCAAATTTTGGTACTTAATCACCAAGGTTACAACAACTTTAGATATACAATCACTCAATAATGACCAGCTCACAAGGCTTCCTTATATAGCTGCAGATCCGTCTTCAAGTGGTAGGAAACTAATATGGAAAGCCCGAACCACGTTATCACGCCACGTGTGGCATAATTTTCACATACCAGACTCGTCACCAAATTCACACTGAAGACAACATTAGGTAACCATTAACAAATATAGATAAGGACACAATTGCACCTGTTTAAATCAAACGCGCACCATATGCCCAGGTGTACGGTTAACGCCAGGTGATGCTCCGGCAAGCTCTTCTCCACAACATGCACTGCATGGCGAGAAAAGCCAGACACCACGCCTCGTGCCGGAACCCAAACGTTTTCCCCCTCTCCGGCAGCACCACTCCAGTAATACCACGCGCAATGAGCACGCGCGCCAAGTAAGGACCAACATCCCGACCCCGTTGAAATCGCAACTGACAGACCACACAGCGAGTCGTGGTGCCTCGGCGCTGCAGACTTAAATAGCCGAACCCGCGATGAACAACTGACTCGCGGCCGGCCATAGCGAAATCTATAGCAAGGATGACACTGTAGACTCACTGGCACCAGCCGCGCGACGTGTCAACCACGCGACGTATAATATTTGAAGTTCAGTTTTTGTACGAAGATAAAAACTGACAAATGTTAATAATAACTGCACATTTAGTATATTACATATATTTTTTGTTTGAAGTGTCCCGACTTTGCCGTCTCAAAGACGGCAACGCTACGGTGGACTGTGTGATGAAGATGGTATTCATACGGGCCTATTCACAAGCTGTAACATTCCCCACATTGTGTTCTAATGCATAATACTAATGCTAGTATTTCAAAAAGTGTATTATTGGTAATTTATGTAAGAAGTATTACCATAGACTCCCAGTATGATCTAACACCATTGGCACTATTCGAGATCAATTGCGGCTGAGCTTGTCCATGGAGTTCGCAACGTCTCCTACATGTGGCGCCACGCACCGACTGTTTCACAACCCATAGCCTGCATGCTAGTGTGCTGTGGTTGGGCTCACGAAATATGGCGGTCGAGTTATGCTTATTCAGCGCACTTAAGTCACGCGTTCCCCAATAGCCAGTGATCGTTTAGCGGTTCTCTGAGCGCTCTGCTATGACTGTTGTGTGCAGTACGAGCATTATACGCGATCGTAGCGTGTTATTTAGTGAATTTTCCTTCCATTTATTGCGAGTGTCATGCCTGACGTCCAGGAGCGATTATAGAAGTCGGTCAAGGGGGGAGGGGGGTCTTTAATTAACTTCACACTTGTATTTAGGCTAACATGTGGAAGTTAGCCAAAAAATTTGTTTTCTGCCATTAAAACTATTGTTTTACCGTGTTAGTTGATGTAAGTAAGACTACTTTTGTTTATTGCCGACAAAACATAATTAAAAAGTTCAGTATTGCGATTTGTTGACACATTATTGTGTTCTACGATGTGTGTAAATATGCCCCCATAGTTGCATAAATCTGACCCATTCCCGAGACACGTTTACGAACTCGATTTGAGTAATATAAAAGTATCTTGCAATCCTAAATGCAATCTTGCGTTGTAAGTGCATATACCAAGTTATACTTTAATAACTGTGGTATAAGACTAAACAATTTTATAAATCTAACCAAAAACATTCAGAAAAGAAATCCGCATAAACATGTACCAGTCTCCCCTAAGCTTGTATTATTAACAAGTTAGAGCCAGTTAAATAATACGGAAATAGCTCATGAAAATTTTCAACAGGCTTCTGAAGAAGTAGTGTCCTAAAGTAAACAAACGTATTCGTGTGACTAACAAATAAAAAATTAGCAAAGTGCCTTTAAAATAAAAAGCATTCCACTCAAATTACTGGGTGTTGGATTACAAAATGCAAGTACAATTAAATCATAGTTTACCACTTTTATTAGAAACATATCTCATACAACTGATTCGCTTTCTCAGGTAAACAATATTTCTTTCCAAAATCCAGATTACAACATATTACTTACTATTTCATCAGCTCAGCCCATGGTTGGATCACAGCTACGTTTACTTAAGGAAACGAAAATGTCAGTTAAATAAAGCTCAGGTGTCGTGATGACTAAAGCACTAATGTAGTTCTGTGCTCAACATGTTGTCTTTACGCAAGTATCATAAGTGGCACAAATGACGTGTGTACCTCCACGATCCTGTTTTCCGGTGCGTCATAAGTGATGCAAATTACGTCTCTAGTGTCCCAAAGAGTTCTCGTGCATTCGCTTACCTTTATTTTAATCCATCACATAATTTGACGGCCCGTGATGTTCCTACGCAGAATTTTATGTCGAGAAGAGGTCTGCCGGCAAACTCGTAGGTACTATCAGTGTCTAACACGAACAAATTGAGTGCAAAGCGTAAAGAACCAGCCACAGGAAAGAAGGAAGGACGGAAGATTGGCCTGTAACGTCCCGTTGACGACGAGACGATTAGAGAAGGAGCACAATCTCAGATCGGAGTTCATTGGGGAAGGAAATCGTCCGCCTCCTTTGAACGTAATCTTCCTGACATTAACATTAGACATTTGATGGAAGCCAGTGAAAAGTTGAATCTCAGTGCCTGGGCAGGCATTTGAACCCATATCAGTTCAGAGTGAGAGAGAGTTTAGTGTTTTATTCACTGCACCTCCTCTCGGAGTTTGCTTCAGGAAGATGAGAAAAAAAGAAGGAATAGTGCATAGGCTGATATCAGTAAAGAGGAAAGTTGCCAGAATTCACTTCTCAGAAGAAAGTTTTTTTACTTTAGCAATGGTTGTTTCACCCGTGCTAACCAAGTAAACTGGCACTGCACTTAACTGTATGAGTTCCACCAATGTGAAAAAAATATTATTTTAAAATTTTTCAAAAACTTGAACTTTACTATTGTATTAAGCAATGAATATAAGAAGAAACTGGCTAACAATTAAACAATCAATTTTACTGTAATACTGCTTATACTTTGCAACCACTGGGACATGCAGTTTTCAATCACCTATCTTTTCCTCTGATTTATCTGAAAGCAATTTCACATTTTTACTAAACAAAATTTCCTATCTCGGAACTCCCATGATTTCATAATGCCTAAAACAAATTATAGTTCTAAACAAAAAGCAAAAATAGCCTACAATTTAATAAATTTATAATAAATGAATAGCACCAGTTTGCTTTTGTTTTCGGCTTACAAGTTCATCTTCAGACATGTAAATGTCTGAAGATGGCCTTGTAAGACGAAAACCGGTTAACAATAAAAGTAATATTGTAGAACAAAAGCAAACTGGTGCTATTCATTTATTATTATATTGTTCTACCAAGAACCGACGGAAGATTCTGTTAATACGATAATAAATTTATATTGAAGTACAAACTGCCACAGTGGTTTCATTTAGAAGCACTCACAAAAGCAGTAGAGGGAACCCAAATTTACCTTACTATAGATATATTTACTATCGCTGTCAGTGACCTTCTCAACATGATCACTAGAAAAAAAAAGAGCCACACGTCACACTCACTTAGAATGATGTAGGACTACGTCCGCGCCGACTGTTGCTTTGAACGTTGTGACTTGGTACAGTGCCGGCCGCTGTGGTCGAGCGGTTCTAGGCGCTTCAGTCCGGAACCGCTCTGCTGCTACGGTCGCAGGTTCGATTCCTGTCTCGGGCAAAGATGTGTGTGATGTCCTTAGGTTAGTTAGGTTTAAGTAGTTTTAAGTCTAGGGCACTGATGACCTCAGATGTTAAGTCCCGTTGTGCTTAGAGACATTTGAACCAGTTGAACTTGGTACAGTGCACTACATTCGTAGAACTACCTCAGCGTATAAAGAGATATCCCTGTCTTGCGAGCCAAAGACTCTGATACTGCAAAACAAAATTAATAAAATGGTGGCTTGAGGCCGAAACCACTGGTACTCGAAGGGTAATACTGTACGTTGTTACGCCAACGCGACTGACAGCTCTGAAATGGCTCATTTTTCGATACAGATGCAATACACGATAGCCAGGTCCGTGAAGTAAAAATTAAAAAAGAAACGCAGGAAACATTTTTAATTCCTTATGCTGCCTCACACCTCAAGCTGGCACACGAACGTGATGAAAACTTGGAAGAATAAAATTTCAGCTTTTCGCATCAAATAACGATTGAAATACAACACAGTGAAGTGGATAAACTTTCGAGAAACACACTACAATTATAAATGTATGGTGGAAAAATACCTGCACTTTAAAAAAAATAATAAAGAAACAAAAAAGTCTTGAAGACATTACATGTAACAACTTCTGAAATAAAATCATATTTAGTCACCATCATAAGCAACCACACTTATCTTCGGGAACTCTAATAATAATTTCCCTTCGAAAGAACCGCGTAAGGATCGTACACGCTTTAAAACCTTGTACAGTAGAATACGAAGATAAATCAACTGAAGGGTGTCCGAGAAGTAGGGACAAATCTTAATATGCTATAGAACATACAAAAATTATTGAAAGTATAATTTGTTTTTAACAAACACATCAAGTAAATTTTCCCATTTATGTATGAAAAATTATATCCTCCATATGGCCAGCTGAGGCCGCGCGGCAGCGAGCAAAGCGTTCATCGAAGTTCTCGATGACACGTTCACACACTTCTGGTGGCTGCCGTAACAACCCTTTTAATTTCATCCTTCAGTTGGTGTATTTTTTGTGGTTTGTTCACGTATACTTTTGACTTCACAAATCCCCACAAAAAGTCAGAAGGCTTAAGATCGCATGATATGACAGTCTATTCCTGATTGCCACGCAAGATGATAATTTTTTAAGGAAACTTTTGATTCAGCAAAGCAGTTGTTTCATGGGATGTGTGACTTGTTGCACCATCTTGTTGAAATCAAATTCGTTATTTTCATCAAATACAGGGAAAAACTAATTAGAAAGCATGTTTCGATATCAGTCGCCATTCACAGTGACGGTAGCTCCCGCATCATTAAAAAAAATGGGGGCCGATTGCTCCTCCTGCCCAGAACCCACAACACACAGTCGCACACCCCACAGTCGTGCGTTGTGGATGCATCTCGTCTTTCACGGTCACTCGCGGATTTTCGTCACCCCAAATTCTGCAGTTCTGCCTATTAACGTACCCACTGAGGTAGAAGTGCGCCTCATCTGAGAATATTATTATTATTATTATTTTGTGAAGTTCTCGTTCTCTGCTTGTCGAGCCAAGACCCACTGAGCAAATCGATGTCTCTGTCCACCAACTGCAGGCTTCAACTCTTGTGTAAGTTAAATCTTGTACGCATGCATTTTCAGATCTTTTGAAAGGATTTGATGTAGTGAACTTTGTGATAAATTCAATTGTTGAGCTCGTCCGCGAACCGATTTTCTGGGGCTCACGGTCACGTTGTGACTCACGACAGCAGTGTTTTCTTCTGTTCGAACAGAACGCGGTCGTCCTGTTTTCTTAACGTTTGAAACAGAACACGTGGTCTCAAACTTCCGCATCAACTTCCGAACTGACGATTCGGTTGGAGCTGCATTACGTCCAAGTATCGCACGCAACTAAAGAACGGTTGCCGTTGGACTCTCACTGTTTCCGTAATAACTTTTTATCACTTGGATATGTTGCTCAGTTGTCATCTGCTCCATGACGAAAATAAACATCAAACAATAATTCTGACACAAAAGCTATCAGGCTACAAATGGGAAGAATGGCAGGTAACAAACGTGAAAAAACCACGGCTGTCAACCGTCTTATGAAAAAATGGTGCAAAATTCAAATTCGTCCTTACTTCACAGGCACCCGTTACATGGCTCAACGGCTCCCTTCCATGCTTTTTGAAACCTAGTTCGAACTAATCTAGCACTCATCTGACAAAATCCGCTACGACTATAAAAATTTTTTATTCCTAGAAAGGAAACACAACCCAGTTTCAGGACCTGTGCCCCATCTTCTGGTGCGTATTAAAATGTGAGTCTGCACAGGATGTGCTACACATAGAATGCCACTTCCCTAAGCCCGGACGGTTGTCCTCTGCAAGAGGCTTTCTGGCAGGGCTAGGACCGAAGTGGCCATGTACCAGGGATGCACTATTTTAAAATATTTTAACTCCTTTACGGACTCAGTTCTGCACCTGAAGATGGAACAAACGTCCTGAAATTTTTACAGCTGAGCGGGTGTTATCATTGATGATGAATATGAATAGTTGTGGATGACGCATATAAAACATAAACAAAACGTGCTAGCTATCACTGTCTCAGTAAAATTACGTATACTGTTCAGAAAATTTTTCTCGCAGGACAGTGCCATGAGTCGGCCTCTTTTTATCGTGTTTCCAATAATGCCATACATTGCTTAACTTCGGCGATCTGAAGAGAATTGGTGCATCCAGCTCGACATTACCATTGACTGGATCTTTTAATGATGAATCGTGAAGTATTTAGGCAGACGGACAGCAGCAATTCGCTTCGTTACATATTCAAAACCAGGAAATTATTTTTTAAAAGACATACAAAGTATGAAGAGAAAAACATAGCTGTTAAGAATATAAAATTTTAAGACAGAAAGCTTGACAACGGAGGACTTAAATAAGAATGCTGCTATAAATCTCTTCTTGAGTAAACTTTAATACGCAGCAAAGAAAAATAATTTTTACCAGTAAAACGTTTCATTTCGTGTACTGCGTACAATTTATTGATACGTAATGCAGCAATGGCAGGTTTTTTAGACTAACTGAAGGACGTCCTCTCACAGCTGTGTATTATACAGAGTCTATTATAATTTACAACCAAATATTAATGCAAATCGGAATACATCGGCAAACCATGAAAAATGAGGTGCATCCAATGATAACAACACTATTTCAATATAATTAAAGCTACAGAAATTAATATTTCACAGCGAATAACCATTTTCAGAATGAAATTCTGAATCAGGAACTTTTAACCTCTACATAAGGCTTCAACAAACGTTACCTCAGATGACAGCATTGCACCGTAGCTATCATCTCTGAAAGCTACATATCTATCTCTATTTTAGTTATTGATTTATAACTTTTTTATATCTGTTTCATTACGCAAATGTTTGTCAGAGCATTGTACCTGCCACAGTTACACACCAAATTGATACAGCATTAATACGCCATATTTTGTCACACTTTTGTGGTTGTTTAATGAACAGTTTAATACTTTGGCAGTAACTTTATTTAAATGTTGACTGCAAGCGCCGTTAAGAAACTGTGCTAATTTAAAAATAGTCATGGAGTGTGAGGCTGGTCCCGGCGAAGGTTCGAGTCCTCCCTCGGGCCGGGGGTGTGTGTTTGTCCTTAGGATAATTTAGGTTAAGTAGTGTGTAAGCTTAGGGACTGATGACCTTAGCAGTTAAGTCCCATAAGATTTCACACACATTTGAACTTTTTTTTGGACATTAAAAGTAGTCAACTACATGTGTTACCGGACATAACATTTGGAAAGAGAACCAAAGAAGGCATAAATAATTAATTGTTGAAACAATATTTAAGGACAATCTGCTGTCATTTATCGTGAGCACACCTGCACAAGAAACTTGCTTGTTTATTTAAGAACCATCTATTACTTCTATTTAACAGAGTGTTTATGACTTTTGTTGTTTATATATTGTTGTAACATATTAGTTTAGTCCGGGAAGTGGTCAGAGTCAAATGAAGTCTGCAGCGCTCGAGATCGACGTATTTTAGTGGGGATTGCCTTCAGCCAATGAGAGTTGGACAGTCGCAGAACACTACAGCAATCAAACAGAGACTTTGCGTTTCGAGGGTGGAGCTGAAGGGAGCGATCTTGGACACTTTGTGGCCAGTTCCGGAAGAAGGCAGACCTGTCTAGAGTAACGTGCGCGATTCAGTCGTATAGGGATTGTTTCTGGGCAGTGCACGGCAGCTACAATATTCTAAGGTTCGCCGGGATTTAACTCTCGAGAGATCCGAATTAGCCCAGAGTAGGTCTTTAACTTTTGCCTCTTGATTTACGGAACTGAAGTAGAATATGCGCTACTGTTCTTTGCAACGCGTGCGTTAAGATGTGAATCATCACGTTGAACTCTTTTGAGCTGGTGAATATTTTGTGTGCTGTGATTGGAAATGGGCTTACGTTTTCGCATATATTTGATGACTATTTAGTCTGCGGAATTTGCTAGCATACTCATAACGCTCTTAATGTAACTTTACTGCATTTGAGAAGGCTATTTTCTGTCTTATTTTAACTGAATATCGTAGGAGCACTTCCCCTTTATTTGAGATGTCCTTTCTAGAATAAACGTTATTCATCATAATTCTCTGTCGTCTACTGCAGTTACAGACGTTAGAAACCTGTTTATCACATTATTCATTTATCTTTTCCCTTATATTTCCGTGTGTTTTTATAAATTAATAATTCTAACCAATGCATAGATTATTTAACTGCGGGGTCACAGCTACAGTTTATTATTTGCAGCGAATTAGCTGCGGGGCGTTTTAAAGTAGACGTGCGCGGCTCGACCCTATGACTACAACGAGCTATTGTTTTCGAACAGAGCCACGCATGGCCCAAGTACCCGTGCATAGCCCAAGTACCCGTTCGTAGCCCTAGGTACGAACAATATCAGCCAAAGTTGCAGCCGGTTTGGTTGTTTGGTATACTATTAGCAAGAGCAACTACTTAGTACTAACCGTTAGGTACCGTCGCAAAATCAAGCGCGACGTATAAAGACAACCCACTCAACTGCAGGAGCAGTTGAGAATTTTGTTTTTCGCTAGTTACATATTAGTAATATGTATAGAAAGAAGAGAGAACTTAAAACAAAATGGTGTCGTAATGTTATAGTACTGTTATTTATAGAAACAATCCATGTTACAAGTATTTGAATGAAACTATAAGAAATTCACTAATTGAAATTTAGGATGGAGACCCACCACTCATACGCTCCATTTAAACCGCGAGGATTGAAATAGACCGTGCTGCGTACCAAGATCTGACAGTTCAAAGTGTTAAGTCAGCACAAGTGATTTTCAGAGGCGTGCTAAGATTCACTGCCAGCAGACACTCGAGTAAACAGCTTCTACAGCTCATTGCACCACATGTCCGCCCGGCAACGCTTTCCGACGCCATGCAAACACGTTATCAGCGATAATCTGTCTCTAACTTTGCCTTAGGTTCGTTACGCCATATAAAGGCAGTCTGAATTAAAAATATAAATAAATAAACATAGGGGAAGCAAAAGATTTTTGCGAATTAATTTCATTGATTTCCTCTACTGCTGACGCGTTTCAGTACTTCTCCATGAGGTGTGGCTGTACGTAGAAAGTACGCATGTGCCAAACATGAAGGACCAGTAGCTGTGTAGCGTGAAGCCTTCCCAGTAGAATGCAGCATTTCTTGTGTCTTTAGCCAAGCCACTTGGTCCGCGGCCCACATCTGTACACGAGCTGTTAATTTGTTTTGCCAGTAAAGTGATAAGTGCAATTACAGAGCAATGAATTGTCGTAAAGGTTCATATGAAACTTGGAAAAACAGCTACTGAAACCCATCTTTTACTAAGAGGAAAATATGACGAAGACTGTTTATCACGTACGCGAGTTTTTCAGTGGTTCCAGATTTTACAAGATGGCCGAGAAAACGCTGAAGATGACCCACGCCTGCGACGTCTTTCAACATCAAAGGTAAATGGACATAGAGTAAAAGTAGGAAATCTGATTCGATCTGACCGTCGGTTGAGTATTGACCGATTGCTGGAACCGTAGGAATTGACAGAGAATGTGTAAGGTAATCTTTGCGTAACCAATCTGATACGAGAAAAGTGTGCGAAACTAGTGCGGAAAATTCTCACGATCGAAAAAAAAGAAGCACGTGAAAATGTTTGTACCGACACTCTGAATACCACCGGAAACGATCCATATTTCTTTGAAAAAGTGATAACATATGAAGAAGCTTTGTTTTTCACTTATGATCCAGAAATTAAGCCGCAATCCATTCACTGAAAGGAGAGAAAAAAAGGTCGAATGAGCAAATCAAAATTCAAAGCGATGATGATTGCTTTTTTCGATATTCATGTATTCACTAGGTTACTGAAGACAACGCACCAGCTCATACCGCATTGTCTGCTTTCTAGTGAAGTACAGCATCCCACTCGCCTTATTCGCTTGACCTAGCAGCATGTGACTCAGCTACTCCCCAATGCGAAATCTGCATTAAAAGAAAAAAGATTTTAGTCCGTTCAAGCAGTGAAACAAAAAGCGGCACGCGTCATCAAGAAGCTCACAGAGGAAGACTTCCTTCACAGTTTCCATCAATGCAAAATTCGCATGGAGCGTTGTAGGGACAGAAGAGAGTAACTAAACACACTCGTGTTCGGAAAAAACAGAACATCTTGAACGATTAGAGACAGAACGTTCATATTCACGAGACATGTACTTTGGCATGTCATACAGAAATGATAAGCATCTCAGTCACCTCGGGTCAGCATGTTTCCTGTTGGTTAGTAGGCACAGGATCCGCCGTGAACCCTCATGACTTGTTCCACGCGTGATGGCATCGACGCGTATAAAGCGCGAATGGCGTCCTGTGGTATTGCAATCTACTGCATTCACCTGATTCCAAAGTTCGTCTGTAATGGCTGACACTGCATCACAGCGCTACACCCGTCATTTCACCATATCCCAAACATTTACGATTGGCGAAAGGTCTGGTGATCTTGTGGACCAGGCCAACAGGCTGACATCCTTTAACACCAAAAAGGCACGTGTTCGTGCGGCAACATGTGGTCGTGCATTGCCTTGCTGAAGAGTGGCTTCTGGGGTGTTGTGCAGAAAGAGTATGGCTACAGGTCGCAGGACGTCATTCACATAGGTCACACTAGTCACAGTGCCCTGGACATGCACCAACTGTGATTTGTGGTTGTACCCAACAGCACCGCACACCATAAAGTCTCCAGCTGGCTCAGTATGCCTTGTGCGAAAGTAGTCACTGTGATGCCGCTCCCCTATCTGCGACGAACCAAAATGCGGCCATCACTAACAAAAAACAGAACCTGGATTCGAACGCGAACGCTAACTGATGCCCCCAGTGACGTCGTTCCATGCACTATTGCCATCTAGGATGTTTCTGCACATTCATTAAAGGTAGACCGAGAAGTGGACGAGCGCATGTAGCCCATGGCGTAATAAACGGCCACGAATTGTCACCCCTGATGATGTACGATGTGTTCCACTGCTCAATGTGGCGCCAGAGCTGAGGAGGAAGCGGATATGTCGTGCAATGCCATTCGGATGAGCTGTCGATTTTCTGGGCGGATGGTATGAGTGGTGCGACCTGATCCATCTCGTCGTGTTATACATCTGCCGTGAACCATGCTACACACACCCACTGCACTGCTAAAACACATTGTCCCACACGAGCAGCAATTTCCCGGATGGACGCATCACTTTCTCTCAGGCCAATAAGGCGCCCTTCTCCAAACTCACTGATTTGATGGTGCGCTTCACGCATACATCTGCGAGGCATCTTGAACGTCTGCTAAGGTCACACTGATCTATTACTTAATGTTTATAGCGACAACGAGATCCCAGGGACATTTTACTGGTAGTGTTGCGCCTATATCGATGTTGACCTTGGACCCATGGGCCGACATGGTTCAAATGTAAATTATTTCTGCAGAACATACTAATGTACGCGTCCTGTGCTTATGAACGTCCTATCTCTAGCCGTTCAAAGTGCTCTGTTTTTTTCTGAACATGAGTGTACGTATCTTTTTGAAATAAACTGCAGCCGGCTACTGTGGCCGAGTGGTTGTAGGCGCTTCAGCCCGGATCCGCGTTGCTGCTACGGTCGCAGGTTCGAATCCTGCCTAGGGCATGGACGTTTGTGATGTCCTTAGGTTAGTTACGTTTACGTAGTTCTAAGTCTAGGGGATTGATGACCTCAGATGTTAAGTCCCATAGTGCTTAGAGCCATTTGAACCATATGAAATAAAATGTGTTAAAGCAATAGCCCGTTACTTTATAGTCGTACCTCCTACATAATTTCTGCGATAAGTGAGCCTCATGTCTGCGTATGCAACATCTGTTGCATTAACGGTACAATGTTCTGAGAGCTTAGGAGCCATCAGTCACTGGATTGCCGCATATTCTGGAGGAAAAAATAAATAAACGGAAGTTAAGAATGAGTCTTCACTAAGGCTATCGCCATTGTTGACACATACATACCGAAGGACGGAAACTTGTAGGTCTGATGCTACTAGTACGATGGTCATAAAGAAAAAATATTTATCACTTCTAAAGCTGTAAATTTTAGTCATCATAGCCACTCGGAAGAATGGTTATGTTGACTTTCGTGTTGACAGTTAGCTTCCATGGTGCAAGTCTTGCAACTGAAATGTGTCGTTGTATGAATAGAGACGGCGTAATGTACAAATTTTCTACTTCTGAATCAAAATATCATGTTATTTCACTTGTCCCACATCCTTTGATGGATTAACAGAATAGGGCGATGGATTGTTTTCATATTTAAAGAGAAACAAATTTACAGGAGGCAAGTTATTGCATTGCCCGTACTGTCATAATAATCGACGTGTTTCCTCATTACTAACATTTCAAGTAAATTCCATACACACCAAGTAAGGACAGAAAACATCGGAGCAAACGAGGGTGATACATATGGATTATTTGTGGGTCGCAGCGATAATCAAGACCGAATAGAATCTTAGGTTCTCGAACAATACCTGCGTTCAAGGATAAAGAGAAGTTCTTCAGTGATCGCCCAATGGACAGTTTTGATTAACATTTGTACTTTCCTAGACCACAATGTGAGGGCCATAACATTAAAATGTTCAAATGTGTGTGAAATCTTATTCGACTTAACTGCTAAGGTCATCAGTCCCTAAGCTTACACACTACTTAACCTAAATTATCCTAAGGGCAAACACACACACCCACGCCCGAGGGAGGACTCGAACCTACGCCGGGAACAGCTGCACAGTCCACGACTGCAGCGCCCCAGACCGCTCGGCTAATCCCGCGCGGCCCATAACATTATAACTTCGGAAGTGAACAATACACAGGTGAAACTAGCAAAGAAATAGACTGTTTTGTGTATAACTACAGAGCTATTCAAAAAGAAGGAACAGATTTCAAACATTTATATCTTCAAAATTACAAAAGGCTGTTTTGTTTTTTAATGTCGATTGTCATAACTAAAGTTGAACAAAATATGTTTCGAAGGCTAGATTTGTTCGGATCTGTTAGAAAATGTGTATTACAGGGACAATATACGTTTAGACAAATGTTGGAAACCTCCCAAAACCACCCTAAAATTTTCCGGTAGAATAAACTGCACTAAGGTAATAATTGTGGTGTCACCGCCAGACACCACACTTGCTAGGTGGTAGCTTTTAAATCGGCCGCGGTCCGCTAGTATACGACGGACCCGCGTGTCGCCACTGTCAGTGAATCCAGACCGAGCGCCGCCACACGGCAGGTCTATAGAGACGTACTGGCACTCGCCCCAGTTGTACAGCCGACGTTGCTAGCCATGGTTCACTGAGAAATACGCTCTCATTTGCCGAGACGATAGTTAGCATAGCCTTCAGCTAAGTCAATTGCTACGACCTAGCAAGGCGCCATTTATCCTTTGCTATGTATCTAATGAAGCATGTACAGTAACAAGATCAATGTTCACCAATTGTGGATTAAAGTTAAGTATTCCAGAAGCTACGTACTTTTCTTTATAGCATTCATTACGTATCCTGTTTCAGACCTCACGCCATCCTGCGTGAGCTTATAGCGTGCATTTCGGCTTCCTCAAACAACACGGTGTTGGCACTTCTGCCGACACTTCAATAATCGTCTGTCCAGTTTGTCACATTACTGTGGTTCCTATTGCGCCGTTTTGGACCTGCGGACATTGAGAAGGTGCCATTCGCGGAGTGCACATTCGTTAATTTCACACTTTTCACTCACTCTGCTAGCGCAGAAAGTGGCATTTCCTTTTTTCGAGTGACGTGTGTAAGGGGTGAAGGAAGAAAGGACAGAAAAATATTGAAAATATTGCTTCGACACGATTCTGTAAAGATTCGTATCCATCTCAACTGCATCTCAGCTCTGAAACCGCATCCGCACGAACGAAATTTCATATGAACAGAATGTCATCCAAGAAAACGCAAAAAACATAGCGAGTGCTAAAGCTGCATTATTTCTCGTTACGTCGACAATTTTCAGTATTTCAGTATAGACAATGACTGCTAGACATCTGAAACAATTCCGTAATAAATAAAAAGTCTGTACCGCGATTCCAGGAGCGGCCAAATGCCCTCTCTTGTACCCCATTACCTACTCCTATGCAACCGTCCATTCTGAGTTGGTGCACCACCATATGAAACTGTGAAAGTGCAGACACTTCTGACGTGATCAGCCAAGTCGAAGGACGAAATGGCCGATCATCTCCCTATGAAGAACCGGGAATCGCAAGACAGGGAAACGCCCTTGTGCTCAAAGACGGTCGTATCACTATAGAGGCGATAGCGGAAAAAGTGAAAAATCTGTCGTGGATCAGTTTCTAATACCTTACACGACATTTAGAACTTGACAGAAGTATTTGCTCGCTGGGTTACGTGAGAAATCATACCAATTCAAAAAAGCGGGCCGTGGTTACAGCGGAAATGTTGCAGTTGTGTCACCCCACTCCATATCACTTTGTGAGACGTCTGATCACCATGGACGAGTGCTGAGTGTATCACGATAACCGTAGAGAAAGGAAACAACTGAACCGAATAAACGGTGGAAGGGTGTGGATTCACGACTGTCGAAAACGCCGAAGACCCAATCATAATCGAGGAAGGAGATGCGGGGTTTATTTTGGAACTCCCATGGTGTGGTGCTAACAGATTATGTTAGTATGTAACAAACCGTCACAGAAGTATACTGCCGAAACCTTTTGACCAAGTTACGAGAGGCCGCGAAGGAGAAACGTCGCGGGAAGCTGTCCGAGGAGGCGTGTTTACTCCAAGCAAACACCCCAGCTCATAAAATGTTGTTTTTGTTGGGATCCCCAGCCTCCGGACGTTTAATAAACGTAAACATGGCCCGTAGTAGGCTGTAACGTGATGTTTATTTAATCGTGCGATTAGCTAATTTCGACTAAACGTCTTTGGCAAGCACATGTGTAACATCTGTATTCATGTCATTTTCAAATCACTCTTAGTTACAAGTTAGAAGTAGCCATGTTCCGCCATTTTGCAAAAGAATCCACACTACAGTCACTCCTTTTAAGACTCTATTTGGAACTTTGCTCTATGTACAACAACATGGTACCATGTTCCCACGACGGCTTTCAGAGAAGACTCTCGTGACGATGAATCTGACAGATTTACGTCACACTTACCGGCCATTATCGTCTCTGCGCTAATAACACCAGTCTGTCTGCAAGACCTTCGTACGGGATTCTCGTCTTACTGCGAAGAAACTCTTGGCGTACCAGTACGTGAAAGTAATGTCTTACACCGTACCTACACTTCGTTCATTATAAGAATAAACCTGAAGTAAACAAACAAAAGATTGATGATTGGTCAGAAGCCTAGCATACGTACACTCTTACAGCTATGTTGTTTGAAGCAAGTTCTATTCATGTTTACATACTTACATACATTAATACTTATTCCATAGATCACTAATACGACACTTCGTAATGATGTGAAACGTGTCACTTTAACATAAGTTTACTTTAAACAAAATAATTAAGTTTTTTTCAGTTACTACTTCATACCCAAAAATTCTTCTATTGAGTACAAGGAACTGTCATTCAGGAAGCCTTTTAATTTGTTTTTAAATGGTGGTTGGGTATCTGTCAGATTTTTAATGCTATCTGGCAGATGACCAAAGAATTTTGTGGTAGCATAATTCACCCCTTCCTGAACCAAAGTCAGATTTAACCCAGAATAGTGATGGCCATCCTTTGTTCTAGTGTTGTAACTATGCACTTCGCTGATATTTTTGAACTTGGGTGGGTTACTAACAGCACATTTCATAAGTGAATTATATATCGCGAAGGAACTGTGAATATCCCGAGTTCCTTAAATAAATGTCTGCAAGGTAAACTTGGGTGGGCTCCACCTATTATTCTGATTACACGTTTTTGTGCAATAATATTTTTTCTCTTTACGATGAATTACCCCAAAATATCATGCCATATGAAAGCAGTGAATGAAAATAGGCATTTGTTGGCTAATTTACTGATATGTGTATCACCAAAATTTGCAATAACCCTTGTAGCGTAAGTAACTGAACCTAACTGTTTGAGCAGATCATCGAAGTGTTCCTTCCAATTCAGTTTCTCATCAATGCACACATCCAGAAATTTTGAATGCGTTAGCAGCAGACTTCTATTAATAGCCTATATTTATCATCGGTGCTCTGCTACTTACTGTACATAATTGTATATAATGTGTTTTCTCAAAATTTAGTGAGAGTCCGTTTTCTGGATGACATTACTTACAATTTCCTTAGCTGATTCTTGTTTGTTGGGTGTGAATGCTATACTTGTATCATCAGCAAAAAGAACTAGCTTTGCTTCAACAGAATATAGAGCGGCAAGTCAATAATATATATTACAAACAACAAGGGACCCAAGACTTAAGCCTCTGGGACAACATTATTGATACCGCCCCAGTTAGAGGGCTGTGTTGGTTCTTGCAGATTATCTGTATTATTAGTTTCAACCTTCTGTATTCTTCCACTTAAATATGCACTGTCCCACTCGTACCACAATACTTAAACTTATTCATAAGAATTTCATGATACGCACAATGAAAAGCCTTTAAGAGATCACAAAATATTCCATCGAGTGATGTTCAGTTATTCAATGCATTTAATATTTGATCAGTGAAAGCATATATAGCATTTCCTGTTGAAAAGCCACTCTGAAAACCAAACTGACATTTTGTTAGTATTTCATTTTTACATTTTGGATTAAGCTGTCAGAAATGAGACTGAGCAGTAGTTGTTAGCATCAGACCTATCCCCTTTTTGATGCAATGGTTTAACAATGATGTATTTCAGTCTGTCTGGAAAAATGCCCTGTTTCAGTGAGCTTCTACATATTTGGCTGAGAATACTACTTATCTGTTGGAAA
Source organism: Schistocerca piceifrons (assembly GCF_021461385.2). Classification (NCBI taxonomy): domain Eukaryota; kingdom Metazoa; phylum Arthropoda; class Insecta; order Orthoptera; family Acrididae; genus Schistocerca; species Schistocerca piceifrons. The sequence continues at coordinate 448,555,420 of NC_060138.1, read as the reverse complement.
CAAGGTTTTAATACTCTATTGGAAATGCCATAAATTCCACGTGAGCTTTTACTTTTAAGTGAATTTATTATTTTCTTAATTTCAGTAGGAGAGATGGGTTGAATTTAAATTTTATCAAATTGCATAGTTATTGCCTCTTCCATATGATGCGTTGCATTTTCTAGCGAGTAGCTGGATCCTATTTTCTCTACAACATTTAAAAAAATGATTATTAAAAATGTTTTCTACTACTGTCTTCTTCTTCACAAACTTTTCATTGAGTCTGATAGAAATACAATCCCCCTGCTGCCCTGTTTACCGTTCACTAATATTCCAAATTGTTTTAACTTTATTATCAGATGTGCTAATTTCAGACATAATGCACATACTTCTGGATTTTTAGTAACTTTTCTTAATAAAGTGCAGTAGTTTTTACAACGTGCCACTGTTTCTGGATCATTACTCCTCCTAGCTATAAGATACAGTTCCCTTTTCGGTTTACAAGATACTTTTATCCCTTTAGTAAGTCATGGCTTTTTAGGTGGTTTCTTACAATTATATTTTTCTGTTTTCTTAGAGAAACTGTTTTCAAATATACTCACAAAGGTATCATGAAATAGAGTAAATTTTTAAGTTAGCATCAGGTTCCCTGTACACCTCATCCCAGTCAAACTGTTGCAAGCTTTCCCTAAAATTTTCAATTGTTAAATCGTTAATTGAACGCATTGTTTTGGAGGATTGTTTTGCAGTACACTATGGAACTGTGTCATATACTGTAACTAGCTGTGCATAATTATTAGTCAGAGCATTGTTAATAGGAAAAGTTTTCATTTGATTAAATTGTACATCTCATTACTTTGTTTCAAAAATCCTGTACGATCGTAGTCAGTAAACACTTTATACTTTGATTATCGCCCTGTAAATAGGTACAGGAAAAATTACTGACGCTGCTTCCGGCTCCGTAGTGAAACGCTAAAAATGGAAAGAAATAGGTTGTTCTTTATGTTTTTCACAAGTTTACAGAGAAAATCTTTGAAGTTTTGCGATGAAATGTGTTTACTAAAATTAACGCGTTTTTACTACATAGATTGATGGCATAACAGGCAGCGTTGGAGAGTGGCAATCAGATGCTCTGTGAAAGGTGGGTTCGAATCTCCTGCTGTTCTTTTATTTCTTTTAGATTCTTTTTTCATTTAATCCGAATTGCTACATTCATCAAATATGTGCTAATTAACACATATATAAACAACATTTTTATTGAAGATGCACATCTTCTCGTTTATAATTACATATGAGACGAAAAATTCCAGTTTTCATTACAAATATAAACTCTTAATTATCGATATTTTACAAAAGATAGTCAATAAAGAGCATTAAAATTAAAAAAAAAGAACATAACAATTTAAATTTTTGGGGCTATGTCCATTGCTTAACACCACAGATGTGGTCTCACGCGAACAAGAGCGATAATCATCGTAGAAACACGAAAAATAGTAATTTTCAGGGCTTCGACCACCCGTACAAATGCTGCATTTTTTACAGTTACTATCGTACCACTACAATCTTGGCACTATAGAACTGATGTGTTGCCGGAAATAAAAACACATCCAAGCTGCCAGACGTACTGTAACTAACGCATGAAGCTCTGTCACACGTCTCTGCTGAACGCAGGCGGGATGCAGGAAGGCACGTCGCACAAGAAGAGTAGAAAATGTGGTGCTTGGATAATTCGTGGATTCTGTTGGTGATCGCGTCGTTGTCAACGCAGCGGATTACAGTTCCTGTGTCGCTACTGAGATGTGTTTCTTGGATACGGAAGGAGCTCAGAGGTTACCAGACGACTGATTATAAACACACTTTCAATGGCTTCAATGTTTAACGATAAGGTGAAATCCCTGCAATACGCTTTTACGTCATACATAGCTCACGCAGAAAAATTATTCTATATCTAATTTAGGCATTTTCATCACTCTTAGTTTTAATTACAGTACTACGTTAGATAAGAACGATAGTATGTTATGTTTTCTATGTGGTCCCTTAAGAAGCGTGCTGTCAAACTTTTGTCGTATATTATGTCATTCTGTTCAAAAATTAAATAAGATTCGAAGCTATGTCGTTTCCCTCCTCGTCTCTTTTTAGGTCTTCACTGGAACTCTTCATATCATTGCATGTTAGTTGGTTCAGCTGCGTTGTTAGTTGCGCTGGTGAAGCTGTTATCCCAACTTATCGTTAAGCAGTGCGTAATGCGCAGCATTAAACGCATCCTTGTTGTAGGTCGTGACTGTACTCAAGACATCTTCACTTCTGCTCCACGTAAAACGAAATTCAATGAAATTCCAGCAACTGGAGAAGAATATGTGGTGTAATGTTTACGTCAGGTTTATCCTTGTGACGAACGCAATATAGGTATAACAACGTTGTCCCTCCTAGAACTGATGGTGTCTGTACCATGTTAAACGGACGCACTCTTTTCTAATTTTTGATAGCAATTTATTATTTATTATAAACAGCAATCTATTATATATTATAGGCCTTAATGATTAATCAACTGGAAACTAGAATAGAGAACAACCAACCTGGTATACAAGGTGATTCCGTGACGATGTTACAAACTTTCAGAGATGATGGAGAAGGGCAAATATATCAGTTTGAGGTATGGGACTGATTCGAAAGTTATAAGAGAAAATTGTTCTGTTTCCTCTGACAGCGGAGCTCATCCACTGCGACTTCTTTGCTTTCCATATTTTGAGAGGACCAAAATAAGGGAAAAAAATTGAGTAAACATAGGCTCCAAAGTTCATACCTTAAGCTATGAGCATTTACTCGTCTTTGATATTGTGAAACAAATCTTTTCTATTGAACAAGTGTTCAAAACTTCTACGGTATGCACTTTTGATTTTACTAGTTCTCAACGACGGTGGTACAATACACCCTCCACGAATGCATGAATAATGCGTGTTTCGAAAGACTGATTATAGTTTTTGTTTCCTAGCCAGTTTCAATGGGAATTCCATGGGAATTGGCATATAAATATCTCTAGAACACGTGTGTCTGTGGCTGAATACACCATGGTGCGGCTCGAGGGCTTAAGTTAGCGTCAGTGGGTCGGCTCATTCATAAGCAGAAGAACGGTGTTTTTTATGGCTAGGCCCCCGACGTCAAGTGGATCAGTCAATGTGAGATGAAAAGACGAAATGTTTCGAAAATACTTTTAACTTTTTTACGTTACAAAATTGCTACAATTGACAACGCATCGGAACGTGTGTTTTTTCTATGGATGACTATTGAGAAAATTCGGAGATGGTGGAGAATGATGGATGTATCAATCTGAGGTAAGGGGCCCCTGTACCGGAAATGAACAGTCGTAAGTTATAAGCGACAATCGTTCTCATACCTGGGTCAACCTGTATATAGCCTACATCAAATCGATTTGAGGTATGATTTTGTTGCTATCACAGCTTGCTGTTGTCACCGTCCATCAGTATTGGGCATTGTAAAAATGCATATAGGTAAACAGTATAGCCTGGAACCTATTTCGAGTTGCTCCCTGTTAAATGGCACACAATACCTGTTCAGCACTATTTGGGAAGTGACTCCTCAGTGATCGGCAGCAGATTAGGCATACAGAGAAGCGATTTTGGATCACGTGGCATTCCAAGGAGTCTAACTGGATAAATCAAAACTCTGTTCACTACAGGGTGCTAGTTAATCCTTTGGTGTATCATGGAATATAGGATCAGGACCTATGAAGCGCAACGACAATGGAGTGTTGCATACACACTCTCAATGTACTCGTAGATGATGAACGCCAAGGCAACTACTTTGAACTTGCCGATGTATTTTTGTAGAGCTTTTAATTAATTAATATTACCTAAAACATCCTTCTCCTTGATGACTCAAGTTTTCTGGATCGAGGTATTCCGATTCCCGCTTCGACTGAGATACCTTATGTGCTTCATTAGCCTGTTCTGAAAACGATTTAAGGAATAAATTGAACATTGGTCTCGTGTCAAGCTTGATGGAATTATTTCGCGGAAGCTGTTCATCGCAAAACCTATTATGTCACTCTGAATAAGACTTGCTTCTATTGGTACATTAATGACATTGTTTATCTACAGCATAACTTTCAGATGCACTTAACAGTGGCCCAACATTAAGGCCGAAACCGGCTTCGGCCTTAATGTTGCTTCTCGTTAATTAAACAACAGTTGCGGAATCAGCATCATTCAGACACGGAGAAATTAATATCAATAAATGTTAGGCGTAGTTTCTTCTAAGAAGGGAACCAAAACAGAGAGCAGGTCTGGAGGCGTAAAGGAAGAAAATGTTTTAACACTAATCCATTAGAAGCAGGGCAACGGCCTTGCCGCAGTGGCTACACCGGTTCCCGTGAGATCACCGAAGTTAAGCGCTGTCGGGTGTGGTCGGCACTTGGATAGGTGAGCATCCAGGCCGCCATGCGCTGTTGCCATTTTTTGGGGTGCACTCAGCCTCGTGATGCCAATTGAGGAGCTACTCGACCGAATAGTAGCGGGGTCGGTCAAGAATACCATTATAACGACCGGGAGAGCGGTGTGCTGACCCCACGCCCCTCCTATCCGCATCCTCCAATGAGGATGACACGGCGGTCGGATGGTCCCGGTACGCCACTCGTGGCCTGAAGACGGAGTGCATTAGAAGCAGGCACAAAAGCTCAATTTCTTCCACTGTCAGTTCAGCTGTTTACATTATTGCCATCCACCGAATGAACCGACGGATGCCACGTATGCAACCATTTAAGCGTCAGGGTCGGCAAGGATTTAATTAATCGTGACAGTTGTTTCATCTTGGCGAACCATACAATCCGGTCCTTGCTTTTACTAGTTTCCAAAGACGGCGCTACAGCACACCTTCCGTCAAAACATCCATAACTCTGCATGTTTTGAGAGACTGACCACACTTCCTGTTCGTTGGCCAGTTTCAAGGAGCCCAAATAAACTTCCACGGCAACTAGCAAATAAATATCGCTAAAACACGTGCGTCTGCTGCTGAATGCACCATGGAACGCCTCACGGGTTTAAATTAGCCTCGGTCGATCGCCTCATTCATAAGCAAAAGAAACAGTCTTCTGCGTCTGCGCCCACGAAGTCAAATGGACCTTTCAGTGTGACGGGAAAAGATGAAATTCAGTTACTCTTCAGTTACTTACATTACAAAAATGCTACAGCTGGCACGTCATCGGAACATGTGTTTTTTATATTTATGAGTACTGAGAAAATTCGAGACTGTGTAGATAACTTTAATATCTGAAATTTTAGGCTTTACATGAGTTGTTTACCCTTATTTTTTTTATTGAAGTGGGTGGTAATCACTGGCTTCAGTTATACAGTTACACGTTTCTGCTGTAACATATTCTGTTGATAAGATTTGAGTGACATGTCCAATTGTTTTGCCATTGTTGATGGTGTTCAGCAACCAGCCACAAATCGGATTTGGGTTACTTTATTCAAAAAATACCGTAACCGGTTTCGTAATTTTTACAATTCATCATCAGACAATTTTTTCATGCTTGTATCAATACATATTATAAAGTGTAGAAACAAAAAAAAACTGCTAGTACAAATGCGCCAGATGGACGTTACACATAAGTTGCATTCCGACACAAATAGGTAGCACAACCATTTTGGTTACACGTTATAAATTATTGTTTATCCGAGGGCAATTCACCGGAAACCAATGTATTATCTGTAATGGTTAAAGCATGAAACAACCATCTGATGACGAATTGTAAGAAACTGGAAACCGGTACCGGAGCTTTTTGAGTAAAGTAGCCTAAAACCAATTTGTGGCTGGTTGCTGTACACATTCAACAGTTTATTTTATATAACAGCCACGATCTCTGTTATTTTCTTGTAATTGCTGCTGAAGCAGATGACCAACGTCATTGTTCTGCAAAGAGTTCGTAAAGTTTGTTGAGTGATGAGCGGGTTCTATGACTATAGAGTCTGAAAAATTTTGCACTGTTTGAGTGGTTGTGGTTTTCAACGGAACTGAATTTGCAGTAGTTAATCTCGAGCTTTGACTATCCTTAGGGAGAGAAATGTTCATATTTGCAAAAATGTTATCTGGATTTTGAATCGTGTATGATTCGTGAGTGTCGGTATTAATTGTTCTTTTACTGTCCGGACGGGACATAACTGCGTCCTGTATTCTCTTTCTTCTTTTAGTGTTCAACCCTGAGGTTGGTTTGCAGCAGAGCACCATTCCTCTCTTCTGTTTGACTTCCTCCTCATTTCCACGTATGTGTTACATCCAACGTCATTCATAATTGTTGCATATATGATATCCTTGGTCGCCCCGCCGATTCCTTCCCTCAATAGCTCCTTCTGCTATTGTTCCAATGATGTTGTTGTGTCGTAGTATGTGCCCTACAAGTTTGTCTCTTCTTGTTTGGATGTGCCTCCACAGAGATCTGGTTTCCTGTACTCTTCTAAGCACCTCTTCATTTGTTACTTTGTCTCTCCAGCTGATCTTCATATTCCTTCTATAGCACCACGACTCCAGGGTCCCTGGCCGTCTTCTCTCTTCTCTTCCAATTGTCCAAGTTTCACATCCGTGTAGGGCCACACTCCAAACGAAACCTTTCATGATACGTTTCCTTATTTTCAGACTGATGTTGTTGCTGGTGAGTAAGTTCCTTCTCCTATTAAATGCAATTTTGGCCTTTTGTGTTCTGGTCGCAATTTCTTTCCGGCTTCTACCATCTCTTGCGATTTTGCTTCCCAGGTAAGTAAGTTCCTCTATCACTTCCAGCTCCACGCTTCCAATTCTTATTCTCAGAGGTTCATATTCTGCTCCTGTACTGCATACCATCACTTTAGTCTTTTTCTTGTTTATTCTCATTCCATACTGATTGCATAGAATTTTTTCCATTGTTCTGAGGACTTCCTCCAGATCTTCTTTTGTCTCCGTGACTATAGCAATATCTTCTGCGTAACGTAGCATGTCTATCTTCTGCCCATTAATTTTGATCCCCACCTCAGTAGTTTCTCGAACATGGTCTATAGCTTCCTGGATGTAAGCATTGAATATAAGAGGAGAGAGAGCACATCCTTGCCTTACACCTTTTCTAATATTTGCTTCTTGTTCCTGGTGACAGTTCCTAATCACTGCCACCTCATTCTTACAGAAATTGACTATCACACGGATGTCTTTGTACTTTATTCCACTTTTCCTCAGCACTCTGAACATCTCTTGCCAGATAACGTTATCAAATGCCTTTTCCATGTCTACAAAGGCAATATAAGTTGGTTTATTTTTTGTGATTGCTTTTCGATAATGAGTCTCAGTGCCAGAATCGCCTCTCTTGTTCCCAATCCCCTTCTGTAACCAAACTGATCTTCACTCAGGATATCCTCCATCTTCTCTTCAATTCTCTTCAGAACTATTTTATGAGAATTTTTGATGCATGTGATATTAGGCTTAGAGTTCGGTACTGTTCACATTTTGTAGCTGCTGCCTTCTTTGGTATAGGAACAATGATACATTTCTGGAAGTGTGTCGGTATCTCGCCTGTGTTATAGATAGACCTAATAAGTCAAGCAGCATCATTTTCATGCTGTCACCAGCATTCTTTATTAGTTCTGCGGGGATGTCATCAATACCCGTTGCTTTGTTGTCCCGTAGTTCTTTTAGAGCTCTGTCAAATTTTTCTTGCAGAATGTCATCTCCCTTGTCATCTTCGTCTACGTGCTCTTCTCTTCCTATTACTTCCTCCGAAAGGGATGTTCAGGCATACAACGTTTCTATGTATTCTTTCCATCTCTTCACCATGTCTTCACCAAACAGCATTTTCCCCTCTTTATTTTCTATTGTGCCTGAGAGTGTTGTTTTACGGTTATTAGAAAACTGATTTGCTGTTCTGTAGGCTAAATCGGTTCTTCCATTTTGCATATTTTCTTCCACTTCTCTGCACATTTCTCCAAGAAAATTTTCTTTTACTTTCCTAGCTTCTCTGGGAACTAAACTCCTTAGTCTTATGTATTCAGCTTTTCCTTGTTCATCAGTTGCATTTTTGTATAATCTCCTGTTTTCTATAAGCTCAATAATATCTGCTGTAATCCATTTCCTCTTGTTATTGGGTTCAGTTCTTCCAACTATCTTTTCTGCTGCTTTATACATACCAGATTTAATTTGATCCCAGTCTTCATTTACTCCACCTTGTTGAAAATTCTTAACTAGGTTGTCTGTTTCATGAGCATAGCGCTTTGCCAGTCCCTCAGTTTTCAGTTTTCCCTGTTTCCATTTAAGTTTTACTGGCTTCTTCTTCAGACATTTGAATCTCAGTGAACTTTTCATCAGGACCAGGTTATGATCACTGCCTATGTCTGCAGATGGATAGCTCCTGCAATCTTTTATCTGATTCCTAAAACGTGCTTTCACTAAAATGTAGTCATTCTGTTGTCTCCTCAGGTCACCAGGGGCCTTCCATGTGTATGTTCTTCGTTTGTGATGTTGGAAAAGTGTGTTTGCATAACCAATTGGTTCGTCGAGCAGAACTCGATTAGTCGATCTCCTCTTCATATTTGCCAACAGTTACTTCCTCTGGTTCTTCACCCACTATCGCATATCGGTCCCCCATGGCAATCAGGTTTTCATCTCCCTCAACGTTTCTCATCGCATTACTTATTTCTTCGTATATTTCGTTAATGACTGCATCTTCTTCTTTGGATGTTGGCTTGTATATTTGTATTATCACAGTGTACGTTGGTTTAGTTTCAAGTTTGACTAGTATTATTCGAGAACTATATTGCACATATCCCTTGACACGTGAGCCATAGTTTTTCCTCAAAATTATTCCAACTCCTCCCATTCCAGGTCTATCTTGGTCAGTTCCGGTGTGAATGATTCTGTATTCTCCAGACCAGAAATCACCTGGTTGGAGCCATTCATCTCCGATATGCCTAGGATATCGATTTCCAGTCGTTCCATTTCAAGTTTTACATTTTCTAGCTTGCTACACTGAAGCAATGTTCTCATATTCCAAATGGCTATGTTAAAATTGGGATTCTTTTTCTTCACGTTGTCTGTATCTTTTGCAGTCCTCACCCAGAGATCCGACTGGGGGACTATTTTATCTCCGGAAAATCTTACAGAAGATACTGACATGGTTTTCTGCTGATGATTGGGATAAGCGTAGTTCTTTAATGTGGTGGTTTCCCATTACCTTCCACATCTTATGCCGTTGACCATCAGCAGGTTCTTCCGCTTTTGGAAATGATTTCTCATTTCCAGGGCAAGAGGGTGCCCTGTCAGCAAATGCTGGGGTGATGACTTATCCCGGCCATCCCTCGGTCCCTGTCTACGTTAGCCATCGCATGAAGTGACGTTGCCCACTCTCTACCACGTAGAGGTGTAGATCAGGAGTTTCCCTTCATCGGGTCTAGGACCTTAACGGCATTTCCTAGTCCCCTCCAGTACTTTAGAGAATTACAACATCAAATGTAATTAGTTTCTGATTAGAAAAGTTCTATATTGAAAAATTATCTCTTTCTTTATTTCACAAATATTAATACACAAAAAAGCTACATTTCTTGACTGGACAAACTTAAGTAGTCGTTAACATCAAACGAGATCTTTTCAAAAATCCAACTCGTAGAAATGACAAGAAATATTCAGAAGTTGTTCCTATCCCAAAATTCGAATTGAAAATTATATAAGGCTCTTTATCTTTCCCTATATGCAGGTCTCTGGATGTCTGAACCGTGAATGCGTAACTACAACTTGCCGCAATAAAGTACATAATCTGAAATCAATTACCTTAAATTAAAACCTCTTCTATTAATCATCAAAATAATCATAATAAAATATTCTTCTCAAAATGCTTCAGTCTCTTTTATCATCTCAAATAATTAATCGCTAAATCAACGTTTTCCACTTCCTCAGACCACAACTCCAATCGCACCGCTCGGCCAATGCCTTACGACTCTCCTCATCTCACGATTAACAGTGCACATCATATCCGCGCATCTTGCATAGCACAGATAGTCCAAGGAAGTCTCCAGGCGACACAGAATCTCTGATGTCACTGCGCACTTATAGTTTTAAACAGTAAAAAGGCGCTTATGCGTTCATCACAGCTAAATACTAGAGTAATGCTCATGAAATTATTTGCAGCACCCTGTCAACGGAAATGTGTGGTAGCGAGAAGACCTGGCTCCGGGCGGTACGGAGAAACAAGACCGCTGCGTTCGCCGTATGGCTCTGGTGCATCAAACTACGTCTGCATCAGCAATGTGAGGAACAGTTGGCATCACAGTGACACAACGAACTGTTTACAAGTCGGTTACATTAAGGACAGCTCCGAACCAGGCAACCGGCATCGTGCGCTCCACTCACCGCAAACCACCGCTACCGAGCGAGGTGGGCCAGTGATTAGTACACTGGGCTCTCATTTAGGACAACGGTTCAAGCCCGCATCCGGCCATCCTAAGTTTTCCATGATTTAACCTAAATCACGTCAGGCAAATGACAGGGCGGTTCCTTTGAAAGGGCACTGCCAATTTCCTTCCTCATCCTTTATTAATCCGATGGGACCGGTGACCTCGCTGTTTGGTACCCCTCCTCCTCGAAATCAACCGACCAACCAAACCGCTGTTACTTATAGCTTCAGGGGTGCCAAGCGAGAGCGCATTGGAGGGTAGAGTGGAGGTCTGTTGTGTTTTCTGATGAAAGCTGGTTCTCGCTCGGTGCCAGTGATGACAGTGTGTTGATTAGAAGGAGGCCAGCTGAGGCCCTGCAACCAACCTGCCTGCCAACTGGACACACTGTACCTACACCTGGAGTTACAGTCATTTATTTTATTTTATTTACACGTCAAGTTCGTAGGACCAAATTGAGCAGCAAATCTCAAAGGTCACGGAACGTGTCAGTACATGAAATTACAACATAAAAGTAATAACAGACAAAAATAAAATATTTATGAATCCAAAAAAGTCAATTAGCTTAATTTTTCAAGGAACTCCTCAATAGAATAGAAGCAGTGACCCATGAGGAAACGCTTCAGCTTCGATTTGAAAGCGCGTGGATTACTAAGATATGTGAATTCGAGTGGTAGCTTATTGAAAATGGATGCAGCAGTATACTGCACACCTTTTTGCACAAGAGTTAAGGAAGTCCGATCCAAATGCAGGTTTGATTTCTGCCGAGTCTTAACCGAGTGAAAGCTGCTTATTCTTGGGAATAAGCTAGTATTGTTAACAAGAAATGACAGTAAGGAATATATATACTGAGAGGCCAATGTCAAAATACTCAGACTCGTGAACAGGGGTCGACAAGAGGTTCGTGAACTTATTGCCCGAACCGTCCGTTTCTGAGCGAAAAATATCCTTTTAGAATGGGAAGAGTTACCCCAAAATATAATACCATACGACATAAGCGAATGAAAATAAGCAAAGTAGACTGGTTTTCATGTCAAACGATCAAACGATCACTCACTTCTGTGACCGTTCGAATAGTAAAAATAGCAGTATTAAGTCTGTGGACAAGATCCTGAACGTGGGCTTTCCACGACACCTTACTATCTATCTAAACACCTAGAAATTTGGACTGTTCAGTTTCATTACTCATATGCCCATTCTGTGAAATTAAAACGTCAGGTTTTGTCGAATTGTGTATTAGAAACTGTAAAAACTGAATCTTACTGTGATTTAGTGTTAGTTTATTTCCTACAAGCCATGAACTTAGATCACGTACTGCACTACTTGAAACCGAGCCAATGTTGCACACAACATCCTTTACTACCAAGCAAGTGTCATCAGCAAACAGAAATATTTTAGAATTACTCGTAAAACTAGAGAACATATAATGTATATAAATAAGGAGCAGGAGTGGCCCCAACACTGATCTCAGGGACACCCCTCACTTGACAGAACCCCGCATCACAGCCATTATCAGCATTGTGAATAATGACCTTTTGCTGCCTGTTGCTGTGAGGTACTCCCCGTATTCCGTAATGGTCCAACTTCTGGGGCAATGTTTTGTGATTAACACAATGCCTTAGTTAAATCAAAAAATATGCCAAGCGTTCGAAACCTTTTGTTTAGCCCCTCCAGTGCCTCACAGAGAAATGATAATATAGCATTTTCAGTTGTTAAGCGACTTCTAAAGCCGAACTGTACATTTGATAGCAAATCGTGTGATATAAAATGATCAATTATCCTTACATACACAGCCTTTTCAATTACTTTTGCAAACACTGATGGCATAGAAATAGGTCTAACATTAGAATGAAATTTTGACTCTACAGCGGAGTGTGCGCTGATATGAAACTTCCTGGCAGATTAAAACTGTGTGCCGGACCGAGACTCGAACTCGGGACCTTCGCCTTTCGCGCGCAAGTGCTCTACCAACTGAGCTACCCAAGCACGAATCACGCCCCCTCCTCACAGCTTTAATTCCGCCAGTACCTCGTCTCCTACCTTCCAAACTTTACAGAAAGGCAAAGGTCCCGAGTTCGAATCTCGGTCCGGCACACAGTTTTAATCTGCCAGGAAGTTTCAGGTCTAAATTTATCTACATCCCCTTCTCCATTTTTATAAAGATTCTTTACTACTGAGTACTTTAACGCTCACGAAACTGACAATTCCTAAAGGAAAAATTACAGATATTGCTAAATACAGGGCTAACAAGTGCAGTACAGTACTTTACTATTCTGCTAGACACTCCATAATAACTATGAGAGTCCTTAGTCTTCAGTGATTTAATTATTGACTCAATCTCCCTCTTGTCTGTGTCACAGAGGAGTATTTCGGACATCAATCTTGGAAAGGCATTTGCCAAGAAAGTTATATGATATCCTGTAGAAACTAACTTTTTATTTAATTCACCAGCAATGCTCAGAAAATGATTGTTAAATATGGTACATATATCTGATTTATCAGTGTAACTTAGGAAGTCGGGATGAGGGGTACACTTAGCATGGAAGGTCAAGGCCACTACTATGTCACTCCTTAACACAACAACTAGAAAATCAATTATTAACAATTTATTCAAAACAAGCTTTTATAAAACAGATTAGAGGAAATCAACATGTGGCCGTTGTTAAGACAATATCCAAAGATACAGTTACAACAACTTACTTAAAAGATGAGCCACGGAGATTTCAAGACTTAAGAGACAAAGGTGATTTTAAAGGTGGCGCAGATAGTTTTCTTTCTTTTCTTTAAGGCGATAATCTGCAATATGGAAGCGATCTACAACACGCACCAGTTCGTTACGAACTTAAAATGCCGGAAGCAGCAGACCAGCCGTCCAAAACAACACCTAAAACCTCGGGGCCCAGCCGGGAGTCACTTCCCATTGGACGGCACGTCACAGCTTCTGTGCACCAAAGCGGAACGTGGCGTCGCTCCCACACACCCCAACTTGCAGAAAACTGGAACACAAACAGACCGCCGATGACATGGCAAACACCAAGCAAACATCAATTAATAAAAGTTAAGAGATAAATGAAGAACCAATTAATGCTTTCACTAAAAGTGAATCGAATTTTTCAGCAATATGAATGCTGTAAAACATTTAAACTATGAACTGTACACAAAACCAATGCTGAAAATATAGTAAGAGACTTTTACTCTCTCATAGTTTGTCAAACATTTCCACATATGGTTAAGGCCGAGAATGTGTACAAAGATGAAATGGAAATAATTTCAAGATAATATCACGTTATTCAAATGCACAACTTCACAACGATACTAGGTTTTGTGCTCTTTAATTTCCTTGCATAGTTCTGCGATGTAGCTGCCAATTGTGTAAGCTTGGCCTGCAGAAAATTACAGCTAGACTATGACCTACTATCTTGAGTACTTTACAGTTACTACATCTTTTGGGAACACTGATATTTTAAAGGAGGTAGTGACTGCTTGTCTCCATGTGGTCACAAACCTTGCCGGCTGTTCAGCAACAAGTACATTACGTCAACGAACCAACAAGTACACTCGCTGGAACGCAAATTGTTCAACGAAACGAAGGCACCGAAATCACTTACACCTTCGATGGAGAGCGATTTTCTAGATGGTCTCGAGGGATGGATCTCTCCGAGGAAACAGGCACCGAAGCAATGCGACGAGCAATGCCCTGAGTTGACATCAGGCAGGTCCCCCACAAACTCGCGCCTGTCTTGCAAGGTAGACCGGCCGCGCCGCTGGTGACCGAGCCTGCGTGTTTTCTTCCTTTGTCCCCTCGAGCACGTCCTTCCGCCTCGTAGCGAGTCCCGTCCCAACCCCCGACCGGCAAAACAGCTGTCAGATCACAACAGGGGCAAAGATCGTAGTATAGCCGGGTAATCGATAGTGATGTGCCAAAGAGCTGGTGTGCCAGGAAAGACGCACCACGGCTTAATCAGTAACAGAAACATTTTTACTGTGAACTGACTTTATATCGTCGACCTTCATTTTGATATAATTCCCGCTTTGTTCTACAAGATATCCCACTAGTAAGCAACCCGGCTGCCTATTACTGCTAGTACGCCGTTTAGAACGTTCTAATGGAAAGCCACTCTCAAAGAGCATGAGAAATGTGTTAAGGAAAGCATTGTATTTTTCATCTATGTTATCGGCACTATAAACATTCTGCCACTCTTGTTCCTTGACAAGGTTTAAAAAAACTCTCTATTGCTGTTGGATTTACTTTCCTACATAGTATGTAATTAAATATGGCATTAGTTTGAGTACAAAAGCCTTTTAGTGTTAAAATTTCTGCGTCGTGGTCTGAGGTAAGATTTCGTACGACAGCAGCAGCACTCCCCTTGATTATCCCACGCACTTTGACTGCAAATTTATACATCAGTTTGGTGATTCGACCTGTTGTGTTGCCAGCCGTGAACAGCATTCCAGGGGGTACTTTCCAAGGGAACACCGCTCGCCGATATATGCAGTGTCGACAAGTTGCCTTGGGCTGCTCGACCACCTGGTCTGTCTCCACTCAAGCACATACGAGACATCATCGGACGACAATTCCAACGTGATCCACAAACAGCATTAACCGTCCCTCCATTCTTCGACCAAGTGCAACCGACGTCCGGCACCTGTACAACACAATGCGCGCACGTTTGCATGCTTGCCTTCAACATTCTGACGGTTACGCCGACTATTAATGTACCAGCATTTCGCATTTGCAACGGTTTACTTCGCGGTTACATCAGCCTGCTGTCTAGTACTGTTAATCACTTACGTATGTTAAATAGAAAAGTGTACAGATATCCCCGAAATTTGATTACTTTATATTAATTCCTCTGTTTTTTAGTGTTGCAATTTTTTCCGGTAGTGTTAAGAGAGCCCATAACGCTTCCTTAGGAACCCTGCACACAACTGCGATTTCAATAAATGACTTCTTTTCAGTTATTGTGAACTGCGAACTTCCTGACAGGAAATCACATGCTCCGTAGTCACTTAATTTGATTAGAAGCCGTTTGTAAGAAAAGGTCTCGAAAGCGTTCTGGAAATCTAGAAATAT
This sequence comes from Schistocerca piceifrons, assembly GCF_021461385.2. NCBI lineage: Eukaryota > Metazoa > Arthropoda > Insecta > Orthoptera > Acrididae > Schistocerca > Schistocerca piceifrons. Next base: position 448,539,949 of record NC_060138.1, on the reverse strand, counting down.
GGAGTACCCACTACTTCGTGTTAATGCAATGCCATTTGTGTTTAATACGAATGTTCTTTTCGGAATCTGTGCTGGATATGTATCAATAGAGTGTTTTCTTACAGGTTTTTCAACTACAGATTCAATGATATGGGTCCATAATTCAGGGTATTTTTATCTACTTTTTGAAACTATATATTTTGCGTTTTTTTGTGGATTTGTGTATTACGATAGCCTCGCTACAACGACCTTGTGGTCTCTAGTTCCTGTATCCCTCATGACGGTGTCTATTTGGTCAGCATTGTTTGTCGCTTGGATGTGTAGTACCTGTAGCACTCATTTACACGTCGTGTGGGCTCCCGAACTAATTGCTCAAAGTTGTTCTACCGACGTAGAGGCTGTGGTGTTTTGCAGTCGGAGAACAAACGTACGAGGGTAGTTCAATAGCCCGACAATTTTTTTCTCGGAACATATTCATAGTTACGAGTTAGAATTAGATGATAATATTAATCAACATTTCTTTCAGATGTTCTATTTTTCTAAATAGTTTCGACCATTTTCTATGATCTTAGACCAGAGTTTTGTAAGTGCATGTATTCCGTCTTGCTAAGAGCTCTTGTCCTCTGTTCGTAGCCGTGCTTTCATCACACGAATTGCGCTCTCATCATCTTGAAAATATGTCCCACGTAGAGAATCCTAAAGTCTGAGCGAATAATGGCATCCGCGCGATTCACCATGTCGGCAGCAGTGGCTGCGACAGGACGTTTTGAACGCAGCCGATCATGGAGCTCAAAGTTTGCACTCCGTGGACGCTTCAACTCTGTTTACCCATCGCGCTCCAGTACTCCTATCAATTGCGTCATTAGCATGAACTACACACAAACGGTTAAGGGTGTTCACCATGACCCTTTTCTCCGCTATCAGGGTTCAATTGCAGCACGTTTGCTTGTAATGACTGCCTTGCGTAGACACCATTTTGACTGTTCACAATTTGAGACTCGTGCAGGAATTACGTTTTCCTATGCGGGGTGGACCTCATAATAGTCGTCAGGCGCATTATCTCTGATGTTTCGGCGGATAATTGTGATTCAGTTTGATGTGTAGCTGGTGTCAGCCCAAATAGCTGCTCCTCATCACGTATTTCGTGCAGCGGCCAGTGTCGACGGAAAGAGTCGGTTTGTTCCTCCTTGCAAACAAAATTATTGTTATAGCGGAAAAAATGTTCAAATGTGTATGAAATCTTACGGGACTTAACTGCTAAGGTCATCAGTCCCTAAGTTTACACACTACTTAACCTAAATTTGCCTAAGGACAAACACACACACCCATGCCCGAGGGAGGGAGGACTCTAACCTCCGCCGGGACCAGCCGCACAGTCCATGACTGCAACGCCGAAGACCGCTCGGCTAATCCCGCGCGGCTGTTATAGCGGAGTTACGTGCCAGTTCGATAGGGAGGTCCCACAGTAGTCTAGTGCAATATTCGTCTTGACGATAGGTGTTGAAACGGACAGTGAATCGCGAAGATGATGATGATGATGATGATGTTTGGTTTGTGGGGCGCTCAACTGCGCGGTCATCAGCGCCCGTACAAAGTCCCAGTTTTTACACAGTCCAATTTTTTCACAGTGCAGTCTAGTCACTGTCACGAATGATGATGATGATGAGGAGGAGGACAACACAAACACCCAGTTCTATCCACACACTATTTTTCTGTCAACCAAATAAAATCAGATTCCCATCTCCAATGTACATCTAAGGAAAAAATCATAATTCTAAGAAAGACAGGACATGTCAGCAACGATATTACATTGCACCACATGATTTCAGTAAGCCGAAATGGGCTCCTCGTGAATAATTTATGAAATAAAATCTAGTAAAAGATTAGTGTAGCTGGTAGGTATTCGCATTAATATAGTGTAAGAGATACTGTATGGTTAAAACACTGATCTGATTTAAGAGTGAGCCTGAAGACCCTAGTCTGATCATATGAAGTTAGCATCTGTTCTTTCGGACATGTCAGTGCAGCTCTTTAGAATGAAATTACAATTAAATCAATACCATTAGCTGCTGACTGGCGTTGCTATATATCAACGGGGACAGTTGAAAATGTGTGCCCCGACCGGGACTCGAACCCGAGATCTCCTGCTTACATAGAAGACTCTCAATCCATTTGAGCCACCGAGGGCATAGAGAATATCGCGACTGCAGGGATTTATCGCCGGCACTCTCCCCGTGAGACCCACATTCTCAACTTATAGTCCACACACTACATTCGTAGTGCCCCTGCCATTATACCCATTACTCGCGGCAGACAAGCCACCGAGTCCCATAAGAGTTCAGGCAAATCGTGTGCATCCGCACTGAAGAAGGTCATCAGCCGGTTAGCCTTAAACGATATGAAGATGGCATCTGTTCTTTCGGACGCACTATTCTCTGTGCACTCGCTGGCTCAGATGGATAGAGCGTCTGCCATGTAAGCAGGAGATACCGGGTTCGAATCCAGGTCAGGCACACATTTTCAACTGTCCCCGTTGATTATATATCAACGCCCGTCAGCAGCTAATGGTGTTGATTTCAGTGTAATTTCATTCTAATCTGATCAAGTTAAATAATAAATATGCCATAAAACACTAGGGAATGAAAACAGTTAGCACAGCTACATAAGTTGAAAGTGAAATGAGGAATACATCCAGCGTGTCCAGAGTCCAGCGTGTCGAGGCTTCGTACACAGAGTACCACCCGATGCGACTGCTGACGTCATATTGCGGTGTAGTAGCGATAACAGGGCATCAGCGTGCCTAGCGACAGGCTCCTCTTTCTCGTTGATCAAGATAAGTACGGCCATGTTCCACTAATATATGCTTTGTTGAAAATGATGATCCGACACAGAAATTCACCAGCATTACATGCCTTTTTCCGAATTCAAGAAAACGTAAACAACACACCAATTTTTAAAAAATCTTTTGAACGAAGTTTTTCCGAAGATCTTGCTGACACCTAACTTAAGTTATTGTGCTGCGCCTAGGATTTTCAATTCCAAAAAGAAGCCGGACTCGGTGTTATATTTAACCGCAAATTTTGCCCTAAAAGCGGACGACCTATTTTAATCAGAAATAGTTATATGGATATTTTCAATCGTTTTTTAATAGTCAGTTACAGTAAGTTCTTAGTGATATCAACTTTAAACGTACTTAAACTAAAAATCGCTGAAAATCCCTATGATTTGGCAATTACGATAGCAACTATTTGCTCAGTTTTAACAGTTGACTAGTTTTCTCGCTAAGATTTTTTTTCTCAAAGTAAATAAGTTCTTACTTAACCAAGAAAAGTAACACCTATTCTTCTGTGACAGATAACGAAAAGATATGCCTTTGTTCATTTCCCTTAGATTTATAAATAAATAATAATATATTTTTAAGTAATGATATTTCTCATTTGAACCCACCATATCAAGAACGGTATTTTCCTAAATCATTTCGTGGAACTGTTTACAGCTTAATTTTAAATTACACAGTAACATCATCTTTGTGGTTTTGTTCGTTTGCAGTTTACTGTATTCCTTTGTCCACTGGGCGTTTATGAAAGCGAACACGCTTTTGACGTTGACGTTATGGCCTGGAATAGCAAAATAATATTCTGGCAATTTCATTAACTCCGAATAAAATGCTACATTATGATGTGATCTGAAATAACCTATGCACTTTTCATGGATCAAAAGCCTTTTAAAGTCTACTATTTTTTTTTTCCATGAGTTTCGTGAAGTTTTGCCACCGTTCAAAGAATTTACTGTCATCCAACTTTACGTTTTTTCTAGGATAGCACTTGTTGGTATATCTGTATATCCTTACACTATATTGTCTGACTCCTCCATACACATTGACGAAAAAAAAAAAAAACCGGTAGCAACAAGAATTAATTAATAAGGAATGACGGTATTTCGGGAATACATCTGTGTAGGTTACATATTTAAATGATTAGCATTAGAAGATCGCAGGTTAATACAAGTGCGAGATAAGCCACTGCAAATGTGAAATTCTGCTACATTAATAACCGGTGTAGCCGCCAGAACGTTGAACGCAAGTATGCAAACGTGCACGCATTGCGTTGTACAGGTACCGTATGTCAATTTGTGGGATTGGGTTCCATGCCTGTTGCACTTGATCGGTCAATACAGGATATTACTGAAAGTGGGACCGAGCGAGGTGGCGCAGTGGCGCAGTGGTTAGCACACTGGTCTCGCATTCTGGAGGATGACGGTTCACGCCCGCGTCCGGCCATCCTGATTTAGGTTTCCCGTGGTTTCCGTAAACCGCTTCAGGCAAATGCCGGGATGGTTCCTTCGAAAGGGCTCTGCCGACTTCCTTCCCCATCCTTCCCTAATCCGATGTGACCGACGACGTCGCTCATTGGTACCCTCCCCCCCCCCCCCCCCCCCAAAATCAACGAACCAACCAAACAGCTGTAAGTGGATGGCGCCAGTCGTCGATCGATGATTTCCCATACGTGCTCGATTGCAGACTAATCTGGTGATCGTGCTGGAGAAGGCAACATGTTGACTGTCTGTAGAACATGTTGCGCATCAGTGACGTATGTGAAACGCCCTGCTAAACCAGCAGGACAGGGTAGATATTATGTAGATATTATTAATTGTGGAAAGGGGCCAAAATAAGGGGGTGTCAGTTACACCCGAACATACAACTTTATTATTTGATCATGCATTACAAGGCCCCCCCCCCCACAAAAAAATTTAACACACGGCTTTAATTTTTAGGACTTAATTACTGGCTGAAAGCCACTTTAATTTAAAAACAGCTGAAGGCCAATAACTTAAAACGCAAGTATAATCAGAAATTTAAAAGGCAAGCCTTATCTTAAAACAGTTCTTTAGTTAGGTTGAAATAAATAAGTTAAATTGAAATCGGCTGAAGGCCTAGCACTTAAAACTCCATAACATTAATTTTTTTTAAATACCAAAGGCCTTACGTGAAACAATTATTTAATTTAGGCTGAAGGCCCTAAGAGCAAACAGCTTAAAACAAATCGGCTAAAAGCCATAGCCTACAAGTACGAACAACAAGAACAAATTAAAAAAATAGGGCAGTACACCCAAGGGCGCTCCGATGTTCGGGGGACGGTTAACGCTCGCTTAGGTGAGAGAGGCAGTACACGTCGTCTAATCAGGCGACCGACCAAACGGCCAAGCAATGTCGTTGCCATTCAAATGCCTGTGTCGGCAATCGTCGGGCGAGTGATGGCTATCCTGTCCTTCCCTCGCTACTCCACGCCAGCCGACCAATTCAGAGCCAGTACGCCGACGATCTTTAAATAACTTGTCAGTCAAAACCACATAAACTACACACAGTTTTCCGAACACTTGCACGAGGAACTAGACAATGTTAACGGCAGTGAATGAGGAAAACAAAGACGAATCACGAGTTGGCACACACAGCCAACCCATAAGCAATCGACTTCCAAACACACGTCGTCCGACATGACGACCGACCGACGATCAACCAAAGTCGTCCCCATTCAAATCATGTGTGTCGGCGAGTGATGGCTATCCGCGCCTCCCTGGCGCTACATGCCCCACTGGTGCTACAACGCGTCTGCGCCAACCGACCAACTGTTACACGTCAACACGGAGACAGCTCTAAAATAACTGGGCAGTGAACATCGCAGGCTACACACAATTTCACAAACACTTGGACGAAGGACACGACCAATGCTAAAAGCAGTGACTGTGCAATCACCAGGACGATCCACGAGTTGAGACACACACACCGCCAACCCATAAGCGATCGGCGAGCAAATACACGTCGTCCGGTAAGACGACCAACCGACGATCAACCAAGACCGTCCCCAGTCACGTGTGCAGGCAGCGGTCGGGCGAATCATGGCTATCCGAACCTCACTGCCGCTCCAACCCGACCGAACTTCTGCCGCGTCCCAACTGCCCGACTGCCAGGTCCGAACTGCACTGCTGGCGCGTTCCAACCCGCTGGACGACACACGACGACCAGGAAGTAATAGCAGTCCAGCAAAGATAATACGGCAGGGTCTATATCGATAAGCGCTGCTGCAGCCGCTCACGGGCAGGCAAGGCACAACAACTCAGTAATTGAACCAGTAATTGAAAATTAACATAACGAGGCAGCAGTACGGTAAAAACAGGATGTTAAATACGAGATGGCACGAACACGAGCCACGCACGGCTCAATGTGGAACACCCTCATCCTGTTGGAAAACACTCCCTGGAATAATGTTCGTGAATAGCGGCTCAGCAGGTCGAATCATGTACAAATTTGCAGTCAGAGTGCTTGGAATAACCAGGTGAGTGCTTCTGCTGTCATACGAATTCGCACCCAAGACCATAACTTCAGATATATCTGAAATATGTCTTGAGCACAGAGAGGTTGGTTGCAACAAGCGTTCACCTGGCCTTTAAACGACACACTGGCGTCACTGGCACCAAGCCAGGACCAGTTTTCATCAGAAAACACAAAACTTCTCTCCCCCCCCCCCACCCCGCCCGCCCCTCCCCTCCCCGTTGCCTCTAATCGCGCGACTCCACTAAGTCACAAATTGCGGTGGTTTGGAGTCAGTGGAATGCACACCCTACATGGGGTCTGGCTCGGAGCTGTCCGTGAAGTAACCGATTTTTGACAATCGACCACTGCTTTTCGAATTGCTGCTGCAGATGCAGTACGATGAGCCTGAGCTATACGGCTAACACAATGGTCCTCCATCTCGGTAGTGCCACGTCACCGCCCGGAGACATGTCTTCTTGTTACTCTTCATTCTCTTGACCACTGCTACCGCCAATCATGTCCAGTGTCAAGTCTTTCTGCAGTGTCGCGGTGCAACATCCACCTTTTAGTAGCCCTATTACCCGACCTTGTTCAAACTCAGTGAGGTGTGGATAACGGCGTTGCTGTCACCTTAAAGGCATTCTTGACAAACATCAACTCACCACGGCCAATCTCGAAGATAACGCTCATGACCGTTACCGCGTGTATTTATAGTCTCCCCCATTAGCTGAATGGTCAGCGCGTTCAATTGCCCGCTGAGGAAGGAGATTTTCTCCTCCCGGGGAGTGGATGTTATGCTGTCCTCATCGTCATTTAAAAAAAATGGTTCAAATGGCTCTGAGCACTATGGGAGTTAACATCTGTGGTCATCAGTCCCCTAGAACTTAGAACTACTTAAACCTAACTAACGTAAGGACATCACACACATCCATGCCCGGGGCAGGATTCAAACCTGCGACCGTAGCGGTCACGCGGTTCCAGACTGTAGCGCCTAAAACCGCACGGCCACACCGGCCGGCTCGTCATTTCATCCGCATTGTCGACGCGCAGTTCATCCAATGTGGCGTCGCACTCAATGACTTGCACTTGGCGGTCGAACTTCCCGACCGGGAACTCCCAGCCACTGACGCCATACGATCGTTTCCATTTTTTGTGTATTTAAAGCGAAGCTGATTTTCATCCTCGTAGCTGCGCTACTAGCTAAATTTGAATAGATATCACCGTTAAGATGAAGAAACACGCCTACCAAATTTCTGTTACATGGCACAACTCGTTGTTGGTGTTGCATTTTTCCCGTTATTGTACTTACATTGTTAGCTTGGAATGGACTTTGTAGTGCATTCTCTATTTAATCGCTTAAAAAACTATAAAAAGCTGGAAAGGCTGGTCGCGGCCATAAAAGGCGTGACATTTGTGGCTAAAGCCGGACACCTGGAAACCTTAGCTGCACTTGTTAAAAAGCAAAATCTTATCCCGTTGATCCCGTCTCCATGTTTCGACAGGATCCTCCGCGCGAGAGTGGTTGTGAGCCGCTGACCGGCCGGTGGTTAGCCGGTGGTTAGCGCTGGTTAGCGAGCCGCGCCGCCGGCTGCCACGAGACGGTGTCTGCACGATGCACGTAGCGGATGTCTCCGGCTGCCATGTGCCCCGTGGCGTAACGGCCGCTCCGTTAAAGCTGTTAACCACCACACGCTTTGCACAACTTGCTTCCATTGGCCCCTATCTCGTATCGAGAAAGGCTCGACCGGATCACGATGTACCCAGATCTAGATCTTGTTAAGTAGCGTACTGTGTTATGAACTCGTCACTGACAAGTCGCTGTCAGATTTCTGTATTTTTTTTATACTTATGATACGTGAAGTTCAGCACTAGAATATTTACGTGCCAAAGCACATCAACAGAACTCTAAAAAGTTCTCGAGAAAATCTCAAGTTCTCCGAGTGCCTTAATACCCTGAAGTAAGGCCAGGGTGGGTCTGTGGTAGAACTTTTGCGTCTGTTGTTGGCGGCCTGGGTTCGATTTCTGGTAGAGGTAAATTTTAAAGAAAGGTGCGTGTTCCACGAGCATTTCCGTGAAGTGCAAGAAACGTAAAGATGAAAAAAGTTTAATTTATAGTTTTTTTTAATTTAAACAATATTCTACAAAAGATCGGTAATCAAGAGTAGTTGTGTCCAATGGAAACCAGATTATTATTGGCATTTGTAATTAGAGCAATTGAATCATCAGCTGAATGGACAGTGTCTTGAAAGGCGGATATAAGATCAACATCAATAAAAGCAAAACAAGAATAATGGAATGCATTGGAGTTAAGTCAGACGAACCTGAGTGAGCTAGATTAGCAACCCAGATTCTGAAAGTGGTAGATGAGTTTGGCAACTTGGGGAGTAAAATAAAGATGATGGCCGAAGTAGAGGGGATATAAAATGTAGACTGGAAATGGCAAGAAAAGCGTTTATGAAGAACAGAAATTGAGTTTTGAGTATAGATTTAATTGTTTGTAAGTCTTTTGTGAAGGACTGTAGCCATGTACTGAAGTGAAACATGGACGATAAACAGTTGAGACAAGAAGAGAATACAAGCATTTCAAATGTGGTACTAAGGATTAGATGGGAAGGCCACGTAACTAGTGAAAAGATATTGAACAGAATTGGGGAGAAAGGAAATCTGCCGCACAACCCTACTAGAAGAAGGGGTCAATTGATAGAACACAATCTGAGACGTCAAAGGGGTCATCAACTTAGTACTCGAGGAAGATGTGAGGGGTAGGAGAGAGGGAAGAGGGTGGAGGAGGGGTGAAAACCGTAGAGGGATGTAGGTTGCAGTAGTTATTGGGAGATGAAGAGGCTTGCACAGGATAGAGCAGCATGGAGAGCTGCATCAAACTAGTCTTCCGACTGAGGACCACAACAACAACAATATGAAATTAGAAATAATAAAACGAGCATTTTTCATAAAAATCACAATTAGATATGTCTTTCGTAGCGTAAATTCGATTAATATTATATTTAAATGACGTAGGTATTCGAACAGAACGAAAAAAACGAGTTAAACAATGACCGAAACAAGACCCGAATCAGCATTTATCAGCCACGATCAGTACAGATTTTTACCCGTCTTTATTTTACGCTTCATCGAAATTCGTGTTGAACATTCTTGTAGAACATGCATCTTTATTTAAAAATTTGTAACAGCTGGGGATCGAATTCAGGACCCCACCTTGCAGGTGAGCATTCTACCACAGTGCCTCGTTCTTCCGAAACGATGATCTCATTTTAGAATGTCAAAGACACTTGGGAAACTTCAAAATCGATTTTATGGAGAATTTTTGAGTGTTACATCGAACTGATTTTGGAAATGTTATTTCAGGTCTGAACTTCACGTACGATAAATAAAAACAAATTGCGGCGTAATCACCTTCTAAGATGCCGGCCTGAGTGGCTGAGCGGTTCTAGGCGCTACAGTCTGGAGCCGCGCGACCGCTACGATCGCAGGTTCGAATCCTGCCTCGGGCATGGATGTGTGTGATGTCCTTAGGTTGGTTAGGTTTAAGTAGTTCTAAGTTCTAGGGGACTGATGACCTCAGAAGTTAAGTCCCATAGTGCTCAGAGCCATTTCAACCATTCCTTCTAAGATAAGCAGCTAGACCAATAAGAGGTCAGCGCTTACTTGTCGTCACCGATTTCGCCAAAATTTATTTCATATACCGATTTGGTCAGAAACGAAACTGACACAAGTGGGAACTGGAGGTGGCCAAGCTTTCCACGCGGCGGTTGACGCGGAACGGCAATACAAGGGTGGTGGGGTCGATTCCCTACGTGGAAACTTCGTGGGGTCGATTCCTTATGTGGAAACTTCTTATTTTCAATTTTTGCGGTACTTTCATTGCAAATAAACCGAAATAATGTTCAGTGTATTGTACTTATTAATATTTGTACAAAAGGTACGAAAAGAAAAGGCTAAGGAAACTGCGATTGGAAACAAATCGTCAAGGAGAGATTATGAGGCGTTCACGAGAACTTCGTATACAATATTAGCTACTTTTATTGTTTTATAGTTAATGTTGATCTTCATCATAAACATGGAGGAGCAGTAATTTTTCAGTATTTTGCACACGTTGTACACGACTCATTGTTAGATGATTGTTCTAGGGTTAATGTAGATAAACCAACTTGGTTTTAAAAAAGGGTCCATTTCCCTCGCACAGCTTGGAATTAAACTACGCGTAACGCATCGTTACGCCAAATATTGGCGAGGATACTTGGTGAGTTTTAATGGAACGAACTTCGTTGCAGTCCTCTCGGGGTGTGGTTTCTTTTTTCCTCGTATTAAGAGCAGTTTTGAAGTTTCTTGGTCAAATACTTTACCTGACGATGGGGGACTCGCTTTAATACTGCACGATGGCAATTCTTCTTGATCTTCAAAAATATCGTCGTATAATTATTGGTTTGTTTATCTTCCCCACAAGTTAGTTAACAGAAGAAATTTGTTCTCCTGCAAGTTAGCCCTAGAAACATCAGTTAGAAATTTTTTGTGTAAGGCTACTGCAACTTTCCGAGATTTTTGACAAAGTAATGACAGCGTTCCTATATTTTTCGGCGTACTAATCCACAGTTTTTCTAATCCTCGGTCTAAAAGAGCCAGCAGTGTCTCGTAGGCTAGCCATACGTAGACCTGTGGCAATAATTTTCCAGAAAGGGTGGTAGCGTATTACTATTGTGTTACTTCGTTCATATTTTGTGTTATTTGGTTCAAAATGGTTCAAATGGCTCTGAGCACTATGGGACTTAACATCTGAGGTCATCAATCCCCTAGAATTTAGAACTACTTAAACCTAACTAACCTAGACGAACAGGCGCGGTCCCCTTTTAAGACCTGACCGAAGTAGCACCATTAGGAGAGGTCATGAGTCGTACTTGGGCAGCTCTGTTTGTAGATTAGTTGCTCCAAAAGGCAAAGGGCCCCCCACCCCCGTTCGCTGCCCTGTCTGAAACAGTCTTAATCTGCTGGGAAATTTCATACCAACGCACACTCCACTGTAGACCTCTAACACAAAAAGCAGATCATTTCCGAATACCCAGCTTACTGTGCTAACAAAATTCTTGTAACTAAGAATAAAATAAATTTCATTCCATTATTAAAAAAGGTACATGACAGAGAGAAACTGAGAAAACTTTTGACATTACCATAAAAAAATAATGAAAGAAATGTATTTATTTTCAGTCGTCTATCCTGCACACTGGCATAATCATGAAGGACTGAGTAGAATATATGCCGCTAATTGGTAGGATCAGTGTTTTCTTTGGGACCATTGGAGAGTGTCCATCCGTTTTACTATATCATTTCTTCAGTCACTGGAGGTGGAGACCATAGGTATGTCCTGCATAGTGCCGAACTGACTGTTGTTTGGAGGACGGAAGTCGCGCTTTAGTGTTCACGAAGTAAGCTCCGTAACAAATGTATAGTAGGCAACTCGTTACACATTCCCAAATGGGACACCGGAAAAATGAGACGTTCCTGTGCATATCTGGGTCGTATGGCTGTCATCCGTGTCGATTTCCATCATCACAAGTTGAGTATCTGTACCCTTCAGTAGGTGACTGTTCGTGATGTTTGGTGGCGTGGAGCAATATTGCTGTTATTGTGGCCTTCAGTCCGAAGGCTCGATCATCTCTGGTGAATGTTCACCATGTTGGTGGATTGAGAGCGGATTGAGATCTGTATCGATAGGAATGATCACCGGGTCCGAGTATGAAAGCTTATTGATGAACTCGCAGTTTCAACCAATTTTGATGTGAAATTTTCGGGCGAGTAGGTTCTGAAGATGTGGCCAAACAACCTCCAACTATTGCAAGATTTATATGGTGATAATGACTTGGGAAAGTTTAATGGGTAGATCGGTGGCTCAGGACATGTCATATGCTGCCCTTAAGAGAGCGGTTGGAAGTGTCTCAATAAGGTAATGCCCGTCCACACACTGTGCAAATTTTCGTTGAGTTTATTCAGTTTTTTGATATTCTTCCTTTGCCAGTCGTCGCTCAAAGAAGATGTATGCGAAGGGCGTTCAGTAAGTAATGCAACATATGATTTTTTTCCCAAAAGCATGTAGCTTTTATTTGCGATGCCAGTACACTACATTATTCCCTACTCTTTCGGCTGCAAAACCCTGTTTTTGAACATAAGCGCCATTCCACTAGTGCGACGGCCTTACGCCATCTTTTTGGGAGGACCTGCATTAGTGCCCTGCAACCGTGTGGCTTATCCACGTGGCCCGCACGCGCCTGTGGTGTGCTAGTGGCAGAACTAATACGCTTCGCGAATGTTGGCGGACGTTGTCGAAGTTTACCGATGCTACCGATAGCCGCGTGAGCGTATGTACACGCGCAGCCGCGTGAGCCAGCGGATTTCACGCGCCTGCTCTCACTTGCACACAGGCTGCGAATCTGCAGTGTGCACTTGCGTGATGCGGCTCGCTTACCACCAAACTTGGGCGAAATTTATGCGAATGACGAATAACGAAGACAGAGTAAATTACTATTCGTTATTCGTGAGTAAAAAAAAATTATTCGAAACATTATTCACTTACACAAATAAAAAAACATTTATTCGTCATCTGTGAAACAAAAGTGTTAAGAATAACATAAATTTGAAATCCAATTGCTTTTATACCTCCAATTCTTTAACATTCATTAAGCTAATGTACTTAGCTTGCGTTTTAAATTACTTTTCAGAACAACCCTTTTTTCGATACATCTCATCACAAACTTTATTTGATTGACAGAGATTTACTGTTGTGGCACTAAAAAAATAAGTTTTACACAAGCAATGCAATCCTGAATTTGTCTTTCTGCTCATAATCTTCTTCAGCAAAAATTGGTAAATCATCACTTCTTCTGTAATTTTTGGCAAATAATTAATTGTTATTTCATTTAAGTTCACTTCTCAAAACACATTGCAAATAAAATCTTTTTACACCGTAATTTCATTAGAAACTTGTGGCCTGATTTCTTTGCCATTTCTTTGGCTATTAGATGTCTGAAGTTTCTTGTATACCTCCCTTGGTCATAGCCAGCGATAGAGGTGAGCTACTTGCTGTTGCAAGTTGCAAGTGTGCTGCAGAATTACGCACTATTTTAGATACTCGAATCCAGTGTCTCTTCCGAAATTTTTGAATCTCAAAGCTCTAGATAATTGCATACGCGGTTGTTGGATCCAAAAACTATTCCATATTCTAACGGCAAGCTTACTCATAGTTAATCCCAAAACACTTTGGATGACTCTGTATGGCCAGCAGTATTCCATAAACGTTTCAGTAGACTTTAGATTAAAAGGCTGGTTATGTAATCGTTAGGAAACACTGAGTTCTTGCTTGGATCACTCATTTTGCAGCATTACAACCACGAATTGCGTACTTATACTAAGTAGACACGCATATCCGGTAGTGACAGCAATTTAAGAAATGTTTTAGAGACTGAAAGTTTTTGTCGGGTGCATTCTCATCGTTGGCTGCTTACGTTGAGTTCTTGCGCCGTGTTGGCAGTGGTATGGGACATATTGGCAGGTGCAGAGACAGGTGAAAGGGACCGAGTCGGTAGCAGCCAACTCAAAGAAGGAAAATTAGAGAAAAAAATTCGTTTAGTTGCAAATTGTTGTACAATGGTACGGTGAAGTATCATGAACAATGTACTAAAAATTGTGACCTGTAGGATATGAGCGTTGGGGTGGTGGGGTGTCTAAATGCGAATTTTTCACGTTTTTCTTGAATAACTCGAAAACCATGGCTTCTACCGAAGCTATTCCTCACTATAAAATTAAAGTTCATTGAATTTTCTACAAAAAGCTCCTATTAATTTTTCTCTCGTACTAACAGTTTCCGCGTTGCAAGGGGTGTAAAAGCCACTATTAAAAAAAACCGTTTTAATGGCGTAAAATTAATGTTTAATGCCCAGTGAACTTGGAAATAACAGAAAATATACATTTGTTATTACAAAACGACATCTTATGTTCAACTTGTACATTTCAAGAATCAACAACTGTATCATCATCATCGTCATCATCTTCTACATCGAGCAACATACCATGGCACGTGCTGCAAACTGTTGAAGATTAGATTCTTGCTTTTCGGCAACCACATCATCCCCCACACCCAGCAGAACATCGGCAATGATGTTGTTCAGTATACCTTCAGGTGCTACTGGGTCTTTGGTAGCCAGTGGATGGACCGATCCGTCCTCCCCTCGCTTCCATCCCTGTTCAGTCGGCTGTAGGGGGTCACTGAGCCACTGTTGTATCTGTAAGTAAGTAACCAGACATCGGTAAGTAACAAGATATTGTATTGTAAAAATAATTATATAAAAACAGACAGGTAATAAAATTAATTTACCCGTAAATAAACTCTAAAAGAGTGCTGGTGTGCAGTTTCTAAGATTGGCGGCAGTGGCACGAGGTCTAGCTTTGCCTTCCTTGATGCCTTTAAGAATGCATCATATCAGAGCTTATTTGAATCTTGCTGATATCCATTTGCTTGATACATTTCTAGAAACATCTTCTCACCAGCCTGTGCTACCTCCTTTTCTGGCGTCGGGGGGTTATTGAAGACATGAGATACTGTCTTCATTTGCCTCGGGATCTTACTGAACAGCTTAACCATTCCTCCTTTGCTTTTGTTGTAAATGGCGGAGGTTGTGTCATACCAGCTGTAGGCGTGGAGTAGGAGGATGGTTTCAGCAAAAGGAAGTTGCTGGAGTTTATTTGTTGAGAACAACTTGGATTCAACGTTGGACTTAACAGGCTTCATGAAGTAGATGGTAGTGCCTGGCTGTGAAACAACAAGCAGTAAAACAATTAAGTAGACATCTTCCCCAATTATTGTGACAGTCTACTGCAGGGCAACTTTACCTAATGCACACCTCACTATTGTACCTTCAGCATCGCTGGTAGTTTCTATTCATTTTGTTACTAAGGAGTGCTGTAAACCTGATTTTGGTCTTTTCGTTTGCGAGAAAATGGTCCTGTTGAACAGTGACAGTCATGCTTTCATTAAAGCTGATGTCAACTGAGGTTTTTGTGAAGACCCTTCTCTTGTGCTCTGATCGTTTTGTCCTGTTGGCATCACCATAACCATCAAATACCACAGTACAGTTTCTACCATGATGTTTGAGCCCATAGGCTATGTACTGATCGCAAAGTGCAGAAATATTGATGACCACATTACATTTCACACGGTGGAGAAGGAATCCTCCATCTACTACGTTGGCTCTGGTTTGTAGGTCATGAGCTGCATACCTCTCTTCTGGAAAAGCATCATAGAAAGAAGATTTCAATCCTTTCCTCATTCCTTCTTCATTGAAAAGCGACAATGGGAATGGACATAATTCATATTGTATAAGATTTGCAACATCCTCATCACTCTTTTTTTGCAATGGCTGTCCTTTGGAAAATTGCCAGAGGGTCCACAGTCACTGTTTCACCATGCATCTTTATGGTGTGGTTCATACTAGCCAAAGATAGACTGCTTTATGTCACCGAAATTGCAACCAATATAACTCTGCGTGGTTCTCGTGCCAATTTTTAGGGCTTGCTATTTATTTTCGAGTTTCTGATTATCCCTGTCGAGAAAGATATTAGTGAATTCATTTTAGGAAAAGGAGGATGGTCGCTGAACCACTCATAGATCTTTGCCCAGTCTTGCCCATCCCTAATTTGCTGTGACACCTGGAGATCAGCATGCTGGTCCCCATTTGAAAAATTCATTCCTGCAAACTCTAACGATGAGCAGACGGCGGCTGCTCCATAACATCCTCCAACCCACTTTCCTAGAACGGAGCCGGCCGCTACGTGACGTTCAAAGTCTATGAACTTCTTCATTAATGAAACCATATTAAAATACTGCACTCACAAAGTAGCAGTAGGAATTAGCAGTAGGTCCAGTCTCCTTGAGATGAACCAGCTGTTTCTTAAATTTATTTAAAACTGATGACAAACAATCATCTCCCCCAATTTTTTGTGCAGTAACATCTTCTTCTTTGCTCAAAGTGCTGATAACATCCTTCATTTTTTTCTTCTGAGACACTGCCACTTCCAGAATGATTTGAGCTAAATCAGCCTGAACCAGTAAGTGTCCTCTAACACCTCTACATGTCCAGTTAAGATCTATTTAATAGACATGAACTAAGCTGAACACTTTCTTCAATCCAGGCGCTGCCATGGTGTGGCCGATGCACCCCCTAACGACTTGAGTGTATGAAATTATCCCATTCTCCCGGATGTTATCCGAAACTGGATTTCTTGAGCCTTTATGTGTTGAAAGTGACGAAACAACTTGGGGGACTTTGCTCCTGGCTATCGTTAGCAGCGTATTGTAAAGCAGTGTGCACTGTGCATTGTGGTCATCTGGTGCTGAATTAATGAACGGTAGGAAATTTACCCCCCCCCCCCTCGGCCCCCCCCCCTCCACCACATGAACCATGGACCTTTCCGTTGGTGCGGAGGCTTGCGTGCCTCAACGATACAGATAGCCGTACCGTAGGTACAACCACAACGGGGGGGTATCTGTTTAGAGGCCAGACAAACGTGTGGTTCCTGAAGAGGGGCAGCAGCCTTTTCAGTAGTTGCAGGGGCAACAGTCTGTATGATTGACTGATCTGGCCTTTTAACATTAACCAAAACGACTTTGCTGTTGTGGTACTGCGAACAGCTGAAAGCAAGGGGAAACTATGGCCGTAATTTTTCCCGAGGGCATGCAGCTTTACTGTATGGTAAATGATGATGGCGTCCTCTTGGGTAAAATATTCCGGAGGTAAAATAGTCCCCCATTCGGATCTCCGTGCAGGGACTACTCAAGAGGACATCGTCATCGGGAGAAAGAAAACTGGCATTCTACGGATCGGAGCGTGGAATGTCAGATCCCTTAATCGGGCAGGTAGGTTAGAAAATTTAAAAAGGGAAATGGATAGGTTAAAGTTAGATATAGTGGGAATTAGTGAAGTTCGGTGGCAGGAGGAACAAGACTTCTGGTCAGGTGAATACAGGGTTATAAATACAAAATCAAATAGGGGTAATGCAGGAGTAGGGTTAATAATGAATAAAAAAAATAGGAGTGCGGGTAAGCTACTACAAACAGCATAGCGAACGTATTATAGTGGCCAAGATAGACACGAAGCCCATGCCTACCACAGTAGTACAAGTTTATATGCCAACTAGCTCTGCAGATGACGAAGAAATTGAAGAAATATATGATGAGATAAAAGAAATGATTCAGGTAGTGAAGGGAGACGAAAATTTAATAGTCATGGGTGACTGGAATTCGAGAGTAGGAAAAGGGAGAGAAGGAAACATAGTAGGTTAATATGGATTGAGGCTAAGAAATGAAAGAGGAAGCTGTCTGTTAGAATTTTGCACAGAGCATAACTTAATCATAGCTGACACTTGGTTCAAGAATCATAAAAGAAGGTTGTATACATGGAAGAATCCTGGAGATACTAAAAGGTATCAGATAGATTATATAATGGTAAGACAGAGATTTAGGAACCAGGTTTTAAATTGTAGGACATTTCCAGGGGCAGATGTGGACTCTGACCACAATCTATTGGTTATGAACTGTAGATTAAAACTGAAGAAACTGCAAAAAGGTGGGAATTTAAGGAGATGGGACCTGGATAAACTGACTAAACCAGAGGTTGTACAGAGTTTCAGGGACAGCATAAGGCAACAATTGACAGGAATGGGGGAAAGAAATACAGTAGAAGAAGAATGGGTAGCTTTGAGGGATGAAGTAGTGAGGGCAGCAGACGATCAAGTAGGTAAAAGACGAGGGCTGGTAGAAATCCTTGGTTAACAGACGAAATATTGAATTTATTTGATGAAATGAGAAAATATAAAAATGCAGTAAATGAAGCAGGCAAAAAGGAATACCAACGACTCAAAAATGAGATCGACAGGAAGTGCAAAATAGCTAAGTAGGCATGGCTAGAGGACAAATGTAAGGATGTAGATGCTTATCTCACTAGGGGTAAGATAGATACAGCCTACAGGAATATTAAAGAGACCTTTGGAGAAAAGAGAGCCACTTGTATGAATATCAAGAGCTCAGATGGCAACCCAGTTCTAAGCAAAGAGGGGAAAGCAGAAAGGTGGAAGGAGTATATAGAGGGTCTATACAAGAGCGATGTACTTGAGGACAATATTATGGAAATGGAAGAGGATGTAGATGAAGATGAAATGGGAGATACGATACTGCGTGAAGAGTTTGACAGAGCACTGAAAGACCTGAGTCGAAACAAGGCCCCGGGAGTAGGCAACATTCCATTAGAACTACTGACGGCCTTGGGAGAGCCACTCCTGACAAAACTCTACCATCTGGTGAGCAAGATGTACGAGACAGGCGAAATACCCTCAGACGTCAAGAAGAATATAATAATTCCAATCCCAAAGAAAGCAGGTGTTGACAGATGTGAAAATTACCGAACTATCAGTTTAATAAGTCACAGCTGCAAAATACTAACACGAATTATTGACAGACGAATGGAAAAACTGGTAGAAGCCGACCTCGGGGAAGATCAGTTTGGATTCCGTAGAAATGTTGGAACACGTGAAGCAATACTACCTTACGACTTATCTTAGAAGAAAGATTAAAGAAAGGCAAACCTACGTTTCTAGCATTTGTAGACTTAGAGAAAGCTTTTGACAATGTTGACTGGAATATTCTCTTTCAAATTCTAAAGATGTCAGGGGTAAAATACAGGGAGCGAAGGGCTATTTACAATTTGTACAGAAACCAGATGGCAGTTATAAGAGTCGAGGGGCATGAAAGGGAAGCAGTGGTTGGGAAGGGAGTGAGACAGGATTGTAGCCTCTCCCCGATGTTATTCAATCTGTATATTGAGCAAGCAGTAAAGGAAACAAAAGAAAAATTTGGAGTAGGTATTAAAATCCAGGGAGAAGAAATAAAAACTTTGAGGTTCGCCGATGACATTGTAACTCTGTCAGAGACAGCAAAGGACTTGGAAGAGCAGTTGAACGGAATGGACAGTGTCTTGAAAGGAGGATAGAAGATGAACATCAACAAAAGCAAAACGAGGATAATGGAATGTAGTCGAATTAAGTCGGGTGATGCTGAGGGAATTAGATTAGTAAATGAGACACTTAAAGTAGTAAATGAGTTTTGCTATTTGGGGAGCAAAATAACTGATGATGGTCGAAGTAGAGAGGATACAAAATGTAGACTGGCAATGGCAAGGAAAGTGTTTCTGAAGAAGAGAAATTTGTTAACATCGAGTATAGATTTAAATGTCAGGAAGTCGTTTCTGAAAGTATTTGTATGGAGTGTAGCCATGTATGGAAGTGAAACATGGACAATAAATAGTTTGGACAAGAAGAGAATAGAAGCTTTCGAAATGTGGTGCTACAGAAGAATATTGAAGATTAGGTGGGTAGATCACGTAACTAATGAGGAGGTATTGAGTAGGATTGGGGAGAAGAGAAGTTTGTGGCAAAACTGGACTAGAAGAAGCGATCGGTTGGTAGGACATGTCCTGAGGCATCAAGGGATCACAAATTTAGCTTTGGAGGGCAGTGTGGAGGGTAAAAATCGTAGAGGGAGACAAAGAGATGAATACACTAAGCAGATTCAGAAGGATGTAGGTTGCAGTAGGTACTGGGAGACGAAGGAGCTTGCACAGGATAGATTAGCATGGAGAGCTGCATCAAACCAGTCTCAGGACTGAAGACCACAACAACAACAAGAAGTTTACTGCACTTATTTAATCATTAACCGTATTACTGAGAGACTGCACAGATCCCTTCCACTCAGGAACTGCTGATACTTGTGGAGTGATCTGCACAGAATGAAGCCATTTAACACACATCCTCTGCATGTCTCGCATGATGGGTCTTAATATGCCACATGGAATGGAATTAATTATGCTCAAATCAAGGACAGTAATGTGATGTAATGCATTACTTCTCTGGTGTTCAAATACTCATGACACCCAGTTTTCCTTCTTCTGTGGCAGAGAGAGCCTAATTAACCCTCCTGACCTCTTGAGATGGTGGGAGAGCTGAAGCTGGGGTGATGCATTTGATGCCCCCCATACTGTGGAAAGTATTCCAGCCGGCGATAGCGGAGACATTGGAACTGATGTTGTCGAATACATAGTCGCAAAATGTTCCAAATGAAACAGGCTTTTCAATGTGGAAGACAGCTGATAGCTCCAGCTGTTGTGATTTGTAATATGTTTCACTGACTCCCAAACCAGCAAGTAGATTGATCAAAGTTTTTGATCTAAATTTCCTGTGAATGAAGAGTGCGACAACAGAATGTGGTGCAGGTGATACGAATGATCAAGGGTGAATGGCAGCAATGAGGGCATGTGATGTAGATGTCAGCTTTCTTTTAATTTTCTGTTTAGCCCTTTTATTGCACCGATAAGCAGTCCATGAAGACATCGAGTGTACGGGGTACCATTTCCTCAGTTTCACTACAGAATTTGTTACAGGGTGGAAAAACAGAAATATCACACACCGTCGACTAAACATTTTCTAAGATTATAGTGGCAGCTGCCTTTACAATTTTTTTCTATTCCGCTTGTTCAACTTTGCACTTTGAAGAATACCATACATCATTTAAAAATTTTTCGCCTGAACTCTGAAAGCACACGACAGTTTTGCTGGTGCGGATTGTGCTGAAAATAATAGAATCCCCATACTTTTCTCTCAGTCTGTCCTTGACTGTCTTTATATAAGGTAATGTTCCAGAAACTTGCTCTAGTAACTCATCTAAGATGAACTGACAGTCATCATTCTCTTCTATGTAATAGAATATTCCCTCCATTGGAGCATTGATTTCTTCATCCTCAGAGCGTCCACTCTGTCTAGATTTAGGCACTAAATCTATGAAGAACGTTTTATAGCAATCCTCGTGATACCTTGCATCTGTGGCGTGTAGATCGCTAACGGAACAGATACGTCTTTGGATGGTATATACCCGTTCATCCTTCTCTCCTGTGCACGAATGAAAATTGTGCTATCACAACTGAAGGATCGAACACTGTAAACCTTTCGCCGCCATTTTTTGGGTTTTTTCCTTTTGTTTCTCAAAAAACTCATCATCAACTGTTTCTGCAAAAAACAGTTAGTTTTAAAATCAAATTTCGCTTCAGCTGAAGGCAAGCGTTTGTCTCCAGCTGATGTTGAAGGCTGTTCCTCTGAAAGAGATTCTCTTAAAAATCTTTTAACTGAATCACCTCTAGTGTACTCTTTCCTGCAAGATGCATGAACAACACCATGTGTTTTGTTTCTGAAACCTTCAGCTTTCCCATCTTTTCTCAGATAAATGACATTTAGCAATCAACATATTTCTTTCCCACCAAAACTGAATAGGTCACTGACATCACACTCACAGATCAAATACTTCTCCTCTATTGTTTATAGGAACATGTTTCATTTACAGACTCTCTTAATCACTACAAATGACTAATAAATTAAAAAAATGAACTGCAAATATAAGACAGTCTCTGGTGCAATATTTAATAATCAATTACGCGCTCTTAGCGCCCAATCATATAAACAGCAACAAGTGATGAAATAATTATTACATGAAACTTTTAATTCGTGAACCTATCTAAACCATTAAATGGCAGAATAAACAAAAAGTGTGAGGTACAAACATATCTTATAAAGGTAGAGGGAACCACTGAACACACTCAACAGCAAAGTTGTCTACTCACATAAGAGAACAGGAGAGAAAATGCTGTTGTAAATTGAAGAGCGAGAACTTCTCATAATGGGGGAAGGGGCCTTTCCCAGACAAAAGCCGCAACAAAGGTACAGTGTGCCCAACAATCAGTTTCCCACCTACTGGTGCAAGGTGGTGTGCAGAGATGTACGTAGATTCTGTTCGTATGTGTTGTTCTATTAACAGCCGGCCGCGGTGGTCTAGCGGTTCTGGCGCTGCAGTCCGGAACTGCGGGACTGCTACGGTCGCAGGTTCGAATCCTGCCTCGGGCATGGGTGTGTGTGATGTCCTTAGGTTAGTTAGGTTTAAGTAGTTCTAAGTTCTAGGGGACTTATGACCTAAGATGTTGAGTCCCATAGTGCTCAGAGCCATTTAAAACATTTTTTTCTATTAACAACTAATGTCTGTATTCCATTAGTGTTAATGAATTTGTGGAAAATAAACACTTCTAACTCGTGTCCCCGTACAACGCATTTTGCAAAATATCAAAAATCTCCAGGTGTGTCAGCGCACTGCGTCACCAGTGATTAAAGGGGTGCGCTGTGGAAGGGTCGGTATAACTTGGTGAATCATCCTGTAATTGATTCTTGCGGCGTAATGGGATAGTTGGAGTGAGGACTCACTAACTCACTCTTCCTTTTGCAGACGCACAAATAAGGGAAGTACTTTACATCATTCCGCGTCTTGTTTTCCATCAGCTTCTATCTTCCACAGCCCCCCCCCCCCCCTCACCCCAAACCCCACAATCATCTGCTGTTCAATTGGCTCTGAGCGCTATGGGACTTAACATCAGTCCCCTAGAACTTAGAACTACTTAAACCTGACTAACCCAAGGACATCAAACACATCCATGCCTGAGGCAGGATTCGAACCTGCGACCATAGCGGCCACGCGGTGCCAGACTGACGCCTAGAACCGCTCGGCCACACTGGCCAGCTCATTCGCTGTCACTTGCCACATCCTCAGAACAAAATTTATCGCTCAGTACTGTTCTACTGTACGTAAATGAGTTATAGCCATTTAATACTTGGTCTTTAACTTCATTTAACAATAAACATTAATTTTATGCCAATAAAACATAGTTTTCATAAATTAGCTATTTTTCCGCTCCTTGTAACGCGAAAACTATTGGCCCTAGAGAAAAATGAATAGGACCTTTTTTGTAGGAAATTCAACGTACTTTAATTTTGTACTGGCAAACATTTTCGCGACTCAAGAAAAGAAAAACGTAAAAAAAGTGACCTTAAATCGCGGCCTCCCCCCCCCCCCCCCCCCCGACTCTCCAACGCGCACACTCTACTGGTAAGGATTAAGGATTTTTAGCTTTCAGTGTCCGTGGAATTGTCGAGGCAGCCAGATCTTGCTTGTAGTCTGAAACAAATTTCATGGTCACTTTCGACAGGTTGTAGGATTTCAGGGAATTTCCAGTTCTGGAGGGACGTACAACGTTGACTTCAAATTTATAGCCAACTCTTTCTGACACATTATTTTATAAAACACACTTTGTATCTATTACGGGAATAGCAAATTCATCTCGAACATCCACTGGCCGATGAAAAATTCTCCGTTCATTTTATTTGCCGAAGTGTATTCTATAAACCGCCTAGTAAGAGACAGTCGGTTTTAAACGTTATTTTATTGTTTGTTAAACTCCTTCCTCCATAAGGACGCATTAAATTTTCAGATATACCAAATGCCTCGTCTCTCACAATGACATACGGCATCAGTACTCACGTCTTTGATAAGGGGCTTTCCTCGGATATTCGTAAAATTACTAACGAGATTTTCATGCAAAATTGATTGCATAAAAATAGATGAGTCACCATATGTTACGTATGCTCCAGCATCTATGTAAATGAATTTATAATCCACGGTGCACAAAGCAAGTAAATCTACGGAAAAATAGTATTTGTAGTTATAGTTAAACACTTTCTCTCATGAGAAAAAAGTCATATCATATTCCACGTCCATCTCGCTCTGCTGATCAGTCACGACTAAATGGGCTGTTAACAGTGCGGCTGCCTAGTCCGTCTATAAACATCTTTATGTTTCATTTGTTACACTGCAAATCAAGTAAAGCTGTGCTCAACCTGAAGGATGGTTTCTCTCACCTCTGGACAGACAGTCAGTTAGTAAATCTACATCTCAACACGGACTTCGAAATACGATGCAACTTGACTTGGCGTTATTGTTATTGTGATATGTAGAACAAGCGAAAAGATCAGAGAAAACAGAAGGACCAAACTGGTATAGAATCCTACCTGTAACGTTTGCAGTATGTAACTTAAGCCACTGAGCCACAAAGGCACATTTCTGGACAAAGCATTAATATTTATAAGCAGAAACCGCTCTGAGCCAAGGACACGAGTGTTAACTCTGCAACTTGCAGATAATTTATTGGTGAATAAATTTGTTTGAATGATTTACTTATTCGAATAATTATCAGCCACTACATTGTGCACTTCCTTTCTCTTTCTATTATAAAATCTCACGAGTCCTGCTGGTTCATTTGCTCATTTTACTCACGAAAGCCTACGGTGAGGCTGGTTTGAAGTTTTTTTGTTACTTACAATCAATGTTGGCAATTATAGTCTGTTGTCACACTTTTAATGTACATCTTTGTAATTTGTTCTGTTTTAAATAAGTCTAAATGTCAGTGCGATTTTAGCAGCTGACTCAGTGCGAGTTTTAATTCATAAGCTATTATTTCACGGAAACAATGGCCTTCAATAACATTCATAATTCGGTTATCACTTTAATTTTCTTTATACTGTGGTAATCTTCCTGAATGTCAGGTATATAGCACATACACATACATATAGAAAACATGGAAAATCGTCAGCTAAAAAGAAATTCTAATTCTAAATCCATTTGAACGCTTGCTAGCCCCATTAGTGACACTACGTAGTGTTGATGGTGTATAGATAGTGTCGCTGTTTCCTTACCCGTGCGTCAATGCCATGTCGTGAGTGCCGCGTGGTATCGAGTGAGTGAACTGCCAGCGAGCTAGCGAGCGATGGAGACGAGTGCTACTCACGCGGATTCGCCACGCGGATATAGTGCTCCTGCCTGTATGCCTCTTTGGTACCGCTCTAGTGTTCGATGTCGGAGCCAATGTCTTGTTGCTTGAACAACCTTACCATCACCCACGTATTGCCTCCTCTGACGTGCGTCCTTCTTTGGGCTAAACAGATTGCAGTCGGAATGAGATCCGGGCGGTGGAGTGCATGAGGAAGAACAATCCACTAAAGCCTTATGAGCCTTGGGTGCGCAAACTTGTGTTAGGCCTTGAGTTGTCATGGAGAAGGACAAGTTCGTTTGCATTTTTGTGGCGACGAACACACAGAAGTCCTTTTATTTCTTGAAGATAGCACAGTACACTTCTGGGTTGGTCATTGCACCATTAGGGAGCACATCAAACAAAATAACCCTTTCAGAGTCCCAGAAGACTGTAGTCGTTACTTTACCGGCTAAGGGAATGGCTTTTAACTTTTTCTTCAGGGAGACACAGTGCTGCATCACTCCAAGTACTGCCGTTTTGTTTCCGGTTCGAAGTGATGTACCCATGTTTCATCGCCTGTAACGAAGTACAACGAAAACTGTCACGATCAGCCTCGTAACGCGCAAGAAATACCGCACAGAAAGTCCGTTGTTTTCTATGGTCTTCTGTAAAATTTGAAATCAACCATTTGTGTGTGTGTGTGGGGGGGGGGGGGAGGGGGGGGGGGAGGGGGGTCGTAATTTCATCAATTGGTGTGAAATTCTGGACCTGGGAAAAATAATATAAGGAGAAAAAATATCTTGATGCTCTCATACAACCTATGAATGTCGTAGCTGAACCTCTTTCTGGAGATTAAGGGCTGCAATTTGAGGCTATCCCTTTTCTTTCGATTATTTGAGGCAGTTCAGTCCGCATAACGCCCAAACTTGTCTCTTCAGCGTTGTATGTACTATCAGGGGGCTAGTGACGTTTATTGTAAGCCTCTTCCAATAGCTCGTAAAAAGTTGCGACATTTTCTTCGTTGAAACTCAATGCTGTTGAAAAAAAAAAAGGTCACAGGACTTACGAATTGGTAGGCAAGATGAAAGGCGATTCAGAAACAGGTCAGCCCACCTCTTACCAGTTTTATTACTGGCGAAACGTGCGTTAATGCCATTTCTCTCAGTTGAGGTAAACGCCATTACTATCAAATCGGATACAGTAAAACAAAAAGTCCTTTTGTTTCATGGTGTTTAAGTAGGAAACAAACTCTTCTTGCAGATGTGGTCCTAAAACAGGACGTCGAAGCAGCTTAGCACTGGCAACAGCTGTTGGAATAAGACCTGTTTACTTGTTTAAAGTTTGCAGGGAAGAGCGAGGTATGTTATACACTCTAGCAGTCTTTAGACTTTCCATTTTCTTCACTGCCACTCGTCCGCAGCTAGTGGTCTTGCGGTAGCGTTCTCGCTTCCCGAGCACGGGCTCATGGGTTCGATTCCCAGAGGGGTCAGGTATTTTCATCTGCCCCGAGATGACTGGGTGTTGTTGTGTCGTCTTCATCACCATTACGGTCGGAGGACGGCAACGGCAAACCACCTTGCCTAGTACGGCGGTGCGTGGCTCCCGCTTCGTTCCCCTAAGCTCTGTCAAGAAGCATGGGGTTTCATTTCATTTTCATTCTATATGATGTGCATACTGGGTGACACCTTATCTTTAATACAGCCCCACAAAAAGGAGTCGCATGTGTTCA
Organism: Schistocerca piceifrons; assembly: GCF_021461385.2. Taxonomy (NCBI): domain Eukaryota; kingdom Metazoa; phylum Arthropoda; class Insecta; order Orthoptera; family Acrididae; genus Schistocerca; species Schistocerca piceifrons. The sequence goes on along the minus strand of NC_060138.1, from coordinate 448,513,200 downwards.
CATTCCGAGAATATGGCAGCCAATCGAGGCTCATGCCAATGGCCTCTGGGTACCGCAGAGCCAGAATGCGGTCCCCAAAATGCTCCTACAATACATCGAACACTCTCTTGTTTCAATGGGGTCGAGCTCCGTCTTGAATGAACCACATCTTGCCGAAGTCAGGGTCACTTTGGATAATGAGGATGAAATCATCTTCCAAAAACCTCACACACCGTTCGGTAGTCACTGTGCCTTCAAGGAGTATCGCACCGATTATTCCGTGACTGGACGTTGCACACCACGTAGTCACTTATTGAGGGTGATGGGGCTTCTCGATCGCGAAATGCGGATTCTCAGTCCCCCAAATGCGCGAATATTACTTACTGACGAATCCATCCAAATGAAAGTAGGCGTCACCGATAAACCAGACCATACTAATTTCCATATTGCCCCGGGGCAAGCCATGCAGTTGAACGTCCTAACAAAAACCGTTCAGAAGTTATGACAATTTTATTTCATATAGTTCAGTAATTGTCATCCTGTATAAATTGTATTTCATTGTGCTACCGTGTATCTCCCTACAGACAACGGTACGACGATGTCAGTCAAATGCTGTAATATCACTGGGTTCGCCATCTTATATAATCGGTCAACATCTCTTGCCCGCAGCTACATCTACATCTACATCTACATTTATACTCCGCAAGCCACCCAACGGTGTGTGGCGGAGGGCACTTTACGTGCCACTGTCATTACCTCCCTTTCCTGTCCCAGCCGCGTATGGTTCGCGGGAAGAACGACTGTCTGAAAGCCTCCGTGCGCGCTCTAATCTCTCTAATTTCACATTCGTGATCTCCTCGGGAGGTATAAGTAGGGGGAAGCAATATATTCGATACCTCATCCAGAAACGCACCCTCTCGAAACCTGGCGAGCAAGCTACACCGCGATGCAGAGCGCCTCTCTTGCAGAGTCTGCCACTTGAGTTTGTTAAACATCTCCGTAACGCTATCACGGTTACCAAATAACCCTGTGACGAAACGCGCCGCTCTTCTTTGGATCTTCTCTATATCCTCCGTCAACCCGATCTGGTACGGATCCCACACTGATGAGCAATACTCAAGTATAGGTCGAACGAGTGTTTTGTAAGCCACCTCCTTTGTTGATGGACTACATTTTCTAAGGACTCTCCAATGAATCTCAACCTGGTACCCGCCTTACCAACAATTAATTTTATATGATTTTCCACTTCAAATCGTTCCGCACGCATACTCCCAGATATTTTACAGAAGTAACTGCTACCAGTGTTTCTTCCGCTATCATATAATCATACAATAAAGGATCCTTCTTTCTATGTATTCGCAATACATTACATTTGTCTATGTTAAGGGTCAGTTGCCACTCCCTGCACCAAGTGCCTATCCGCTGCAGATCTTCCTGCATTTCGCTACAATTTTCTAATGCTGCAACTTCTCTGTATACTACAGCATCATCCGCGAAAAGCCGCATGGAACTTCCGACACTATCTACTAGGTCATTTATATATATTGTGAAAAGCAATGGTCCCATAACACTCCCCTGTGGCACGCCAGAGGTTACTTTAACGTAGACGTCTCTCCATTGATAACAACATGCTGTGTTCTGTTTGCTAAAAACTCTTCAATCCAACCACACAGCTGGTCTGATATTCCGTAGGCTCTTACTTTGTTTATCAGGCGACAGTGCGGAACAGTATCGAACGCCTTCCGGAAGTCAAGAAAAATAGCATCTACCTGGGAGCCTGTATCTAATATTTTCTGGGTCTCATGAACCAATAAAGCGAGTTGGGTCTCACACGATCGCTGTTTCCGGAATCCATGTTGATTCCTACATTCCAAAAACGACATGATACTCGAGCAAAAAACATGTTCTAAAATTCTACGACAGATCGACGTCAAAGATATAGGTCTATAGTTTTGCGCATCTGCTCGACGACCCTTCTTGAAGACTGGGACTACCTGTGCTCTTTTCCTCTAGAGACTTGCGATACACGGCTGTTAGGAGGGGGGCAAGTTCTTTCGCGTACTCTGTGTAGAATCGAATTGGTATCCCGTCAGGTCCAGTGGACTTTCCTCTGTTGAGTGATTCCAGTTGCTTTTCTATTCCTTGGACACTTATTTCGATGTCAGCCATTTTTTCGTTTGTGCGAGGTTTTAGAGAAGGAACTTCAGTGCGGTCTTCCTCTGTGAAACAGCTTTGGAAAAAGGTGTTTAGTATTTCAGCTTTACGCGTGTCATCCTCTGTTTCAATGCCATCATCATCCCGGAGTGTCTGGATATGCTGTTTCGAGCCACTTACTGATTTAACGTAAGACCAAAACTTCCGAGGATTTTCTGTCAAGTCTCCTATTTGGCATATTTTCCTTACAATGTAATTTTAAGCATACGGCATGGCTAATTTTATGGTTCACGGTAGTAGATACATTTCTTATCTACATTACGGATTCATAGATACGTATGTGCTATATCTCCACGTCTTTTAATCGGTAATTGATGTCTGCTACAATTTTGGCTGTATTTCCCTTTCAAGAAGACATCCATGATGAACGCTAGTTGTGGTGGGTAATAACAAGTACCCAGTGACGTGTCAGGAAAGTCAGTAATAAGGGAAAAAACTTGTCTCTCAGAGAAGAGAGAGAATTCCGCGGAACTGCTGGCTTGCGTGCTGCTGTCCGCGTTGGCCGCTAATGACATGTGACGTAGCAGCGGTCCCACTGCTGCTCGTGATCCGCCCACGGTGTGCGACGGGCAAGATAACAGTCCGTTTGTCGTCAGTCTGCACGATACTTTTCCAATACCCCGCCTTCGCTCTTGTAGACTGATTCGATTTGCAAACATGAAGCACTGAAAGACGTAACAGCTAAACTAAATATGAACAGGTCGGTATATAACTATACCGCAGCATACGAGCCCAAATTTTCTGGGGCCCTATATTCGACTACTGGTACAGACACGCCAAACTAGCGCAGAATAAACACACAGTACAAAGCTATGTTTATGCGTGAAACAGTCTGTCATTGTACTGTGCGGTTTATTTATTATAAAATTTAATGATCTTGACAGCAACGTAATATAATGACAACAAGATTATAATCGGTTTCAGTTGACTCTCAACCGCCGCCCTTAGATCTACGAAAACAGACAAAAAATTGCCTTTAGTTAATATGGAAGTCTATTGATAGTGCTACTGATATAAGTGTACATGCATTTTCGGTGTTCAAGCCACTTACGTAAGTTACTGAACTATTATAAATTACAGGTTCGTCATCAGCCCAAGCCTTTCTTCACACATTAAAAAACAGATCAACCTGGAAAATTTTGTATGACTGCATAAAAATAATTGAATGGGTTTAAATTAATTCAACCAAGTTATGCAAAATCAAAACACGTAATCACACGGTGAAATATGTGGTTAACTAATATAACGTTGGCTGTTGTGAGGGTTCCCTCAAGGACTATATTTCATTACCATCAGTGCCCCCTTTCTGCAGCCTGTAAAACCAATACTGAAATAGTCTGAGGAAACATAAGCATTAGGCAACTATGTTTTGGAATGAGGCTGACTACGTGGTAAGCCAGAAAGAATACTGTGGAATATGCGGTATTAGTTTTCAACGAGAATATTTGTTCTGAAATCCGCATACGAGAAATGAGGTGGAAGTCCTAACTCAATAACTGGCTGGTACCTGAGCATGAAACAACTCACAAGATCACGTTAAAATAACATAACTTCATACATCTTAATCGGGAGGTGAAACAAGAGGAAAAAGAACGTACAGCTTTATGCAGTCAGACTGGATTCACACAAGCAGGCAAAGTTCGGCGAGAACTCAACCATCACCATAAGCATGCAACTTCGGCAAACAGATTTATACCGATTGAAACAATTTTACCCATATACGTATTAGATACGAGAATCTGCGCCCAACATGTGCATATGAGAAAAGGGAAGAGACACAAGGGAAATAAAGCTCGTCGCAACATCTTAGTGGAGCAGGGGAAAATCAGGATATTACTGAATGAACAGTATACGACTGCACAGATCATGAAGAACCGAGAACAGAACCAATGAGGCCAGGAAACCTGATGGTCCCACTGGTTAGTGGAACAAGTGGTCCCCACTAACAAAGGAGGTTACTAAAGTCTCTCAAAAACACGAAAACACAGATGCTCAAACAACACGTTAGACACTAATTATTCAGTTTAACTGGTATCACACGTTGAAATACAGAGCTCATTAAAAGAAGAACATTTGGAAATAGGTGCAACTACGCACACGTGGTAATTGGTTTATCTAAGCACACATTATTCGGAGGCGGTAAAAGAGCCATAAATTGGAATAGAAAGAAACACACGCACTCGAAGACCCGTGTATTCTCAGATTCACACAAGGTAAAAATTGCGCCAACTTGGCATCATCATTACGCAGTGGAGAACATTCGACACAACAACGTTCCAAAGAAACAGAGAAAACTCATAATAAATAAAACGAGGCTCTGAACATTCCCTAACATTACTGAAGTATTATACTTTTAACTGAACACATCCTGGAAAGAAAGATAAAACGCTCCAGTCAGGCTGAAGAACTTACAAATTATAATAATAAATGAAAAACACCAGTTTGCTTTTGTTCTACAATTACAAATTAGTATCTTTGATGTCAGCAGTTTGTTTTCTACAAGTTAAAAGGTATATCTGTCTCACACAGTGATAAATTAGTATCCTTTGATGTCAGCAGTTTGTTTTCTAATATTGTAGAACAAAAGCAAACTGGTGCTTTTCATTTATTATTATAATGTTGTTCTACCAAGAACCGACGGAAGATTCTGTTAATAACTTACAAATTCTCAACGACTTAAAAAATAGCAATACTACGTTTTAAAACTACGAAGCGAACTCACCAACAGCCTGCAGCTGAGTGCCTCCCAGTGGTGGCATCCGGAGAACCACTCAGGTGAAGCAGGAGAGATCAGAGGGGTCGTTTCCGCCACAGACAAGACACGGACAGGGGGTATTGCCAGGTAAAGGAACACTAAGTTGGTGGCCGTATACGCGGCCACCGCCAACAGAAGAAAAGCACATCGCTTGCTATATGCCTTGTAAACCCGGAAAGACACATAAACTTTCTCATTCTTTCACACAACAGGGAAAGTAAAGAAAGAAACATTATAACACAGGATGTCATTAAGTAAATATGGATGTGGATTATGCAGGATAAGTAAATTCATTACGTAGTACATAAAAAAACTGATGCAGAGCACAAGCTGCTTGCACCTAAGCGTCAAATTTGAGTCAGTTCCGTTGATCAGTTCTTCTGGGTTAGTTTGAAGAAGTACTCAAGCGGTTTAAAAAATGAGACGGGAACAAGGTGAAATTGGTGATATGTATTATGAAACGATTCTATGGAGATGTTTCAAAACATATAGTTTTTAAATGTATTAAAACATTAAAAACAGTAAAAAAACCTAAGCGGTGGTCGCGGACAAGCACGCCCATCGATTAATCTAGAATTGGTTTTTTACGATAACAGTAATGTTTTTACCAGTGTCTGGACAAAGGCAAGTTACGTTTCGCAACATTGTTGCTGTGATCAACGCCGTACTTAGGTTCCAATTATAGTGTAAGACGGTGGTTTTCTACTATTCGTCCGATAGGGACTTCCAGCTCTGCGGCCCCATGACGCTATTCTAACCGTCGCATGGTATCAGCTCTGGAAAAATATATTGTATGCGTGGGGTCTTTTTTGAATCCAAAGTGATTCAAGCAACATTATGGCGATAAAATTTGAAATATGTCAACAAAAGTAATTCAAATTTATTGAGAAACATATGCACGATGTTGATATTACAATTCCATAGTTTCTTAATACACGTAAGTTGTAATTATTTACTACATTTGTTTGAAATATGGGAACACATTTTGTTTAGTTTGTTTAGTCCCAAAAATTATTTTAACACAAAATATTCATAACCCATACACTACGTAACAACTGTAATTTATTAATATTCTGTGTAAATCACTTAACATGGAATTTTATTAGAAATGCATTCCTGCTCGCCCTCCGTGTCATATGATGAACAATGATTACACAACACACTTATCGTAGCATGTTCTTTACAGACAAACTTGTGACACCGATCACATTGTTGATTCACTTTCTTGTCTTTTGACCTTGGGCAGGAACCGCACCGCTTTCTTTTCAGATTTGGAACATCGCCTTCCTGGTTTTTTGTTGTTTTTGCTTTCGAAGATCCTTGAAGCCGGAAGATATTGCTTCTAAACGACTGCGTTGTGTTTTGCACTGGGGCGACAGGATTCATCGTTCAATGTGAGGTTTGACTAGTTACTTTCCTAGTTGTGAGAGGAATTCTCTTCTTGCATTTTTACTTCTCATATCACATAAAAATTTACAATACAGAACGTAAGCATTGAGACAAGCTAAATTTAGTATATAAAAAAAATACAGCAACTCGCCACCTTCTTGTTTCACGTTTCGCTGAATAATGTCTAGCCATCTTATCAACCGTATCAACTCCTGACTTTGTTGAGTTGTAGAATATTGTTATTACAGGTTTTTTTGCTCATGCTCACTTACAGAAAATGTTTGGTGTGGAGTAGACAGCAAAATGACTGATTTATTATGTGAAGGAATATACGAAGCTAAAACAGTTTTCTGTGCATACCCAAAAGTGGGCGCCTCTGTTTTGATGGAAACATTTCTTTGGTTATGTTTTTTCAGTTGGCCCAAAAAGTTCCCACAAGTGTCAATTTACTAGGTAGAAGTTCTTCTGCCAAATCAAAAATTGTAAAAAAGTTTCAGTGGTAATGTTCTTACACTTCCCCTTCAGATGATCAACTAAATCATGTCCCACTCGTTTCGCTTTATTTATTTCCCTACCTTCAGCATATTTCCCCGTATAAACTAGTGCATTTATGAGATGATTGGTCTCATAATCTACAGTAGCCCACACTTTTATCCCATAATTTCCAGGTTTCGAAGGAATGTACAGCTTGAATGGACACTGTCCCCTGAAAGGACACAGATGCTCATAAGCTGTAATACGAGGTCCAGGGATTGAGACGAAATACATTCATCAACGAACATTTCAAACACAACCCTTATAGGTCCAGCGTTTGATCCATAACCAGCTCTTCTTTCTTCTCTTGTAAGTTTACCTTCGAACCGGAGGCACATCAAAATATCGAATGTGGCTCGAAAAATAGGTAAGCCATACTCTTCTGATCAAAATTGACTCAAAGACCTCCCACGTGCCTTATGCAAGCAAGCTATTATTAGTAGACCAAAGAATATCTTCAGCTCTGAATAATCAAGTTCAATGCAGCGTTCAAGAGTTGGGTACAGAATTATATTATCTTTTGCATGATTATTGGTATGCATTACTATTACACTCTGCATGTGATGGGTGATAAAAAGTCTGAAACAATGAGCCCTTGTCTGTAACTGTTGTCTAATGTGACGTAGAATCTGCGCACCCACGTATTACATTCCTTGAAACCCGCTGGCGCACATCGGGTGATACTGTGTTATATGTATTCTGTCCACTTCTAGACACAAAAGTCGATGCTCTCCTTACCTGAATACGATTATTATCTTCTTCACAGTCGCTTCTACTTACTTCATCTACGACCTATATATATTCTATGAGCATCACTGTCATCTTCATTTCCAAAAATTGATTCATTATTACTATCGTTCTTCCGTAAATCTGCCAAAGCCTGCTCGAGACTATAGCCCCTTGCGAAACGTATATCACCATCCATGACCAATAAACTGTAACATCACGTTTTCCTTCCACAAAACTCAATTCCAGATAGTGAATTTGTCATAATAATGCACGTAAATGTATCCTCCATGAATGTACAAATGAATGTCGTTTTATAAGGTCCACTGTTGCCAAGATTTATTTTCGTAACAAAACTTGTATTTAACACTGAAAAATCACATATTGTATACCTGGGGTATTTTCTGACCCCACTGCAAAAATTTCAAATTGTTGTACTACAAACTAATATGAGCATAAATATTTTACCCATTGATAATAAATAATCCGTGAATAGCATATCTGGAGGATGAGTAACCCACATTAAAACTGTTTATTTGTAGTTACATTATCCCCATGCGAGGACTAGTGGAGTAGGCTATGTGCTGTCACCGGTTATCAACCTCTCCCTTCTCTCATCATACTCCAGTACAAACGCGACACTACATTATAAACGCATCCACTGCATCTAACTATATTCCACAAATACACATGCGACACAACTCTCACATATCCTCAAAGTAAGGAGGCAATGTGCGCAGAGGAAGAACATTCTTCCTTCTAGGCGGCTGTCGTACATTGCAGCCAATGCCATTCGACATTCACTTCTACCACGCATTTTATTTTGTTTTCGTCTGGAGTTCGTAATTTCTGAAAGAGTGTGTGTTAATAGTAACAGAACTCTCTCCCTTTCATTTAAGCATTTTAAGAGAAGTGACGTTCAAAACACTGGAAAACGCTGCGACTCTGTATCAGTGGTCGCACCAAATACGCAGAAGGACAGAAATTTTCGTGATCTACGGTAGTGACTTACAAAATTAATGAGGACTGAACCACTAGACTGAAAAAGACATACTAGGCGTTTCGATTTACAGTAGATTCAAGTGTGACGTCAAGTTAACGTCACATCATGCAAATTACGAAGCCAAGTTGGTATACTTAATATCAGAACACGGATGCATAGCATGATTTTGAAAATGCAGTGGACCTGTGCTTATTTTATCTTCTAACTCTTGGGTTTTCAGCAAGCTCATTTCCTTTTCCTTAGAAATTTTGCTGCTGTTACCAGTTCTTTGTCTAAATAAACGCCGGATACCGTAATTCTGAGTTACTTTGCGACTGACACGAGAAACGTAAAGACTTTTGTTAGAAAGACTATGGAAATAAGAGCGAATACAGACTCGACACAAGTAGCTGGTCTCGTCAAGTTCTGCACGATTGCTAAGACAAGCTGCATGGCGAAGGCGAAGAAATTCGGCGAGGTAATTAATAAAAACGGTAAGGTCATGTAATTTGACAGCATTAGGTTACTTTTAAATTATTTGGATACTTTTCTCTTCATTTGACTTAGTTTACTTGTTATGTGTATTCACGGTTGATTAATTACAAATGAGGACATACAAGAGCGGAAAGGGTTGTAATATTTAGCAACAGCGGTAAGTTCAATGTTAAGCACGACAAAGATTTTTCTAATTTAAATTCGTCCAACTTATAACGAATAGCCGGCCAGTGTGGCCACGCGGTTAAAGGCGCTTCAGTCTGGAACCGCGCGACCGCTACGGTCGCAGGTTCGAATCCTGCCTCGGGCATGGATGTGTGTGATGTCCTTAGGTTTAAGTAGTTCTAAGTTCTAGGGGACTGATGACCTCAGATGTTAAGTCCCATAGCGCTCAGAGCCATTTGAACCATTATAACGAATAGCTGTCTACAAGAAGCACCTTCCGTTTTTTTTTTTTTTTTTTGCTCTGGCAGGCAGTTCATATTACTGAGTAACGAATGATTCATCCGTCGTAAGATAATGCTTTTTGAGCTGACTTTTAGTGAAAGATAAGGAAACTTATTTCTCCATTTAATATTAAGAATATGAATGTTATTACTTTTGAGGCTGTATTTGTTATATAAAACAATTATTTCTAGAAAAACTGCAGTTAAACTGTATGCCTCTGTTAAAAGTTTTGTCTAAGGCTATCATGCACAAGTACCGCTAACAATAATTACTGCATGTTCTATGAAATAAAATCTTTCTTTCCAAACAATAATTCATCACAACATTTTACTCCCTAACACATTAGTGAATGAATATAGGCGAAGCTTGGAGTCATACAAAATGGTAACCTCATTTGTTCAAGAGTACGTATATTGTGTAGTTGCATGCTCTGTTATTCAAAGCAACGATATTGAACTACTAACGAGGGGGATAGTATTTTGAATTCTGGAAGAACAAAAAAATGGTTAAAATGGCTCTAAGCACTGAGGTCATGAGTCTCGTAGACTTAGAACTACTTAAACTTAACTAACCTAAGGACATCACACACATCCATGCTCGAGGCAGTATTCGAACCTGCGACCGTAGCAGCCGCGTGGTTCCGGATTCAAGCGCCTAGAACCGCTCGGTCACAATGGCCGGCTCTGGAAGAACACAGAGCCTAATTCTTGTGTAAGATCTGTACAGACTTTGAAATGTTCTCCTGGAAATATCACAAACTCGAAATTTTGTGTAGGAGGTACGTCACCAGCACACAACAGAGTTACACTGGTTTTGAAAGTAAAAAGCAGTCTTAAGGTCACCAAGACGTGGGTGTCTCCGCTTGCAGCATACCTAATTCCCAATGAAATTTTTCTGAGGTTGGCCTAGCCATGGTATCATATAATCTCTCATATGTGCAGATGTTACAGATGTTGTTCGTCAGGGCAGCGATGTTTACACACAAAGCATCGTCACTATGACAAAAAAATGTGAGCTTGCTAACTCCGACCATTTACATTTACTCTCTGTTGGTCCATCACGGCCACGGGACATCGGCTGGTCAATACTTTTCAATGTCAATAAACTTCACTAACAGCCATATACTCTAAGATATTTTATTTTATTCTGAAAGCAACCAGTTTGGGCAGTTCATTTTGCTGTCTTCAGGCGCCATACGCATTGATCCAAATAAACGAACTTATCGTATACCGCCGTAAAACGCTGGATACCGCGAATTCCATTCCTCATACGAAGCTGTTGTCACGTCTTCGTGTGAAGCATTTGTATAACTATTGAAAGTCACGATATCCAGTGTTTTATGGCGCATTACGGTAAGTTCGTTTATTTGGGTAAAAGTGTATGGGGCCTGAAGATGGCAAAATGAATTGCCGAAACTGGTTGCTTTCAGAGTAAAATCAAATATCTTACAATATACGGCTGTTGGTGAAGTTTATTGACATTGAAAAATTTACATTAACGTTCATAGGTCACTGAGACTTGCGAATAGTAGGTATAGAATTAAAGTGAAAGAAAGAAAATGAGATACACGACGTACCATTTGTCTGTCCATAATGTAACGAGAATTTGTAAACCTACATTTTTATTCTGAAAATTCCTAGTAAAATCAAATATCTTACAATATACGGCTGTTGGTGAAGTTTATTGACATTGAAAAATTTACATTAACGTTCATAGATCACTGAGACTTGCGAATAGTAGGTATAGAATTAAAGTGAAAGAAAGAAAATGAGATACACGACGTACCATTTGTCTGTCCATAATGTAACGAGAATTTGTAAACCTACATTTTTATTCTGAAAATTCCTATATCCTACATAGTACGTAAAGTACGTGCCCCGTACACTGCCTGTAATATAACAGATTGGTGCAAACTTTACTCACATACTAATCTACGTAAACCAAGAGTATTAGTATTCTGTTTCGATTTCTTACATTCTACTTTCACTGGAAGTGCATGCTCTACGCTTGACTTTTGACCTTGTTGTTACGTAAAGTAGCCTACGTGTTCTGTTCAGGGACTTTAGCTGATAAATAGCGATTTAATTTTTAATTTGACAGTAACTTGATTAGAAATCCGAGCAGAACAGCAACGACGACAGTGAAGAAATGTGGGCCGCTTCACGTTTGTTTGCTTATGCGTACTACCAGCGTCGCATCCACTGTCGCCAGTGTTGCATTTCACGTTGTGATCAGTAAAGTATTTTAAGGGCAAGGAATAAGCGTAAACTGGATGCATTTTCTTACGCGATGACTTGATTGCTGTAAGTCCAAAACAACTGAAATTCCACGAAAAGTGTCGAAAAACAACGAGCGTAATTGATATCAGTGGCAATACAACTTAACGATCACATATGAGAGCCACAAACGTTTCGTTGCTGACATTGCACTATTTATTTCTAGCGCAGTAGGTTCTGGATGAACTAAAAAGATCAAATCTGAAATAAGGGATGAAACTCAATTTATTAAAGAAATATTATAATGTTTCATCAACATGTCCAAAAGAAAAATACGAGGGCTATTCAGAAATTAACCTCCGGTTGGCTATTAGAAATAAGCAAATGCTTTTAGCTAGAAGATGCTTGCATGGTTGGAAAAGCAGATGGGGAAGGTCACGTTGCGTTAGTCAGCTCTCTCTTGTGTTTGGCAGTGTGTGAGCAGAAAGCAAATGTTAGTCTGTCCCCCGCCAGTTGCGAGGTACGTTCTGCTATTCGTTTCCTACAACCAGAAGGAATAAATGCCGCCGAAATACATCGTCGATGGCATCCTGTGTATGCAAATGGTGTTATGGGTGATGAAGTTCTGAGTGGATGGTGTAGAAAATGGAAGGGTGGTTGCACAGAGGTGCATTATGAAAGTGGTAGCGGAAGATATTCAAATGTGACTAATGAAACTGTGCAACGTAATGACGAAATTGTGTGTGCGAGACGTCGTTTCGCATTTTTCAAACTTCCTGATGATGCCCAACGACAAACCCTCTTTAACATTTTCACAGAGATGTTAGGTTGCCATAAGTTTTGTACGCGACCGTGGGTGCCAAAACGTGTATCAGAAAGAAAGGGTTTGCCCTTGACATTCCTTCAGCGCTACGCACAATGACGAGGAGAATCGAATCGTGACTGGGGACGTGACGTAGGTGCAGTACGTGAAGTCTGAAACTAAGGAGCAGTCCAAACAGTGAATCCACTCATTCTCCCAGTAAGCCTCAAAATTCAGGTATATGCAGTCAAATCACAACATGATGGTTACCAGTGTTTTGGGCTTGCAAAGGAATTTTGACGACAGATTCCAGGAGAGTAACCAGTGAGAATAACGTGACATCACAGGCTTATTGTGAAACTCTTACGAAACTTCGAAAAACAGTCCAAGTCAAACTGCGCGGTATGATTACCGAAGGATTAATACTACTTAACAACAATACGCGGCCCCCATACTGCGAATCGCGAGGGAAAACTCATATTAGGGCAGGGATATTTTTCAACATCGTCTCTATAGACATTGCACTAAGTGACTTTAATCTCTTCCCCGAGATGGAGGCTTGGGTGTCAGTTCACCATTTCATGACTGTCAACAGCTGGCTGAAGCCCCACAAAGCACCAGTCTTTGATGAACGGAGCATAAAGCTAGTGTGACGGTACGACGAATGTGACGACTATGTGGAGAAGTAATGTCAAGATGTAAATACAGATTTTACGTTTAAAAAATACCTATGTTTTTCTTTTCTTGATAGACAATTGGAGGTTAATTTAAGAGCAGCCCTTGTAGAAAAAATTAACAACCAGGTCATAGTAAAAGCTGGCGAGTTTTTGTATTTGACGCACGCGACTGCTAATGGATGGACTAGGAAATCAACAGAAGAACAAAAGTGTGAGTCAGTTGTTCGGTACACTACATCTAATTTTCAATGCTGAGAATCTAGTCTGCCTACAATGGGAAGTTTACAAATACGACGTAATGCCAGTTTTATGTTACGGCAGTGAAATTCAGACTTTGTTGTGTAACATGACATGTCGTTAGGAAATGCTCTTCGAGAAATGGAAGCGATTCACCGTAATGCAGATAGAAAAGCTATTAAGCTAAATGAACAAGAGTGGAGCAAAACACTATCGCTAGACTTCTATTTCTGCAGAGCCAAAAATATACGCAGAAGATGCACCTCGTGTGGGCCTTATTGGTGAACGAAAGTCGTCACTTGGTGTGGTGGACGTGTAATTCCGTGGAGCGGCTGATGGAAGGTACTGAGGTCCAAGGAATAACCGTAGAGCCTACTTTACTAACGAACGTTACGTGAAATGTAACTGACTTACTCAATTGAATACGGACCAGAAAGAAGGAGCAGCCTGGTGCTCATGATAGGGTACATTGTATTAATGGTTAATTTGAAAATATACGGTTGAAATGATGGAACTCTGGTTATGAATGCTTTACGTTGTTTGGGAAGAGAAATGAGCTCATTTTTAAACTAATTCACGAAATCTTCGGAGAGGAGGATCGGAGCACGATGAAAAAGATTATTAACTGAGATTGAATAGTAGGACCAGCTCTACAAGATAAAGCTATAGGCGACCTTAGTAACCAGAGGATCTAAGTAAACAAATGGAATCTACAAAAGTCGTCTCCTGTTCCAGGACTTATGTAACTGGTATGTTTGACGGCTCCCTTGTAAGCACCAGGCACACAACTATTAATTAAAAAATCAATAAAAATTACATGTTGAGAATTACTAGTCGAAGGGGAAACAAAGATAAGGGACAGACTGGATTGGAGAACATAATACTAAGAATGGTTACGGAAAATGAAATGGAGGCTGCTAAGACAGCTAGCAAGGCAAATGTATGGCAGATGGGCTAAGAAACTATTTGACTGGGTTAGAAGTGAACGAGAGGATGACCTAATTGAAGTTGATTAGTCCTTAAAAGTATGCAGAAACAGTTCTTGTACGTGTATGGTAAAAGACAGTAATAAATGGAACACTCAGCAGTGGATGTCAACTGGTTGATGATATGAGAAAAGACCTGATACAAGGGGCATAAAATTATTAAAGTGAGTGTTTATATTGTGTGCTAATGTGTTCTTCCTCTTTCCACTAGATTTCAGTTGCTTACGGACGAGCATATCGATTAAAAGACTACTTTCACGGCGACTTGTAGTCAGAACGATGTATAAGACATCGCGACAGTTTACTGGTATGAACTGCTGTATGCATGTTTAAGTGTAGATCAAATGTAAATTTGTTGTTTCTGAAAGAAAGTATTTTGTTGACCAGTTGCTCTGACATGTTCATATGTAAAGAACCGAATAAAAACTTTAATAAATTATGCTAGAAGTATAACATGGTTTTGTATTCTCAGTTTAAAGAAGAATCATTTAATTAAAATTAGAAGTCAAATCAACGAGAACTCCATTAAGAAGACTGGATTTGAGATAAACTGCTACTCTACCGTCGTAAATAAAGTGAACTGATTCGTTACGAATGTTTTGGTAGAGATCTGTCAAATGCATTTAGAGCCTACAGAGAGGTTTTCAAGGAAAAAGTGAACCAACAGCTTATCAACACTGTATATAAAGTGCATATACTAAATTACGTGACAAGTACTAAAACAAAAATTGCTCCGATAACATGTGTTACAAGTAAGCAATAAATCAGTAAAGAAAACGTGGCAGTTTTAATAAGTATTGCTTGGGCCATAGAGTAAATGCTGAATGAAAATTGTACTTTCCTACCTGCATCAGGTTCACGCCCGCCTAATGGTGACGCTATGAGGAGACTAGTCGCGACGAAGATAGGTATTACTTAATAGTGGAGTTACTTCCATAAAAAAGTACTTCATATGACGAATCGGAGCAGCAGAGCACAGTTTAAAGAAGATTTTTTTTTTGAAGTGAGTAAATTCTGAGTTGATAACAAGCCATGAAACTCAATTCTGGGATATAGTGACGGAAATCATAGATTTTCGGTATTGGTAGACCATACGATGCGCATTATTCATTATGAAGAACTTCTTCGTGTTACATGAGAATTAGTTTTATACATCGTAATGATAATACTAAATTACTACCACGTAGTATGTCACGATCGAATTACATAACGGCACTTGTAAAGAAACAATGTTCCACTGTGAGGCGTCCCACGACCGAGAAATTCCTAGAATGCGTGCGTGAACTGAATTAGCTCTATACAGAAACTACAAGGAAAAGGAGAATGAAGATAACCAAGTAAGCGACAGTTTCCGTAAGAAAGTTAACATCTTGCTGGACAGATCGTTGATAGTCAACTGTTTGAACACCCCAGGCTGACGGCAGTACTTTGGGTAGTCTCAGACACAACATCCCAAATGTTTCCTGACAGCTTACAGACAGGTGTACCAGTAAAAACTGGAAGTTGTGCCATATTTTATAATGGATTAAAATATGAAAGTATTAGTAGATACCTGTGCCATCGAGTAGGTGGTGCATGTGTAATTTTTAAGAATGACAAAGAGGGAAGATTAACTGGAATGTGTTTCTTTGTTTGTGTATTTATTTATTTGAATTCGAGGTTCTGGCGATTCAAGCCTTGCAGCCATCGTGTAATTGTTGCACAGCACTCATTACATAATAAACTAATCACATTTACATTTGATTATCACCAATGATTCTCAGTGTTTTTCTTTTTATATTACGCAGCTATTTAGGATACATATATAAAAGCCAAAGTTAAAAGTCACTCTCGCCTCAAAGACAGGAATTACAGCTACAATCTCCGCTTTACGATACAAAGACGCTGCCACAAGAACACGATGGAAGCTGACCCCTTTCTATGATATAAGTGCATGTTTTACGGCACGTTTGTTTGGCATGCCCTCAGTCTGATATTGATGAACACCGATAAGATGTGTTATGAACGTTTCTTCCAAGAACGAACTGTGATAGAAGAATTCTTGTGAAAGTAGTTGGTCAGGCCTTCGTTTTTCTTGGAAGCTCTTCGCAGCTGAAAATAATTATGTTATCACTTATCAGGAGACCGTGGCGAATGACGATGCTGTGGAGGTGACAGGCAGTCTCACAGACCAGGCAGCAATTGCTTTTCCGTGATTTGTGTTAGAAAAATGACGCAATGAACAAAAGTGGAATGCAGAGATTGTGTATGATAGAGCCAACTGAAGAGGAGAGGCAACAAAGACAATGGAAACCACCTCAACTCAAACGACACTGAACACAAAGCATTTATTAAATGTATCCTTATTTTCACTGAGCACATAGATGGAGCATAATTCTGCATGACAATACCTAAACAATATAATGAAACCCAATTAAGTCGACTGGACGATTTAGTTGTCGATAAAGTACTGTATAAAACAGTTTTCGTCGTATGATTTCCAGTTTACCTCGCAGGTCGATATGGCGCACTTTGGGAAATACGCACTAGCTTTTATTTTAGATAAAGCAAACCTCGTGAAATCACGTAGGAGAAGTATTTAGACACATGAAGCTGGACTCAGCTTTCAAATTACCTACAGCTAAGTAAGACAGTCATTCGAAGAAATTTGCTTCAATGATTTAGATTTAAGTTTACTGACAACTTCTGCATTACGCACCGTGCACAGGAAGTACGATAAGGGAGAATGCTGTAAATTATGACCCTAGTGATGAGAGTCCTGATAGTTACTTAATTTTGAGTAAACTAAAACTGAAACTCCCGCTAGAGATACATAACGGTCGACATTGTTTAAATGTTTACAATACCAACAGGTAGTAAGAGATATCTTCAAAATTCATTTCCAATTCTTTTCGCTACCAACATCTATCGTCACTTAGCCATTGCAAATGTAACATGCTGGTATATTAATAACTGGTGTAACCACCAAAATGTTGAATACAAACGTGGACGCATTATGTTGTACAGGTGCCGTGCAGTTTGTGCGATGGAGTTCCATGCCTGTGGCACTTGAATCGGTCAGAACAGGGATATTAATGTTATTTGTGGATGACGCTGGAGTTGTCGTCAGATGATGTCCCATTTCTGCTCGATTGGGGACAGATCTAAGGATCGAGCAGGCCAATGCAACATGTTGACACTCTGTAAAGCGTCTTGGATTACAACGGCGTAATGTGGGCCAGCGTTGTCCTGTTGGAAAACACTCCTGGAATGCTGTTCACGAATGGCAGCACAATAGATCGACTCATTTGACTGACGTACAAATTTGCAGTCTGGAGGCGTGGGATAACCACGAGAATGCTGTCGTGCCAAATCGCACCTCAGGCCATAGCTTCAGATGTAGGTCCGGTGTGTCTGACACGCAAACAGGTTGGTTGCAGGCCCTCATCTGGCTTCCTTCTAAGCAACACACGGCCATGACTGGCATCGAGACAGAACAAACTTTCATCAGAAGACACGATAACCTCCACCGTGTGCTCCAATGAGCTCTCACTTGTCACCACTGAAGTCGCAAATTGCAGTGATTTGGGGTCAGTGGAACGCAGGCTAAAGGGCGTCTGACTCCGTGCTGTCCTCGAAGTAACCGATTTGTAACAATTCCTTGTGTCACTGTGGTGCTAACTGTGCTCATATTGCTGTTGTAGATGCAGTACGATGCACCAGAGTCGAACGCCGAACACTATGGTCTCCGTTCTCGGTAGTGCCATATGGCCTTTCAGAGCCCGGTCTTCTTGCAACCCTATATTCTCGTGACCACCGCTAGCAGCCATCATGTACAGTGGCTTCATTCCTTCCAAGTCTTTCTGCAATATCGCAGATGGAACATCCAGCTTATCGTAGCCCTAGAACACGACCTCATTCAAACACAGTGAGGCGTTGATAATGGCGTCTTTTACACATTAAAAGCATTCAGGACTAACATCAAAACACCACGTCGAGTCTCCTAGGTGATTAGCGCTCACGACCGTTACAAATAGTATTTAAAGCAAAACTGATTTGCATCCTCATAGTGACTCTACTAGTTCTATTGTTATGCCACTGGCACGAAATATGAACAGACATCATCTTCCAGATGCAGAAACTCGTAAACTAACTTTCTTTTATATCAAACAACTCTATCTTGGTATTGCGACATTTTTCCGCCAGTGTATTTTTAAATGAAAAGCACAAAAACGTTGATCTTTCGAACCTAATGATGTTTGGTAGCATGATTTGACTGATATTGGATGCTTACTAGATGTTACCAGTATGTCTGCAACTAAGGTGTTGAATTTAGACTGGCTCTTACGTCGTACAGGTTTTCATCAACAATTCTGATACTTGACTGAGTACTTGAATATTTAAAACAGTAGTTCCTCGTCTTTTTTTGGTAATTTTGTGTCGTTCAGTTATCTCTGAGAGTTTCCCGTATCATCAAGGAAACAATTAGAATAACTATGAATAAATTAAGAGACTTATGAGCTGGAGGAAAAAGAGCATCAGAGACAGTAAATTTGTAAGATTGGATGTCATATATATATATATATATATATATATATATATATATATATATATATATATATATATATATATATATATAATGACTTTTGAACACTATTAAGGTAAATACATGGTTTGTTCTCTATCAAAATCTTTCATTTGCTAACTATGCGTATCACTAGTTAGTGCCTTCAGTAGTTAGAATCTTTTATTTAGCTGGCAGTATTGGCGCTCGCTGTATTGCAGTAGTTCGAGTAACGATGATTTTTGTAAGTTATTCATGAAAGGTATAGGTTATTGTTAGTCAGGGACATTCTTTTGTAGGGATTTTTGAAAGTCAGATTGCGTTGCGCTAAAAATATTGTTTGTCAGTTTAGTGCTGATCAGAATAAGTAAAGAGCGAGATGTCTGAGTACGTTCAGTTCTGCTCAGCTGTTTGAAAATGAAATAACGTAAGGGGTTTACCAGCACAATAATTCATTAATTTTTCTAAGGGGACGTTTCATATGTCGACCCTTAGCAGAGGATACCTCACTGGAATCTTCTGATTTGTTCTTGTAGTTTGTGTAATTTGTGTAGCTATTGTTTATTGCTAGAGCGTAATTATAGACAGAATTTCCTTTGTAGTTTTAGTTTTTCATTGTTGTACAGTAAAACAGTTGCGGCACGCATGTAGATTTGCACCAAGTATTTCGCAGCTGCGCTTGCAATTAACTAGATATTATTTTCAGTGCTATGTTAATGTGTTTTCTTATTTTTGCTCTTCAAATTGTGCTTTTCTTATTATCGTGTGAAATACGTGATAATTACGGCGTGTGAAAATCGTAACACTGGGCTCCAAAGTAAACTGAGAAATGATACTGACGACGAACTTAGCTTATCAGCGCCACCGTGTAATGAATTAACTAATGTTCAACATTGTAATTTGGTAACTGTGCATGGGGAAATGGAGTGGGCGGCAAATAATGGTGTAGACACTGAAACAATTAGTGAACAGGGAAACATTATCGATCGATCGGTCGGCAACAGCTTGCCTCAGGATTCCGGAATGACAGGACACAATCTTGCAAATACTGTAGATTCAGGTTTTGCGTCCTCACCGTTTTCTCAAATAAGTCAAGACACATATTGCGCTTTTCAAAATGCGAATATCGCCGGTTCAAATGCTCTGTCGAATAGCACTGAGGAACATGTTTCAGACTCCAGTGCATTGTTATTACAATTAATACAACAAATGGGACAAAAGCTTCAAAAGTTAGACACAATGGAACAAAATCTTCAAAAGTTAGACACAATGGAACAAAATCTTCAAAAGTTAGACACAATGGAACAAAATGTTCAAATGTTAGACACAATGGAACAAAATCTTCAAAAGTTAGACACAATGGAACAAAATGTTCAAAAGTTAGACACAATGGAACAAAATCTTCAAAAGTTAGACACCACGCTTGAACAAACACGTGAAGATTTAACTCCTGAGTTACATAACATCGAATCGAAATGTCAAAAAGTCTGTAATGACGTAAAAACACAAATTTCTGAGCATTTTCAACCTATTATCTCGCGGCATGAAAATGCATTACATAATCACGAAGCAGCCATAAATGAACTGCAAACTATTGTTCATGAAAATCACGAGACCTTGCGGGCTAAAATTGACTCAATTGCATCTACCGATTCAGTTACGCAACTTGCAAAAATCAGGAAAAGTTAATGGACTCAGTAGATACTCTGAAAATTGGTTCAGAAAGACACTTGGGGGACATTAGTTCATTATCAGAGAAAGTAGTCGAACTTTCGGATCAGCTAAATAATTTATCTACGAAGGTGGATGATAATCTGAATGACACAACACCGGTAGTCTTTAATGACACAGAAGAGTACGAACAAATTAGGAAATTCAAACAAAATCAGAATCAAATTAATACGCAACACAAAAGAGAAATCCGGGAAGTACAAGATCAGTTGACACAGCTAATACAAGAATTACAAGAATTACATATTTCAGAGGACACTCGCGCTCCAATACGGGAAGACGGACGCAGTAATACGGAACAGCCAAAAAATAATAACACAGGGCACTTCGGAAATTATGAAAGAAATTGGCAAGGTACACCAAATTTTGAGATGGAACCGCAGAAACGACGTAACAATGACCGACATGCCACTCGCCGACATGATGATTTTGACTATAAGCTGTTTATTACTACACGTAAATTAAAAACATTTAAGAATTCCGGCAACGACATTCACCCACAAGCGTGGCTTCATCAATTCTCTCATTGTTTTCCTCCCAACTGGTCATTGGAGCACAGATTAGAATTTATGTGTGGCTACTTAGAGAATGAACCAGCTGTAAGAATGCGATCGGTCATTCACGATTGTCACAGTGAAGGAGAATTTTGTCATGCCTTCCTCTCAGCATATTGGTCTCAAGCTACACAAGACCGAGTAAAACATAGCATCATAATGATGAAACATTTCGAACAATCTGAATTTTCCAGTCTTGCGAAATATTTTGAAGACATGTTGCACAAGAATCAGTACCTGTCAAACCCATACAGCCCCTCAGAACTCATCCGCATTTGCTTAATCAAATTGCCTGAACATTTACGACATATTATTTTGGCAGGACGTTGCAAAGACCACATTGAAGCTTTTCAGGGACTGTTACAAGAATTGGAAATTGACACTGATAATCACGGGACACGAAAATAGGAGCACAACAATTACAGGTCACATCC
Source organism: Schistocerca piceifrons (assembly GCF_021461385.2). NCBI lineage: Eukaryota > Metazoa > Arthropoda > Insecta > Orthoptera > Acrididae > Schistocerca > Schistocerca piceifrons. Next base: position 448,491,499 of record NC_060138.1, on the reverse strand, counting down.
ATCACAATTCCGCGATGAAATAAATAATAACTGGACACGACAAGGATATTCTTACAGCGTAAATCGTGACCAAAACAGACACCACCCGTACGACAACCGTTGGCAGAGTAGTAATAATTACAGGGAAAGATCACCTCTCCGCATTAATGAATATGACAGATATAACCATAGAAACAGACAATATGGGAACTAAAACAATTATTATCAAGGGAGACAGAATAACTTCAGACGCAACGGGCCACCGCGAAGTTACGATTTCGGGAGAAATTCTCCACCACATGACCAACAAACAAGAAACTATGGAAACTATTGACATAACGACAGACCTGAATTTCATCAGAACTGGAGAGATTTAAACTGGGCAGGACCATCTCGGCAAGGTGAATTTGTAGAAGTCAGGTCTCCTAATCCCAAAAACGACGCGCGCCAACAAAGAGACAGACAACGACTCGCACCGCAGGAAGCCACTTGCGGTGGCTGGCTCAGAGAAAAAGAACAGAGACGCTAACCTTGAGAAAAATTTTAGCATTCATTACTGACGTATACAACATGATAATTGCTTTGCAGTTGAAACTCTGCGTACTAGAAAGGGTAAAGGATTGCTCCACATTCCACATGTAAAACCGTTTATTGAGAGATAATCTGCTTTTTAACTTAGTCTCTGCTATAAAATTGTTCACTTCACGTTACTAGTACGCTTTGTCACACTTAGAAACTGTTAACATGCAACAAAGTTTTGAAGTTAACTATCCAGTCTACAACCTAGGGAACATATTTAGACAGTAATAACGAATGCATTGTTATAGTGAACAGACGACACAGTGTTATTGTGTGTGTACATTCTTGCTTGTTAGTTGCACAATTACGTAATGACTATAAGGCTCACATACTTAGAACATATACCGGTAATTCTAACGAGATTTTAATGCAACATTTTGGTTTACTTGAAAATATATTCTGGATTTAAAGCACTTTCTTTGCGATTAAAGACGATTTTGCATTTGTTTTTCTTTGACAGCTACACGATTATATCACGACGCTACTAATGTGTGACACAATTTATATTATTGCTCTCGTGGTGTATCTGTTTTATATCTACACAGTTTTTATGTATTATTCTGGAAAGTAAAACACGTTTCAGTACTAACTTCTGTGGTGTAGCTACAATGAGACAGCCTTTTCCGTAGCACAACAATACGTTACATTATAGTACTTTCTTGATCACGGTAAGGTATGTAATAACTACGATATCTATACGCATAGCATTTCACTTCTGATTATTGCGAGGTAAGTACATTAACTTCTACAGAACTTTGCTTACGGACGACGATAATTACGACACTTGGATCATTTTTTACCCTTAGGTAATAACAGAGATTATCTTACAATACGACGCACAGTTCAGTGCTGCGGTACATGTATTTGAGTGATTAATTTTGTACTTAAAACATTTATTTTTAATCATTTTTGAATTACAGAGATACAAAGGTTTTCTGTGATACATTTGATTCCATTGCTGTAATCTGTATCACCTGAGGGTATAATTACATTAATCCTCAGGGGGGTACACGCTTACTTTGTGTACCATGTATTTGGCAAGCACAAGGAGCCCTAGCTAATATGGTATTTGCTTATACAACTTTACACATCGGAGCCATATTTCTCTAACACAGAATTACACAGCTATCTGATTATTTAACAGAGAAACAAACATTTTTTTACTTCGTCAGTGACACATGTTTACGTAATTACGCAGTTGGATAACTTCACACTTATGAAATTGTATTTTGTCTGTACTTAGTGAACTGTTCATAAATTTTCGGAACCATTGTGATACTATGAGCGCTTTAAATGATGTGTTTGGTATGGGATCATGATTTTTAAAGTATGTTTTAGGTAGATGACACTTTTGTAATGAGCAGAGAATTTTTTTTTAGGTTTTGAAATTATTGGAGGAAGCTACGACGATTTTGAGATTGGACTGAGGTGTTATGATATTATTACGATGACAATGTGTATTATGCTGTTGAGGTATGTTTATGATCAATAAGCCGATGCTGCACTCCTGGAAATGGAAAAAAGAACACATTGACACCGGTGTGTCAGACCCACCATACTTGCTCTGGACACTGCGAGAGGGCTGTACAAGCAATGATCACACGCACGGCACAGCGGACACACCAGGAACCGCGGTGTTGGCCGTCGAATGGCGCTAGCTGCGCAGCATTTGTGCACCGCCGCCGTCAGTGTCAGCCAGTTTGCCGTGGCATACGGAGCTCCATCGCAGTCTTTAACACTGATAGCATGCCGCGACAGCGTGGACGTGAACCGTATGTGCAGTTGACGGACTTTGAGCGAGGGCGTATAGTGGGCATGCGGGAGGCCGGGTGGACGTACCGCCGAATTGCTCAACACGTGGGGCGTGAGGTCTCCACAGTACATCGATGTTGTCGCCAGTGGTCGGCGGAAGGTGCACGTGCCCGTCGACCTGGGACCGGACCGCAGCGACGCACGGATGCACGCCAAGACCGTAGGATCCTATGCATTGCCGTAGGGGACCGCACCGCCACTTCCCAGCAAATTAGGGACACTGTTGTTCCTGGGGAATCGGCGAGGACCATTCGCAACCGTCTCCATGAAGCTGGGCTACGGTCCCGCACACCGTTAGGCCGTCTTCCGCTCACGCCCCAACATCGTGCAGCCCGCCTCCAGTGGTGTCGCGACAGGCGTGAATGGAGGGACGTGTCGTCTTCAGCGATGAGAGTCGCTTCTGCCTTGGTGCCAATGATGGTCGTATGCGTGTTTGGCGCCGTGCAGGTGAGCGCCACAATCAGGACTGCATACGACCGAGGCACACAGGGCCAACACCCGGCATCATGGTGTGGGGAGCGATCTCCTACACTGGCCGTACACCACTGGTGATCGTCGAGGGGACACTGAATAGTGCACGGTACATCCAAACCGTCATCGAAGCCGTCGTTCTACCATTCCTAGACCGGCAAGGGAACTTGCTGTTCCAACAGGACAATGCACGTCCGCATGTATCCCGTGCCACCCAACGTGCTCTAGAAGGTGTAAGTCAACTACCCTGGCCAGCAAGATCTCCGGATCTGTCCCCCATTGAGCATGTTTGGGACTGGATGAAGCGTCGTCTCACGCGGTCTGCACGTCCAGCACGAACGCTGGTCCAACTGAGGCGCCAGGTGGAAATGGCATGGCAAGCCATTCCACAGGACTACATCCAGCATCTCTACGATCGTCTCCATGGGAGAATAGCAGCCTGCATTGCTGCGAAAGGTGGATATACACTGTACTAGTGCCGACATTGTGCATGCTCTGTTGCCTGTGTCTATGTGCCTGTGGTTCTCAGTGTGATCATGTGATGTATCTGACCCCAGGAATGTGTCAATAAAGTTTCCCCTTCCTGGGACAATGAATTCACGGTGTTCTTATTTCAATTTCCAGGAGTGTATATGAGGAATTTGATTATGCTACATGTTTATTGTGATGAAATATTGAAGAAGTGTTGACAAATATGAATATGTGTTACAAGGTAAGGAATAATGAGTAGTGGTTACCAAGAATCGTACTTTAAGAGTTATGCAATGTGTGTAAATGCGTGAATGTATCACAATGCCGGCGAAAATTTTTTGGACACTGTTATATTTATAGGATTTTGTTTCTACAAATTTCTACTGTAATTTCTCGACTTGTGAAATTTTATTTGTATCAAACAGTCACTGTAGTGGAAACTTCTGTTGTAAATTTCAGTGCCAGCCGCGGTGGTCGTGCGGTTCTAGCGCTGCAGTCCGGAACCACTGGACTGCTACAGTCGCAGGTTCGAATCCTGCCTCGGGCATGGATGTGTGTGATGTCCTTAGGTTAGTTAGGTTTAAGTAGTTCTAAGTTCTAGGGGACTGCTGACCTCAGAAGTTAAGTCCCATAGTGCTCAGAGCCAACCATTACATTTCAGTAAGAAAGCTAAGTGACCTTGACGTAATGCTTTGTGGGCTTCCAGCTGTGCCAGTCGCATGGAGAAAAAGCCATTAGGTGGGGAAAAAAGAGGTCATTAACCTCGCTATTCACATTCCTTTACAGAAAGCATCGCAAACACACACGCCCATTACTTGGAAACATATGATTATATTGTGGAGCACGTTCTTTGTGCTACTTAGTGAAATGCTTATAAACTGATGGGAAATATTCTTACATCAGCACACCTGATTATGACAAGTGTCTTTCTACAAGAGTTGAGAGAATTTCTACTAACTTATGAAATGCCACATGACTATTGAATGATATTTTTATGCTTTGCTTTACATAGTTGCTTATTTCGTTTGATATCTGGTTTCCAGCTCTGTTACAGCATTGGTTTTGTAAAATAAAATTAACTGCATTTGGTAATGTGAACAATTTCTGTCAACAGATCTATTAATAATTTTATGATTCACATTCTTCGAAAAGGGAGCACTTGGAAAGGAAAGAACAATAAGAAGTGACTAATAACAGTAACTGCATACATAATTTTCTTTTCAAGTACTTGGTAATTTTTGTAGAATAAGTTGTGGTGCACCAATATAATGACATAGACATTAAGATGTGAACAGATATTTCACTTATCTGCATTGTTGTCTTTAGTGTACTATTTTTTCGGCTTGTGGGTTTGTCATGATTAGATAGAAGTTATTGCATTTGCTGCTGCTGGTTGCCAGGCATAGCGCTACTGAATTTCACTTTGAATTTATTCAGCTAGTTTTACTACCGATTTATTTTTCTTGTTTGCTGCACATTGCCTTATATTAGTTGTAATGTTGCATTTGCTTTCCTAATTTAGATATACTGCTGCTTGCTTTGCCAATTTGCGTTTTTTGTCATTGCTGTTTGTGTTAATTGGTTTGTACTGCTGCACTGCCTCGTCACTTAGTTTATGTATCTGAGCTCAGTAGATTTAAGTTAGCTTAAGAGGGGGGAATACTATATACGAAACTAACTATGAAGAATAGGAAAAGAATGCATTGAGAAGTTATATGAAAAAGATTTGGGCCAAAATGAGTATTGTACTATGAGAAATAATTATTTTGAAAGAGGATATGAACCAAACAGTAGGGTTTAGGGACGACAGTTTTAGTTAGGATTTTCTTGGAAATAAATGATGAGGTAAGATAATGGATAATAAATAATGAGGTAAGAAATAAGTGAACATATAAACACAGAAAGAATGCTTGGATAGGATTTTTTTGGTGGAAACAAATGTTGAAATAACAGGACAGATCTATGGAATGAAGTTTTGTGTTGGACTACGGTACCAAATGTTACACTGAAAACAACCCTGTCCTTTCCTTTTGTGTTATTCCGCTTTGTGTTTGTGTACTCTTGTGAATTTGCGTTCTTCCTGTCTTTATATGTTTATCTGATAAGAGATATGTTGTGGAATTTTTCTAATACTATGTTATTTACTTTGTAAAGATGTTTAGACATTATTTATTCTGTTCTGTTTTAATGGTCATGTGTAAAATTAATGTTTCGAAAACTATTCTCATTATTTTATATGTTTACTTACATCATAATTCCTGTAACACTGATGTATATGTTCATTTCTATTCTCGTGTAAAGCCGGTTTTACTACAAATGTTATCTGTATTATTATGTTTTTAATGATGTTTTCTGTACCTTTGTAATTGTATTCTCATGTTACAAAATGGTAATTGACACCAGTTCATCAAATTAAGTTACTTGTAAGCATTCATTTCAGTGCACACATTTCTGTTGGTCATAGTATATGCACAATAGATGAGAAGTTGGGACTGTTAGTGTTTGCACGTGTGTTAATAATTCAGCAAGGGACTGGTTAACAGCATTGCTGGTTCTAAGGACAATTCCAAAAACTTTGTGAGTGCACAAGTGGTGTTTTATGGACTTGCTATATTGTACACAAGACTCTTCGATGGTGATTGTGCGCCTGCACAGTCGCAACAGATGGCTGCTGGCCGTCTCTACAAGGACTACAGTGGGTCTACACGTTTGATGACTCACCAATACACTTATTTCTACAAGGACTGCAGTGGTTCTGCACGTCTGGTGGTCCACCAATACCATAATCTCTACCAGGACTACAGTGGGTCTGCTCTGTGATGACCTACCTACCAATATTCTTCAAAACTTCGACTGACTCTGCTGTAGATTTGCTCTGTTGTGGCCCATTAGCTGTCTGCATGTCAAGAGTCAGCACTGTCGTCTGTTGGAAGGACAACACTACTTCTTCAAGACTGCATGGAAATCCACTATATCCGTGTGCATTTTCTTTTACTACTCAGACTTTGTGCATCAAATTGCTATTAATACTGTGATGAATGATAAGCACTGTCTTTATGGACTGTGAGAAAATTTTAGCTTTTGACCAACATTGTATCGATAAGTGTGTGCATTTGATATATTTCTTAGCGTTAATATAAAATTTTTTAAACAAATATGTGTTGGCCAGTGCCCAAAACAATTTGTAAAATTTTTTGTGGGGAGCATGGGGGCTATGTAAGTAGGCTGTTTAGGTTTTTATGCTGGTAACGCCACGTAGCGCTCTATATGAAAATCACTGGCTGTGCTGTGTACAGTCTGCGGCTGGTTGGCATTGTTGGAACATTCGCTATTGTAGTGTTGGGCAGTTGGATGTGAACAGCGCGTAGCGTTGCGCAGTTGGAGGTGAGCCGCCAGCAGTGGTGGATGTGGAGAGAAATATGGCGGAGTTTTGAGAGCGGATGATCTGGACGTGTGTCCATCAGACACAGTAAATTTGTAAGACTGGATGTCATGAACTGATATATATATATATATCAGTTCATGACATCCAGTCTTACAAATTTACTGTGTCTGATGGACACACATATATATATAATGACTTTTGAACACTATTAAGGTAAATACATTGTTTGTTCTCTATCAAAATCTTTCATTTGCTAACTATGCCTATCAGTAGTTAGTGCCTTCAGTAGTTAGAATCTTTTATTTAGCTGGCAGTATTGGCGCTCGCTGTATTGCAGTAATTCGAGTAACGAAGATTTTTGTGAGGTAAGTGATTCATGAAAGGTATAGGTTACTGTTAGTCAGGGACATTCTTTTGTAGGGATTTTTGAAAGTCAGATTGCGTTGCGCTAAAAATATTGTTTGTCAGTTTAGTGTTGATCAGAATAAGTAAAGAGAGAAATGTCTGAGTACGTACAGTTCTGCTCAGCTGTTTGAAAATGAAATAACGTAAGGGGTTTACCAGCACAGTAATTCATTAATTTTTCTAAGGGAACATTTCAAGTGGAGGAGAGCAGTGGATGGTTCTGTTAACACGAGCCAACAGGAGTTAGTACATTCACTTCACGAAAACTATAATTAATGTTTTTCACAGTTTCGGTGCGCCACCACCACCACAATTACTATCATTACCAAAATATCACTTTATAGTGCCTCTGTTCTTTATCTTCTGCAAGTTTGGAAAAAAAAAATTGAAAATTTGTGGTAAGGTCTTATGGGACCAAACTGTTGAGGTCACCGGTCCCTAAGCTTACATACAACTTAATCTTACTAACTTACGCTAAAGACAACACACTCACCCATGCCCAAGGGAGGACTCGAATCTCCTACAGGGGGAGGTGGGTTGGGGGGGGGGGGATGGGAAGCCGCGCGAACAGTGAGAAGAAGACACCCTAGACCGTGCGGCTTGTATTTGGAAATTATTCGACTATAGTGACTTTTTTTCATAGAGCGCTAATTTTTGCACTTTTCTTAACGATTGTAAGAGGAATGCCGAATGGCAGCTTGGTAAAGATCACGATCTGTCGCACTGTGTACCACCCTCAAACAAAGTAGCACTCTGCCTAGAATTCATTCTCTACTGAACGCAGAATACTAACGACAAAATCGACATCCTCGTTTTGAAAAATAACTCTCATCCAAACTCTCATTAGCTGATACAGCCACGCTGTGAACAGTTATGCCAGATGTCGCCACTCAAACTACCACGTGATTACTCTCAGCAGGAATAATTACCTTCGAACTGTATTGCACCACTCGAAAATATCTGGTAAATATCAAAGATGGAATCTGCCCATTCTACACTAGACAAAGCACCGTAGCACTTGCTCAGTAGCGCTGCAACACAGATCAGAAAATAGACAAGACTTTGTTGGTTGCCGCGCGGGGTAGCCGTGGGGTCTCGGGCGTCTTGTCACGGTCCACGTCGCTCTCCCCGTCGGCGGTTCGAGTCCTCCCTCGGGAATGGGTGTGTGTGTGTGTGTGTGTCGTCCTTAGCGTAAGTTAGTTGAAGTTAGAGTAAGTAGTGTGTAAGCTTAGGGACCGATGACCTCAGCAGTTTGATCCCATAGAACCCTACCACAAATTTCCAAATTTCCTTTGTTGGTCAAGAATAAGAGATTTTACACACAACGATAGAGCATGGTGGGACGCTGAGCTGCTGCTAGAAGAGGAAGAAGGGCTCAAATTTTCAGGTTTCCCGTGGCTTCCTTAAACCATTTCGGAAGAACTCGTGGATGTTTCCTTCTTGACGAGTGCTGCCGATATCTGTCGTCGTCATGGTTCCTTTGATTTTTGTAATCCATATATACAGGGCGAACATTAATAAAACCGAACAAACTACAGAGACGGATTCCTGACTGGAAATGGAGGAAAAAAGGTCCTATGATATGTGTCAGACTGTTAATTTCAGTATTTTCTGGGACCAAGCTGATGTCCTTTTTTTGTACGTCTTCATGGCGAGAATGCCGTGAACTCGCATATCCTCCAAGAAGACAAAAACCGTATTCACAGGGCTGTACGCAACACGTTCTTGATCCGACGAACACTCAGCTTAAATAAATCCCAGATCTTAGCCCCATACTAAATTTCTGGGACTATCTGGATAGCAGGAGAAAACAGCACACAACATCATGACGTATAGTATCTCTCCGGGATCTAGTCATAAATGAGTGGCTTCATCTGAATATGGCACACGTGATGAAAAGTGTAGGTTCTCTTTACGCTGAACTGAGGCCGTTGTCGTGGGCGGAGACGTTATTACAGTATTACAGGATACTGGATTTATGTCTCCTGGGGTAACTATTTTTTTGTTAGTTAGCTTAGTTCGCTCTTTGAACTCAATTCATGAAACATATTCGCAATTCCGAATATAGACAATCATCAGCTATATTCCAATATGCTACTCCAGATGGGTGTAAAATAAATATGTGCAACAGAAAATGCTGAAAGATAATATTAAGATTTGGCCCTGTCTGACTACCCCTTTAAGCAGATCTTAGGATCTCTTAATTGTGATATTACTTCCTCCTTCTTGCTCTTTAACATATAAATTACAACCGAAACATAAATGAATGATTAAGGGAACTAGTAACCACTAAATGATAAATGTTGTTTCTCCTTATACATTTACTGTAGATTAAAAACCCTTTTATATTACAGATGTTTATATTTCCTAACTAGTATTACTGATCAATTGCCCAAATCTGCCCCTTTTTATGGCTATGTGATCTAATATAAATAGCACGGGATGACTGACATTATCTACGTACCAAACACTAGAAGACACTACTTTCAAAGATGATCTACAGTGGTGTGCAACCTCAGGGGAAATAAAACTTACGTGGTCACAGCTGTTTAGCCTTATAGCTCTAATAAGACAAAGCAATAAGCAATATCGCCATATGTATGGCGTCTGGTGTGTTGGAGTGATGGTTTTCGTACACGTCTGCGACAATGGAAGAGCTTCAGCCACAAAATAAACTCTTTCAAACGCTAGGCTAGAAGGCGGTCCACTGACTAGTGTAATTAATACTCTCTTCTCCTCTCTGTGTTCTACAGACAAGAATCGCGAACTCCCAGCCACAAGGACGGAATTCAGATAGCGTCTCTACGTGACTATAGACAGAAAAAGTGCTCTCAATCACTGAATGCTGTGTACTCAACAACGACTGCCTACCCAGAGTCAAAGTCCAGAATCGTATAAGTTCGCAACAGTACAGTACCTGACCGTTCTAACTATAAAATCTCCTGAGAGCAAAGACAGCAAGTCCATCTGTACCAACCAAAGCTAATACTGACCGACCGTCAGCCGGCCGTTGTGGCCTAGCGGTTCTGGGCGCTTCAGTCTGGAACCGTGCGACCGCTACGGTCGCAGGTTCGAATCCTGCCTCGGCATGGATGTGTGTGATGTCCTTAGGTTAGTTAGGTTTAAGTAGTTCTAAGTTCTAGGGGACTGATGACCTCAGATGTTAAGTCCCATAGTGCTCAGAGCCATTTCAACCATTTTGAGCGACCGTCAAAGACGGGCACTCAAAACGGAAGACCTCTTTCTCTTCACCGCTGGCTTCCCAGCAAAGCTCGGCTACCGTCTCTCGTTACTGCAGAAAGTGAATCATATTCTAGAAACCACGGAATATTCTCCCTCTCTACAGATTCTTCCGAACCCCGACAAACCATATTTTAGTCCTTGTCGTCCAGTGCGGAAAGTTTGCGAGGAAATACCTATCCTCGTTAATTAGGAATACATACAATGGTACGCTTCTCAGAGAAAAAAATCCTCGGAAATAACCCATCCTATGTGATTTTCGAAGTAACGCTTCTTCGTTCCTCTCTGCTGCGTCAAAGATTTTCAGAGTTTCCGGAGTATTCTCCAGTTATCGTTTCGGCCCTGCTATGTAATACCGGCCAGCCGCCGCTGTATTGTGCTTCAGCGCTCAGGTGCCTCGACCGTCCGTCTTGGCACTTTCTATGTGAAGCAGGACCAACACACCTGTGCGGGTTTTTCCACGCTGGGATTGAGTTACGTCTGCCATTCATTTCCACTGGCGTTTCAACCTCTACTAGTATAGGCAATCATTCATTACGACGTTTAGACAATAAAGACACTCTGTCACCTTTCATATAGGGAATCATTCATTAAGCCGTTTTGATGAAAAAGACACTCCATCACCTCTCACGCAATAAGCGTTAACAACTATTTGCAAGGTGTACGTGACAACGCCAGTCTTCTTGAAGGATTCATATATACGATGTACAACCTATTAAATGATACCTAATTCCGGTTGTAAATCATGGCAAAGTATGTAGATGAGTGCTTGTAAGGTGAGAAGTTATAGCTCCTTACAAAATGTCCTTCGGAAATGCACGTGTGTTCGAACGAACATTGCATCATACTTCTGAATAAACCAGGCAGTGCAATATTCTATTATCCCCCGACAAAGTGCAAGCGACTTTAAATTAAAATGTCTCCCCCATATGGACAAATACATAATGTATGTACGAGTGCAGGTTGTAGATACATGGGGCTGGCCGTGAAGTGTGCTTGGACAGCCTAGAAGTTAGAAGACCGGTCGCGATAAGCGGGAAATCATTTTACAGCTGATATTTGCCCATGCATTTCATAACATGTCCGAAGGAACATTCCATCTTACATCTGAACAACACAGGAACTGCAATATCATATTATGGAACTAATGTATGTAATAGTGAAACCTGGTACCTTTAGTAACTGATGTGGCGTCTTGCTAGAACTCAAGCTTTTCAGATAATCTCTTACAAGGGGGACCACACGGAAATTGGATTTTTGTAATTCTTACTTTTGTAGTACACGAAGGTCAGAACTCAAATATGCACTTCGAAGCAACTCTCAAAAAATTCTCGAGAAAATCCACTTTGAAGTTTTCCAACTGTGTTTAGCATGCTAAAAAAACAAGATACACAAATTTTCGAATAGCGGTGTGGCTTTGCTGTAGCGTGCTCGCTCGCTATGGGGGCTGGGTTCGACTCCACAAAAATGGCTCAGAGCACTATGCGACTTAACTTATGAGATCATCAGTCGCCTAGAACTTAGAACTAATTAAATCTAACTAACCTAAGAACATCACACACGCCCATGTCCGAGACAGGATTCGAACCTGCGACCGTAGCGGTCGCTCGGCTCCAGACTGTAGCGCCTAGAACCGCACGGCCACTCCTGCCGGCTGTTCGATTCCGTATTTTTAAACAAAGGTGCATGTACTACGAGCATTTTCCTGAAGCGTAGAATACATAAAGCTCACGGGACTGGTAATCGCTAGGCTCGTCTCAGTTCACTTTTTTTTTCGTTCATTTCTAGTGCCTACGTGACCCAAATATAAAATTCGTAATTTATATTCTCATTATCAAATCTAATGGTCATTTTCATGAAAAATGTACGTCCTCTTATTTCTGATTATACACTGGCGGAAAAAATCACAACACCAAAAAATAATTAATGTAATGATATTTCGGAAACACACTCGTCTAGGGAACATACGATTAATATTGCGAGATCACTGGTTAATGCAAGCGCGAGGTAATCCAGCGAAAATGTCCTAACGGAAACGTTCGCCGTACGTCCCACATTAATTTCTGCGGTTATGTCGCGTAGCGTTGCTTGTCTGTTAGCTCTGATAACTCTACGAAAACGGCACTGCTCTCAGTCGTTAAGTGAACGACGACGGCAGTGTGTTGTCCGTGGTGAGAGGTAGCGCCTGAAATTTTGTATTCTCGGTACACTCTTGACAATGTGAATCTCGAAATACTGAATTCGCTAACAATTTCCAAAATGGAATGTCCCATGAGTCTAGCTCCAGCTACCACGCCACGTTCAAAGTCCGGTAATTCCCTCCTTGCGGTCATAATCATGTCGCACATCTTTTCGCATGAATCATGTGACTATGAATGACAGCGTCGCCAATACGCCACTAGTTTATACCTTGTGTGCCCGATACTACTGCTCTCCGTATACGTGCACATCGTTACGTCATGGCTTTTGTCACCTCCATGTATAAATATCCAACGAGGCCTTGTACAGGTGACTCCAACTTCAGAAGCTATTCTACCAATTCCGTGGTACAGCTGTGACGTTGTACCGCACGTAGTTTATTCTTGTGGTTTAGAAAAAAACTGCGCAGTTCCATTTTGATCTTAGAACGTCAGAACTACAGCAAAGTTGCACAAAAACCAGATGTTTGTCACCTTCCTACACACAAATACGAGGTAATTCAATTTGAAGTTATATCATCGTTGATGTATTACCATCAACAGAATACGGTAAACATCTTTCTTTCATATGTACAACAGAGATTTAACTAGAAATTTTTTGAACAGTGTCGCTAATAGTCTTTATGTGCTTTCGCCACGAATGTCTATTTCATTAAGTGCCAATACGTGGATGGGGACTTAAAACAAACCACTTCCCTACCACCATCCCTTTCTGATTTCTCCTTCAATTTTCTCTTCCTTCCTTTTTGAAGCACTCTTGTTCATTCAAGTGATTCATATCCTCTCTTTTCCCCTATCCATCTTCTGCATATTGTACTATGTGATAAAGTACTGAGGATTATATAACAGAAAGTGTATCCAGTAACTGAAACTAGGGAAGAGTTAAGAAAATTTGCCGTAAATCGTAAGGAATCAAACCACAAACACACTCTTCAAAACAACAATATTAAAAATTTTGTCTACAGCGTGAGAGGTTATAGGCTATTGATTGACGGTGTAACGACAATTCAGAAACAGAAACCAGAAACTAAATAAAAATTGGATACATAATAAGCACAAGAGTAAAATGATCACACCACACGATAGGAATTGACCTCTATTTAGTTACTTCCCCTATTAATATTTTAGCAAGATGAAGAAAGACAAGAAAGCAGAGAACCACAAAATAAATAATAAAAACGGATAAATCTTCAAAACCCAAGTTATACGGAATCTTTACCAAAATAGACGGAACAAACAAATATAAGTGAGGATATAGCAGAAGTATGGAATAATCTACAAACAGCACTTAAGCAGGGAACAATCAAAGAGGTAGCACTGGAGAACGAGCTTAGAACAAGAAAGAAAAATACTCAGTTTTGTCCGTTGACATTGAAAATGCAGTGAAACGCAAAAAAGAAAGCTAAGAAAGATATAATTTGTACAAGTTGTATAGATTAAATTCCGTATTTAGCAACTGTAATAAAAGTCTTGTTAAGATCAGACGCGTTTCGCTTTACTTTAAAACATCTTCAATGGTCAAGTTTTTTTGTTTGTTTGTTTATTCCATTATTCTGTATATTGTGTGCAAATGCAAATGCTCAACACATACACATGGAGGACGAAGAAGAACGGAAAAAAACCTGACCACTGAAGATGCTTTAAACTTAAGCGGAACGCGTCTGCTCTTAATAAAACTTTTATTAGAGTTGCTAAAGACGGCAACTAACCTATACAACTACTATATGTGCAACTGCAGAAAAAAGAGGCCAAAAACACAGAAGACAACATGTGTATAATTTGTACCTTTGAAATCCAACTGAAATGATTGGAAAGAATACAAAAAGTCTAAAAACAAAACAAAATCTATCTCAGCAAAAGTACAGCAAGATTCAAAGAACCGATTTTTAGGATCCATAATACGACGTCTACGGTCGGTAAACACGGGAATATAAAGTAACGGAAACACTGAAGAAAAACGCGAGAGAAAATGTTGCTATATCTTCATTCAACAAAGAGAACTGGATAGACCACCACTGAAAATTTTAGTTTTCATGGAGAAAAACCCACCTTGAAAAAGAAAACCTTTCAGAAGTTAGCACTTCGAATACTATAAGAAGAATTTAAAAAAATTAAAAAAGCACACGAAATATGAAGGAGAAGAACAGAATTATTTAAATGTGTAGAGATATTAGTTCATCAACGACTGTTAACCTATAAATGTGCTAGAAGAATCAGAAAATACCTAAAATAACATCATGAAGGAAAATTAATGTCTGGCAGATACAGACTAGTAACTACTTCCAATAAACTGAATGCAAGGACTGAAAATATTGCAGGCGTTTTAATTTCTGAGAAGCAGACTTGTTTTTGGAAAGGAAATTCATGTGTGGATGCCATCTTCACACTAAAAATGATAACTGAAGAAACTTAAGCACTGAACAGTGAAACAAATTTTTCATTTGCTGATTTTGAAGCCAAATAAGCAAATTTCTCTAGATGATTTGAGAGAGTATTTCATAAGAACTAAGATTTTCAAGTCAGGTTTTTACATTTGTCTACGACGAAACAGCAGTTTCTGTGAATGTAAGTGGAAAATCAACCGAACTAGTTCCAGCATTTTAAAAAAAATTTCCGTGCAGGAATTCCAGGATAAACCTTTCATTTCCATCGTCATCTCTCTTTCGTGATTCTCCATATTCCCTAGAAATTCCACACTTCTAATATACCATGCTACATTTCGTAGAAACGTGGCTCACCATTGTCATAATTTTTATACCAAAATATAGGCAATGGACTCGAAATGAAGGCGGACTTGCAATGAGGACGACAAAGCATATCTGTGTACAACGCTATTTCTTGATTACAGGAGAAAAATTGAATTAAATATATACTTTAATTGCGAAATATATAATTCATGGTGTAGTTACGAACTAAATAATTTCATATATACATCTGAAAGGCACACCATACATCTAGCTTTGAAATCACTACGTTTATCTGAGAATAATGAAACCAATAAATATTTTAAACCTACCTAACTAGCACACACGCAAAATTTACTTATTGATAACTCATCATCTAGGTTGTCTGTGCTTTTATGTACAAGCATTTGTTCCTAAAAGGTATTTACAAACAAAACTTTTTAAAAGGGGTCGAGACCATGTCGGCTGTATACTGTGCATGACAAACACTAATTAACTGCAACCATCTCCAGCTGCGTGTTCTTGTCAGTAATACACTTTTGTATTTAATCGTAGCGCTAAAATATGAAGAAAATAAATGGAAGTTCCAGATTTCGTTCTGCTTCCCTTGGGAGCCAATCACTTCAGACCAGCGTACCATGCTTCTGCAAGTACACAGTACTTAAGTTCACTCAGCAAGCCTTCTACAATGCACCAATGCCACATTTGCGAACATCACCACGTCGATGTACTAATTGAAACTAAATGTACACAATATCGCATTTAAATCAAACCTGTTCCTTGTTTTGTGACGACAGTCTTATGATAAATGATCACTTCTAACATTGCAAGCCCACATAACTCATGATGATGACCCACATAAGAAAGCTATTTGAGCAGATCGCTGATGCAAAACATATGAAATTCTATATGATGCCGTTTTCTACAACTTTTTATTTTTGTTACAATTGTTTTGTTAAAGATTTCTATAAAAATGTGAAATCAGTGTTTATATAACATGATTTAACAAAAATTAGGAGGTAGTGCTTTGAGGAAATATTTAACTTGCTGGAAAATGAACACAAAACTTTCTGCATGCGAAGCACACTCTCAACTACTTTTACTATGCTTTATCTTATTATTCAGAACAAGCAGTTTTTTTGGTTTTCCTGAGTCAGTTAAGAAAAATACCGATGCTGCTGACTTTTTTTGTTTCCTTGCTCCATCTCCGATTACATTTTAGACCAACGCCAGAATGATAACAGGAATCTTAAATTGAACTGCCGGTTCTGAACTGTTCCCAAACTGCTGTATGATACAGTTCTACAACTACATATAATTATCACCACTGTAAGAACTAGGTCTAATATATATTATATAGTAATTCCAAATACACATGGAAATAATAGCTTATCTAAGCATTACTTTTGGTACGTCTTTCTAATACTACTTACTGCCAGAAAACGAGAAAAAATATTTTGTCATTGGACCCTAAGTCTACACACTATTTAATCTAACTTAAACTAACTTACGCTACGGACAACACTAACACCCATGCCCGAGGGAGGACTCGAACCTCCGACAGGGGGAGCCGCACGGACCGTGACAAGGCGCCCCAGACCGCGTGGCTTGAAGAGATGTGCGCAGGATACAAAGACATAACTGAATTTGTCAAATCAAAAGAAATACCGAAGACCAAAAGAACGAAAAAGAAGATAAAGTGACGTCTGCAGTAGGAAATGCTAACGGAACAGATGCTCACGATGTTACCGAGATTAATTAATGCAACGAACGCGAAACTCAATGCTGAAATCGCATTCGTTTAGAAGTATTAATAGCCCCAGGAATAACGTCTCTCCTACATTCATCTATGGTGAACATGTACGTAAGATATACTTACACTCATTTCTAAGAAACTTAACGACAGGATGATTTCAAGCGAGATGATTATGTAAGCCCCTCCGGAAATCTGTTTGCGTTGTTTCCCAGAACACTACGATCAGCAAGTGAAGTGACTCAGTGGTTGAGGTCCTTGGTCGTATCTCAAACACACAGCGTTCAAATGTTATATTCTATTTAACGTTTTATGTGGTTTCCAGAGCCGTTTTACACAGATACTGGATAGCACATTCAGGTAACTAATAGTTATTTTCTTCGTTCGTCCTTGTCCTACAAACCTAGCACTCCGTCTATGTGACCTCGATTCGATGTGGCTTTAGACCATAACAAAAAGCGCAGCGCTTTCAAAGGTGTATGCACGTTAACATTCATTTCTAAAATTAAGGCTCCCCCCGTCGGAAGTTCGAGTCCTTCCTCGGGCATGAGTGTGTGTGTTGCCCTTAGCGTTAGTTTTACATTAAGTAGTGTGTAAGTCTAGGGACCGGTGCCCTCAGCAGTTTGGTTCCACAGAAGCTTTCCAGAAATTTCCAAAATATTCCTAAAATTAAGTGTGGTACATTTTCTGTGTGTTTAGTACAGACAGATTGCATAGTATTTTCAACAAATGGTTGCAAGTCATTTATTCCTCATTGAATCTGGACCTCTGCCACTTACGGATTCCACTTGTAGTACTAATGAAGACTGTATGATGCTCCATGTCCTTTCGAAAGTTCACACCTAGGTTTTGTGGCGCAGTAGTTAGCACATTGACTCGCACGCCGGAGTACGATGGTTAAAATCCCTGTTTTCCATGGTTTTCCTAAATCGCTTAAATAAAATAGCTGTGTGGTTCTTTTGAAACGGATACAGTCGATTCCTTTCCCTTCTTTCCTGAATCCGAGTTAGTGCTGCTTCTCTAATGGATTTATTCCTCCCGTCTCTCGCGTGTCGCCATTGCCTTCGCCGAACACCCTTTTTTTTTACAGAAATCGACCTTTGCACAATCGATCTATCCTCCGCTTATAGATGCAGGAGATCTACATATGTATACGAACTCCACCGGGTACTTAGATATACGTGAAAGATAAATTGCCTGGCCTACATATTTTATACGAAAAACACACAACGTTATCGAGGCTATCAGAAAACCTGCTGGATGACTTTCACAGACTTGGTCTTTGGAGCATGGAATGGTTATCTCTGCCAGTCCACGGCAGTCGCTCCACGGCGGTCGCTTTAAAGGGAATGGGAAGCAACCTGTCTGGCCTTCAGTCAGACAGTGTGAAGGGCAACAGTAGAGCGATGTATGTGAAGCATCTACATCTACTCTACATCCATACTCCGCAAGCCACCTGACCGTGTGTGGCGGAGGGTACCTTGAGTACCTCTATCGGTTCTCCCTTCTATTCCAGTCTCGTATTGTTCGTGGAAAGAAGGATTGTTGGTATGCTTCTGTGTGGGCTCTAATCTCTCTGATTTTATCCTCATGGTCTCTTCGCGAGATATATGTAGGAGGGAGCAATATACTGCTTGACTCTTCGGTGAAGGTATGTTCTCGAAACTTTAAGAAAAGACCGTACCAAGCTACTGAGCGTCTCTCCTGCAGAGTCTTCCACTGGAGTTTATCTATCATCTCCGTAACGCTTTCGCGATTACTAAATGATCCTCTAACGAAGCGCGCTGCTCTCCGTTGGATCTTCTCTATCTCTTCTATCAACCCTATCTGGTACGGATCCCACACTGCTGAGCAGTATTCAAGCAGTGGGCGAACAAGCGTACTGTAACCTATTTCCTTTGTTTTCGAATTGCATTTCCTTAGGATTCTTCCAATGAATCTCAGTCTGGCATCTGCTTTACCGACGATTAACTTAATATGATCATTCCATTTTAAATCACTCCTAATGCGTACTCCCAGATAATTTATGGAATTAACTGCTTCCAGTTGCTGACCTGCTATTTTGTAGCTAAATGATAAGGGATCTTTCTTTCTATGTATTCGCAGCACTTTACACTTGTCTACATTGACACTGAATTGCCATTCCCTGCACCATGCATCAATTCGCTGCAGATCCTCCTGCATTTCAGTACAATTTTCCATCGTTACAACCTCTCGATACACCACAGCATCATCTGCAAAAAGCCTCAGTGAACTTCCGATGTCATCCACAAGGTCATTTATGTATATTGTGAATAGCAACGGTCCTAAGACACTCCCCTGCGGCACACCTGAAATCACTCTTACTTCGGAAGACTTCTCTCCATTGAGAATGACATGCTGCTTTCTGTTATCTAGGAACTCTTCAATCCAATCACACAATTGGTCTGATAGTCCATATGCCCTTGCTTTGTTCATTAAGCGACTGTGGGGAACTGTATCGAAAGCTTTGCGGAAGTCAAGAAACACGGCATCTACCTGTGAACCTGTGTCTATGGCCCTCTGAGTCTCGTGGACGAATAGCGTGAGCTGGGTTTCACACGACCGTCTTTTTCGAAACCCATGCTGATTCCTACAGAGTAGATTTCTAGTCTCCAGAAAAGTCATTATACTCGAACATATCTTTGCAGGCGCTCAGTATTATTTAGGACAGCCTACAAATTAATTTCATCAGTGTCGAAAATACGAACACCTGCGACGGGTAGTCATACAACTTAAATTATCAGGTCTCCAAAAATAAAATTACGTAATCACGTTTTGGTTTCTTTGAAGGTACATTTCTATAGTACTGGTACACATAGAAATCTCCGCGCCACAATAACTTAGCACGCTACTAGAGAAGCCAAAGCAAAATCGCACAGTCCACTGATAAATGGAGCGTCATACGGATGTAGGTTTTTCGCCTTTTACCTGCCGTGATAGGCGTGTTAAAGCGCTTCTTCCGGAACAGACAGGTGCGCTGACGGTGTACCAACCAGCTTGGATGTGGTTTTAGGTGGTTTTCCACATCCCACTAGGTGAATAACGGTCTGGTACCCAAGTCCCACTTCAATTACGCGATTCGGAAACGTTTCGAAAATTTTCTCTCACTTAACACATGTGTAACACTAGATGTAGACTGTTGCGGTACACACATTTTGTCCCGGAGTGGAAAGAGGTGGTGCCAAGAACAGCAACCATGCCAATTAGCTTGGTACATAAGCTTGTAGCGGTTTTGTTTTGCATGTTGGTATTCCGTTTGCTGTGGGGTTTATTTGTAATTCACTGTTGCTATTTGAGATTACATATTGTCACTTTGTCATTTGGAGAAAGTGAGTGGCACCGTAGACGCTGGAAAATGGAGTGCCAAGTGGAGAAATCGGAACGTGTCCAACATATTCTTCTATTTGAGTGTAGTAGAAGGGTGGCAGCAGTGGAAGTAGCCAAAAACATTTGCGCAGTGCGTGGGAGTTCTACACAGTTATAACTTTGGCGGTGATGAAATGTGTGGTACCAGTGATAGAAGAGTTAGGAGTGGAAGCAACATTGCTGTTGCTACAAAATACGCTTATTTTCTGTTTGAACGCGCTTCGTGCAATGTTGTACATCGACAGATCAAATCTCGTCGTTACGGAGTAACCAGTCGTTATAGAACTATCAGTTCACTGTTATATACTCACAGGGAACCTTTTGAGTCCGAGGTCGCAAAATGTTAATGATGTTTACGACATTCGACGCCCCATGCACTGTCTGTGATGCAAGTGGAACATTGACTGCTAATGGTAACAGGGGGAGCGACTGGAGGCATCCAATGGTGAGCGCACCATGAGGCTACGAAGAGTATTTGAACTGCTTAGTGCCGCGCGGGGTAGCCGCGCGGTCTATGGCGCCTTGCCACGGTTCACGCGGCTGCCCCCGTCGGAGGTTCAAGTCCTCCCTCGAGCGTGGATGTGTGTTTGTTGTCCATAGCGTAAGTTAGTTTAAGTTTGATTAAGTAGTACGTAGGCTTAGGGACCGATGACCTCAGCAGTTTGCTCCCATAAGACCTTACCACAAATTTACAACTTGAACTGCTTAGTGATGAGTAACTCCATACAGTGCTAGTGGTGTTGTTGCAGAGCAGAGCAATGGCTACGATGAAAAAAGCAAACGTTGCATTATATCTACAGCATCAGTTGCCGAGGTTGACATTCTGTCAGAAAGGAACCCAAGGAATGTCACAGAGTTAGGAAGAGAAAGAAGTGGCAGAGAAAGAAGTAGCGCTTCTGCAAGATCAGTCAGTGGAGTATGTGATGTACACGCTCGAATGTGTGAAAACAATGATGACGATAGGTGCTTAACAAGGAAAGTGATACTGAAACAGATGTCGAGCCATGTAGTTCATTATCCTTGTAGGATAGGAAGCCACAAATACCGTCTCTAGTGAAACCTAGTAAAGAACAATCTTTGTCTGAGGACAAGGGACGAAACGTAATTACGTACATGGAAGATTATCCGCAGTGTAGTAACAGAACAATTATGAACAGATCTCGAATACGTCCGCACCAATATGACCATGTAGTGCATAAGAAAAACTACAGATATTCAAAGGGAGGACAAGACGCACTTGTTAAAAAATCTGGTTTTTGCTTGTTTTAAAGACGCTCGATACAATTTACAGAATGTGCGTGTTAGTAGTGACCGATTACATTATGTGCATTAAATTGTGCGCGACATAGATTACAGTGATTTAGAAGGAAGCAGTTGATGGTTGCACAGCGTCAAACATTGCTGCAGAATTGAAAGACTTAAGGTAACGAAATTTCAAACCAAGCGTCAAATTTACGATGCACAGAAAACTGCGGAATCGGCTCGAAAAATTGTAGACTGAACACACAAACTTATCCCAACGTACAGTTAGAAATTTGTTTCCAACTCCGACCAATCGGGATTAGAAGAGGAAAAGCATATGAAAGGGACCGTGGAAGTTAGGAGTATAAAGAGAGTTGTGTGCACATCAGCTAACAGCTTTGCCTTAACGCATCCGTATACAGTTATGCCGACTGTTAATCTGGGCGCTGAACTGGCTGGTTGCTTGGCTGCGAGAAGTCGGAGGTGCTCTGACCCCCACGATTGTTTCCTGTGTGCGTGATATTACAGGGGCAGTAGGGAATATTTACGTCACAGCACTTAGGAGTGGGAAAATGGGCATAAGAGAATTAAAACAGTGGTATGAGTACTGATTTTGGCCAGTAGTCGGTCAAAATAACTTTCTTTGGCTTAATTTCTGGTCTGCGTATAAAAATCATACTCCTTTAGAATAAACTATTCCTCCTGAAAAGTGTGCGACATTGCAATTCATTCCATCAGGAATCACTGGAAAAATTCAGTCCATGGATGCTTTTTTTTCGTGTCAATAAAACATATTATCACCCTATCTGCAGCTACGCCTTAAAGGATAGCCAGTTTCACAATATGCTCAACGACAAAATGTTTCTCATTCGGTTGCATGCCATCACATTCCATCAGTTCTCATCGCGCCGTTACACCAATATCATTCCATATGCATTCTTTAAAAGTGCACAGCCTGGTACCCGTGGTGTAGGGGTAGCGTCTTTCGTTATTAATCACAAAGTCCACGGACCCGGGTGCGAATCCCGCAACTACTTAAATTTTGGTTAATAATCAGCACTGGCGGCCGAACACTTCCGGCATAAAAAGTCACCCTCGTTCTGTCAACGGCCTTGCCAAAGAGGGCGGAGGAGCAAACAGAGGTTCAGGGTACTCTCTTCTCCTAGGGTTGGGGAAACCGCCCCTAAAGGCAGAACATCAGCACTGATCAACGGCATGAGGGTGCAGAAGGCAATGGAAACTACTCCATTAAATACATGTAATGTGTATCCACAGGACTTGTGGCCTGTAATTGAAAAGTGTCACGATGATCTCTCCATTGGCAAAATATTCCGAAATAGTCCCCCATTCGGGTCTCCGGGAGGGGACTGCCAAGTGAGAGGTGATCATGAGAAAAAGACTGAATAATCAATGAAAGGATAACGTTCTACGAATCGGGGCGTGGAACGTCAGAAACTTGAACGTGGAAGGGAAGCTATAAAATCTGAAAAGGGAAATGCAAAGGCTAATGGTTCAAATGGCTCTGAGCACTATGGGACTTAACATCTGAGGTCATCAGTCCCCTACAACTTAGAACTACTTAAACCTAACTAACCTAAGGACATCACACACATCCATGCCCGAGGCAGGATTCGAACCTGCGACTGTAGCGGTCGCGCGGTTCCAGACTGAAGCGCCTAGAACCGCTCGGCCACACAGGCCGGCGGGAAATGCAAAGGCTCAACCTAGATATAGTAACGGTCAGTGAAGTGAAATGGAAAGAAGACAAGGATTTCTGGTCAGATCAGTATAGCAGCAGAGGGTTGCGTTGGGTTGTTTTGGAGGAAGACACCAAACTGTTAGGTCATCAGTCTCATCGGATGAGGGAAAGACGGAGAAGGATATCGACCGTGCCCTTTCAAAGGAACCATTCCGGCATTTGCCAAGAGTGATTTAGGAAAATCACGGGAAATCTAAATCAAGATGGCCGGACGCGGGATTGAACCATCGTCCTCCCGAATGCAAGTCCAGTGTGCTAACCACTGCTCCACCTCGCTCGGTAACAGCACCAGAAAATGGTGTAACGGGAGTAGGATTCGTTATGAATAGGAAGGTGGGGCAGAGTGTGTGTTACTGTGAACAGTTCAGTGATAGGATTGTTCTTTCAGAAGCGGCAGCAAACCAACACCGACAACGATAGTTCAGGTATATTTGCCAACATCGAAAGCTGAAGATTAAGAGATAGAGAAAATCTATGAGGATACTGAGAGGGTAATACAGTATGTAAAGGGAAACGATAATCTAATAGTCATGGGAGACTGGAACGTAGTTGTAGGGGAAGGCGTAGAAGAAAGGGTTGCAGGAGAGTATGGGGTCCGGACAAGGGGTGAGAGAGGAGAAAGACTAATTGAGTTCTGTAATAAGTTTCAGCTAGTAATAGCGCATACTCTGTTCAAGAGTCACAAACAGAGGAGGTACACTTGGAAACAGCCGAGTGATACGGGAAGATTTCAGTTAGATTACATCATGGTGAGACAGAGATTCCGAAATCAGATACTGGATTGTAAGGCGTACCCAGGATCAGATATAGACTCAGATCACAATATAGTAGTGTTGAAGAGTAGGCTGAAGTTTAAGACATTAGTCAGGAAGAATCAATACGCAAGAAGTGGGATACGGTAGTACTAATTGACGAGATACGCTTGAAGTTCTCTAAGGCTATAGATACAGCAATGTGGATTAACTCAGTGGGCAGTACAGTTGAAGAGGAAAGGACATCTCTAAAAAGGGCAATCAGAGAAGGTGGAAAGAAAAACATAGGTGCAAAGAAGGTAACTGCGTAGAAACCATGGGTACCCTTTTCATTTGATCGATGAAAAGAGGAAGTACAAAAATGTTCCAGGAAACTCAGGATCACAGAGGTACAAGTCGCTGAGGAATGAAATAAATAGGACCTGTAGGGAAGCTAAGACGAAATGGCTGCAGGAAAAATGTGAAGAAATCGAAAATGATATGATTGTCGGAAGGACAGACTCAGCATACAGGAATTTCAAAACAATCTTCGGTGACATTAAAAGCGAGGTTGGTAACATTAAGAGCGTAGCGGGAATTCCACTGCTAAATGCAGAGGAGAGAGCGAGTAGGTGGAAAGCCTCTACGAAGGAAAGAAATTGTATGACGTGATAGAAGAGGAAACAGGAGTCGTTTTAGAATCAGATTTTAAAAAAGCCTTGGAGGACTTAAGATCAAATAAAGCAGAAGGGATGGATAACATTCCATCAGAATTTCTAAAAGCATTAGGGTAAGTGGCAACAAAACGACTATTCACGTTGGTGTGTAGAATGTATGAGTCTAGCTACATACCATCTGACTTTCGGAAAAATATCGTCCACACAATTCCGGAGACTGAAGGGCTGTCAAGTGCGAGAATTAGCGCACAATCAGCTTAACAGCTAATGCATCCAAGTAGCTGACAAGAATATTATACAGAAGAATGGAATAGATAATTGATGATGTGCTAGATGATGATGAGTTTGGCTTTAGGAAAGGTAAAGGCACCAGAGAGACAATTCAGACGTTGCGGTTGATAATGGAAGCAAGACTAAAGAAAAATCAAGACACATTCATAGGATTTGTCGACCTGGAAAAAGCGTTCGACAATGTAAAATGCTGCAAGATGTTCCAAATTCTGAGAAAAATAGGCGTAAGTTGTAGGGAGAGACGGGTAATATATAATATTTACAAGAGCAAAGAGGGCATAATAAGAATGAACGACCAAGAACGAAGTGCTCTGATTAAGAAGGGTGTAAGGCAGGGATGTAGTCTTTCCCCCCAATTGTTCAATATGTTCATCGGAGAAGCAATGATGGAAATAAAAGGAAGGTTCAAGAGTGGAATTAAAATTCGAGGTGAAAGGATGTCAGTGATACGATTCGCTGACGACATTGCTATCCTGAGTGAAAGTGAAGAAGAATTACATGATCTTCTGAACGGAATGAACAATCTAATGAGTACAGAATATGGATTGAGAGTAAATTGAAGAAATACGAAAGTAATAAGAAGTAACAGAAATGAGAACAGCAAGAAAATTCAGGATTTATGGTCAGGGAGTAGATGAAATTAAGAAATTCTGCTGCCTAGGCACTAAAATAACCAATGACGGACTTAGCAAGGAGGACATCAAAAGCGGACTAGCAATCGCGCATTCCTGGCCAAGAGAAGTCTACTAGTATCCAAAATAAGCCTTAATTTGAGGAAAAAATTTCTGAGAATGTACGTCTTGAGCACAGCATTGCACGGTAGTGAAACATAGACTGTGGGAAAACCGGAACAGAAGAGAATCGAAGCATTTGAGATGTGGTGCTACAGACTGATGTTGAAAATTAGGTGAACTGATAAGGTAAGGAATGAGGAGGTTCTGCGCAGAATCGGAGAGGAAAGCAATGTGTGGTAAACTCTGATAAGGAGAAGGGACAGGATGATAGGACATCTGTTAAGACATGAGGGAATGAATTACATGGTACTAGAGGGAGCTGTAGAGTGCAAAAACAGTAGAGGAAGACAGAGATTGGAATACATCGAGCAAATAATTGAGGACGTAGGTTGCAAGTGCTAGTCTAAGATGAAGAGGTTGGCACAGTAGAGGAATTAGTGGTGGACTGCATTAAATCAGTCAGAAGACTGATGACCCCCCCCCTCCCCCTCCCAAAAAAGTGTGCGTACCTAGCTGAACGTCATGCATGGTTTGTACCTCCCAAAGAGTTCGCCTTCGATCTTGATGGTGCTAACGTTTGTGATAATTTTACATTCGGTGATCATGGTGCAAGTTAATGATTTGTTTTGAACATTTCTTGAATGTCGACGATGTACATTTCCTGAAGTTTGATGTTCATAGAAGTTTGGTATCTTCAACTCCTGGACATTCATTTTCTTTGCCCTCCTGATGCACATGGTGAGTCATTGGTAGCTAATACTTTTTCCTATCGTAATTGTTAACACTTTCAAATGAGCCTTACTAGAGGCTGAACTTAGAACCTCGTACTCAAAGGGCTAGTTGTTAGTGATCATATGAATCAAAAGACTGAGAAGCTGCATAATCATGTGGTCCAAAGGAAGGTTAAACAATGTTGTCAGTAAAGATTCAACGGCATTTAAGATATACAGGGTGGTTTTTTCCGCCGTGTACAAACTCTAGGGATTGATCGATGAGAGGACACGGAACAAAAAAGGTCTTATGAACTTCTGTCCGTAAATGCATGGTTTCTATGCTATAGACCATTTATTCAATCATACATTCTTACAGAGACTGCGGTCTAATATGTGCTGTATACATGGTTTCCTCCTAGAGGGTGGTAGTGTTCTTATACGTAATGCCTTAGCGTCCTCTTCTGCCTAACTAAATGGTAATGTTGTGTCTGATTCACTTCTCTTCTGACTCACCTTATAGGTATGATATAGCGTTGTACACAATGGTTCCGTATTCTAATCGACAGCTTGCCGACATGGTGTTTGCTCACGGAAATGCAGATGGCAACGGGCGGCGGACAGCAAGGTTGTATCAGGAGACCGATCTCCGCCGACAATAACCACAGCATTCAATGTTTGCAACAATGTTTCGCCGTTTGTCTGGCACAGGTGGTTTCAGGAAGCAGGAAAGCACAAAGGACGTAAACGAAGAATTCGGACACCAGACTCAGGCAGTTGGCCCGTCAGTACGAGGTAAGCCAGACGACCGCGTGGAACATCCTCCATGACAATTGTTACTACCTCTATCACTTATAGCTGTGCAGGGCTTACAAGCAACAGACGTCCCACATCTGGAGCATTTTGTCACTGGTTCTTCACCAGGCAATCACAATTGCGGGATTTATGTCATCCATCCTATTCACAGACTAGGCTATCCTTACGTGGATTGTTATCTTCAACTCTCGCCTGTAGGATAGTATGAAGAAGCCTCATAGTATGGTGACAGCAAATCATCAGCATCGGTGCAGCCGGAATGCCTGGGCTGGGATAATTGGCGGCCGTATTTTGGGACTAGTAGTCCTTCCACATCGCTTAACAGCCCGGAACTATCGGCGGGTGACTTTGCCTTCGCCACTGGAAGAAGTACCATTAATAATTCGAAGGGTTATGTGACTGCCACGTGATGGTCCTCCAGTCCACTTCGCCATTAACTTCTGAACGCATCTCAATCGTGCCTTCCCTGGTCGATGGATCGGACGAGAAATCTAGTTGCACAGCCTGCTCGTTCATCAGTATCTCAACCTGTGCGATCTCTGGTTATGGGGCCATCTCAAAAGTATCGTGTATGCAGAGCCCATTCCAGATGTGGAGGCACTGGAGCATCGTATTCACGCTGCCTTTGACACTGATCGGATGCTCCTTGGCTGAAGTGAACATGTCAGACAGAACATGCTGTGGCGCATACACCCATGCGTTGAGGCACAGGGAAACCATTTTCAACAAATGCTGTAAATGCGGCCGCATGTTACAGCGCGTT
This sequence comes from Schistocerca piceifrons, assembly GCF_021461385.2. Classification (NCBI taxonomy): domain Eukaryota; kingdom Metazoa; phylum Arthropoda; class Insecta; order Orthoptera; family Acrididae; genus Schistocerca; species Schistocerca piceifrons. The sequence goes on along the minus strand of NC_060138.1, from coordinate 448,463,412 downwards.
TTACATCGCAGTCTCTGTAACAACATATGACTGAATAAATGGTCTCTAGCATGGAAAACATGCGTTTCCGGACAAGTTCATTAGGCCTTTCTTGTTCCGTATCGTCTCATCGATTAGTACCAAAAGATTGTACACGGTGGAATTCAGGTCTCGGAAATTGACGTAGGGCCGGGAGAGCGGTGTGTGACCACATGCACCTCCATATCCGCATCCTGTCACTGTTTCTTCACCAGGCAATCACAATTTCGGTATTTGTGTCATCCATACTATTCACAGACTAGACTATCCATACGTGGATTGTTATCTTCAATTCTCATCTATGGGATAGTATGAAGAAGCCTCATGGTATGGTGACAGCGAATTATCAGCATCGGTGCAGCCGGAATGTCTGGGCCGGGTTAAATGGCGACCATATTTTGGGACCAGTCGTCTGAGGATGACACGGCGGCCCTTCGGTACTGTTGGGCCTTCATGGCCTGTGCGGGAGGAGTTTAGTTTTAGTACACGGTGGAATTACTCTGTATGATATATCGATTAAAAGTCAAATTTTTGAGGATCCGTGAAAACGGTTAATATTATTTTCGTGTAGCATTCTCGTCCGTCCGTCTGTGCATGCAAATAGGATTGGCAATCTAAAATAGCGCTATTAATGCTGCGTTAAAAACACTGTTAACACAATTTAGAAGTAAAACGTCTTTATTAAAGTGTTGTAGTCAATGTTTAAATAATTAAAACAATTTCATTTTTACGTGTTTTTACCCGAAGATGGGTGAAAACTTACGTGAGGAGGATGGTGAGTGGGGGAAGGGGGAGGGGGGAGGTACCACCACATCTTACCAAATCTCATCAGAAGCGGAGGTTGAGCCCAAATTAAAATAAATACATACTTAAAGGACGTCCCCAAACATCAAGAAATGTTTCATGAGAGCAGGAATCGGACAAAAGGGCCTGTGACCACCTTGCCCCCTTCACACACACACACACACACACACACACACACACACACACACACACACACACACACAAAGAGGAGGAGACTAGTACAGTAGCCTACAGTCTGCGTCATAGCAGTATCTAGAGTCCTTACGTAGCAGCCCGTCGGGTTCTAGACACGGAAAGCCGTTGCATAAGCGTGATACGTTGTGAACGTTTTTGCGAACGAGTGCCTCGGCGACCGAGGTCAGCGGAGACCTGCTGCTGGTGCTTGCTGGAAGGCTTCCAGCAGCGCTACGTGACGCCGCGCAGAGGCTGACGGCTGGGTGAAGTCATCAGCGGCTGGCTGTAGCGTCCGGGCGCGCGCCTCCATGGCGGTTGGTGAACAGCTCGAGGGCCGCCTGAAACTCTTCACTGCAGTCGCCGCTTCTTCCGCCCCTTCTGTGTAGTAGGGAACCACGAGGCACCACCAAGACGGCATGCAACAATTATCAAACTGACATCAAGTACACTACACGCTTGGCTAAGCAAATGATCAGCAGTTTAGTGAAAACGGTGGTTGAAGTAACATCGTAGACACTGAGCTGACAAAAGGTCGTGGGATACTTCCTAAGGTCGTGTCGCACTTCCTTCTGCCAGCTGTAGTGCAGCAACTCGACGTGATATGGCTTCAACAAGTTGTTGGAAGTCCCCTGCAGAAATATTGAGCGATGCTGCCTCTCTATAGCGGTCCATAGTTCCGAAAGTGTTGATGATGCTGCATTTTGTGCATGATCTGACTTCCCGATTACGTCCCTTAAACGTACGACGGGATTCACGTCTGGCGGTCTGGATGGCCAATTCATTCGCTCGAATCGTCCAAGCAGTCGCAAATAATGGTCGTCCAGTGACGTGGCGCAACCTTGTTTGGGCACATGCAGGGCATGAAGGGCCGCAAATGGTCTCCAGGTAGCCGAATATAACCACTTACAGTCAACGATCGGATCAGTGTGATCGGAAGACCCAGCCTATTCCCTGTAAACACAGCCCATTCCGTTATGTAGCTACTGCCAGCTTGCACAGTGCTTTGCTGCCAAAATGGGTGCGTGGCAGCGTGTGGGCTGCGCCACACACTACCATCAGCTCTTATCAGCTGAAATCGAGACTCATCCGAACAGGCCACGCCTTTCCTGCCGTCTAGAGTCCAACAGATGTGATCGTGAGCCCAGGAGAGGAGCTGCTGGCGATGTCGTTCTGTTGGCGAAGGTACTCGCGTCTGCCGTCTGCTGCCATAGCCATTAGCGCCAAATTTCGCCGCACTGTCCCAGCGGATATTTCATGCAGTTTGTAGTTGCTGGGCCTCTACGTAAGCTCTCGGTCGTTAAGTAAAGGCCGACGGGCATTGCGTTGTCCGTGGTGAGAGGTAATGCCTGAAATTGTAATGGCTGCAATTCGGAATTCTCTTCACTCTTGACACTCTGAATATGGGAATACTCAATTCCTCAATGATTTCTTGCTCCAATTACTATTCCCCATTCACAGTCTGCAGCGTCAATCACGTCGGAAACCTTTTCACATGAATCACCGGAGTACAAATGACAAATCTGCCAAAGAACTGCTCTTGTCTACCTTGTGTACGTGATACTAGCTATCTTTGTATGTGTATATCGGTATCCCATGATTTTTGTCATCGCAGTGTGCGGTCTACATTGGGTGTAAGAAACTAGGAATACAAAACAGTATGTTTAAAGGACATAAAAAGAAACACTTGTTATATGTGACAGAAATTTCACAGATGCTCTACTTCGCTGCTAGTGGTCCTTGAACGTTTTTGACATTAGTGAAGTTCAGGTGGTGTTCAAACTATAGTGTAATGACTATTATTGTAGAGATGCTGCTGAAAATGTCATAAGTTTTGTGCACAGTTGGTGTCTGCGTCCTACTGACTGTCTCGCTCAAGACAAGCAGGTGAAACTTCCTGACAGATTAAAACTGTGTACCAGACCGAGACTCGAACTCGGGACCGTTGCCTTTCGCGGGCAAGTGCTCTACCAACTGAGCTACCCAAGCACGTCTCACGCCCCGTCCTCACGGCTTCAGCTCTCATTCAAGACAAGCAGGTGTTTCACGAACTGATCCGCTGTAGTACAACAGACGCTTCATCACTCCCAACGGAAAGAATGTGTTGGAGTGAGGTCGAGAGATCGTGATGGCCACGGTGCAGGCTCAGTCCTACTAATCCAACAATTGAAGAAAGCATTGCCTAAATGTTAGATGACATCAAAGGCAAATTGTGGTGTGATCACGTAATATGTTGTTGTGGTCTTCAGACCTGAGACTGGTTTGATGCAGCTCACCATGCTAATCTATCCTGTGCAAGCTTCTTCATCTCCCAGTACCTACTGCAACCTACATCCTTCTGAATCTGCTTAGTGTATTCATCTCTTGGTCTCCCTCTACATTTTTACCCTCCACGCTGCCCTCCAATACTAAACTCGTGATCCCTTGATGCCTCAGAACATGTCCTACCAACCGATCCCTTCTTCTAGTCAAGTTGTGCCACAAAACCTCTTCTCCCCAATTCTATTCAATACCACCTCATTAGTTACGTGATGTACCCACCTAATCTTCAACATTCTTCTGTAGCACCACATTTCGAAAGCTTCTATTCTCTTCTTGTCCAAACTATTTATTGTCCATGTTTCACTTCCATACATGGCTACACTCCATACAAATACTTACAGAAACGACTTCCTGACACTTAAATCTATACTCGATGTTAATTAATTTCTCTTTTTCAGAAACGCTTTCCTTGCCATTGCCAGTCTACATTTTGTATCCTCTCTACTTCGATCATCAGTTATTTTGCTCCCCAAATAGCAAAACTCCTTTACTACTTTAAGTGTCTCATTTCCTAATCTAATTCCCTCAGCATCACCCGACTTAGTTCGACTACATTCCATTATCCTCGTTTTGCTTTTGTTGATGTTCATCGTGTATCCTCCTTTCAAGGCACTGTGCATTCCGTTCAACTGCTCTTCCAAGTCATTTGCTGTCTCTGACAGAATTACAATGTTATCGGCGAACCTCAAAGTTTTTATTTCTCCTCCCTGGTTATACTTACTCCAAATTTTTCTTTTGTTTCCTTTACTGCTTGCTCAATATACAGATTGAATAACATCGGGGACAGGCTACAACCCTGTCTCACTCCCTTCCCAACCACTGCTTCCCTTTCATGCCCCTCGACTCTTTTAACTGCCATCTGGTTTCTGTACAAATTGTAAATAGCCTTTCGCTCCCTGTATTTTACCCCTGCCACCTTTAGAATTTGAAAGAGAGTATTCCAGTCAACATTGGCAAAAGCTTTCTCTAAGTCTACAAATGCTAGAAACGTAGGTTTGCCTTTCCTTAATCTTTCTTCTAAGATAAGTCGTAAAGTCAGTATTGCCTCACGTGTTCCAACTTTTCTACGGAATCCAAACTGATCTTCCCCGAGTTGGGCTTCTACTAGTTTTTCCATACGTCTGTAAAGAATTCGCGTTAGTATTTTGCAGCTGTGACTTATTAATCTAATCGGCAATTTGCACATCTGTCAACACCTGCTTTCTTTGGGATTGGAATTATTATATTCTTCTTGAAGTCTGAGGGTATTTCACCTGTCTCGTATATCTTGCTCACCAGATGGAAGAGTTTTGTCAGGACTGGCTTTCCCAAGGCTGTCAGTAGTTCTAATGGAATGTTGTCTACTCCCGGGGCCTTGTTTCGACTCAGGTCTTTCAGTGCTCTGTCAAACTCTTCATGCAGTACCGTATCTCCCATTTCATCTTCATCTGCATCCTCTTCCATTTCCATAATATTGCCCTCCAGTACATCGCCCTTGTATAGACCCTCTATATACTCCTTCCACCTTTCTGCTTTCCCCTCTTTGCTTAGAACTGGGTTTCCTTCTGACCTCTTGATATTCATACAAGTGGCCCTCTTTTCTCCAAAGGACTCTTAATTTTCCTGTAGGATGTATCTATCTTAACCCTAGTGAGATAAGCCTCTACATCCTTACATTTGTCCTCTAGCCATGCCTGCTTAGCCATTTTGCACTTCCTGTCGATCTCATTTTTGAGACGTTTGTTTTCCTTTTTGCCTGCTTCATTTACTGCATTTTTATATTTTCTCCTTTCATCAATTAAATTCAATATTTCTTCTGTTTCCCAAGGATTTCTAGTAGCCATCGTCTTTTTACCTACTCGATCCTCTGCTGCCTTCGCTACTTCATCCCTCAGAGCTACCCATTCGTCTTCTACTGTATTTCTTTCCCCCATTCCTGTCAATTGTTCCCTTATGCTGTCCCTGAAACTCTGTACAACCTCTGGTTCAGTCAGTTTATCCAGGTCCCATCTCCTTAAATTCCCACCTTTTTGCAATTTCTTCAGTTTTAATCTACGGTTCATAACCAACAGATTGTGGTCAGAGTCCACATCTGCCCCTGGAAATGTCCTACAATTTAAAACCTGGTTCCTAAATCTCTGTCTTACCATTATATAATCTATCTGATACCTTTTAGTATCTCCAGAATTCTTCCATGTATACAACTTCTTTTATGATTCTTGAACCAAGTGTTAGCTATGATTAAGTTATGCTCTGTGCAAAATTCTAACAGACGGCTTCCTCTTTCATTTCTTAGCCCCAATCCATATTAACCTACTATGTTTCCTTCTCTCCCTTTTCCTACTGTCGAATTCCAGTCACCCGTGACTATTAAATTTTCGTCTCCCTTCACTACCTGAATAATTTCTTTTATCTCATCATACATTTGTTCAATTTCTTCGCCATCTGCAGAGCTAGTTGGCATATAAACTTGTACTATTGTAGTAGGCATGGGCTTCGTGTCTATCTTGGCCTCTATAATACGCTCACTATGCGGTTTGTAGTAGCTTACCTGCACTCCTATTTTTTTATTCATTATTAAACCTACTCCTGCATTACCCCTATTTGATTTTGTATTTATAACCCTGTATTCACCTGACCAAAAGTCTTGTTCCTCCTGCCACCGAACTTCACTAATTCCCACTATATCTAACTTTAACCTATCCATTTCCCTTTTTAAATTTTCTAACCTACCTGCCCGATTAAGGGATCTGACATTCCAAGCTCCGATCCGTAGAATGCCAGTTTTCTTTCTCCTGATAACGACGTTCTCTTGAGTAGTCCCCGCCCGGAGATCCGAATGGGGATTTTACCTCCGGAATATTTTACCCAAGAGGACGCCATCATCATTTAACCATACAGTAAAGCTGCATGCCCTCGGGAAAAATTACGGCCGTAGTTTCCCCTTGCTTTCAGCCGTTCGCAGTACCACAACAGCAAAGTCATTTTTGTTAATGTTAAAAGGCCAGATCAGTCAATCATACAGACTGTTGCCCCTGCAACCACTGAAAAGGTTGCTGCCCCTCTTCAGGAACCACACATTTGTCTGGCCTCTCAACATATACCCCTCCATTGTGGTTGCACCTACGGTACTGCAATCTGTATCGTTGAGGCACGCAAGCCTCCCCACCAACGGCAAGGTCGATGGTTCATGGGGGGAGGATCACGTAATACCGGAACCATAATCGATTCTGACTGTTAGTGGGACATTCTCCAACATGTCCGTAGTGCTTCACCGAGAAAATACGTTAATTTCTTCTTCAGAGCGTTGTAAGGAGTGATACGACCCAATCTGGTAGTCGTGAACGATATCTGCCCATATTCCTTAGCAGTAAAATGTAATTATCATCCAAATTAAATTCCAGTGTCAATGTATTCCATACGTAGCAGTCAGTACAACTGCTTTGATACAAGGCAAGTCCATTGTCAAACTTTGATGGATCCCTAGTGGAGAAACGGTGTACCTCTGATATTTTTCTCGCATAAAAAAGTGTTTCTTTTTATCTCCTCTAAATACTCTAAAACGTTATAAACGTGGTTTCTTACACCCTGTGTATAAGGAAAGATTAGGTAGTGGGATTATCATCCAGAAATTGTCTTTGAATGTTGGTTTTGTGGGACAAGTTCATATTATAAAAAAGAAAAATGCCCAAATTGAAAAGGATGTAAGAATGCGACACAGTATTCTGCCCCTACTGTTCGATCTATACATCCAATAAACAATTACGGAAATAAAAGCTAGGTTCAAGATAGGGATTAATGAGAAGCTTCGCTGATAGCGCCGCTATCCTCTGAAAAAGTGAAGAAGGATTGCAGGACATGTAGAATGGAATGAACAGTCTAATAAGTAAAGATTCTGAACAGAAAGCAAACTGAAGAATTTCGGAACTAATGAGACGTAGCAGAAAATTAAAATTAGTGGCCCCAAAGTAGAAGGTGATAAGGTTCTTTTACCTTGAAAACACGTTACAGACCGAGGAAGACATAAAAAGCAGAAACCTAAGGGCAAAGAGCGTGTTCCTGGACTTAATCTGAGGAAGAAATTTCTGAGAATGTAAGTTTGGGGCACAGTACTGTACGGGTGGACGTCGACTGTGAGAAAACCCGAGAAGAACAGAACGAAACGTTCGATGTCTGGTGCTATAAATGCCTGTTGAAAATTTGGTGGACTGGCAAGGAATCAAGATTTTCTCCACCGAATCGACGAAGAAGGGAACATATGGATAAGGGACAGGATGATAGGACGTATGTTAAGACATCAGAGAATAACTTCCATGGTCTGTAGTTTAGAGGGAACTATAGAAGGTAAAAATAATAGTGAAAGCGAGAGAATGGATTGTATACAACGTTAGAGGGGAGTGCTGTATCAGATGAAGAGGTTATCACAGGAAATTCATGACACCTCACCCCAAAAAATAAAAAGACTATTGTTCGAATATGTGATAGATGGATTCAGGAGGATAATGTACGATCTCAGCGACCCTAAGCGATTAGCGACAGACAGGGTACTGTAACCTAACCCCCTCCTTCCTAGTTGCTGCTGTTCTTCACCGATGTGCAGGTTTTTCTTGAAGATTTGACAGGAGTAAGATTACAATAAACTTTTTAGTTTATGTATCTTTTCTTGGCTGCAGTTGTTCCTGTCTAGCGGTCTAACTCTTGAACCTGAAATTCTTACATTTTAGGTTCTAATGGTTGAATTGATCTAAATAATTATAAAGAATGTCATTACAGAATTTTTATTTTTACATTAATTTATTTTGTCACATTTTACTTTGTCTAACAGTCTTGTGAATTTTCACATTAACAAAGCCGAAATTACATTGTTAGCCCAAAATATAAAAACTATGTCCGATCACATCAGAGGCATGCATACTACTATCACCCTCTGCTGTAATAATATTCCAAAGGGTTTACAATTTTTCTTGACAGATGAATTTCTGTTAAGTTCGACTTTTATTTCATAAATGAATCCAGAAATAAACATAGTAAACAGTACTAGATTGTAAAAGTAATACTAGAAATTTTAACTGTGCCAAATGTTCCGTAATTTCGAATGTTTCTAAAAAAAAAAAAAAAAAAAATTTTGACTGTACATTCAGAGCTAGCACATATCGGTTGTAACATCTAAATCTACATCATACTCCGCAAGCCACCTAATGGAGTGTGGCGGAGGGTACTTTCGGTACCACTATTTGATCCGTCCAAACCTGTTCCACTCGCGAATAGTGCGTGGGATGAATGACTGTCGGTAAGCCTCTGTATTGGCTCTAATTTCTCGAATTAGTACGCGAGATGAACGTGGGGTGGGGGGAAGTAATATGTTGTCTGACTCCTCCTGAAAAGTGTTGTTCCGAAATGTCAATAGTAAATATCTCCGTGATGCACAACGCCTCTCTTGTAACTTCTGCCAATGGAGTTTGTTTAACAACTCCGTAACGCTCTCTCGGCAGCTAAACGATCCCGTGACGAAACGTGCCGCTCTTCTTTGGATCTTCTCTATCTACTCTATTAGTCCTACCTATACGGGTCCGAGATAGATAAACAGTACTCAAGAATCGGGTGAGCAAACGCCTTATAAGCCACTTCTTTCGTGGATAAATTACATTTCCTTAAGATTCTTCCGATGAATCTGAGTCTGGTGTCTGCTTTTGTCGCTATCTGTTTTATATGGTCATTCCACTTCAGGTCGCTCTGGATAGTTACGCCTAGATATTTTACGGCAGACGCTGTATCCAGCTGTTCGTCATCAGTAGTGTAGCTGTACAGTAGTGGATTCCTTTTCATATAGTAATTCCTTTTCATAAATTTTAGATAGAAATATAACATTTTGTGTATAAAATAATATGAAATTTTTTAGAAAAACAACTGAGATATTACTGACCTGTCCAAAATTCGAAAAATATTGCTGGTATCGACTACTGCTGTTGACACGGACAAAGCGCCGACATCTGGAACATCAAGGACTCTCAGCACGTCGAACATTATAACGGCTTCCTTCTCGCGGTGGCAGAGACTGGCGTGCCAGCATTGGGCCACCCAAGAACAACACTGATCACAATGGAGTGGCACACGTTGTCCCCGTTCTGCGTGCAGCATCGCCAAGGACTTATTTGTGTCGAAGGAGAATGAACGTTGTCAGACTGCATTCGTCATCGACATACTGCAGTAATGGAGATGAGTACAAAGGCATGGATACTTTCAGGAAAATTAACATTGCCAGTTGGAAGAGTTACGTATAATAAATGTGCAATAGTATGAAATCCAATCTACTGACAAATGCAGTCAAATGGTACCGCACTGGATGTCAGTAGTACAGTACAGAACAGGACATCAACCATTCAGATGTTAGAGGGTGGAACTCGGTATAAAAGCAATCGTCTCTGTATGGTGTTAGTGTGTGCGTACACGCCTTTACTGCGTAGGAAAGAGACACCATTAGTGATAGTGCGTGCTGTGTACATAAACCATTGTGAAAATATCACGCGGAAAATACTTCTCATGTGCCGAAAAAGAAAAAAATCGGTACATGCAACGAAATGAGACTCTCTAATAGTCAAACTTCCAAGAAGTTGAACTATTCAAGTACAGTGATTGATAATTTCGTTAGATTGGGAGCGTTGTATAGACAGAATTGAAAATATGGACAACGTAGAAAATGATCTGAGGCATAGAAAGGGTTACTTATGCGCAAAGCAAGGGCCACAAACCGTTAGTCTTCTCAGCTTGTTGGCGATTTACAGTTGCCGGTAAGGGCCAGATGTATGCGGCAAATTTTCTCACATGACAAACGTCTCGTATTCAAGAAACGACTGCCGCGCGGAGTGGCCGCGCGGTTAGAGGCGCCACGTCACGGATTGCGCGGACCCTCGCGCCGGAGGTTAGAGTCCTCACTCGGGCAATGGGTGTGTGTGTGTTGTTCTTAGCATAAGTTAGTATAAATAGTGTGTAAGTCTAAGGACCGATGACCTCAGCAGTTTGGTTCGTTAGGAGTTCACACACATTTGAACATTTTGAACAAGAAACGCTTAGAAAACTGAACACCCTTGATCCTCAGTGATGAGAAGAATTTGAATATAGATGGGTGGGATGAGTTCCAATATTACTGGCATGATCTGAGAACAGAGTAGCAGGTGAGAATGAGCAGAAATTTTGATGGCGGAAGTGTAATGATTTGGGCAGCCTTATGCGCTAAAGGTTAGTCAGGCAGTCGTTGGCTGAACACCATAATGAACTCTAACATGTTCCCTGTGATGCTAGAGATAGAATTTATACGAATTTATGAGGATCTAGGGGAGGAAAGTCTAACGTTTGAACAACATGATGCGTCTGTGTGTTTCTGCTACAACCAAAAAGTGGTTTGAAGATAAGATACTGAAGCCTTGCACTGGGATGCCTGCAGCGCTAATCTGCACCCCGCGAAAAACATTCGGGAAATACCTGCGAGGCGTGTTTGTCGCAATGGAAGGTAATTTGAGGCCGTACGTGAGCTAAAAAGAGCGACACGAGAAGGGTGGCCAACAATTTCACTGAAAGAACGACAAACCCTAACAAAATCAAAGCCGAAGAGAATCTCTGAAGTAATTACGTAGAGTAGAGGTTGGACAAAGTACTAACAATGCAATAACACAACAGGACAATGAGTGTCTTTATATCAATTTCCATCCAGGAAAGGTGAACGACTTATTTTGTTACTCCTGTTATGAAATAAACTACGTAATGCCGGCATGATTGCTTATGTCTTATATCCATCTACTACTTTCATAGTAAATTCGATGCATGTGTGGTTCAGACATTGTACTATTACCTACGTGAAACCCTGTCTTTACACTGATTTCCGCTACTGTATACGTTAAATGGGCAGAATGACTTATAAAACAAAGATTTCATAGAAATTTTCGGTACTGTTCTTAAGAATCATATTGGCCCTCACTTTTGAACGTAAAAATTTGAGTGGTTTACTTAAATGAAGTGTGTATGTAAGATTAAGGTGACAGCTTCGTATTTTAAGTTCAAAATCTGGAATATAAATCATGACAATAACTTTTACTTTCCAGCATGAGATTGTTGAATGCACGTAGTTTCAAAATGTGATCATCAAGCTAATATAGATTTCCACTTATTTATTTTATCATAACGTTTCTACCACTGACGCTTTATTTTATACCTGCTGCGTTTATTCGATATTATGCTTCAATCTCTCTTGCATAGTGGGGCTATTCAAAATGAACTTTGGTCCGATTCATGTTCACTGCGACAAATAAAGGCGAATAGCACGGAAACAGGTCTCGGAAGATGTAACCGCTTAACAAATACTTTTTGTTTTCAGACGCTATTCTTCGTTATTATTTTGGACCGATTAAAAGTTCATGGACTATTGAGAACTGAGGCGGTTGTGTCGTATCTCAAGTTCAAGAAGCGTCTTTCGTTGGAACTAAACGTAGTGGAATGTTGCGAAACGTATCTTGAGATTCTGCGAAGAGCTCTCACGGAAAGTGTCCGGTAAACAGGTTTCCCTCGGCGGTGCGGCAGCTGCCGTCAGGAACCGTCGGTATGTTTAGAAGCAGCTGCCAAGCTCCTCCCCAAGTACCAGACTTATGTGAAGCTGATCTGGTTTCCGGCAAACACCAACCGCCAGGCTTGTCTATGCACTTCAACTCAAGTGTTCGTTTATCCTCCACAAGATTTACCTGCCGCTACTTTTCAAAGCCTCTTACGCCACCGTAAGAAATAGGTTCACTTTTTTCTGAACAAATAGCGAGATCTTAATAATTAGAGTCTAGCTTGGAAGGATATTTGAACTGGATTTTCCCACTACATTAATTCTATCGGACATCTAGAAAACATGAAGTATTTTTTCATCAAGTCTTCGGTAATATATCGTGCTTTAGTGTTAAGGGTGTCATTTCGGAGACAGGTGATAAAACATATTGTATGGTAGCTGCAGAGCCACTAGTAATGGGAACTGGAAACGAGGGAAAGGTAGAACCTAAAAACCTGTGCATATCTCCAGTAACTGAGAGAAGGACGTGGTCAACGACATGTCACATGGTCTGACTCCGCGAAACACTGATACACCAAATGAACAGTTACTGTATCATTGCTGAGTGTGAAAGAAACTGCACCAGTTTACTAAGTTAAAAAGTGAAGTAGGCTTTTGATGTCGCTGAATTTCCGTAAGACCGTAGCTGTTCTAATAGTGTCTTCTAAGCTGTACAATACTGTTTGATACAGAAAAATACGAGCACGTCTTTTTGGAACGTACTAGTACCCTGCACTGTCGTGCGCGGACCGATAGCTTCGTGAAGATGTTATCCCTTGTTATGCTAGAATCTGGAAGACATTCTCTTCTTTCAGACACAAATAATTAACGGACAGAAATTTACAAAAATCATCATGTTCCCGACTGGGACAAAAATCCAGATTGAGTTTCATCGACAACTGACTGACGTGTAATATGTTCCTGGCTAGGACATAAATCCAGACCTTTGAGTTTAATGGACAACTGACATGTGTAGTATGTTCCCGACTGGAACATAAATCCAGACCTTTGAATTTAATCGACAACTGACTGATGTGTAGTATGTTCCCGACTGGGACATAAATCCAGATCTTTGAGTTTAATCGACAATTGACTGATGTGTAGTAATACACGTCTCACATGCCAACTCAAGGTTTTAATTCTCCAGTACCTCTCTTCTACCTCAAACTGCCATTGGCGTTTTATGATTATTAAGCGGGCCCGTGTTCGATTCCCGGGCGGGTTGGAGATTTTCTCCACTCGAGGACTGGGTGTTGTATTGTCCTCCTCATCATCATTTCACACCTTCCCGGCGCGCAAGTCGCCCAATGTGGCGTCGTATGAAATAAGACTTGCACTTGCCGGCCGAACTTCCCCGAATAGGGGCCTCCCTGCCAACAATGCCATACGCTCATTTCATTTCCATATTACTATTACTATTTTTTATTTCCGTCTTTTCTTCTTCGAAGAACAGATTGAACAGCGGATTATCGTGTGAATTATATTTTCCCGAAAGTCTGATGGTCTCACAGATTCTATACACGAGGGTGAACAGACGTTGGTTGTCACTTCCCCTAATGATTTTAGAAATTCGAAGAAATGTTATCGATCCCTTTTGCCTTGTTTGATCGCAAGTTTTATAAAGTTCCGTTTAACTCTAACACTGGATCCCACATGTCTTTCACATCATCCTCCATTTCATCTATCTCATAATCAGACTGTCCTTCCCCTCGAAGAGGCCTTAATTACATCCATTCCATCTAACCACTCTCTCCTCTACGTTTAAAGTGGAATTTTCATTGCACTCTTGATGTTGCTGTCCTTGCCGTTAATTTCACTTAAGGTTTTTTTCCTTTTATGTACGCTGCATCAGCCCTTTCGACGAATGTTTTTTTTATTTATTCTCATTTTTGATGCTGCCGTTTCACCTTGGCTTCTATGGACTTCCTATTTATTTCACTCCTTATTGCTGTACTCCTGTCTTTGCATGAACATTTTTGTGCATCCTTCTGTCGTCGATCATTTGAAGCATTAATTCCTCGCAACTTCCTTCCTTGTCCCTATGCAGGTCTGCCCAGCTTCCGCAACTTTATTTTCCGGAAATATCCATTCCACTTCAATTGATTTGCTTACTGTTAATACTCACTGCCGAATTATCTACAGCATTAGATAACTTCAAACGCATCATAATTCTACAGTACTCCAGTACCCGCATCTTGCCACACTCATTCGGCTGGAAGATTCTCTGGAGCTTGAATATAGTCTTCATCACCACTACATTGTGATCTGAGTTTGTATCTGGTCCAGGGTACGTCTTACAATCCTGTATCTGATTTCGGAATCTCTGTCTGACCATGATGGAATCATGATGGAATCTTTCCTTGTCCCCAGGTCTATTCCAAGTAAACCTCCTCCTCTTGTGGATTTTGAAAGTGTATTCCCTACCATCGGCTGAAATTTAACGCAGAACTTAAATTAGTCTTCTCTCACTCCTACTATCATATTCTCCCGTAACCATTTCTTGTAATCCTTTCCCTAATAAAGATTTCCATCTCCCATGATTATGAATTTATCATCTCCGTACAGCATCGTGAATTACCAGTTCAATGCCCTTAGATCTTCATATCTTCATAATCTGCTTGCAATAGCGGACTGTATACCTAAATTTTTGTTGTTGGCGTTGGTTTACTGACGATTCTGATGAGAAGAATCCTGTCACTAAACTGTTCACAGGAACTCTCTCTCTGCCGTACCTTCCGATTTATAACAAATCCTGCTCTTGTTATACCATTCTCTGCTGCTGTTTGTACTACATTACATCCATCTGCCCAGAAATCCACATTTTCATTCGATTTCACTCCACTGACTCCAAGTTTATCTAGACGCAATCTTTGCATTTCCCGTTCCAGATTTTCTAGCTTTCTTGTTCCGTTCAAACTTCTGAGATTCCATAAGCCGGAACGCACAACGTTATCCTTTTTCTCGGGTCCCTTGCCTGAATTTCGAATGGGTCTCTACTAGAAATATCATTACGACATTTTTTTTCCATTTCGATGTCTTGTGGATGCGGCTTCTGTGTCTTCACTGCAGCGGTTTCAATTTATTTTCGCATCTTTGGACAACTGATCCTTGCTGATTCTTTCACCTTCTAAGGGCAGTTTCCCACCACAAGGGCAAGAGAGTGCCCTCAGTCTGTTCTTTCTTTGACAAGGCCATTGGCAGTTCGAGAGTAATTTCTTACGCCGGAAGTCGTCGTCAGCCATTCCTGGTGCTGGTGATTTTTATCCACAAGTTAGTGACTGGAATCGCACCCGGGACAGAGGACGTTTTTATTACTAGCCAAAGACGTTGGCCTTGCACGGATATATAATTGCAGTATTAGGTTTCAGCAGCATTTCTTTGCTTACGACTAGTTTTCTTAGGTCTGCTTACTTGACACGGATCTCTCTCTGTATCGCACACACACACACACACACACACACACACACACACACACAGACAGACAGACAGAGAGAGAGAGATAGAGAGAGAGAGAAATCGTTTCAGTGATAGGAGAAAGCACCAATTTCGCTAAAGGTGAACATGAATGATACAAGTATCTGCGTTGTAGCGTGCTTTCCACCAAGAATATGTAATTCGGCAATGGTTTATAGGTAAATAATAAATCAGTCTTTGCCGTCGCTCTTTAGCAAAATGCATATCGTGGGTAATAAGTGATTCACATATGCGGGAAGGTGCAGCATTTAATCCGCCATGACAAAATTTGAGAATAGCTGTTAATATTAGCCACGCGGGATTAGCCGAGCGGTCTTGGGCGCTGCAGTCATGGACGGTGCAGCTGATCCCGGCGGAGGTTCGAGTCCTCCCTCGGGCATGGGTGTGTGTGTTCGTCCTTAGGATAATTTAGTTTAAGTAGTGTGTAAGCTTAGGGACTGATGACCTTAGCAGTTAAGTCCCATAAGATTTCACACACATTTGAACATTTTTTTTGTTAATATTAGTAAGTAAGAAGATGATATACTATCTTTCAAAGACCTAATCTATTATAAACAACAATAACGATAACTGACTATTTAAAATTTTGCAAACTTCAGCATTATTATTAAGAGTTACACTTTATCACCAAGTATTTGTATTAGAAACTGGCAATAAAGAAAATTTACATGCTGTCCTGTCTCAACACTAAATGATCTCAAAAATACTCAGTGAAAGTTATCGGCTTCCTATCAAGCAAGAAGTGACTTTGCTGAAGTAGAAAGAGCATAATGGCTGCTTTTCTTATACTGAAGGTGTTGCTCTCTTTGACGAGTCTTCGCAGAGTCAAGGGGAACTCTGCACCGAAGTCCGTTGTTGGCCGTTTTGCAGAGGTGTGTTACAAGGCCAACGGCCTTCCCGGCGCTGACGACATCACACCTCTTGTAAGATGGCAGACGCCACGTTGCCAGTCACTGAGGGATTTGCTGACCTGTGACACAAGGCCGACTCAACAGTTTTTGTAGAGCGTGTCGTTTAGAAGGCTTCAAGGTTCCGAGATAGTAAGGTGTGGCGTACTGCCTTACTTTCATACTAACGTCTCTGCAAACTGCGTCTAAGCTATTACTACACTGAAGAGCCAAAGAAACTGGTAGACCTGCATAATATCGTGTAGGGCACGCGGAAGTGCCGCAACACGACGTGGCATGGACTCCATTAATGTCTTAAGTAGTGCTAGAGGGAACTGACACCACGAATGCTACAGGGCTATTCATAAATCCGTAAGAGTACGAAGGGGTGGAGATTTCTTCTGAACAGCAAGTTGCAAGGCATCCCGCATGTGCTCAATAGTGTTCATGTCTGGCCCGTTTGGTGACCAGCGGAAGTGTTTAAACTCAGAAGAATGTTTCTGGAGCCACTCTGTACTAATTCTGGACGTGTGGGGTGTGACTGTCTCCTGCTGGAATTTCCCAACCCGTCGGGAAGCACAATGGACATGAATGGATGCAGGTGATCAGACAGGATGCTTACCTACGTGTCACCGGCCAGAGTCGTATCTAGACGTATCAGGGGTACATATCACACCAACTGCACACGCTCCACACCATTACAGAGCCTCCACCAGCTTCTGCAGTCTCCTGCTAACATTCAGGGTCCATGGATTCTTGAGGTTGACCCCATGCCCGAACACATCCATCCACTCGATACAATTTGAAACGAGACTCTTCCGACCAGGCAACACGTATCCAGTCATCAACAGTCCAACGTCGGCAATGATGGGACCAGGCGGGGCGCAAAGCTCTGTGTCGTGCAGCCATCAAGGATACTCTAGTGGGCTTACGGTACGAAAGCCCATATCGAATATGTTTTGTTGAACAGTTCGCACGCTGACACTTGTTGATGGCCCAGCACTGAAATTCGCAGCAGTTTGCGGAAGGGCTGCTGTTCTGTCACGTTGAACGTTTCTCTTCAGCCGTCGTTGGTCCCGTTCTTGCAGTATCTTTTTCCAGCTGCAGCGATGTCGGGGATTTGATGTTTTAACCGGATTCCTGATATTCACGGAAGACTAGTGAAATGGTCGTCCGGAAAAAACCCATTTCATCGCTACCTCGGAGATGCTGTGTGCCATCGCTCGTGCGCCGACTATAACACCACATTCAGACTCACTTAAATCTTGATAACTTCCCATTGGGGCAGCAGTAACCGATCTAACAACTGCGCCAGACACTTGTCGTCTTATATAAGTGTTGCCGACCGCAGCGCTATATTCTACCTGTTGGCATATCTCTGTGTTTGAATACGCATGCCTATACGAGTTTCTTTAGCTCTATGATGTATTTTTATTCTTGGTGGTTTTGTTTCTGCAGCAGAATCCTCATCGTTGCCTACTCGGTTCTGTTGTGTTGTCCACTTTTGCAATAACGCTTGCTCGTCACACAATATCTCATCATGAAAGACATGATAATAAGGCGATGCTTTCTTCAAGTGGGCACTAAGTGCTGCTCCATTAGAGCCTACGGTTCGTCCAATTCTTCCCTTTCTGCACGTGCTGTAACAGCTTTCCTTTGAACGGCGTTAATGTTATAACAGGTGTTGCAGAATCTGGTGACAAATAGCATAGGACCTTCACTACATATAAAGGTGAATATTGTTCTGACACTATTGCAGAACTTGTAAATTAAGGAACTAACATATAGTTTATGTTGGCAGAATAGCCATCTTCTTCTTTTCCTTGGTAGGTGACAGTTCTACGGCCATTGAAAAACCAGAAACTATAAAGGACACTTTATAAATGTTATCTTGCAACACAGTAAGCTGCTATTAAAGTATTCTATTATAAGCGAACATTTGACCGTGTTTACCCTCTTTACTGTTATTTGTCCTCTGTTTGACGTTGAGCTCTATTTTTGTTGCTGTAAACCACTGTAATTCTTGCTGTTACTCTAGTTTACATTAACTAGAAGAGGTCACTGGCCAACTCCAGTCGCTTATTAAAGAATCTGTGGACACACAGCAAACAGAAAATATTTTACATTTACACCACTAGCGTTGCCTGTTTTTTGAAATTTTCTCATTATTTGAACACAAAATCTCGGGCGAGCACATATTTTCCGTATACAGCGAGAGACATATAGCTCATTGTGAGCGGTAATCTCACTTCATCTGCTTCTTCTGCATCACAGAATCACCACTTCATGGTTCAAAAATGGTTCAAATGGCTCTGAGCACTGTGGGACTTAAAATCTGAGGTCATCAGTCCCCTAGACTTAGAACTACTTAAACCTAACAAACCTAAAGACATCACACACATCCATGCCCGAGGCAGGATTCGAACCTGCGACCGTAGCAGCAGCGTGGTTCCGGACTGAAGTGCCTAGAACCGCTCGGCCACCGCCGCCGGCTGAATAAAGTAACCTAAAACCAATTTATGGCTGGTTGCTATACACAATCAACAATTTATTTTATATAACAGACACGGTCTCCACTATATCTATATATAAAAAAACTGCGTTTTGCCATTGTTTTGTTATTTTCTTGTAATTACTGCTAAAGCAGATGATTGTTGATCATTGTTCTGCAGAGTTCGCAATGTTTGTTGAGTGATGAGCAGGTTCTATGACTATAGTATCTGAAAATTTTTGCGCTGTTTGAGTGGCTGTGGTTTTCAATGGAACTGAATTTGCAGTATTTAATGTCGAGTTTTGACTATCCTCAGAGAGAAATGTTCATACTTGCAAAAATGTTGTTACCTGGATTTTGAATCGTGTCTGTTTCATGGGTGTCTGTATTAATTATTCTTTGACTGTCCGGACGGGACATAACTGCGTCCTGCATTATTGCATCTAAATCACTTCATGGCTGTGGAAAAATTGACACTCATCTCGTGTCACGAAATACATCCGGCAGCCGGCTAATAAAGCGGTTGAAGTTTGCACTGGATTCAACTTATGTAATGGCTTCAAGTACAAGACCAAACCTTTCTTCGGTCTTCTGCTGTTATACTGCCAGCTAAATGGGGAAAGTTATGACGGAAAATTAAAGGAAGGCTGCACAAGACGAGATACCAGGATGCCCCTGCTTCGTCTGGGGCGACGATGACGTTAATATTCATACTAATATACAACAACGCTGCTTGTCGTGAAATCATTCCCCTAAAAGAACGTAGCATGTGAAAGGAGGAATCAAAGAGGTAAACTTATCATCAGTATGAATTTCATTGAAAATGAAGCACTATTTTATTTGGATGAGGAGAGGAAATTAGGTGTGGCCTTATTAAGAAATTTGAAGCCCATTTCTTAAGAACACTATACCACTGTAACATTTCACTCTCTACTAAGAAGGCATGCTCTTTAATGTTAATGTTAATGCACTGGATGTTAATTTTTCTTGAAGCAGGCTACAAGAAAGCGTTCTTCATTTCTTTGTCGCACTGTAGGTGATGTGTAAGATTGTGCAATAAGGACATGAAGCTCTCTAGGCGATCATCATATGTGTGCAAATTTCGTTGTAATCCGTACGTACGCCTACTGGTGAACTTCATTAGACATCCTTGAAACCTGTCCCCTTCTGAAACGCTGAAAACCACGTGGATCACTCGTGCAGTTTGCTGGTGTTGCATGTGGCTTAGTGTGTCCTTGGTTGGCCCTGGAACCAACGACTTTGCGCCGTTGTACTGACTGAAACTGTCTTCATCTCTTTCACCAGGGTGGTAGCAGAAGACTGGCCATTTATCAAACACATCAGTCGACGGTGTACGGACAAACTGACTAGTCTGCCTGTTGAGTTTTGGTGCATGGTTTTCTTAACGCTTCAACCCAAGTGAAACATTGAGAGAAGTTAGTCCGGTTATGTAAAGGAGACCTGTGACATTCTGCATTATATCTTTGAGTTCCAGACACTCCTCAGAGTATGGTAAGATAGGACGTCTTAATATCTGTATCACTCTACATTGGTGATACCCGCCTCAAAACCGAACACTGCTGCATCAGTCTCGCGGTTGCCAGAACTGCTTCTTTAGCTATGTATTCCCAAAAGAGCTATTTTCGTACGTAATTTGGGCCAAAAATAAATAAATAAAGCAATAAAGAGTAAGAAAAAGGGTACCAAGACAGAGTGCTTGGCTTAACACCCTTGTACAGGCTTGCTTGCGGCGGAAAAGAGCATGCCGTCCACGGATAGTTTGTTAAAACTCGCGCTTTTTAACTCTTTATATGAATTTCATTTGTGTCAGCGACATATTATATTTCTTGAAGAGGTTTTAATTTATTTTTATTGATTTTATTGTAAAACTCGACCAACTTGTTGGCACTGCAGTATCAGATGTTCGTCGTGAAGTAGCTGCCAACTGGGAGAGAGCAAATCAAGCTCATCAGGAAAACTGTCCACTACGTGAGCACATTCTGGCTGCTTCAAGGTTGAGGTGCAGAAGTTTCCTCAGGACCACTTCGGTCTTGAAAACAAAAGCTACAGCAAGAAAACAATTGTCCGTATCTCGAATTGAGAATAACACTACCAGCACTCCCCCCCTTCGGAAACCATCCCACTGAGCATGGATAGAATTGGACGATATTGAGATCACTCTACCGTCTTCGTTCTGGAGCTGGAAGATCACGGAGAACCTCCAGAATCGGCACTTCCCTATGGATACCACCAGTTGCGACTGCGGAGAATCTCACTCCATGTAGCACCTGCTGGACTGTCAGCTACGCCCTGCATCTTGCAGGAAGATCTGTGTGCGACACCGGAGCAACTGAAGTTGCAATATTTAGGTTAAGAGAAGAGTAGCCTTACAGTTCTTTAATTGATTTCCAACGGTAATTACCATATATTGAACTGTTTCTGTCTCGAGTAGATAAATATTTGGTCAAGAGTTCAATCAAAACAGTGAATTATTTGCTGTAACTGGTAATAGGGATTCTAATGTAATACTGAAAATTATTCTTTTCCATTTTTCCAGAATCTGGTACGTCGATTACAAGTTTTTTGCAACTAAACAGGCCTCTTTTTAATTTTTTTGCCCTAATTTGCCTTGAGGTTCCTGAGAGCAGGTATAAAGTTGCGGAAACAGTAATCCACTGTCCATGACCACTGGCATTGTTGTGTACGGATGTGCCACAGCAGTCATCGACTGCACAAACAACATTGTCTTTCTTTCACTCGAAATTGTAAATTGTGGTCTGCACACAGTTCTTGCACGAAACTTGACTGATTGGCTTTATACGCTGAATTTTAGGGGATAAAAAGAAACTTCGTCTCTATATTAGCTACGAATTTCTCTGTAGTATTACGTATTAATCACACCTCCTTTACACATTTACTTGAAATAAATCTGGTAATTTTCCATCCGTGGAAATCAGTAATGTTACTCTCACTTGCAGTTCAAGGGGCCCAGTCACTCTTCTTACGAGGAGTTCTAAATTTTTCGAATAATTTTTCTTCACAATTTTGCGGGTTTCATACTTCGTGTATACCATTGTTCCATTTGAACATTTCAGTTCCGATTTTAGGAAACGAAACTGGCTTTTCACACTGCTTAACTGTAACTGTTTTCCGCCTTCTTCGTTGAACCAAAAAAATTATAACCTTTTCTTTGAACTGGAAACTATTCCTGCACGTGTTTGCTTTCGACTAGGAAGGTACTGTTTTTCTCTCTGGACCTGTTTCTGTATGGACTTGAAGTAGCGCAATATGCATCTTATGAACCACAGCTCACGGAAATGTCAGTTATTCCCTGTTTCTTCTAACGTTTGCACAACGTCTAGTGAAATGTTGACATCATTCGAATCGATGTCCACGAAAGTGACTAATAAATGACACATTTGTAGGTCTTAGGGAGAAGCAGAGAATTTCGACGGATTAACACTTTCTCCACATTTCGTCGTCGCAAGGTTGAAAAAAAATTAATTGGATTCCACATTACTGTGAAATGTTGCAATCTGCACAAAGATGCTGTTATTTAGCAAACACAAAGAACATTAATTAAGTTTCGTCTTCATTGTTAACACTTAGCGATACCACAAAGGCAATGCTAATTATTATAGATATTAAATGATACAAGATTCAAACGAATAGCAACTGCGAACATTTGTGTCAAAGAAACTGTCAACGGAAACTGAAATTCATTCTGAAAATCGTGATCGTGTTGTGGTGTGTTATGTTTTTCCCGATTTGCCGTCGGTTAAGGCTGCGCACGTACCGTATTGCGTATGCGTTGTTTCCTGCAACTAGGCAGGGGTGTACATTCTTCGAGCCGCCTGGCGAGCTACGATTGTGACAATTTTCAACATTTTTTAAAATACTTGTAGAGAGTCTTGGAAGTTAAAATCTTTTATATAAATCCTCTCAGTTTATGGTCATGGTACAGCAACTGTGATGTATTTTAAAGAAGAAAAAACACAAAATTTATTGACTTGTTTTGCCTTTTGGAGAGATCTTGAGGCAAAATTTGAAAATGTGTCGAAAAGGCGGAACGAGGGAATGAAGCTTCTACTGTCATTGGAACCTAGACTGTTTCTTTCCTGTTACTAAAATTGTGACATTGCGTTTATTTCCGTGTATTCTTCAAATGGCTCTGAGCACTATGGGACTCAACAGCTAAGGTCATCAGTCCCCTAGAACTTAGAACTACTTAAACCTAACTAACCTAAGGACATCACACACATCCATGCCCGAGGCAGGATTCGAACCTGCGACCGTAGCAGTCGCGCGGTTCCGGACTGACGCGCCTAGAACCGCACGGCCACCGCGGCCGGCCCGTGTATTCTTCCTGTATAAAAAAATCAGGGCAGGTTCCGACATGTCGAAGTGGACTGTTGCCTCGTTAGTCGGTGTCAAACGATGATTGGACAACCATTGGCAGCGTGACATGCTCTCACGTCATGACAACTGCGAAGTGGTTTGGGACGCCGTGGCACGGTAGTGGTTTCCTTAGTGTCAAGAAACAACACACTAGCATAAGTTAGTAATTCTTGGTATGGAGATGCATGTATTTTTCTTTTATTTATAAAAGTTGTGTACTCCACTTATCGCATCCCTTCTTCCCCCATTTCATATCTGCTGCTTTCGACGCCTTTCTCCGTAAGGGCAAAATTTATCACTTAGTAAATTTTCCACTTATGTAACAAGCAGTTTCTACACTATCACTAGGTCCACCCCTCGTGGTCTCGCGGTAACGTTCTCGCTTCCCGAGCGCGGGGTCCCGGATTCGATTCCCGGCGGGGTCAGGAATTTTTCCTGCCTCGAGATGACTGGGTGTTGTGTGATGTCCTTAGGTTAGTTAGGTTTAAGTAGTTCTAAGTTCTAGGGGACTGATGACCATAGATCTTAAGTCCCATAGTGCTCAGAGCCATTTGAACCACTAACACTATGTCAGTGTTGACATCTGGGACAGTGCAAAAATGGATCTACAGGATCTCTCCAATCTATTCGCAGCTCGCGTTTATTAATTGCGACACCCGTCATCTTTCGTAATGTACTTGAGTATTCACATTGTTCTTTTTCCGCTCACGTGTTACCGTACTATTACTTCTAGCGTACCTCCATATCCCAGCACACGTCCTGTAAGTCTTATAGTTATCCCCATCGATTCCCACAGATTACCCGCCTCATCCGCTCTCGGAAGAGGTTTCTCGCAGTCTGCAACGAAACGTCAGGAGGAAGAGTTTTTACGACCTATTAGCCCGAAAGTTTTAATTAATGAATACGCGGGCCGTGAGACTCTACACGTTATTTAATCTTCGTTGATCCATTATGGATCGTGGGACGACGGCTGGCATGAACTACTTGATGCAATGATTTACCAACAGTCGTATGATCTGTAGAAGATTATTTTATTTTATGAACTTCTATGTGCTACCAGTTTCGGCATTACATTGATGCCATCTTGAGGCCCCACTCGTCATAGTCGTAAAATCGCTATACACGGAAGGAGCCATAAAACTGGACCCGTGAATCAATCGTCCTGCAACAGCTCTTGGGCCGGTCGCGGTGGCCGAGCAGTTCTAGGTGCTTCAGTCCGGAACCACGCGACTGCTACGGTCGCAGGTTCGATTCCTGCCTCGGGCATGGATGTGTGTGATTTCCTTAGGTTAGTTAGGTTTAAGTAGTTCTAAGTTCTAGGGGACTGATGGCCTCAGATGTTAAGTCCCATAGCGCTCAGAGCCATTCGAACAGCTCTTGGTGGCCAGACGACACAGACTGAGACGAGACCTAGATGCAAAGCACTTGTCTTATTCAAACTAGTTTTCCGTGTCTCTATTTCCCTCCGCCCATCCGTATTGATCTTTCTGCCTGGTCACTCGCATAAATCTTACTTCTTTAGGTCTTAATTTGCGGCATATTTGCAATTGTTAAGGCGGGCCATTACTTTGATTGTGGAGAATATCAAACAGAAGGCAATACCAAGTTACGCGCGATTAAAAGTGCTAATGCGGGTCGCCGAACTGCGCTAATGTGACTTATAGCGCTAAACTAGGGACCGCCGGCGGCACCTGTTGCTCCCCTCGGCATTGACGTGTAGTTTCAGGAAGCGGTTTCGCCACGACGCGCCACGGCGAGTAGGAGCCAACGCGCTACAGGTGTGGCTGGGCGTGGCGCGTGACGTAGCAGCAGGGGGCCCGCCGTGAACTTGCCAGCGCGCTGCTGCGGCCAAGGTCGCGGGGGAAAGTGGGCTCTGGGTGCAGCTTACGCCTCTGCTTTACGGCGAGGCGGCAGACTTACCCGTCCACAGTTCCACTCGGCAGCAGGCCGCTACCTGCAGAATACGAGCGGTAGTTATTAATTATCACAGCGAACCTGAAACTTGTGGGAGGTCCTTCTCTACATACTCACCATTTAGTGTCAGACCTACTGACCAGCCGCAGGTGACTTGATGGTGACCTAATGACTTTTTACATTGCTCTGTAGTCTAGATTTTATGGCTTCGGCATCACGTCTTCCTGTTAAGAGCATTTGCATCACTGATGAGGGGTTCTATAATTCTGCATTTTGGCAGTTCAGAAACCATCCACTCCGAAAATCATTTCCTCATTCTGCAAAAGTAGAAATTACTAGACGCCATGTCGGGAGAACACGAGCGGTGTGCGGAAGGAAGAGGTGCGGAATAATGCGGATTGGAGCGAAGCAAAATTAAACAACCCAAAAAGGTGAATGTGTGCCCACGTCCGGCGCAGAACGAGTTGGGACATTGTCATTCACAAAAAAAAAAAAAAAAAAAAAAAAATCCTTTTGACATGTTCCTCCGATGTTGTATCTTGACATCCTTCCGCAACATCGTCAGGGGATTTCGGCAGTATGTTCATATGGATGCCTGCCCCTTGCAAGCATTATACAGGGGTTGGGCAAAAGCATGGAAGCGGCAAAAACGCAACACACATGCAGAGCTGCATCAAACCAGTCTCAGGACTGAAGACCACAACAACAACACCCTGCCTAATACTGTGTAGAAAACCTGTTGGAATTCGAAAAATGCGTTCTCGCTTCCCATGCCCGGGTTCCCGGGTTGGATTCCCGGCGGGGTCAGGGATTTTCTCTGCCTCGTGATGACTGGGTGTTGTGTGATGTCCTTAGGTTAGTTAGGTTTAAGTAGTTCTAATTTCTAGGGGACTGATGACCATAGATGTTAAGTCCCACAGTGCTCTGAGCCATTTGAACCATTTTGAATTCGAAAAAGATCCAAATTTGGAAATTGATAAATGCAGGTTCTGCATGGTTTTCCAGGTAATATTACACCATTCTTCCTCTAAAGTAGCGGAAAGTTCAAGTAACGATGATGCTAGTGGGTGTAGATCTCGCACCCTTCTCCCCAAAATCAGATCATGTGACTATGCTGGCCACAGGGGAACAAACATTTTATCATTGGATGGACCTGATCATCCACAATGGTCACATATTCTTTGGCAGTGATACTTGCAGACCTACCATGGTCCACTAAAATTCCCTAATATGACTGTCCAAGTCATCACCAAACCCTCGATACGTTTCACTCTTAGGAGCTTAACTCGGCCAGAAGTTGGAAACAGTCTGGAACAAGACTCGTCCGACAAATGACTTTCTTACATTGCTCCATTGTTCAGGTTTCTTAGCTTCAGCACCACATTTCCCTCTTACGGCTATTTGTATCACGGATGAGTAGTTTTGTAATCCCAGCTGCCTTAGTGGTGTTTTGGTGCTGACAGGGCTCGCGAGAACCCCTTAGAGGATGATGTTTTTCCGCTTTTCCGGTATGTGTTATAAAACTACAGTATGGTGCCTCTTGAAACATCGAACACGTCAGGTCCCTTGGTTACGGAAGCACCGGCCATAAGAGCACCAACAGTGTTCACTTCGCTCCGACACAGTGAAAGGTGGCTACACTGAGCCACTGCGCCAGAGATTGCGCCAAAGAGTATTATTCAGCCGCCTTCACAGTGCCTGTCGAGGACTCGTGGTAGTCAGTGCTTGGGGAGAGCTCGTAGTAGTCACTACCTGTCGAGGACTCGAGGTAGTCTGTGCTGAGATGTCGTAGTGAAGAGTGCTTGTTAAGAACTCGTAGCAGAGAGTGTTTGTTGAGATGTGCTGGTAGGCAGTGCTTGCTGAGATGTGATATTGGAGAGTTCTGGTTGAGATGTAGTAGTAGCGAGTCGGTGTGGAGAGATAGTAATGTCTAGAGTGCTTTTCATCAATATAAATTAAGGTAACAAACTACTTTTCTTTTTTTTTCATTATTTCAATGACCTGAATAATGCGTCATTACAGGTTCAGTCAACAAAGCATCTGGCTTGTGTTCTTGTACGAGGCCTGTTCAGAAAGTAAGCTCCGATTGATTGCCAAATTGAAACCACAGTGAACATCAGAAATGTTTTACTTGTAACAATTAGCTACACCTTTCAGCTACTTCTCTACGTAGTCGCCGTTCTGACTTAGACTTTTGTCATAGCGTTGTACCAACTTTTCAATAGCCTCATCATAGAAGGCAGCCGCCAGTGCTTTCCGCCAATTCTCCACGCTGGCCTACACCTCGTTGTCTGTGTCAAAATGTTGTCTTCAAAGACAGCGGTTCATGTGACCAGAGATGAAACTCAGGGGGAGACAATTGCGGACTGTATTGTGGATAATCTAACATTTCCATTTGAAAACGATGCAGGAGCATCTTCATTGCGCCTGCAGAATGCGGCTGAGAATTGTCGTGAAGACGAAAGAGCACGACAGTTATGTAATGTTAGCTGCATAGCTTCAGGCGAAATTTCTCACCAGGCCCTCGTACTTGGCGGCAGACACTATTTTCTAGACATCTTTACGCACTCACTGCGAGCTCAGAAATGAGAAGAGCGACGTGATGCTAACTGGGGTTATACTAGAGACACTATCCAACACATCTGTGCAAAGCTTTATCGGATTTTCATAGTCGTTTCCATTTCGCGACCGATCGGAGCTTACTTTCTGAACGCCCCTCGTATTAGAATGTAATTCTGGTTTTCTTGCGCAATTATAGGATTTCTATTTTTCTTAATTACTTCAGTATAAATGATATTTAAAATTTCTTGTCTTATTGAAGGAGACCCGTGCCAGATGTGTACGTTGAGTTATACTTCCACACACAGAACAGTTATACTTGTGCTTTGGCTTCGTAGGTTTTATAGTTGCTGGGGACTTAATTAATTAATTGTGTTAACGAAAATTTCCATTTCGTTCTTGTTGTTGTTCTATGCAGTCAGATTGCGTAACAATACTAGTCAGGGCCAACCGTTTACGAGACACAGCGTAATCGGACATACAGCTACTAAAAATTTAAAAAATATTTGCATTTTAAATAATTAAGCCCCCATGCACGTGGCGACCGCTGCTTCGGATCGTCCCTTGGAATCTTCTGATTGTAAAAATAGTAGACAGTAGTATTGTTGTAGTAATTTCTAGTTTAGTAATTGTAGTCTATATTGCATGTGTAGATTTGGTAATTGGCATTCTTCTAATGGTATTTTTCAAAATTTTTTTGTTGTTGTCTTGTCTATGGGCTTTACAATTTAGTGCAATTATTTCAATTGCTCGATTAATCGTGTTTGAGGGAAACTTTTCATGTAAATGGTATTGTTGGAGATAAAGAGTCATTGTGTGTAATTTTCGTACAGTGACGAGTTTTGTATGTTTTGTAAATGATTACGCGATCGATGAAAAAGGCGAAAATGATGAATAGTGAGAATGACGAAATTGTTGACATGGCGAACTCGCCAACACAGGACAACAGTATCATGAATAATGGTGTTGAAAACAATTTAATAAGTCGGGAAGATAGTCCGGAAACACTTCAAAATTTTTCTCAATCAGAAAATTCAGCCGGCCGATGTGGCCGTGCAGTTAAAGGCGCTTCAGTCTGGAACCGCGTGACCGCTACGGTCGCAGGTTCGAATCCTGCCTCGGGCATGGATGTGTGTGATGTCCTTAGGTTAGTTAGGTTTAAGTAGTTCTAAGTTCTAGGGGACTGATGACCACAGAAGTTAAGTCCCATAGTGCTCAGAGCCATTTGAACCAGAAAATTCACAGATTACGTGGTTAACGACAGAAGAAACGGAGCAGTTGATGAGTGCAATATTAAATTTGGGATCACGAATGGAAACACAGTTTGAATCACTACTAGGAACAATTAAAACCGAATTAAAAACAGTGGGATCACAGTTAAGATCTGAATTAAAAACAGTGGGATCACAGTTACGATCTGAAATTAAAACTGATATGGGAACAATGGAAACACGGTTAGACTCACTGGGATCCCAAATAGGAACAAGTAAAACCGAGATGGAAACAATGGAAACACAATTAGGTTCACGAACAGGGACATGTTTCAAAAACATGAAAGATGAATCAAAGAAAGAAATTAGAGAAGTACAACCGATTTTGAATGCTCACAATAATAGTTTAATTTCAACAGAAATCAGACAAGAGGAACAGGACAGAGAACAGGAAGAAAAAGATCGCGTGATAGTACAGAAATTTTCAGAGTTGAATTTACAACGTGCGCACGATAAGGAGGAGATGTTTGAGAGAGTAGAGGAATCCGTACCAAATGACAGAGTGAATAACTTAGCACAACAATATGAACAGTTAACTACCAAATGTGTCAATACCGAAACCCGAGTCGCGACACTTACGGCAGACGTAGATAAACAGAAAGAAAAAATAGGTGACACATCGGAAAGAGTTGAGGAGATCTCAGATAAACTGATAAGTCTTAGTTTAAATGGGGACAGAGATTCGGATGATACAGCTCCATTACCATTTGCGGAAACCGAAGAGTACCAGAACATTAATAAGCATGTTGAAAATCAGGGAAAATTTAATGAACGCGTTAAAAGGGAAGTTGAGGCATTACGAAAGCAAGTCAAGCAAATTGAAGGCGAAATCGTAGGAAAAGATAGCAAAAGAAATTTAGAATCACAGATAGCAGAGGGCTTTGAAGAAAGAAATTTGTTTCGTGTACGGGATGCAACAAGAGAGCGCCAGGCGCGCGAACTTGACAATAATCAACATTGGGACTGGGACAGACGCGGTAGGTCTTTGTCGCCACGAGGCGAAAACTTTGACTATAAACACTTCTTAACTGTTCGGAAGTTTAAGATATTTCGCAATTCTAAGAACGACATACATCCATGTTCATGATCAGGTCAATTTGCGTACGCACTTCCGCCAAATTTGCCACTAAGTCACAAACTGGAAATTATGTGCGGCTATTAAAGTCCTCAGGGGATTCACTACTCTAAGTGAATATGTGCCGTAGCGAGCATAGGGCCCCGAGCTGTAGTGGTGCTATTTCCCTTTTAGTTTTCTGCACCGCTGCCTACTCTTTTACTATTCTTTGCATCTGTCAAAACAACTCTTCGACTATCAATCTATCTAGTGAGTAAGTAAACAATAACCTGATATGACTATTTTACCCAAAAGAGTTTCGGAAATTACCATTTGGACTTACTGTATCTTCATCAGCATTCATTCGTAGTTTCAGCGAAATTTTACCTGTTTATCTTCGTGACAATATTACTTCTTCTGTTGACGACATTCTTATTGCTAAACGTTGTTGGAGTGAGCACAACAAAATTTTGGATTCATTATTACGTATTTTTGCACGAGTTGGCATTACAGTGAACTTAGAAAAATCTGAATTTGGTCGTTCTCGGGTGAAATTTCTCGGTCACATTATTTCTACGGAAGGTATTCTTCCTGATCCAGAGAAATTAGACGCTATTTGTAATTATGCTGTTCCTACCACAAAACGTGACGTTCGTAGTTTCCCTGGAGTCTGTAATTTTCTTAGACGCTTTGTTAGATTGGACGATTTGGCCACACCTCGTTTTTGCGATCTATCTGGAAACTTCTTTTTAAACGAAAATCGGTCGACAACTCTGTTTGGTTAGTTTGTATTCCTGATGAGTGGGTTAATAAGCTTATTTGGTACACGCATTTCAGTTATGCACACTTTGGTCCCAGAAAATGCTTTCATAAATTACGGGAAAATTGCTACTTCAGTAATATGGAAAAACGTATTCGATCTGTTCTGGCCAAATGCAAATTATGTCAAAAGGCTAAGCCGCCAACAATTTCTCACAGAGCACCGTTGTTTCCTATCATTCCAGCGAAATTAAAGGAGATGGCTGCAGTTGATTTGTTCGGTCCATTGGTTCGTTCTACTAATGGTTTTCCGTACATTTTCGTAGCAGTGGAACTGACGTCAAAATATGTGTGTCTTACACCTTTACGCAAAGCAACAGCTCGTTCAGCATCTAATGCTTTCATCAAACATTTTCTTAAAGAAGTTGGTCATGTTGATAAGGTTATATCAGATAATGGATCACAGTTTCGTTCTAAAATTTGGCTTCGTACTCTACGGCGTCGTAAGATTAAACCAATTTTCATTTCACTTTTTCACCCTCAATCTAACGCTTCAGAGAGATGGATGTAGGAAATCAATAAATTGTGTCGCCTTTATTGTCATCAGAATCACAGAACGTGGGATCAGTATCTTCATATTTTTCAAATCATTCTGAATGAACTTCCTAATGAACCAACTTCTTTACCGCCTATACTGATATTAAAAAACAAAGCACCGACAAATCGCATTTCTGAAATCGTTCCTTTTCCGCCTTCACGGAAACTGCGGCATTCTGAAGTTGTCAAACTGGCTCTACGAAATATTGAATCTGCGGCTTCTAGAAGAGAGAAATCATCTAAACGTCCTGGTCGTTTAAAAACCTTGTCAGTTGGTCAAAAAGTGTTAATTAAGTCTCACCGTTTGTCTCACAAAGGAAAAGGCTTGTGTCGCAAATTTTTTCTGCTTTATAACGGTCCATATAGAGTTCGCAAAATCATTCATGATAACACTGTTGAAGTAGAAACTCTTAAATCTCGACGCTCTAAGGGAATACATCATATATCAAACGTTAAAATTTTTGTGGAATGACATACTTTTGAGAAACTAACAGCTAGATGTAAACATGCAGAGAATACAAGGATACCGCGCTGTGTTTTGGCGGCGGCACATACTCAAAGCAACAGTCAAGTCTGCGTGCCGCACAAGGCAGTCGTTGACAGCAAACAATTACTTCCTACGTCACGCGCCTACAGCTGATCGAGCGCTCAGTGCGAATGCACTGACAGCCGTAAACAAATACACAGTTTAATTTCTCCGATTTAATTCAGTATAAAGCTATAGTGACTTGATGAATTATGTTATTAACATTCAGTAATTTTCAGGATACGGTTGTATAAAATATTTAAGAACTTCAGGTAAATTCTGTGTGTCTCCGACGTTAAGAGGACTTACTATCGAGAAAATTTCAGAAAGAATGTAATTTCCAAGAAGAAACTAATAAACCAAAAAGGTAACTATTAATTGAGTTTATTTTTCAGGTAACATATTTCCACTTACGTACGTACTTTAGACTTAATTTGCTGCTCGCGATTACGTGATTCATACTTTGTGCTAATTTCATGTTCTATGAATTTACTTGTGAAGCGACGTGCTTGCGTACGTTAACTGATTTTTTTCAATGTTTTATTAATGAACTGGATTGTAACTTGTGTATATTATGCATCGCTTGGCTGCACTGCTTTTTCACTGATGTCACATTTTTTAATTATGTGCCTGCTGTGCTTATTTATTTAAATTATAATTGTCACCTGATTAGTTGTGCTGATATGTATGTAAGTTATACTTTGTGATTTATCTGCTTGCGCCTTCATGTTTACTTATTAAGATGACATATGAACATTTATTTGCTTATGCTGATATGATGCTAATGACCTGTTTATTATGTAAGATATATGTTTACTGCTATGCGTATGGATTGCATATTTATACATTTCTGTTTGTCGTCACAACTACTCTTTAATTTGGTATATAGCAATGCTGATGTACAGTGTACGAACATAGAGTTTAGGTTACACTATGGTATAGGTTACAGATTGTTCGCTTGGCAGAGCCTCGTTGTAAGAATTGTGCTGCATCCACTTGTTGACATTCTGTTCACTACTGGTATATTTACTCGCTATTGCATGTTTTGCTTACGCTCAGTGCCTTATATTTTTAAGATAGGAAAATGAACTGCTATAATTCGACGAACGACATTAGTACAAGAAACTTCATAGAAGTCACATGAGCTGGAGGTTTTATGGAAGCTGTATAAATGTATGCTAATAGGAAGGAAGCTAACGACATGACATACCAAAACTAGGTTTAGACCATTGACAGTTATTACACTGCATTTTTTCGTGAGCAATTGAAATAGGAAGTGACACTTGACACAAGAAATACTCCACATGTTTGCTTCTGTTTGCCATGATTCTTGAAGTGGTGTACACTCTGTGAAATATTATGATCATTCACACTCCGTAATCGTACTTAATTACTGAGAGTTATTCGAACTAAGTCTGTTAGAGGTCATGTATGCATTTCTTTTGCTTATAATTCATAATGAGTAGAAGATTTGGGTCAGACGGATTACACAGAGGTTGTGTGTTGACAGTGTGTCTTCGGATTGTATGGGATGATGAGGTTTGCATTAGGATTTTATCTGTACTTGTTCGAGGAGACTGACTAGAGGAAAGAGTTGTTATGGAAG
The DNA here is from genome assembly GCF_021461385.2 of Schistocerca piceifrons. NCBI lineage: Eukaryota > Metazoa > Arthropoda > Insecta > Orthoptera > Acrididae > Schistocerca > Schistocerca piceifrons. The sequence continues at coordinate 448,430,001 of NC_060138.1, read as the reverse complement.
TGAAATGATATTGGTAATAAGGTTTATATGTATCGACGTATTGAAGAGGTATTATTGAGGTATTGAGATTATATGAAGTTGATGATTATTGGAGTTTTTGTGGACAAGAGGTAAGGTAAATGATATTGATGATAAGATTTATATGTATCGACGTAAGAGGTATTATTGAAGTATTGAGATTATGTGATGCTGATGATTATTGGAGTTTTGGTGTATAAGAGGTAAAGTAAGTGAGGAGCATATTTTTTTTGTTGGTCTATATGGAACAAGGATGATGAAGATAGCAGACTAGAACACTAAAGTGGAAGGAAGATTGTCTACACACACTTTGTTAAATCACTAAGCAGTATATACTTTTTTTTTTGGAGAGAGGAAGTAATTGCATATCTTGGCTCACTGACAGTTGTTCAGCAACCGTACATTGTGATCTGGCTTGGCAAACATTGGTCTTGACATGATGACTATGACGTTGGCTAACTATTATTGACTGTTATACATTGCTGCCACTACTACTTGATACACAAGATGAACATCAAATTTTGACAGAATTGCATTTACACAGTTAACACTATTCAATTACACAGTAGTACTTAATGTGGATGAAAGATGAGTGAGTGTGTTTTGTGTGTTTTCCTTTCCTAATCCTACCCACCTATCTCCTAAATATTATTTTATTTGTATGTAGTGGCTTGCACTGACACCCATAAATATTATAGGTTTACTGATAATTGTGTATTTGTAATAGTTAATATGACAATTATCTGATATCATTTGTGTGTTTGTTATGATTTGTATGTTTAGTGTAAAAGCATTTGTATGTGGATTCAAACTATTGTTCATGCCTGAACTGCCTGATTAGTGAAAGTGAATATTATGGACTGTTACCTGCACTTTTTCAACATAATGGCTGCCACTTAGAAATGTTTAATTTCTGCTGATGAACTGTGTGATTAGGATAGTGAATATTATGGACTGTTACTTGCATTTTTTCTACATGATTGGTGCCACTAGGACATGTTTAATTTCTGCTTACAAACTCTGATGAACAGTGTGATCAGTGATAGTGAATATCATGGACTGCTCTCTACACCTGCTCATCATTGCTAGGTACAACTGATGGACTGCTTCTACTGAAATGAACTCACTTGTTGGTGTCTGCACCTACTCAACATTGCTGGGTGCCACTGATGGACTGCTTCTACTGAAATAATGTCACTTGTTGGTGTCTGCACCTGTTCAACATTGCTGGGTGCAACTGATGAACTGCTTCTATTGAAATGAAGTCACTTGTTGGTCTCTGCACCTGTTCAACATTACTGGGTGCCACTAATGGAACTGCTTCTACTGATATAATGTCACTTGTTGGTGTCTGCACCTGCTCAACATTGCTGGGTGCCACAGATGGAACTGCTTCTACTGAAATAATGTCACTTGTTGGTGTCTGCTCCTGTTCAACATTGCTGGGTGCCACTGATGGACTGCTTCTACTGAGATAATGTCACTTGTTGGTGTCTTCACATGTTCAACAATGCTGGATGTCACTAATGGAACCGCTTCTGCTGAGAAATGTGGCTTGTTGCTGTCTGCACCTGCTCAACATTGCTAGGTGCCACTGATGGACTGCTTCTACTGAAATAATGTCACTTATTGGTGTCTGCACCTACTCAACATTGCTAGGTGCCACTAATGGAACTGCTTCTACTGGCAAAATGTCACTTGTTGGTGTCTGCACCTGTTCAACATTACTGGGTGCCACTGATGGACTGCTTCTACTGAGATAATGTCACTTGTTGGTGTCTGCACCTGCTCAACATTACTGGGTGCCACTAATGGAACTGCTTCTGCTGCGAAATGTGACTTGTTGCTGTGTGTACCTGTTCTACATTACTGGGTGACACTGATGAACTGCTTCTACTGAAATAATGTCACTTGTTGGTGTCTGCACCTGTTCAACAATGCTGGGTGCCACTAATGGAACTGCTTCTGCTGAATGATGTCACTTGTTGGTGTCTGCACCTGTTCAACATTGCTGGGTGCCACTGATGGACTGCTTCTACTAAAATGATGTCACTTGTTGGTATTTGCACCTGTTGACCATCGCTGGGTGCTACTACTGGAACTAATCATTGAAAGCATTTTATGTGAACATTTGTATAAACTGATTTTTTGTGTATTATATAAACTATTATGTAAAGTCACATGTATGGAAGAATCTGTATCACTTACTGTATTTTATATGTTAGGTTATTGAAAGGTCAGTGCAAAGCCAAAAATTTTATCTAATTATGTGATATTTAGGTATTAATATTATCTTTTATTTTTGTCTTTATTTTTGTGGACGAATTTGGTGGTATTTTCACCACCAATGCTGGCAAAAATACCATCAAATTCTGGCCTGTGGAGGAGGGGCATATGAAAGGTGGCTACACTGAGCCACTGCGCCAGAGATTGCGCCAAAGAGTATTATTCAGCCGCCTCCACAGTGCCTGTCGAGGACTCGTGGTAGTCAGTGCTTGGGGAGAGCTCGTAGTAGTCAGTACCTGTCGAGGACTCGAGGTAGTCTGTGCTGAGATGTCGTAGTGAAGAGTGCTTGTTAAGAACTCGTAGCAGAGAGTGTTTGTTGAGATGTGCTAGTAGGCAGTGCTTGCTGAAATGTGATATTGGAGAGTTCTGGTTGAGATGTAGTAGTAGCGAGTCGGTGTGGAGAGATTGTAATGTCCAGAGTGCTTTTCATCAATATAAATTAAGGTAACAAACTACTTTTCTTTTTTTTTTCATTATTTCAATGTCCTGAATAATGCGTCATTACAGGTTCAGTCAACAAAGCATCTGACTTGTGTTCTTGTATTAGAAAGTAATTCTGGTTTTCTTGCGCAATTATAGGATTTCTATTTTTCTTAATTACTTCAGTATAAATGATATTTAAAATTTCTTGTCTTATTGAAGGAGAACCGTGCCAGATGTGTACGTTGAGTTATACTTCCACACACAGAACAGTTATACTTGTGCTTTGGCTTCGTAGGTTTTATAGTTGCTGGGGACTTAATTAATTAATTGTGTTAACGAAAATTTCCATTTCGTTCTTGTTGTTGTTCTATGCAGTCAGATTGCGTAATAATACTAGTCAGGGCCAACCGTTTACGAGACACAGCGTAATCGGACATACAGCTACTAAAAATATTTGCATTTTATTTAATTAAGCCCCCACGCAACAGTGCACTCACAACTACACAGAGGACTGTTCTGTCCGCGACTGGCACTTGCAGTGTAACGAGACATTGCAGGGGTGCCGTTCTTCGCCAAGTACGATTACAACAGCGTAATCCGCAGCCTTGCCTAGCATCTGAATTTGTGTCCGAGCATTCATTTCTCATACGTTTGTGCAACGACTGTATGTCAGCACAACACCCATGACAGTCCCAAAAAACTCACCTTGCCCGATTATGGTTGTATCATCGCCTTTTTTGACGATGAGGAATTCAAACGTTTCCACGTCTTGCTTCGCTACTTCCGGTCAGAATCATAGTGATGCATCCAGTAAGCAACAGGCCAACCGAAATGAGTTTTTCAACTTTCTGATCCTTGGTCTATAGGCGGCTGAAGAAGTCATTTGGGTTGGTCTGATACAGATTTACGCTGCTAACTCGGTGCTGCGCGGCTTTAGAAACGTGTGAACAGTCGCGGTGTCCAGCGTGCGGCACCCTTTGTCATAATGACTTGTAAGACACTGAATGATGGAAGACAGATTTTCCCAGTTTTTTCCCTTTTGAGTCATCAGTCTTCTGACTTTGGTGCAACCCGCCACCAAATCCTTCCCTGCGCCAATCTTATCCTCTCACAGTAGCACTTGAAAAGTCCTCAATTATTTGCTGTATATATTCCAATCTCTAATTTCCGCTACTGATTTTACTCTCTACAGCTTCCTCTAGTACCACGGATGTCGTTCCCTGATGTCTTAACGCATGCCCTATTATCCTGTCCCTTTTTCTTGTCAGTGTATCCATATATTCCTTTCCTTGCGGATATTTAGGAGAACCTCCTCCTTCCTTACCTGATCAGTCCACCTCTTTTTCAACGTTCTTCTGCAGGACCACATCTCGGATGTTTCGACTCTCTTCTGTTCCGATTTTCCCACAGTCCATGTCTCACTGCCATACAATACTGTGCTACAAATGTACATTCTCAGGAAATTTTTGTACTTTCAACATTGCAACCCAGTCAGCAATCGTGTTAATCTAATATATAAGAAACTATCAGACTCGATTGCGGTAATAAAACCAACCTTTACCAAGGTTTCAGCCCAAATAATTGAGCCTTCTTCAGAAGATCTACCTGAATCAATAATTTGTCTAAGAAGGCATGGTTTTAGTTTTATTTCTAGATCATGCCCTCTTAGACAAATTATAGATTCAGGTATATCTTCTGAAGAAAGTTCAATTATTTGGGCTGAAACCTAGGCAAAGGTTGGTTCATTACCGCAATCGAGGCTGATAGTTTCTTATATATTCTCAGAAATTGTTTCCTCAAATTAAGACCAATGTTTCACACTAGTAGGTTTCTCTTGCCCAGGAATACCCTTTTTGTCCGTGCTAGACCACTTCTTATGCCCTCCTTGCTTCGTCCGTCATGGTTATTTTGCTGCCTGAGTAGCAGAATTCCTTAACTGCATTTATTTCGCCATCACAAACTTTGATGTTAAGTTTCTCGGTGTTCCCGTTCCTAGTACTTCTCACGACATTCGTCTTTCTTCGATTTACACTCAGTCCATATTCTGTACTTATTGATCTGTTCATTCCATTCAACAGATCCTGTTATTTTTCTTCACTTTTCCTGGTGATAACAACGTCATCAGTGAATAGCATCAGTAATACCCTTTCACCTTGAATTCTAATATCACTCTTGAACATTTTTCTTTTATTTCCGCCATTGCCTCTGTGATGTGTATACTGAACACTATGGGAAAAGACTACACCCCTGCCTTACACGCTTTTCGATCCGAGCACTTGGTCCTCGGTCTTCCAGTTCCATTGTCCGCTTTTGGTTCTTGAACATACTGTATGTTAGCCGTCTTTCCTTATTTTCTCAGAATTTCGAACACCTTGCACCATTTTGCACTGTAGAACGCCTGAGATATACTATGAATGTGTCTTGATTTTGCTCCGGTCTTGCTTCCATTACCAACCGCAAAGTCGGAACTACGTCTCTGTTGTCTTTACGTTTCCTAAAGCCAAAGTGATCATCACCTAACAGATCCTCAATTTTCTTTTCCTCTCTCCCTTATATTATTCCTGCGAGCTAAACGGATGCATGAGCTGTTAAGCTGTTTGTGCGTAAGTCTTGCACTTGTCGGCTCTTTCAATCTTTGTAATTGCCTGGATGTTGTTTTCCCGAAAGTCTGATGGTATATCGTCAGCCCTATGCATTTTGCGCAGCAACGTCAATAATCGTTTTGTTGCCACTTTCCCCAATGATTTTAGAAATTCCGGTGGAATGTTATGTATTCCTTATGTCTTATTCGATCTTAACTCTTACAAAGACCTTTTAAATTCTTATTGTAACACTGGATCCACTATCTCTCTCCTGTTGACCCCTAGTTCTTCTTTTATCACGTTATTAGACTGGTCCTCCCCCTTATAGAGGCCTCCAAAGTACTCTTTCGCATTATCAACTACCAGTATCAAATTGACTGTGATGGTCTGGTCTTTCAGCAGCTGGATTTCATCCCACTATTATTGTTTTTTAACAGAGTGATGGTTTGGCACTTTGTCGTTCAGACTCGTTTGATCACAGTGAAAGCGTCTGCGCCCCCTGACCGATGTGTCCTATGTTGGTGCTTTGTTTCCGTACGCTCCCACAATATCAACTTGGATTGTTGCAGTATGCTGAGTCTATACTAAAGTAAACTAAACTGCGTCCAAACAGGCCTTGGAAGGCCCAACGGTACCGACCGGCCACCCTGTCATCCTCAGACCACAGGCGTCACTGGATGTGGATATGGAGGCGCACGTAGTCAGCACACCACTCTCCCGGCCGTATTCCAGTTCACGAGACCGGAGCTGCTAATTCTCAATCAAGTAGCTCCTCAGTTTGCCTCAGACGGGCTGAGTGCACCCCACTAGCCAACAGCGCTCTGCAGACCGGATGGTGCTACCCCAGTCCGACAGAGCTTAACTTCGGTGATCTGACGGAAACCGGTGTTACCACTGCGGCAAGGCCGCAGTGGAAGTGTTACCGGTGCATGATTTTGTGCAGGAACTATCCTCCCTATTATGTCCCATAAATATTCGATAGGATTCATGTCGGTCGATGTGGGTGAGCAAATCATTAACTCAAATTGTCCTGAATGTTCTTCATGCCAATCGCGAACGACTGTGGGCCGGTGATGTGACGTCGTTCTTTGAAGTCCATGAATGGCAGCGGATGGTATCCAAGTAGTCACTCCTTGTAAACACAGTCCACACTATTTTCGAGCCACCACCAGCTTGCACAGTGCCTTGTTGACAGCTGGGGTCCATAGCTTCGTGCGGTCTGCGCCGCACTCGAACCCTACCACCAGCTCTTATCAACTGAAATCGGGACTCATTTGACCAGCCCACGGTTTTTCAGCCTTCTATGGTCCAACAGGTACGGTCACGAGCCCAGGAGAGGCGCTGCAGCAATGTCGTGCCGATAGCAAAGTTACTCCGGTCGGTCGTCTGCTGCCATAGCCCATTAACGCCAGATTTCGCTGCACTGTCCTGGCGGATACGTCTTATGTCCCACATTGATATCTGCGGTTATTTCACGCAGTTTTGCTTGTCTGTTAGGACTGACAACTCTACGCAGACGCCACTGCGTTGTTCGTGGTGAAATTTGGTATTCCCGATACGCTGTTGATAGTGTTGATCTCGGAATATTTTATTGCCCAACGATTTCCGAAATGGAATTCCCATACGTCTAGCACCAACTACCGTTCCACGTTCGAAGTCTCGTACTTCCCGTCGTGCGGTTGTGTTCACGTTGGGAACCTTTTCACATTCGTAACGTGACAGCTCCGCCAATGCACTGCCCTCTCATACCTTACGTGTGAGATATTACCGGCATCTACATATGTGCATATCGCTATCCCGTGACTTGTGACATCAGTGTAAACTAAATTTCATGAAAGCGAATGCTAGCATAATAGCCAATAACTAAAGCGACATAAAAGCTCCAGTGGTCATATTTCAAAACAGCACTTAGTTTAAAAACACGCCTCGTAATATGTTTTGCCATTTTAAGTGAGAAGATACTGCCGGCAGCTGCACCACATGCTTTGTGTATTAGTTCTTAGCGTCGCCGTTAGCAGTGCTCCGTGTGACTTGTTCAAACCTCACACCAACACGTATTTGTTTTTTAATTATTATCATTTCTGGGATAATCTAGAAATTTCCTATCTTTATAACTTTTACACATTCTGGAATATTCGATGTTTTTTTAAGTAGCAGCACTCTCCGTCCAGGAGTACATTTCTGTTCTGGCTGTACGTTGTATTTGTAGTAAACGTGCTTCCAGTGCTAAGTGTTACATCTCGCTGACCACCCTGCTTTCGGATTTGAATTAGCTTGTGGTTACAGCGTGGCATTGTTTGCTGGAGATGGCAGGTTTTTCAAGGCGTTTACATCACCGCAGCTCCAATTAGGCAACGTGAAAGCCGGCGTCTGCTCGTACAAGAACCAGAATGCAAGCAAGCCCGCACATCCAGCAGACCAATGGATTCCAAAGAAGCGATAATCAGTTGAATATCAGGCGTCGATCAGTGTTATGTGAAGATGCTGGCCAGGATTCAGCGAAGTGGCTAAAAGGAGTCGCCATGTACAACAGATGGGATGACATACTGTGTTTAGCGAATGTGTACTTTTACTTGGACTGCACAGCCCAGCAGCGGTTCCAGAACAACGATCAGTAGCTCAATATCTGCGGCAAATTCCAGGCCGAACTGAAGGAAATGTTTGGTGACAACCTACGGCAAGTTAGCTTAGCAGAAGAAAAAATGAAGAACAGGGCCCATTATCATGCCAAAACGACACTGTCGTGTCTAAAGAATGTTCTGGCCCCATGCAACATTGGGAATCCGAATACGAAATAAGCTCATAAAATCTCACATTGGAATGGACTGAGTCGTAGAAGACATTTACCAAGCTCTGCAGGTAAAGTACGCGTAAAGTTGTCATTACTAACAGACAAACAACTCTGCATGAAATAACCGCAAAGTCAGAGGTACGACGAACGTATCCGTTAGGACAGTACGGCGAAATCTGACATCAATTGACTATGGCAGCAGGTGAACAGCGCGATGCCTTTGCCAACAGCGTGGTATTGCCTGCAGCGTCTCTCGTGGGCTCGTGACCATATCGACTGGACCCTAGACGGCTGGAAAATCGTGGCCCGGTGAGATGACTCTCGATTTCATTTGCTTAAAGTTGATGGTAGGGTTAGAGTGTGGCGCAGATCCCGCGAAGCTATGGACTCAAGTTGTCAACAAGGCACTGTGCAAGCGGATGGTGGCTCCATAATGATGTGGGCTGTGTTTACGTGGAATGGACTGGGTTCTCTGATTCCACTAAACCGATCATTGACTGGAAATAGTTATATTCGGCTGCTTGGAGACCATCTGCAGCCATTCATACGTTATCAAACAACGATAGAATTTTTATGGATGACACGGCGCCTTGTTACTGGGCCACAATTGGTCTGAACATTTCGGGAGAATGATTTGGCCACCCAGATATCCCGACGTAAATCCTATCGAACGTTTATGGGGCATAATCGGGAGGTCAGCTCATGCATAAAATCCTGCACCGGCTACACTTTCGCAATTATGGACTGCAAAAGAGGCAGCATGGCTCGCTATATCTGTAATGGACTTTCAACGACTTGTTCAGTCCACGCGCATTGAGATGCTGCACTACGCCGAACAAAAGGAGCTCCGACAAAATATTAGGAGGCATTGGACGACTTTTCTCGTCTCAGTGTATATATTATTTATTCCTGGTACTTAATGTAAAACAAGATGCTGCTGCTGCAGTGTGGGCCAGAAATAACGATCAGAAATATTTAATGTTATTCTGTTGACACAAGAAGCAACATGAAGGGCAAACAAGAATCTGGAACTACTGCTTAGTTATATAAGAACAGAAAAAGATACACACAAGAATGGAATAACACGAAAACGAATGTCCTTATATAGTTCTCACATATTTCTAACTCTCTCTGTTTCCCAAGCATCATTCTCGGCGCATGGTTGGATTCACTGCCATGTGCGCCCGCTTGCGTGACGCAACATTTCGGGTGTGATCATTCTCAGGGTTTTCTTTCGCCCAGATATAAACATTTTGAGACTGGGAGCAAAGATACACGGCACATTATGACGAGCTGCTGATGTTGGGAAAGATGCTAGCAACTATTTGCACGAATCGCTTCACATATTCATACCGCGATCGCTTAATTCATTGAAGCTGGCGGGCTGAAATAAACGATAACCTTCTTTCTTCATCCAACAGCGAATGGATATTCTGAAAATGCTCTCTCCGCTGATCGCTTTCATTGTCGGTTTCGCTGGTGAACGAAGCAATGATGCATTTATGCCCTCCGTGACTTTACTATCGTTGTCGTATTTCTTGAGGCTTCCAGTCTGTGCTACTTCTACCATATAACCAGTTGCAAAGGCGTTTGTTTCCAGTTTCCGAAGATTATCCTCCGTTGGGTTTCTTTCTTGAAGCAATTAAAAAGTTTTCCTATCACATCTTTCACCCGTTCGTTGCTTTTCATGCACCCAGAAGAAGATCGTCTTTAGTCGTGAATCTGCTTGTATGCGCCATTATAACGCACATGTTTACAAAAGTAACACCTTGGTAGCAAAAGAGAACACTATTACAAGTCGTAGCAATCGTCAGAACCACAAGCAAAACAATGTCGTATTTTCATGGAGTGACGCCTGCATTGTCATTTGGATAACGTCTACCAGAAGACAGATACACTACGCATTGGGAACATTATTTGCAACCTAGAATACATTTCCTCACCCGTCTAATAGCGAAATTACACGTTAAGTACTTGAGTATTTTTCGATCGTGACTTTGGCACACCATGTACACAAATGCTATTATTATAACTACTTTCTACCACTGCAAAATGGCAGTAAAATCCTTAAGCAATCATCCAGCAGCTAGGCATTTAACTGTAGATGATGTTCTCGCTATTGGGTCCGCCCTCATACTACCCCGGTAAACTGCTGTTGTCTGATGCATTACTTGGGCACAGAGCACAAAGTGAGCAGCGTTTCCACTATTACTCGTAAAAGCGACTCCATGGTTCACTGTTGTGTCTTTGAATATACCTTCCAAGATAATCTGCACCAACGCAATGCAAATTCTTGAAAAGCCATTTCATTCGATTTTTGTATGTCCATCCATCTGAGGAACTATTGAGTGACTTCGGGTGTTCACGCATGTAATAAAGTGGAACACCTACAGACCTACTTACGATGTATTCATTATATGGGCACCAGTTTCGGTGCTTCAGTACGCCATCTTCAGGACTTAACTGACACTGAGGGGTTAATTCTAGTCGTTTACTGGTTATCGCAGACTACCTGTAGCAACGAAGCTGTCCATCAACTGTCAAGTTGTGTGTGTTCCATTTTATTCATTTCACCGACCTCAGTTGTCTTCTCTCTATTTGCAGAGTATGTTGTCTAGCGGGGATGACGGCATGCTGACGCGTGGTTGAATGCATCGTGAAGACTTCCTTGGCCCGCTGTGTCTTCGAAGAGCGCACAGTCCCGCAATGTGTGCTTTGGAGGGCCCACGCTTCCTCACGACCAACTATCATTCATCTCTCTTTTGACTTTGCACAGATGTGTAGCGTTCGGGCAACGACAAGCCAGGTAATGTATCAGTCCACTCAACGGGTTAGTAAATCTCTTTGTTAGGGAGAAATCCGAATATTCACCTGCTTGTGCCTGAAGAGTTCCATTAATTTTTCCACATTTTTAAAACATGCGGTATTGTACTAACTTTTCTGCGTTCGTTTCAATTCCAAGTGTCCTCCGTAATTCCATTTGATTGCCGTTCTTTTCCTGATTTCCAAGTGCAGTGGGTAAATTCCTAGAATTACTAATAGTATAATTCATAATTCGGGGTAGTTTGGTTGACACCTATTAATCTTAATAACACTCCTCGTTCAACACTTCTCATTAACACAGCTGACTTCACGAGCTGCAGTCTATGGAGACAAACACTCGCACCTTTCCTACGGTTGACGCCAACTATGGTCGGTAGTTTGCTTCTAAAAACTAGTAACAAGCTGTAGAGACAGACTCCTCGTCTTTTTCTTCAGATTCTTTCGTTGCTGTTATTTTTCTTCTGTTTCACATAATTATATTGTAAATTTTAAAAGATACATGTAATACATAAAGGACATTTACCCGAAGAAGCAAAACAATTTTTACTATGTTCATAAGAAGAAAATAATAGTCGAAAGGAAAATTTTAGATAGTAAAAGAGGTCCGTCTACCTGGCTATTTCAAGTTTAAGGGCTTTCGTAAACACTTCGACCGTGCCTCGCCTGAATTAACATATTCTACTCGTCTGTGGGTACTACTGTATGAATGTAGATTGTGAGATTAGCTCCTCCTGGTTCGTGTACGAGGTATGACAATACAATTTGTTGCTACATGTGCCCTAAGGCGACCAAAGAAAGACGGCCGCTATAGGTTATCGAAAGCACCAATAATATCGATCATCATCGCTAGAGCGCTCGCAGAATATCTCTCGTGACCGATATTGCTTTATTAATTGCGTCTTCAGTTTGCCTCCTTTAAGCCCTTACAGGTGAGTGCTCATACCGTGTAGCATTCTGTGAACTTCTAATCTCTTGCATAATATATAAGAATATACAGCCTACAGTTGCAGTTTAACTTATCGTTTACCTAGGTTTCAACGTTAGTAATAACTTCTTCAGAACATAAAATATTATTTAAATGTTTGCCTAAAACAAGCCATGTCCTAAGTCAACTTTATAAAACTTGATGCATAACCATAAGGTTTTCTCACTTCTATTAAACAAGTTGTAGCAAATTCACTTTAAGCCCGTTGTATGGGCCTCGTCGTGTGACTAGAGATCCGTGTCTTGCCCTTTACTAATAATCACCACCTCAGCATTGCTCACCGATACAGGGACACTTCGTTGCGAGAGACACTTCTCGTTGTGTTCACACAAGTAAATATCTAACAGGTCACATGGGTTTTATTATTTCGCCAGGGATCTCATCCGGTTCTGGAAAGCTTTTCGTTTTCAGTTTTAAAATTATGTGCCTAATTTCTACTTGTTTGACGCGGTACAATGTTTATTGTTTTTACAGTTTTCCCATAGCATTTTTCGTAACCAACATTTATTTCTGTCTATCTTCTTCTTCGTCATCAGGAAAATGTGTTTTCATTAGCAGGGACTCTGATTGTTCGAAACTTTCGGCTTACCGTCCCGTCATTTCTTTCGTTCGTGGACAAGAGTGTTGATGATTGTATTTTCTTGTAGACTACTTTCAGCCGTGTTCCCCAAGCATCGGTTTCTAAGCTAATCTCGAAGAATTGTTCCCATCATTCCATTTTTGCTTTCTACAAATATTCCTTTAGATGTTGTTGAACTTACCGTATTTATGCAACCTTCGGATTCTTTCCTCTTGGATCATGTTTCTCTGGTATAGTTTCTTGGCTCTTCTTGTTCCACATCTTAATTTCTGCAGCGTCTGGTCCTCTAGAAGAACTTCTCGTGATAGGTACCGACGCCCCCACTGCTGTATGTGTAGTCACTACCAGTTCTTGCACCTTACCATCTATATCATCGCCGAGCGAGAAACTTCCTATACATTGAAACAGTCTTCTCAGTTCTTGCCCTTTAGTGCAATAGATAGTGCTGAAGAAGAGGAGTACCAATCCTTAGCACAAATCTCAGTTACCAGTCGATCGCCCCATGGAGAATGGATTCGGCCAACTTGGATATGCCACAGCCATCAAACGACAACTCAGAATCCGACTAACGCAGATACAATTAACTCCTCTGCAAAGTATAGCGCCCCACAGAGAAAGAGACGTTTTGAGGACAGAGGACAGTACACCCGTCTGTTTTCCATCGTGAACGCCCTGGACGCCTTGTACGCAACTGTGGAGAAAGAAGACAAGCATTATGCTGCAAGAGGTGAATCATCACGACAGTCCTAATCACGCTACTCAACTGCAGTCGACTGTAGTCGCCAAGTGTGGCTAAGTCCGTCGCTGTACCCTGGATGAACTATCTCTCTAACAGGGCGTGGCCGTTCTCCGTCGCAGTACACAGGTACCAGCCGCTCGCCAGCCACCGAATTCAGAAAAACTAAGCGAGGCGACCTTCTATGGTGGAGAGGTTGCCACAGATGAAAATTCTCCACGGACGACAGTTTTTAAGATGTCGGGAAATCACATCGACGCCACCTTCTACGCCCATCCCGTCCGGGTGCTAGTCGAATCAGGGGCTTCCCTTTCTGTAGTGTCGAATTCTTATTATCATCAACTGAAGAAACTGTGTTTCGTGATACGAAAGTGATTATGCTCAAAGCGCAAATGGGAAACAATTTCAGATGAGAGTTTCATGTGTTGCAAGAATGTCAATATCAGTAAGCTTACCTCCACTTTGTCGTTTTATGAGAATGTAATCATGATGTTATCCTCGAACTTCTTGGAGTCATCACAAGCAATAATAGACTGTGGAAGAGCTCTGACTGAGTAAGCTATTCCAGCAGGCAGACAGTTGTATGCCGTTGAAGATATTGTTATCCCACCTTCATAAACGAGTTCCAGTCGTCAATCCAGATGCTCAGTGAAACTACGAAGCTTCTATCGATTGCAGAATGCAACTATGGCTCAGCAAAGAAATCTACATGCCAGTACGACTACTAATTGTTGCGAGCAGCCACAGCACCCTAAGGATATGTGGGGAAGGACGCTGAATCAGTCCAGGAATGACAGATTTATGACTCTGACGGAAAATTACGATCCGCTACCACTACAGACAACGGTGGGGAGGAAGTTTCTATTGAAGGCGCAACTGGATTCGATCTGACTGAAGAACAACATTGGAGTGTCAGCTGTTTTGCGCCAATTTCTGGATGCTTTCAAATCCGGAGTAGATAAAAGGCAAACTAAGCGGCCAGTGGTGATGTAAAACACCCTGTCAGTAGTATGAATCATCCAACAATTATTCAGTGTTCATATGTAAAGTCCAAGCCGTCTCTGAGGATACAATGTAAAACTTCCTCCAACACCTCAAATGGATAGCGTGTCTTTGGTATCTGGAGGACATAATTGTTTTTTCAGAGACATATGAAGAACATCTGTCACCAGAAAATCATTCCGAACTGTTTTCAGACTGTAGGCCTCCTCCAAAAAGTGCATCGTCCCGATCCAGTCACCGATTTTCCGAATCAGCACATTCGTGATTTGAGACGTTTTCTCTGAATGTGCTCGTACTACCGACATTTATAAGAGACAAAGACACACCCCTTTCAAGAACCATTGTAGAGAGACACCAAATTTTTCTGCAACGAGGAGCACGGAAGATCTTTTTTGTCCTTAAGAAGGCACTAACATCTTCACCAGTCCTAGCATTGTATAAAGAGAATGCCGAGACACAACTTCACACAGACGGCTTCAGGTACGTAGTTCTACTACAAATTCTAGGAGGTGATCAAGAGGTGATACCTTATACTTTCAGAGTAGTTTCCAACTCATAGATGAGCTATTCTACAACGGAGAAAGAATTCCTTGCAGTTATTTCGGCCATCAACAAATCCTGCCCTGTTTCTATATGGCAAACCATTTACCAATGTGATAGACCACCATTATCTGTATTGGCTGAGCAGGTCGATTGGCGAGATGGTAATGGAGGCTTCAGGTACATGTTACTAGAGCCGGCCGGAGTGGCCGAGCGGCTCTAGGCGCTACAGTCTGGAACCGCGCGACCGCTACGGTCGCAGGTTCGAATCCTGCCTCGGGCATAGATTTGTGTGATGTCCTTGGGTTGGTTAGGTTTAAGTAGTTCTAAGTTCTATGGGACTGATGACCTCAGAAGTCCCATAGTGCTCAGAGCCATTTGAACCATTTGTTACTAGAGTGGTACACAAAGGTGGATCAAAATACAAAGACAGTGACTGCCTTTCAAGAAGACTTTTGACAGAACACTCCAGTGTCAACAAAATCTCAGTCATCGCTGCGTTAAATGTTGACGCTGAACAGAGATCCAGCATTGCTGAAAACTCATAGAAACCTTGAAGAATGAGGAATCGAGCAAAGGAGAATTCCAATTAATGAATGGAACCTTGTATGAGAAGAACTATGATCAAAAGTGGCGGAAATGGTTGTTCTACATCCCAGTTCATCTACTGCCAGTCATTTTGAAGTATTTCCACGAAACTCGTACACCTGTCTCATAGAAGATGAATCAATCAGACACTATGCAAGCCACTGTAAGGAATGCCATGACGGAAACACGTATCACAGTTACCACCAGGCCATCTTATATCACCTGTAGCAGCGCCACTTTACCACAATGGGATCGACCTCTTTGGGAGATTCCCGAAGTCGACAAACAGGAATAAATGGATAATAATTTGCACTGATTACTTCACCGACTTCGCTATCGCCAAGGTTCCTTGTAGAAGACATCGTCTTGATGCATGCAGCATTCAATGTGATAACTTCTGATCTTGAGGAAATTTTCAGGTCGAGACTACTACCACAGGTAATTTCACGTAGTGAAATCACTCAGGGAATGAAAACTGGGTACCACCCTCTGACGAATGGCCTCACTGAACACTTTAATAAGACCTTGGCAGACCACTGCGCGCGCGCGCGCGCACACACACACACACACACACACACACACACACACACACACACACACACAAGTCATCTAAGTCACGTAAATTCCTGGGAGGGAGGCGACGAGCTCTGACGCCTCGTTCAGTGACATCCCAGATCGATCAGGTTCAGATCTGTGGAATTGGGGACCAGCACATAAATTGGAACTCCCTACTGTGTTTCTTAAACCTCTCCATTACACTCCTGGTGTTCTGACATGGCGCATTAGCTTGTTTAAAAGTGCCACTGCTATCGGGAAACATGATCCCTATGAAGCGGTGTACATGGTCTGCAACCAGTGTACGATACTCCTTGGTACCTTGCACGAGCTTCACTGGACCCATGGATGCCCACGTGAATATTCCCTGGAGCATAATGGAGCCGCTCCCAGCTTCTCTCTTTGCCGCAGTTCGGGTGTCAAGCAGTTTTTCCCCTGGAAGGCGACGGATTCGCACCATTCCATCGCCATTATGAAGAAGGTATCGAAATTCATCAGACCATACAATGCTCTGCCACTGCGCCAGTATCCAGTGCCAATGGTGACGTGCCCCTTTCAGTCGTAGTTGACGATGTAGTGGTGTCAACACTGGCACATGCATGGATCATCGGCCGCGGAGGCCCATCTTAGGAGGCTTCGATACGCTATGTGTTCAGACAGACTTGAACTCTGCCCAGATTTAAAGTCTGTTGTTAGGGCCGCCACAATTCGCCGCCTGTCATATTTTACCAGCCTGTCCAGCCTACGACATCCGACATTTGTAATGAGGGGTGGCCGTCCAACCCCGCGACGTCTAGACGTGGCTTAACTTGGCTTCGTCACATCTACTCACCACAGCACTCCTCGTACACCCGACAGTTCGTGCAGTTTCCGAAATGTCGAACTTCCGGGCAATCAAAATCTGCTTTCGATCAAATAGGTCGTCTTTCTCATTCTACACACGGACAGCACGCTCACTAGCAGCCATTCCTCGATACGTGGGGCTGCCCTCGCCTGGGCGGTTCAAAATGGTTCAAATGGCTCTGAGCACTATGGGACTCAACTTTGAGGTCATTAGTCCCCTAGAACTTAGAACTACTTAAACCTAACTAACCTAAGGACATCACACACATCCATGCCTGAGGCAGGATTCGAACCTGCGACCGTAGCGGTCTCGCGGTTCCAGACTGCAGCGCCTAAAACCGCACGGCCACTTCGGCCGGCTCGCCTGGACGGGTTTATGCCGATAGTAGCTCGGTGGTATAATTTTTTGGCTGATCAGAGTACTCTCGATGTATATTGATGCCGGACGCAGAGACCAGTATCCGATACTGCCCATCGCTACTTTCACATATAACGTAGCGAAGCAAGGCAATACTTAGAGACTTCACACCGTTCGTTCTGCTTCACGTTCACGAGGACATAATGACAGTGGATACACTTTTCCTGTTTCAATGGTACAATATGCAAAATGACTACGTGAAACACATCACCAGGACCGAAGAAGCAAGGTCGCTAGTTCGTATAAAGACCCTAGAAGCTCAGGAGAAGGACAGAGATCGTTATAACGCCAAGTACCAGCCAGTCAGATATAGGCTGGGAGACTTGGTGTGACTATTTACGCCTGTGCGGGAAGTGAGATAATCGGAAAATTATTATAACGCCACTTTGAGCCACCTTGTATTCACCACTTCTCGACCGTTGTATATAAAGTCGTTGAATATGACCCATCATCGAAAGGACAAAAGTGAAACCGTACTACAGATGTAAGAGGTCTATTCGTAAAGTAATGTCCGATCGGGAGCGATGTGGAAACCACAGGGAAATCCAACGGAACTATGCACGGATGTGTTGGGCAGTGTCTCTTGTACGCTCGTCGATAGTGTCACGTCACTCCTCTCCGTTCTAAGCGCACAGTGAGCAGGTAAAGATGCCTAGAAAATAGTATCTCCCGTCACGTAGGGGGCCTGCGTAACTTTTGCCTGATTTCATGTACCCCACATAAAGTAACTGTCATGCATTTTCTTCTCCATGACAGTTCTCTGCAGTACGCTGCAGGGGCAACAAGACGCTCCTGTAGCATGAACGTGGCTTCCTCTGATTGTCATATCTGCTCACATGAACGCTGGCTATGAAGACAACACTTTGGCACACACAGGATAGTGAATTGACGGAAATCGCAGGCCTCTCGATAACCTCAGCGAGGGTCACTGTGGTGGTTGTTGTTACCCTTTTGGCTTTGTTCTTCTGTTTTGGGTTGTGTTTGTCTCTTAGTTTTCTGTTAGGTAGCTGATTAAATCTGTTCTTCTGTCTGGGTTTTGATCTTTTAGTTCGATGCATTCCTTGATTGTTTTTGATGGGAAAGGCTACAGTTGCTTTCTACAGCGAGGTTACTGGAAGCTTGGTACGACGCTACGTCAAACATCTAACTCGAAGAGATGCTTGTTAGAGGCTGTGCTGTCTTACAGTACTTTTTTCACTACCCGTTTCGTTCATGGACAATCTTCACAGTGGAAAAATATCTACTGAGACAACATCACATGGCATACATGCTACTTAATGAGGAAAATTTTCGCCATTGCTGACTTGAAAAAAACGTACGAAATCGATAATTAAGGCGGTAATACAGGCTTAACCAAGCAGCAAAAAAGTAGAAGCCTGCTTATATGTCAAGTACCATTTCCTTACGTTTTCAAGTCAGCAATGCCGTATATTTCACTGGTTAAATAGCATGTATGCCGTGTGAAGTTTGTCACAATAGATATTTTTTCCACTGTGAAGATGATCTATGATCGAAAAAGGTGGTGATAGAAGTATTCTGAGTTGACAGTCACCTGAGAAAATTTGTTGTACAAATATCCAGGTCGGAGAGGCGACAATGTAGAGAAGTACCTGAAATGTGCAGCTGTTACAAATAAAATATTTTTTTAATGTTCACTCTGATTTCCATTTCGCGACCGATAGGACCTTACTTTCCGAATAGTTCTCGCACGATGGAGGCTTCCCGTTTGAAGAACCTGAAGATTCGTGCAAAGATAGCGAAGCTTCGACGAGAGGGATTATCTTTCATGCACTAATTATCGTTTCTGGAAGGTTCTCGAAAAATCTTTTCTTTGTAACATTCGCATTTTCTGGTGTATGCCTGTACAAATTGCAGCACATTTCGTCCAATAGTTCAGCTCTGTTCTGGCTTTTCGCTTGTGTCTGTAATAAACGTGCACGTAGCCTAAGTATTTTACTTTTTGACAGTCCTGCTTTGGGATTTGGCCTTGTGTTAGCGGTGTGACAATGTTTTTCCATAACGAAAATAAAAGAGTAATCAAAAGAATGTAATTAATTGTGCAACTTAAATACACTTAGGTGACTAAAATTATGGGATACGTCTTAATATCGTGTCGCACCGCCTTTCACGCGGCTTAGTGCAGCAACTCGACGTGGCATGGACTTAATAAGACGCTGGCAGCCCCCTGTGGAAATATTGTGCCCTGCTGCCTCTATAGCCGCCCATAACTGCGAAAACGTTGCCGGTGCAGGATTTTGTGCAGGAAATGTAAATGTTCGACGGGATTCATGTTGAGCGACAAGGGTGTCAAATGATTCGATCGCTATGCCCAGAATGTTCATCAAACCAATCGCGAATAACTGTGGTCCGGTGGTATGGCGAATTGTCATCCATAAGAACTCCAGCGGTGTTTGGGAACAAGTCCATGAATGGCTGCAAATGGGCTCCACGTAGTCGAACATAATCAGAAGAACCAGTCCTTTCCATGTAAACATAGCCCATCCCTTTATGGAGCCACAACCAGCTTGCACAGTGCTTTGTTGACAACTTGGGTCCATGGCTTCGTGTGGTCTGCGTCACACTCGAGCCCTACCATCAGCTCTTATCAACTTAAATCGGGACTCATCTGACTAGGCCACGGTTTTCCTGTCGTCTGGGGCCCAACTGATATGGTCATGAGCTGCGGGCGATGTCGTGCTGTTAGCAAAAGCACTCGCGTCTGTCGTCTGCTGCCATAGTACATTAATGCCAAATCTCGCTACACCTCCATAAAGAATACATCCATTGTATGTCTGACATTGATTTTGTGGTTGTTTCAAGCAGTGTTACTTGTCTGTTAGCACTGACAACTCTATAACGCACCATTGCTGTTGGTCGTTAAGTGATGGCCGTCAGTCACTTTGTTGTCCGTGGTGAGAGGTAATACCTGAAATTTGATATTTTCGGCACACTTTTGACACTGTCGATCTCGGAATATTGAATTTCATAACGATTTGTGAAACAGAATGTCCCATGCGTGTAGCACCAACTACCATTCCGCGTTCATAGACTGCTATTTCCCGTCGTGCATCCAAAATCACGTCGGAAGCCTTTTCACATGAATCCCCTGAGTACAGATGACAGCTTCGCCAATGCACTGCCTTTGTGTACCTTGTATAGGTGATACTACCGCCACCTGTATATGTGCATATCGCTCTCCCATGACTTTCGTCATCTCAGTTTGCATCTAAATCGAGGTGTCTTGCATTTGTGAACATCAGGAGGCGTTCGCCGACAGTACAGGGAGGATTTTCATTTGGCCTTGACATTTGTACTTGATCGCTAAGACGCATTATTTCCGATGTGAAGTTACTGGCATTTTCGAAAACTGCGGAATGAGCTAGCACAACTTCTTACCCCACGCGTTGCTCATCCGCAGCGATTACATGTACTAGTTGGCAAGGAGCCACTTGCGGTTAGCTCCTACAACTCATTCCGCGGAATCTCACCATCACTAAGACGATCCGTGGCCAGTATCACGTAACATTATCTCCCGTACAAAGAGCAAGTTGTTATTCTTTTATATCTGTTTTCTCAAAGTTCCCTGTTTTTAGATAGGCTTCCGGCAAGAGGCTCCCAAGGTGAATATTCTTCCATACCTCTGTGCGATCTGGTTACATCATTAGTTATTTTCTAACTTATCTGTTGAAACACCCACGCTATTGCATCAGAGTATTTTGACGTCCAGACAGCTCTCAGCATGGGAAACTACTTACTCTCATTTAAGTCTGAAACAATTATTTTGATTTCACAACCAAGTACTCGAAAAGCCACCTTGTGCTTTGTGGCGGAGGGCACTTGGTGTGTTACTGTCATTTTCCTCCGTTTCTTGTGCTTTTCTTGAATGGTGTGTGGGGAGACGTACTGTCAGTTCGCCTTCCTATGAACTTCAATTTCTTTGCTTTTTTCCGGGGTGGTTAACTCAAAAGATATGTATGAAAGGAAGTAATATGTTTCTCGGAATGTGTACTCTCGAAATTTTAACAAGCCTTGTTGTTCTACATCCTAAACTACTGCTTTACACCGGTAGCCATAGCACGGCATACAGTAGAGGGCTTATATCTTTACATGAGGCGTCTGATTTAGTTTTTTTCGAATTTGCTGTTTTCATTTTTCTGTGTCTACAAAATGTACAAAAGTAAGATTTTGTCTTCTAGATGTATAAAATCATGAACGAACATATATCAACTAAATATCTCCTTAGGTTGCAATTAATTTTTGAATATAGAAAACCTCCCCGATATACAGGGTGAACCATAACCGCACCGTCA
Organism: Schistocerca piceifrons; assembly: GCF_021461385.2. NCBI lineage: Eukaryota > Metazoa > Arthropoda > Insecta > Orthoptera > Acrididae > Schistocerca > Schistocerca piceifrons. The sequence goes on along the minus strand of NC_060138.1, from coordinate 448,408,521 downwards.
GACTTTCACAGGCTGTCATTGCTACCTCCTGAGTGTTTTGGTTCGAGGAACACGCGGTCTACGGCGGCTCATTACAGATTATGATGTGAGGATGGTTTATTTGGTTTGTTTCCGCAGACATCCTTGTTTCTGTGAAAATCCCTTCACAATTGTGAAGAGGCCTGTGACATGCAATAAGCAAAACGTGTACCACACTACACCGAGTAATGCAACACCCTTTAGACGAAACGCTGTACTCCAACTCTTCATTAGTGGACCTATTCATACACCCGTGTATCAGTCTTAACATCCAACTAACACTGCCGTGGAAACAAACCCAACTCAGAACCGAGCAGTACTGAATGAAGCTTGAAGATGAAAAGCAGAATGGGTACTACTGTCGTTTACAGCACGTAGCGTGAGCGAATGGAAACAATACACATATCGCATACCGTCAACATTGGCACTGTTGTGTATTCGGCCAAGAAACCAAACGAAATGTAATCTCTCTGCAACGAGCCGTCGGAGATCAAGCATTCCGTAAAGAAAAACTCTCAGAAAGTCCCTGAACAACGTGAAAGTTTGTCGTTACAGTTCTGTTTCACCATGTATATTCGTAAAATTATGCAAGAGCTGTATTCTGTACCGAAAATTTGATAAAACTACTAATTATTAGAGTGTGAAGTGAGCCTTTGTAGAACATTTGGCGGGGGAATTTTGAACATGGCAGCTACAAATAGAATTATTGTTATTGGAATAATTGTGAGACGAGCATCACAAGAGTTTAGGACGCAAAGGAATCACAGACATTGGCTGGAGAAGGAATCACAGACATTGGCTGGGGACAAACATTGATTAAATCACTGGTGATAGTTGAAAATTTGTACCGGGTCAGGATTCGAAACCAAGTCTCCCACCTAGTAGGTAGATTTGTTGATCACTGCGCCATGCGGACACAATGGTCATCGCAACTGTACGGACTAACCTAGCACACCTTCCTTGAGACCCAACTTCTCAGCTTACCCACACTACGTATCTAGTACGCCTAAATTCTTATACTCACTTCTCGCGGGATTGAGGTCCAATTACGGGAGAGTTCGAGCCAGGTGCGTATCAGCACTGAAGAGATCACTGACAGTCCGTGCTTTAATTATATATATGTCGTGTCTGTCCGAAAGAACAGTAAAAATTCTGATCCAGCAGTCACTCTGAATTAAGACACAAAGGAATTACGGACATTAACTGTGTACTCGTACTTAGCCTGATCAAATTAGTGGGCTCAGGCCCTCTCTTTAATCGGATTAGGGTTTTAACCACACAGTATTTCTTGCATTATAGATGTTTAAAAAATGACAATAATTTTAAATAATAAAAGCTAATAAAATTGTGTGAACAGAAAATAATTCGAATGTCTCTAATAATAATGTGAATAACAATAGTGGATTAGAACTACAACCTTGATATGAGTGGTACTACTATCACTGGTGATGCTGCCATTCATAACAATAATAATAATAGTTTCACAACCCGTCTCATAATTGCGAATAGAACAGTGATCAAGAAAGTTTGAAATAAATTTCTTTATTTCCGTTTATGATCACAAAATTCTTATATCCTTAGACTCATTGTTTCGGTCAGCAATGACTATCTTCAGAACCGAAGCAAAACTAGTCGATTGGCTACATCTAGAAGCAATAAAATAGGCTATAATGAAAGTATTACTGACATACTTGTGGACAACACCCGCTTTAAATATGACGAGGCATACCTGTTTTAAAACTTGTCCTAATATAATGAAGCCATAGTGGCATCGTCAAAGGATAACCACCAAATCTGCTTAGCGTCGTCCCACATATTTAAAACGTGGTATATACTAGGTCACAGTGTGGCGGAGTCATCTCGTTAACAGCGCTACTGTTCGTAACAAACTGCTGTACGGTAGCCACAAAATGTTTGAGTCGTAAGCTCGTTAGATGTCGTTTCTGTAGGCGTACAAATTTTCGTCAGTTACTCGTATATAATTGTACGATATGGAATAAAGAGAAGAATTCAATAGGTAAAGTCGTTAGTGGGTTTACCAGGGTTATAAGGTATTACAGTAATAAAATGCAATAAATTAAAAACACGACTGAAGTTAAATTGTTAAAAAGGAATTCCAATACTCTGTTGTGGGGTATTTTAGATAAAAATACGACAAGCTTACAGAGCTAACAGAACAACATAAGAACGATAAAATAAAAATGGGAAGAAGACAAATGGATGAAACAATAAACTCTATTAAGTAATCAATGCCAACTGTTGGCGAGATCGCCATAATACCGCATAGGCGAGGAGAGGTCAGAGGAACCTAACCGCCTGAGGTCCCCTATTACCCTACAACACGCTGTTTTAGTTAAAGAATGAAAAACACCGTACTAGTCAGTGAAATATATAAACACAGAAGAGACAAGAAAACGTGAGAGTAATAGCTCAATAAATGAAAACGAAGCAAATACGTAAAGCACTCTATTCTAGGCAAAGACAAATGCAATATACTCACATCAAAAAAAGTTTTGCATCACCCCGGTTCCCAGAATTCCTGAAGATATACATTGACTGTGGATATTGTATCACAGACACAGTCCATTTGACTGGTCAGAGATGTCACTAAATCCACTCAAAGATGTAAACAACCACACATGTGCAGCGCCTCTTAGACGGAGGGGGTCCAACATCCGATCGGTTCCAGTCATTCCACCAGAAATGAGGTACACGTCTCGTGTTGTCTGTAGTTCAACCATGCCTAGACGGTCAATACCGCAGTTCGATCGGGTCCGCATTGTTACTTTGTGCCAGGAAGGGCTCTCAACAAGGGAGGTGTCCAGGCGTCTCGGAGTGAACCAAAGCGATGTTGTTCGGACGTGGAGGAGATACAGAGAGAGACAGGAACTGTCAATGATATGTCTCGCTCGGGACGCCCAAGGTCTACTACTGCAGTGGATGACCGCTACCTACGGATTATGGCTCGGAGGAACCCTGACAGCAACGCCACATTGTTGAATAATGGTTTTCGTGCAGCCACAGGACATGGTGTTACGACGTAAACCGTGCGCAGTAGGCTACATGATGCGCAACTTCACTCCCGACGTTCAGGGCGAGGTCCACCTTTGCAACCACGACACCATGCAGCGCAGTACAGATGAGCACAAAAACAGGTTCAATGGACCGCTCAGGATTGGCATCACGTTCTCTTCACCGATGACTGTCGCAAAGTCTTCAATCAGATAATCGTCGGAGACGTGTTTGGAGGCAATCCGGTCAGGCTGAACGCCTTAGACACACTGTCCAGCGAGTGCTGCAAGGTGGGGAGGTTCCCTGATGTTTTGTGGTGGCATTATGTGGGGCCGAAGTACGCCGCTGGTGACGATGCAAGGCGCCGTAAAGGCTGTACGATACGTAAATGCCATACTACGACCGATAGTGCAACCATATCGGCAGCATATTGGCGAGGCATTCGTCTTCATTCAAGGACGACAATTCGCGCCCCATCGTGCACATCTTGTAAATGAGTTCTTCCAGGATAACGACATCGCTCGACTAGAGTGGCCAGCATGCCTCGGACAGATTGGAAAGGGCGATTTATGAACGACGTGACCCACCAACCTGTCTGAGGGATCTACGCCGAACCGCCGTTGAGGAGTGGGACTGTCTGGACCAACAGTGCCTTGATGAACTTGTGGATAGTATGCCGCGGCGAATACAGGCATGCATCAGTACAAGGACGTGCTACTGGGTATTAGAGGTACCGTGGTGTACAGCGATCTGGACCACCACCTCTGAAGGTCTCCCTTTATGATGATACAACATGCAATGTGTGGTTTTCATGAACAGGGCAGAATGATGTTTATGTTTTCTGTACAGGTTCCGGAACTCTCGGAACCGAGGTGATACAAAACTTTTTTGATGTGTGTGTATATGTGAGAGAGGTGTTCATTGATTAAAGTAGTTTATGTGCTACGTCTTCGATCAAATGTCATTTTAATTATACGTGGATTTTATGTAAACGTGCCTCGTCAAACTACCCCTTTTTTGTATGTTTTAACTCCAGTTGTGTAAACTTCATCTTTTATCCCTGTATTTTATGTACGTACATATCTCCTGAGATATTTTATGTAGTCTCATGGCAGAAGGGCGGCGAATTGTGCCGCTGCCAGCCCACCCATGTTCACATGGAGCAGGGGTATGAAGTAACAATGACGAAAAAAAAAATGATTAAAGTAGTGCATTGCCAAACAAAGCGAAAGAGGCATTGGATTCAAAACCGCTTTGCCCATTGAGCACTATGTGGAGAAATTTGTTGAGATGAGGCAAATGGCGAAGGCTTATTATGTGGAATAGTTGCTTACATTGTAATTTTTTTATTTGTAGTTCGCAGTTGCTATTTGAGTTTACATATTTTTTGTCATTTGGAGATAGTGAGTGGAGGTGTGGACGCTAGGAAATAGAGTGTCTATTGGAGAAATCCGAACATTTCAGAGATATTGTTCTGTTTTAGTTCAAGAAGCAGTGACAGCAGCGGAGACGGCCAGACTAGTTCTGCCGTGTATAGCGATAATGCCACAGGACAGAGCACGGCAAGAAAAAGATTATCTCGTTGACATGGGCGACTCTCCATGTTCACGAAGACCTCCGGCGTTTGATGAAGATCATTTGAACGCATTCATCCACTCTGATCCACGTCAGTGTAGTCGAGAATTGGCACATGTGATGAACTGCGATCATTCCATTATCGTGCGACATTGCATGCAGTGGGGAAGGTTCAAAAATCGGGTGTATGCATGCTGCATGCTCTCAGTCAAAATCATAAAAATCATTAGGCTATTCAATATTCAGAGATCCACCGTGTCAAGAGTGTGCTGAGAATACCAGACTTCAAGCATTACTCTCACCACTAACAACACAGCGGCTGACGGCCATCACTTAACGACCGACATCCCTCTTAAAAGAACCCAGGTTTCACTCCTGTACAGCACAGACGTCAAAACAATAGTTTCATGGCGGAGTGCAGCAGCTCGAAGTGGTATGGACTCAACACGTCGTTGGAAGTCTCCTGTAGAAGTACTGAGCCGCGCGGACTCTGTAGCCATAATTGCGAGTGTTGCCGGTGCAAGATTTTGTACACGAACTGACCTCTCGATTACGTCCCATAAATGTTTGGTGAAATTCATGTCCGAGAGTGATGTCTGCGCGGCATTGGACTTAATGCTGTTTATTTGGGAGTTTGCTTTTGTTGTCTTGTCAGTGAGTTATTTTAATGTGATGGCTTTGGTTTGGAACTTGTTACTTCGTCGCGTTGGTTTTTTTTTTTTTTTTTTTTTGACGTTTCGATTAGATCTAGGTATCGATACTACAACGAAATTAATTAGTCGCTTATCGGTTGGTGCCATTGGTGACTATGCGGCGTCTACAATACAATTTTTCCATTAATATGGCGTCGTGGCGGAATGTATGAAACGTCAGCTGTGAGCAGAATTTATGAAACTGACCAATTTTTACACGAACGAGTGTACGTGAATTTCAGTAACGGCAAGTTTGATTTTTGTTTTGTGCGTGTGTCTGCGTGCGTGCGTGGGTGGGTGCGAGTGTTTGATATGCCAGCGTATATTTATCTGTTAGCTAGCTCTGAGTGATGATTACGTTTTTATGCATTTTTGGTCCTTGTGGTGAGAAGTGTAATGTGTTTATGTTCATTATTTTATTTGAGATGTGGGTATCGAAACTGATGGTTTTATAAAGTTTTTGTGGTTTGCCCTGATAGCTGAGATTCATATTTAGAAGTTTACAGTGGTGGATATCGTGGAATGCGTTGTAGTTATTTTGGCCTTGGTAGGTTTTGATAATAGTTTTGGTAGTGTTGGCTAATGTTGACGCTGTGTTCGTTTGGACTTTAGAGGGTAAGCGAATTTTGCGGTACTGGTTTTTGTGGTTGTTTGTGGGTTCTTGGTATTGCTGTCCTCGTTTTAGCTGTAAAGGTCAAATGAAATAGTTGATTCTAATTCTAACTGTGTGTTTTGTACTTTTTTGTTCGGTTTATACTAGATGATTTCGTGTGTGATTCTTTTCCGATTTAGTGTTGGTTTTGAAATGATAAGTTTATTGTTACTGTCGCCTTTTTAATTTACCCCCGTTTAAAAACCCTGACTCCAGCGATTGTCATTCTACTTTCACTTCATTTGTCCACTGAAATTCTACGCGTGTTGCTTTTGTTTGTTTGCGGTGATATGATCTATCTTGTGGTTACGAACACTGGTGGCCGCCATGTCAGAGTATGCGTGTGGACTCGGGCCTTACAAATACAATGTAGTTAGTTTCTCTAGTATACTCCATAACATTTCCCTATTTATACGATCGATGACCTTTACGGAATCTATGAAGCCATTATATCTGTCCATATTAAATTCGCGTCTTTTCTATATTAAAACGAATACACTATCTCAGCACGACCGTCCCTTCCTGAAACCATTCTGTTCTCCGAAAAGGAGTGTTTACGTGTAGTATGTAGTTTCTTTACATTCATCCTAACATTTATGTTGTAGGCTGTGTGTATCAAACTTAATATCGTTCAGTGTTGTTTGCAAAGATCTCGTTGTTCTTGACTGATTTATTTAAAATGGTTACACAATGCCCTAAAATATTCGGACGGTGATAGGCTAATTTTTTTCAAACAACAGTATATGAGTTTCCTATTAAAACCGACTGCAAAAAGAAAATGCTATGAAAACTTGTAATTTAGTTTTGGTTCTCGTCGGTTTTAACCACAATGGCAGAGTATTTACACTATTTGACAAACTGTTTTTCCTATGTTGTAGTTTCCCTGATGCGTAACTTGAAACAAACAATTGTGTAAATAAAAATGTGTTGATTTGCTTTCTTCCTCAAAGTCGATTTTAATAGAAAACCTGTATATTAGGAATTTTTTTTTATGGCTTTCCGGCATATGATACTACTACACAATTTGAATCCTCCGAAACTTTGGTGTAATTCTACCCGTTCGCAGATTCAAACTAGGCGAAATAATGTCATCGAAGCTACCAACCTCACAGAATCGGAAGCTACCCGTTCATTGTAAGCAACTTCAGTTCTCAATCTACTCTTCTTTTGGAACAACAATAAACAAGAATTATCAGGAAGAGCGGGAGGGGATGGAGGAGAGATGGTCAGAGGTAGGAAGGAGGGGGAAAGGGGAGATGGACAGTGTGTGTGTGTGTGTGTGTGTGTGTGTGAGAGAGAGAGAGAGAGAGAGAGAGAGAGAGAGAGGATAAGAGGAGGAGATTACGGCGTACATCCAATACACATTTAGCGTTTTTGAAGCATTGCCTATTTCCCTGGTCTCTCTACAATTTATCGCAGTTATTTCGTTCTCCTGCTTTAAAAAGAGGGATGACAATTGCACAATTGCACTCTTCTATGCACTAGGTGGTACCCATTCTTCCAGCACATACTGAACAGACGGAGCGTTCTTAATTTCAGCATGGTACCGGCATATTTTATATGCTCAGCTTTTATTCTAAGCGTCTCGATCGCCTTTTGATTTTTTATTCTTGATACAGCTTCATCAAGTTTGTCAGAATATCACATGATAAGTTTCGTCCGTGACTTTCTCCTCCGAATCGCCCTACTGTTCACTGTGCCATTCTACACCTGCAACCTTGACCATTTTCACATCTAAAAACAAAATAAAACTAAGTATTTACTGTGTGTCATTTTTTAAAAAGTAGAAAAATATTATACACAAACGTTGAATGAAAATGACTACATAGGTAAAGTCAACATTTGCGTAAAATACTTTTCTACTTTTTGCACAATAATGGTACGAAAATTTACGCTGTTTTCACATTTGAGTATGATCCAAGCTAGTCATAACAGTATAAAAAATTTTGCAACTGGGAGCGAATAATAAACGATGTATTGAACTTGTTTTAAAAATATTTGTAGTGCTACATTCAAACGAAGTATCAGCTATGGAAAAAGACTCCTTAAGACAATGCTGGAAGATAAAGCTACGATATCCAATCAGGTGGTCGACTAAAGGGTTGTCAGAGATGCAACAGTACTAGCAGATCCCTCGAGTTCTTCTGTGATTTCCAATGTTGAGAGTAAAGTCCTTAATATACTGGAATAGGTGAACGTTATACTACAGTTGTGACCTGTCTGACGTTAAACAATGAATGAAGTTTATGCAGCTTAATGTACAAACATTAAGTACTCCATGAGCAATTTCCTGTCTGCTCACTCCATCATGCAGGCGACTTTTTCTAACATAGTAGCATGAGGACTTGACCTCAGTGACAGTATCAGGGAAACGACCCATCTTTATGGGCTTAAGAAAACAAGAGCTAAAGACATGTCTCCTGAAATAATAATAATAGTAATAAAGTTTGCGTTATTTCCTTTGCTTGTTTTTACGCTAGAGTTTTCCAAACAGTTAGTTAATTGCCTAGGCTTCCGCGGCTAGAGTCAGTAGACATTAAAGTCTTCTGGGCATGGTACCGCGTCATAATGTATAAAACTACTTTTGCTGGAGAAAAAACCCAGCGTTTCAGCCGCGGTTGCAGCTGCCGCAGAAGTAGTTTTATACATTATGACGCGGTACCATACCCAGAAAACTGTAATGTCGAGTTATTTATTCCTTTATTCTTAGAAATACCAGTAATTATTACACTAACAGCCAAACAACCGGAAGTGTTTCTGTCTTAGATATATTCTGAAGTGGCTCACGCCGTATTTCAACTTCTATATCATTCTTATTTATGATGTTGCAGACAGTATGATTAAGTAGTTAAATAATTGTAACGAAAAGTATCTTCTGTGTCTAAGCACAAGTCTGACGCGGGAGAACGTCTGAAAGTTCTCAGCTGCTGAGGTTAAATATACAGGGTGAAGAAAAATTCCCCAACTCGGACTTCGCAGCGCGATTCCTCACATATTAGCAACAAAAATGTCTCCCACAAAATTTCGTCCTGCGCCGGAAATGGACGTTAAAGAGCGGCAATCTGGCAACACTGTTATCACATGTACGGTAAGTATCTCTGTCAGAATGTGCGCGTAGTGCTCTGCAGTTGGTGCAGTGGATTAGCGTGCAGGAGCTCAAAGGTTTGATGCTCTGTCGAGATTTTTTTTTTATATTTATTTACCAGTATCATTCTTCCATATAATACTGTAGTATACATCGCTTCTTAAGCCAAATGTATCCGACATTTTCATAGTACATGTTTGGAAATTATTTCCAAAGCATGTTGCTAGCCCATTTGATGACCTGATGACACAAGGCCATAACGAAATGTAATGGACCCGAACGTGACAAGAATAATAGTTGGTAGTAATCGATGGGACCATTGGGGGGGGGGGGGGATGGGGGAGGAGGGTACAAAGAAAAATGGTTTGGAATCTAGTAGATGCAGAGGTGTGAAACAATTTCCGCCCACGACTTGTAAAAGGCTTCTTTAAAAGCTGACCAGTGAAAAGGATTGTGCTTCCATTTCTGTGTTCGTAGTATATAAGGGCAAATGTTTTATAGAAGATCCACTGTTGTCGCTGTATGACAATTAACACACCAGGTATCGAAGCACACATACTACATTTTGCAAATAAAAACAAGTACACCTCGACCCAGACTCGATCCCTTGGCCCCTCGCATGCTAACCCACCGACTGCACAATACTACTGCTATATGCTGAAAGAAGTACTTACCGTACATGCGATTACAGTGTTGCCAGATTGCCAGTATTTAACGTCAATTTACTGCCGGAAATATGCTCAGACGAAATTTTGAGAGAGAGGTTTTTGTAATGTTAGTACGTGAGGAATCGCGCTGCAAAGTCCGAGTGCGTGAATTTTTCTTCACCCTGTATAATGTAAAACTCTAGCAATCAGTCCGTTGATTCTAGTGGTTGTCCAATAATGAAGTTGCGCAGTGGCAAGACACAGCTCTCATATTCGGGAAGTCGGCGATTCAGATCTCCCTAAATCGCTTAAGATAAATGCTGGGATGGCTCCTTTGAAAGATCACGACCGATTTTTTTCCCGACCCTTTCTTATCAGAATGTGTGCCCCGTACCTATAAGGTCGACCTCTATGAACGTTTATTTCCAAAGTCTCTCTCTTTCTTCGTATTAGTGCGACGAAGGAGCGATGGTAGAATTTTCTACATTATCAATATTCTGTGCATCATCAGTGATCTGTCAGAAATGGGGAAATTCAAAATTCAATCTTCAGTTACGGAATAATCAAAACTGATTCGCACAACAAGCAAAGAACAAGAATGGGGAACGGAGACTAATGGAAACTACAGAGTTCGGGGACACAAAGGAAAAGATGCGATTCTTTGAAAGGAAGGGAATCACCTCCACGTCACGGCCTCCTACGTAACGCGGTGCTCCACTCTCCACCTTATCTTCGTATCGCTAGCTTTCGACCATTTCGCAATCAAACGTAATACCTTTGCAAACGGTCACAAAATATTTTCACAGATTTGGTGTACGTAACGTATATAAAGAAACATACTGAACGAGATTCTAAGTGGTTAACATAATGCCACGAAAGGGATAGACGCAAAGTTCAAGAAAGGTAGTAGGAGTAATCCACTAAATTACAGGACCATATCGTTAACGTCGATATGCAGCAGGATTTTGGAACATATATTGTGTTCGAACATTATGAAGTACCTCGAAGAAAACTGTCTACTGACAGACAGTCAACATGGGTTTAGAAAACATCGTTCCTGTGAAACGCAACTAGCTCTTTATTCACATGAAGTGTTGAGTGCTATTGACAAGGGATTTCAGATCGAGTCCGTATTTCTGGGTTTCCGGAAGGCTTTTGACACTGTACCACACAAGCGGCTTGTAGTGAAATTGTGTGCTTATGGAATATCGTCTCAGTTATGTGACTTGATTTGCGATTTTCTGTCAGAGAGGTCACAGTTCGTAGTAATTGACTGAAAGTCATTGAGTAAAACACAACTGATTTCTGGCATTCCCCAAGGTAGTGTTATAGGCCCTTTGCTGTTTCTTATTTATATAAACGATTTGGGAGACAATCTGAGCAGCCGTCTTCGGTTGTTTGCAGATTACGCTGTCGTTTATCGACTAACAAAGTTATTAGAAGATCAAAACGAATTGCAAAACGATTTAGAAAAGATATCTGAATGGTGCGAAAATTGGCAGTTGATCCTAAATAACGAAAAGTGTGAAGTCATCCACATGAGTGCTAAAAGGAACTCGTTAAACTTCGGTTACACGATAAATCAGTCTAATCTAAAAGCCGTAAATTCAACTAAATACCTAGATATTACAATTACGAACAACTTAAATTGGAAGGAAGACGTAGAAAATGTTGTGGGAAAGGCTAACCAAAGACTGCGTTTAATTCGCAGGACACTTAGAGAATGTAACAGATCTACTAAGGAGACTGCCCACACTACGCTAGTCCGTCCTCTTTTAGAATACTGCTGAGCGGTATTGGATCCTTACCAGATAAGACTGACGGAGTACATTGAAAAAGTTCAAAGAAAGGCAGCACGTTTTGTATTATCGCGAAATATGGGAGAGAGTGTCACAGAAATGATACAGGATTTGGGTGGAAATCATTAAAAGAAAGGCGCTTTTCGTTGCGACGGAATCTTCTCACGAAATTCCAAAACTTTCTTCTCCGAATGTGAAAATATTTTGTTGACATCGACTTACATAGGGAGAAACGATCACCACGAAAAAATAAGAGAAATCAGAGCTCTTACGGAAAGATATAGGGGTTCGTTCTTTCCGCGTGCTATACGAGATTTGAATAATAGAGAATTGTGAAGGTGGTTCGATGAACCCTCTGCCAGTCACTTAAATGTGATCTGCAAACATTATGTGGCGAAAGACAAAAATGGAAACACTATTCACCGAAAGTTCAAAACTCCAATATTCCCTCGACTAACTAAACACGTTTCAGATATGAGCATTACAAATACCAAAAATTTATACCATTATTGACGTTTAACATCACATTGCAACACCTTACCACGACGACATACTACTAAAAACTTTATCATAATGCGCCACTTGCGTCAAGAGAGTTATGTTTGATAACGACAGATAGATTGGCTATATACTAACTGATAGAAAGAATACGAGAACATGATGGTGATGCGTGCAGCGGACAAAACATTGAGATGATGGATGCACACCATCTGCAGCATCGTTGACAGAACCGACTGCAGACCTTTGGTGCAGAGCCGGGTGGAGGGTCTGAATCAGAGGCTCAGACGGTTTTGCGACAGTGTTGGCTGCAGATTCCTTGACTTGCGCCATAGGGTGGTGGGGTTTCGGGTTCCGCTGAATAGGTCAGGAGTTCACTACACTCAGCTGGCGGCTACACGGGTAGCGGAGGCTGTGTTACGTGGACTGGGCGGCTTTTTAGGTTAGAAGGCCTCGGGAAAGTACGAGGTGGGCTGCAATCTCAAAGGGCGCATGGAAAATACAGGACGTGCTTGGATCAAGGAACAGTCGGAATTGTAGTTGTAAATTGTGGCATTTGTGCTGGGAAAGTCCCTGAGCTTCAAACGCTAATAGAAAGCACAGAAGCTGAAATCGTTATAGGTACAGAAAGCTGGCTAAAGCCTGAAATAAGTTCTGCAGAAATTTTTACGAAGTCGCAGACGGTGTTCAGGAAAGATAGATTAGGCAGAATTGGTGGTGGAGTGTTTGTGTCTGTCAGTAGTGGTTTATCTTGTAGTGAAGTCGAAGTAGATACTCCATGCGAATTGGTATGGGTGGAGGTAATACTTAACAGCCGAACTCAGCTAATAATTGGCTCCTTCTACCGACCCACAGACTCTGATGATATAGTTGCTGAACAGTTCAGAGAAAATTTGAGTATCGTAAAAAATAAATACCCCATTCATACGGTTATAGTTGGTGTTGACTTCAACCTTCCCTCGATATGTTGGCAAAAATACTTGTTCAAAACCGGTGGTAGGTAGAAAACATCTTCCGAGATTGTCCTAAATGCTTTCTCCTAAATTTATTTCGAGCAGTTAGTCCACGAACCCACGCGAATGGTAAATGGTTGCGAAAACACACTTGACCTCTTAGCCACAAACAATCCAGAGCCAATAGAGAGAATCATCACTGATACAGGGATTAGTGATCACAAGGTCGTTGTAGCTAGGCTCAATACCGTTTCTTCCAAATCCACCAGAAACAAACGCAAAATAATTTTATTTAATAAAGCGGATAAAGTGTCACTAGAAGCCATCCTAAGATACAATCTCTATTCCTTCCGAACTAACTATGCAAATGTAGACGAGATGTGGCTCAAATTCAAAGATATAGTAGCAACAGCAATTGAGAGATTCATACCTCATAAATTGGTAAGAGATGGAACTGATCCCCCACGGTACACAAAACAGGTCTGAACGCTGTTGCAGAGGCAACGGAAAAAGCATGCGAAGTTCAGAAGAACGCGAAATCCCGAAGATTGGCTAAAATTTACAGATGCCCGAAATTTGGTATGGACTTCAATGCGAGATGCTTTTAATAGGTTCCACAACGAAACATTGTCTCGAAATTTGGTAGAAAATCCGAAGAAATTGTGGTCGTATGTAAAGAACACAAGCGGTAAGACGCAGTCAATACCTTCGCTGCGCAGTGCCGATGGTACTGTTACCGACGACTGCGCCGCTAAAGCAGAGTTATTGAACGCAGTTTTCCGAAATTCCTTCACCAGGGAAGACGAATGGAATATTCCAGAATTTGAAACACGAACAGCTGCTAGCATGAGTTTCTTAGAAGTAGATATCTTAGGGGTTGCGAAGCAACTCAAATCGCTTGATACGGGCAAGTCTTCAGGTCCAGATTGTGTACCGATTAGGTTCCTTTCAGATTACGCTGATACAATAGCTCCCTACTTACCAATCATATACAACCGCTCGCTCACCGATAGATCTGTACCTACAGATTGGAAAATTGCGCAGGTCGCACCAGTGTTTAGGAAGGGTAGTAGGAGCAATCCATCGAACTACAGACCTAAATCAATGACGTCGGTTTGCAGTAGGGTTTTGGAGCATATTCTGTATTCAAACATTATGAACCACCTCGAAGGGAACGATCTATTGATACGTAATCAGCATGGTTTCAGAAAACATCGTTCTTGTGCAACGCAGCTAGCTCTTTATTCGCACGAAGTTATGGCCGCTATCGACAGGGGATCTCAAGTTGATTTCGTATTTCTAGATTTCCGGAAAGCTTTTGACACCGTTCCTCACAAGCGACCTCTAATCAAGCTGCGGGTCTGTGGGGTATCGTCTCAGTTGTACGACTGGATTCGTGATTTCCTGTCAGGAAGGTCGCAGTTCGTAGTAATAGACGGCAAATCATCGAGTAAAACTGAAGTGATATTAGGTGTTCCCCAGGGAAGCGTCCTGGGACCTCTGCTGTTCCTGATCTATATAAATGACCTGGGTGACAATTTGAGCAGTTCTCTTAGGTTGTTCGCAGATGATGCTATAATTTACCACCTAGTAAGGTCATCCGAAGACCAGTATCAGTTGCAAAGCGATTTAGGAAAGATTGCTGTATGGTGTGGCAGGTGGTGGTTGATGCTAAATAACGAAAAGTGTGATCCACGTGAGTTCCAAAAGAAATCCGTTGGAATTCGATTACTCGATAAATAGTACAATTCTCAAGGCTGTCAATTCAACTAAGTACCTGGGTGTTAAAATTACGAACAACTTCAGTTGGAAAGACCACATAGATAATATGGTGGGGAAGGCGAGCCAAAGGTTGCGTTTCATTGGCAGGACACTTAGAAGATGCAACAAGTCCAGTAAAGAGACAGCTTACACTACACTCGTTCGTCCTCTGTTTATTGCTGCGCGGTGTGGGATCCTTACCAGGTGGGATTGACGGAGGACATTGAAAGGGTGCAAAAAAGGGCAGCTCGTTTTGTATTATCACGTAATAGGGGAGAGAGCGTGACAGATATGATACGCGAGGTGGGATGGAAGTCATTAAAGCAAAGACGTTTTTCGTCGCGGCGAGATCTATTTACGAAATTTCAGTCTCCAACTTTCTCTTCCGAATGCGAACGTATTTTGTTGAGCCCAACCTACATAGGTAGGAATGATCATCAAAATAAAATAAGAGAAATCAGAGCTCGAACAGAAAGATTTAGGTGTTCGTTTTTCCCGCGCGCTATTCGGGAGTGGAATGGTAGAGAGATAGTATGATTGTGGTTCGATGAACCCTCTGCCAAGCACTTAAATGTGAATTGCAGAGTATTCATGTAGATGTAGATGTAGATGAAAGATGTATTTTCCTGCATGGGAAAAACACTGCAGAGCGGAGGGTGGCAAATGTGCGGCAGTCGCGCAGATCCCAGTGAGCCTCTGCCGCGCCGCACGATTTTACTTATTAAAGTCTTTTTGTCAAGCATAGTAGCGACTTAACTAATCATAGATACGAGTAAAACAGGCTGTTTTGGAATAAAACAACAACATGGAGAAGATATAGCCGAAAGAGGTTGCAACGAAAACAACGGATAACTAGACAGAAAAATCGGGGAACGACAATAGGGTGACACCGATGGAAAGAATTTATAGCTACTTAAGAATAGAGGCTCAGTTACGGAACAAGCAGATGAATAATTGATGCAATGGAAAGTTGTAAATATGGTACAAAAAAAGGGAAAAATGATTTTCGAAACTCACAGACTACTACCAGATGTGGACGCCAACTTACCTATTTTAGAGCATACGACTCATATAGATATGAAGTGCTCGCATCAATGACAGTTTGTAGTCCTATGGAATACGTCAAGAATGGAACGACATCAAATATAGATGTGGGAAATGGAGGAATAAGTAAAGTGAGACAAATGCGGCTGTACTGGCTTCCCATAATCACAAGACAAAATCCCTCCCGAACTGTAGAAATAGCCTTACAGTCAGCTTCAGCAGAGATACTGTCATTCCTCTAGGTGAAAGTAACAGAAGAACAGCAAATTTTGTGTAAAGACAAGTCTGACAAAGGGATCGCTAGATACAAGACGCCAACTAAATGGGAAAGAGATGAAGGATCTAATCGTCGTGATTTTCTTTTTTCAACAAACGTACCCGCAACAATAAACTTTAACGAAGATAAATAAAGTGTCCTGTAACTGGATAGAAAGAAAAACGGGCTGATATTATCGTTTATAACCATACAAATAAAAATCAGTTGCCGCATGTATGAAATATCGTCAATTGAGGACGTCTCGAATGATTTGGCTAATTTTTTTCTTGTGTTTGTAATTACTGTCAGGACAAGGTTAGCATGAAAGATTCGGGTCGCATTTTTGTTTGAAAATCTCAGAAAAGAAATGTGATGGTCGGTTTGAGCAGTGTTACTGTCGCATGTTTTCATAACAACAAAAACTTCTGCATTAAATATTGATATTTTGCGAAAAAGAATACAATTGAAAGCCACATTTCAGTGTGTTATCGGCGGTGATTATATCTTTGGTGTGTGACAAAGATTGATTTGGTGACAGTTCGTGGTAATTTGGTATGTTGCAGGCATTTAATGGATATCAGTTTGTGGTTTATTTCTTCGGAAAAAATGCCATCAGCGAGGCGTCGAATCATCGGTCGGCGCACCCGCAACGCAGGCCATCTACGTGATCGGCGAGATAACGAGACCGACGAAGAAGGTAAACAGCGTTTGGAGGCTAATGATTCCAAAGGATTTACCCATTCACTCTGACTCCTATGCCCAATAACGCTTCCGTTTGCAATAACAATAAATGTCAGAGAGAGGCGGAGGAGGAGATGGACAGAAAAGAGGGGAAGAAATGGATATAAAGAAGGAGAAGGAGACAAAAGACAGAGAAGGAGACGGACAGAGTGTCGGATATACAGGGAGGGGGTGGGGGAAGATGGTGGACTGAGACAGGGTGGCAGGAGGAGATGGAGGGAAGAGGAGGAGAAGGATAGGCTTATATCCAATTCCGATACATATTTAGCAATTGCGAAGCATTCTCGGGTTCGCTAGTCTACATATAAGGCAACATCTACACTGGGAAAACCAATATGAAATGTATAGCAGAGGAACTTCCTATAGTATCAATTCCACTCTCGAACGTAGCGCGAAGAACAATTGCCTAAAAACCTCTGTGAGCGCTTACAGTCCAAACTCGTTTTTGGGGTCCCCGTGTAAGCGAAAGTAGGAATTTGTACTGTATTCGTAGATTCACCACTTAATGCCGTTTGTTGAAGCTTTTTAAATAGATTTCCACTGGAGAGTCTGCATCTATCTTCAGACTTCTACCAGTTCAATTTTTCAGCATCTCCATGATGCTCTCGTGTGGGTCAGACACAAACCTGTGTGTGCTGTTGTCCTTTGTACGCTCAACAGCCGCCGAAAGACCTATTTGGTGCGCGATGGGTCGCACGACTGATTTACAAGCTATCTCCTTTGCAGACTTGTTGCATAGTCTCAGTATTCTACCACTGAACAGAAGTCTGCCATCTGCTTCACCCGTCCCTGAGGTTATATGATCGTTCAGTGTCATATCCCACAAATTGTTGCACCTAGGTATTTGTACGAATTGAGGGAGTCTATTTGCGATATTATTGCAGAGTGTACAGTTCAACATTACCAAATGTTTAAAGTGAGTTGCCAATCTTTGCACGACTTTGAAAACAACGATGTCTGACAATATTTATGCTGTTTTCAGTCACTTTATTAGTGAGATACGGGAAGAAGCAGGAGATGCTGTTGGGGAGCACAGGTCAGTCTGTGGACTTAATGGCTACAGGGATCTGAAGACGTACAAAGTGGAAACGTGTTCTCAAGAAGTAGGAAGTACGGG
Organism: Schistocerca piceifrons; assembly: GCF_021461385.2. Classification (NCBI taxonomy): domain Eukaryota; kingdom Metazoa; phylum Arthropoda; class Insecta; order Orthoptera; family Acrididae; genus Schistocerca; species Schistocerca piceifrons. Next base: position 448,390,671 of record NC_060138.1, on the reverse strand, counting down.
TTCGGGAATCATACGACCCGAATGATTTAGACATGGTGAACGTCTTACGGAAATCGTGTCACTTGGAAGGTGATAGCAGCACTGCACTAAAAGACAAGAGAAAGGCAAATTTAAATATTGGAAGTAGTGAAATGTTGTAAATAAAAGAGAAGGGATCAAAATGCGAACCTTACGTTTGTTAAATGCTTGGTGATAGACAGTGACAGTTCCAAAAATGTGAAAAGATTTTTAGATCTCGTTAGCAGTCACCATATTTGTTGGCTATTTAGCGGCATGTTTCGAGGTGATACCTTGTCATCAGTCTATACTGGCATTACAGTTAAGGACACAAGCTAAATTCTTTTGTAATGCCAGTACAGTTTCACGCAAATGTCGTGTGACTAGGGCCTCCCGTCGGGTAGACCGTTCCCCGGGTTCAAGTCTTTCGATTTGACGCCACTCCGGCGACTTGGGCGTCGATGGGGATGAAATGATGATGATCAGGACAACACAACACCGTGTCCCTGAGCGGAGAAAATCTCCGGCTCAGCCGGGAATCGAACCCGGGCTCTTAGGATTGACATTCTGTCGCGATGACCACTCCGCTACCGGAGGCGGACTACAACTTCACGATGAGGTATCACGTCGAAACGTGTCGTTAAATAAATAATTTAGTAGTCAACAAATTTTGTGCCTGGTAGTGATATCTTAAAACCTCGTATTTTCAAACACTTAGACGATAAGGCTTTGGTCGCTTGCACTAGTAGCGGAGGCACAGTTGACGAGGACAATTTTGTACTCGCACATAAATGGAGAGATGGAGGAAATAGGTTACAGGTATAAGACGGAGAAGAGGAAGATGCCCCAACGGAAAAATAACAAAAACATTCTAAATTTGTTCGCTGGCTGAGAATTCTTTGCCATACCCTGCATCAGGTATGGATGTAGGTATTAGTGATAAACGAAAATTTGTGCCAGGCCGAGACTCGAACCCGCATTTTCCGCTTATCCTGGCATTCCCTTTAAACTCTTCGGCTATCCGTGCACAATCCGCAGGACAGCGAAAGCCTCCCTACGTCACTTTGTTTACCTTCTTATACCATAGTCCCCAACATTCATCAACTAATGCTCGCCAGCATTATGAACTGGATTCCCGCACTGAGAGAATAAGGAATCGAGATCATTGTTGCTGTCATCGTGTACCCGTTTAGACTGTATACTTTACTTGCCTGTCTGAAAGAACAGACATTACTGAACAGACACGTACATATAATACAGGTGACGTCCAAGAATTCGCAGTAAGCGAATAACTTTCGAATTGTTTCGTACAAAAATTGGAAATTTGTGGTAAGGTCTTATGGGATCAAACTGCCGAGGACATCAGTCTCTAAGCCTACACACTACATAATCTAACTTAAACTAACTTACGCTATGGACAACACACACACCTATACACGAGGGAGGACTCGAACCTCCGACGGGGAGGAGCCGCACGGACCCGCGCGGCTGTTTCGTGCAGCTAGGATCGTTAATGAGTCTGTTCTTTAAGAGATGCAAGTCGTGTATGAGGGGCAGTCAAATGAAAACCGAGCACTCACCAGAACGGGACCATGGACTAGGAGACGAGACGAACAATTCCTGTTGCGTAGGACGCTGTCGGCTGCTGGTGGATCACAACCGCATACACCCTTGCGCTTCCTCGTTAGACTGAAACAGGCGTCCACGAATGTCTTTCTTCGGGTCACCAAAGAAGTGAAAATCAAACTGTGAAAGATCCGAGGTGTACAGAGGGTAGTGCAGTGTATCCCAACCGTATCACTGAAGCGCAGGTTTTGTCCGATTGGCAGTGAGGGGGCGATTCCTCGTAGTTTCATTCCCCCAGTACAGGAATTAATGTTGGCGAGCATTAGGTAAAAAATATAGGGGAGTGTAATATAAGGAAGAAGACAGTTAGATACATGGAGGTTTGGGGAGCTTGCACGGATAGCCTAAGTGGTTATGGCGATCGCTGGTGGTAAACTGGAAATCCGGGTTCAAGTCCCGGCTCGGTATAAATTTTCATATGACACTAATAGCTACTAAATTTATACTTAATATGGCTGATCTCAAAGAATTTGCGGTCAGCTATTTAGTACAGCTGTGAATCGTCAATAATATCCGTTCTTTCATATATGCGTGTAAAATACCAATAAAAGTTCACCAGTCGCTGCAGCGTATATCTGCTGTTATTAGAGAATCAGTGCGTCAACGTGGCTCACGGGAGGCACACACTTATTAATTGATTACAGACTGGGCTGTTATCTCCATACTTTTGGTTTGTAACCAACTTGGGAAAATCCAGGTGGTGACGAATGCTCTTTGTTGGTTGTGAGAACCAGGGTTCACTTTCTGAATGCTATCTCGCTTGGTAAACACTTGACCACTGCTTCACATCTTAAAATGCGGGAATAACCCGCTCCAATGGTTTTCCTAAAGAGGGTAAAGTAGTTCAGTAAAAACCACTCTTTCCCGGTAACTACCGGTGGATTCTTGCACAACCGCGGTGTCGCATTGCGTCAGGCGCAACGGAGACAACTTCCCGCCGCTAACGAACAGCACGTCTCCCTGCCTTACGATGAGACATCTCAGCGCTAACGGTATGAGGCGTTTTCCAGGCTAGGCCTCTACCGTGAACTTTTAGGATAAACCTGCCATTAACCGCTGTGACGGTAGGTAAAGAGGGCGCCTCCGCTCTGCATATGGATGACAGCAGACAAGCAGCTAACCTCCGCACATAGTGAAACCTGAGTGGCATGGAAATCGCTTAATACATTGCGATCCGTGGTGGGAAGATCCAAAGGCAATAGAAAGAAATGGGCCTCTAGTAGTAATGACAGGTTTGGTGAATGTGGACAAGAGAAAACCACCAGTTATTTGTGCCCATGGTCCAGAACACCATGCCACCCGTAATGCCTTACAGGTTGCGAAGATGTATTTTTCCACTCTGTGTTACTGACTTCCTCATTTAATTCTCAGTCTGTATTTGTTGTACAGGTTTCTGAGAATAAATATCTGACTGTGGTCAAATTGGGATTTGTATGTCCTTGACAACGTGCTAATTACATGGGAGGGAGGGCTACAGTGCAACGTGGGCTCACAACCAGAGTGCAAATCGACATTTTCTACAAAGTTTGCCGAAAGTGAATGAAGTGGTGGACGACGGATACTATTACTGACCGTGGATCAAATCCCAGCCCTTTGGAGAACTTAATGCTGACGAAATACATTCAGCAGGGCTGTTGTGGATACATAAATATAGTAATTCGTTTAACACAGCGACGTGAGACTTTCTGCATTCTTCTCAATTGATGATTTTGTCCTCTGGTATATTCGTTTTGCAAATAAAAACCGCCTCTTCTTGTTGCAGTGTATTTTATTTCTTCCAGACGCGTGTCGCCTTTTACTTTGAGGCATCTTCAGCGGGATCTAGAACGATATACAGTTTTATTTTGATATGTGATATTCGTAGATTATGAAACACTTCACGTTCCGTTTCCTCTCATGTTTCGTAAGTAAGTTGTAGCGAAACCTCCAGCATGTGACCAGATGAGATTAAAACCGAGAGCGTTTACTTGTACAGGGAGCGTTCTTGGGAAACAACGCGAAACGCCATGTAAGGATAACAAGGACTCAGGAGAAAGGTTATTCAGGTTCTTACCTGTTACGGAACAGGAGAGGAAAAGCGTCAGCGATGTAAAAATTGCATACTTTTTCTCATTTGAATTGCTAAACCAAAGTTCCTAAGATTTGGAACTATTGTAGAAATTTGTTGAGTAAGGATTTTGTATGTGTGAATGACCCATCGGACAAACGGGGCAACACTTGCTAACTTTCCTATATTGCTTTCTAGAGGAAACTGTTAGCACCGACTATGTGTTCGGAAACGGAGAGCAGCTTCGACAAAGTGTCCAATCAGCGTAGTAAACTGCAGTACACTTTCAATATACACAAACGTAAGATATTCTACATGAACAAGACGGGATTCCCATGCGTTGCTTCACTGTGACTGAGCATTCACGTGCAACTCTACCAGCTTAAATTAAATTGAGCCAACACGTAAAGTTATAGGAAAAGTGAGTGAATTAATTCAGTTCAGTGACAAAATTGTGGAACAAGACATCGACAAATCGCAATGCGTCAAAGACTTTCTATGAGTTATTCTTCAATATTGCTTAAATCTGTTAGCAGTAAATCCGAATACTTGGCTACTGAGTTACACTGACACCACTAGAGCTAATAGATAAATAAAATTTATAACTCAATCTAAAGACGTGGGCATTTTTCGTGTTGTTATCTGTTACGGAACAGGAGATGAAAAGCATCAGCGATGTAAAAATTGTGAACTTCTCTTCTGAACTGCTGAACACAAGTTCACTTCAACACTATTGTAGAAATTTGTTGATTAAGGATTTTGTGTTGTGCGTTATTTTTCACTTTTGTATAGCACATGAAAGTGCATCGGTCATGTGTGTTGTTTCCGACTCTGGTCCGGCATGCTACGTGTTGGTGATTAGGGACTGCTTACGTAATCTGAATCATTCCATCGGTCAGCTATTTCTGACGTCTGCTTCACTTTGTGTCGCCGGTGTCAGGCGACTTTCAACTAATGAATTAGGCTCCACAATAACCCTATCTGGCTGGATACGCTCTTGATTCTGGCCAAGTCTAAAGCAGCGGTAGTCAACGTGTCCCAGCTTTTGTTGTGGGCTGTCTGGTTTGTAAGGTTTTCTAACATTTTTCATTAGATTTTCATAAAATTTGGACGTAAGGTAATTAGTAAATAATTATTGTTATATGTTTTTAATGCTGTAACTCTATTTATAAATTTCATGAAGTAAAGTTACTTCCCTACGTCATAAGTCACTGTTAGTATGGTCCCGGTGGGTGGCTAAAAAGTTCACTGCTAACAGAGTGAGCGGTAGAGAAAAATGATTCACAAATCCTGGTCTAAAGAGAGGAGCTGTGTGAAACTCGACAGCAGGACTTCAATAGTTGTTGTTCTCTCTGACAGTAAAAACTATATTGTTTAATAGCTATACCTTCAACGTAAACAATAATCAGTTGCCGTTAATTCATTTAGCATTCTTTTGACTAAATTTCAGGAAAGAGTTGAAACTGATCGCAACTCAGAATACGATGTGAGATGTTCAATGAAGATAATAATAGATTTTAAATTCCCTACTTCTCAGCTTGTTCTCCTATACAGTCAAAACAGTACACGGTTCAGGAAACTGAATATCATATGCCCAAATGCATTGTCTGAAGATTAAGGTGGACTGACGCTGTTTCTCTTTAATTTTCTTGCTTTATTAGGCAATTCTGAATTTCATTTGTAGGTGTTACATCTAGTAATATTTTTCAGCCGCAGTCATCAACATGTTGTCATTTGTGTAGGACTTCTTAAGAAGAACTATGTCGACTGATTTCCCTAGATAACGTGTTTCTTTTTAATTTACACGCAGCCACGGAATACGATTACAAACATCTTACCTCACGACCGCTTCGTTCGCAAAATGCCGCTTACGGCGGATATAATCTGAAAATAGTCAACATACAGCCATAATCGGTTTGTAAATGTAATCACATTCTGCGTTTGTTCCAAACTAAAAAGAAATACGTTATACGTCAATACCTTTTCTCCATACAACGAATGTGGTTTTTTCCCAAAATCCCTCAAAAATATTGTCTACTATATTCCAGGAGGTAATTCCCATAGCTCTGTGCACCATAGAAGATCTCATCAGTTACGAAATGCTCCTCAAAACAATAAATAATCATATAATACCTTTTGTCTTATCATTTAGTTTTTGTAATTCTAACTGGGCTTCTATGCAGCTCTAGCCCCAAATTTCCTGACAGCACATTACGTACTTGTGTACTACTTCTAAACTATGTTCATGCCTATCCCCTGTTGCTTCCTCTCACTCAGTTTTTTTTCGGTTCGTGCAACATTCATTTGCTTTCACACGGTGTTCTTCACAAACTTAATTATTTCATGGATGGTTGTAGAGATCGAAATTTTTCAGAATATGTAGTACGCGAAGACGTGAGTAGGATTCTCCATTGTTAATATTCGTAGCCTTTTCTGCATGAACAGACAGTGAGGCAACGACGAGGGCTGCTTTCTCCTGTTTCCGAAAGGGCTGCAGATTGAAACATGTGTGTATGAGAAAGAGTTTGCGTACAGATACTACATACATATATTGACTATTATTTACCATTGTTACCATAACGTTTGAGACATCTGTCAACATGCTTGGAATGCCTGACCGCAATGTGCATCGACAGTTCGCAACCTCCGTCCAACCCACAGGTGGCAACAAGTGGCTTCCACGCTTTTCTGCAGATAAGGAATTGACTATGAAAATGACATGTGACAACGAGTTAGGTACTCTAGGAAACCGTAACGGCACTGAAACATAGCCATCACGGAAACAGAAACTATTCTTCTTATGAAACACATCTCGCTCTTTATTCACATGAATTAATGAGCGCTGTAGAGAGGCGATCTCAGATTTATTTTACATCTTTACACTTCCAGAGAGCGTTTGGCACCATTTCTCACTAGTGAGTTCAATGGAAATTGCGTGCTATGGAGAACCGTCTCAGTTGTGCGAACTGGATTCTTGATGTACTGTCAGAAAGGTCACAGTTCGAAGTAACTGACAGAAAGTCATCGACTAAAACAGAAGTGATAACTGGCGCTCAGTGAGGGTATGTTATAGGCTTTCTGCAGTTCCTAACCTACACTCCTGGAAGTGGAAAAAAGAACACATTGACACCGGTGTGTCAGACCCACCATACTTGCTCCGGACACTGCGAGAGGGCTGTACAAGCAATGATCACACGCACGGCACAGCGGACACACCAGGAACCGCGGTGTTGGCCGTCGAATGGCGCTAGCTGCGCAGCATTTGTGCATCGCCGCCGTCAGTGTCAGCCAGTTTGCCGTGGCATACGGAGCTCCATCGCAGTCTTTAACACTGGTAGCATGCCGCGACAGCGTGGACGTGAACCGTATGTGCAGTTGACGGACTTTGAGCGAGGGCGTATAATGGGCATGCGGGAGGCCGGGTGGGCGTACCGCCGAATTGCTCAACACGTGGGGCGTGAGGTCTCCACAGTACATCGATGTTGTCGCCAGTGGTCGGCGGAAGGTGCACGTGCCCGTCGACCTGGGACCGGACCGCAGCGACGCACGGATGCACGCCAAGACCGTAGGATCCTACGCAGTGCCGTAGGAGACCACACCGCCACTTCCCAGCAAATTAGGGACACTGTTGCTCCTGGGGTATCGGCGAGGACCATTCGCAACCGTTTCCAGGAGTGTATATAAATGATGCCCTGCGTCTGCTGATGATGCTATTATTACCGGCTAGTTGAGTCATCAGAAGATCAAAATCATTTCCAAATTAAGTTAAACAAGATATCTGCATGGTGAGAAAAGTGGAAATTGTGTCTGAGTAATGAAACTGTAAGATCAACCACATGGGTACTAAAAAAGTCCTTTAAATTTCGGTTATACGGTAAATCGCACAAATCTGAAGGCTGTCAATTCAACATATGGATTACAATTACGAATCTAAGACTGTGTTTTATTGGCTGAACTCTGAAGATGCAACAGATCTACTAAAGAGACTCCATACACTATGCTTGTCTGTCCTCTTTTCCGGGTTACTCACCACATGTGACTGACAGAAGACATGGCAAAAGTTTCACAGAGGGGCAGTCTTATTGCGAAACAAGGGATAGTGTGTGTCTCGGATATGATATGGGAGTCTTGGGTGGCAGTCATTAAAACAAAGGCGTTTTTCGATACTACGAGATCTTTCTACGAAATTTCAGTCACCAGCTTTCTCTTCCGAATGCAAAGATATCTTGTTGAAACTCATTTACATAGGGAGAAATGATCACCCTCTCTTGAGTCGAAAGGTATAGTCTGAGGGTGGTCCGGTGAGCCCTCTGCCGGGCACTGAAGTGTGAACTGCAGACTGCGGCACTTTCAGGCATAGGGGATATGAAAGCTGGTGCACCGTTATTCTCTTAAGACATATTGAATAGGTGTATAAGTGTATAAATACTTTTTGGTATTCACACTTGTTTTAATTTCTACTCCAGCGCCACGTAATAGAGGCCTTACATTTAACACATTTTCCGTCTATTTTAGCGAACTGCGTCGTTGGTAAGCGTTAATAAACATGCACATTCTGAGAAGCTTTAACAAGTATTTGCAACGTCTTTAGGAGTTGGAACACAACACGGTTTGGCTTGTTCGCTTCACAGGGGTTGTGTGACAATGTTACAGATGCGGCATTCATGCCCTGGTTCTTTTGTTATAATTCTATGCAGTTTTCACAAAAACAGGATAGTACCGAAGTCGTACTGTGGTTAGGGTTCAGACTAAAACTGTGTTCTAAAAGTTACATTGATAAAATGAGTCAAGCATGAATGGTGCAACATATCAGCTTCAAATCTAGTTGTCATGAACAAGTGGTTTACGCTATGTCTTTTAATTATTGTTGCCTGTTAACAAGTAGGCTGTGTGTTATTCTTCATCTGAAATGAATTTCGTATAGTCTGTTCTGTGTTAATTGCATGCAGTCACTCATGTGCATCGCTTTGTATTCCCAGAAAAGACTCTGTGAATGACCTTCCCAAGGTGAAATATTATAAAGTATTCAGAACGCAGTTTTAAAAGCTATTCAGCCGCATAAAATTCTAATGGCAGTTGCTGAGAAAACGTGAAGGCATTTTTAACCTGAAAAGTGTGAAATGCAGTAGTTCCACAATATGTTTGGAGCGACCTTGTTATAAGGCTCAGAAATGTCATCCACGCGCCATGTGAGACAGGCGTACACCTATCGCTCGCTGCTCATAAGATACGGGACCAAGTACAGTGCCTTATCAGAAGCATCACACGACCAAATAAAGGTAGGGGTGTCACTCTTTGTGATCTCAATTGCCTGTTTATCTTAACTGCTGCCTATTCCTCAAGTAAGTCTGAGATAACACCGCAGGGGTTACGAAATGTGCACAAGAAGTACGTAACTTGTAGCTTGCTGCCCTGTAAACCTAAATAACTGTTTCCTTTTCCTTGACGAGGAAAGCAGGCGTGTCTGTGATTTCAGCGATACTACAAATATTAATATTACTTACTTCACGGATAGGAATAAGATGGTAATGTCAGACGATTCGTGTAGCGAGAGTTGTAACGGCCGGCCGTTGTGGCCAAACGGTTCTAGGCGGTTAGGTCCGTACCCGCGCTGTTGCTACGGTCGCAGGTTCGAATCCTGCTTCGGGCATGGATGTGTGTGATGTCCTTAGGTTAGTTAGGTTTAAGTAGTTCTAAGTGACCTTAGAAGTTAAGTCCCATGGTCCTCAGAGCCATTTGAACCATTTTTATCCGGACACCCCCAAAAACATACGTTTTTCATAGTAAGTGGGTTATGCTACCACCTACTGCCAGGTTCTCCATACAAGCGACCTCAGTAGTCATTAGACATCGTGAGGGAGCAGAATGGGGCGCCCGGCGGAACTCAACGAAATTCGGACGTGGTCAGGTGATTGGGAGTCACTTGTGTCATACGTCTGTATGCGAGATTTCCACACTTCTAAACATCCCTAGGTCCACTGTTTCCGAAGTGATAGTGAAGTGGAAAAGTGAAAGGGTACGTACAGCACAGAAGCGTTCAGGCCGAACTCGTTTGTTGACTGACAATGCGTAATAAGCAGACATCTATCCAGATCATCACGCAGGAAATCCAAACTGCCTCAGGGTCCATTCCAAGTACTATTTCAGGCGGGAGCTGAGAAAACTTGGATTTCACGGTCGAGCGGCTGCATGAGCAGCACACACATCACGCCAGTAAATGCCAAACGACGCCTCGCTTGGTGTAAGGAGCGTAAACGCTGGCTGACTGAACGTTGTGCGGAGTGACGAATAACGGTACACAATGTGGCGATCCGATGACAGGGTGTGGGTATGGAGAATGCCCGGTGAATGTCATCTGACAACGTGTGTAATGTCAACAGTAAACTTCATGGTGCGCTCGTGTTTATCATTGAGGGGCCTTGCACACCATGTTGTTTTGCGTGGGACCATCACAGGTCTGCACTGATGTTTTAAGCATCTTCTTGGTTCCCACTGTTGAAGAGCAATTCGGAGATGGCGATTGCATCTTTCAACATGCTTGAGCACCTGTTCATAATGCACGGCCTTTGGCGGAGTGGTTACACGACAATAACATTCCTGTAATGGACTGGCCTGCACAGAGTCTTGGCCTGAACCGTATAGAACACCTTTTGGATGTTTTGGAACGCCGACTTCGTGCCAGGCCTCACCGGCCCACATCGATAACTCTCCTCAGTGCAGCACTCCGTGAAGAATGGGCTGCCATTCCCTAAGAAACATCCTGCACCTGATTGAACGTATGCCTGCGAGAGTGGAAGCTGTCATCAAGGCTAAGGGTGGACAAAACCCATATTGAACTTCAGCGTTACCGATGGAGGGCGCTACGAACTTTTGAGTCATTTTCAGAAAGGCTTCCGGATACTTTTGATCACATAGTGTATTTTCTTGAAATGCCTGTTCTGTACGATGTAGAAGTGCAAGATTATCAAAGTTTAAACGAAAGTTGGTTTCTTTGAATAGGACATGGCGAACTTGCCCCATTTCTAATGACCTCAGTATCAACAGAACATTAAAATCTTACCTCCATTCCCTTAGTTTCGTTCCGTGCCAAGTTGTATAGAATCAACATCAGTGACTTCACTACGCAAACACTTTCTCTGCCTTTTCTATAAGACCGAGGAATAGTACTGGTATGTTTTTTAGAGCTTACCTGACACAGCACCATGATCGTTATCATTTAATAAAGTTACTAATACAGACACACAAGGACTCTCCGACAAAATAACACGAGTTATTAAAAAAAAAAAGAAAAAACGAAAAGCTGTTCTGGCGAGGAATTACAAAACGGCAAAGAGCAGCTACAGAAACTGGTAAATAAAAGTAACTACCAATACAAGATGATAATATGGGATTTTAATGTAAAAGCAGAAGTAAAACGAAACATTATTCTTCAATGAAAAATTTAAGGTATTACACTTCAAATCACAGAGACCACACAGTAGTAGAAGAACAAAATCTCTGTTCTTAATACTTCCATGCAGAACAAGACAAATAGGAAATTAATTTTCCAAGGATGAAGCCAATTTGGAAGTGAAACTGACTACGTTTTATAGAACAATAAGAAATTGTACAGGATATAATAATCCTAAGCCAGTTTAAAATTTCAGCTGATCATAAAATAGTAAGATACAGAGTGAAGAAACAGACAAAAAGCTGGGAAGGAAGATACTGTCCAGATATTACCAGAAATATCAATAATGAATATTTATTTAATAATACAGCTATACTACATTAAATTCTGTAAGAAGATCAGCATCGTAAAAAATGAAGAGTATACACGCTATGACGAAAGAAACAATTGTGTAACAAAGATACTTAAGTAAACAAAAAACGATATTATGGACGTGAAGAAGGCAAGAGAAAAGAAAATCTCAAATAAAATAATAGAAAAAGAGAACCGTTGAAGAGAGGGCAAGAGTTTGATCAAAATAAGAGGAATATAATAGAATTTGTGGATTTATGGAAAACTATTTACGATTGCCGAAACATCTATTAGAGTCCACAGGGAAGTAGGAAACAGAGTTAAAAAGAGTACGCAGGCAAGGGAGATCACCAACAAAACCATTCTCGGACGTTCTAGAGGAAATGTTTGCAAGGTAAACAGGTATTAATGGGAGCTACCTGACCACTATCTTTTACTTGTACTGCTTGCCTCTACCCCAAATAGACTTCAACAACACATGACGGAATTTATTGTAGGAAGTTTGAAAGTAGTTTTTAAATCAGTCGTACTAAAATAATGTGTAATCTACACATTGTAAACAAAAAGGAAGAAATTAACAAGGAAGTCAGGTGAGCTCACTAATGGGATATGTGAAGAACTGATGAATAGCAAAATAAATAAACATAAGAGTGAAAAGATACTGTAAAGCCCACTTATTTATAACAGTTGTCAGGAATATTTAAATTAACTTCATTTAATCTAATATGTTAAACTGCTGCTGTTTGCTTTACGTGAAGTGTGAGCTGGGACGAAGATGGCTAGGGAACCACTGTACATTCGTTTCATTTCACTCTATTTCACATCAGCATCCTACGCCAACCTTTTACCATATTTCCCTTCAAGAATAAGCCCTATATTGTATGAATGAATAATTGGGCATTTATTTGTAACTAGAGAACCAGAGTAGCTTGCCTTGTTGCTTCTTTATACGGACTCCGTAATTTTCAGTTAAATTTAATTTTTTAAACCTGGCTTGTGGCCAGGGCTGGCCACAGGCAACGAGCTTCCCGCTCTTCTTAAAAGATACACTCTCTGACTGGCCATGTTAGAGCACACATGGAAAGCTCTGGAAAGCTCGCTGAGTTTTCTGTTCACATTTTATCCCATAGGCAACGGTGAGAAGAAGTAGCGAAGTTTTTGGCAGTTTTCTGACCCCACCGGATTGGGTGATTGACGAAATAACAGCCCCACCATGCGCCGGTCCTGTGACCATGAGGTGAGTGACACGTGCTCTTACGAACGCACCTAGGATAAGTTGAAGTTGCGTAGGATTGATCCAGTTATTTCACAGTCCGATTTATGTAATTATTGAGTTACTTTAATTCAGTCTCCAGTAGTAGCTGTATTCTTTGGTAGCATATGCACGGTTACCAACCTGTCTTTCCACTTGCAAGGTATGAATGTGATTGCATGGATCAAATTATCAGTCTAATGGTTGATGAGGTCCTTCGAAGCCGAGTTAAACGGATACCAAGACCGATATCTAAATCAGCGTATGACGCCTTTTATGAATTTTCTGTTTTCGCGGAGTGCCTATGAGATGTCAGCTAGCTAATAATGATGCCATGCCGCAGTTTTTGTATCGCAGTCTTTGAAAATTATGAATCCAGGCAAGTCAGGGTAGACATTAGTAGTTTTGAGAATCAGTGAGCATCACTAGAATCTCCACCACTATGGTGAACGTAGTTACTGGGCATTGTTTCCTTCACTTGTGATGCTATTAGCCATTAGTTGTGCTCCTTTCTCTTCTAGTTTTGCTCTTTCAATTGAGGTAAATGTAAGGATGCTGTGAATATTTGGAGATTATTATGCTCCTAATTACACCCATCTAGCACCCTTCACCAACGCTGATATTTGTTGAGAGTTCGTCCCCTGTCTCTTAAAGAACAATAGTTTTATTTTAACGTGTTTCTGATAGTTACTTACTGAGCTGAGAAAAGAGAACTTGAGAGATAGTAAAAGTTGAATCTCATTGAAAGAAATTCGGTGTTCACATTCTTCACGCCACGTGCATTCCACAATCTTCCCACTCCTGCTATAAGATCACTCAAATTGGCAATGCTTGTTTGAATACAGAAGTTTAGTGCAGTCTATTCCTTGCCCCTTATAAAATCCCTTACGCTTTCTAATAAAAGTGAATGGGCTATATTCATTAACGATCTCACATTATATTGCACGGTAGTGGCAAATATGAAGAAAAGAAAGAGAGATACCAAGCCAAACCATAACTCGAAAACTTTTAAGAGTCAAAATCGCCTGAGCTACTTCTAATAAACAGTTTCTGCAAAACTGAGACAGGAACGTTTCAACAAGGATGCAATACCACGTTTTACGTGTGGCAATGAGATGCATATTTTGACATGTGATCCATTCAAAACGCTTAAATTGCAAATTGCTCTGTGAAAAATGAGCGGATGCATGACTGAAGCTGCTATAAAAGACAGAAAAGCAAATAAACGGATTAAGGAAGACTGGAGTATAATATGTAATTATGACTGTAATGAAAGTGATATCGAGGTGAGCAGGGTATATAGACAGGCAAATCTGTGGTAGTCGTACGAAGTACATTCTCTATTCAAGTTCAGCTGGAAGGTAAAAGATCGAGCAAAAGACGTAATGGAAACTGAATAGATGACACTGGGAAACAAGCAGAACTAATATTGATGGATGTGACTGGAGAGCGTATTGAAGGGAGCAGTCTGGAGGAGGGTTTCATCCAGTAGCAGATGTGCAGTGGCTGCTGACGATGACGATTATATATAATTGTTGCCGAAATATGAATGAACATTGCATTACTCCATTAATTATTAGTCGAAGCTATTTTCCAGCCCCCACGCCTTACTAAACTTGATGAAAGCCATGCATAAATTGTATGCATGTTTATAAGCTCAGAGTCTGAAAGATTAACCATATGGGCTGTTCTCTGTGGCCTCAGAGTAGCGCCATAATTCGGGTCACGTGTTCGATCCTCCTCGGGCAAGGTCGTGAGCTCTAAACAGACCTTTACTGCCTGCCTGTCGCCTGAGAGCTCTAAGCTCTCTACTAGGTAAACTTTTATCACAGTTTAATTAATTTTCGGACTGTTTAAATGGTGGCAGAAGACACATCCATTGATCGTATTCCCACCCGACTAAAGACTGAGTTGCCGATCGAAATAATGTAATTCATGCTATCGTATTTTAAATGTCACCAATGTATTCACAATAATGGCACACAGTGGCGAGCGCACCATTTTTTGCGTCCGCTCTACTCCACGGAAAAGCCAGCATACCAGTTGCCTCTTCCTATCCTCAATTATTTTACGACAGATGAAAATGAGCTGGCGGCAAAGAAGAACGTTCTTCAAGCAAGCGCCACTCAGTAATAAAGAAATGCTGTAGAACTAAAATATAGAGACGGAAAGATTGTTGTCACCAAACTGTTGATCAGAAAGAGTTACGCCGCAGCCAGAGCAGGTGCCATTTATTTCAGGCTGATGTCATGCAGTGGAAGCAGAGGAACTACTGCGATGTGTTGCAGATTGTTTTCCGTCACAAGAACACCGTTCCTCCACGTTACAGTGGATCACATCTGTCACCTAGATCTTTTGATGGTAGGAGCTGTTATAACAAGGTGATAATTGGTTTTGCTAATCTCTTGAGCCCCTAAGTTGTATATGGGTGTAATGTGTTTCTTCTTTGGAGGGGGGGGGAGTACTACATACTTCACGTAAAAAACTTCCTAGTCTTTTTCTCCATGTTTCACTTCTTGTCTTCCTCTTCAATTTTCCCGTCTGTACTACCTCTGACATGGCCAATATTCCTCTACGCAGTTGATTTCTCACTACAGCTATTGCTTTCTGTCATTTGTATCTCTGTAGTTCTTACTCTATCCATAATTTTTTTTAAACCTTACAACATCGCCTCTAGGTTATTTTTCTCCAATATTATCAATGTTTATGCTTCACCTCAGTACAATTACACTGACAAATCTGTTTCCTGTTTTCAACTCAGAATTTGATACCAGGAAAGTTGTTTCATTTTAGAACACATTTTTTCACCCGCTACTCTCTGCACCTGATAGTTTCTGCTTTCTATCTCGGAGAACTATTTCACTTCTCCTACTGCTGTACAACCCAAATTAGAGGCGACACACTTGTGCTTTTCTACTACTCCTCTTCGCTTTCAATTTCAGTCGTTCATTAATTAATATTTAAACAACTCCTGTGGTACATACGCTGACATTTCATTCAACGCATCTAAATTTGTCACGGCTGCTGTCAGTAGGGCTATTTCGTCTACGAACCTTAGCTTCAGTACTTGTTCTCCTTGCTGTTTCATTTATTCTTGAAATTTTATTTCATCTCTTTCGTTCGCGGCAGGAATACAGAGTTTGCAGTATTTCTTGTACTGATATCTATGTTTAGACTTCTTGGTGACTCTATGTAATTCGGAGATCACTAAGAAGGAAGACGAGGAGAAACGTCTGTAATGCTACGGCTGTATACTACACTTCCGAGCGCCAACAATAGTACCAACTACCATTCAACAAGCAATAACTTATGGTATAGAAACATACAATAACCTTCTTATGCGTACGGTATCCGTATTCAATGCAAGACAATACGATCCACTTTGTACTTCGTCCCCTATTGTCCCTATCGAAGTAGACTGAGGTTCGATAGGGAAAAAAGCTAAAAATATGTGTGATGTGAAGAGTTCAATGTTACTTGAATGTCTCAAAATAAAACAGATTTTTCTAAGAATGTTGAAAGTTCTCGCAAAGCAAGTGATAATACAGTTTCCATTAGTTTATCTTCAGCTCATCCTTAACTGTTTTGTGATTAGATATCGGTTATGCGAAGTAGGAGATCACAGTCCAGGTTTTTTCCAGGGAATATTTTTCCTATCGTTATCAACTAGCACAACGATTCGGTAATAATATACAATTATGAACTGCTTTATTCTATGGATTATTCTTCTTCATCTACGTTTTTGGCAGCAAGTGACGCCAAAATGTATACGAGCGACAAATGATATAATGCCTGTGAGGAATAGGAAGTTAGTAACTTAAAAGTTTTAATATTTTTCTTACTTTTATGTTCATCATGCAGCCTTCGTTAGTTTTGTCGAACATATTATAGCGATTAAGTTTCCATAGTACCAAGTAAATACTTTTCCAATGTTCCTTACGTTGTAAAATGAAATAAGCCTCAAGCAAAAGTTCATATACATCGAAATTAGCCCAGTGCTTCAGAAATAAATTATCTTAACTGTCATGAATATGTCCTGCGTGAGTACAATATGGAATACTATTCCATGCACTACATTTGAGATTACAGCAAGAGATGAATCCAAGGATTGTAACTTGGAGCTTAGCCTCTCGTCAGTACGAAGCGCTTAGCATCTCGTCAGCACAGTGCTTAATAGACACTGAGCACTGTTTCAGTTGGACAATAAGGACGTAACCCTTCTGAAGGAAAGGAAAAGCCGTTGGTCTGAAGGAAAAATCACAGAAACATAATGCTGAACTGCAATACGAAGATTTGCATAGCCCCTTTGTCGCGTACGAGTCCGATTACAGTCTACAATCACTGCACAGGTGTATTGGTAGAACAATTCGAATCGAATACACCGGAAGTCTGGAGGGGGAGGGATGATATTTTATCAGTCCTTAATGATTGAAGCACACTGTGCTGCCTGCATTACAGCGTGACGAAAAATATTCCCGCACAGAGTACTTGTGGATGAGCTCCTCTGTTTGACCCTTTGAGTCCCAACAAAATGAAAGATACTTTTCAAATTTTTCGCAAAATTGGTCTTATCACAGAAACCTACGAATACAAGTAAAAACTTGCAGGAAGTGAGCAATCAATAGTTTCAAAGTTGTGGGTTCCTTTTGGAAGCTCTGGGACAGTTTTTAACCATCCACTTTTCGATCATCCATAATTTCATGACACATATTTCAAAGCAATTTCCCATTTTTCCTAGACGCAAACCCACATATCGAAACTTCCATGAACTCATACTGCCGAAAAGAAATTACAGTTCAACATAACAAGCAAAAATCGGCCTAAAACTTAATAAATTTATGTCGAAAGTACATATTACTCCTACACTCATAACAGCAATAGTAAAAAACTAAAATTTACTTTAAAAATACCCTTAGATCTACTTACTTTCATTGCCTTTGATCTCCTCAAGATCTGTCAAAAAATCCACATGTCACTATCTCCTACTATCACATAGCACAATCTCCACGCCGAGTGACTGCTCCAATGCATTAATTCGCAGAAGTACCTCAGTGCACCACTATATTTCTCGGTCTTGCAATAGCATCGGTGGTTTCATGCGAAAGGTACTGTTTCTTAAAAAGATTAATAAAATGGTGATTTCAGGCGGACACAACTAGTACTCATAGGATTAAAGTCATTATTTCCTTTCTGTGTCAGGGTCTCACAGTTTGTCTAACGAACACAGAAACCGAAACAAGCGCGCAAGGGACTGTAGAAGTTAGAATAATAAAAGAAGTAAACGGGTCCAAGTTCCTACGTAGAATGGAACTTGAAACATACAGAGCTACTTCAAAAACAAAGTAGTTAACTGTACACCAGTGTCGTTCGTGTGCAATGGAGGTAAAGAACCAGACGCGGGAGGAAAGGGCAGTGGGGAGGTACCTCAGGAGTGTACAGCGTGTCTTACCAGTACTAGACTGTTAGTAACATGACAAAGGTCAGTGACAGGTGGTTCCAGCTTTTCAACATAGCGCTGAGGTCGTTCGTTGGCACTTTTCTCAACTTTGTTGCTCTACACAAACTGGAAAAATGTCGAAGTGGGAAAAAGAAGACACCATAGAAGTTACAGAAAATTTCCTATACGAACAAATATTATATTACTGCGTCACCTGCTCTCATAATTTTCTTGTTTTTGCGTATTCGAATGTGTCAACAAAGGGAAGAAATGTAAAAAAAAAACTTTAATAGTTAGATCGTAGCAAGCAGAAAACACAGGTCCCCTTGCTTTCTCTCCTTGTCGAAAAACTTTTTCTCCCTTTAATTTATCTCTTATGTAAATCAAAAGCATTTGTTAAGAGGGCAGATGTCGACCAGAATGAGTTTTCGGACATGAAGACTTCATTTATCGCTACATTTCATGAATTTCCTCTGAATTTTCCATCCCAGAACACTATCACTTTTAATGGGGATGTTGACCTTAAATATTTCATATTCAGCAGAACGATATTGTTATTACATTACAAAAATCCGGAGTTGTGCCACTTAACAAGTTCTGAAAAAATAAAAAACGGATACATTAAAAAATAACTATTTTATTGGCTTTTTTATGCTTGTTTGTGACCCCACTGTTTATATTATGTTTGGAAAGGAAATCAATTCACTAATTCGGTATTTTCTTTTGCCAAAGCTTCCTTCTGAATATTCACAAAAAATTCACTGCCGCTGTCTTCCACACACCGAATGATTTTGTGAAGATCCACCATATTTTGCTTTTTTTGTACAGGTCAGTATGATCTCAGTTGATTTTCTGAAAACTTTCATATAATATTATACACGACATGTTATACTTCAACCTAAAATTTATGAAAAGGATTTACTTTATAAAATATTTTGGTTTCGATATTATAATCTATAAGTACTAGTTCTGAATGTACAGTCAAAATTATTTTTTTAGAAACATTGGAAATTACGAATTACTTGCACACTTAAAATTTCCATTATTGATTATCCAATCCTGTACAATTTATTATGTTTATTTCTGGATTCAGTTGTGAAATAATAATCGAAATTAATAATGTAACAAAACCTATTAGGAATTCATTTGTTAAGAAAAATTATAAACCCTTTGGAATTTCGTTATTTCCGCAAAATGTGAGAGTCGTAAGTGTGCCTGTGATGTGATCGGACGTATTTTTGTACAATATGTGCGAAAAATGTACTTTCGGCTTTGTTAATGTGAAAAATCAAAATATGTATGATATACTAAAATGTGAGAAAATCAATGGAAAATATATTTACATAAAAAATTCTGCAACAGCTGTCTTCCAATTTATTTAGATCAAACCAGTTGCGATGACCTGATACTACATTTTCAACTTCAAGAATCAGACCCCGAGACAGGAAGAACTGGAGCCATATAAACATGACAAACTAAGTAATCTTGAAAGTTTATTGTAATATTCGTTCCTCTCATATCTTCATAAAAGACTTTACTTATTAATTACTTGGAATGGGCATTGTTTAATGTGACCGGTAGATGTAAGAAGGAAGGAGGAGGGAGGTTACAATAGCATACGTTTCAAGGCAGTTCGAGATACTGGCTTAGCCCAAAATTAAAGGCGTGTTTGACCAATCAATGATGAATGGTAATCACACAATATAGCCATCATTGTTGGAACTGTAAATAAAGAGATATAGTGAACTTATGCTAAAGTGAATTCTCTCATGCCTCTGTTTTAATGACGTTTCTAGGGAGACTGCTGGTCGCTTGTAGAACAGATTTATCTTAAAGGACAAAAATACTAAGAAAAAGAAAATTACCTCAACTCTCCACCAGTTATTTTGGCACCAACATTCTTCCCAGAGTAGATCTTATAAGATGTTCCTCTCGGTCTTGGTTGCTTTATTATATTTCTCTTACAGCTTTGGTGGTTTGATTATATTTTTCCCTCCAAGAACATATTCATCTGAGGGAGCCATGGTGCTTAATGTGCTTTCAAACAGTACTGTTTATACACAATAGTGTAGATTTTATATTGCATTGGTGTGCTCTGGGATAACACGGACCGAGTATTTTATTTACTATAATGTATTGACGTTCTCTCCAATAACAGGCACCAAATTCAGTGCCAGCTCAATAACAAGGTAACATGAAGTATTTTGTTAAAAAGGCAAATGCCCGGGACATTTGATCTTTCAACAAAACACGAAGGAAATAACAGCATTTTAAACTTACTTGCAATTAAGATATTGCTCTCCTTTTAACATAGAATGATAGGACTACCCTCAGGGTATCATAATCACTGAAAATGTGAAAATCGTAAAAAATGTGACGTCTGCCCTTTTTTAATAAATGGCTATTCAAATATAGACTTGTATTCCCTTTGCACAGTTCATTTTCAAATAAAAAGTCCAAATTGGTACTATCACCTTCACTCGTTCAGAGGAACAGCATAGACTGGAAGATTGACTGCGACGATTGGATTGTTGCAGGTGGAAATATAAAGCCACACCTCATTATGAAATAATTCCTATTTAGATTCTAATCTAGCAGCCAGCCCCAATTCACAGACTTTTCACAAAACAACTTTGGTCTGATATCATTTCCAGTGGTACGAACTATGCCTATGCAAATATTGTGCTGTCTTTATTTACGATAAAGACAGGTCACTCACAGACTGTGTTTTTTTTTTTTTTTTTTTTTTTTGGTTCAGAAAGTATGACTAAAGGTAAGTAAAAGTTCCACTATACTTGAAACAACGACAAGCGGTTTATAGAGTTTAATTTTGTCACGCCACGCTAACGTCTCACCCACAAGCTAATCCGCTCATGTTGCGTCACTTGCCTGGGCGGATCTTTTAGGAGATATGTGCTACGCTCTTCGCGAAATCCTATGATAACCGCAAAAGTTGCGTGGAGCTTCACCCAAATCTCCATCAAAACAAATTGTTCGTGATAACGGTTCTAATCTCCCTACCCGTGACTTCGTAACTGTACCGTTAGGACAATGCTCAGCACAAATTATCATCTTACCTTACAGTCCAAATACTCAGAGAATATACTTGCGCTTTACAGGTGTGGGAATTTTCCGAAAATATTTCTGTTCATATGAAATCGCTTTGCCTGAATGTTCTTTGAGTTCTGAATTTCCCGCTGTTCGATGAAGTCTGCTGCTTATATTGTATATTGTGTAAGTAGGCTGTTTAGGTTCTTATAGTATTAGTAACACCACCGCCACGTAGCGCTCTCTATGAAAATCACTGGCTGTGCTATGTGCAGTCTGTGGCTGGGTGGCATTGTTGGAATTTGCTATTGTAGTGGGCAGTTGGATGTTAATAGCGCGTAGCGCTGCGCAGTTGGAGGTGAGCCGCCAGCAGTGG
Organism: Schistocerca piceifrons; assembly: GCF_021461385.2. Taxonomy (NCBI): domain Eukaryota; kingdom Metazoa; phylum Arthropoda; class Insecta; order Orthoptera; family Acrididae; genus Schistocerca; species Schistocerca piceifrons. The sequence goes on along the minus strand of NC_060138.1, from coordinate 448,369,147 downwards.
TGGATGTGGAGAGAGAGATGGCGGAGTTTTGAGAACGAATGATGTGGACGTGTGTCCATCAGAGACAGTAAATTTGTAAGACTGGATGCCATGAACTGATATATATACGAGTATATGATGACTTTTGAACACAATTAAGGTAAATACATTGTTTGTTCTCTATCAAAATCTTTCATTTGATAACTATGCCTATCAACAGTTAGTGCCTTCAGTAGTTTGAATCTTTTATTTAGCTGGCAGTAGTGGCGCTCGCTGTATTGCAGTAGTTCGACTAACGAAGATTTTTGTGAGGTAAGTGATTTGTGAAAGGTATAGGTTAATGTTAGTCAGGGCCATTCTTTTGTAGTGATTATTGAAAGTCAGATTGCACTGCGCTAAAAAATATTGTGTGTCAGTTTAGTGTTGATCTGAAAAAGTAAAGAGAGTAATGTCTGCGTACATTCAGTTTTGCTCAGCTGTTTGAAAAGCAAATAATATAAGACAGCACAGTCATTCATTAATTTTTCTTAGGGGACGTTTCATTTGGATACTGGCAGGGTCGCCATATGTCATTTTATGCACCAAACAGGCTTTTTCTTCTTTTGAATTTCACTCTGCTTTTATAAAAACTAAAATAAAATTCAAAAAATTTGAAAGCCCGCTAAACTGCGCCAGTGATGTGATGCCTGTGACGTCACTGTCTATCTCGATGCTCCTACTGTCATAAAGCTAATTCACAGTGATATCTTGTTTTGGAACTTACATTTCGGAAAATGTGTTAGAATTGGTGTATAGTAACATACCGTACAAATACGTCTAGAAAACTTCTGAAAATTTATTATTCTGTATTCCAGAGAATGAGAAGATGCTTAAAATGTGTTTGTACTGCACCGAAAAATTGCCACCATCGTCGCACAAGTTGACTAACTAAATTAAAAATGTGTTTCACTGTGATATTAACATTAACTTACGTCCGAGATATTGAAACTTTAAAAGTATTTACTTATTTTTAGCATTTGAAACACTGACCTACAGAATTTTCCCTGACAAAGGCAACTCAAACTTAACATATCCATTTATTGCCCACAGTATACAAGCCCAACACAATCTGACTGCTATACAATGACAACATGGCTTCAAATAATTAACACAAAAGAATGGCCCTGAATTCTAAGAAATCATAACAGTAACCCATACTTTTCGTAAGTCACTTACCTCCCAGAAAATCTTCATAACACGAACTACAGCAATTACAGCAAGCAGCAACTACAGCCCGCTAAATCAAACTACTGTAGGCTCTAACTACTAGGAGGCATATGGTTAGCAAAAGAAAGATTTTGTTGAAGAGCAAACAATGTATTTAGCAGATTTTACCTTATTCATATAACATACAGTTCCAAAAATTATATAGTTGTCAATAATTCCACCACCCAAACATTACCAACTGCATCCATCCTCATTGTACAATGCTTGTCCTACCAACACTTAGTCTCCACGAAGGACACATGTCCAAGCCCTCCGCTCGCTAACTGCTAACTGCTACTCTGTGCAACCAGAGAGTCTCTTGCCGAGGGCGCAGAGTGCTGTCAGCGATACTAATACGGACTATAGCGCTGCCAACATACAAATATACAAACAGGCTAGTTACAATATGCTTTCCCACTGTTGCAATAAAGGAGAGCCTCAGTCAAAGAAATTAAAACTCCTCATGAAAATTGTAGTTTTACCGTCCTACATCTGTATTATTCGGCAGGACAGTTGCTACAGCGTTAGACAGTCAGATTTCATAAGATGATCTCCATAGACCGCCGGTTCGAATCTCACCTGAGAAAACATTTTAACTTATTTTTAAAACGACTAGACAGTCCTATCATCTGAAAACCAAATCGCAATTACAAAACTTCACCACACCGGTCAGAAACGGAGTATTCTTGCGTTTTCCTTGCTGTTTAAATGCGCTTACATTTGCAGTAGCTGTTCACACACTTGATGTTCAGAAAGTTTCAAGTTTATGTGACCACTCACTTTTTACTTTATTGGAAACAATGTTTTTATCTTCCTACTGTCCAGCTAGGGTCGTTATTGTTTAAACTTTTGCAGTTTCATTAACTTACGTAAAGGTGAAGTAAGTCTGCTTCAGACGCTAACGTTAGTTTACACTCACGAACATCACAGCCCTTTTGTTTCTATCACGTGCATTTTGTGCACGCTTTCTGTCTCTTCGTATAGCCTCATTGTCCTACACCTCGTTCTGTGGCCGTATTGTGATATTTTCACTACTGTCAATGTTTTCCAAGAAAGTGAATTATTTGTTTGCGGAGCAAATGAATGTATCCACTGTTGTCCATTTCTCAGACTAAGACTTAAACATTCCACTATCGAAAGAAACGACAACAATCAGTTTTTGCTACAGGTATTCTCGTATTTCATGTAAAACGTCTAAAAATACAGGAACCTTTCAGGAAACGATACATGAACCCAGCTAATCTGCAATCGGTTGCGACACCCGTTGCGCCACGGAACGTTTGCTGTGTACTTTCTGCTGAGTGTCTTCTAGGAAAGAAGCAGCACTAAGGCTGGCCAAGAATAATTTTATTGTGTTTTGGGTCGCACCTCATGACTGATACTCAACAATCTAGTTATAATATATGGCCCCATTTGCAAAAGTTCTACAATTGTTTAGTTTTGAGCAAGGCTACTGATGGTGCAGGGAACAGGGAAAAGAATGTGCATCGTTGCATATATCGCCACTCAAAATGGGTAGAGCGTAAACGCATAAACTTTTGCAGGGCTTCCAATATCACCTGTCGCAAAATTCCTTACTGTTATTTATTATATGTTGGAACTGCGTTTTTCACCACTAAATAACTAAACTATTTGCAGAAAAAGTGCGTAAAAACCTCATAACTTCGGCTACCGCTCCAAAACACATGTATAGCTTCGTCTTACTTCTAGCCTGTGACGTCACCAGAGCGTCAGCCAATAACAGAGCGTTTTCGATCACTTGACCAGAGCCTGATATTTAATAATTTTTAAGCTTTAATTACATAAAAACAACGGATATGTTGTGAGAATTTGGCCGTAAATACTAGTTAAATGTTATAATGAATCAGAATAACGACAGTCCGAACCACATTATTAACATAGGAAATTAACCTATTGTGATAAACAGAGTCTGGGTGGCGCAATGGTTAACGCAATTGCGTAGTAACGAGATGATCCTTGGTTCGAATCCTAGTCCGGCACAAATTTTCACTCGTCGCCATTGACTGAGCATAAAGTCCTGATGCAGCTGACATCATGAATTCCTCCTCTTTCCTTTTCTTTCTTCCGCCGCCCTCCACCTTCAATTTACATAATATACAGGGTGTTACAAAAAGGTACGGCCAAACTTTCAGGAAACATTCCTGACACACTAAGAAAGAAAATATGTTATGTGGAAACGCTTACTTTCCATGTTAGAGCTCATTTTATTACTTCTCTTCAAATCACATGAATCATGGAATGGAAACACACAGCAACAGAACGTACCAGCGTGACTTCAAACACTTTGTTACAGGAAATGTTCAAAATGTCCTCCTTTAGCGAGGATACATGCATCCACCCTCCGTCGCATGGAATCCCTGATGCGCTGATGCAGCCCTGGAGAATGGTATATTGTATCACAGCCGTCCACAATACGAGCACGAGGAGTGTCTACATTTGGTACCGGGGTTGCGTAGACAAGAGCTTTCAAATGCCCCCATAAATGAAAGTCAAGAGGGTTGAGGTCAGGAGAGTGTGGAGGCCATAGAATTGGTCCGCCTCTACCAATCCATCGGTCACCGAATCTGTTGTTGAGAAGCGTACGAACACTTCGACTGAAATGTGTAGGAGCTCCATGGTGCATGAACCACATGTTGTGTCGTACTTGTAAAGGCACATGTTCTAGCAGCACAGGTAGAGTATCCCGTATTAAATCATGATAACGTGCTCCATTGAGCGTAGGTGGAAGAACGTGGGGCCCAATCAAGACATCACCAACAATGCCTGCCCAAACGTTCACAGAAAATCTGTGTTGGTGACGTGATTGCGCAATTGCGTGCGGATTCTCGTCAGCCCACACATGTTGATTGTGAAAATTTACAATTCGATCACGTTGGAATGAGGCCTCATCCGTAAAGAGAACATTTGCACTGAAATGAGGATTGACACATTGTTGGATGAACCATTCGCAGAAGTGTACCCGTGGAGGCCAATCAGCTGCTGATTGTGCCTGCACACGCTGTACATGGTACGGAAACAACTGGTTCTCCTGTAGAACTCTCCATACAGTGACGTGATCAACGTTACCTTGTACAGCAGCAACTTCTCTGACGCTGACATTAGGGTTATCGTCAACTGCACGAAGAATTGCCTCGTCCATTGCCGGTGTCCTCGTCGTTCTAGGTCTTCCCCAGTCGCGAGTCATAGGCTGAAATGTTCCGTGTTCCCTAAGACGCCGATCAATTGCTTCGAACGTCTTCCTGTCGGGACACCTTCGTTCTGGAAATCTGTCTCGATACAAACGTACCGCGCCACGGCAATTGCCCCGTGCTAATCCATACATCAAATGGGCATCTGCCAACTCCGCATTTGTAAACATTGCACTGACTGCAAAACCACGTTCGTGTTGAACACTAACCTGTTGATGCTACATACTGATGTGCTTGATCCTAGTACTGTGGAGCAACGAGTCGCATGTCAACACAAGCACCGAAGTCAACGTTACCTTCCTTCAATTGAGCCAACTGGCGGTGAATCGAGGAAGTACAGTACATACTGACGAAACTGAAATGAGTTCTAACATGGAAATTAAGCGTTTCCGGACACATGTCCACATAACATCTTTTCTTTATTTGTGTGTGAGGAATGTTTCCTGAAAGTTTGGCCGTACCTTTTTGTAACACCCTGTATAGTAATTTTTTGTTCATGACTTACAAATACCCATTTGACTAGATCCGCTTGTAAAGTATGCTCGTTTCTTTGGCTTATTTTAGTCTAAAGTTTAACCATTGTGGTTGGGGATAATTTTAGTGAGTATTTTGTACATTACAGAACCGAATAGCCTATTTCCAACCTAATCTAAATTTTAGTAAATTACTTTCCTCCATAAGTATATTTTGTAAGTTTCTTCTGCACTGCTTTACCCCCAGTTTTGATAATTACTGGTGGAGCACCAACTTCTGCAGGCACCTTTTCTATCTTCATTCTTCGAACAGATTTTTTTTTCCCACACAAAGCGAACAAGAAAATATGTGTGTGGGAAGAACCGATACTGAATTCAGTCAGATAATCAAGATGCCAGGAAAATTAGAAGGAAACGTCGATATAGAAATTGCTGTGCGTTACGTGAACAGGAAAGAGCAAATATGAGTTAAGAATAGACTGAAGGTCAAGAGGAGAGGAAGACACGACACGCGGAAAGCCGAGGCTAAAAATGAATTTGTCACAAACAATGAGTGATGCTAACTCGAAGACAGCAACGTAAATCGTTGACACTAAAACTTAAGAGGTTAAGAACGAAAGTTGTTACCACTCGTAACCCCAAAGCAAATGAAACCTGGATTGTGCCATCAAAAGTTGTACAAAAAAGCTATTACACTGTTGAAGAAAGATAAATGTCGGATATTTCTTGGTCTTTGGTCAGCTTTGTTGCTGGCCTGCATTTCTTTCCGTCCACTGTTAAGCTTTCGTCCACAGCGTACGTATTACAAGCCAGATAATCTGTAATTGTTTTGAATTTTCTAACCTCTACCTCTTTACCTCCGAATTATTCGCTGCATATATCAGTTAACTGTTCCTGGACGTTGTAGGATATGACAAAATAGCGTGTCCCCTCAGGTGGTACGAGCTCTTTTCTTCTTTCCTCGCTGTTGTCTAGATTTTGTGGCTTCATTCATCTCGTACCGTATCTGTCCACAGCATTTCTAATATATTTCGATAGTGCAAAGTTACAAATCTCGTTTATTTCTCTCTGGATTAACAAGTTCCGTGTTTCAATTCGCCCCAAGGCTGTGTTCAACATTTACCTTTCAAGAACTTCTCCCTGGAATGTAGTCGAATTAAATTGGATGATGCTGCGGGAATTAGATTAGGAAATGAGACGCTTAAAGTACTAAATGAGTTTTGCTATTTGGGGAGCAAAATAACTGTTGATGGTCGAAGCAGAGAGGATATAAAATGTAGACTGACAATGGCAAGGAAAGGCTTTCTGAAGAAGAGAAATTTGTTTACATCGGGTATAGATTTAAGTGTCAGGAAGTCTTTTCTGAAAATATTTGTACGGAGTGTAGCCTTGTATGGAAGTGAAACGTGGACGATAAATAGTTTAGACAAGAAGAGAGTAGCAGCTTTCGAAATGTGGTGCTACAGAAGAATGCTGAAGATTAAGTGGGCAGATCACGTAACTATTGAGGAGGTATTGAATAGAATTAGAGACAAGAGAAATTTGGGACACAACTGGAGCGGAAGTAGGGATCGGTTGGTAGGGCATATTCTGAGGTATCAAGGGATCACCAATTTAGTATTGGAGGGCAGCGTGGAGGGTAAAAATCGTAGAGGCAGGCCAAGAGATGAATACACTAAGCAGATTCAGAAGGATGTAGGCTGCAGTAAGTACTGGGAGATGAAGAAGCTTGCACAGGATAGAGTAGCATGGAGAGCTGCATCAAACCAGTCTCTGGACTGAAGACCACACCACCACCAACAACAACAACAACAATTTCACCAGCACGTGTATTATCTTGGACGCACGTCAGTGAAGTTTGGTCTTAAGCCGGCCGGAGTGGCCGAGCGGTTCTAGGCTACAGTCCGGAACCGCACGACCGCTACGGTCGCAGGTTCGAATCCTGCCTCGGACATGGATGTGTGTGATGTCCTTAGTTAGGTTTAAGTAGTTCTAAGTTCTAGGGGACTGATGACCTCAGAAGTTAAGTCCCATAGCGCTCAGAGCCTTTTTTTTTGGTTTTAAGATGTTGACCTCGCCGAGTGTGCTTCCACTTCGTTGGTTACACTGTCCTATTTTAATTTTTTAAGTTTGTTTTACGATGAAAAACACGTAGGTGGGTAGCATGTTTGGGATTTTACATGCTGACTGCACATTTATGATAGGTTTGCCCATATTTGTTATCACTTGGTTGAAACCTTAATGGGGACGCCATCGCACATTTTTCACATTGCTACGTAGATCATAACATGCTGTAAGAATTACGTAACTTGTAGTGTAACTTAACTTGATAATACTCAAATAGTCCAAATTAGATAATAACTAAAAATGAAATGAAGTATTTATATCAAATAAAGGAAATGGTCTGCTCAGGAAAATGAGTCCTTTCAAGAAATTCGTAACGGCTGTAGTGACTGAAAGCCGAAAATGATGGAAACTACATCCCAAATTACTTAATTACTTCTCTTCCGTAGAATGAGTGATCCTAACACGCGTAAGGAACACTACGGCAATTGAGCCGTTTTGTTGGTGAGCTCCTCTGTTTCCATCTGTTAATCTTCTCCGCGAAATGAACATCCTGAGACGTGTTGCCTGACAGCGCTGGGTGGTCTCCTTAGGCAGCCTCTGAAGTTTATAACTTACGTAGCTGTATCGCCATTGGACTTGTCAGTAAAAACGAGCTCTGAATCCACTGAAGACGTCTCTGATTTTTCACTCCTGTATTCTCGTTTAACAATAAAGGTGATATGAATCGATAATATCAGAAACCACTCACGTCACATTTTTATACATCTTTGAAGGTAGCGACACTAATTGTGATAGAAATACATCGTGTCCACCTACTGGTTTTCATGTTATGAGATGGTAAATTTTAATACTGTGTTGAAAAACGTCTCATGTCCAGTGACATGAGTGGAAATATTATTCACTTTGATTTCTCATTGGTTTCCTTGGTAGTTATCTTTGTTTTCTAAGGTTCTTTTACCTGACTTTGTTTTCTAAGGTTCTTTTACCTGACTTCGTTTTCGGAGGTTCTTTTCTTTACAGTCAATAATGAACATCTACGTTATATGACTGTAGTGAAACTAATATTATACTCAGCTTTCATTGCTTTATGACATTGTTTAACTATTACTTCTGCACTGTTAAAGCATTTCTAATATGAGTGATGTAGAATCACAATCAAAGAGAAGGAAAGGCGTTCGCAGCAAGCGTTTTGCCCAAAGCTCATGGTCAGTTTAATCTTCAAGTATTTAATATTGTTACTGTGTTTGGTGTGGTGCATCCAGAGTTAAGACCCCAGACGAATGTGTCATCTGAATTTTTAACAACGTGGAGATATTCCATGAAAGCTTTGATCTGAGATTTGGACAACCTCAGATTAACATCTGTTGTGTCCGTGAAGCGTTGAACGTCAAAATTAGAAGTCATCTCAACAAAAATGACAAAATAGCTGCTGCGGCGGAATTGAGGGTACATAAACGTCTTGCTAAGAAGTTTTTATCCCAAATTTCAAGAAGTTGAAGAACTAGAAAAATCTTATGACGATGTAGCTAGGAATGTAAATTGTTTTCGCTGCTTATGCTGGATATTTTTTACTTTTCATGTGGTAGGAGATGCCATGAACATGTTTCAGATGAAGATTAAGCAAAAATTTATAATAAATTCGTATCCTTTCCGTCTAAAACTGAAGAAGGCGCACACCTTCAAAATCTTTTTGAAGTGAAATCCGTTGCTCGTAGACGGCCTAGAATAACAGAGAAGGATAAGAATGAAGGAAATACAAGCAAACCATAGGAATTAACATTTGTATATTGGCTAAACTGTTCAAGGGGAAGAAAATAGGTATGTAAATATGCATTCCTGTCTACTTATGATGTGAGTGGTGATAGAATAAAATGAATAAGAAAACATCTGGCTCTTCGTGGATCACCGCAAAACAAAAGAGGCTAATTGACGTCAGGAAATGTTGAATCTGTCAGACTTACATTGCTGGTTTAGGATAAAGTTAAGAAATATCCAGTCTATACAACGTATTATGGCAGCAACAAATACATATATCTTAGCACAAGATTAAAAGTCAAAACAATGTGGCAGGCAATTCCGCAAATGTATCCAGAGTTAAGGCCCCAGAAGAATGTATCATCTGAGTCTATAATTTACTGGTTTTACAACATGAAGATATTCCATGAAAGCCTTGATCTGAAATTTTGACAACCTCAGATTAAACCTGCTGTGCCCGTGAAGTGTTGAACATCAAAATTAGAAGTCATCTCAACGTCAATGACAAAAGAGCTGCTACGGCGGAACTGATGGTACAGAAGCTTCGTGCTAAGAAGTCTTATCTCAAACTTCAAGAAGTCCAATAACTAGCAAAAACTCATGACGATGTAACTGTGTTAACGTTTGATTTCGTGCACGATGTAATGCTTCCTGTAACTCCAGTGCAAGAAATCTATCTACGCCAACTGACAGAGAATGTTTTTAAAATCCATTGCCTTAAAAGCACTGCCAGATTCTACCTTTACCACGAAGGTACTGGGGAGAAAGAACCTAATGAAGTTCGCTCGTTTCTTCTTCGTTATACTGAAGAGAAAGTCAGCCATAAAGTGAAACCTCTACGTCTTCTCAGACGGATTTGGCGGACAGAAAGAAAATCACAGTTTTGTCCGTTTTCTTGCTTATGTTGGAGAGGATGTAGGGAGACTTGAAACAATGACACATTGTTCTCCAATCATGGGCCATTCATACTTACCATGTGATACAGACTTCAGCATCGTCAAGCGAAAGATATGAAAGACTGACCGTATCTACATTCTTAAAGAATATACAGAGCTTATTCTACAGTCAAGTATTCAAATTAAGTTTGAAGTGAAGAACATATATGACTGATGGCCTCCGTACTACAAAAACGTCGTTGTTTCTGAGGGCGCTAAAGGAGCCAATGTGCCATCAGACAAGAAAGTCAAATTTATAGTCTCACAATACAACTAGTTTCTATTCATGAAAAATGTGAGAGGTATACTGACAGTATATCCTTTCATTGATGAGTTGGCAGTATCAACGTTCAATCTGTCAATAGAAGTTTCATCTGCGTATTCTACATTAAGAGTCTACAATTAACATACCTCTATCAAGTAGGAGATAATTGAAGACATCAGGAAGTTTCGGCCTTACCTCCTCGAAAAAACTCAAGTGAGAGAGTTTTATGCACAGATATTTGGACTTCACACTCACAGGAACGCATAACATGGTGATGATTGTGAATATGTGCTTGCTGTAAATTATTTAATTGGGCAGCATATTGTAAATACATAGTAGTACACATTGAACACTATTTTGTTATTGTTACATTAATAATTCGCACTAAAACGCCATTTGTTGCAGTTCGTTTGATATAGAAACTCTGATGTCCGCACTTTCGAGCAGACCCCCCACCATGTCCAACAGTTATACATATTAATGTTTATTACCGCCAGTACCTCGAGGAGCAGGGGGAAGCAGAGCTGTGAGGACGAGTCGGCAGACCACTTGCCCGTGAAAAGCAAAGGTCCGGAGTTCGAGTCTTGGTCCATCACACAGTTTTAATCTGACAGAAGTTTCATATTAGGTCCTTGTTGAGGGTAATTTCACCTGAATCGATAACTCTTGGAGCACTCGGGATTGGGAGTGTCTGATCAGACAGCAAACATATACACTCCTGGAAATGGAAAAAAGAACACATTGACACCGGTGTGTCAGACCCACCATACTTGCTCCGGACACTGCGAGAGGGCTGTACAAGCAATGATCACACGCACGGCACAGCGGACACACCAGGAACCGCGGTGTTGGCCGTCGAATGGCGCTAGCTGCGCAGCATTTGTGCACCGCCGCCGTCAGTGTCAGCCAGTTTGCCGTGGCATACGGAGCTCCATCGCAATCTTTAACACTGGTAGCATGCCGCGACAGCGTGGACGTGAACCGTATGTGCAGTTGACGGACTTTGAGCGAGGGCGTATAGTGGGCATGCGGGAGGCCGGGTGGACGTACCGCCGAATTGCTCAACACGTGGGGCGTGAGGTCTCCACAGTACATCGATGTTGTCGCCAGTGGTCGGCGGAAGGTGCACGTGCCCGTCGACCTGGGACCGGACCGCAGCGACGCACGGATGCACGCCAAGACCGTAGGATCCTACGCAGTGCCGTAGGGGACCGCACCGCCACTTCCCAGCAAATTAGGGACACTGTTGCTCCTGGGGTATCGGCGAGGACCATTCGCAACCGTCTCCATGAAGCTGGGCTACGGTCCCGCACACCGTTCGGCCGTCTTCCGCTCACGCCCCAACATCGTGCATCCCGCCTCCAGTGGTGTCGCGACAGGCGTGAATGGAGGGACGAATGGAGACGTGTCGTCTTCAGCGATGAGAGTCGCTACTGCCTTGGTGCCAATGATGGTCGTATGCGTGTTTGGCGCCGTGCAGGTGAGCGCCACAATCAGGACTGCATACGACCGAGGCACACAGGGCCAACATCCGGCATCATGGTGTGGGGAGCGATCTCCTACACTGGCCGTACACCACTGGTGATCGTCGAGGGGACACTGAATAGTTCACGGTACATCCAAACCGTCATCGAACCCATCGTTCTACCATTCCTAGACCGGCAAGGGAACTTGCTGTTCCAACAGGACAATGCACGTCCGCATGTATCCCGTGCCACCCAACGTGCTCTAGAAGGTGTAAGTCAACTACCCTGGCCAGCAAGAACTCCGGATCTGTCCCCCATTGAGCATGTTTGGGACTGGATGAAGCGTCGTCTCACGCGGTCTGCACGTCCAGCACGAACGCTGGTCCAACTGAGGCGCCAGGTGGAAATGGCATGGCACGCCGTTCCACAGGACTACATCCAGCATCTCTACGATCGTGTCCATGGGAGAATAGCAGCCTGCATTGCTGCGAAAGGTGGATATACACTGTACTAGTGCCGACATTGTGCATGCTCTGTTGCCTGTGTCTATGTTCCTGTGGTTCTGTCAGTGTGATCGTGTGATGTATCTGACCCCAGGAATGTGTCAATAAAGTTTCCCCTTCCTGGGACAATGAATTCACGGTGTTCTTATTTCAATTTCCAGGAGTGTAGTTTGAATATATTCCTGCACTCCACTCGATAGGAGATACGCAACAGTGGTGACCCTGCCAGAGTAGCACTGGCCATTAATTTTGGAAACAATTTCGAACTGTAGTGGGCGAGTAGTGGGACCAGCAGTGACGCGACGACTCCAGTCTGTACGTGCGACGCTGGGGGTGCTGCACAGCTCGTCCTTCACGTCTTCTACTGCGGTTGGTAATCCAGGGTGGACTACGTGGCTCTGGCTGTCTCGGGAGGGGTCCGAGGTTCAATAACGCAGTCTTTGAGGTGTCACAGGCGGCGCGAATGCTGCGTTCTCTGTGTGGGTTGTTGCAGTAGTACGATCGATTTCGTGCTGTGTCGGTGAGTCCAGGCCGTTACGGGGGAGGACACGGTACTGCCTCTGGGCCATTGAAACTTATCGCAGGCGGGGGCGGTGGGTGACGGTTTCACTCTCAGTCACACATCATCGAGCAACACGTCTGACTGCTGCATAACTCAGTGGGCTTCAGCTGCAGTCTACACATCTCAGGTGTCCGTCGTCAGTGCACTGACCTGGTCGACGGCTGATCTACACGGAGGCTGGATCCCAGTAGCTTGGCTGTTATATGTAAGCTCTGAGCCTTTACTTACAATGTACACTGTGCAAAAATGGAGACGGTACCACCTTGTCACAGTGCATTAGGCGTTTTAGTCAGAGAGATGGAGACAGAAAAAGAAGCTAACGATACTAAAATAAAGGAATTGAGAGCTTAATATCAGGCAGAAAGAGAAGCTAGCTATTATTAGACAGAGGAAACGAGAATTAAATGTAAGGCAGAAAGGGTAGCTATGCGGAGTGAGTAAAGGGATAGTAGGATAAATGTAAAAAATTAAAAGATTTACTTTATGAAAGTTCTGAGGACAGAGAAAGTTGAAATCATGATTGCAGTAAGTAACTGAAACTGACAAACTTCTAAAGAATCGCCAAAAATGTTATAAGGATAGGGTAACCATCGGTCAAATACAGTACCTAAGCGAGTAGATAATTTAAGGAATAAAAGTGAAACGTCTATTTTTAATAACAGTAGAGCTTTAGGGGTTAGCGATGTATCATCATGTACACATGGAAGAGACTTAGGGTATGCGCTTGCTAAGTATGGAAAAGCAAATTATGTAAGGATTTTAGCAAATTGTGAGGGACCTGACACAGGGAATTACGGTTATGTTATGATGGCAACTTGTGAAGATGCTACTAAATGTATTCAACATTTGCACAAAACTGCGTTACATAGGAGAACGATATTAATTACCCAAGTGAACCCCACAATGTCTAAAGAAGTTGACCTGTGACTAGCAAAGGGATAGTGACAGATGATTAATTGCTTTCATGTGATCCAGCGGGGAATATACACCCAGATGCTTTCTTAAAATCATTTTAGGAAGTATGTTTGACAGAAGTAAAGGGATTTATGATCATTGTTGGTTATTAAGTTGTCAAACTTCCGAATGGGGTTTTAAATATCAATACAGATATAGAAGTGGATAAGTTTCAAGCAGCATTTAAGAAGGAATTTCTGCGTCTTAGCGAGTACACTATATCTACATCTACGTGATTACTCTGCTATTCGCAATAATGTGCCTTGGAGAGGGTTCAACGAACCACCTTCGAGTTGTCTCTCTACCGTTCCACTCTCGAACAGCGCGCGAGAAAAACGAGCACTTAAATTTTTCTGTGTGAGCCCTGATTTCTCTTATTTTATTGTGAAGATCATTTATCACTACGTAAGTGGGTGCCAACAGAATGTTTTCGCAATAGGGAAATGATGATGATAAACCTAATTTTGAAAAATATTTGAACTATAGTGATAGCTCAAGTGAGGATTCAATCTTTAAAGACAGAGTAAGTCAATAAGATTTAACTACTAGTGCAGACTATTTAGTGGTCTTAAGATTTATTGTATTGACCATATGAACATGAACCAATATCTCAATAAATCATTAAGTTATGAATACGTGTTACATAATTTATTGTGCCAAATACACACTGTTGAAAGAGAAAAATTTGCAGTGAGGTGACAAAACTCATGAGATAGAGATAGTAGATGATGGCGGTAATCGCGTACACACAGAATAAAACAACAGTGGTTTGACAGAGGTGACATCTGGTCTCGGGTGATTCATATGAAAAGGTTTCCGGCTTGATTACGGCCGCATGTCGGGCACTAACAGACTTTGAACACCGAATGCTAGTTGGAATTAGAAGATGGGACATTGCATTTTCGGAATCGTAAGAGAATTCAACACTCCTAGATTGACAGCGTCAAGGGTTTACCGAGAACATCGAATTTCAGGCGTTACCTCTCGCCATGGACAAAGCAGTGGTTGACGGCCTTCATTTAACGACTGAGAGCAGTGCCGTTTGCACAGAGCTGTCAGTGATAACAGACGAGCAGTACTGCGTAACATAACTGCAGAAATCAATGTTCAAAGTATCCGTTAGGACAGTGGGGAGAAATGTGACGTTCATGGGCTGTGGCAGCAGACGATCGACGCGAGTGTCTTTGCTGACAGCACATCACCTGCAGTGCTTCTCCTGGGCTCGTGGCCACATCGGTTGGATCCTAGACGACTGGAAAACCGTGGCCTGGTCACATGTGCCACTACTTCGGTTGGTAAGAGCCGATGGTAGGATTTGACCCCACGAATCCATGAATCCAAATTGTCAACAAGGCATCTGCAGGTTGGTGGTGCCTCCATAGCACTGTGTGCTTCGTTTACATGAAATGGACAGGATTCTCCGGTCCAACTGAACCGATCATTGACCACTTGGACATCATTACAGCCATTCGTGGACGTCGTATTCCCAAACAATGATGGAATTTTTATGGATGACAATGTGTCATGACGCCAGGCCACAACTGTTTGCGATTGGTTTGAAGAATATTGTGGACAATTCGAGCGAATGATTTGGCTACACAGATCACCCGACATGAATCTCATCGAACAGTTATGGGGCATAAACCATAGGTCAGTTTTTGCACAAAAGCCTGTACCGACAACACTCTCTCAATTGTGGACAACTTTAGAGGCAGCATGGGTCAATATTTCTGCAGGGGATTTCCAACGACTTGTTGAGTCCACGCTACGTCAGTTGCTGCACTACTCCGGGCAAGGGGAGGTCCTGCACGGTATTGGGAGCTGTCCCATGACTTCTGTCACCTCATTGCATTAGTAGTCGACTGTGTTGTGTCATTGTGTTAGGCATACTACAGTATGTACATGCCCCATATTTACTATTAAGAAGCTTGTTGTTGTTGTCTTCATTCCTGAGACTGGTTTGATGCACCTCTCCATGCTACTCTATCCTGTGTAAGCTTCTTCATCTCCCAGTACTTACTGCAACCTACATCCTTCTGCATCTGCCTAGTGTATTCGTCTCTTGGTCTCCCTCTACGATTTTTACCTTCCACGCTGCCCTCCAATGCTAAATTTGTGATCCCTTGATGCCCCAGAACATGTCCTACCAACCTGTCCCTTCTTCTTGTCAAGTTGTGCCATAAACTCATCTTCTCCCCAATCCTATTCAATACCTCCTCATTAGTTATGTGATCTATCCATCTAATCTTCAGCATTCTTCTGTAGCACCACATTTCGAAAGCTTCTATTCTCTTCTTGTCCAAACTATTTATCGTCCATGTTTCACTTCCATACATGGCTACACTCCATACAAATACTTTCAGAAACGACTTCCTGACACTTAAATCTGTACTCGATGTTAACAAATTTCTCTTCTTCAGAAACGCTTTCCTTGCCTTGCCAGTCTACATTTTATATCCTCTCTACTTCGACCATCATCAGTTATTTTGCTCCCCAAATAGCAAAACTCCTTTACTACTTTAAGTGTCTCATTTCCTAATCTAATTCCCTCAGCGTCACCCGACTTAATTCGACTACATTCCATTATCCTCGTTTTGCTTTTGTTGATGTTCATCTTATACCCTCCTTTCAAGACACTGTCCATTCCGTTCAACTGCTCTTCCAAGTCCTTTGCTGACTCTGACAGAATTACAATGTCATCGGCGAACCTCAACGTTTTTATTTCTTCTCCATGGACTTTAATACCTACTCTGAATTTTTCTTTTGTTTCCTTTACTGCTTGCTCAATATGCAGATTGAATAACATCGGGGACAGGCTACAACCCTGTCTCACTCCCTTCCCAACCGCTGCTTCCCTTTCGTGCCCCTAGACTCTTATAACTGCCATCTGGTTTCTGTACAAATTGTAAATAGCCTTCCGCTCCCTGTAGTTTACCCCTGCCACCTTTAGAATTTGAAACAGAGTATTCCAGTCAACATTGTCAAAAGCTTTCTCTAAGTCCACAAATGCTAGAAATGTAGGTTTGCCTTTCCTTAATCTATTTTCTAAGATAAGTCGTAGGGTCAGTATTGCCTCACGTGTTCCAACATTTCTGCGGAATCCAAACTGATCTTCGCCGAGGTCGGCTTCTACCAGTTTTTCCATTCGTCTGTAAAGAATTCGCGTTAGTATTTTGCAGCTGTGACTTATTAGACTGATAGTTCGGTAATTTTCACATCTGTCAACACCTGCTTTTTTTGGGATTGGAATTATTATATTCTTCCTGAAGTCTGAGGGTATTTCGCCTGTCTCATACATCTTGCTCACCAGATGGTGGAGTTTTGTCAGCACTGGCTCTCCCAAGGCTGTCAGTAGTTCCAATGGAATGTTGTCTACTCCCGGGGCCTTGCTTCGACTCAGGTCTTTCAGTGCTCTGTCAAACTCTTCACGCAGTATCGTATCTCCCATTTCATCTTCATCTACATCCTCTTCCGTTTCCATAATATTGTCCTCAAGTACATTGCCCTTGTATAGACCCTCTATATACTCCTTCCACCTTTCTGCTTTCCCTTCTTTGCTTAGAACTGGGTTTCCATCTGAGCTCTTGATATTCATACAAGTGGCTCTCTTTTCTCCAAAGGTCTCTTTAATTTTCCTGTAGGCTGTATCTATCTTACCTCTAGTGAGATAAGCCTCTACATACTTACATTTGTCCTCTAGCCATCCCTGCTTAGCCATTTTGCACTTCCTGTCGATCTCATTTTTGAGACGTTTGTATTCCCTTTTGCCTGCTTCATTTACTGCATTTTTATATTTTCTCCTTTCATCAATTAAATTCAATATTTCTTCTGTTACCCAAGGATTTCTACTAGCCCTCGTCTTTTTACCTACTTGATCGTCTGCTGCCTTCACTACTTCATCCCTCAAAGCTACCCATTCTTCTTCTACTGTATTTCTTTCCCCCATTCCTGTCAATTGTTCCCTTAAGCTCTCCCTGAAACTCTGTACAACCTCTGGCTTAGTCAGTGTATCCAGGTCCCATCTCCTTAAATTCCCACCTTTTTGCAGTTTCTTCAGTTTTAATCTACGATTCATAACCAATAGATTGTGGTCAGAGTCCACATCTGCCCCTGGAAATGTCTTACAATTTAAAACCTGGTTCCTAAATCTCTGTCTTACCATTATATAATCTATCTGATACCTTCTAGCATCTCCAGGATATTTCCATGTATACCACCTTCTTTTATGATTCTTGAACCAAGTGTTAGCTATGATTAAGTTATGCTCTTTGCAAAATTCTAACAGACGGCTTCCTCTTTCATTTCATAGCCCCAGTCCATATTCACCTACTGTGTTTCCTTCTCTCCCTTTTCCTACTCTCGAATTCCAGTCACCCATGACTATCAAAATTTCGTCTCCCTTCACTACCTGAATAATTTCTTTTATCTCATCATACATTTCTTCAATTTCTTCGTCATCTGCAGGGCTAGTTGGCATATAAACTTGTACTACTGTAGTAGGCATGGGCTTCGTGTCTATCTTGGCCACTATAATACGTTCACTATGCTGTTTGTAGTAGCTTACCCGCACTTCTATTTTTTTATTCATTATTAAACCTACTCCTGCATTACCCCTATTGTATTTTGTATTTATAACCCTGTATTCACCTGACCAGAAGTCTTGTTCCTCCTGCCACCGAACTTCACTAATTCCTACTATATCTAACTTTAACCTATCCATTCCCCTTTTTAAATTTTCTAACCTACCTGCCCGATTAAGGGATCTGACATTCCACGCTCCGATCCGTAGAACGCCAGTTTGCTTTCTGTTGATAACGACGTCCTCTTGAGTAGTCCCCGCCCGGAGATCCGGATGGGGGACTAATTTACCTCCGGAATATTTTACCCAAGAGGACGCCATCATCATTTAATCATACAGTAAAGTTGCATGCCATCCGGAAAAATTACGGCTGTAGTTTCCCCTTGCTTTCAGCCGTTATTAAGAACCATATTATATAAAAGTAAAAGGTAAGGACGTAAGGTGCATTTAATGCCCAGATCCAGGTGGAGGTTGCAAGAAAGCGTCTGGAGGGAACCTAAAATAATTGCGAATATTGTGTGCCCCATGACAACCAGCGCAGAACCGGAAAGAGACTTTTATTAATGTCAAAAGTTATTTCGTTAAAATTGTGCCCTTATGTTTGTTTATTTATTAGTCAGAGGTAAAATAGTCGTATTAGTTCCTTTATTTTTGTTTAGTGAAATGAATGAAGTTCCAACAGTTTGAATGTTTATGTAATGTAAGAAATGTTACTAGTGTGACCGAGACATAGTTATTGTAAAGATTGCTGGTATCGTGCAACAGACGATAAGCAATAAATTTAAATAAAATTCTCAAAGGCGCCGCCACTAAAACAGTGGGTACGAAATTACGATGCGAATTTTGCAACCATTTTTGTGGAGATAGGAAATGTATGTTGAATGAAATATTAAATGTTCTCTAAAAGAAAAATTAAATGACAATATTAAATAAGAAAACGTGTACTGGCGTGAAGTGTAAACACAAATGTGTTGCATTTATAAGTATCTTGTTGTCTTAAGAGTCATACTTGTATTATAACTAAACGAAATTTGAATGAAGTTATGTTAGCACACTTAAACATGCCGTGTGGAAGATTTACTCTCGCTGCTAACGTCTGAAACGTGTTAGATAATGGGAGAACAAGAAATGATATTGTACATGAATAAAGCAACGTATGTAGGTAATTTATATACTCGGAACAAAAATTTATCCTGTTACCGATGTATGATGCCATGCTGTAATATAAAGGACTTGGGCTCTGCAAATAATAAAAATAGACAATTCAACTAATATTTTACCGTAATAAATGCTATATTCACGAGAAGCTAATTATTTTCCGTGTTGAGAGTAAGATGAAACGTCATCGGGCTGTAGAGTGGGCTATATTTATGTTAACTGTTCATAACGAAGAAATACTTGAAACTGCATATTAATGTAAGACATGTGAAATGTGCGTTCGGACGAGCTTTCAAATATGTATTAAACCCACAGCAGTCGCATTTACAGAGCTGTTAAACAGATACCGCAGTCACTGGGTGGATCTGCTGAATATAAATATTGTAGCTACGCTGGTGGAGCTGTCAAGATGAATTTAGCAGTCATCAGTTACAGCTGTTAATCTATATTGCAGTCACTCCAGGGGAACTGTAAGGTAGAAGCTGAGGTGAATATTGTGGAACTGGATGAGGGATGCTATTTATATTTATTCTGTTTAAGGTAGTATGGAAAGGAAGGTGCATTGAAAGGCAAAATATTTATGTAAAGTAGGGAATATTTAAGATGTTTACAATTTATAAGGAATGATAATGATTTATGGTAACAAAAAATATTACAAAAACATAAACAGGTACTCACTGGTCAGGAGACACCAACTCAGATCTATATGCTCAGTGCGAATTTGTTGGAATAAATTTGACTAACAATATTGTGAGTGTACAGTACTTAGACTATTTTCTCATATTGAGAAATCACAAGGACATATTTGTTATACTTGGTCTAGCCTTTGAAGTATGTAAGTACTTGGTAAAAACTTTTTAAAGCCAAGATCGCATAAAACGTTCCTTATTTAGACACAATCGGTTTCGACAGACATTACTGTCATCTTCAGGTCTTCAAATTTATAACACAAAATTTTTAAGACCTGAAGATGACATCGAAGTCTGTCGAAACCGGTTGTTTGTAAATAAGGAAGTTTTTCTATGATTTTGGCTTTAGAAAGTTTTAACCAAGTATGGTACTTATTTACTTCAAAGCAGTGACCAACAGAGATCTCAATTTACATTTGCAGTATTGGAAAAATGCTTCTATTTCTAAATAAAATCTTATGTATTGAAAACCAATTTACAAACGACCCTGCCTGTCGCTTGTTTCACTGGCTGAGTGATCTAGATTGTTGAAATGGCTCTAAGCACTATGGGACTTAACATCTGAGGTCATCAGTCATCTAGACTTAGAACTACTTAAACCTTACTAACCTAAGGACATCACACACATCGATGCCCAAGGCAGGATTCGAACCTGCGACCGTAGCAGCAGCGCGGTTCCGGACTGAAGCGCCTGGAAGCGCTCGGGCACAGGGGCCTGCACTGATCTAGACAGTATTGCTTGTCTTCGAGGATACGTGTACAACGGATCGCCTATGTCTTCCGTTCGTTTATCAGTTTACACCTGTAATAAATAGTGAAAGCTAGGAGAATGTAACGAACAATATTGCTGAGCAGCCACACGAAGTCATAAGAGGGTGATAAATCTTTTGTTAATATGTCTTCAAATATATTTTAGGAAAAAAGTTTTGCGACGCCACGCAATGCCTTAAGCGCTAAGCAATGGAGTACTCATATGTGGCCATGACTGTTTGTGTGGTGACAGCAGGGCTACAATACTCCGGCCGTCACTGATGGAAATGAAGATATTAAGAAACTGTAAAAGCCCGTCCGCCGTTGCACCGTATAATACTCTGAGTGGCGAGTTACTATTATGTTGTGCCAGCCCAGAATCTTTTTTCCACTAAATATTGTGTTGTGTCTAGGCAAGACAGCCTAGACACAATGCGAGGAAGCCGAAAGGCACGCGCTTAGCTCACGCAGGCAAGAGATAGGTCTGTAACAGGATACGTAATGAATGCTATAAAGAAAAGTACGTAGCTTCTGGAATACTTCACTTTAATCCATCCTTTGTATACATCGTTCTTGATGAGACAAGTGAGACTCCATAGTTTCAGACAATATACTGCTAATGGCGCCTTGCTAGGTCGTAGCCATTGACTTAGCTGAAGGCTATTCTAACTATCTGCTCTGCAAATGAGCGAGGCTTCGTCAGTGTGCATCGCTAGCGAAGTCGTCCGTACAACTGGGGCGAGTGCTAGTATGTCTCTCTAGACCTGCCGTGTGGTGGCGCTCGGTCTGCTATCACTGAAAGTGGCGACACGCGGGTCCGACATGTACTAATGGACCGCCGCCGATTTAAAGCTACCACCTAGCAAGTGTGGTGTCTGGCGGTGACACCACATATTGAATTGAACTGAAAGCTGTGACGGAAACACCAAGAAGGAGATGTGCAAAACAAACGAAGGTTGGTAGACGTGTTCCTGCATCTGGAAGATGATGTTTATTCACATTTCGCACCAGTCGCGTAAGACTGGTGCTAGTAGTGCCACTGCGAGGATGCAGATCACATTTGTTTTAAATACACACTGTAAAGGTCGTGAGCGTCAGCTACCCATGAGATTAGATGTGGTGGGTTGATAGTAACCAGGAACGCCTTTAAGGTGACAAAGACCACGAGATGCTGAATGTTACTTTTGCGATACTGTAGATGGACTTGACAGGAATGTAGCCACTGTACATGGTTGTTGGCAGCGGTGGTCACGAGAATGTATGGTCGCGAAAAGACCGCGCTCCGGACGGCCACGTGTCACAGTCGAGACAGAAGACAATCGTATTCGGCTGTGACTGTGGCGCATCGTACTGTATCTGCGGCAACAATCTGAGCAGCAGTTGGCACCACAGTAGTACAATGAATGTTACAAATCGGTTACTTCAAGGACAGCTCCGAGTCAGACGGCCTGTGGTTTGCATTCCACTCAACCCAAACCACCGCCAGTTGCGACTTTAGTGGCGTGAAGCGAGAGCTCATTGGGTGCAGGGTGGAGGTATGTTGTGTTTTCCAATGAAAGCCGGTTCTGCATCGGTGCCAGTGACGGCCGCGTGTTGATTAGAAGGAGGCCAGTTGAGGACCTGCAACCAAACTGTCTGTATGCTAACACACTAGACTTACACCTAGGCCTATAGTACAGGGTGCAATTTCGTATGATATCAGGAGCATTCTCGTCGTTAGTCTTCGCACCCTGAATGAAAATTTGCACACAAGTCTGGTGATTCGACCTGTTGTGCTGTCATTCGTGAACAGCATTCCTGCGGGTGTTTCCCAACCGGATAATGCTCTCCCACATACCGCTGTTGTAGCCCGACATACTCTAGAGGGTGTCGACATGTCGGCTTGGCCTGCTCGATCAGAAGATCTGACACCAGTCGAGTACTCATAGGACATCGTCGGGCGACAGCCCCAGCGCCACCTACAAATATCATTAACCGTCCTTGTATTGAGCGAACAAGTGCAACTGGCATAGAACTCCATCCTACAAACTGACATCCGGCACCTGTGCAGTACAATGTATGCACGTTTTCAGGCTCTCGTTCAACGTTGTGGCGGTTACACTGTTTGTTAATGTACCAGTATTTCGCCGGCCGGTGTGGCCGAGCGGTTCTAGGCGCTTCATGCTGGAACCGCGCGACCGCTACGGTCGCAGGTTCGAATCCTGCCTCGGGCATGGATGTGTGTGATGTTCTTCGGTTAGTTAGGTTTAAGTAGTTCTAAGTTCTAGGGGACTGATGTCCTCAGATGTTAAGTCCCTTAGTGCTCAGAACCACTTGAACCATTTGTACCAGTATTTCACAGTTGCAGTGGCTTAAATGGCGCTTGTATTAACCTGTGTTCTTGCAAGGTTAATAACTGAAATATATTACCTATACACATGTATTCCCGAAATTTCATTGCCTAACATTACTTACTTCTCGCGTTGTGATTTCCCGCCCGTCAGTGCATTCCAGATTTTTTTCATTATTGGAAGGAATTCTCACGTTAACAAACGTGGTTGGGGTAACCAAACCGAATGAACCATAATTGCATTATGACACTATATGAGGCTGTTCAGAGAAGTTTACATAACTGTACCGATCTCCTTCGTAAAAATTTGTATACTGAAGATCTCAGCTGCGAGCACTGGTAAAGGACAGTCAATGAGAAACGGGGTTACTCCATATAAAACAAATTAAATGATATGCTTTATTCGTATTAGTCGGTGGTTCCAAATTAAACCGAGAAATGACAGCTCTATCTCTCCCAGATTCTTGCTAACGGCAATTTTGTCCGGATATGTGCTTTTAAACAGTGTTAAGTGCCGCTGTGGCCGAGCGGTTCTAGGCGCTTCAGTCTGGAACCGCGCTGCTGCTACGGTCGCAGGTTCGAATCCTGCCTCGGACATGGATGTGTGTGATGTCCTTAGGTTAGTTAGGTTTAAGTAGTTCTAAGTCAAGGGGACTGATCACCTCAGATGATAAGTCCCATAGTGCTTGGAGTCATTTGAACCATTTGCACACTGTGTTCGTGCCAGGAAATTGATTTTCAGGGACGATTTGTACGAACCTAAAGATGATGTGCGTAACTATGAATTAAATGAAGATCCTGAATATGTTCCTGAACGGAAATCTACTTCAAAATTTGTTGCCGTCCAGATAAATGGGAAAATTTGTTTAACAAGTAAACAATGTTACGTCTTGTCCGTTGTTATTGTTTACGTGAATTTATGTGACAGTGCAATGACAAACACGTTAAAGGTCTCGAACATCATTGCTTATGTGCTATAGTAAGGTGATTGCTAAAATTAATTTTGTATTATGGTGAAACCTAAATAAATTTATGAGGTATTTATACTGTATTAATAGGAAAATTGTTAACGCAAATATTACTATCATAAACAGAAACAAGTGGACTCTTTTAAATTTTCATTTTTGAGAGGTTTTACAGTAATGTTGCGTTAATTGGTACAGAAAGTATACAGGGGTTAGTCCATGTTAATCCTTTTTAAGTGCACGCAGCTTGCAAGTGAACTATGTTAAGTACACACTGACAGATTTTTAGAGCTAAAATTGTAGGTAGAATTATTATTTCAAAGATATATCGTTGCTGAAAAAATTTTTGCTGGCAGCGACTTCTCTCAATAAAAAGTCACATTGCATGTACTGAAATATGTTATTTATAATATTTTACTGAAACTTTACTGTACAGTTTCTCGAAACAACCAAATCGTCCCTTACTTTTGTTCTACCTGAGGTCTTCAGTTCAGGTACCTATTCTACAGTGTTCAGTTTTCAGTCACATGTATGCTCCTTGATGTTGTAATTTTTGTAATTTTATACCACACGTTCTTCAGTTGACTCATACAACTTTATTCCTTAGAAAGACGATTTTTGTATACCTTTTGAGTGAATGCCTTCGGCATCCTTGTGAAGCTGCTGTGTATGTAATTTTAAAGTAACATTTACCAAATCTATAACGTTACTAACGTTACAAATAATTCAGACAGTGAGCCCGCCGCGGTGGTCTCGCGATTAAGGCGCTCAGTCCGAAACCGCGCGACTGCTACGGTCGCAGGTTCGAATCCTGCCTCGGGCATGGATGTGTGTGATGTCCTTAGGTTAGTTGGGTTTAAGTAGTTCTAAGTTCTAGGGGACTGATGACCACAGATGTTAAGTCCCATAGTGCTAAGAGCCATTTGAACCAATTCAGACAGTGAGAGCTGCCTTTGTAAGAAGTACCTAAAAGTCAGTATGCCGTCTGGAATTTTCTCTGAACTGATTTTGGTGACTGTCTCGTGATACCAGTGAACATACTGGGATTTCTCCTGCCTTAAGTACATGTTGTTTGCAAATGGTGGGCGATTCCGGTGTTGTTACATCACTGTGCCCAGTAACAAACAAAGTAGCAGTAAATAATACGTACACAAAAGCTTGAATATGTCACAAGCATTCAAGATAAAAAGCATTTATCTATGTGTCATATTTTATGCCTTATGAACGTTCGTCATCAGTGAAAGACTTTTGGGACAAACGGTATAATTCTGAGGATGTGCCATCTACTGCTTAGGCCGTGCGTCGACTTACGTCCTTCAGCGCCCTGTTAAGCTGGTATTCTTGCTTCCGATCCTTTTGAATCCGAACACTTTGATCTTCGTCTTCTGTTTTATTCAAAAATGGTTCAAATGGTTCTGAGCACTATGGGCCTTAACATCTGAGGTCATCAGTCCCCTAGACTTAGAACTACTTAAACCTAACTAACCTAAGGACATCACACACAGCCATGCACGAGGCAGGATTCGAATCTGCGACCGCAGCAGCAGCGCGGTTCCGGACTGAAGCGCCTAGAACCGCTCGAACACATCGGCTGGCTTTTGTTTTATTCTCTTTTCATTCTTGTACATATAGTGTAAAGTGAGACCCGTGGTCTATGGGTAGCGTCTTTGATTCATAATCAAAACGTCTTCGGTCCCGGCTTCGATCCCCGCCACTGCCTGAATTTTGATAAATAATCAGCATTGGCGGCCGAAGACTTCCGGCATAAGAAGTCAGCCTCATTCTGCCAACGGCCTTGTCAAAGAGGGCGGAGGAGCGGATAGAGGTTCAGAGCGCCCCTAAAGGCGGAAGAATCAGCAATGATCAACGACATGAGGATGCAGAAGGCAATGGAAACCACTGCATTAAAGACACGTAACGTGTATCTACAGGACATGTGTCCTGTAATTCAAGAAGTGTCATGATGATTTCTCCATTGGCAAAAGAATCCGGAATAGTCCCCCATTCGGATCTCCGGGAGGGGACTGCCAAGGGGGAGGTAACCATGAGAAAAAGATTGAATAATCAACCAAAGGATAACGTTCTACGAGTCGGGGCGTGGAATGTCAGAAGCTTGAACGTGATAGGGAAACTAGAAAATCTGAAAAGGGAAATGCAAAGGCTCAATCTAGATATAGTAGGCGTCAGTGAAGTGAAGTGGAAGGAAGACAAGGATTTCTGCTCAGATGAGTATCGGGTAATATCAACAGCAGCAGAAAATGGTATAACAGGTGTAGGATTCGTTACGAGTAGGAAGGTAGGGCAGAGGGTGTGTTCCTGTGAACAGTTCAGTGACCGGGTTGTTCTAATCAGAATCGACAGCAGACCAACACCGACAACGATAGTTCAGGTATACATGCCGACGTCGCAAGCTGAAGAAGAACAGATAGAGAAAGTGTATTAGGATATTGAAAGGATAATGCAGTATGTAAAGGGGGACAAAAATCTAATAGTCATGGGCGACTGGAATGCAGTTGTAGGGGAAGGAGTAGAAGAAAAGGTTACAGGAGAATATGGGCTTGGGACAAGGAATGAAAGAGGAGAAAGACTAATTGAGTTCTGTAACAAGTTTCAGCTAGTAATAGTGAATACCCTGTTCAAGAATCACAAGAGGAGGAGGTATACTTGGAAAAGGCCGGGAGATACGGGAAGATTTCAATTAGATTACATCATGGTCAGACAGAGATTCCGAAATCAGATACTGGAATGTAAGGCGTACCCAGGAGCAGATATAGACTCAGATCACAATATAGTAGTGATGAAGAGTAGGCTGAAGTTCAAGACATTAGTCAGGAAGAATCAATACGCAAAGAAGTGGGATACGGAAGTACTAAGAAATGACGAGATACGTTTGAAGTTCTCTAACGCTATAGATACAGCAATAAGGAATAGCGCAGTAGGCAGTACAGTTGAAGAGGAATGGACATCCCTAAAAAGGGCCATCACAGAAGTTGGGAAGGAAAACATAGGTACAAAGAAGGTAGCTGCGAAGAAACCATGGGTAACAGAAGAAATACTTCAGTTGATTGATGAAAGGAGGAAGTACAAACATGTTCCGGGAAAATCAGGAATACAGAAATACAAGTCGCTGAGGAATGAGATAAATAGGAAATGCAGGGAAGCTAAGACGAAATGGCTGCAGGAAAAATGTGAAGACATCGAAAAAGATATGATTGTCGGAAGGACAGACTCAGCATACAGGAAAGTCAAAACTACCTTTGGTGATATTAAAAGCAACGGTGGTAACATTAAGAGTACAGCGGGAATTCCACTGTTAAATGCAGAGGAGAGAGCAGATAGATGGAAAGAATACATTGAAAGCCTCTATGAGGGTGAAGATTTGTCTGATGTGATAGAAGAAGAAACAGGAGTCGATTTAGAAGAGATAGGGGATCCAGTATTAGAATCGGAATTTAAAAGAGCTTTGGAGGACTTACGGTCAAATAAGGCAGAAGGGATAGATAACATTCCATCAGAATTTCTAAAATCATTGGGGGAAGTGGCAACAAAACGACTATTCACGTTGGTGTGTAGAATATATGAGTCTGGCGATATACCATCTGACTTTCGGAAAAGCATCATCCACGCAATTCCGAAGACGGCAAGAGCTGACAAGTGCGAGAATTATCGCACAATCAGCTTAACAGCTCATGCATCGAAGCTGCTTACAAGAATAATATACAGAAGAATGGAAAAGAAAATTGAGAATGCGCTAGGTGACGATCAGTTTGGCTTTAGGAAAAGTAAAGGGACGAGAGAGGCAATTCTGACGTTACGGCTAATAATGGAAGCAAGGCTAAAGAAAAATCAAGACACTTTCATAGGATTTGTCGACCTGGAAAAAGCGTTCGACAATATAAAATGATGCAAGCTGTTCGAGATTCTGAAAAAAGGAGGGGTAAGCTATAGGGAGTGACGGGTCTTATACAATATGTACAACAACCAAGAGGGAATAATAAGAGTGGGCGATCAAGAACGAAGTGCTCGTATTAAGAAGGGTGTAAGACAAGGCTGTAGCCTTTCGCCCCTACTCTTCAATCTGTACATCGAGGAAGCAATGATGGAAATAAAAGAAAGGTTCAGGAGTGGAATTAAAATACAAGGTGAAAGGATATCAATGATACGATTCGCTGATGACATTGCTATCCTGAGTGAAAGTGAAGAAGAATTAAATGATCTGCTGAACGGAATGAACAGTCTAATGAGTACACAGTATGGTTTGAGAGTAAATCGGAGAAAGACAAAGGTAATGAGAAGTAGTAGAAATGAGAACAGCGAGAAACTTAACATCAGGATTGATGGTCACAAAGTCAATAAAGTTAAGGAATTCTGCTACCTAGGCAGTAAATTACCAATGACGGACGGAGCAAGGAGGACATCAAAAGCAGACTCGCTAATGCAAAAAAGGCATTTCTGGCCAAGAGAAGTGTATTAATATCAAATACCGGCCTTAATTTGAGGAAGAAATTTCTGAGGATGTACGTCTGGAGTACAGCATTGTATGGTAGTGAAACATGGACTGTGGGAAAACCTTAACAGAAGAGAATCGAAGCATTTGAGATGTGGTGCTATAGACGAATGCTGAAAATTAGGGGGACTGATAAGGTAAGGAATGAGGAGGTTCTACGCAGAGTCGGAGAGGAAAGGAATATGTGGAAAACACTGATAAGGAGAAGGGACAGGATGATAGGACATCTGCTAAGACATGAGGGAATGACTTCCATGGTTCTAAAGGAAGCTGTAGAGGGCAAAAATTGTAGAGGAAGACAGAGATTGGAATACGTCAAGCAAATAATTGAGGACGTAGGTTGCAAGTGCTATTCTGTTCTGAGATGAAGAGGTTAGCACAGGATCAAACCAGTCAGTAGACTGACGAAAAAAAAAAAAAAAAAAAAAAAAAAAAAAAAAAAAAAAAAAAAAAAAAAACCATATAGTGTAGTACTCGTCATTCACAATCTGCTACACTTATTTTTCTGACAATTTCGAACCAATGCACTATTTAACAATGCAGAATGCTTTTTCTTGTATTTTTTACCTAAGTCTTAGTTGCATTAGGAAGTGAAACGTCAGAACTGCCTCTCAACGCACGAAGTCTTCTCGAAATTACCACCATATATAACGAGAGAATACGTATTCCATTAGAGAGATTCGAACCAGTTACCTCCAAGCCTATGGACATCGCAAAAGCGTTAGTTAGCGAACTCTACCACACATTAATGATATTATAATGTACGCTCGTCACCCACGTTGGTCGTACTGGTAAGTTTAAAGACAGCTTTAGGGAACCATTATCCCCATGTTACATAATGGGACGTTCAGAGAATCCTATGAGCTCTGCTCGGAAACATCGAAGCCTCGTTTTGCCCAGCAGAGACGCTGTGTACTAGCGAATAACACAACATCTGTGACCCAAGCGCCTCAAACTCCAGGCTCTTTGTGAACTCCAAAATATGACCGACCTAAGAAGTAAGTCCAAAGGGAACGATGCTTTAAGTTTTACAAAACAATGGCTGTAGCTACACAACAGCCCTTTGTCTGCCTCAGTCACCGATACCAGCGTGTCCAGAGAGTGGCCTAGCTGAGCTGTCGTGCAGTCGTCACTTTCGTCATCAGGAACTCCGTAGCACTCCTCATCTTATCTGCCACGTACTGAGATCTTACGATACCCAGTAGTGACGAAATGAGCCCAAGTACCTGCCTGATCACACTATCAGATACAGCTATAGTAAGATATCTCGGATATCTGATCCGAGTTATATAAGGCGATATTTTGCCTCCTACAGTGAGAGACATTAATTGTACAATATGCTGAAACATTGCATGAGAAGCATTTAAATGTCTTGAAAATAATATAGTGCTAACCTATGACTATAAATAAATAAACACCGTGATGCGATAATTGATACATATATGCGAGGGTGTGCCGAAAAGTAATGCCTCCGAATTTTGTCTGTGAAAACTGTTAAGGATTTTTAAATAAAATAGACGTCATATATTCGCATATTTATTTCTCCACATAATCGTCCCTGGTGATGAACGCATTTATCACAATGAGAGACCAGTTTGTTGATACTCTCACTGTAGAACATTTGACTTCGTTGCCGGAGCCGTACTGTCTCCTCTGCTTGTACCGCTTCGAAGTGTAGGCCTCGAAGGTATTCTGTAAGTTTTTTCGACAGATTAAAATTGGATAGGGTCAAGCAGGGACTGTACGGACGATAATCGAGAACAGTGAATCCAGGGCGTCGGACTGTTGCAGTTGCAGCGCTCGTGCGTGGTCTGGCATTGTCGTGCTGAAGGACAAACTCCGTGTGTGAACAAACTCTTGAGTTCGAAACCCTATTATAGCACGCTGTTTCCCACACAGCGGCATAGTTGCGTTACACACCAACATGTTACGCGCTACAATTCGAAGCCCCTTAGCTGTAGAGGACTGAAAATACGAGTAGACATGAAGAATGAAGATGTAGATGTTAATAAAGGTTGTTTTTCTTGAAAAAGTTTCAAGAGTTATCACACAAAAAAATCGAAGGCATTACTTTTCAGCACTTCCTGGACGTGCGTCTAAGTGAAACAAACCGATGAACAGAATGAAATGAAACTATATGACGAACAGCCATCACTGCCCGTAATCACGTTGCGTGCTACATCTGCGGAAGTTGACTTAGGTGACGCTAGGAATTATCAAGAACAGTGTCTCTGTACAGCGTTTAACTTCTGCACGTTTTCGTCTGCTGTGCTGAATTAAATACCAAGATAGTAAGGTAACGTCTTTCAAGGTTTCTAATGCCCTTATAGTACACTTCTTAAATTCAGCAATATTAAGATTCTGACAATGACACTCTCTTTGAAATTCTGGAGGTAGCAGAGATAAAATGCAGGAAGCGAAAGGTCATTTATAATTTGAACAGAAACTAGACGTCAGTTATGAGAGTCGAACGTCGTGAAGGGAAGGCAGTAGTTGACAAGAGAGTGAGATGGTGCAGTGGCCTGTCCTTGAAGTTATCCAGTCTGTACATAAAGGAGCAGTAAAGGAAATCAATGAGGAATGTGGAAAGTGAATTAAAGTTCAGGGAAAAGAAATAAAAGCTTTGAGGTTTACTGATGACACTGTAATTCTGTCACAAACAGCAAACGACTTGGAGGTCCATTTGAACGGAATGGATAGTGTTTTGCAAAAACTTTAACAAATCTAAAACGAAGGCAAAGAAGTGTACTCGGATCAAATAAGGTGACACTGATAGAATTACGTTAGGCAGCATGACATCTGATGATGGCTGAAGCAGAGAAGATATAAAATGTAGACTGGAAGTAACAAGAAAAACATTTCTGCAAAAAAGAAGCTTATTGATATGTCTTATAAGTTTAAAGATTAGAAAGTCTTACTTGAGGGTATTTATCTCGAGTGTACCCTAGTGCGCAAATGAAACGTGTACGATAGTAAGTTCAGACAAGAAGAGAAGCTTTAGAAACGTAGAGTTACTAAAGAAGGTTGAAGATTATGTAGTAGACCGACGGACTAATGAGACAATGCTGAACTGAAGAATTTTATGTGACGACGTGAATAAAAGAAGAGATCGGTTGAGAGAACACATCCGGAGGAATCAAGGGATCATGTATTTGATAATGGAGGGAACTGTGAGAGGTAAAAATTGTAGAGAGAGACCAAGGCATGAATACAGAAAGCAGGTTCAAATCTATGCGGACTGCAATAACTATTCGGAAGGGAGAAAGCTTACACACCCATAGGCTAGCGTGGAGAACAATATGAAACTAGCCTTCGGACTAGAGACACCAGCTACTAGACAGGAATGCTCTCTTTCTCCCCTAACGTTCTAACTCCACATCGAAGAAGCAATAATGGAAATAAAAGTTTAGGATGATGTCACAATTCAGGGTGAACAGTTATCAATGATAAGATTCGCAGATGCTATTGCTTTCCCCAGTGAAAGTGAGGAAAAAATTGCAGGACCTGCAGCATGGAATGAACACTCGAGTGATCACACCTACGGTTATCAGTCTCCACCCTTCGCATCGCTAACACTAGTTGAAAAGTAGCGTGGATAATACATCACCCTGTCGTAATACTTAGTTGGCCTCAAATTCTGTACAAAGTTTTCCTTCTACTCTTACCTGGCATTTTGTGCTGGTGAGGGTTATTTGTACCAGTCTGATAAGTTTACTAGGGAATTCCATTTCCATTAAGGTCTCATATAGCTTTTTCCTTTTAACACTGTCATAGGCCTGTTTAAAGTCTACAAAATGTTGGTGTACACCCACATTATATTCATAACACTTTTCCATTATTTGCCTTGAAATGAAGATATGGTCTGTTGTTGATCTGCCCCGTAAAACCGTTCTGGTAGTCTTCGAATATTTCTTCTGTAACTGGTGTAAGTCTCATAGCAATGACTTTGGCTGATTAAAGCAATACCGCGATAATTTTCGCAGATTGATTTGTCCTTCTTATGAATCGGGCATATAATGGCCATGTTCCGCTGGTATGGATGGCATCTCTTCCTTTTCCCATATTTCCACTATCAGCTGATGTACCAATCTTGTTAGATTCACCTCCACCCTTGATCATCTCTGCTGAAATGTTATCGTTACCTGGAGCCTTATTATTCCTTAGGCTTTTAACTTCTTGCCTAACTTCCTCTATTGTTGGTATAGTTACAGGTCTTTCATCCTTACTAGCATTCTGCCACGGTTGGTACCTTCTGTTTCATTTTCTTCCAGAACTTCTCTTTCTGGAGTGACATACAGCAACTCACTGAAATATTCGGCCCATCGGTCTAGAACCTGTTCTTCTCCTCGTATAAATTTTCCTTCTTTATCTCTGCAGAATACTGTACGTCGCTGGAAGCCTCCCTTTAGTTCTTGAACTCTCTTGTATAATTTTCTTACTTATTGATCACTGTATTCTTCTTCTAGCTCCGTAATCCATCTCCTCTCTAATTCTTGTTTCTTTCTTCTGCAAATCCTATATGCCTCTTCCGTTTTCTTCATGAATTCTTCTGTATTAGATATTGTTGTCCTATTAATCATTTTCTTCATTGCCTCATTTCTCTCTTCCACCGCCTTTTTACAATTTTCATCATACCATCTTGCCTTTCTCACCCTTTCTTCTAAACCTAAACCTTCTTCTGTAGTTTCTTGTAGAGCTTCTTTAATTTACGCTACTTCCCTTCTATGCTTTCCAGAGCTTGGCTTTGTTTAGCCTCACACTTCTTCTGCAGATCTGTTTCAAACTTTTCGGATACTCCCTTCTCTTTCAATTTGGAAACATTGTATCTTCGTGGAGCTTTTCTCTTCCATCTGGATCTATAGACGGCTACGCGTTGTCTGTATTTCACTCTTACCATATAATGATCCGAATTGCAGTCAGCCCCCCTGCAGCTATCAACTTAAGGATGTCAGACGCATGTCCCCTGTCGATTACCATATGGTCAATTTGATTAAAAGTAGTGCCATATGGCCAGCGCCATGTGGCTTTCCTTACGTTCTTTCTCTGGAGCCATGTACTCTTCACTGCCATTGCAATGCCCATGGCAAAGTCTATAAGTCTCTGTCCATTTTTATTCGACACCTCATGCAGACTTTCATTTCCTACTGCTTCTCCAAAGGCTTCTTCTTTTCCCACTTTTGCACTGAAGTCACCCACCACCATCTTCACATGATTCCTTGGTAGGACTTCTAATTCCTGTTCCAGGCGACCATAAAACTGATCTTTCACTTCATCCTCATCATCTTCTGTAGGTGCATACACACATACTAGAGTGATGTTGAAGAAGCGGGCCTTCATTCTCAAAGTACACATCCTTTAATTTATAGGGCTAAAATTTATGACTGCTGCTTTATACTTATTGTCTACAAGAAAGCCAATACCACCTTACTATACCACTGTCTCCTCCACTATACATAATTGCGTAATTACCGCTTCTTATGATACTATCTCCTTTCCATCTGACCTCTTGAATTGCTGCTACTCCTATACGGTATTTATCCATCTCTTGAGTCCATGTACAGCTCCTCTTTTGTTCAAAGTTCTTACATTTGAAGTAGCAAAGTATATATAATTTCTCCATTTACGGTGTCCTTTTCCTTGCATGGGTCGTTCATCAGTATCATCAGTCCGGCTGTTCCTATCTTTGAGTTTCGTAACAATATGTTTTTTTCCAACCTGAGGGCCTGGATGTGTATGGGGTTTACTCCCTTAGGGAGACTGGCTTCACCACGCCTCTAGAGCCCTCCCTACCCTACACTGTAGGAAATTGAAAATGATAAAGAAAAAGGATGGGCTTAGGATAGGGTAGGACAGGAGACAGTTTATCGATAGGACGTTGTGGGACACTTTGTCTCGCTCCTCCCCTTTGGCTTGTCCCGCATGGGTGACCCAGCCCGGTAGCTACGCTACCGACGGCATAGCCCTCCGGATCCAGAGCATGCAAACCTCCTCGCCCGCACAGACAGTGCTACGTTAATGCGGTGTCCCCTGAGGAGGACGGGTTGAGAGTAAACCGATGCAAACAAAAGTCTGAGAAGTAGCTGAAATGAGATCAGGAATAGACTTAACAACAAAATTAGGGATCGCAAAGTAAATCAACTGAAGGAATTCTGCCATCCCGGAAGAAAAATTACGCACGATGGATGGAACA
Source organism: Schistocerca piceifrons (assembly GCF_021461385.2). Lineage (NCBI taxonomy): Eukaryota > Metazoa > Arthropoda > Insecta > Orthoptera > Acrididae > Schistocerca > Schistocerca piceifrons. Next base: position 448,334,567 of record NC_060138.1, on the reverse strand, counting down.
AAGAGGATGCAAGAAGTGAACTAGCACTAGCAAAAAGTGTGATCACGATCAAAATAATTCTGATAGTGTCAAACATTGGTCTAAATTTAAGATTAAATTAGTGGGAATGCAGCACACCTTTGTATGGAAGTGAATCATGGACTCTGTGAAAACCAGAAGTGAAACGAAGGTCTTGAGACGTGATACTACAGAAGGATATTGAAAAATAGGTGAACTAATAACAAATGAGATGGTTCTTCGCAGACATCAGGGAATAATTTAAATGTATAGGAGAAAAACTTCAGGTGAAGGTTGAGATTGGAATACGCTGAACAAATAACAGAGTCCATCGCACGTTTCGAGCAAACGTTCGCACAGATCAAGCCGTATCTGGACTCGATCATCGATCTGCTTCTAGTTTTTTTATTAAATTTGGTACTGTAGTTTTCAGCAGGCGTTTCTAATGAAATATTTCAGTAAAATCTTTCGCTCACTGTGATTAATTTCGTTCGGTGTTCCAGTGGATGGTCGAAATTTTGGCTTTAGATGAGAAATCGTGCGAAGTTTTTGTGGTACTGGTATTAGTCGTGGTTTAGTAGTATTGACAGAAGTAGTTGCATTCTTAGTAGATAGGGAAATTTGAAATCACTATTGTTAGTAAAAGGGTGAATGACCTTTCAGACCATGATGCACAAATTTTAACACTAAAAGGATTTTTGTACTCAAGTAAATGTTGTATATAGTTACGAACTATGTAGAAAAGCTAATATAACAGCAATAAAACAATTTTGAAACCTTGTTAAGGAACAAGAGCGGAGGGATAGTGCTGATATGGTAGATGACAAACATAATGCTTTCCTCAACACGTTTCTCACGTTCTTTAAAAGTTGTTTTCCATTAGAACATTCTAAACAGGGTATTAGCCGTAAAAGGCCGCCTTAATAGGTGACTAGTGGGATAAGAATATCATGTAGAAGAAAGTGGAAATTATATCAAAATTTTAAAAGTAGTCACAATAGAGCTACATTAGCCCATTACAAAAAGTGCTGCAAGGTGCTTAAAAATGTTATTAGGAAAGCAAAGAGTATGTGGTACGCAAACGGAATAGCTAATTCGTAGGATAAAATTATAACCATATTGTCAGTTGTGAAGGAAGTGCCTGCTCAGTAACACAAGGTCGAGGATATAAAGTCTGTATGTTGTAAAAATGTATCCATTACTGATAAGTCAGATATATGTCCAGTATTTAACAGTCACTTTCTGAACATAGCTGCTGAATTAAATAAAAACTTACTTTCTACGGTGAATCAATAACTTTCTTGAAAAATGCCTTTCCAACACTGATATCTGAAATTCACCTCTGTGATACTGACAAGGGGGAAACTGAGTCAACAATTAAATCACTGAATATGATGGAGCATCTAGCAGAATACTCAAGTACTGTGCTGCACATGTTTACCCTGTACTTAGCAATATTTTTAATGTTTGCTTTAGAATGGTCAGTTTCCTGAACGATTAAAGTAGCCAGCAGTAAAGCAGCTTTATAAAATGGGAGGAAGGGATAATGTAGACTATTTTAGATCTATTTCTGTGCCATCAGTGTTTGCTAAATTATTGAAAAGGCTGTGTATGTAAGCATAATTGATCATTTCGTTTCACATAATTAGGTATCAGATGTATGGTTTGCTTTTAGAAGTGGTTTAACAACTGAAAATGCTATATTGTCTTTTCTCTGTGAGTGGCTGGATGTATCTGAAGTAACTGATAGTCCGACACGAAAAGTAATCTACTTAGCTTATTTTCATTCGCTTATGTCATATGATATTACATTATGGGGTAGCTCTTCTCATCCTCAAAAGGTATTTTTGGCTCAGAAACGGGCGGTTCTGGCAATAAGTGGTGTAAGTTCGTGAACATCTTGTCCACTCTTGTTCATTAGTCTGGGTATTCTCTCATGGGCCTCTCGATGCATATATTCTTTACTGTCGTTTCTTGTTAACAATATCAGCTTGTTTCTAAGAATTAGAAGCTTTCACTCAGTTAATATTAGACAAAAGTCCAGTCTGCATTTGAACCGCACCTGACATGATACGTCTATTGGAATGGTAATCATTAAAACAAAGGCGTTTTTCGTTGTGACGGGATCTTCTTATGAAATTTTAATTACCAGTTTCTCCTCCGATTGCGCAAACATTCTGCTGGCACCCACATAAATAGGGAGAAATGATCATCATGATGAAATAAGAGAAATTAGGGCTAGCACAGAAAAATTGAAGTGCTCGATTTTCCCGTGCGTCGTTCGAGAGTGGAACGGTAGAGAGACAGGTTGAAGGTGGTTCATTGAACCCTCTGCCGGGCACTTTATTGTGAATAGCAGAGTAATCACTTAGATATAGATGTAGATGTAGTACGAGATAGTCTCTTTTTAGAGGGTCTCTTACTGCTTGTTAAACTCCTTCGGCCGGCCGGAGTGGCCGTGAGGTTCTAGGCGCTACAGTCTGGAACCGCGAGACCGCTACGGTCGCAGGTTCGAATCCTGCCTCGGGCATGGATGTGTGTGGTGTCCTTAGGTTAGGTTTAAGTAGTTCTAAGTTCTAGGAGACTGATGTCCACAGAAGTTGAGTCCCATAGTGCTCAGAGCCATTTGAACCATTTTTTTAAACTCCTTCTTCCACAAGGACGCATTAAATTTTCAGAAATACCAAATGCCTCGTTTCGGACAATGACGCACAGCATCGGGACTCCCTTGTTTGATACAGGGCTTTTCTTTGATATTTATATATTTTTACTAACGAAATTTTCTTGCAAAACTGAATGCATAAAAACAGATTAGTCACTATATTTTCCGTATGCTCCAACATCCATGTAAGTGAAATAATAAGGTGACAGTTATTGAACTATGTGAAGAAAAACGTAAATTAGTGACAAACTACGGCGTGCACACACTTTATTCATCATGTAAACGTCATTACAGATATTTGGATTTAGGTTACTACATGTTCGATATGCCTGCCGTCATTGACGACGACGTGGCGCAGACGAATAGCGAAGTTCTACATGACCCGCTGGAGTATCGGAACATCGATGTTATCGATGATCTTCTGAAAGGCTGTTTTCAGCTCGCAATGGATTTGGGCTTATTGATGTATACCATGTCTTTAATATGGTCTCACAAAAAGGAGTCGCATATTTTCAGATCCGGATAATATGGCGGCCAATCGAGGACCATGCCAGTGGTCTCCGGGTATCCCAGAGCCAGAATGCGGTCCGCAAAGCGCTCCTTCGGGACATCAGACACTCTCCTGTTTCGATGGGGTCGAGCTCCGTCTTACATGAACCACACCGTGTAGAAATCAGGGTCACTTTGGATAATGGGGAAGAAATCATCTTCCAAAACCTTCGCGTTCCGTTTGGTAGTCACCGTGCCATCAAAGACATAGCACCGATTATTCCGTGACTGGACATTGAATACCACGCAGTCAGCCGTTGAGAGTGAAGAGACTTCTCGTTCGCGGAATGCGGATCTCAGTGCCCAAAATGCGCCAATCTTGCATACTGAAAAACCCACCCAAATGAAAGTGAGCTTCGTCGCTAAACCAAACAACAATTGCTTGTGCTAGTTCCCATCACGTCCCGCGGCCAGCCGTGCAGTTTGAACGTCCTAACGCAAGCCGTTCAGCAGTTATGACGATTTTATTTCATACAGTTCAATAATTGTCACCTTGTATAATCTGCAATGCATAAAGTAAGTTAAACGTCGGAAAAATAATATATGTAGTTACAGTAAAGTACCTTTTTTTGAACAAAAAATGGCGTAACATATTCCCACTCTCATCCCGCCCATGATGTCACAGCACCCTCCACCTCCTACAAATTACAGGAAATTTTGGTGTGAAATACGGAAATTGGGCTACCTCCACAAAACTAACTCCCCCACCCCTCCCCCACACCTCCCATCACCGCTATGACATCACTCACCCACTAGCACCACCACCCCACCTATGGAAACGGCGGGAAACGGTTGGCCAGTGTCCAGCTGTCAGATAGGAAGGTCAGTTTAGTGTACTTTATTTGTCTTTGGTGGTAAATGTTAATTCTGTGCAGGAGAGGAAGGCAGCGTATTTAATTAATTAATTTATTTATAGCTTGACTGGGCTACCTACCTCCAGAAACCTACCTCAGATAGGTGTGTGTTTGCTTCAATGTGCAGGAACTGACTGAGCTAGTTCGCACTATATCCACCAGAGGATGCTGTTGGCATCCCCCACCGCTCCCCCCACTCCTATGACATCACCACCCTCCACCACTATCCCTCCCCTGCAAATGGCAGGAAACGGTAAGTCTCTGTCCAGCTGCCAGAGTGGAAGTTTAGGTTAGTGTATTTATTTTTAATGGGAAACTGACTGTTGGGCTGTCCTCCACTCTCTAACGCTCGCCACCCACACTTTCCATTGACCCCCCCCCCCCCCCTCTTTCTACCAGCCCCACTGCCACTTTTTCCGATCACGTGTTTATATGTCCACTTGAAGTTCGAAGACTGATTGCTCTAGTTTACAATACAGCCACCAGAAGGAGTTAAAATCATTCTACAACCACCCCTGCACTGGACCAACCACCGCCCCCACTTTCTACCGCCCCCGCCCTCACTTTTTACCGATCGGGTAGTAGACTCAGGCAGCAATGCAACTCGAAACTGTTCTACAGTCGCCCAACCAAGGAATAAAAAATTCAACTGTTGGTGCAAATATTACTGAATGTCCTAATTACCTAATTACAGCGCAACAGATTGTTGGTAAATGCTCTGTGTGTACTCGCTTGAGATTCACCTCCAAAATTTTCATGCTGAATTCATTCATTTTCAGTACTGTATCACACTCCTTACACTTACACATCGTTCAAGGCACTATCGCGAAAGTACAGGAAGAGTTACCTCCTGCCAATTTGCATATGAACAGCTGCTGGAGAAGGGACATATCCATACTTTCACGTATACTGCAAGTAGCGTCTCCAAGTAGCCGAACATAACCATTTACGGTCAATGATAGTCCATTCCATGTAAACGAAGCCCACATCATTATGAAGTCATCACCAGCTTGCACTCATTGTGTCTTGTGGGGTTATGCGCTACACTCGAACCCTACCACCAAGTGCTAACAACTGAAATTCGGTCTCATCTGACCACGCCACCGTTTTCCAGTCGTCTAGCGTCCAACCGATATGGTCATGATCCAACGAGAGCAGCTGGAGGCGATGTCGTGCTGTTAGCAAAGGCACTCGCTTCGGTCGTCCGTTGCCATAGGCCATTAACGCCAGATTTCACCCCACTGTCCTAACGGATGAGTTCGTCGATGACCAACATTGATTTCTGCGGTTATTTCACGCAGAGCTGCTAGTCTGTTAGCACTGACAACTGTACACAAATGCCAATATTCTCTGTCGTTAAGTGAAGACCGTCGGCCACTGCGTTGTCCAGGGTGAGAGGTAATACCTGAAATGTGGTATTCCCGGCACACTCTTGACACTGAGGATCTCAGAATATTGAATTCCCTAATGATTTCCGAAATAGAATTCCCATCCTTTTAGCTCCAACTACCATTCCACATTCAAAGTTATTAATTCTCATCTTGCGGCCATAACTACGTCGGAAACCTTTTCACGTGAATCGACTGAGTGCAGATGTCAGCCTCGCCAATGCACTGCCCTTGTGTACGTGATACTACAGCCATCTGTATCCCATCACTCGTCACCTCATTGTATATTTCCACATGTGACACAAACGTGAAAGATAACTTTCGCTCTGTTTTTACATCACATCCTGTGTGGGTCAAGTTGTTCTCCAGTATTACATGCTTTTTCATTTGCTTTAGCAGATGCACATCTTCTCTACGGATCCGTGTAATACTCCATACCTTCCTTACATAAACCTTCCATTTATGGACTACAGTTATTAATTTATATTTAGCTGTAATGTGATTTGTTTTTACTAACATTGTCTGTCTCTCCCCATCCTCACATGCACAAACATTTTTCATTCTTTCATCAGAACGTTTTCTGCTATATTCCTGGTACATTATTTACTGTTTAGCTTACGTATTTTCAGCTGTGCTCCCAGTGCAGTGTCGTTGATGATGCTAATGTGTTTTTGTAACACCCATTCTCTCTCTGAATCGTTTTCATCAGTATTCTGTCATCTACGGTGAAGACAGTAATTGAAACTCCCTAGCAGATTAAAACTGTGCACCTTTCACGGGCAAATGCTCTACCCGCTGAGTTACCCAAGCACAGCTTCAATTCTGCCAGTACCTCGTCTCCTACCTTCTAAACTTCACAGAAGCTCTTCTGCCAAGTTAGTTAGTTACTGTCTGACGATGACCTTGTAAATCGTAAACTGTTTCACGAAATAAATCAATGCTATAGAAAATCCACAGTTTGTGTTTTTCGTCTAGAAAAAAAGAGAGACAATGTTGAAAAATCTATATATTATTTAGATGAAAGGAAACTAGCTGCTGAAAAATATATCTAAAAAGAGAAAAATAGCTGCTACATGATGCTACCTATGGGTTATCACTGTTTATTGTGTAGAAACTACGCTAATAATAAGTGAATGCCTCCTACAGAATGAATTTCTTTATATCATCACGTTGTCTCATCAGGGAATTCCGACTCATTCCACCAATAGGAAGCTTCTTAAAATATGAGCCGAGCTGGGATGCCCGTGATGTACAAAATTCTCAATATTCATTGTGAAATATCAATTAAAGGTGGTTAAGTTATCTGTAGATAGCGACGTAATTAATGCAAGTTGGGAATAGGCTACAGATACGCTTATCATTCGCCAGCGGTGAACTGTCAGGCGGCTGCAGTCCACTGGTATGAGGTTCTTATTACACCAAATTTCAGGTGAATGTGAAAACAACACTTGTTGTATAAAAATGTATAGCTATCCTCAACCCAAAAGTTGTTTTGTGTACAACAGTGCTTTATTAGGCACGGTCGTGCTGGAGGTGGTTTGCCGTTGCGTTCCTCCTATCTCTGAACTCACTTACCCAGCTAGTTATAGGTTAACGTGTAACTCACGGATTCCACATCAGCAGCCATTGACAGAAGTAAAAAAAAAAATGGTAAGTTACAGACTAAAATCCACGGATTGAGTGGGGATCGGACCTGTGATCTTTGGGTTTTTAGTTTGACCCTTTACCATATTTTAACATTTATGTATTTGTTTCAGCATAGCCACACAAATTATATTTTTACTAGCTTAGCGCCCGCTGCTTCGCTTGCGTACACTGTATGTCGTGTAGAGATTTTTTTTCTTTTCATTTAATTTTATGCCGGCCGTGGTGGCGAAGCGGTTAAAGGCGCTACAGTCTGGAACCGCGCGGCCGCTACGGTCGCAGGTTCGAATCCTGCCTCGGGCATGGATGTGTGTGATGTCCTTAGGCTAGTTCGGTTTAAGTAGTTCTAAGTTCTAGGGGACTGATGACCTTAGAAGTTAAGTCCCATAGTGCTCAGAGGCATTTGAACCATTTAATTTTATTTTTATGTTGTTTACAAATTGAAACACTTTATAAGCTAATTAAGGCCGTATACGCGTGGTATCTTCCGAACGTACTTCCGACCAAAAAACGATTCTGGTAGCTTAGGTCCAAGGTTTTTGTTAATCTTGTCGTTTGCGTTCTTGTGGGGATATTTCCATAGCAACTTTCATCCCCTAACTAATAGTTCCTTATACTGATCATGATCTCACGAAATAAGCGTCAAAAGAAAAAACTACAAAGAACGGTACTTGTCAGTTGGCCTGCTAGATGGCGCTGCCATAGGTCAAACGATTGCAAAAAAACTGTCATCGTCCCGTAATTTCTCTTGTGCCCAGTGGCAGAACTGTACACGAGGTTCAAAGTCGTTGCCATGCGATTCCTGGTGCTTAGAAATATGGTGCGGGTGCAATCAAAGTTGATGAAGCATTCTCAACACCGACGTTTTTGAGATGCCCGATTCTCGTGCAATTTGTCTGCTACTGATGTGCGGATTAGCCGCGACAGCAGCTAAACATCTACTTGGGTATCATCATTTGTTGCAGGTCGTGTTGACGTTTCACATGTGGCTGAACACTTCCTGTTTTCTTAAATAACGTAAATATCCGCCGAATGGTCCGGACACTTGAATGATGTCGTCCAGCATACCGAGCAGCATACGTAACACATGCCCGTTGGGCATTTTGATCACAATAGCCATACATCAACACGATATCGACATTTTCCGCAGTTGGTAAACGGTCCATTTTAAAACGGGTACTGTATCACGAAGCAAATGCCGTCCGCACTGGCGGAATGTTACGTGATACCACGTACTTACATGTTTGTGACCATTACAGCGCCGTCTATCACAAAGCGAAAAAAGTGGTCCAGCTAAAACATTCATATTTCTTTGCGTACTACACGAATATGTAATAAAAATGGGGGTTCCCATATAAAAAACCGCAGTTGATATCCGTTTGACCTATGGCAGCGCCATCAAGCGGGCCAACCATAGCGCCATCTGGTTTCTCCCTTCAAGCTAGACGAGTTTCGTTCTTTGTAGTTTTTTCATTTGATGCTTATTTCGTGAGATATTTGGCCAGGTGACTATCAATGGACCACCCTGTATACTTTCCGAAGGCCTTTCATTCTCTATTTCACCCCTTTCGGACAATACCTTCTTAAATGCTGCCTACAGTATAAGATCCACACCTTCTCCAAATTTCAAGTTTTTATCCTTAGCGCTTTGTGTAAGGTGATTATGAGTCAGTCAGTCTGGCATTCAGTCAGTCAGGTCATTGCCATCTATATTTAGAGATAACCCAAGACAATCGTAGTTTTGAATTTACATATGGCAGAATAATTAAAAAAATCAAGAAAATATAAAAGAAATTATTTAGCAACAATAGTTAATAAACGTTTAAAGTTTTAGTCTTAATTAATCGTGAAAAATGTATTTTTTTTTTTTTTTTGCAGAAATTTGGAACGTCAGCAGCTTTCTCTTTGGTGATATGACGTTCTTCCAGTGTACCTATTGTCAGCCACAGACAGGCAGGTGAGCAACTATTGCATACTTTGAGGTTCTCTGCAGACTCACAGGTCGGACTGGACCCCAGTGAGGTTCGTTCTTGTCACAGATCCCGTCAGCCGCACTTTCAAATACGCTAGCCGCAGATTACACCGCGGCACAAGGGCGCTGCCACGAACGATTACGCCGCTGCCAGTGGTACGCAAGCATCCCCTCTCCGGAGCTGCAGCTGCTGATGTAATTAAGTTCGGACATTTATGCACTGACCCCATTTTCTGTATTTGTCAGTTTAATACTTACAGACATTCATAGTGGCCAAGGTTCGGCGTCGTCTCAATAGACATTCTACATCTACATCCATACTCCGCAAGCCACTTGACGGTGTGTGGCGGAGGGTACTTTGAGTAGCTCTATCGGTTCTCCCTTCTATTCCAGTCTCGTATTGTTCGTGGAAAGAAAGATTGTCGGTATGCCTCTGTGTGGGCTCTAATCAAATGGTTCAAATGGCTCTGAGCACTATGGGACTTAACTGCTGTGGTCATCAGTCCCCTAGAACTTAGAACTACTTAAACCAACCTAAGGACATCACACACATCCATGCCCGAGGCAGGATTCGAACCTGCGACCGTAGCGGTCGCGCGGTTCCGTACTGTAGCGCCTAGAACCGCTCGGCCACTCCGGCTGGCGGGCTCTAATCTCTCTGATTATATCCTCATGGTCTCTTCCCGAGATATACGTAGGAGGGAGCAATATACTGCTTGACTCCTCGGTGAAGGTATGTTCTCGAAACTTCGACAAAAGCCCGCACCGAGCTACTGAGCGTCTCTCTTGCAGAGTCTTCTACTGGAGTTTATCTATCATCTCCGTAACGCTTTCACGATTACTAAATGATCCTGTAAGGAAGCGCGCTGCTCTCCGTTGGATCTTCTCTACCTCTTCTATCAACCCTATCTGGTACGGATCCCACACTGTTGAGCAGTATTCAAGCAGTGGGCGAACAAGCGTACTGTAACCTACTTCCTTTGTTTTCGGATTGCATTTCCTTAGCATTCTTCCAACGAATCTCAGTCTGGCATCTGCTTTACCGACGATCAACTTTATATGATCATCCCATTTTAAATCACTCCTAATGCGTACTCCCAGATAATTTATGGAATTAACTGCTTCCAGTTGCTGACCTGCTATTTTGTAGCTAAATGATAAGGGAACTATCTTTCTATGTATTCGCAGCACATTACACTTGTCTACATTGAGATTCAATTGCCATTCACTGCACCATGCGTCTATTCCCTGCATATCCTCCTGCATTTCAGTACAATTTTCCATTGTTACAACCTCTCGATACACCACAGCATCATCTGCAAAAAGCCTCAGTGAACTTCCGATGTCATCCACAAGGTCATTTATGTATATTGTGAATAGCAACGGTCCTATGACACTCCCCTGCGGCACACCTGAAATCACTCTTACTTCGGAAGACTTCTCTCCATTGAGAATGACATGCTGCATTCTGTTATCTAGGAACTATTCAATCCAATCACGCAATTAGTTTGATAGTCCATATGCTCTTACTTTGTTCATTAAACGACTGTGGGGAACTGTATCGTACGCCTTGCGGAAGTCAAGAAACACGGCATCTACCTGGGAACCCGTGTCTATGGCCCTCTGAGTCTTGTGGACGAATAGCGTGAGCTAGGTTTCACACGATCGTCTTTTTCGGAACACATGCTGATTCCTACAGAGTAGATTTCTAGTCTCCAGAAAAGTCGTTATACTCGAACATAATACGTGTTCCAAAATTCTATAACTGGTAGACGTCAGAGATACAGATCTATAGTTCTGCACATCTGTTCGACGTCCCTTCTTGAAAACGGGGATGACCTGTGCCCTTTTCCAATCCTTTGGAACGCTACGCTCTTCTAGAGACCTACGGTACACCGCTGCAAGAAGGGGGGCAAGTTCTTTCGCGTACTCTGTGTAAAATCGAACTGGTATCCCATCAGGTCCTGTGGCCTTTCCTCTTTTGAGCGATTTTAATTGTTTTTCTATCTCTCTGTCATCTATTTCGATGTCGTACCATTTTGTCATCTGTGCGACAATCTAGAGAAGGAACTACAGTGCAGTCTTCGTCTGTGAAACATCTTTGGAAAAAGACATTTAGTATTTCGGCCATTAGTCTGTCATCCTATGTTTCAGTACCATTTTGGTCACAGAGTGTCTGGACATTGTAGTGAAGAGTGACAGAGTTATGAAACTTTTGTATATGTATGTATTTCTACATTCAAATCTACTGTTCGTATCTGATGCTGTAACTCCACTAACCAAGTTATATATTATTTTCAGAATTTGGTTTTAGGTCTAGAATAAATAAAAATCTGAATTTTTTATTGATGAACGACATTTATTACTCGCTTCTGTATCCACTAAAGAAGCACACAGCGTGCAAATGAAGACATAACAGACACATTTTCTCCACTCCTTAATCTAAAAGGATTCCCAATTTACCATTCCAGATTTCCGCTAGTTACCAGGACTTCTTTAGGACAGACCATGTTCAATAGGTTCGTGAGTCTAGCTCTCCATAAGTTGAGCCTGGATGCATTACATTGGTATGTATAGGATGTATGGATGATGTCCATGCAGAGGGTGGATTTGTTACATTCCATCTTACACCTTTTTACATTTTGGGGAATTTCACTGCTTATAATATGTGGTATGATTTAAGACAGGAATCACTTGAGAGAAAGTTTACCCTGAGGTGACAAAAGTCATGGGGTACCCCCTAATATCGTATCAGACCTCCTTTTGTCTGGTCTAGTGTAGCAACTCGACGTGACATTGACTCAAAAAGTCATGGGAAGTCCCAAACATTGAGCCAAGCTGCCTCTATGGCCCCCATAATTGCAAAACTGTGCCGGTGCAGGATTTTGTGCACAAACTGACCTCTCGATTATGTCACATACACTGCCGCGCCAAGGAAACTGGTACAGGCATGCGTATTCAAATACTGAGATATGTAAACAGGCAGAATACGGGGCTGCGGTCGGCAACGCCTATACAGGGTGTTACAAAAAGGTACGGCCAAACTTTCAGGAAACATTCCTCACACACAAAGAAAGAAAATATGTTATGTGGACATGTGTCCGGAAACGATTACTTTCCATGTTAGAGCTCATATTATTACTTCTCTTCAAATCACATTAATCATGGAGTGGAAACACACGGCAACAGAACGTACCAGCATGACTTCAAACACTTTGTTACAGGAAATGTTCAAAATGTCCTCCGTTAGCGAGGATACATGCATCCACCCTCCGTCGCATGGAATCCATGATGCGCTGATGCAGCCCTGGAGAATGGCGTATTGTATCACAGCCGTCCGCAATACGAGCACGAAGAGTCTCTACATTTGGTAGCGGGGTTGCGTAAACAAGAGCTTTCAAATGCCCCCATAAATGAAAGTCAAGAGGGTTGAGGTCAGGAGAGCGTGTAGGCCATGGAATTGGTCCGCCTCTACCAATCCATCGGTCACCGAATCTGTTGTCGAGAAGCGTACGAACACTTCGACTGAAATGTGCAGGAGTTCCATCGTGCATGAACCACATGTTGTGTCGTACTTGTAAAGGCACATGTTCTAGCAGCACAGGTAGAGTATCCCGTATAAAATTATGATAACGTGCTCCATTGAGCGTAGGTGGAAGAACGAAACTAAAATGAGCTCTGACATGGAAATTGAGCGTTTCCGGACACATGTCCACATAACATCTTTTCTTTAATTGTGTGTGAGGAATGTTTCCTGAAAGTTTGTCCGTACCTTTTTGTAACACCCTGTATAAGACAGCAAGTGTCTGGCGCAGTTGTTAGATTGGTTACTGCAGCTACAATGGCAGGTTATCAAGATTTAAGTGAGTTTTCACGTGGTGTTATAGTCAGCGCACGAGCGATGGGACACAGCATCTCCGAGGTAGCGATGAAGTGGGGATTTTCCCGTATGGCCGTTTCACATGTGTACCGTGAATATCAGGAATCCGGTAAAACATCAAATCTCAGACATCGCTGCGGCCGGAAAAAGATCTTGCAAGAACGGGACCAACGACGACTGAAGAGAATCGTTCAACGTGGCAGAAGTGCACTCTTTCCAAAAACTGCTGCAGACTTCAATGCTGCGCCATCTTGGGTCCATGGCTTCGTGGGACTGTACAACAATCTAAGTCATCTAACAAGGTTCTGCAGTCATCTAGGGTCCAACCGATATGGTCACTATCCCAGAAGAGCCACTACAGGCGATTTCGTGCTGTTAGCAAAGGCACTCGCGTCGGTCGTCTGCAACAATAACCCATTAACGGCACATTGTCCGCCCCTGGTAGCTGAGTGGTCAGCGCTACGGAATGTCATACCTAACGGCCCGGCTTCGATTCCCAGCTGGGTCGGAGATTTTCTTCGCTCATGGACTGGGTGTTGTGTTGTCCTTATCATCATCATGTCAGCCCCATCGACACGCAAGTCGCCGCAGTGGCGTGAACTCGGTAGACTTGCACCAGGCGAACTACCTACCCGACGGGAGGCCCTTGCCACACGGCATTTCCATTTCCAATGGCACATTTCACCGCACGGTCCTAACGGATAAGTCTACGCAAACGCAGCTGCTTTCGATCGTTAAATGAAGGCCTTCGGCCACTGCGTTGTCCGTGGTGAGAGGTAATGCCTGAAATTTGGTATCCTAGGAACGCTCTTGGTACTGTGTGTCTCGGAATATTAAATTCCCTAGCGATGTCCAAAGGAATGTCTCATGCGCCTAGCTCCAACTACAATTGCGCGTTCAGAATCTGTTAATTCCTGTCATGCGGCCATAATCACATCGGAAACCTTTTCACATGAATCACATGAGAACAAATGACAGCTCCGTCATTGCACTGCCCTTTTGTTCCTTGTGTACGTGATACTACTGCCGACCAGCTTCGCCATTCCCGAGATTCTCGTTCCCAGATGGGGGGCCACAATAACCTGGCTTCGTCTAAGTCGCTTATGTTAGTGAAGATCCCCAGTTGCGGCCCGCATTTTTCCTACAATGTCTTGCATTCTTCTCTGCTTCGCTTATACACTTCCTTTATCACGTCTTATAACCAGAAAGCCACCAGGCGATTTTCGATCCCGCGATGGGCAGTGCTTGTATCGTCTACGGCCGTCGGTGTAGAAGTAATGTGAATGTTAACCGCTAAACGGAAAACTGGAAGAATTTCACCTTAGCAATAACCCCTGTAGACGACTGCACGCCACGTCAGTTTCCTCGTGAATGACAGTTTCGCTGTACTCTGGTACACCCCCTGTACAGTTTGCTCAGCAGCCGGTTCAGGCTTTGATTCAATTCCTGAAACGCACTCTTGCCTATTAAACACACTCCACGCGAAGATAGGCCACCTACAAAGCACAGGGTAATTATTGCCTTTGTTATCAACTGAGAATGTACAGTTATAGCGTTTCTACATTATAGTTGCCTCATTTTCCACTGGTATATGTTGACAGCTCCTAGAATGAATCTGTTTATAGCCACAATCTTTCCATGAAGGCATTATAATCTTCTTGTCTCTTCCACTAACGAGCCTCTTTTCGCTAACAGCTATCTGGAACTGCTATCAGATACGACTCACCGCTCACACAGACGCATCTTTGATTACGAACGACGATGGTGTACAAAAACACATTTCTTTCCTATGACCATCGGGATTCTATTAATGATGGAAACTTGTACCCCCGTGTTCTGAAACTAATTTCGTACAGTCTTTTTGTTCCATCCATGATGAACGTTACGGAATTCCGTGGCAGTTGTTCAATTAGACCGCTGAGGGAGACCACAAACATCCACGCATACTTAAAAAAAACCTCTTTTTATTTCATCGCTGTAGTGGCTTTGGGAACTAACCGATCTTCGGATGGCTGACAATGCAATAAAAAACTTTTTTCCATCTGAAGATGTGTTTGGTTGCCAGGAACCGGTAATGGCGTTGAAAGAGATAGGAGCTTCTTTTAGAGTATTTGTTGCTGGTTCCGGTCTCTTTCTAACATGGTTAACTTACCAAAATTTACTAGTGTATACCTTATGTGTCCGCAGCTCGTGGTCTTGCAGTAGCGTTCTTACTTCCCGCCCATGGGGTCCCGGGTTCGATTCCCGGCGGAGTCAGGGAGTTTTCCTGCCTCGAGATGACTGGGTATTGTTTTGTCGTCTTCATCATCATCATTCATCCTCATTACGGTCGGAGGAAGGCAATGGCAAACCACCTCCACTAGGAGCTTGCCTAGTACAGCGGTGCGGGTCTCCTGCATCATCCCCTACGCCCCTCGGAGTATGGGACTTCACCGTCATCATACCTTACGTTTATTGATTAAAAGAGGAGTTGGACTTCTTACAGTCTGTGTTATTGGTATAGGAACATGTGAGTTTTGTTTACGATATTTACTAGTGTATACCCGATGTTTAATCATTAAAATAAGAGTTTTTACACTTCCTAAGTTCTGTGTTCGTAGTAGGGGTATGCAGCGACGAAGACCAAGTGAGGGTCTTTTGTCGACAGCTGAGCGTAGTCTCAAATTTTTCTGTCGTTGCATAATGACATGTAAGCCATGTTTACGTATCTGCTGTCAACAACATTAACACAAGCTGCCTGCTAGTATTTCTGATTCCGTAGCACGTCATACAACAGAACAGAAGATTCTTAGTCGGAACATTGTACAATACACGTGTTGGTAAGTAACAGCTACTCCAATACACATGAACTTATTTCGAAATAAGATCTAACGAGCAACTCTGAAATGTATAAAAAAGGTATAAGAGATTTAAATATGACGTACTTTATATTGAAAATTTGGTACCTTTCTAATTAATAGCAACTCTTAATAATGCAAATAGCTGTAAAACAGGTAACTCGAAAAGTCATTGTTTGAAAGTTATCCTCGTGGATTTAACTTGACAAGCAAATAAGAAAATATGAGCAGATGCATGAAGTTATTCATAACATGGAACTACTGGCGGGGAGCTGGGAGCAGTAGGTGTTGGGAGATAAAACATATCCACCAGAAAAGACATTCGTTTGAAAACATAATTTACAATTAATTCCCATAAAAAATCAGGTATTTTAATTTGCTTTTTATTATTACAAAAAGCTTTTTCATGGCAGCGGTATGAACCACTCTTACAGCTCAGTGAATAAAAAGAAAAGAGTTGAAAGACTGAGGACGCTGGTTAGTGAGTAATAATGATTTAGCAAAAAGACTTCCATATTAAAACAGTATTTAAGCAATGAGTAACCATTTAAAAACAGTGAGATATTAATAGCAGAATCACTGGGGGTACGTGAAGGTGAAATTTGATTAGTTGTAACCTTGGCTGCCTCTGGTTCAATCTACATTAGACAAACAATACGGAAACAAGGATAAAATTTATGTCAGATGAATTGACGAGATGCAGAATTCAAGAAGATTTAAGAATAGGCCAAGATAAATCAATGAGCTGTCATAACCAATGATTAGTATAAGAGCAAGTGAGTGCAATACTACTTGTAGGCACGATTAAGAAAATGGGGTCTCAGCTTTAGCATGAGCAAGTCAGCTCACAATACTGAACTTCACAGCCCACATTACACATTCAAGAAATCGTTTTAATAATCTTAAACTTCAAGTAAATGTGTACTTTACAATGAAAAATGTGGCAATTAGTGTACAAAAGAAATATACACCCCAAATTTTTTTTAAAATTTGGACAGTATTGAAACAAATGAAGAGCAGATTTAGAAACAGTATCAGTGACTTACAGCCCGAAAGACTCAACTGACTCAGGCTTAACAAAACCAGTTCACCTCAATCAGCACGCGTGAATAAAGGCCAGTTCAGATGACTAGAAAAAATAAAACAGTAGGAAATTTCACACTGCCCATATGTGGTAGACACTTGTTAAACACATACGCGCCAAGAGGTAAGTACCGCCATTGCACTTCGACAGATCCCAATAATGTCGCTACCGGTACACCACAATCGGAAGATGGTTTGCTTAACAGCTGAGCATAAGCACGCCACAGGACTAAGCAAAATGCTCACCAAACAAATCCATATGTGTCCGCTGTTCCGCTGTCCGTATACCCATGGACCAAGCTGAAAAATAAACAAAAGCAGTGTTTTCCACAAGTGAGCTTAGCAATCCAAGATCCGCTCACAAGCCAGCGCAACGCCGACAAAAGCTCTTTCGTTTACAACCCACGGGTCGCCCACTTGTGGCTGCTCAGTAAGCTCCTCCTCCAGATAGTAGCAACGCGGAATGGACCAAGAGACAAAGCAGCTTCGTGTTAAGTCACCGTGGCTGGTCGAGTGCAGGCCCTCTCGTGAGACACTAGGAAGGAGGTTGCTTAGAAACACCCAAAGATGAAGGCTCGCTATCGATGAGGAATCGATAGTGCGGCCTGGCTCAATTCCCCCCTCCCTGCCCCCCCCCCCCCCCTCCGCAAAAGAGTCAAATCAGGGAGATAGTACAGAAACATACACTTTCTTTGCCCCCAAGCTAAAAATCAAACTGGGAAAGGGGAGAGACATTTAGCTGTGTGCACCATCGATTCCTCATCGATAGCGTGACACCTTGGTTGGCCAGGCAGATATCACCCCATGGGCTCATCTTAACTTTACTAATATGCACCCGATGTATTGTACCGGTAGCGATCTTTTTAACCACGATAATCACCAGGTGGTCATCTCCAGAACCTCATATCGACCGACAAAGCGCCTCATGAGCTTAGCGGTAAGCTTGTCGCCTACTTTCAGTGAGTCCAAGAAATCTTTATAAAAAGCTAATCGCGGATCCTTAATGAGGCAGGCTGGCCACTCCCGTCATATCTGCGAGTCCCTCGCCTGTGTGCGAACCAGATGTTGTTAATCGTCCTGCTCGAGTTCTTCTCAAGTTTCTTTGGCAAGAGATCATTAGCGGACCAGAGACTGAAAATCGGAGAGTTAACTGTAAAAGCAAGCATCAGTTTCGCAGGACTGTATGAAAAAGCGAAACTATCTGTCACTCTGAGTACCTGGAACAAGTCTATGGTAGATAATAAGAGCTGATTTAAGATTCCCATTAACATGTTCGGCGAACAAGGGTTGAAGATAGTACGGAATAGTGGTGATACGAGATATGGTATTACTAAAACAAAACTTTTTAAATTCCCTGGAGGCGAAAGTAGCAACATTATCGCTGACTAATACCATTGGGGAGAAGGGGGGAGAGGCGAAGTACGAGAACGTTTCGTCCATGTATCCATATGTCCATGGTCAAAGAGGTAGTCGTTCCCCTATATTTGGGACAAAGTAGAAGAAACTAGTTAAATGCATCCACCACACCAAAGTGTACTTATTGCCACTCTTTGTTTGAGGAAGCGGCACTAAGTACTCCGTGAGCCATTACACAGGCCAACGAAAATTTTTTTAAAAACCTTTTTATACTTTGGTAGCTGATCTTTATAGATTTTTGTGAGTTGAATCCAAATGTAGCCTTAGTTTTTTTGTGTCAGCCATAGTTTTCGAGCAATATGCTTTTTACTATATAATATAAAAATCCTATGCTTTAGGGTAAACGGGGAAATTAATGAAACGCTTTTATACAACATAAGCATGGTTTGTATTTACAGTAAGCTGCTTAAAACAATGATATGTGTTAATAGAGGTTTTACTTGTCAGCTGGAATTGGTTTGTATTTTCTTTCTCTTTTTCCTTTGAAGCTTCTTGTATAGCTTTTTCTACGATGAATCGCTTGCTGAACTTCCCGGTGAAGTGACCAACGGTAGTCCACCATCATGTTGGTGTTCCAGCGGCCTTGGTAGCGTTTTTTCATCACTTTAATGTCCTGGTGAAAACGCTCTCCTTGCTCCTTACTAACATCTTCCGTATTGTCCGCGAAGTAAACAAGGTGACTGTTCAAAAAGTGAACTTTCAGGCTCATTAAACATCCTAAAGTTTTAAGCTTCTTTAATATTGCAGCTGTAACATAAACATATTCTGGGTCTTTTTCATGTCCTAATAACTTTGTAACGACTTGCTTGAATTTAAAGTCATTGTGGATTCAAAGTTAACCTCAAACATCAATTTTTTAATCTCAGGTCCGATAAAGACGCCCTCTTTTAGTTTAGCTTTTGAAAGGTGTGGAAACGTTTGGCAGAGATACTTAAAACATGGTCCATCTTTAGGTAGAGCCTTTACAAACTGTTTCATTAGGCCTGACTTTATGTGGAGAGGTGGTAGGAGTACATTCTTTGGATCTAAAAGGTTTTTGCGTGGAATGTTCTTCTCACCAGGTTTTAAAGACTCCCTCACAGGCCAGTTCTTTCTGCACCAGTGTTGATCCCTAGCCCTACTGTCCCAATCACACAAGAAACATGGAAATTTGGTGAAGCCACCTTGCTGACCGATGAGCATACATGTTACTTTTAGATCGCTACGTATCATCCAACCACGAACATGCATGTTACTTTTAGATTGCCACATATCGTCCAACCATGAGCCTATTTTATTTAGCACTATTTCTAGGTTTTCATAGCTTTCTTTCATGTATACAGAATATCCAACAGGTATAGATGCATACATTTTACCATTGTGTAATAAAACAGCCTTTAGACTAGTTTTGGATGAATCAATAAACAGGCTCCAATCTTCCTTTTTGTATTCATACCAAAATCATTCATTAGACTGGGAACGTCTGAGCAGTACACTAAATCACCTTCTCGTTGAAAAAACTTGGAAAATTGCTGCTCTCTCTTTCTATACACGAAGAAGCTGGTTTCAACTGCCAAAAAGTTCTTTCCTTTTAATCTAGAGCCAAGAAATTCAGCTTTCTCTTTCGTTAAGCCCAGACCACAAACCAAATAGTTAAGCTCGGTCTGAGTAAACAATCTGGGCTCTAGACTTTCTCTATTACAATGGAATTCATCATCATCTGGTTCACCTAAATCAGATTGTACATCAGAAAATACTTCTGTTGGAATAGAATTTAAATCATCTGGTGGTTCAGGAACTGGAAAATCTACACACTGCCCTACTGGTCGGATGGCGGATGGAAGGTTAGGGTAGCTTGTTGCCTTCTTGTTTTTCGAATTGTGACCAGTAATATCAACATTGCAAAAGTAGCAATCATCGAAATGATTTCTTGGCTCCCTCCATATCACAGGAAAAGCAAGTCTAAAGTCAAACTCCATTACACCCACCATCATCTATGATACTCAGTTGGTCACATGTACCGAGTCTAGCTACGTGGATCTTCAACGCGGATGAAATCCAACATGGGTAAAGGAATTCAGGGAATTTCTGAGAGACGAAGACATCGATGGTTGTTTAGCGTCGGAGCCTCACTTCAAACCGGGATTGCGGACCTCGGCACCAAATTACACTAACAACAGTAAAGACACGCCAGCAGCAGGTGATGGGGCTGCAATTTTTGTAAAACGAGGCATCCTTCACCATCAGGTGAATCTTCCAGACTAACGATAGCTATTGAAATAAACACAGCTATTGGCTCCTAGACGGTCGCGGCAGCTTACAGACAACACACGATCATCTCCAATATCTGCACCTCTGGAAAAAAGCGAGTGAAAGGTTAAGCATACTTTACCGTCACGAAACAACAGTAGTGAGCTACCAGCGGAATTAGGAATCCGTGTCAATTGCAGCCTTGCATATATAGTAGAGTATGTATGTCAAGTGTGGCGAAGTGTGGCAAAAACATACCTAAAAAGATTACAACATAACAAAACGGCGCTCTAAAAGGAGTATTCATGTAGACTCCACATTTCCGACGGTCGATTTACACGAAGCAGGAGTAGAGAAGCTATAAGATAGGTTCAAATCGCTAACAAAAGCGTTCTACCTACAATCAGAGCGTTTCAAAAACAGATTAACCAGTGGGCATGGATAATATCACCCCACAATATTTTGATGTAACTGTTCAAGACTTGACAAGGGGAAGGTGATTTGAGCATCCGGGAGTGGAACTTAATTAAGTAGCGCAACTTAATGAGTTTAAGAAACTGGCTGGAACGCCAGGTTTATTGCAGCATAAGTCTACCTCTAAGAGACGCAAGTGGCGTCTGGGAAGAGCGTATTGCCCGAGAGAGGCATGGAAGGCATGTCTGATCAGGTCGAAAGGCGGCTGCCAAGAGACAATGAAGTTGGTCCCGACTCGCTCTCGCCAGCCCGCTCTGCCGTTCCCAAGTGACCATTCGCAGCCGTCTGATTGGTTAGCAGAGGTTATGTTGGAAGAGTACCGTACTCAGTTACGTTTCACCTAAGCATTACGTCATAGGCTATGAGAATGGTACGCACGTGAACAATACGTGTGTTGGTGGCTATATCCAGTGGTGACTGAGGCTGAATCAACCCACGTCTGGCCGCAGCTCTATACTGAAACTTGTTCCCACTGTATAGAGAGGGAAACTCCGAAAAACAAAAAATTTGGTTGAAAGTATCTATTCCCTACCCGATCCATCAGTCAATCGTGTATACAAGTGACCTACGTTACTCTCCACTGAATAACAACAAAACAATAAAATGAACAAAAACAATATAAAATAAATAAAAGGAAACAAAGAAATAAAAAAAATGAAAATAAAAGAAAAATGGCAAAATAAAATAAGCATAAAAATAGAAAAGCCAGATATTTCACCCGTCAGTGTACATATAATTGAATAAAAATGGTTCAAATGGCTCTGAGCACTATGGGACTTAACATCTGTGGTCATCAGTCCCCTAGAACTTAGAACTACTTAAACCTAACTAACCTAAGGACATTACACACGTCCATGCCCGAGGCAGGATTCGAACCTGCGACCGTAGCGGTCGTGCGGTTCCAGACTGAAGCTTCTAGAGCGGCTCGGCCACACCGGCCGGCTATAACTGAACACTAAAAGGATAGAATACACGAGTAAAATTAGAATCTTAAACGTATCACCCTGCTAGGCTTGGAGGAAAAGTCTGGGACAACGCCCTTCTCTGTACTCAGACATTTAATGTATAAGCGTCAAATATTTAGTGATTAGCAGCAGCACCGACGTGCGGGTGTAGATACAGCGGTCTTCTTCCTTGGTGGAAGAAACGTGGAAAACTGAAATAGATGTAAGTGGATAATGCTGAAAACAATAATAGATAGTGGAGTTTAACTCCGAAACGCGGTGGAACGTTCACTGAGGTGACAAACTTCGTGGAATACCTCCCAATAGCATGTCGGACTTGCTTTTGCTCGGCGCAGTGCAACATATCGACGTGGCATGGGCACAAGAAGTCGTTGGAAGTCCGCTTCAGGAATAATGAGCCATGCTGCCTCTATGGCCGTGCTTAATCGCGAAACTGTTGGCGGTGCAGGATTTTGTGCACGAACTGACCTCTCGATTATGTCCCATAAATGTTCGCTAGTATTCAAGTTCGGTGATCTGGGTGGTTAAATCATTCGCCCGAACTGTCCAGAATATTCTTCAAACCAATCGTAGCCGGCCGGAGTGACCGTGCGGTTCTGGGCGCTACAGTCTGGAGCCGAGCGACCGCTACGGTCGCAGGTTCGAATCCTCCCTCGGGCATGGGTGTGTGTGATGTCCTTAGGTTAGTTAGGTTTAATTAGTTCTAAGTTCTAGGCGACTGATGACCCCAGAAGTTAAGTCGCATAGTGCTCAGAGCCATTTGAGACATTTTCAGTCACTGATCGGTTCAGCTGTACCAAAGGAACCAGTCCATTCCATGTAAACACAGCCAATACCATTATATTGCTACCACCAGCTTTTTTTTTTTTTTTGTTTGTGGTTTTAGGGCGCAAAACAGTACCACCAGCTTGCACAGTGTCTTGTTGACAACGGGGGTCCATGGCTTCGTGCGGTCTGCGTAAAGTTCGAACCCTACCATCAGCTCTTATCAGCTGAAAGTGGGAGTCATCTGGCTAGGCCACGGTTTTCCAGTCGAGGGTCCTACCGACACGGTCACGAGCCCAGGAAAGGCGCTGCAGGCGATGTCGTGCTGCTAGCAAAGGCATTGCGTCGATCGTCAGCTGCCATCGCCCTTTAACGCCAAATTTCGGCGCACTGTCCTACAGATACGTTCGTCACACTTTCCACACTGATTTTCGCGTCTATTTCATGAAGTGTTGCTTATGTCTTAGCTGACAACTCTACACAAACGCCGCTGCTCTCAGTCGTTAATTGAACACTCTCGGCCACTGCGTTGACCGTCGTGACACGTAATGCCTGAAATTAGGTATTCTCGTCGGAGTCTTGACACTGTGGTTCTCGGAATATTGAATTTCCTAACGAACTGCGAAATGGAATGTCCCATGCATCTAGCTCCAACTACTATTCCACGTTCAGTCTGTTAATTACCGTCGTGCGGCCGTAATCACGTCGGAAACTTTTCATATGAATCACCTGAGTACAAATGACAGCTCCTCGCGTGGATTTGCACGGAGATAACTTGGCCTCTGATGTGTGATGGAGTTCGCAGCAGTTATTGCTTTGCCTCCCATGCATGCCGATGTAATGCGTCTTCACATGTGGATTGTCTTCTTGGGTGTCTCCTCAGCACAGCTCTGCAGTGCTAGCTATGCAGCGAGCAGGTGTGGCCAGCGGGTGGTGACGCTGCGCGGCAGTTTGCGGCCCAGCGTCCGGTTTTGGGCGTTGTGTGACCGGCCTGCACGTTCGTAAATGGTGCGGGCGGTCGCCTGGAAGAGGTCACGGAGCAAAGGTACTTCCGCGATGTCGTGGGGAAATCGTAAGGCAGGTGTAAGGCCAGCCGAAGGATGCGATTCTGCAGTGTCTCCAGCTTCTTCAGGTTCGTGTCGGCGGCGTTCCCCCAGACAACGGCGGCGTATTGGAGTGCAGGGCGGAGCAGCGCCTTGTAGAGAGTGATGCCCAGCCGCGGTGGTAGTTGGGAGCCGGGGTTCAGCACCGGGTACAGGATGCGGAGCCTGTTCCGCACTTTGGTCTTCATTTCGCGGATGTGCGGAACCCACGTGAGTCGGCGGTCGATGGTGACGCCGAGGTAATGCGCCGTTGGACGCCACGGGACAGGGCTGCCACCGACGGTGAGCGGTTGCAGACCCGCAGGAACGAGTCGCCTCCTCCCATTTTATACCTTGTGTATGTGATACTAACGCCATCTGTAGGCCGGCCGCGGTGGTCTAGCGGTTCTAGGCGCTCAGTCCGGAAGCGCGCGACTGCTACGGTCGCTGGTTCGAATCCTGCCTCGGGCATGGATGTTTGTGCTGTCCTTAGTTAGGTTTAAGTAGTTCTAAGCTCTAGGGGACTGATGACCACAGGTGTTAAGTCCCATAGTGCTAAGAGCCATTGAGCCATCTGTAAATCAGCTTATCTCTATCGTTTGCCTTCTGTCACCTCAGTATATAAATAAACATATATAGAATTGATATTGAACGCACGTCGAAAGGGCTAAGACAACAAATATCTGCATTGTGCTGTTACACAAATGTTATAGATGAGTTTGTGAGCTCTCCAGACACAAAAATGTATTCTGCATTTCGTTGCCTTGCGCCTTCCACTACTTACATTTACCTGTTAGGCATTGCCGCTAGTATGCAGTAATTTCTTCGTTTGGGAGCAGTTCCCACTTCTAGTGATAAGACAGAAAACAGGTGTTGTTTTTCACAGGTTCCCACGCAGAGCTTTCTGTGATTCTGATCTGTCACGTTAAGTGCTCGTTTATACATCCGCAGATTGTACAAGGCAAATTATCAATTTCTGTTATTCACTGGTACATCAAAGCCGTAAGTGTGAAGCCACTATACACTACCATAAGACATTATTTTAAATAAATTAGTTCATATTTTTTGTAACTGCGAATTATTTAACAATAACCATTCCAAAACAATAGGCAGTGTACTGAGAACTACTAGGCCGAAGAAGATATAGGTACGTCAACTTTTGTTTAGTATAAGACTATAAATAGGTAGTCGAGAAAATAGTGCCTCACTTTCATTTTGTCATTTTGTTAGCTTGTGTGAGCGCTAATGACTTTTAATTGTGGAAGTATATAGTGTGAAAGTATTCAAAGCTTTAATTTCATAAATGCCTGGCACCTTATCTGAAACTAATTATCTTTCTGAAAGGGGAAAATTTTATTATTATAAACAACTGACAATTCATCTTTTTAAGTGAATTCGGGGAAGTGAGATAGGGAGTATTAGAGGTTAGGAATTAATTCAGATTTTAAACTGTGAGAATTTTAATTATTTTAGATCACTACATGAGCAGCGCAGCGATCGTCATTTTTTCACCAAATTTAACGAAAGCTAAGATAGACATATGATCTTTGACTACCAGCATTCATGAACGTCGACTTTATGATTACTCGCATAAAGACAGGACTTGCTTAATGATTATCGTCTTTATTTATTGAGTAATACATCAAAGTTAAAGAAAGAAAGGTACTAAATATTATTCAGTTCGACTACGAACCCTGTTTTACGACGAATTTGAAAGACAGTAAATTGTGGCGTTTTCTCGCAAAAACATTACCTGTTATCACGCTCTGAGATCAGAAAGAAACCGATATTAACAATGACTAACCACCACCAACTAGTCAAGAAATATCAAGATTGAGAGAGCCGCCACCAGTGGCACAAACCAACGAGGGGCTCGAACAAGAATTGCACACAATAATTAGCAGATTAACGTGGGACTCAAACGAAGAACAAAACAATCAGGCAGTTATGGTCAACTGAGACTTTATTGTGTTATCGAGTTTTTAATAGTTATTTTGCAAGTGTAATTAATTGAACTAATGTTATAATTATGATTGTGACGAATGTGGGCTTTTCTATTGAATGTACTTATTTTATTGATTGAGCCTCACTGACAGAAATTTTTTTATCTCTGACGCCTTGTCTGAGCACTGGTGTACACTAGCAGAACAATTCAAGTCTACAAAAAGGTAAACATTTACATTAGCGAACTTGCCCTTTGGTATCGCTTTAACCCTTTATGAGTGATAGTGAGGTAGTTTAGATTAGTTTAGTTAACTAAGTTAACATATTTTGTAGTTTACAATAATAGATAGTTTTGTGTGATTCCATCAGGTAGGGTGCCTTCAACTGCGTAGGGAGCTTCATTAATACCGTTAGTTTAACTAATGTTATTGTGTTTTAATTGATAATGGTAACAACACTTGATGGAGGGATGATATCTGATAGGTTGATCGATTTGGGATCACGGTAAAATTTAATCGATTTAGACAGCACAGAGGTAGAAAATCTTCCAATGCGAATAAATAGCACATTCGGTATTCGTGAGTCATCAAATCCTGCTTCAGGGTAAATGTCGTCAGCTAATTAATATCAGATGTGTTAGTCCAATGTTACTGCACTTAGCAACTGAAAATAGTTTGTATGATTCAGACCAGAGCCAGGAAATAGAGATAATAGATCACATCAAAATCAGAGTAGCTGAATCCATGTATCTGAGAGATGAACAGCAAAGAGATCTGTGTCATCTTTCAAAAAATTATGTTAAGAATTTGATGAAAAGTCAGGCATTATTAAAGATTATGTGTAACGTATGGAGATTTACTCTCAAGAAAGATTTGTTCACTCGTCTTATTCAGTTCCTAGGTCACAGGAAGAAGCAGTGACTAAAGAAATTGTAAGATGGACTGGAAGATAACGGAACTGTCCAGTTCTGCCTATAGCAGCCTGCTGCTCGCTGATAGAAAATATACATAGCAACAGCTTGATCATCGTCCTGAAGTGAAGCTTGCTTAATTCTACTCCATTTAGGATGGTCGTATTCTTAATTCATCACGTGTTTTCACATTTTCATGCATTGTTACACGAATGGGAAATGTTCTACTACTAGGATTTTAAAGATGGACAACTATTCAGCTAATTCGTGCAAATTTCTCAAACCTTGAGGTAGTTTCGAAAGAGCGTCTGCTACTACATTGTCATTTTCTGTGACATAGATTAATTCTCAGCACAATTTAATTCTTTACCCATACACAATCATCATTACATTTCTGCAGAGCCAATTTAATGGCTAGAGTACTTCTAGCTCACAATGCAACCTCTTTCACATTTGGACACAAACTGGCTGGCAAAACCTAACGTTCTAATTTCCTGCTGGTCATCTACCTTTACTACCTGGAATAAACAAGCACCTAATCCCATCAGCAACGCATCATAAGCTAACCAAAAATCCTCATTCATGTTCGGATAGTGCAAAGTATCTGACTCTACTAAAGCAGTTTCTATTTGCTGATATACTTGTGTTCACTGGGGAGACCAATATCATGACCTATTCTGTTTCAACAGACTCAAGAAGCGGTCATTATTCAGTAAGTGATTCAGTACGAATCTTCAGAAGTATGAGGTGATACCCATTAATGATTGTAGTTTTTACTGTGGAGTGTGGAAAATTTCTAATAGCATCCAACTTTTTGGATGTTTTATTTCTGGTTTTATTCCTATCATGGTGAAGAAACTAAAACTAAACTCCATCCAAACAGGCCTTGGAAGGCCACCGTGTCGTCCTCAGCCCACAGGCATCGCTGGATGCGGATATGGAGTGGCATGTGGTCATCAGACCACTCTCCTGGGCGTATGTCAGTTTAGGAGACTGGAGCTGCTGCTTCTCAATCAAGTAGCTCCACAGTTTGCCTCACGAGGTCTGAGTGCACCCAACTTTCCAACAGCGCTTGGCAGACAGGATGGTCACCCATCTAAGTGCTAGCCCAGCCTGACAGGGCTTAACTTCGGTGATCTGATGGGAACTGGTGTTACCACTGTGGCAAGGCCATTAACATCATGGTGATAATATGACCCAAAACATAATTTGATTTTTGCCAAACTTGTATTTCATCAGATTTGTAGTAATGCCACGTTCTGTGAACTTTTCAAATACTTTTTCTAATAATTTAATACGCTCTTCCCACGTTTCTGTGGCTGTTAGCAACTTGTATACATGGAAGGCGATTTTGTCAAGCAGCTCTGGTCCACTGCTCCCCCTGTTGGAGATTTCTCTCTTGGGCATGGGTGTTTATGTTGTCCTTAGCATAAGTTAGTTTAAGTTAGATTAAGCAGTGTGTAAGCTTAGGGACTGATGACCTCAGTAGTTTGGTCCCATAAGCTCTTTCCACGAACTTCCAAATTTTCCAGCTCTTGTCCAAATACTGCATCCAGGTCTACTATGGAAATGCATCCGCTCGGATTCAGACGAAATAGCATCACTTGAAACTGATAACTTTGGCCAGAAAAGATAAAGGCTGTATATTTCCTGGATTCTGATCTGCCACTATGGTGGTCTTAAATATACAGAGGTTAACTACTGCACTCTACAGAATTTTTACAACATTTCTTCTAAGTTCTGTAGTTGTGTATGGACAGGTACGATGATTTTATTAACAGCCTGCACATCCAGATCTAAGCTGGTATTGCCATCTGGCTTGGCTACAGTGAGCAGTGGACTACTACTGGCAGAACTGGACAGTTCCATTATCTGCCAGTCCATCATCTTTCGAATTTCTTGTCAGGTTCTTCTTTCCTTGACCAAGGGACTGAATAAGATGAGTGACAGAATGTTTTATGAGGGTACATCTCCATATGATACATTTAATCCTGAATAATGCATGGCTTTTCATCGAATTACTCAATATATTTTTTAACAGATGACACAGCCACCTTTGTTGTTCGTCCACCAGATACATTGATTCAGATACTTTCATGTTGATGAGATCTATAATCCATATTTCCATGCTCTTGTTTGAATCGTACAAACTGTTTTGAGTTGCTATGAGCAGTGACATGGGACCAACAAACTTGATATTCATTAGGTGACAATATTCACCTTGAAGTTCTTGCAGTTGGTTTAATGACTCAAAACTATCAAATCTGCTATTTACTGTCACTGGAAGATTTTCGGCCTCTGTGCACAGAGCATAAAGTATTCAAAATTTTAATTTCATAAGTACCTTCCACCTTATCTGAAATTATTATCTTCATGAAGTTTTATTGTTATAAAGAACTGATAATTCATTTTGAAGTGAATTCAGGGAGTTTCAGTAGATGGGAATTAATTCAAAGTTGAAACTGTGAAAACTTTAATTATTCTCGATCGCTGCATTACTCAGAGCGTAGGTGTAGCAGTGTGTAAAAATAACTTTTGATGTGAATTTAATACTTGCAAGAACGTAAAATTAAATTGGCCAGGACTTGCTTAAACATTATCATCTTTATTCATTGATTAAGACACCAATGTTAAAGAGAGAAAGATACTATGATATATTCAGTTCCCCTGTGAACTCTGTTTTATGATGAATTTTGAAGACAGTAAATTGTGGCGTCTTCTCACAAAGTAAATTAACAGTTAGCACGCCCTGAGTTCAGAAAGAAACCAATATTAACAGTGACTAACCAGTACCAACTAATCAAGAAATATCAAGATTACGAAGAGCCGCCACATGTGCAGGCCATTCGGTCGACAGAAAATCATTTAGTCCAAAGAGCTATTGGATTTAAGGTAGTGAAATGATTATTCGCAAAAGAGTAAACTTGTTCTATATAGTTTTATCCTCTGTCGATCACTATTTTGCACTAGTCTGATTGCAGTGACACGAAACTCTTTATTGTACTTAAAATACAGGATGAGCTCTCTGTTACTGAGCGAGTGCAAATAGCCATGTGATAATAAGGATGATTCTTCGTTTCATTCTCTCTCCAGACAAGGAAATACAGTGTATGTTCACCTACCAGTTAAAGAGTTTTCGGGAACTTTTTCCAGTTTACTTATGATCAAAACTTTCGTATTAGTTTTGTTAAAAGGAATCTTTCCTAGTATATCGTCTACCTTAAAATACTATTCTTTCATCACCCAATAAACTGATTCTGGCTAAAACCAGGCACTAGCGAATACATAAATAGTAATCTTCAAATACTGTGCAGAAAAATGGAATCGGTAAGATATAATGCATATAATGCTTCTCAGGTATGTAGAAAGAGAAGTCTCTGTCTCTCTCCTCGTCAATTTACAAACAACGAAAACCTTAAAGAATGTTGTGGTACACTTTATCTGGAAACTTACCACTTTACAAAAAAAACAATGGACCGTTGTGAATGTTAGATAGTATAGGGTTCTAGCTGTACTCAAAGGTTGTAAAATGTGTAAGCATTGTCTGGCAGTCTCTTTTGTTGGACTTTCGTATTTACTGTTCTTTTGCTTATCTGCGAATAGTTTTGGGGTCGCTCGGTCAAATGCTGTCTCATGTTGTCAATAATTATTCTGTAATTCTTAATGCTTTTCCGGCGATCTGTTGACATCTTGGATATTCGGGAATCCAGCCGGATGTTCGCGTCGTTCTCGCACGCAGTCTCGCAGTCTCAGGTAGCACCTGAAGAAGACAGCGAGGCACGCTGTTGAAATATCGTGCGAGAACGACGCGAACATCCGGCTGGATTCCCGAATATCCAAGATGTCAATAATTATTCTATTATTCAAATATGAACTCCTGTATCCTTAGGTGTTTGTATTACTTAATAGGTGTCTAAACTTTGTTTCTGCTTAATAGCCGTGGGACAAGAAATGAACGAGATGAAAGACTGAGTTCTGAAATAAATTTTAGCCAGTAATAGCGAATACTCTGTTCAAGAGTCACAAGAGGAGGAGGTATACTTGGAAAAGGCCGGGTGATACGGGAAGATTTCAGTTAGATTACATTTTGGTCAGACAGAGATTCCGAAATCAGATACTGGATTGTAAGTCGTACCCAGGAGTAGAAATAGACTCAGATCACAATATAGCAGTGATGAAGAATACGTTGAAATTTAAGACATTATTCAGGAAGAATCAATGCGCAAAGAAGTGGGATCCGGAAGTACTAAGGAATGATGAAATACGTGAAATTCTCTAAGGCTATAGATGCAGCATTAAGTAATACCTCAGAAGGCAGTACAGTTAAAGAGGAATGGACATCTTTAAAAATGGGAATCACAGAAGCTGGAAAGGAAAACATAGGTACAAAGAAGGTAACTGCGAAGAATCCATGGGTAACAAAAGAAATACTTCAATTGATCGATGAAAGAAGGAAATTCGGGAATACAGAAATACAAGTCGCTGAGAAATGAAATAAATAGGAAGTGCAGGGAGGCTAAGACGAAGTGGCTGCATGAAATATACAAATAAATAGAAGAAGAAATTACTGTCAGAGGGACAGACTAAGCATACAGAAAGTCAAAACAACTTTCGGTGACTTTAAAAGCAAGGGTGGTAATATTAAGAGTGGAACGGGAATTACACTGTTATATGCAGAGGAGAGACCGGATAGGTGGAAAGAATATATTATTTCTCTGACGTGATAGAAGAAGAAACAGCAGTTGGTTTAGAATGGTTTAGAAGAGGTAGGGGATCCAGCATTAGAATTAAATTTTAAAAGAACTTTGGAGGACTTAAGATCAAATAAGGCAGTAGGGATAGATAACATTCTATCAGAATTTGTGAAATCATCGGGAGAAATGGTAACAAAAGTACTACTCACTTTGGTGTGTAGAATGTATGAATCTGGCGACATACCATCTGACTTCCGGAAAAATATCCTCCACACAATTCCGGAGACTGCAAGGGCTGGCAAGTGCGAGAATTATCGCACAATCAGCTTAACAACTCATGAATCCAAGTTGTTGACAAGAATAATATACAGAGGAATGGAGAAGAAAATTGAGGACGCGTTGGCTTTAGAAAAGGTATAGGGAGGTGAGAGGTAATTCTGACTTTGCGCTTGATAATGGAAGCAAAACTAAAGAAAAATAAAGACGCGTTCATAGGATTTGTCGACATGGACAAAGGGTTCAACAACGTAAAATATTGCAAGATGTTCGAAATTCTGAGGAAAATAGGGGTAAGCTATAAGGATAGACGTGTAATATACAGTATGTACAAGGGACAAGAGGGAATAATAAGAGTGGACGACCAAGAACGAGGTGGTCGGATTGAAAAGGGTGCAAGACAGGGATGTAGTCTTTCGCCCCTATTGTTCAATCTGCACATCGAAGAAGCAGTGATGGAAATTAAAGAAAGTTGCAGGAGTGGAATTAAAATTCAGTGTGAAAGGACATCAATGATATGATTCGCTGATGTCATTGCTATCCTGAGTGAAAGTGAAGAAGAACTACATGATCTGGTGAATGGAATGAACAATCTAATGAGTACAGAATATGGATTGAGAGTTAGTTGAAGAAAGACTGAAGTAATGAGAAGTAGCAGAAATGAGAACAGCGACAAACTTAAAATCAGGATTGATGCTCACGAAGTGGATGAAGTTAAGGAATTCTGCTACCTAGACGCCGGTCGAAGTGGCCGTGCGGTTCTAGGCGCTGCAGTCTGGAACCGCGAGACCGCTACGGTCGCAGGTTCGAATCCTGCCTCGGGCATGGATGTGTGTGATGTCCTTATGTTAGTTAGGTTTAAGTAGTTCTAAGTTGTAGGGGACTAATGACCTGGGAAGTTGAGTCCCATAGTGCTCAGAGCCATTTGAACCATTTTTTTGCTACCTAGGCAGTAAAATAACAAATGACGGACAGAGTAAGGAGGACATCAAAAGCGGACTAGCAATGGCAAGAAGGACATCACTGGCCTTAATTTGAGGAACCAATTT
This sequence comes from Schistocerca piceifrons, assembly GCF_021461385.2. Classification (NCBI taxonomy): domain Eukaryota; kingdom Metazoa; phylum Arthropoda; class Insecta; order Orthoptera; family Acrididae; genus Schistocerca; species Schistocerca piceifrons. The sequence goes on along the minus strand of NC_060138.1, from coordinate 448,301,897 downwards.
CTGAGAATGTACTTCTGGAGTACAGCGTTGTATGGTAATGAAACATGGGCTGTGGGAAAACCGGAACAGAAGAGAATCGAAGCATTTGAGATGTGGTGCTACAGACGAATGTTGAAAATTAGGTGGACTGATAAGGTAAGGAATGAGGAGGTTCTACGCAGAATCGGAGAGGAAAGGAATATGTGGAAAACACTGATAAGGAGAAGGGTCAGGACGATAGGACATCTGCTAAGACGTGAGGGAATGACTTCCATGGTACTAGAGGGAGCTGTAGAGGGCAAAAACTGTAGAGGAAGACAGAGAATGGAATACATCCAGCAAATGATTGAGGACGTAGGTTGCTGGTGCTAGTCTGAGATGAAGAGGTTGGCAAAGGAAAGGAATTCGTGGCGTGCCGCATGAAACCAGCCAGAAGACTGATGACCCCCTTAAAAAAAAAGAAAAATAGAAAAGAGCTGTACAAACTCAGTTCAGTATTGTCAACGTGAATTTATGTATACTCTGTGTAACCCAATGTTTCTCCAAGAACTTAGAACAACCTAAACTTTCTGCTGCTGTCAACTTTAAGCAGCCTCCTGTCTCGCTCTACTAAATGAAGAACTGGCAGCAACGCTTCAAGAATACACACTACCCAGACAATAACCTTGAAAAGACACACATGAGGAAGGAGTACAGTGTCACAGTAATGTTGACCAGAGAGTGTACCACTGTACCATGTTCAAAGATTTGGATGTCAGTACTCCCTTGCAACATTATCCCTCCACACACGATAATACCTGGACCAAGAAAACGACCATGTTCGTCAATGTTCCTGGTTGCATTACGTATTCCCACCTCCCGCCATGTGAGGGTACATCTTGCGTTGAGAGACATGATCGTTTCTGTGGTCCAGCTGTTTTGGCATGGGGAGACAGAATGTAGCATGGGCCTCCTGACTTCCAGATCTTTGCACGGTACACTGACCGGCAAATTTTATTTTGACACCGTATTCCTTCCTCATTTGCGTCTTCTCAGAGGTGCAATCGGATCTGACTTGGTTTTTATGGATGACAATGAGCGGCAAGTTCGATCAGTGCAGGTGAAGGTGGCCTTGGAACGAGAGGATATTTGGCGAACGAGTGGCCTATACGTTCGCCCGATTTAAATCCCATCAAGCACTTGTGGTATGCTTTGGGGAGACGTAGTCCACCACGCCCACATGCACTAACCATTATCCATCGGTTTTATCTGCCCTTGCGGAGAAATGTAACACGCTGCCACAAGAACTCCTTACCACCCTAATCGACAGCATGCAAGAACGGTGCGAAGCATGCTCTGCCGTTCGTGGTACGTCACGCCGTATTAAGAACCATGTACCGATTTTTGTGACGTCCAGAGACAACCTTGAATCGCTGTGTCTTCAGTGTAATTATTGTCTTTGAATAAAAGTGTCGTTTCTCTTCGCCTCGTGGCGTATATTTTTGTTAACTTCTGTAGTAAACCATATCAATTCTTTCTATGTATAGTCTAAGTTTCATCGAACTATATTACTTGGCATGTAGTTCGAAAATTACTTTCGTCCTTAATTTTGCGCACTATAGTACATCCGAGATATGAAATATCGGACGTGTAAACCAACTGAATCCTCTCCCTCCCCAGTTAAGCACCAACTTCTCAATAATTAGTATCAGATATGCAAAGTAATTCACCTTTGAACTTAAATTTTGAAGTAAATCTTAATATTTCATCATCATTAATGGCAAACTCGAAGGTATTGTGACGTATTTTATTCTCATGGGTAAGGTGAATGTTCAAAAGATATTCTTGAATTGGTTTCCTTACTCGTTCTCTGTAGAAAATGCCTTATTGTGCAGGAATGTCGAGGTTGATGTTAATACAAATGGACGCATTTCGTTGTTCGCAACTGACATTTGTTTTTCTTCATGCTTAGATCAACTTTTAATGGCATATTTGAACGAAATTAGTTTGAGCTGAAACAAGGTGACATTTCTCAAGATAACAGGACATCACATTCATAAAAAGCCTCACAGTCGTATACCACAAATGCTGAGTAGTTATTTGATAGTAAGTTACAACCAGAACAAAGCAGCTTTGTGCATAAAGAACTGAACTGACTTCTATGCAAAAATAAGGAACAATTTTTATCAACCGCGCATTCTGGAGCATTTTTTTTACAAGTTTTTATAAATCCTGGTTACGTGCGTAACCTTCGGGAAATACCATTTAAATTATTTTTGTCGTATTCATTTTCTATATGAGTATAAATTTACAGAAATATGTGTTTTCTTGCGCAGATAAATCAAAGAAATAAGACACAATAGTTGTTTTAAGCAATTGTAATAGTAGGTTCTAATATTCTAGAATGGGTAACCCATTATGTGATTTTACATTAGATAAAAATATTTTTCGCCTCAGCCAAGTACGCTTTCATAAAGAAAAGGTAATTACTAAACAAATTCGTAATAAATTGTGATCTCGAAGAGTTTAGATAAAATTTCATGATATGCAAGTTTTGAAGACGTCGGTTGTGACCTTAACAAATCAAATAAAAAGTAACGCTACAGCGTTTTCGATTTACATATTTCAAAATACTGCCCTCTTTAATTATTCTGTATTTTGAATTTAAATTAATGGGTTGACCAACTTTTATGTTCACATGTTGCGACTAACAGGAACTTCGTTAACTATAAACACTAAATAAAGCTATAGTGGCTGCATAAGCTCCAATGTATCATTTACTTGTTCGAAGACACTTATCGTTACAGAACTGAAATAGTATCATACACTTGAAAACCAAAAGTGGCACCTATTCCTTTATTTCAGTAAATTGGCCTAAATCTTGGTATTTTACAAAAATTCTTTGCTTTCGAAATGGCTCTACGCACTATGGAACTTAACATTTGAGGTCATAAGTCCCCTAGACTTAGAACTACTTAAATCTAACTAACCTAAGGACATCACACACATCCATGCCCGAGGATTCGAACCTGCGACCGCAGCAGCAGCGGGGTTCCGGCTTGAAGCGCCTAGAACCGATCGGCCACAGCGGCCGAATGCTTTCAAAATTTTTCTTATTTTATGTTTTGATACAGCTGAGTGGGAAACATCTTGCTTCATAGCGTTGCCTTTTTATGCATCCCACGTTGCTACGGAAGCATGTTGTGACCTTTTACCAGTGCTTATCTTTTCAACACTAGTGGGCAATAAACAGTTTTAAGTTTCGACGTTCATCCAAGAAAAATTCTGGGTGGTGTGGTACTTGTTTAGATTCTTTTAAGTAATGATAGAAAAGTATACGAATTACCTTTGATTTGAATTTGTTATCTTGGCGAAAGGATAACAGAGTTATTGTTTAATTATCCGTCGTTATTCATGGGCCATCATGTATGGATCATGTATGGATCGAATGTTTCTGCATAACATTTTTAAAAACAACTTGTACGGAATGTAAGTACATTATTGTTATTATTTCTTGAAGGACAAGTTACTTTGTTGTAATCACGTTCCCTGTCGGTAGACGACGTTGCGCTATGATTAGCACTCGTTTTTCTTTTTATAACATTAATTAGCTATTTATATATTTATTTACTGAAGATCCCCGTTACCTCATGCAACAAAATAAAACTATAATAATAACAATAATAACGAAAATTTAATAATAATATAAAGTGATATATGCAGAAAATGGAAAAGGAATAAAAATGTAAAATGATTTGTCACCATTACTGATATATGTGGACGGGGCAACGATTACTATATCACTTATTAAGTAATGTACACTAGTATCGGTGCCTAGCGTATACTGCGTCCAGTTTCCTGTTCACACTGGGTTTTGGAACCTCATATACTGGAAAGCGGTATCGACGGTGTACTATGGAAATTTCTGATTCACCATCTATGTTATGGCTCAGATTCTCGCTCGTCCTCTTGTCTCTCTTCAGAGCTCAGTTTTGCATCCGAAAAATAGCTAACGGTTTGCCGGCCGGTGTGGCCGAGCGGTCCTAGGCGCTACAGTCTGGAACCGCGCGACCGCTACGGTCGCAGGCTCGAATCCTGCCTCGGGCATGGATGTGTGTGATGTCCTTAGGTTAGTTAGGTTTAAGTAGTTCTAAGTTCTAGGGGACTGATGACCTCAGAAGTTAAGTCCCTTAGTGCTCAGAGTCATTTGAACCATTTTTTTTTTGAGCTAACGGTTTTTAGATCAATTACTCCTCATTATGTTGGTGAACGATATCCTGGAATCGAGCTGTTGCAATCCTCCGCCGTACGCCCAGGTATACGTTAGCTGATTCCGCAAGCTCCCTATTGACTGTCTTTGAGAAAATTACAGCTGCTGCGTTCAGGGAACCAAATTTCGCCTCATTACGCATTGTCTCGCAGGCAGCTGTGCCTCTCTCTTCTACCTTCAAGGATTCACAGACTGGGCATTCCAGGAGGGTGTAGTAGTGCGTACCCGTCGTGTGTTCCGTTTGTTCGACAGTCGCAATGAGGTTGCTCCGTTTCTTTAGATCTTCATAAATATTCTAAATAGAATCAAACAGTGAACAGCGTGGAGCCGTACGACAGCTGCGGTACGGGACCTTGTAAACGATGCGGGTTCCGGCAATAATCTATAGCCATACTAAAGAACGGTCAGCTGCGTCCCCTACAGCAGGCGCCCGCATCCTTAAAAACATTAGCAGTTCTGAGTCAACAACGGAAACGGCAGCGTCGTCTGTTGCTGTGTGTAGTGAAAACATACTGCCATTAAAACGTAAAAGGTGTTATACCCAGCATTAACTGTGAATATAGTCAACAAAGGAACGTTAGTTGCTCAGGACATTTGCAGAAGTGCAAAATGGCAAACATTTATGTTACAGACTTTCTTGAAATTACAATTTTATTTTCCAGTTTTGTAGCTTTTCAAATTTTAAGTTTTATTTATTTATATTTTCTATAATGGGAGTCTACTTGTTAATATAATTCTGTTTTACTATGTCAAATACACTGAGGTGAGAAAAGTATTCGGATAGCAATATGCTCATATATAGATGACGGTAGTACAGCGTACACAAGATGTAAAGGGGCAGTGCATTGGCGTATTAGTCGTCTATACTCAAGCGATTCACGTGAAAAGGTTTACGACGCGATTGTAGCCGCACAACAAGAATTAACAGACTTTGTACGCGGGATGGTAGTAGAAGCTAGACGCTTGGGACCTTCCATTTCGGAAATCGATAGGCTATTCAATATTCAGAGACCCACAGCGACAAGACAGTACCGAGAATACAAATTTCAGGCGTTACCTCTCACGACGGTCAACGCAGTGCCGATGGTCTTCACTTAACGACTGAGAGCAGCGGCGTTTGTGTAGAGTTGTCAACTAAGACAAAAGCAACACTTCGTGAAATAACTGCAGAAATCAATCTGGAGCATGGGACGAATGTATCTGTAGGACAGTCGCCGAAATTTGGTGTTAACGGGCTATAGCAACAGACGATCGAAGCGATTGCCTTTGCTAACAGTATGACATCGCCTGCAGCGCCTCTCCTGGGCTCGTGAATATTTTGATTGGACTCTAGACGACTGGAAAATCGTGTCCTAGTCAGGTAAGCCCCGATTTCATTTGGTAAAAACTGATGGTAGTGTTCGAGTGTGGCGAAGACCCCACGAAGCCATGGACCGAAGTTGTCAACAAGACAAGACACTGTGCAAGCTATTGGTGGCTCCATTATGGTGTGGGCTGTATTTATGTAGAATGGACAGGGTCTGCTGGTCCAACTGAACCGATCATTCCCAAAAAATGGTTATGTTCTGCTACTTGGAGACCATTTCCGACCATTCATGGACTTGCTTGTTCCCAAATAACGATGTCATATCACCAGGTGAAGTTCATTCTGGACAATTCGAGTGAATTGCACCCACATCGTCCAACATGAATCCCATCGAACATTTATGAGACATAACCGAGAGATCATTTTGTGAACAAAATCCTGGACCGGCAACAATTATGGACGGTTGCAGAGGTAGCATGGCTCAATATTTCTGCGGGACTTAACAAGTCTCTTGCAGAAATACTGAGCCATTCTGCCTTTACAGCCGTCCATAATATGGCGAAAGTATTGTCGCTGCAGGACTTTGTGCACGAACTGATTGCTCGATTATATCTCACAAATGTTCGAGGGGGCTCATGTCAGGCGATCTGTGTGGCCAAATCATTTTTTCCGGGTCGACGAATCCTACGAATGTGTCTTAATTTTTCTTAAGTCTTAGTTCCATTATCAACCGCAACGTCAGAACTACCTCTCTGGTGCCTTTACGTTTGCTAAAGGCAAACTGATAATCTACAAGTCCTCGGTTTCCTTTTCCATTCTTCTGTATATTATTCTTGTCAGCAACTTGGAAGCATAAGTTGCTGAGATCAATGTGCGCTAGTGCTCTCACTTGTCAGCTGGTGCAATCTAGTGAACTGTGTGGATGAGGTTTTTTCTGAAGTCTGATGATATATCGCCAACCTTTACACACCAAAGTGAATAATCGTTTTGTTACCACTTCCCCCAACGATGTCAGAAATTCCGGTGGAATGTTATCTATCGCTTTTGCCTCATTTTATTTTAAATTTTCCAAAGCTCTTCTAAATTCTAGTTCTAATATTGGATTCCCTTTGTCTTCCTTATTGACTCCTCTTTCTTCTTCTTTCACATTATCAGATAAGTCCTCCCCCCTTCCCCCTCCCCTCACCACCCCCATAGAGACCCTCAACGTACTCTTTCCATCTATCCGGTGTCTCTGCATTTAGCAGTAGAATTCCCGTTACACTCTTAACGTTACCGCCCATGCTTTTAGTTTCACGGAAGGTTATTACCATATAGGTTTGAAAATGCATCTTAAATTGGTAAATGCTAAAATAGGTTGCGGAGGACACGTAAAAATCAGAACTCATAGAGGTGTTAATAAAAGATATCGCCACAGAAGCACGTTCCAAAGAGGGAGCGATGATGACGATAGGCACTACCCTCTGTCCCTTCTGTAAGAGATTCTGGAAGTGTGTCCTGAAAGAAAATTGCAGTTACGTTCCGACATAATTTCAGCTAATGCATCTGTGGAAGCCTGAGATAACCAACAGAAGCCGTATCATGTTGGGCCACCCATTTGATCACTTCACACAGTTTCCTACTTTCGCTTGCCGTCATGGACCCCCTCTGAAAAGTGCACCAGCTAACACATTACCTGCCGGATACAAAACTGCTGTCATAAATACGAAAATTTACTATCGTCCACGCTCAGATAGTTAAAGTTTAATACAGTCCTCTGCTCAAAAGAGTAGTATACATTGCATGTTTTCTCATTTTCCTGCATTTCCTACTTTCTATTTCAATAGAATAGTGACGAGGAGTCGTCTCTACTCACTATTTCCGAATGACGAGTGAATTTCTATTAAAATGTGGTGCCACAAATGACGTGGTCCATAAAACCACTTGCAGCTAGCGTCGTCACTGATGATGTGACGATAGACGTCGCGAGGGTCCCTCGGATAACTGGTGCCCAAGTTAATACTGTCAAAGTAAACGAGCAGCGTTCACTCCTCTATGTAGTCCCATCTGCGCAAATAGGATCTGCACCTGAACAGCTTCGACGTTGGCCGAGTGGCCCAGTCTTTTGTTTTCACAGGGGACATTCTCTCGTCTGGTACCAGCCAGTCTTCGGTGTGCTGGCTGATGCTGCGCTACTGCTGTAATTTAGCTTATTTACGTGGTTATGCAAGCGCCTCAGTTCTTCTCAGGAAGCTCTTCCTTGATCTAACAAAAGGTCTAGTTTGTGCTGGCTGGTGTCTGTGAGCTGACATCCCGAAGATGTTTGAGCTCACATGCGGTTCCTCTTCGTCGAAATGTCTTGACTCAAACTCGTCTAGGGGTTGAACCGCACGTGTCGCATTACACGCTCTAAATTAGAGCCTTTGTTTAAACTGTCCGGCTGATGGCAAATTTGTGAAATACAAAGTTAATAAGACATATAATAACAGTAATAATAATATCGGGAACTAAATTAACGACCCATAAATGATGTAGTCCACAGAGTTGCCATTTGGTTAGAATAATGTTTATTCCGAAAGCAAACTAATAGTGGAAGTGGTCTTATTTAGTTATTGTTACACTCGAGCGCATATCCATTTCACATAGTTCGATCATTCACAATCCCATCGCGAACTACCAGTCCAATACTCCACCTCGTTAACTACGCGAAAAGTCAGAGTTCAGACCAGGTGCGCGGATGCTCACCGCTCAGAGACTAAGTCCCGTGATACCACACATCGCGAAATTTTCTAAGTCGTTTCACTTCCTAGCTGTCTAAAGACCGACTGTCCACTTTTACGTCTGAATCTGAACTGTACCCTTTCGTGTCTCCAGCCGAACTGCCCGCTTTCGTGTCTGCAATAGCACTTCCTCTGCCCGTCCCCGGCCGCGTTTCCCGCGCGCCGAATATCCTCGCTCAACTGACTAGGGCAGTTCCCTTTCCTGAAGCCGTTCATCTGATTGGCTACAGATTATTCTACATTATTTTAGATTTTAACATATTTAAATAATCAAAGCTTGACCACTTTCATGTTCTAAATAAAGTAACAATAATATCCATTACATAATAAACGTTAAGTTCCTTTACATAAAACCAATGCAATTTCCTTCTTAGCTTTGAATGCCACGGCCAGTAGAATTGCGCCAATGTGCCTTCTAATAAATAAATAAAGAACAAAAGTAATTATTATGCACTAAACTTTAGAACAAATATTCTATTACTAATGATTCAATAAGACGTGATGCTGTCATCGCTCAATGTGTTTCGTGTGGAGGAAATGATGATCTGGTGCTTAACTGAAAATACTGATAATTTAAATTTACTATATATTTTAAACAAATGAAATTATAGAGTTGATATTTACAACATTTCTCATTTTAATGATGCGCTTCTATATGAAATGTCGATTGTTAAGATCGACTAAAGCGTTCAGATTTTAGCATTCAAACTTGTGAATTTCACTTTAACAGTAAATCCAAAACTATTGTAGATATGATCAATATTCAGGTTTTGTTGGAGTTGCTATGAAAATTTATGGAGGATGGCACATTAAAATTACTGTGGCTTGATTTCCTGCATTACTACAGAATTAAATAATTTTTATAAACGTTTCCCTTTATGGCCGATCTTAGGTCCGCCATATTTGACACTGCTTCGGCTCCTTCACCTCAAAAGGCTTCTACGGGGTTTCCTTATGACGTAGGTTCTCGTCTGTCTCACTCGCACACTACAGCGCTGTGAGTTTCCCCATCGCGTGGTGAATCTGCGCCATTTGTGGCACGCGGTCACAATTTCTGTTGGCTGACTATTTCGGCCGTATATTTAAATGAGAGCACAATGCTCATTAAGTCGCATGTCCGAGTAGAGGGTGGGGAAAAGATGTTGTGGCTCTGGCCCCCTCTTTCCCGGCTGTCGAAAGCCTTCATCTAATATACATCTACATTTGCATCTACATGATTACTCTGCAATTCACGAGTAAATGCCAGGCAGAAGTTTCATCGACCCACCTCCAAGCTATTTCTCTACCGGGAAAACGAACACTTAAATCTTTCCGTGCGACCTCTGATTGCTCTTATTTTATTATGATGATCATTCATCCGTACGTAGGTGGGAGCCAAAAAACTGTTTTCGCGCTATGATGAGAAAGTAAGAGACTGAAATTTCATGAAAGATCCAATCGCAACAAATAACTCCGTTGTTTTAGAGATTGCACATCAATTCGTTTGTCATGCCATATTTCACCATAATACAAAATGAGGGGACCTTATTTGAACTTTTTCTATGTTCTCCATCAATCCTATCTGATGCAGATCCCACACCGCACAGCATTACTCCAGAAGAGGGCGGACATGCGTAGTGTAAAAAGTCTTTTCTAAGTGTTTTGCCAATAAATCGCAGTCTTTGGTTTGCTTTCTCCATGACATTACCTATTTGGTCGATCCAGTTTAACTCCTTCGTAACTGTGATCCCTAAGTATTTAGTTCATTTACATCCGAAATGTAACGGATTCCTTTTAGATTTCTTGCGGATGACTTCTTACTTTTCATGATTTAGAGTCAATTGCCACTTTTCGCACCATGCAGATATCTTGTCTAAATCATTTTGGAATTTATTTTGATCAGCTGATGGTTTTACAAGATGGTAAATGGTAGCATCATCTGCAAACAGTGTAAGTGGGCTGCTCAGATTATCTTCTAAATCGTTTACCTAGATCAGGAACAGGAGAAAGCCTTCCGTGTGGAACGCCATATATTAGTTCTGTTTTACTCGATGACTTTCCATCACCTATTACGAACTTTGACCTTTCTGAAAGGAAATTACGAAACCAGTCGTACAACTGAGGGGATAGTCCATAGGTACGCAGTTTGATTAGAAGTCGCTTCTGAGGAACGCTGTCAAAAGGCTTCTGGGCATCTAAAAATTTCGTCGTACCCTGTCGATAGACTCGTAACTTCGTGCGAATAAAGAGCTAGTTGTGTTTCACAAGAAAGGTGTTTTCTGAATCCGTGTCGGTTATTTGTCAATAATTCGTTTTCTTCGATGTAAGTCACAATGTTAGAACACATTATATGTTCCAGAACTACTGCAAATCGACGTTAGCTATATGGCTCTGTAGTTCAGCGGATTACTGTCATTTCCTTTGCAACTTTCCAGTCTTTAGGTTCAGATCTTTCGACGAACAAGCGGTTGTATATGATTGCTAAGTATGTAGCTATAGTATCAGTATACTCTGAAAGGAACCTGACTGGTACACAATCTGGACCGGAGGCCTTGCCTTTATTAAGTGATTTAAGCTGCTTCGCTACACCAAGGACGTCTACTTCTAACTTACTGATGCTGGGAGTTGTTCTTGATTCGAATTCTGGAAGATTTGCTCCATCATCTTCGATGAAGGGATTTCGGAAAACCGTTATTAGTAACTCTGCTTTAGTGGCATTATCATCGGTGACATCACCATTGTTAGCACACAGTGAGAGTATTTATTGTATGTTTCGACTACTGTATTTCATATCTCTGTAGATTTTCTGTCAGTTTCCAGACAGAGTTGTGGTGGAAACTATTCAGATTGTTTCATATTGAAGTTCGCACTAAAGTTCGAGCTTCTATAAAATGTATCCAATCTTGGGGGTTTTGCGTTCTTTAGAATTTGGTATGCTTTTTTCGTTGCTCCTGCAACAGTGGTCTGACCTGTTTTGTACCATGGGGGATCAATGCCATCTTTTATTAGTTTATTTAGTGTACATCTCTCAATTGCCGCCGATACTACTTCAATGAATTTAAACTACATCTGGTCTACGCTTACACAGTCAGATTGAAAGGCCTGGAGACTGTCTCCTTAGGACAGTGACAAGCAAATTTTTACCTGTTTTTGTAAATAGATGACTTCGTAAGTCTGGCGGTGCTATTCCAGCAAGGCAGCACAGATGAAGTGGGCGGAGACAGCCTGTGACGATGCGGCATGTTTTATTAAGACCTACTTCCAGAGTCCCAGAGGGACAGTGCTGACACTACAATGGGCAGGCATACACTGCCGCGGGATAGTACAAGACCAGTGCAGATGTTTTTACCATCTCTGGTAGCGACCTCAGCCTGTGATCTTGTGCCCACTTACTTCTTGGTATTTATCCAGCGCTTCTTATATGTCAGCGTTCGGTGTAAGGAGATATTTAGGAGCTGTGCAGTGTTCCTAGAAGAAGATATTTGTAAACGGACAGTTTTCGAGAAGTAGCCCATATAGCCTCTCACGGAAGTATCGTAGCCGGCTGTAAACGCTATGCCGGGAACGAACTGGGTTCCGCAACTTCCGCGACTGTGCGGCTACACAATAGGAGGAAGTGGCCGATAGCATCTGTAACGGCCGCACTGCCGCCGCCCTGCCCGCCGTAATAACAGTGCCAGCCGGCTCAGCTGGTCCACGCGTCGTGTGCCCTACCAGAGCAGCGCGCACCAGCCAGCCACCGTCAGCTTCGGCAGTTTCCCTGCATCAGCGGAGCGGCGGCGGATAAGCCGCAACGCAGTGCCACAGCGGCAGTTTCTACCATTTACCGAACCTCTCGGCAAAGTGAACGTCAGGCCTACAGAAACAGGAGCTGTCACTAAGAACAGAGAAATGTCGCGAAAACGACAACGCGATAAATAACGGTAAATTAGAGGTTTTCAGCGATATAACGAGAAATCGGCGACTTTTACGACATGTTGTGAAAATTGTGATTTTCCAATCAATAAAAATATCATAGAAATAAGGACGGCAATTTATTCATATTCGTAACTGATAGTTGCTGTATTCTAAAACTGCGTTCTCCCATCAAGCCTGGTGGCTTGTGTATGATCTTAAAATAACTGTTCATTTCCTGTGTAACGAACTTTTATTTCGCGACATAAATAAAACCTAAATTTGAAAAAAAACACATATTTTGACAAAGAAACGACACAGATTTCCGCAAAAAAATCACCGAATTTGGCAAAAAATACAATGCCAAATTTGGCAAAAAAACAGCACAATATTTGTCACATTACCAAATTTGGCAAAAAACAGGAATTTGGGACAACACACAGTTTGACAAAAGAAAAACAAGCCAGAATTTGCAAAAACAATTGTTATTTTGGCAAGAAACTTGGAATTTGACAAGCAGCAAAGAATTTGGCAAGAAACACGGAATTTGGCTAAAACAGCTCCAAATTTTGCACAAGGAACACCATTGAATTTGGCTAAGAACCATCGAATTCGGCAACAAAAAACATTGAATTTCATAAAGAAACAGCAACACCGAATTTGAAAAAAAAAGAGAAACAACGACATCAAATTCGGAAAAAAAACGCCAAATTTGACAAAAAATGGACACTGATTGGCAAAAACAACACATAATTTGGTAACTACAACAACGATTTGACAAAAAATAACACGATATTTGGGAAACATAATGACACTGAATTTGACACCAAAACAAAGAACTTGGTAAAGATTTTGGTAAAAACATACAACAATACCAAATTAAGAAAATGCAACAATACCAAAATTGGAAAAATCAGACAACACCGAATGTGGCAAGAAACCAATACTAAATTTGACAGAAAACAAACAACACCGGGCATGGCGTGGTAGTTCAGATAGGAAACACTATAGCTATACCCCGTTTCAAAATGTTAATAACGTATTCAGATATATCATTCTGAATATAGTTAGCCATTATGTTACTTTGAGTAAGGTATTACTCAAAGTGTAAAATTATTTTATCCGCTGACGGAAAAAAAATCACAAAACTCAAAAAGTAAATGTGGAGAGGCGAAATTTCGGGAATACATTTGTTTAAGCTATTAACATTCCAAGATGACAGGTTGATGTAACAGCGAGATAAGCCATTGCAAATGTGTAATGCTGGTACATTAATAAAAGGTGTAACCGCCAGAATGTTGAATGCAAGCATCCAAACGTGCATGAATTATGTTCTGCGGGTGCCCAGTTTCAGTGCGTGGGGTGGAGGTCCATATCTGTTGTATTTTGTCAGTCAGTGCAGAACGGTAAATGCTGTTTGTGGATGACGCTGGAGTCGTCATCCGACGATGTACCATATGTGCTCGATTGGAGACAGATCTGGTGATCAGACAGGCCAGGGCAACTTGTCAACACTACGGAGAGCATGTTGGGTTACAACACCGATGTGGGGGCGAGCATTATCCTGTTGGAAAACACCCCCTGGAATACTGTTCATGAAAGACAGCAGAGCAGGTCGAATCAAATAGTTCAAATGGCTCTGAGCACTATGGGACTTAACATCTATGGTCATCAGGCCCCTAGAACTTAGAACTACTTAAACCTAACTAACCTAAGGACAGCACACAACACCCAGTCATCACGAGGCTAGGTCGAATCACCAGACAGATGTACATATTGGAGTCAGGGTGCGTGGCATAACCACGAGAGTTCTACTGCTGTCATACAAAATCACATGATAACCCCAGGTGTACGTCCTGTGTGTTTAGCACGCAGAAAAGTGGCCTTCTAAACGACGCACGGCTATCACTGGCACCGAGCGATAACCAGCTTTCATCAGAAAACACAACAGACCTCCACCGTGCTTTCCAATCAGCTCTCGCTTGACACAGCTGACGTCGCAAATTGAAGTAGTTTGAGGTCAATAGAATGCACACTACAGGGCGCCTGGATCGGAGCTGTCGTTGAAGTAATCGATTTTTACCAGTTCGTTACGTCAATGTGGTGCCAGCTGCTGCTCAAATTGGTGCTGTAAATACAGTACGATGCGCCTTTGCCGTAGGCCGAAAACGTCCGGAGCCTTTTCTTCTTGCGACCTCACAGTCCCGTAACCACCGCTGCCAGCAGTCATGTACAGTGGCTACATTTCTAACAAGTTTTTCTGCAGTATCGTAGAAGGAACATCCAGCTTCTCAAAGCCCTGTTACGCGACCTCATTCAGACTCAGTGCTGTGTTAATAATGACTTCTCTGTATTCTTAAAGGCATTCTTAACTAGCATCAAAACACCACGTCAATTCTCAAAAGTAACTAACCCTCACGACCGTTACAACGTGGTTTTAAAGCAAACGTGATTTGCATCTTTGTAGTGGCGACTGGTGCGAAATCTGAACACATATCATCTTTCAGGCATAGAAACACGTGTACCAACTTTCCTTTATGTCTCACAACTACTTCTTGGTGCTGCTATTTTTTACCGTCAGCGTGTATCGCTGGGAGACGACCGTGAAGGTTAAATTAATTAAAATTTTTTAAATACTCCTACACATTCACAATTATCTTTACAGATGACTGGTTTCGCCTGCCTCAAAGGCCTATCTTCAGCTCTAAAAACAATAATTGAAACTTCCGTATCGATTGAGATATCAAGTGCAAAATACATTAAGTATTATAAAAATGACATAATAAAATTCTCGTAATCAATTGCCGCTCAGTTGGACCACGCGTTTTCACTGATGTAAACTTATTATGCTAAATTTGATATACACAGACATACAAATACCTTTATTAAATATATCTAAATTCAAAATGCAAATACTTGGTTATTTTTCCTATTTCAAATCTAAATACAAAATAGTTTCAAATTAAAATACTTGTATACAACACGGAAAATACCTACTTCCAAAATACTTTTGTTCAAATAAAATACCTCTAGTGAATGAAGATTTTACACGACATTTGTTTAATGATTTGAACACCAATAACAGTTCAGATATTTCGTGTTCCATGTTCTGTCTGTGTGCCCTCATTATTATTCCACGATAGGAAAATAGTGGTTCAGCAGAAGCAGAACTTGGTAAACACTTGCAGAACTTGTTAAAAAATTGTTATATTTAAGAAAAAGTTTTTTACAGTTGGATCTCGCATCAGGGAATCTAAATTGTTATCACTATCTTTTAAATATTATAGGTTATGTTGATTTATTGTAGTGCTGGCACTATCACTGGCTGCAGAAGAACAGAGACCTCAACAAAAATGTTGTAAGGTACAACCTCTTTTTATCAGAATGTTGAAAGTTCTTCCTACATTCTTCCTTTTGTTTCATCGTCAGCACTTCTGAAATAACCCGTCTACCATATTTTCTGCTAGCTTTCGGTACCCATATCAGGCTGAAAAAAGGATAAGGATGAGGTATGGATGTCTACATGCCATCCTTTGCTTTCTGGTTCGTCTAATTTATAGAATCTCCCAAAAAGCCCATTACGACTTTCTTTAATAACTTCTGTCTGCATACCAAAGTACGTAGGTTCATCCATTTGCAAGCTGCTTAGCAATCTTTGCATTCTCAATAATACTGACAGAAGACATCCATATTAGGTAACTTTGTCATATTCTAAACTACTGATGCCATCAGCAGTAGGTTTTAAACAGCTTATGTATTCGTTAAGAAACTGTATTTCAATTTCTTTAAAAATTGCTAAACCGAGTTCCCTTAAAGTTTCATTTAGAGTAGCCTTGATTGTGAATAGATCTTAAGTAGAATTACAGTATGATTCCATCACGTTGGACATGGATAAGCAGAGGATTTTCCAGTAGACTCTGAACAACTCGACTGCGGATTTCCCGCTTTGTGTGAGCTGTCACCTTTTCGCTTCGGGTATCCGAGCACGGGATCCGTCCAACGCAAGTTCTCAGTTGGTCGCACACTACACATGTAGTGCATACTGTCCATTATCCTGCTTGCTCGCAGTATCACCTGATTCCCGCAGGAGGCCGAACTAAGACTGCATCCGCACTGAAAGTATCAGTTTTTTGGAAATTTGTGGTAAGTTCTTATGGGATCAAATTACTGAGGTCATAGATCCATAGGCTTACAAACTGCTTAATCTAACTTAAACTGACCTATGCTAAGGGCAACACACACACACACACATCCATGCCTGAAGGAGGACTCGAACCTCCGACAGGGGGAGCCACGTGAACCATGGCAAGGCGCCCGAGACCACGAAGCTACCCCGTGCGGCGAAAGTATCAGTATTCGGCTTCAGGAGCAGATATATTGTTATTATATGTGGGGTATCCGTTCTTTCGGATGTGTCCGAAAGAAAAGACACCCTCATTTGAATATATGCGCCTTGACGGCAAATAATTATAAATTAAGTTTGATGCATTTTTAGTTCGACCCCTGGCGGGAATCAGAAGACTGCCAGCAATGAGAATTTAGTTTGGACGGTGTAATGGGACACACTTTTCTAACATTACCTTCTTTAATAGAAATAAGCGATACCATTTATACTATCGATCCTTGTATAGGTAAACATTCTCGGCTGCATATGATTTTGTATACGATGTATCATATTTCAGATTAAAATGTATAAAAGAAATTAATTTGTTACACTCTGTATGTACAGCTAAAATTACTCTTCTTTTGGAAATGTTTGAAACTACGAAATATTTAGCATATTTAAAATTAATATTATCAATTGCACAACCTAATGCTAATTATTAAATTTGTTTCTGGATTCATTTATAACAAAATGATACAACTTGGTGATGATTCTTCTTTTGTCAAGAAAGTTTGGAAAATCTTCTGCTTTGTAAACTCTTTGGAATATTGTAAGTACCATAGAATGTAAGTGGTAGTGCGTACACTTCTGACGGAATCAGACGTGTTTTTGATAGTATCACTAATAATATTATTTGTGGTGTGATAGAAGTGGAAACTGTAAAGACGGTGTGATATTGAAAAATGCGACGAAGTATAAAATTCAAGAATAATAGAGGCAAATCTTCGTCAGTTATTTAGTCATCAGGAACCCACAACGTTGTTGTTGTTGTTGTGGTCTTCAGTCCTGAGACTGGTTTGATGCAGCTCTCCATGCTACTCTATCTGTGCAAGCTGCTTCATCTCCCAGTATGTACTGCTGCCTACATCCTTCTGAATCTGCTTAGTGTATTCATCTCTTGGTCTCCCTCTACGATTTTTACCCTCCACGCTGCCCTCCAATACTAAATAGGTGATCCCTTGATGCCTCAGAACATGTCCTACCAACCGATCCCTTCTTCTAGTCAAGTTGTGCCACAAACTCCTCTTCTCCCCAATTCTATTCAATACCTCCTCATTAGTTATGTGGTCTACCCATCTAACCTTCAGCATTCTTACGTAGCACCACATTTCGAAAGCTTCTATTCTCTTCTTGTCCAAACTATTTATCATCCATGTTTCACTTCCATACATGACTACACTCCATGCAAATACTTTCAGAAACGACTTCCTGACACTTAAATCCACACTCGATGTTAACAAATTTCTCTTCTTCAGAAACGCTTTCCTTGCCATTGCCAGTCTACATTTTATATCCTCTCTACTTCAACCATCATCAGTTATTTTGCTCCCCAAATAGCAAAACTCCTTTACTACTTTAAGTGTATTTCCTAATCTAATTCTCTCAGCATCACCCGAGTTAAATCAAAATTTCAGCCGCAAGAGTATACCCCAGAACGCAAGCACTGAAGCCAACAACAAGATACGAAAATGAAGATACGTAAAAAGTCTTTCTTTTGTATATCTTACGCCTCTCGAAGCTTTCAAAACTTGTGCAGATACAAAGAATTTTAATAGTGATACGTGGGAGGGTAAGATTACAGCGGGAAGCGCGTTCTCACACCAGAAATTGTTAAGGCGACTCTCTCATGAAGTGGGAAATCTGGGTTCGCATCCCGGTCCGGCACAAATGTTGACTTTTTGCCACTGGATTTGTTTCACATCCGACTGAGGTTGTCGTCTAGTTTTTATTAGATCTCCAGACTTCATTGCTGTCGAGTATTTTTGAGGTTGACCTGCAACTGACGTCCAGCCAAATTATGTGCTGAATACATTGAACCAGGGATCCCGTATCCCAGACAGACATTTAACACTGTTACAGCCCATTACATGAGAGGTTGGCGTTTGTGTGAGATTTCGCGGAAGTCTTTTATTAATGTCCTTACTGTGAGCGTTTCAGCCGTCATCTAATAAATTTTATCTATTCCGAAAGTGTTTTAAATTGTCCACACACCATCATCTTTTTCTTACATACTAGCTTAGACAGTAAACAGATTGCTAATAAGTATTCGACAATACATTTCCGTCAAAGCTTTGGAACGTATTTAGTTACAGTGATGCGTAACAGATACGGACAACTGAACGATTCTCATCCTCTCCTATCCTACATCCAACGTCCATATTCTTCCATCTTCTTTCTAGCAATTTATTTATCCTTGATGAAACTACGGTAACCTGAAAGACTCTGTCCTTCAGCCTCGGTGTTTGTCGTAGCTGTGTTGTAGGAAGTATTGACCGCCCTGAGTGGGCATTATTCTTATATGGGTGGCGGCAGATGTCAGCTTAATAATTCTCTCTGCCTCCAGTGCAGGACACGAACTTCCGTGCTGCACGTCAGTTGTTTTAGCTGAACGAGAGATTTAAGCGGCGGCTTCGACGTTGACCACTTCGTCACCATGTCAACGAAAGACAACGACAGGGAACAATAGAAGACGTATAATGATACACCAATAATGGATGTAACAAACTGTTTCTGAAATAAATCTAGTGCAAGATAGTAGTGTCCGGTCACACTGTTATATAGTTTGTGTGCAACACATTTACAGATGAAGAAGCAAAGCCATGAACCGCAGAAAGAAAACAAGTTATCACAAGTGCATAATACACAGGTTCGCTAAAACGCTCCCACACGCTGCTGCCAGTGAAAGTTAGTACTTTTAGTGGCTTTAGACGTTTATGGATTTTCAATTAGATAATGAGTAGTTGGGGTTTTCGTATTAGTTTTGACAGAAGAGTTAGTCAACAATGGTGCGTACCATTTTATTTTTTTTATTTTCTGTTTTACTTTTATTTTTTTTTTTGTGTGAGAAAACTTATCAGCGCAACCAAGGGCGGCAACCGCTTTGGACAGAGGTTCAAAAGCTAGGCGTCTTAGGGCAGAGTAAATCTTATTAACGAACAAGGAGTGGGATGTTTTCAGTATTGAAGTGGTTTTCGCGCAATATCCCATCGCCAGTTAGGTGAATGCTGGGCCGATTCCATTTGTCCGTCTCAGGTATACACAAAAAAGAAAGAAAAAACATTACGTCGAAGAAATAGTCCATGAAAATACACAAACAAATAACAGGAAAGTACTTTCTGATCATAAGAAGTAGCAATTTCCAACTGTGGTGCACAGGTCACGTGTCCCACTAAATCTAATTAGGTGAAGCAGTAGCGTAAAGGAGAAAGAGGGCAGCAAATGAGTCTCTAAGGCGTGTCATTTGCAACAAAGTGTGCTCGACGAGACGCGAAACAAGAAAATCGTACGATCTGAATTTTTTTCTTTAGTTTTCTGACAATGTCTCAAATAGGATAGAAATAAGGATCACGAATATTAACGCTAATTAACAAATTCTGTTTCTCAATTTTTTTCTCTCTTTTTGTTGTTAGTGAGAACAGGGCGAACAAATCTGTGGACGATATACCACCGATCATTTTCTCTTATTGTTCACAATGTAGGAACTTTGCCAAGGAACAAAAAAATGGTTCAAATGGCTCTGAGCACTATGGGACTTAACTTCTGAGGTCATCAGTCCCCTAGAACTTAGAACTACTTAAACCTAACTCACCTAAGAATATCACACACATCCATACCCGAGGCAGGATTCGAACCTGCGACCGTAGCGGTCGCGCGGTTCCAGACTGTAGCGCCTAGAACCGCTCGGCCACTTCGGTCGGCGCCAAGGAACAAATTCTGTAATAATGAACATCCATGATGGTGCAAATCGTCGGTGGTACTGCTCGTAGCAGGTTTACCCAGTTAACGGTATCTAAGAATTTCTATACTAAGATTGGAAGCGCAACTGTATAATTAATTGAAGAGTTCCCGTGTAAATAACATGTGACAGTATCGACGAAAAAGATTCTTTTTCTAGCCTGGTAGCATACCTCCTTCTCATGTCGAAAGGACCTAGTGAGGTGACGCAGTGGTTAGCGCACCCGACTCGCACTCCAGAGGACGACGGTTCAAACCCGCGTCTGGCCATTGTGATTTAGATTTTCCATGATTTCCCTAAATCGCTTCAGGGAAATGTCGGGATGCTTCCTTGGACAGGGCACGGACAAATTCCTTCCCCATCGTTCCCTAATCCGATGGGACCGATGATCTCGCTGTTTGGTTCCTTCCCCCAAATCAACCAACCAACCAACCAACCGTGTCGAAAGGAGGGCAGTTTTTGAGGCCGCTCTTTGCTGCCATTTGATTAACTTGTTGCAGTATTTCACTTCTTTATTTTGCCACTCTGTGGTGCTGTGGTGTGTGGGTGGATTTATATATTCCAACTGGGAACTTATTGGCAGAGTTTAGTTAGGAACAATATCGTGTCTGTATTAGCCTTGGGGAATTGGGTTACTGAAGCAGGGTCGCTTGGTCACGGCAGTTGCAGCAACTCAGAACAATTCAAGTCTCAGACTTTTAGGCCGTCTAGCTGGACGGCTGTAAAACGGCCACGCGCACGACTGTCTAATTAAAAAAATGTAGTGGAACCGGCCCGCGTCCACTGCACACGACCAATTTGCGATGGCACCTAACAGTTACTGCTAGTGTAGCTGCTCATCTGAACAGTTTCTCATACGAGCAAACCAGTTGCGACTTGACCTCTGGGTACTCGAACTTTAGGTACTGGAGCTATGCAGGGCTCTGTTTAAAACAAAAAGCTCTTGAAGTCATGGGGTCGAGCCGCTGACGTCTGGTTTCATGCCCAACTGCTAATTCTCTGGAAATAATAACCTGTAGCGGTGATCCTACTGTCAAATAGTCTATGCAGTGGCTAGAACTGAAAGTTAATAAAATACACAAAAATACAAAGTAAAAGTTAAATGAATAATTTAATAACAAGTATTCTTTTCTACCGTCTGTCACTGATGTAGGTGACAGAGAATTATGTTGAATAAATTTATTAAAGAAAGGACATCTGAAATAAACGGAAAGTGTTCCTACGATATTAAGTTAAAACACGGAGTGAAAATACCCTTTTCAAATGCAGTAGAGTTACGCCGAGAGAGCCATGAGAATAGTAGCAAAACCCCCAAACTCAACAATCATCCAAGACACACGAAATAGTAATCAGATCAAAACAGTTCAGAGTTCAACATGATGATTCACAAATTACGCGCAATACAAAGAGTAGTAACTAACACTCTGTCTATCCTCAGTTCCATATTACATATGGAAACAGAGTCCTACACCGGAGCACATTCAAAACTCTCGAAATATAAGTCTCATCAGAAGTTAAAGTATGGTAGCGGCCATTCACCACCCAGAATCAAACACCTCCATGGTCGCATACCACTCGGTACTACAGGGAAGGCTGCCTCCTTCCAGAGATCACGTAAAAGTGCACAGAGTCCCTCGCTTGACCTCTTCCCTCGAAATTCCCCGTCTCCACTTGACTCCTGTAGTGTTTCGCTACTGTCTGTTTTTCCGTCGACTGAAGTCTGTCCTCACGAAAAATACATCTCTTTTCAGTTCTATAGACGTGATCTGATTGAACCTGACTACTTCACAGACCAAACTAATATATTACAACAATATTTAAAGCAATAAATGTTATGAACATACAGTCACACTCAGACATTGAATGTATATACAGATTTGTCCATAAATAAATAAGTCAGTATTTTTGCGTGAGTGCAAAAAAAAAGTTAGTTAGGTTTACGTAGTTTTAAGTCTAGGGGACTTTTGACCTCATACTGCTTAGAGCCATTTGAACCATTTTGAATACTTGATTGTAAATTATTATACATTCTCAAAGAACTGTAAGGAGACATCTGTCAATTTTTTTCAAAGGCCGCCACTGCTGATCATTCCGCAGTCTCCTAAGAGACGCAACCGTCGTCGAAATTGCCAGCTTTGAGATTTACGCCATCTAATACGCTGCTCCACCCTGCACATGGCTGGCCGGTAGCAGACGCGATGCCGCCTCTTCCCTGGTAAAGCACAGCTAGTTCTCAATCACTCATACCAACTCTAGGCCGCCAAATCGCTCGCCTACACACACGTAACGTTACAAAGTAGAGCACATACCGCTGTACACGGTCGGCTGGTGGATGGTTCCCAGTGAAACGGGACTGGTCGGATGTAGTCTGACGTTGTCGGTGCCTGCGACCGCCTGTTGCCGCTTGTGTATCTGTGTGTTTCTCGCTTTATTACCAAGTACAAACTTTGAGAAACTCTATGTCTCGTGAATGTGGACTGGCCAGTGTGGGGGACATACTTGACACAAGATTTATCCACTGCAATTTACCGAGGAAACTCTGGTTAAAATCTGCAGAGCACAAGAGGTGGATCGTAAGAGGAAAAACTAATCATGACGTAGCAAAAACATGATATTGTGTGCTCAGATATATTAAATAAGTCACACATTTTTACCATAAACTAGTACAGACTTACGTGAGATACAGTGTCATTCAAAAAGACTGTTTCTAAAAATTCCATTAACTTCATTTAAAACCAAAATCGAGAAAAACACCTTCAACCATACGTTACCCTATACAACTAGTATTTCGTAAAGTATTCAAGCAGATTTCATTCGTGCACTTCCTCTATTCAAAAGAATGTCATAATTTTGTCTCAGATTGAATACGCTGCTCTGACAACACAGCTTTCGCCGACAGCAGCGAACCTTTTTGTCTACTGTGTTAGCTAGAAAGTGAACGCAGCAGCTGGTTCTTCCCCCTCCTTGTCAGTTAGGAAGTTCTCTAACAGGCATAAGCATTTCACTGTAATGTCAACATTATCAAGCTTTGCTGTTTCAGTATTTCTTTACAGCAATCTCTATTTACTAGCCGCTAGTCCAACTGCACGTTGTGTCAATTGTTGAACCATAGAAAGACGCTTATTGAAAACTAAATGTGTTGGTCCATGCTTCACACTGGTAATTGTCTCATCAGATTAAGTCTACGGGGTAGCTGTAATCGGGCAAGAGAATGTAAGGGATCATAATGTCTATTCCTCGAAGAGCACAAAAGTCCAACGCCAAGCGGTTTTTCTTAAAGTTTTTTTTAGAATGGCTCGAATGCGAGAAGACAAAAACGTCGCTCGTTTTGCCATATGCTTCTATGTGTAAACCCATAAACTTGTAACCTAGATTAACTGCAGCACGCAAGACAATAAATTGTTAAAAGGGTTCTCCTCACAATTAGTGAGGCTAAACGGCCTTGCCGCAGTGGTGACACCGGCCCCCGTCAGATCACCGAAGTTAAACGCTGTCCGGCTTGGCTAGCACTTGGATGAGTGGCCATCTACCTGTATATCTGGCGGGCGCTGTTGGCAAGCGGAGTGCACTCAACATCTGAGGCCAACTGAGGAACTACTTTACTCAGGAGTAGCAGCTCCGGTCACGAAAACTCACAATGGCCGGGAGAGCGGTGTTCTCACCACATGCCCTTCCATATCCGCATCCAGTGACGCCTGTCGCCTGAGGATGACACGGCGGTCGGTCGGTAACGGTGGGCCTTCCTAGACCTGTGCGGAAGGAATTGAGTCGTGTTATCATAATTTCTCAACATACTATCCGAATGACGTGAAGTCTTTATTCTCACCTGCTTGCAATCTATGCACCCCACACGATTCGTAACTGCCATTTCTCCAAAAAACCTAATTTTATCGTCACACAGTCTTGTTTGCGGAAAAGTTTGTAGAAAGCGTGCAAATCATTCCAAACTGCTTATCAAGTTTCCTTCTCTATTCTCCAGACTATAACGTTTGATATTCTAAATTGATATCCTGATATTCTGAAGGAATGGTTGCGAGATATCTGCAACAAAGAATAACGTATGCTGTTTAAAGTTTTCTCAGTGCAGTCGCCTTGACAGTCAGCAAAATGTTGGTTCAAACAAATGTGTGTGAAATCGTATGGGACTTAACTGCTAAGGTCATCAGTCCCTAAGCTTACACACTACTTAACCTAAATTATCCTAAGGACAAACACACACATCCATGCCCGAGGGAGGACTCGAACCTCCGCCGGGACCGGCCGCACAGTCCATGACTGCAGCGCCATAGACTACTCGGCTAAACCCGCGCGGCTGACAGTCGGCATCATCAACTAATGGCGACGAGCAGGTGTTCCATGGAAATACTTTGTAATTTCAACATCACCACCGGACACAAAACCGAGCCGGCCGGTGTGGCCTTGCGGTTCTAGGTGCTTCAGTCTGGAACCGCGTGACCGCTACGGACGCAGGTTCGAATCCTGTCTCGGGCATGGATGTGTGTAATGTCCTTAGGTTAGTTAGGTTTAAGTAGTTCTAAGTTCTAGGGGACTGATGGCCTCAGATGTTAAGTCCCATAGTGCTCAGAGCCATTTGAACCATTTGAACCACAAAACCGAACAGTCTTACCAATAATTTACAACTAAAGAATGTAACACAGTGATACTCCTTGCTGGTATTATGCATGACAAGGTCAGATTTATCAACTGTGTTGCTATAAATCTCTTGTCTAATTATGAACTTATATCGCTTTCCTTTATTTCTGTTTACGTTGTAAAGAAGAAATGGTGTGATCTAAGGGAGGTTTTTCCTAGAGAATACAAGAACGAAAGGAGATGAGGTGCCAAACAGTTTAGATGCCTCACGGATGACTGGCCGTTCGTCGTGTGTTGGATGTTACTCCACTACAGTGAACGAGCTTCAGCGGTCGGCCGTAGTGGGACGACAATGCGGACGACCTGTTACTCGGACGAATACGGCCCCAGTGGACGGCCGGGCCTGTGTTTGCTTCCTGAAGACGGGTGTCACGACGGTGATAAACTACTTTCGTGTTACGCGAGGAAATGAAGGTGTGAGAGGAAGCTGCATGATTTCGTTTATGATGAGTCGGTCCTACCCTCAGAGTGCGCTTTACACGACTACATTACGATCACCAGTGTTCCGGTTACATCAACGAGCAACTGTGATAATTTCTACCGCCATGCAACAGTTTATTGAACTGCCACAACATTCGCGACGGCTCTTCTTATTTTGTCAGTTATTGATCTACTGAACGTAAATGCATATGTAAAACTTTTGTACGACGTGCTCCAGATGAATTTCATAATGTGTGAAAAATATGATCTTTTATTCATGACAGCTGTTATTTATAATATTGCTTCCTTTCATTTTGCTACTAATTACGATGAACACTGTTATATAAGGCGTTTGGAAATTCTCGTTACAGACTTGTGAGACTTGTAGAAGGGACTGACTTCACAATATTTTGAACTGGAACCCACATCCGGGAACGTGTCGTTTCCATGCTACAGTCGTTTGAAAATATTTTTGCTAGGTAGGTACGCAACAGGGTAGTCATGGAGGGGAGGGGGGATTACGTCGGATTGTCTGATGTCATTTGACGTCCATCCTATGTCTCTGACTTGGTTCGAGCCTCATTCACGTGTCTGCGACTGTCAGAGCAACATGCATTGAATACACTTTTGAAGAAAACACTGACATGATTCTCCTGAATGGAGAAGCTCACGGTAATGGAAGAGCTGCTCATAACCTGTATCATGATCGTTATCCACAACGTATGACTCCATTTCATACCCTTTTCGCGACAATTACACAAAGGTTTCGGGAAACGGGTAACTTCACCGGCAGCAGGGATGGCTGTGGTGCTCTAAAGAGACGCTGACGGAAAGTCATCGAGTAAAACAGAAGTAATATACGACGTTCCCCAAGGAAGTGTAATAGGCCGTCTATTGTTCCTGACCTATATTAACAACATAGGAGACAATCTGAGTAGCCGTCTTAGATTGTTTGCAGATGATGCTGTCATTTACCGTCTTGTAAAGTCATCAGATGATCAAAACGACTTGCAAAATGATTTAGGTAAGATATCTGTGTGGTGCGAAAAGTGGCAATTGACCCTGAGTAAAGAAAAGTGTGAAGTTATTCACATGAGTACTAAAAGAAATCAGCTAAAATTCGATTATGCGATAAGTCACACAAATCAAGTAACCTAAATTGGAACGGTCACATAAATAATATTGTGGGTAGAGCGAACCAAAGACTGAGATTCATTGGCAGAACACTTAGAAGGTGCAACAGGTCTACTAAAGAGATTGCTTACACCACGCTTGTCCGCCCTATTCTGGCGTACTGCTGTGCGGTGTGGGATCCGCATCAGGTGGGACTCACGGATGACCGAAAAAGTACAAAGAAGGGCAGCTCGTTTTGTATTATCGCGACATAGGGGAGATAGTGTCACAGACATGATACGTGAATTGGAGTGGCAATCATTAAAACAAAGGCGACTGGATCTTCTCATGATATTTCTATCACGAGGTTTCTCCTCCGATTGCGAAAACATTCTGTTGGCACCCACCCACATAGGGAGAAATGATCATCACGATAAAATAAGAGAAATCAGGGCTCGCACAGAAAAAATTAAGTGCTCGTTTTTCCCGCCTGCCGTTCGAGAGTGGAACGGTAGAGAGACAGCTTGAAGGTGGTTCATTGAACCCTCTGCCAGGCACTTTATTGTGAATAGCAGAGTAATCACGTAGATGTAGATGAACACCCGAAGTGGAAGAGCCCGTACTTCATCACGTTGAAGAGAACCCGTCAATGAATGCACGAGCAATTTCTTTGGTTAATAACGAGTGGAACCATAAAAGAAGTGATGTACTGGATCACGCCTAATAAACTCCTTGTAAAAGTGGTCGCGTCATCAACATATTTTCAAATGGTTGTAGCACGGAAGCGTACGTTTTTAGTCATGGATTCCTATTCAAAATATTATGTACTCACTCCCCTCTGCAAGTCCTAGAACTTGGTAACGGGAATTTTCCAAGACTGTATTCAGGAGATACGTGCGTTACAGTGGTCGAGATGGTTGCAAATATATTACAATCCTATATGGAGGTACTGAGTCGAGTTGAAAAAAAGGAAATTTGTGGCGCAATTTGACTAGAAGAGGTAGCAAGGATCTTCAGTTTATTAATTGTGGTAAGTGTATCGATTAAAAATTGTAGCGGGACACTGATATTGAATGCAATAGGCAGGTTCAAATGGACGTAGGTTTGCTTTTGAACTATGTAGCCCTGATTCTGGAATGTTGTTGGTGTCATTGGGAATATATTGGAGAAGGTAATTTGCCGTGTGTGCTAGCCATGTAGAGAGCGCAATGTCGGATTTATGTAACATTTTAAATTTTGCTTTGTAAATTGTCGTAACTCGCATTGTTTGACAATTTGCTGCTGTTGGTTCAATATCTCGTGAATGCATGAACCCAGGAAATCGATACATCACTTTTTAACGCGTTTTATTTTCAAACAGGCCCTACTGAAAGCAAATCTTGTTTAAGGAATTAATCTGCTTGATAGTTGTGAGCAAAGAATTTACCTGTACAAGAACTATTTATTTCAAATTTCAACGCTTTGTTACTAGCAATGTCCAGTGATCTATGATGCTCCGAAAACTGCCTTTTCATCTGTTGATTTTGAACATTACGAGCTACGTGTTGAGTTCTGTCTATAAGGAAGTCTTGAATTCATACTTGTTTTTCACTAAACGGCGGTGCGCGACGGTGGTAAATGCCTCCCTAATGTCAAGGAGGGCCGCTGTCTACAGCGCTATGGACCTCATGGAGGAACAGAGCGAGGTGAGTTTCGCAAGATCTCTGTTTGCGGAATCCATATCGATTTTTGTTGAGGAGAGTTTAGTTCTTCGAAAACGTCACAATTCCTGAGCACAAAACATGTTCCACAATTCTACAACAGGGCGACGTCAACGATATAGGCCTATAATTGTATGCATCTGTCCTACAGCCGTTCTTGTAAACGGTAATGACCTGAGCTTTCTTCCAGCCACTAGGTATCCTTCGCCGCTCCGAGGAACTACGATAATCAGCTAGTAGAAGGGCAACATATTCTTTCGCATAGTCCTTACAAAATCTTTTAGGTATCTGATTCTGATGCCTCTCCACTACTAAGCGATTATAGTTGCTTTCCTCTTCCGCCACTGATTATCTGAATATCTGCCATTTCGGAGTTCGTATGTGTTGGAGAGGAGGGATCGAGTTACGGCCGGCCGGAGTGGCCGAGCGGTTCTAGGCGCTACAGTCTGGAATGGCGCGACCACTACGGTCGCAGGTTCGAATCCTGCCTCGGGCATGGATGTGTGTGATGTCCTTAGGTTAGTTAGGTTTAAGTAGTTCTAAGTTCTAGGGGACTGATGACCTCAGAAGTTAAGTCCCATAGTGGTCAGAGCCATTTGAACCATTTGATCGAGTTACGATCTTCCGCGATGAAACAATTTCGGGAGACCGAATTCAGTATTCGGCCTTCTCTCTATTACCTCCCGTTTCGATGCAATTATGAATATAGCTGTTACTGTTCACAATGCATATAAATGATGTAGTAGAAAGCAACGGAAGCTCTTTAAGAACGATCGCAGATAATGCGGTTGTCTATAACAAAGTAAAAACGCCAAAAGACAGTAACGATTTGCAGAATGGCCTACAGAGGATTGACGAAGGGACTGATAACTGACCATTAACGAAAATATATGAAACGAAACTCATTGCTGTACAACTATACTGTTGACGATATATTGCTGGAACCAGGATCCACCCTAAAATATTTAGGAGTAAATTTCCATAGCGACTTTAAGTGGAATGACCGGATAAAACAAACAGTAGGAAAAGCAGATACCACACTGAGATTCATAGCAAGGATTTTCAGGAAATGTAACTCAAACACGAAGAAATTTGCATGCATGAAGCTTGTTCGACCGATTCTTGTGTATTTCGCGATCATTTCCAGATAGAATTGATAGAGATAGAGAAGATACAAGGAAGAGAGGCGCATCATCCCAGTTTCGTTTAGTCGGCGCGAGATCGTTGCAGACATGTTCTACGAACTTCAAGGGCAGACCTTACAAGAGAGGCGTTGTGAGTCATGGATAAGTTTAATATTGAAGTTTCGAGCGAGCACTTTCCGGGAAGAGTCGGACAATGTATTATTCTTCCCACATACATCTCACGAAATGACCATGACGAGAAAATTTGAGAAATTAGAGCCAATACAGAGGCTTACCGACTAACATTCTTTCCACGCGCCACTCGCTAATGGAGCAGGGAAGGGAGGATTAGTTAGTTGTACGACAAGTACCGTCCGCCATACACCGTTGGGTGGTTTGCGGAGTATGATGAAGATATGTTCATATATTTCAATTTTTGCTAGATAAGGCAAACCTGAAGTGTCATTAGTTTTCAAATTCGGTATTAAACATCCATATCCCACTTGCTATTCAAAAGCTTTAAAAGAGAAGTATTTCGGACTCTCATTAGTTGTTAATCATTTTTGTAATTTTATTTTACATTTCATCAGTGAAGTGCAACTACAAGGCATAGCTTAGTTGTCCGTTGTCGTACAGGTAAGCCAAAGTGATTATTAGGGCCATTGTTTACGTATGCACTTAAGGTAGAGTGACTGTCTAGTCAGATTACGTGCTGTGAAACAATAATTGGTTGACATACTCTTTAATATTATTTGGTTTTAGTGGAAATGCAAGTGTTTTGCAGTTGAAGTCTAAATACTGAGATTATCTATAAAGTTTCAAATGGTTCAAATGGCTCTGAGCACTATGGGACTTAACTTCTGAGGTCATCAGTCCCCTAGAACTTAGTACTACTTAAACCTAACTAACCTAAGGACATCACACACATCCATGCCCAAGGCAGGATTCGAACCTGCGACCATAGCGGTCACGCGGTTCCAGACTGTAGCGCCTAAAACCGCTCGGCCACTCCAGCCGGCAAAAGTGAGCAAAAGATACGTCTCGTACGTAGTCAGGTTAAAGTCTACAGGTTTCACTGAGACGCAAAAGTAAAATTGCTTCTTGGGAAAGTTACACAAGAGAGTCATTCAGATAGGAACTTAGAAAGCAGAAAACTTACAGAGAAAGGTATTTATGCGGACAGCAGTGAATACGTACAGGGAGTCCAGATGCTAGAAAGCATAGGAAACTACGGGTATGTGACTCATACTGAACGTTGTTCTACGAATTCTAAGTTCTTATCTGATGCAGAAGCTGGAACGAAGTTATAAAAAAAAAAGGTTCAAATGGCTCTGAGCACTATGGGACTCAATTGCTGAGGTCATTAGTCCCCTAGAATTTAGAACTAGTTAAACCTAACTAACCTAAGAACATCACAAACATCCATGCCCGAGGCAGGATTCGAACCTGCGACCGTAGCGGTCTTGCGGTTCCAGACTGCAGCGCCTTTAACCGCACGGCCACTTCGGCCGGCTGAACGAAGTTATAAATGAAGCAATGTATTAAGCGTTCTAGATGATGTGGCAAAATATTGCGATTTTGTGTACTGCGTAAACGACACGAAGGTAGTAGTCATACATTCATTTTCAGTACAGTTAAATCTACAGTATTGTTATTGCTTCCGTTAACAATTCTATCCAAGTTTCCTAACGAGCAGACGATGTTTACGCATTATACGTGTAATAGTTCTGACGTCACAACTGCCATGTCATGAAATTCTTGTTTGTAAGTAATTATATCTTCTAATCATAATGGAACTGAAACTGTACATGATGAGTGTACATCATATCACATTTTGTAACGCTGTTGTGTCAAAAGACGATCATAAACAGTAGCAAATCGAAATAAAGAAATTCGAAACAGTAGCTGTAATGGGTAGAAAGTACGGAATGTGAATGTAACTTTAGTTCAGTACTCTGGTAGCAATGGATTAGTCACATTGTTGCATTATTTTGGCAACTGCTAGTCCGTCATTTACGACGATTTTTATGAGTCTGACGAAATGCAATTGATATGAATATGTGGACACGATTCCTCCTGACTTGGGGATCCTAGGCACTCAACACATCTGCAGCTAGTTCTTCATTTACATTGTTTTATTTTACCATCAGCACATCAATTCGCGTACAGTTATTTGAGTATGTCGGTTGCTCTTAAGGGTACCTTGTAAGAACAAATCATGTGAGTGATGGCGAGGAGGCAACACAGTGCACTGGACACGTCATTTCACACTGATAAAAGCACTTACGCACTGACCGCATCGCGTGCGTCCCTATTCTTGTAAAAATTGCCGATAAAGGTCATAGAGGCTATCCATGTCACTTAATGAAATTTTTTCATTTGGCTCGAGCACTATCGACCACTTCAGTCGTTGGAAACGTGATCCTGCTGCCTCCAGGATGTGCTTCCTGTGTGAGCAGCATCACCGTAATGGCTGCGTTGCCTTGACGTAAGTTGAGGGTACGTAGGCGTTTCCAAGCTCTTCGCATTTCAGGCGAAATTTGTTTCTACTTTATTCATAGGTGGCAAATTAGGACATGAGGAAACTTTACTCTAAATGTTCTATCGATAGTCGGTAAATATTATTAACTCTGAGATATATGAGATTATAGAAATATGATATTTTGAGGTTCAGGCAACATACCCAGCGCATTAGCTTTCGTAAATTGCCAGAATCCCTCAAGAAACATCACTAGCTCGCAGAAACATTCATTAATTGACACCAAACGTGAGTATAAGAGAACCCTAAAGTAACGAGAATTCCTATACTGGGAGCAGAGGGGCAGTATTGACTACTTTCTCCCTTTCAGTACCCCAGGTATACATTATTTTGTGTCAGTTGGCTAACTACCAACCTTCATGGAGTACAAATGGGTGAAAGCCCTTGATTTCACGTGATAGGTGATTTTTAGGATTCCGTACCTCAATCGGTGAAAACAAAACCCTTATAGGATCACTTTGTTGTCTGTCTGTCTGTCCGATTGCTGAAAAATCTTTTTCTCAGGAACGAGTATACGTATGTCACGTACTAAAGTCTAAGGACCGTCGAGGATGTAATAAATTTAAGCTTCATGTCAATGCAGTCAATAGATACGGCCATTTATGTGACGTATAGGGAAACTCGCAAACTCACTCAACAAATCCTGCAGTTACTTCCCGTTGATATAGAATCATCAAATTTGGCAAACATTAAACTTTTACAGTAAAGGTACACGAAAAATCCTACAATTCTTAATTTTTAATTATACCACACGAAAGCAAATTTTGCCATTTTTTATCCGATTGTTTGTGTGTCTGTCTGTGAAGACCCATTTATCTCAGGAATGGGTTGACGTACCCAGTTGAACATTATGTCACATAATAACGCTTATGATCTCTTAACGCTGTAAAAGGAATTAAGCTTTTAAGCTCAAATGGTTCAAATGGCTCTGAGCACTATGGGACTTAACATCTGAGGTCATCAGTCCCCTAGAAATTAGAACCTAAGAACATCACACACATCCATGCCCGAGGCAAGATTCGAACCTGCGACCGTAGCGGTCGCGCGGTTCCAGACTGAAGCTCCTAGAACCGCTTGGCCACAGCGGTCGGCTAAGCTTCTAAGCCAAAGCAATAAAAAAAATAGGGCCATTTACGTCACATCAACATTTATGTCACGTCAACATGGACTGTCGAAACAGAGATCCTGCGAAGCTCATCTCGCTCCGTTCCTCCATGAGGCCCATAGCGGCGTTGACAATGGCGCTCAGGTTGATACCGTGTTCCTTGACTTCAGGAAGGCATTTGACATCGTTCCGCACTGCTGTTTAGTGAAAAAAGGTACGAGCTTATCAAATGTCGGAGCTGATTTGTGACTGTATTCAAGACTTCCTTACAGACGTAACTCAACACGTCGCTCTTAACGCAACGAAATGACAGATCTAAAGGTAATTTCTGGTGTACCCAAAGGACCATTACTGTTTACAATAGATGTAAATGATCTAGTAGAAAGCGTCGAATGCTCTCTAAGGCTGTTCGCTGATGGTGCGGTTGTCTATAACAAAGTAGCGAAGCCAAAAGATAGTAACGATTTGCAGAACGACCCCCAGAGAACTATCGAATGCTGCTGGCTGTGGCAGTTGACGCTGAACTTATATAAATGTAACACATTGCGCGTACATAGGAAAGGAAATCCACTACTGTATTAGCTACACTATTAATGGCAAACAGCTGGAAACTGTGTCAGCTGTAAAATACGACGGTTATCCAGAAAGTAAGTTCCGATCGGTGGCTAAATGGAAACCACAGCGAAAATTAGAAACATTTTATTTGCAGGAGTTATCTCCACTTTCCGGATACTTCTCTACATAGTCGCCACTCCGACTTAGACACCTGTCGAAGAGTTATGGCAAATTTACAACACCATCGCCATAGAAGGCAGCCGCCTGTGCTTTCCGATAATTCTCTACGCTGGTCTATAGCGCGTAGCCTGCGCCCAAGTGTTGTCTTCGTATTCAGCGTTTCATATGAACAGAGATGATACTTATGACGGGCCAATTAATGCTGTGTTGTGGGCGATCGAACACTTCCCATCGAAGAGGCTCCAGGGGCGTCTTCACTGCCCCTGCTGAGAGCGGCTGAGAATTGCCATGAAGAAGGAAGTGCGTGGCAGTTGTGTTAGGTGGGCTGCATTCATTAAGGCGAAGCCTCTCAGTGGGTCCTCGTACTAGGCGGAAGACATCGTAGTTCTAGGCACCTTTACTCGCTCACAGTGCGCTCTCAACAGAAAAGAGCGTCTTGATACGATCGAGACACTATCCAACACGTCTGTGCAAAGCTTCATCGGGTTTTCACTGTGGTGTCCATTTCGCGACCGATCGTAACTTACTTTCTGGACAACCTCGTATCTTGTAGTAACTATCCGGATGGACATTAATTGGAATGACCATATAATACAAGCAGTAGGAAAAGCAGATGACAGACTCAGATTCATAGGAAGAATCTTAAGGAAATGTAATCCACGAAGTAAAAGGCTTATAAGGCACTTGTTCGACCCATTCTTGAGTACTGTTTATCTATCTGGGATCCCAACGAGATAGGACTGATAGAAGAGACAGAGAAGATCCAACGAAGAGCGGCACGTTTCATCATGGGATCGTTTAGCCGGCACGGATCGTTACGGAGATGCTCAACAAACTCCATTGGCAGACGTTGTAGGAGAGGCGTTGTACATAACAGAGAGATTTGCTATTGAAATTTCGAGAGCTCACTTTCCGGGAAGAGTCGGACAACATAATACTTCCCCCTACATACGTCTCGCGTAATGACCACTTGGAGAAAATTGGAGAAATTTGAGCCAATACAGAGGCTTACCGACAATCATTCTTCCCTCGCGCTATTCGCGAATGGTAAGGGGTTGGAGGGCTCAGTTAGTAGTACAAAAAGGACCCTCCGCCACACACCATTAGGTGGCTTGCGGAGTGTTATGTAGATGATGTAGATATTTTGATACTCGTAAATTCACTGATCATAACCTATTGGGTACTTCCCGTTGACCTAGAATCACTAAATTTGACAAGAAGAGAGGTTTTAGAGGACAAATCCGAAAATTGTTAATTTTTAGTTACGTACACGA
This sequence comes from Schistocerca piceifrons, assembly GCF_021461385.2. NCBI lineage: Eukaryota > Metazoa > Arthropoda > Insecta > Orthoptera > Acrididae > Schistocerca > Schistocerca piceifrons. The sequence goes on along the minus strand of NC_060138.1, from coordinate 448,266,948 downwards.
TAAAAATATTTTTTGTCGTTCTCGAAAGTCTTGGAATTACCGGCAGTATCGATATACATAACAGCCAAAAATGGTCGAAATTTTCGACACCCAGCATGCATTAACTATTTATATACATAACTAAATTTGTACGAAACCCTCAGTGCGCGAATCCTACTCGCACTTATCCGAATTTTGATCAGTGTTCCAATAGGACAATACCGGTTATTTTTTCTCTGTTCCTCGGCTCAAAAAACTTTCCTTTTTCTGAGGGGGAGGGGAGGGGTGGAGGAAAATTCATATGTTGCGCAGGCTCATTCTGAAATCGTTATCAAACTGTTTTTGGTCGAAAACTGCCTGACATTCAGCGCTGTGTGAGTGAGGAGTGTCGTAGTGGACGACGCAAGTCTTTCTTCGCCATAATGGAGGTCATTTTTACCGCTCTGTCTCACATAACCATTATACCATTTTAAACAGAAATTGAAAGTTAGCTGTTAAAACGCCACTTTGAATGTTCACTTTTGCTGTGTCCATATTTTTATTACTTCGCAAAATAACTATCGTATTATAAATGAAGAGATGATTCTGTACCAGTATCGACTGCAGACGTTGGCTATTTGAAGTTTTCTGTCTGTGAGGTCTTGCGCAAGCATGGTGTACGCTTCCAGGAGTGGTAGCCAACGACCGCGTCGCCAGCATGTGGGCACACTCTAACGTAGCTTTTCCACATTTCTTGTTCCTGTTCTCAGTGGCATGCGGATGCCAGACTCATGTTTGGTACGGTTGTCGCTGGAGTCCTGTTTGGGTGAGATAGTTCTGTTTATTCGAGTTACGGTCTGTGCGGCTTCCCCCTCGGGCATGGGTGTGTGTGTTGTCCTTAGCCTAAGTTAGTTTAAGTTCGATTAATTAGTGTGTAAGCTCAAGGACCGATGACCTCAACAGTTGCGTCCCATAAGATCTTACCACCAAAATATTCGAGTTGTTATAAGGCATTGCTCTTAGGCAGAGTTATTTCGTTAATCATTCTTGAGGCTGTTGAATTCCAGAGTTAAAATTTCATTAACTCACGTTGCTAAATTTGCGATGAGTGGCGGGAGTGAACGTGTTCTCCACGAGCTGCTGAGAACTGTTTGCGTCGTTGTGAAGTCAATAAATACGAAACTAGGTACAGAATACGACTTTCGTCATATAATTCGAAAAGTTTTACAGTCACTTTAATCACTCTCCCTTTCAATATAGAGTATTACATACTCTGTGTCGTGTATGAAGACATCGCTCGACCAGGAATCTCACTGACTGCAGTAAAACTGTGTTCAGCCATGAGTCCCGCCTCGTAGTGAACCGCGGAGATCAGTGAAGCAGTGTCTCGAGACGCTTCAGACAGCAATGGGGTACCAACCTGTCCGTCGCCCGACGTACTGCCCGACAGGCAGGATTGATAGCCTTGGGTGTCATTTCTTTTCATAGCAGGATCCTTTTGCTTGTCATCCGCGGCACACTTATGGCACAGCAGTAGTCGACGACATTCGACGCCCCGTTTTGTTGCCCTTTATGGCGAGCCATCCTGGACTTCCATTTTCCAAGATGATGTTCTCCGTGCTTGCTAAAGCAAGCCAACAAGGGCGCCGGATCTCTTCCCAGTTCACGGCGTTTGGTGCATTATGGGCAGGGCCCACCAACCAGCTCGGAATTTTAATGATCTAACGTGCCAGTTGAAGAAGTGGGCACAATATCCCTCGCGAAGACATCCAGCAAATTGATCAGTCAGTGCCAAGCCTAATAGCTGTTTGCATAAGGGCCAGAGGCGGACCTACGCGTTATTGACTTGCCCAATTTTTATTTCATTTTATTTTTGTTTTTGTTTTGTTTGTCTGTACATGTACACCGCATCTGCCTGTTCCCGTCCCTCTCGGATGATTCCTTCGTAATGCGTCGTTTTTTACTTTTTATTCTTTATTCATTTATTTATTTTTTGTCTTACATTCTATTTCGGTTCCCTTACTGTGTGTTTGACTGCCGTTAATATTACTGATACTCTGCCATCATCATTCGTTAGCACATTGCAATATACAATTTTTTGGCTGAACTGGCTATTTAATTCTGTGATTCTTTCATAATACTTCCACGACCAAGTTAGCATCCACTATTACGAATATTACGTATTCCGTTCTGTGCATGTACTTTACAGCTAAGAAGGTAAGTGTGACGCTCTTTGAACTTGAAGATATGCTGTGTTTGACTCTACAGAAGAGAATATGTTCGATGTCGTAGAATCGACTGTTATAATTACAAATCGGAGTTTACAATCCATCGCACTGTGACCGACTATAAGTCGACCTGGTGCAACACGTTCACTATATGAGTTTCTATGTTCGCCTATGTTCAGTTTCATACTCTTTTGCCGAGGCGCCATTTACGTGTGTGCTGTCCAAGTAACTTTAAGTTTGAGCTGCAGTCAGATTGTATTCACTCATTAACTTCATCTATGATAGGGCATGGCTTCTTCAAAAGCTTCAAACTGATCCGGCCGCTTACAAAGTGACTCTTAACTCTGACATATCGCAAAAGAATCACGGCCACAACAATATTCAGCTTTCTGCCATCATAGCTATACAGCTGTTTTTCTGTTTCTGGATTGCTACTTGGTTTCTGGGCCTTTCACAGAACAGTACGTCTCGTTACCAGTAAAGATAAAAAGATAATGTGTGCAAATGGAAAATCTCCGAACACGAGAAGCAGCGTATATGAAACACCCCAAACTGAGGGTTCCCCATTGGCGTTGGTCACCGCTTTAAACAGTGTATAGCAGAGGCAGTTATCTGGACTCTCGACAGCCGTTCCTCCAGTAACAGGAAAAGGTCTCTCGTCATTTTTGGCACCCTTCTCATTTTCACTGCCACCGTGGTGATACTAATATTTGATCTTCTCTTGGTGACTGTGTCTCTTATTAACGTAAATGGCTCTTACCTTTTCTCGGGACTTGTTTCGTTTCGTTAGACAGACATACGAAATCTCAGCTGTTGCACTGAAAATCTGAATCTAGTAAAACCGGACTGAAAACTGAATATTGCCTTGAAATAATGAAGAAAAATGCGGAGGATGTACTTAAATTACACTGTTACATACTCCTACGCAATTATTCTTTTAAATCTCATACAGAATTTCCTAATTTTTTACCACGCCGTCGGCTTTTCTTGCAGTGCCACAGAGAGAGTGATTCAGTTCCATATATCTGCTTCACAAGTCTCCTTATCATCTTTTGCTAACATCTACATCTACATGACTACTCAGCAATTCACGCTTGTGTGTTTGACAAGGGGTTTATAGAACTACTTTCGGACTATTTCTTGATCGTTCCATCTTCGAACAGTACGTTGGTAAAATGAACACCTAAATATTTCTGTGCGAGGTCCGCTTTCTCTTTTTTAATATGAAAGCGTTGGTGTCTGCTTTTTCGGACATGTCCAAAAGAACAGACACCACGCCTATTGCGCAGCTCTTATACATTATATGTAAATTGAAGGTGGAGAGGGGAAAAAATAAAAGGAAGGGGATAGAATCACTGCTGTGAGCTGCATCGGGACATTATGCTGAAAGAGCGGCGACGTGTAAAAATGTGTACCGGACCGGGATTCAAACCTGGGATCTCCTGCTTACGTTTCTTTGTCCCTGGACAGGAGAAGGAAACTAGAAAAAAAAGATCTCCTTGCCACAGCCACTTGTGTCCTACGGAAGGAAAAAAAAACTGCAAATCTTCAGGTGTTGGCGCGTGTCTATGCCTATGCCGAAACAACTAGCCTATTAGTAAAAGGGGGTAGGATAGGAAGAAAGTAGGAGTAGAGAACACACAGACGAGCGATGAAAATGAAAGTAATTTTGTAGAAGTTTTTTATTTTGTTATTTTTTATTTTTATTTCTATTTTTATTTTATTTTATTTATTTTTGTCTTTTTTTTAAATTTATTTTTCACCAGAATTTCAGGATTGGTCGTGCATTCGGGTGGTGGAACATCCTAAAGTTTCTTCCAGAAGTTTTTAAAGGGGACTCTGTCGTTCGGTCAGAGCATCATGTCTACAAAACAAGCGTCAACATCTCATCGCTTGGACGTTCCGGCTGGAAAGCCGATCATGAAAGGAGCTCCATGGAAAACTAGAAAAGAACTGCTTGTATCTGGGATAGCGAACAAGGACACAGTATCGATCATAAAGGTATGTCCAATAACTGCGTCCGACTTCTCGTCGGGGCCTAAAAGGTGGCGGACCATATGACCGCATATCCAATTCACAAAATTAGATTTCGGTGCAGGGTAATGAATCACATCCGGGAATAAAAGTGTCTGGAAAGTGATCTGAGCAGGTGTCTGTCGAGTAAGGAAAGCCAAGATACGCTGCGCGAGCATCCAGACGTCAGACAACGGACCACATGAGAATCAGCGGGCGTCTGTGTCGTCCACACTGCAGTCAACACATAGGGGTGTGTCAGTGTGGACCATGCGGTGTAAACGAAAGTGGTTGACTTGTTTGCCATTGACGGTGATTTAACAGGCTGATTGGACGCCTATGCCGAGAAAGCCTGCATGCACCGCTTTCCACACGCGACGCCTTATGATCTGGGAAACTTGTGTTCGATAGGATTGGAGGAATGATACATATGTAATGTGTCATGTACAGTCCTTGTGAGGAGTGTTCGAGGAAATTGTAAGTAGAGGCGGATGTAACTTAATTCCAGAAAGAGATGCTGAAAGTGTTAAAAGTGGGGGGGAGGGGGGGCAAATTTTCTGAGAACATGGCTGTGGGAGCTTCTTTAACACATACTTACACCTCCGCCGCGCGCAACACAGATGTGTCAGTTGAGGAAACGTCTCTTCACGAGCCGGCACTCCCCCTCGGGAACGATGGTGGGGCCGAGACTTCACCGGCATCATCTCCTCTATCCACTTCGACGGACATCGAACCCATTTCGGTGCCTACCTCTGCTTTATTTCAGATGGCCACGACTTCAGACAACGAACATCCACATTCTGACATGTAACAGCACCTCCGAAAGAAGCAGTCGCCCCAAAAACGGAAGAAGTGAAGTCGATCGCCCTCCGACGAGACACTTCTTAATGTGACATCACAGGCAGTGGGCCGGATACCAGACAGTGATCTCCCTTTGAGCTCCCCGACGTCGGGGGTGGCCGCTCCTGATATCCCATCCGAAGATCGTCCTTTACACTACCTCCAACCTACCTCTAGAGGGAAGTTCCCTGAATCTGATAAGGCTGTGTCACAACCTGTAGCCCTCAATGGGCGCGACAGTTGCCTTCCAATCGTTCCGATCTCCTGGGCTGACGATATCAATGAGAGATCAGATGAGGTTGCTGGCCCATCCATCATGGAATGCCCCACGTTGTCGACTGCGTCACTGGTCGAATCTGTAGCAAACGGCGACGTATACAATCGGACCTAACATGGCCCTCTTGTCCACATCCTGCACACGTCCGTTGTTGGCCATCATACATGACAATGGCCCGCATATCACTTTTTAGCAAATAGAATGATACGAGTTTGGGCAGTTCGATCATGATATGTCGGACACCATTCAACGCGTGTTGTGTTGTGAACATCTGCCATTTTTCCGCAGTGTGGTTCACAGTATTGCCGTAGGGTCAGAAGGCTTCGACGACCACGTCTTGCGGCACTTCGAAAGGGAACTCAAACACCCGAATTGTTGGAAGGCTGAAACCAGCATGGTCCACCGAAACTTACGCAATATGTCCGTCAGAATGCTTAAACTTTAGTCTGTGTGCATGACGTCGAACTACGTCAGCCCATGATTTCTCCATCGTTATTTTAAGGTAGACGATACTGCTGGTGATAGAAAAGTGAATACTTGTCACTTCTTATGGGTCCAAGAGTAGCTCTTCGCGAATGAATGGTTCGATTTCATAAGCGCGTGGTCGTAGATGTTCGGCTTGTGACGTCTCTCGGCGGAAGTAAATAACTTCGTTAGCGGAGCAGTACCCGCCTTGCGGAACCGGTTCGCACGCGATCACGGCCGAAAGCCGACTGCGCTTATTAGGCACGTGCGTTTAACACCGCGCCATCCGAGACACAGCGCCACGCAACTGTACCGGCTATCTCGCCCCCCCCCCCCTCCTCTTGGTGGGGACGTATTTGCACATCCGCACTGAACAAGGTGGATTCTTTGCCCAGCTAGGCCAATAAAATTATATGATTTTTTTTTTTATTCGATGATCACTTCTTCCAGGAGTGGGAGTTAAGTGACGCAGCCAGAAGGTCGAGAGAATTTTGTTGAGAAATCTAGCGACTGAAACTTCGTGAAAAGATCTCACCGCAACAAAAAACTCCTTTATTTTATTGATTGTCACCACAACTCGCATATCTTATTTGTGACACATTCTCGCCTATTCGCGATAACATAAAACGAGCTGCTCCTCTTTGGACTTTTTCAATATCCTCCGTCAGCCTCATCTTTTGAGGGCCTTATACTGCACAGTTGTACTCCAGAAGAGCACAGACAAGCATGATGTCGGCACACTTTGAAGTAGATTTGTTGCATCCTCTGTGTTCTGCCAGTAAAACGCAGGATTTCCTTTCGCCTTCACCCTAAGTGTTCAGCTGAATCGACAACTTTTAAATTCGTGTAATTTATCGTGTAAGGTTTTTTTTTTTTTTTAATACTCATGTGGAGAACCACACGCTTTGAGTTTCATGGGCAGTTTGTGGGCGAGTATTATCCTGTTGGAACAACACATCACCTTCCTGTTGCAAGAAGGGCATAATAACGGGTCTGCCAACATTTGGATATACCAAGCGCCCATAGGGTCCGCTCCAAAAACACCAAAGGTGAACGAGAGTTGTAGGTTATCGCACCCAAGACTGTGAGGCATGGAGTGGGGCGAATGTGTCTTGGACGAATTCATTCTTCGAGACAGCACTCACCAGGTCTATGTTGTACATGCAAGCGACCATCACTTGCATGGAGGCAGAATCTGCTATCATTGGTGAGGTACACAGCTCACCATTCATTCTTCCAAGTGATCCTGATTTGAACCGTGCACATCGATACCGTGGCGTGAGTGGAGACGGGTTACAAGTGTGCGTGCCCGTAGTCTTACTGCCAATAACCAGTTCGCAACAGTTCGTGTTGTCATGTCCAGGCTCACAATCCCTCTTATCCGTACTGTGGTAGCTATACGATCTGCCACTTCTGACCTTACAATACGACGACCCTGGCGGAAATCTGTGTTGTGTGGACTTCCAGGACCTCTTCTACAGATGTGAGAATGTTCACGTGACCACTGGACAACTGACGCAGCACGTACAACTTGTGTGGGAATTCTCCGAAAGGACCATCCCGCCACTCGGAACGCCATAATTCGACCTCTTTCAAACTAGCTCAATTAGCTGTAGGAAGCAGAGTGTGTCTCCGTGGCATTGTTGCCTGCTTGCTTCACTCGTTTACACTGGATTGAGACTTGTGATGTGAGCCTTCTCTGTTAAAGGGTAAACACAAATGGAGCTCTGGTAACTATTCCACTGCGCTATCTGTTGGCGGACGATGCTGAAACCGTTATCAGTACATCTAATATCCCCCATGTGGCTTACGCTGTCGTCTGGTCAAAATCGACGTTGTCTTTCCAGATGTAATAATTTTTTTCCAGAATTTTGTAACATGCTATACTCTGCTCTCTGGTGGGTGAACGGTACACAGCACACAATCCCAAGCATGAAAGAAGGACTGGAGGTAGCTGTGATGCAGTCAGACCGTACACAATGTAGGCGAATGGTTGCGAGTTTCATGGAGAATAAGTGTGTGGAGGGCTTTTGGTAAATTGGAGACAGGCTACAATCAAAGGGGACCATCCGTTGCTCATAGACTGTGCAACAATTTATAGCCACGAATTTGGTAACCAGATATGGCATCCTGGCCCTACTGCGATATGGAGCACGCAAATTTTCTCGCACGGTCAACATCGCTGTCAGTGCTAGACTTTGAGATGATAGTGTAAGTGTCGCTTCCTTTGAGTATCGTGGGCGTTACTTCCGGCCGTGATCTTCAAACAAAGGGACCGGGTCTGCAGCTTCCATTTTTGTTTTTAATTTCATTTGACCTTCGGCATCTGACCACCAATTAGCTGCCCGAAAGGTAAATAAGTGACATACAGAACAAAACAAAAATTGACAAAATATATACACAAATATAACAAGGCCTTTTTAAGCCTAATCTTGCTTGACATGTACATAAAACATTACTCAGTAAGGCTGCTTAATTTAAAGAAAAAGCTAGAGGAATAATATGACAACGCCAACGATTTACAAACTGTTGTAACACAAATATAAATTTGCCATGCTGAGTACAATTTTACAGGGAGTTTGACAAAGATAGTTGTTCTGGCACCAGAGATTTAGGAAATGAAACGAAAGGAAAAGGAACTATAACGATAAGAATATTGGTTGCAAAAGTAGAAATAACTGTACATATAAAATTCCTAATAACATGAAACGACTGTTAAAATAGCTTCCAGTGCTGGATTATTACTACAACGATATCTCGGCAACCTTCAGAAATTTACATAGCTTTTTAGTAAACGAAACCAGAGTGGTGAACCTCTCGGGAAAGTGTTCCCCTTCCATTCTTTACATGCAAAAGAAGAGGTGAATGATGTCATCTTCTGTAGTGTTAGCGTGTAACACTATGAGGGAATACCAGTATTAGCAAATCCACCCTAAAATGCTACCCCTTTGTCAGGATTTTATATGACTGTGATGGTATGACTAATTTAAAGGTGGTCGGACCTTATTTAATATCGTGCCTAATCTAAGTATTGAATGAATGAGGAGTCATTGTCGCTGGAACCGAACCAACGGTCTGTAACGAAAAGTGTAAGCACGTAATTTTGAAAAATAACTACTCTTCCCAGCCCAGCAAGGACAGAAGTAATTTTATATAAACTACATCACGCTAACGTACACTAATATTTACAGTAAGGTATGATACGAGGGCTATCCACAAAGTACATTACGTTTTGGAATTAAAAATAAATAAAGTATTGGAATTTTTTTATTATATACAGATGAAAGCCACACTTCAATACTACTTTTCTACATAGTTGCCATTGAAATTAAGGCACTTATCGTAGCGATGAACGAGCTGGGAAATTCCTTCGTCGTAAAATTCGGCCGCCTGCGCCTTCAACCACGTGTTTACCTCTTCTCGAAGCTGTGCGTCGTCATCAAAACGCTGCATAGCCAACCACTTCTTCATTGCTGGGAATAAGTGGAAGTCGCTCGGTGCCAGGTCGGGACTGTACGGCGGGTGAGAAAACAACTCCAACTTAAAAGATTCGAGAACTTCACGAGTGGCATTTGCCGTGTGGGCCCGGGCGTTGTCGTGAATCGGCAAGATCTTTGAGCCCAACTTTCCCCTGCGCTTGTTTTATATTGCTCTTCTGAGGTTGTGCAGAGTTTGGCAATACCTTTGAGAGTTTATTGTAGTGCCTCTTTCCAGGAAATCCACAAAAATCGTATTTCTACCGGGTTACTGATTAACCACGTGGTTGAAGGCGCAGGCGGCCGAATTTTACGACGAAGGAAATTCCAAGCTCGTCCATCGCTACGATAAGTGCCTTAATTTAAATGGCAACTATGTAGAAAAGTAGTATTTAAGTGTGGCTTTCATCTGTATATAATAAAAAGAAAATTTCCAATACTTTATTTATTTTTAATTCCAAAACTTAATGTACTTTGTGGATAGCCCTCGTAATATTATCTGCAGTATTCCGTTAAACTAGAGAAAGCACCCTGAATATTTACTCAAGCTACTCAGTACTTTGGTTTGGTTACAGAGCTATTACTTCACATACAATGCACAAGTTATATTCAGGTTCACGTTTTAATCTTTTGCATTTCACAGTTAAATGAATGTACGTGGGAGTCCTGAATGTTATTAAGTAGATTTGATACGTCATTCAAGCGTTTATTTAAACATAAAACTCCAATATAAACTCCCAATAAACTTTTACTAATTATTTAGAGATACACTGACAACAGCTTGGGCGGGTAAAGTGTTTTCTCTAGTAACTTTCTTTCTAACCTAACTTTTTTCTAACCTAGACATTCAAGGATAAACGCTAGTGGCACATACACATTAACATTAATATACAAGCTGTACTGATTGTAAAGCTGTTGTATCATTTGTGTATGCCTTTAATCTGTTGTGGTTAGTAGCCTGTCTTGTAATCACTATTTTTATTCACAATTTTTACTTCATTTCAAGTAACTTAAAGATCACTCCTTTTTATAGAACTATAGGTAATTTTCTTCTACTATTAAGTGAGCTGAGACTCTTAAACTAACAGATGGAACGCTTTGGACGAAGGCCTATTTCATATCAATAAAATGGCTCCTGTTACTTTAACATTTTCTTTTAAATTATTTTAATTATTTGTTTAGCTCTTTCAACTTTCAATCAATATTCGGACTATTCACGGAAGCAAAGGAAGGAGGAGCATAATGCACTGGTGGACTTAAACAGCTGTATTGCAGGAACTTCAGCAAACACTAGTTTTTGTGTGAAAGTACAAAACTAGAGCATTGCTTTGTCTGAGAGTATATATGGTGATGATATTCAGTGTCGATGATGTAATGCACTATGGCGCAGTCACGGCTCTCGATATAAAGTGCTCTATAATTTGTTCTGGGTGTCGTTATTATAAATAAAATGCCATGTTGCTGTTGTTGATGGATATTTCCATACGAGGTACTGTTATAAAAACTTTAGCCTCATTGGAAACTTGAGATGCTGACGGTGCAAAGGCTAGTCACAGACTACTGTCGCAAGAATCACTTGTGGCGCTGACTTTTATGCATCTCCACTTTTTCAGTTCGCACGTTAACGTTTCTGTTATCGAGATGCTTCCTTTCGTACTTTCCTATTACTTATTACTGTTATTATAGTCCCTATGTATGAACCAGCTACAGTAATTGACATATATTATACAAAAGGACATTTTAAAATGACATTTATAGAAAATAACAATATTTCAGATGTTTACAACATTGAGAAAAATTTTCGTATTCATCTTTTAGGCCAGTCAAGTTAGTGTCGTGTGACTAGGGCCTCCCGTCGGGGGGGGGGGGGGGGGGGGGTAGACCGTTCGCCGGGTGCAAGTCTTTCGATTTGACGCCACTTCGGCGACTTGCGCGTCGATGGGGATGGAATGATGATTACGAAAACACAACACCCAGTCCCTGAGCGGAGAAAATCTCCTACCCAATCGGGAATCGAACCAGGACCCTTAGGACTGACATTCCGTCGCGCTGACCAAAAAAGGGTTCAAATGGCTCTGAGCACTATGGGACTTAACATCTGAGGTCATCAGTCCCCTAGAACTAAGAACTACTTAAACCTAACTAACCTAAGGACATCACACACATCCATTCCCGTGGCAGGATTCGAACCCGCGACTGTAGAAGTCGTGCGGACTGATGCGCCTATAACCCGATCGGCTACCGCGGCCGGCTGGCGCTGACCACTTTTTTTTTTTTTAATCTTATTTAGCACGTAACTGATCATTGTATGAGTTCGGGGCGGACGTCGTATGACGCTTGTTGAAGTTCATCATTGATATATTAACTCAGTTTTTTTATTACAGAGGGCAGCTAACCCTCTGGCCGAACACGCTGAGCTACCGTGCCGGCACCACTTAGTTATCGAGAACGGACATAAGTTGGGCCACAGAATGGAGATGTTTCAGTTCCAGTGCAGTGCAGGTGCAGCGGAAAACTTCTGTAGCGAATAGTAGGTAGCGAACATCGTGAAATCTAGATCTCAGTGGAAAAACGGGGTGAATACAGGCGTAATGTCTTCCCCTGATTGTCTGAATTACGTTACAGCTTACATTCAGTGCTAAGTTTACCGTCAATGTCACCCATGCCATCTCCCCACACCAGTTTATTGGATGCTTGCTACAATATTTCTTCTTGGACCGCTCTGCGGCTGTTTGCTTGTGACTATGGTATTGGAATTCCTTATGCAAACTGGAATTATTTTAGCCTTCGACGATTACACTGAGGTGACAAAAATCATGGCATAGGATACCTCTTAATACAGTGTAGGACCTCATTTTGCGCGCCTTAGTGAAGCACCTCGACATAGCATGGATTATATAAGCATTGGATGTTCTCTGCAAAAATATTGTGCCCTGCTGCCTCTATAGCTGTCCGTAATTGCGGAAATGTTGCCTGTGGTGACCTCTCGATTATGTCCCACGGAAGTTCCATGGGATTCATGTCGGGTTCTCTGGTTGGCCAAACCATCTGCCTGAGCTGCTCAGAATGTTCTTCAGTCAAATCGCGAACTGTGATCCATTGACATGGCGCATTGTAATCCATAAAAATGTGACTGTTTGGGAACGTGACGATAAAGAATCGCTGCATATAGTCTCCAAGTAGCCGAAAACCCGGAGGACCTAGTTCATACCCTGTAAACACAGCCCACACGATAATAGAGCCTCCAACAGCTTGCATAGTGCCTTGTTGACAAGTGGGGTCCAGGGTGTCGTGGGGTCTGCGCCACACTTGAACCCTACCATCAGCTCTTACCAACTGAAATCGGAACTCAACTGACCGGACCACGGTTTTCCAATCGTCTAGGGTCCAACCGATATGGTCGCGAGTCCAGAAGTGCTGCAGGCGATGTCGTGCTGTTAGCGAAGGTACTCGCGTCGGTCGTCTGCTGCCACAGCTTATTAACCCCGTATTTCGCCGCATTGAGCTAACGGATATGTTCGTCATACGTTCCACGCTGATTTCTGCTGTTATTTCTTGTAGTGTTGATTGTCTGTTAGCAGTGATACCTCTAAGCAAATGCTGCTGTTTACGGTTGTCAAGCGAAGGCCGTCGGCTACTCCGTTCGCTATGATGAGAGGTAATGTGGCATCCTCGGCACACTCTTGACGCTATATATCTCGAAATATTGAATTCCCTAACGAATTCCGAAATGGCATGTCCCATGCGCCTAGCACCACTACCATTCCGCACTCAAAAACTGTAAATTTCCTTCGTGCGGCCATAATCACATAGGAAATCTTTTCATATGAATAAACTACGTGCAAGTGACAGCTCCTCCAATGCGCTGCCTTTTTATACCATGTGTACGCGATACTACCACCATATGTATATGTGCATATCACTTTTCATTGACTGTCACCTTAGTACACAACAATGAGCTGAGCGGATTATTGCATTTGTCCCAAGCCGCTCCTCTGGAGCTGCTAGGGTACAGTTTCATACACAGGCATTACCGCAAACGGCTCAATTAAGGATGCTAAGGACAACATGTCGGTCACCAAAATTTTCAGTTCTGGAGAGGGTGGGGGGAACAAGACCACTGCACCATCTCAAATGCAGTCTGCCAATGCTCTAGCCGCTGGAGGAGACGCATCAATGAGGGCTTAACTCGAAGTGATGGTACTGCGAGGCGATACCTTATTAGATGAAGGAGCATGTCGAATGATCACCTCAACGCATACAGCCCCTGCGTATCAACAGCGAACCATTCTCTTCAAGCTAACAGAACGGTAGTAGACACATGTTTATTTAACAATGAGCCGAAATCATTTACGTAGTCACATGTCAATGAAAGAAAGCTTTCGAGGAGGACAACGCCATTATATCAGGAAGTACACTGTGGTTACTCAGGCTTCCGTGCTTTTCTTCGTGGGTGTTTAGCCGGAGCAGTTCGTTAACAGTCCGCAACAATGGGCTAATTTCCTACATGGATATTTTCGACATCAAAGCATTTGATGCAAGTTGTGACTAGCTCGATCTTCCGACCAGAATGCAATAGTGTACCTTGACATGTTTTCTGGAGGTGTGTACACAGATACAGTCTCCATCTCAAGCCCTTGTTCCGAAGAGTGCTGATTGGTGACAAGAACCAAATTTAATTCTGAGTGAGCTCATACGTACCGTCATTTAAAGCATGACACAACGCTTTATCTATTATGTTGTGATGTGGAAAGTTATGCAAACTCTGTTTTGATTTTACCTTGTGCTATGTAAACTTAGTACTTTTAAAACAACTTCTACTTGGAAGAGAAGTTCTTTGTTTACACTGTGTATTAGGATTTGTTCACGTAATGTCGTGTGTCTTATACTGTGGTCTCACTCTACACATAATGTGTTTGGGTGTTCTTATTAGTATGATGGTTAGATATTTAGATAATATTTATGGAAAGGGCAAAGAAATGGTTCACAGTTTAACATGGCGGCTACCCTACCGAAATTCATTGAGTACCAGCATGGAATTCTAAATGCTTTGAAAAGTCACAGTCCAGCCTCTACACTGACGTACAGTTTAGTGTACCTATGATTCGACCATGTCGCCTAGTAAATATCTAGTGGACGTGGCTGTTCTTAAGATCAGCTAAAGGCAGATAAGAGAACGTGTCCAACAGATGATCACATGTCAGGCGCGTGAGTAACACCTGGACTTTGTTCACACTGCTTGAGGCTGGGATGGGTAGTTACAGGAGATGTTTTCGACTTATCTCTAAAATTTTTGACAAAACACCGCATGGCGAAGTAGTGGCCTTGCGTCGAACAGCTGGTCACTGCTGCGTACCTTTACTCGACACATTAGCGAACCAAAGCATATTAACAGCTCTTGTAGTCAAAGCCACACACCCAGACTGATAAAAAGAATAAAACACTTTTTGAAATGAAATACTAAAGTCACAGCAAGTGATAAATGCAGATCTGCAAGAAAATGAAATAACGTCCTGAGCATATTTTTGTTCATACCTGGACACCGCTGCAATGACCGAAAGGAATTCTTGCTGATGTGACGAACTACTACCTGAAGGTTTTGCGAAATGTGCTGCTCTACTTTTACGATCAGCAAAAGGAAACACAGCGTATTTGGATTGCCATTAAAATGTTAGAGCAAGCTACTCTTAAATCTACAAAATTTTTGTCCTCATACGCAAACTCACTCTCACACACACACACGCACACACACATGTTCGTGCAATTAATTTTTTTCCATAAAGTTACATTCCTTACTTTTAACTAAATGATTTATATTAAAAAAATCAGCATTAGAGACTAGCCACCACCTGTAACCAATTATTTATATCTTTTTCGATAGAAATGATACCTTTCACCTTACTAGTAAGATACACACCGTACACTACGGGGCTATAAAACACTATCAGTTCCTACATTCTTCTGCTGCAGTCATATATTTTTATAGTGTTGACTATACTTTTTTCGCACCACTGTTATTGAGAATGTTTGGAGTTGTATTACGAAGTGAGCGCAACTCATAATGAGGTATATCCGAACGAATAGATCTGTAGCACTTTTCTCTGCAAGCAGTTGGATTTTTCCAGTCGAGTGACTTTATTACCTTTAACTCCTTTGCTAGTTGGAGTATAAAATCGAGCACTTGCATTTCGTTGGTGCACTGTAGTGCATGCAAAGATATATGTTTGGTTAATTGGTATGTCTTTTTGTTTCCTGGAATGCTATTTTCGCCGTCACCCAAATCATTGGGGTTCTCTTTTCGTCTGTGTTACTCTTCACGCTAATTTTAAAATAACGTAATCGCATTGATAATCGTAAGTAGTGTAAAGGTTCACAAAATTCCGGTAACACAGCGTTGACCTCTCCATGTTTAAGTTGTGCAGACTTATGAGTTTGCAGTATTGAAATGTCTCTAAATGAGACATGGCAACGATATTTTATTTCTTTGCTCATGCTCAACACCGAGTCTGCAACACTGCTTAATAACGGAACAGCAGAATTCAAGGGAATGCAAGGTAGCAATGTTGCCATTGTTTCGGAAGGAGAGACAAGAGACCAGGCAAGCAGCGGGTACGCTGGCCATGGGCGCAAGATGTGTTATATGGAGAGGTCTACGTGGCTTCTTGAACCTTCTTGAACAATGTTTCTCAAAATGGTGCCCGGGGCTGTAAATTTAAATGTTTTCCTATTTTACTAAATTTCTGCCCTGAAGCCTCTCAACTGTTTCATAGGACTACTTCAAGTGTGGTAAATTCCTGCTACGTTAGGGCAGTTTTTCAAAAGCAGTTGTACATTAACAGCACAACGCCTCAGAATTTCATGGATTTCACCTTCAAGTGACGGAAAACTCTCACCACTACCACATATCCCCACTTCTTTTTTTTTTTTTTTTTAAAAAAAAGAGAAATTACACTCTATGTCGTTCTTTTTTCTTCACTAACAAAGTCATGTGATTAGATAAGAAAAACACTCTTTAACTGCCCCTCACCATTTCAAGTTTTTATCGCCGCTTTACATACAGTTTTAACCTTCGGTGTATTCGAAGCTAGATATGCACCAACCTAACAAATGCGTATAACGAACGTAGGTGTGCTTTGCGTTGGGACCACTTTAGATTCTGTACGGTTCCGTAACAGACTGACGCATATTTTCGATGTTTACTAAGGTTTGAGATTTTTGTTATTGTTATTGTCACTCAATATCCACAGTAATTGCTAGCTAACAGTAGTTCAGATTTGCGTAAGTGGTCGATTACAATAGGGAATGAAATAAAGACTTTCACGCCATGAACAATATATCCTCCCTTACATGAGTAGCACGCACTTGAATAAAATCTTCCATCATTCCAAATTTTTTGTAATCACATACGTGAACATGTATGTTCTGAGCTACCCATTTTCGCCAAATACAAGCAACATGACATAACACGTTAAGTTATACGATTAGTGAACTTACCAGCTGAATAATAAACACTATACTGTGAATCGACTGATGAATATGTACCAATATAATTCGTATATTTAAGTTATTAGAAGTGAATTAGTCCCGCTAATAGGGAGGTGAGCTGAGAAAAAGCCTGAATGATCAACAGAAGGCTACATTTCTACAACTCGGGCCATGGAATGTCGGAAGAGTGAATGTGGTGCGGAAGCCGGAAAATATGAAATGGAAATTAACATAAAGCCTCTGCGTAGGTACAATGGAGCTGGGTGAAGTGAAACGGAAAGATGATTTCTGGTTAGACGAATATGGGGTAATATCAACAGCAACAGAAAACGTCGTAACAGGAGCAGGATTCATCGTGACCATGAAGGTAGAGAAGAGAGAGAGAGAGAGAGTTACTGTAAACATTTCGGTGACAGGATTAATCTTAACAGAATTGACAGCAAACCAACACAAACAACATAATTCAGGTATACATAGCGGCGTCACAAACAGAATTTGAAAAGTTTGAGACAGTATATCAGGGTATTGAACGAGTAATTGAGTATGTAAAAGAATATCAAAATCTAATCATTTGGAAGGCTGTAGCAGGGGAATAAACTGAATGTAATGTTACGAGAGAATATTGGCTATGTATTAGGAGACTGATTTCTACAATAAGTTTGAAGTACTAATAGCGAGTATCAGAAGAGCAGGAAGAATACTTGGAAACGCCTGGAGACACGGGAAGGTTTATGCTGAATGACATCATTCTAAGACAGTGATTCAGAATTCGTTGATTGGATTTTATGGCGTACTCAGGGGCAGATGTAGGCTCGGATCAAAATTTAGTAATGATGAAGAGTAGACTGAGTTGGACATAAAATGAACGTGCAAGAAATGAAACGGCGAGAAAACCTCTGGTAGCAGTAGAAATACTCTGGCTTATCTACAGAAGAAGGAAGTACAAAAATATTCAGGAAAACGTAGGAATAAGCAATAAATGTCACCTAGGAATTAAATAAATAGAAAGAGCAAGGAAGCCAACACGGAAAGTGAAGGACTGATGCAGCAAAAAGGTAAGTCAAAACAATCTTTGGTGAAAGGCAAGTGTGTCAAAATTAAGAGTGCAATGCGAATTCTACTGTTAACTGCAGAGAAGAAAGTGGATAGGTGGAAAGAGTACACTGAAGGCCTCTATGAGAGGTAGGAAATGTTTAATAACGTGAAGACATAGGAGTCTACATAGTAGGTGTAGTGTAGTAGAAATTTGGAAGATTTGCTATCAAATAAGTCGGAAGGCATAGATAATATTCCTTTGAAATTTATAAAACCATTAGAAAAGTGGCAACCAGACGAGTGCGTAAGCGGGTTTATAGAATATATGCGTCTGGAGAAGTATCATCAGACAGGTGACAAAATAGCATCCACACAATCTCGAAGACAAAAAGTGGAGGAAAGAGCGAGAATTATAATACAACAAGCTTAGCATCTCATGCACCCGAATTTCTGACCAACATAGTATACGGAAGAAATTGAGGCCATTCTGATGTTGCGCTTCATAATGGAAAAAAGACTTAAGTAAATTAAAGACACATTCATCGCTATATGTCGACTTAGAAAAAGAGCTCGATCATGCAAAATAGTACAAGATGTCCAGAATTCTCAAGAAAACAGGAAAAGCTACAGGGAAGGACAGCATTTAAAAGAACTAAAGTGAGGAAGAATTACAGGACTGATAAATCGAATCACGCAATATGGATTGAGAGGAAAAGATGAAGGTAATGAGGAATAACAGAAACAAGGTTATTGATAAGCTTAACATCGAAACTGGGAACCACAAAGTACATGAAACTTGAGATTTCTGTTATCTTAGAAACAATATAACACATAAGCCATAGCAAAGAGGCAAACTGGAAAGGAAAAGAGTGTAGCGCTGTTTAAAAGAAGGCTTCTAGTATACTGGCGAGAAGAGGAACATCTGGGAAATATTGACAAGAAGAACGGACATGATAGTAGGACACTTGTTACGGCATCAGCGAATAAATTCCATGGTACTAGAGAGAGCTGTAGAGGGTAAAAATAAAAACTGTAGGGACGACAGAGACTGAAATATGTTCAAGAAATAACTGAGGACGCTGGATGCAAGTGCTATTCCGTTATGAAAAGGTTGGAACAGGTAAGAAAAATAAATTACTTAAAAAGGATTGAACCAATAAAAACATGTGTGATTAATAATTGGGAGACTTCATTGATGTAGTGCAGTGGTAATAATCTTGGGAAAAACTGTATAGAATTCATGTTAGCATCTGACAATTTGTTAGGATCTAGTGCCAGCTAGATCATTAAAATAAAATCGAGATTGTTCAGAGACAAAGACAGAGATGGGAAAGGATCATCTTTTCTATAGTGGTAGTTGCGCAGTCTAAAATGTCTTGTTACTGTTCGCGCAGCTCCCCCGTCGAAGGTACGAGTCCTTCCTCAGGCATGGGGGTGTGTGTTGTCCTTAGAGTTAAGTTAGTTTAAGCAGTGTGTAAGCTTAGGGATCGACGACCTTAGCAGTTTGGTCCCATAAGACATTACACACACACAAAAAAAAATCAATAGCATATGCGGAACACAGATAAGGAATATATTGATGTGGGTGAGAACTTCACATGAAATTACGAAAACTTTGAAAGTGAGCACGAGTTTAACTACTGAGCGCAAGAGTTCATGTGGTTATTTTGAATTGCACAAGAAACATGAAACACTATATCAGATTAGATTAGATTAGATTAATTATTCATTCCATAGACCCATAAAATACTGAATCTATGTATATATAAAGTAGCATATACGAGGTGTGATTTGAAAGTTTCAAGAATGGATTCGCTACTGCATACCGGTTTGGTGGGCAGGTACATGGAGTGTGGGGAGTGAGTCATTGCCTTGTCCTTGAACGCCTCTGACAGGAAACTGCGTTACCTTTATTCAGTTCGTTATGGCATCTGGTTGAGTGCGGGTCTGTTAGGGCTTATTGGTGGATTCTGTCTGCGTGAAAATGGACGTAAAAGCGGAGCAACGAGTTCGTGTGAAATTTTGTTTTTAAACCGGGAAATCAGCTTCTGAGACTTACACACTATTAAAAACAGCTTTTGGAGATAATTGTATGAGCCAGTCAAATGTTTTTGTATGGTTCAACAGATTTAAAAATGGCCGCGAATCATTGGAAGATGAACCACGGTCCAGTCGTCCTTCCACCTCAAAAACGAATGAAAATGTTGTGAAAGTTCGCGACTTAATGCGCTCTGATCATAGACTTACAATTAAGGAGATGGCTGATGAACTTAATTTAAGTTTCTATGCAGTTCAGTCAATTTTATCTAAAATCTGAACATGCGTCGAGTGTCTGCAAAATTCATTCCGAAAGTGTTATCAAGTGACCAGAGAAAATACTGACTTGAAGTGCGCCAAGAACTGATTAATCGGACTAAAAATGACCCAGATTTGTTAAATAGGGTAATTGCAGGTGACAAATCGTGGGTATATGGATATTATCCTGAAACCAAAGTGCAGTCTTTGCGGTGGAAGACTCCAGGTCGGTCGGTTGAAGGTGAAGTCAATGTTGGTGATTTTTTTCGATTCTACTGGCATTGTGCATCATGAATTTACCCCTGGAAGACAGACAATTAACCAGGAATACTACAAATGTTTCCTTGAGCGTTTGCACCAAAAGGTGAGGAGAAAAGGCCTGCATTGTGGAAAGATAGGAGTTGGGTGCTACATCATGACAATGCTCTGACTCATTGTACCTTCTCCATCGTTGAATTTTTGACCAAATTCAAAATTTCTGTGCTTCAACATCCGCAGTAGTCCCCTGTTTTGGCCCATGTGGACGTCTGCCTGTTTCCTAAACAGAAATTATCACTTAAAGGGAAGTGATTTGACTCGATTGAAGATATTCAGGCACATACGGAGAGTGTCCTTAACACACTTCAGAAAAAAAACCTCCAGGAATGTTTCCAAAAGTGTAAACACCGTTCGAGTAGGTGTGTTCGGTCAGAAGGGGACTATTTTGAAGGAGATGCATGTAAGTACCACCACTGTACAATGAGAAGCCCATTCTTAAAACTTTCCAATGACACCTAGTATGTGTGTGTGTTCGTCCAGCACCTTGTCCTAAATCGCAGGATACATTTCAACCAAATTTGGTGCACATTCTTCTTGCTATAGGAGCATGAGCAATGAGAGAGTTAGAACCACCTATCTTCCATAGGAGTGGACATACAGGCAGGAAATGTTTTCTACCCCTGACATGTAAGCTGCCCCTCACAACAAACGTGTTGTGCAGGTAGTTACCTTTTAATGAGTTATGCATGGAGACATGCATAGCTCAGCAGAGAGAGACAGGAGAGGAGGAGATGGATAATGAAAGAGGGAACAGGATGACCTGGACAGAAAATGAGGAGGAGATGGACAGACAGAGAGGGTGAGGAAGACAGAATGGAGAGAAGGTATTTTGTGCAGGCAGTGTTACTATACACGCAGATTGGCATGGCTGAGCATAGGAGCGAAGGGAGGAGGTGATTAGTGAGAGAGGGGGGAACAGACCAGGAGACAGTGTGTGAAGAAGAGGGGGACACAGGAACAGGGGAGGAAAGCTGTGTGCAACATAGTGTTGAACTTATGGATGAAGTCGCAAGTAAAAGGCTACTCTGTTTATAGATTACAAGAATCTCCTTGTTACTGAGTGTGAATAATTTAACGTTGAACAAGGTGATTTCATATAAAAATTTAGTACTGCTAACATATATGCATCAAAAAGAGTGACAAGTGACAAATGTTTTACAACAATTAAAATTACAAAAGTTCAAGCAACAGAGATATAAATGTAGACAACCTTATTAAACCAAGTTGTAGAACCTCATGAACAAGAGCAAATGTTTAGTGTCAAGGTAAAACCAATAAAAATGTTGATGGTGCGATTCTGACAGTTCTTACTTCTGAAGTCAATATTGTTATGCTTAATATGCTGACAGGAAAAGCGAAAATATATGGATATAGTCTGTTACACAACAGTAAAAATCTGAAAAGTAGCCTAGGCACCAGTGCTTTCATTGTACACTTAAATTTTTGTTCCGTAGAAAGAACGATACTGAATGAATCCATTATTATTTGAAGACGACGAACTGAAATAAAATACAAGGAGTAATTTCGAGCCGGCCGTGGTGGCCGAGCGGTTCTAGGCGCTTCAGTCCGGAACCGCGCGACAACAACACCAGTTTATATGTATTCTCATCAGATATTAATTTGTTTAAGGCAGAATAAGTGAAAAACAACAGATGACAGTGTAACATCATTGAAACGTTTATAGGTAAAGAAAATAGCTTTTGTTTTTCGCAAGGCGGATTCTTCAAACAAAAACCGATGGAAATAGTAAAAATTTTGCAGAGGAATATGAAGCGCAGGTATCTGCAGTAAGATTACTTGCCTGTATCTGTATGGATAGATAATCTTTCCGAGTATATTTCCTAAGGGCCGAAACAATGATGTTGTAAAAAACAGAAGTTACAAAAATTTAATGTCTTTCTGCTTCAATGTCATTGCCACTTCGTCACCTTCAGTTACTATAACTTCATTTTCTGGGGGAACTCCGAACATTTTCCATGGAGACCGAGAGATCACAACAGCTACCCAGGCATAGTTACATAACGACATTGTTACTTATGGGCAACCTGAAACGTCATTTTTAAGCCAGTAGGGCCACTCATGTGGGATCGGGATAGCGTCACTAACAGGTGAAACGGAGATCACGAGTTCGAGTACGTACCTCTTCGGTGGGCTGTGTGGGTGTTTTGTAAGGCATCTTTAAATGCCCCCAGGCTGTGGCTAAGCCATGTCTCCACAGTACCCTTTCTTTCAGGAGTGCTAGTTCTGCAAGTTTCGCAGGAGAGTTTCTGTAAAGTTTGGAAGGTAGGAGACGAGATACTGGCCGAAGTAAGGCTGTGAGTACCGGGCGTGAGTCGTGCTTCGGTAGCTCAGTTGGTAGAGCACTTGCCCGCGAAAGGCAAAGGTCCCGAATTCGAGTCTCGGTCGGGCGCACAGTTTTAATCTGCCAGGAAGTTTCATCTTTAAATATTAACTGCAAATAAAAGCTTAAGAAATCAGTTTTGATAAGTAAATTGAATTAGTGTGTTAATGTATCAAAGATAGAAAATCAGTCGAAATACGTCAGTGAAATGTGAGTTGTCAGCATATCCACAGGTGATAGGGAGTTCAACAAGGAAATACTGACTGCACGCCTGAAGTGATTAGGACCTATTACAAAAAAAACCTAAATCAATGGAACGGAAGAGGGATTTGAAATCCAGCCTTTCTTAGCACCAGTCCATTGTCTTCCTGGTACCCAGTCCTCGTTCTTTTGCCTTTGTACGAGATATTTCTGACCGTGAAGAGTATATTTTTTCCTAGGTGTCTACGGTGTGGGACAGTACAATAGTGCGATCCCGACTCACATTAAGCAGAACCATCCACCCAGGCTTATGTTTCCCGTGGTTTCCTTAAATCGATGAAGGCAAATGATAAACTGTTTCCTATGAAAACACCATAGTCGATTTCCTTTGCCATGTTTATCCAGTTTAATCTTTTGTTTGGTGCATAATGATGTCATCGTTGGCATACGTTCAACTCTAGCCATCGGATCTTTCCGACCTATAAAGGTCAGATTGTGGTAGTACCAATTAATGATCCGCACCAAACGCTGAAAATTTCTTGTACTAATTAATTGAAAGCTATAATAGTGGCGAAAAGAATAGCTAGGTAAGTAGATATCCGCTACAGCAAAGCTTATCAGGATGTTGCGAACGTAATATAACATTCGCACTGTGACATAAAATGTGAAAATTATTTTATCTGAGAAATTGTAGAAAACTGCTTGCTTGTTGCGTTGTATCTCATGTTCGGGTGTTATGTATCTTTAAGAACATGTATAATAATTCTTTTCATAAATTATAAGCATAAATTGGTGCAAATTACATCCAATACATTTAGCTACAGGAACAGTGATATTTGTGACAAAAATGAGAGAACAGGACACAGAAGCGAAAGCAGAAGTAGTAGAATAGAACAGTTTGCATGAAATCTAGATTGAGAACCAAGCATTTTATGCGAAATCAAAGTAATGTGTAAAAATTGTCGATGATGCCATACAAAACAAACATAATTAAGGATAACTAGAAAAGAAATTAATAAAACGCAGTACATTTATGCAAACAGCTGGCTTTTCTTTTGTTTTCTTTTGGGAGAGATGGAACATTGTAATGGTATTTGAAACTCGCACCCATACATCAACGACTGGGAACTGAGTTCGCAAAAATGGAAGAATGGTGAGTAGCTCCAATAGCAATGTATCAACTAGTTTTCAAACTCATCAGTTTCCAATTTTTATTGCATATGCTTGAGGTATTTAGAATCCTATGTTTTAGAAATACAGAGTGCCAAAACGAAACGATGAAAGTGCCATGAAGCACATTTTTCTGGAGAAAAAAAATTCCATGTCAAAACTGGAACACAAGGAAATACTTGTATATTTGTGTAATTTCATGTGTTATCGGAACATCACTGTTAGATTAATAATTTGAAACAATTGCTTTCTAATATAACATCAAAACTGAAAGCAATAGTAGAGACCATTTTTATCAAAATGTTAGTACCTTTTATTACGCAATTCAAAACATTGTAAGTCCCAGTCAATTTGTACATGAGCCTGAGATTAATGAATAGAACATAACACATTAAATCATAATAAACTTTAAAACTGAAAAGAATCATAGTATTTTAAAGGTAATTAAACAGATTTGTTCATTACGTTACTGTAAAGGTATAAACATATAATGTAAGCAAAGCTCCAGTTCATACTGATTATTCGAAACTGCATAAGTTCTATAACACATTGGTTAATGAATGGTCAAAACTTGATATCTCGTATATACTACTTCACAAATAAATTATACGTTTTGAAAAATACTAAAATATCAGCAGTAACGATAGTTAATCCTTGTCTATAAACTAACAGGATAAAAGCTACACAGTAGTGGCAACAAGGTTGTTAGTCATAACAGTGTACCTCTATTGGTTTGGGTTTTCGGTCCACTTGTACGTTTCTCGTATTTAGATATGAAAATCCAGTGTTTCTCTTCGTTTTCCGCATCTCTTCTCCTACGTAGATTCATTTCTAGGTCGTTTTCTATTACTGTGTTGTGTGTACCGATGTTCATGATCTGCCATTGCCACTAACGCGTATCACAGCGAGAACCAGACTTTTGTGCAACTAAACTCGGCACACGTAATATTATGACAGGCACATTTGATTTCGGAAGGCGGCATATACAACCCACTTCCACTATTAACTTAGTTCCGGTTAACATGAACTTTGTAGTGTACTATCGAAAAAAAAAATCATTTCCATGTATTCGTGAAAATACCTATGAAATTATGAAACAGTCGTACAAAGAAATATGCATAATGTAAGAATGTATAAAAGTACAGCTGTTACACGTGTCTATAATGCGGTTTTGTAAACAATCTATGGAAATGCTTCTTCGTAGCTCTAGAGACGGCTATTGTTTCGCCTACGCCATTTGCGCTTCGCGGTTGAAAGCTGTCATAAGCGCTGCAAGGTGTAAGGGATTTCCTTAAGTTGAGTCGACTGTAGGAGTGTATTAGCAGCAAATAATAAATGTATTGGACCTTCATGCTGTAACACGTCCTGGAGGAAAGGGGGTAGATAGGCAGTACTGATAAAAGCTAGCCTTTAGCACTCGAGACTGTACAACACTCCCTAGACACAGGAACGGGGCTGGCTAATTAACGTTCGTGTGCCTAAACCCACGTACCTGGTTCTTCCCGCTGCGGTTGTTCTGCTGCTCTCTGAACTGCCTGCTATGATGTGTCCTGTAATAACTATTGTCTAGCAGGGAGAGGAGCCAAACACACCAAGAACACCAAATTTATCTGATAGAATTCACTGTATTCTGTTAAACACTCGCGCAGGTTGGGGCTGCACTGTTCACAATTAACGTTATTCCACAATGGTTCAAATGCCTCTGAGCACTATCGGACTTAACATCTGAGGTCATCAGTCCCCTAGAACTTAGAACTACTTAAACCTAACTATCCTAAGGACATCACACACATCCATGTCCGAGACAGGATTCGAAACTGCGACCGTAGCAGCAGCGCGGTTCCGGACTGAAGCGCCTAGAACCGCTCGGCAACTGCAGCCGGCATTCCACAATGGACGTGACCAGTATTTGTACTCCGTGTTCGTTGTGACGTATAAAGTTGCTGTCTAAATAATGGCATCCAATGTAAAAACACGGTGCATAGAACAAAAAATAATTACTGTTCAACGGATGTTTTATCAGTCGACGATTGGCACAATTCTTCCAACAATACTAAACAATTCAAGCTTGTAGCACGACGCGGATGCTCCATAAAACTTCGGGTACGATATACAAACGAGAAAACACCTGCGCTCGTGGTATTCAGCCAGTCAAAGAGATATGTTTCTTCGCTTAGAACTTACAGTTCGGGTCATAAAAGTCCACATTATTTTTCCGTAACCGTCGCGACGCGGTTGATAGTCGTTCTCCCGACACGACACACGATACCGAGAAACATCACCTTTTCGATAAGGATTGATACTGCGTCGTGAACACTTAAATTAAACGCAAAACTGTGTGGCAAACATTTTCAATTACTTCACGATAACTCGTAACAAACGTGCTGCAGCCACGACATCAACGCAACACTCCGCCCACGCTCCACGAAAGTTACGCCACGACTCCCCACTGTTGATCTGCACTCGGTAGAGGGGCGACTGTCGATGGTCAACGATACAGTTCTGTGCTTACAATGCACGATGTGGCATTTCTTTCACACACCTCAGCCTTTGTGACGCCATAACTCTTGAACTGTAAATCGTACACTGATTTATTTGTGTAGGTACATTCAACTGCATATGCGGATACCGTCCGCGAGATATTTTGCGGATACAGTTAGTAGCACAGAAGGGCGCACGATGTGGCAGTTTTTCAGGCTCATCACTGTTTATGATGTCATATATCCTGAACTATGGGAGGTAGGAGGTTCTTACCTACACAGTTATTGTTGCCTTGCAGTAAGGGATATGTGTACCAGATTGGTTGAAATGGGTCCTGTGGTTAATGAGGAGACGTGGGCAACACACACACACACACACACACACACACACACACACACACACACGCACACACACATTTTTTGCAATATATGTGATTACGACATGAGGTTGGACACACTGGAATAGCTATGATGAACTGCTATCAGTGGTCTATTTAGACAAAGACTACTGATGTATGCGCCGCCAGAGATGCTTCATGTTGTGACAGCCAGATGTGTTCAGTGTATGGTAGGAAACAGATGAAAACATTGACATTTAACTCTCCATTTTACAAAACAACAAGGATATTACTTTTAAGCGCACTAATTATCTGCTGAGCCAAGTTGTGTATCCTATATGGTGTTAATGGTGAGATTTGTGCATGTCTAGTTGAGTTGTGAATTGCAATTAACCTTCTTGTGGATGATGTTCTTATCAGGGGACGATGAGAAATATTAGTGTTATTTAAAGTAATCTGTATTTGAACAATGGAGATGATGGGCGACACGGGGAAATGCGTCTACATTTTATGCATAGTAATCGTTTGTTGACTGTGGATTTCTTAAGCATTACAGCGCATAAGAGTTACCGTCTTGTTTTAATCTAAATCACTTATCTGAGGTCAGTGTTATATTGACTATGAAAGTCAGTGGAAATCACGTTCACAGAATACTGCAAGAATGAAATTAAGCTCTTGCCAGTTTCATCAGAAAACTGAGTAAATATTCGTTGATGAATTAGAACAGAAATTTCTTCTATTTCGCCGGCCCATTATTCACGTTGAGTGGTTTGTCATAGAATTTCATCGTCTCCTCGTATCCAGACACTGAAACCAGCATCCCTCACGTCTGTATCATCATGTGTGTCTATTCTGAAACCTACTGGCAGATTAAAATTGTGTGCCCGTCCGGATCTAGGACGTGGGACTTTTGCCTTTTGCGGGCAAGTGCTCTACTTGCTGAGCTATCCAAACACAAGTCACTACCTCCCAATCATAGCTTTGCTTTCGCCAGTACCTCAGTTTCTTCGCACTATCCTTTCTTCCAGGAGAACTAGTTCCATAAGGTCTGCAGAACTTCTTTCAGATTTGCAATGTAGGACATGATGGATGAAAAGTTGCGAGGACGTGTTATGAGTCATGTTTGGATAGCTCACTCAGAAGAGCACTTGGTCGCGAAAGGCCCTGTGTAGCATACTATTTTAGCCTGCAAGAAAGTTTCAAATCAAAGCCAGCTCCACTGGAATCGGAAAATTCATTCTGAAAGTGTCTAATGTTCTTCCAGTTACTCTTTATACATTTCTCCTAGCTTAGTTTACCTTTGAACAATGTTACTCGCGGTGTAGGCTATCGTTTCGATAGGAAAGCCATACGTTGTCCTTATTTTCATCCACGAGTGGCACGTCGTAGGCGAATATCAGCGCTGACATTTGTTCTCTTTGTGTGTATAGCTTCTTTATGAAAATTTCAGATACCGTCTGTATTTACTCTTCGATATACTGTTTAAACAACAGTGACGAAAGTAATTTTGTCTGTCATTTTTCACTGCATGAATCTATGTTTCCTGTACCTAACTTTTATTATTAGCACTTCATTAAAAATGGATATCTAGGACGAAAGGAAAAATCTGTTATCTGACAGTATGATGTGAAAGTCAATTAAAGTTATCTCAAACAGATCAAAATTTTACATGTTTGCCGGAAAGAGATGTTTGACGACAGGATTAGTGAGTAATGACTTGAGTCAGATGTGTCATACAAATATTTTGGAATAACAATCTGTGGGTATACGAAGTGTGACGACCATATAGGCTGTTTTCGTTAACGCCAAATGGCAAACTTCATTGCTGGGGTAAGGGGAAATTTTAATCTGTGTACAGAAGACATTGAGTACAAAACACTTGTGAGTTCATGCTTAAATACTGACCAAGTGTGTGGGGCATAACAGATCGTCCCAGAAGGAGGCACGAAATTTAAATACAAATAATGGTGGTACCACCGGTTTGCATGACCGGCAAGACAGTGTGACAGAATTGGTGAAAAATCTTAACTCGTAGATACTCGGAGAAAGACGTAAATTCTCGATAGCCGCATTTACAAAACTTAAAGATCAATCTTTACGGACAGAAAATGTAAATAACCTTCAATCCTCTTCGTGTCCGCAGTGATCTTACAGATAAATATGGACAAATAAAAGCTCGGATACAGGCGTACAAGCAGTTATACTTCACTCAGTCCGTCCGTGAATGGAACGGAAAGATCTTTAATACTTGTAGCACTAAAAAGTACCCTCTTCCATGCACTTCGCACCGATTCGCAGAGTGTTAGAGTATGGTGGATTAAACTGACTTCCTAATAGTAACACTGTTGGAAATTTAACTAAGGTTCAAATACAGAACTTATCATTTCACTCTGGAGGAGTTATCAGATTTCAGAGCCACATTGTAATGAAAGAATGCTGTTAAAAAAGCTTAGAGAGCGTCTGCATAGAATAAGTGATCCCAAAAAATGCTATACGTTAGCACAAAAGCTAAAAATACAGTCGTGCCTGACTTCTGTAACCTGCTGTGCAGATATTTCTAAGACACGCGATCGACTGAAGGATAGCGTTTTGTGATCCATCGAAGTCAACAGATCGCTGAGGTGGTGTGACGGGAAAGTTCTTTACAGCTGGCTTCTTGCTGTGAAGAGGCGAGAAACAGTCACGAAAAGTGCAAAGTGCAGTTTCGCCCTGGTAACAAAACATTTGACGTCTATCTTCGTACGATAGCTTGTCAGTAGCGTTCCATATAACTCAGTATACACTATAGACGACACACACTTCGTCGTTTTAGTTAGCTCCACGAAAACCTATAGTCCGATTAAAATTGCTTGATAGTTGATACTTCACACATTGTCGCTGGTTTCCTCCAATCGGAGCGCTCGACATCACACCAGAACCGTTTGCCGTTGCCAAACTGCCACAACGATTAGTTCACTTCCAATGCCGTGTCCGGCTTTGTTTCTGGAGGTGTCTGGATCCCGAATACTGATTTTGGCCCTTTCGTTTCGTATTTTATCGCACATGATGTCGACAACAAAAGCAAAACACACACACAAACACACACACACACACACACACACACACAACGATGCTAACGAAACAGACACGTTTCATACACAGCACTAGCGAAACATCACTGGATTCTTCCGCAGAAGACGAGATTCAACGTCATTTATGCAGTTAACATGATAACAAAGGTCGGCTTACATCAGATAAGCTTTTGCACGACACTGCATGAAGCCGAAGTTTTTGAGTTCGTCAATTAATCGTTGCGATTGGGACACCGGGGTCATAAACGCAACAGCATTTTGCCTTTAATGGTATAGGGAAGAGTTTAGCCT
Organism: Schistocerca piceifrons; assembly: GCF_021461385.2. Lineage (NCBI taxonomy): Eukaryota > Metazoa > Arthropoda > Insecta > Orthoptera > Acrididae > Schistocerca > Schistocerca piceifrons. The sequence goes on along the minus strand of NC_060138.1, from coordinate 448,236,666 downwards.
GCACATCAGAGGTGTAGGAGATCGGAGGTTCGAATCTCATCAAATACAACGAGATTGTCTATTCTTCTAAATCTAACCAAAATATCCTGATTATAATTTATGTTCAATTAAATGATTTAAATGTAATTTTCTTTATTTATAATACTTGGTCGGGTCATTTTCATCATCGTATTGATTTCTTATTTGCTATTATTTTTCTTGCTGTCATTCTTTTTTTCGTTTGGAAGCTGCTCGTGTCGCCTATAATGTGCAAGCGACTGCCAACGAGGATTGCTCATCGCTTGGTAATGCAACACCCCATCTGAACGGTGTGACGATAGCTTCGGCAACCATTTACAATGAGAAACACAGATTTGCTTTTGCCGCAAAAACTGAAATTTTGCTGCGGAAGATGGCTGTGCAGACAAACATATTATCAATTTTTCCTTCTTGAGTTTACTCGCAGAGATCAGCCTTAAACGCCGTGAACAAAGCGAAAGCGATTTTAGTTCTCGCCATTATCTCGCGTACATAGCACCTGACGAGGTTGCGCTTGGGTTAGGACAAGAGTTTAAATTCAGAGCAGCAACACCCGTCGTTTGCCGCAGTCCAGTCATTCGTCATTTAGAATCAGCTGTCGACTGAGTATGTCCTATTTCGTCGTTCCTGGCGACGGCCGCTTCCAACATAGTTCCGCGTTACGCATTAACAGCGTATGTGAAGTGTTTGTGTGTCGCCTATAACCGAGCGGTAGCCAGCAGTGGAAGTGGCAACACTGTAGTGGCAAGTGTAAGGCGTCAACTATCAAGTAGTTTTTATCTATCTTATAGTGTCTTCTGAGAGCAACAAGAATGGGGTACGCCCGTCGACGACAAGGTGATTCAGAGACGGAGCAAAAGCTTGACTTGGTCAAATACGAGAAAGAAAATCAGTGGCGGTTTCAGTGGAAACATTGCGGCAGTCACTGGTGCGATTTAAGGAAATGGAATTTGTAAATCTGGAAATTTTATCTCTGATCTTCCTGAATGAAAGTCATCTGGTGATCACATCACAAACGACAGAAAAAATGCAAAGCTCAACAAAAAGTCTTTTTTTGTACAGAGAGTCGTGTCTAAAGTAGTTCAAGTTGAGGGATACATATTTTACTTCGCACACAATGATATTTATGACTCTGAGAGGACATCTTTAGGGGTTTTGACGTTTACATCATAGACATGCGTTTTCCCACGTCCCCATCTTATACATATAACGTAATTATGCAGATATTTCATGGGCTTCATTGTTAATGTCATATAAAGTTTCTTATCATATAAAGTTTCTTACCTACATGTGTTGTTTCAAAATGACACTGTTGTATGACAGAACGATTTACGACCGAGGGCTAGACATATATGTTCTTTGATCTGAATAAATTCTTGCAGATTTGTGAATAAATGTGGGTGAAGAAGGAGATTAGTGGGAAATTTAAGCATCAAAAGATATTGAATCTCCTAAAGTATTTGAAGTATGTTGCTGGAGACGCTTGTTAAAGATGAAGTGTAAGGATAGAATTGTGTTGTAGGCTTTCCGAACGTGAGCTTTGCAACCCGTGACGTCCACGTGGTGTGCCCGACCACGAATATTTTAGCTGTGGCTTTTCGGACCGGTAAAAGAAGTCGTAACAGTGGGGCAGGATCTGGCGACCGTTTTGTAAAACGAACATCCCTTCACATTTTATTCAGGCTTGTGACTTGAAAGGCACGTAGTGCACAGATAAGCTTAAATGCATTTCTAAAGTTTTTTACTTTTACATTTCATTTTTTAATTTTTTTATTCTTACCTTTTCTTTTTTCAACAGCATTACTACAACAAATAGTTAAACTTCTTGTCGTGTTTCATGAATTCTAATTCTCATTCAATTTTTTATAAGGAAGCCAGAGATTTTAATCATACTAAATCCCTCGAGTTGTTATAATGTCTTAACCTTTCATCAATATATGTGTATCTTTTTCTCGTTTTCGGAAGAGGAAGGTCAATGGTATCTTTTTCAATTTAAAATGTAGCGTTTACTGCTTCCTCCTTCAGCTTATTCGTCAGAAGATATATGTTCAGATGTTTTTAATTTATTGAGGAGTTTAGTGTCTTACGTCAGCCTTCGACAGCCTTTGCGGTCCAGTGCCGTTGGTTACAAAAATCAACATTTCAGTTTGTATACTAGATTTTGCAGTCCATCTGCAAATTTCGTGACCTTTTCTCGACCGAGAATAAATGCTAGTTGGTGGAAGACACACCACTGAACTCACATGCAGCAAAACTATCGGACTACTGTTCTGGCCTTGTATTCTTCCGTTAATGTCAGTTCTTGTATTTTCTTCTACAGAAATTGTAGAAAGTGAAGATTGCAAATGAAAAGTGATGTTTCAGGGAACAATATTTTTAAAGCTCTAATTGAAGCCATTTCAAAGTCTAGCACCGCAGTTTTCGGTAACCACCCAGGCGTCTTATTTTTCAATCCAGAAGAAAGATTTTCGTATCTGTTTTGACTTTTGTCTGTAACTAAACCAAACACAACACAAAATACCTTAATGTCTTCTTTTGTGCTTCCGATGTCAACGTGCATGCTGTACAGCTGTTCGAATCGTTACGGGCAACTGTCAAATGTCCCGTCCGTAAGAACAGTTCCATTGTCACACAGGATTTTCTCTGCTCTACCACAACCGACGACTAGGATTCTATTGTCAGGAACACACTCTTAATCAATTTTCAAAAAGCTATTATCTTCAGTTATTTTCAAAATGTCTTCCCTCAGATGAATCTCCGAAAACGTATCTGGGTTCTAGGTCTTCCAAGAAGCTTCCTTCTTGCTTTACAGAATGCAGTCATGAGTTCTTGTAATTGGCATATTTGCGCAGAAATCTAAACATTTCTTTTAAATCTTGAACTTTCTCTGGGAAACAGACATTGTCTTTTCTCCATGGCCTCTTTTCCTGCAGTTATGTTTGTTTTTTCCTTAATCTGTCCATGTGCCACGTCAGGTGGGCAAGAATTTTGCTGCTCAGCTGTTTGCATTTTTTAACGGCCTCGGCACTGCATTCAGAATCCACTCACAGCCAGTTCATATACTCATCAGGTTTTCTGTGCACCGGTAGCGACGACCGCCCTTGAGGAGATACGGCTCCACTTTCATTGTTGTCATTATTTCCATTACAGTGCATAGAACTGAAGTAGCTTAAGCCTGCGAAACTACATGGAAACGAAGACTGTCGGCGAGGGCACTGTCCGACTGATGGTAACAACACACTCGCGCTGGTGAAACTCTGGTGTAAATCAGCAGTGAGGGTGGCTCTGGTCGGAAAACCCAAGCCGCAAAACTGCCTGGTCGGCAGTCCCATGCTTCATGCGACACCTATTAAGGGGTCGGAAACACCACGATCGGAAAACCCACGTAGCCAACCACCGACCAGAAAGTCCTGGAAAGAATTACCGAAGAAAGCAGAACGTCAGAGCGAAGAAGACACGAACGGAATGGTCACATAATAAATAAAATCAGTCCCTTGTAAATGTTTTGAACGGAACATAGCAAGGGAAGATCCCCCGAGAAAGACCGCAACGGGCATTTATGACACAAACTACACGAAATGCAGGAGTTTCTAATTAGGAAGAAATAAAGAAGTTAGCTTTTAATAGAGCGAAATGGAGAGCTGACAATCAGTCGAATGATCGATGAAGAAGAAGTGTATTTATTGTTTAATTTGCGGCATGTTCTAACGTGAATATCATTAATATTATGGGAAGGTACTCGGTTTAATAGCACTTGAAACCAGAAAATAAAACCACTAGATTTCAAGAATTCACAGTTCTACCATTTAATCATCCGTTAGCATAGAGTTACTAGTAGACAGTCTTGTTCTAACATCTTGAATTATTCATGAAACTAGCGAACCCGATAATGCTTCGAAATTGCTAAATATGTATGGGAATTGCATAAACATCCCAAATTCCTTGCCATCCTCCCTGTCTGCCCATATTTTCATCCCCTCCCCCCTTCTCTGTATGTGCCGTCCTTCCTGTCTCTCTGTGCATTACCTTCTCCGCTCTATCTCCTCGCCCCTCCCCAAGTCCATTTCAGTCTGAATGTTCAGTACAGTACCGTGTAAAAATTTGAGGTAAATCCGTCAAGATCTTTTCGAGGATTTTAGTAACACCGTTTCTCTTTATATGCGGTAAACTGGCCAAGAACTTTTCGAGATTTTTGTAACAACGTTACCCCTATATAATATTATGAGTGTATTTATATACATAATTGTCAAACCGATTCTTTTTGTTGTGAAATATAACATTTTTTATTTTCCTTTTCATGCCAAAAATACCATTACCACCCACAATTACAAACACACACACACACACACACACACACACACACAAGATCATCTGTCGAGTCGTTCTCAAATGATGATCTTTCACAATTGATTTTATTTCATTTCCGGTGGATTTTCCAAAAATTTTCTTTCATACAAACCTTTTTCTGACAATTACAAATACAACAAAAACAAAATCAACCGAATCCGTTCATAATTCAGTATATTTCATACATACGGCAATTTCCGACTTTTTCGTCGGAGTTTCCAAACATATTCTTTCATACAAACCTTGTCCTGACAATAACGCCACTGCTGAATTCAACAGAAAGATTTTCTTGTCACTGTCTGCAGCTTATCACTACGGAGCGAAAACACCGAAAGGGTTATGTGAGGTCGGCAGAACTCTGGAAGGTCGGCGTGTTATCTATTATTACGTCAGCAGGCAGCAGGCTGGTACGGTCCAGGCGGTTGTCAACAGTCGTTTTGGTTGCCGTTTGCCAACCGCGCAAATCTGGCAGATTCGATGGTTTTTGGTAATGCAGTAAACAGACAACCAGTCACCAGTTAATCATGACTTTATTTTGCCAAACTGATTTCGGGCGAGACGCCAATTATCGGTGGTTGTTGTCTTCGTTGCATTACCCGTTCCAGAAACGTTATGTTGTGCCATTATGACTAATTAATCAGAAGGCCAAATGCTTCATTGTTTCCCGTCTCGTAAAGAAGAGTGATTCTAAAATTGGAATATACATGAGCGGTTCTAAACTTACCGTTTTTTTCCTATTCCTCAGGTACGTAATTAACTTTCATGTTCAAATGAGCATGGACACCAATAGGAGTGATGTGGACCGTACCAGTCATACACAGAAATTAATTCTCCAAATGCAGATTACTCGCATAACAGGAATTTGTGTTTATGCTTCCAGTAAATGAATACAACTTTAATTGATGACTTGATATCATAATGTTTTCTTTCTTATGAATGGCTGTTGGCCGTAACTTCTCGTACGACCACAGTGACACTGCGGAAAATAATTGCCGTTCGTCTCGGACAGTGTCATACTTCACTATGTACAATCCTTAGCACACCACAAAAGAAATTTTGTGTCATACCTGTGAATCCAGTTTCCGTCACAGTCTTCACATGTCCACATTTCTCCAATACATTTAATTTGTCTCTTGGTTTTACATTCTCACCTAAGCTGCCGCTACATGTTCATCAAACTCTTGACAAATTACCTTGTTTTAATGTTGTTACAAGATCGAATGAGACTTAAAACTCTGACATATTAATAATGTTTTCAATAGTAACATTAGTCAGTTTCTGAAGAAGTAAAGCTCGGACGTCATTTTCAACGTTCCGATTTTCCTTTATATGTGTATCGCGCACATCTTGGTTAGAAGCTCTGATAATCCAACGACTCTCTTCGTTCTATCCAGCGTCTTAAAACTCTTTTTCTCTTCGGATATATATATATATATATATATATATATATATATATATATATATATATATATATATATATATATGTGTGTGTGAAGACATTGCCCGTCAATGAATATGTAGTAACTGCGTAGCATTTAAGATGTTGTTAGTTTCTCCATTTTCTGGGGGTACTAATTCCCTAAGTGTGACTTTCACTAATGAAAAACGACTCCAGTCGGTTTTAAGTACTTCACTGCAATATTCAAGAGCAGAATTTTTTGGCTTTCTCAGTATAATCGTGCGTGTTCGTAATAACCAAGATGCTCGACGTATTTGCATTAGTGATCAAGGGCTTATGCTGTGCCGACGGCTGTGACCGAGCGGTTGTAGGCGCTTCAGTCTGGAACCGCGCGACCGCTATGGTCGCAAGTTCGAATCCTGCCTCGGGCATGTATGTGTGTGATGTCCTTAGGTTAGTTAGGTTTAAGTAGGTCTAAGTTCTAGGGGACTGATGACCTTAGATGTTAAGTCCCATAATGCTCAGAGCCATTTGAACCATTTTTTAAAAATGTTTTGTATTTGATCTTTCCTTATACACTATGTGATCAAAAGTATCCGGACACCCCCAAAACATACTTTTTTCATATTAGGTGCATTGCGCTCCCACCTACTGCCTAGTACTCCATATCGGCGACCTCAGCAGTCACTAGACACCGTCAGAGAAAAGAATGGGGTGCTCCGCGGAACTCACGGACTTCGAACGTGGTCAGCTCTTGTGTTACACATCTGTACGCAAGATTTCCACACTCCTAAACATCCCTAGGTCCACTGTTTCCGATGTGATAGTGAAGTGGAAACTTGAAGGGACACGTACAGCACAAAAGCTTAAAGGCCGACCTCATCTGCTGACTAATTGAGACCGCCGACAGTTGAAGAGTGTCGTAATGTGTAATAGGCAGACGTCTATCCAGACTATCACACAGGAATTCCGAACTACATCAGGATCTATTGTAAGTACTATGCCAGTTAGGCGGGAGGTGAGAAAACTTGGATTTGATGGTCGAGCAAATGCTCATAAGCCACACATCACTCCGGTAAATGCCAAACGACGCCTCGTTTGGTGTATGGAGCGTAGACATTGGACGATTGGACTGTGCAAAAACGTTGTGGGAAGTGACGAATCATGGTACACAATGTGGCGATCCGATGGCAGGGTGTGAATATGGCGAATGCCCGGTGAACGTCATCTGCCAGCGTGTGTAGCGCCAACAGTAAAATTCTGAGGCGGTGGTGTTGTGGTGTGGTCGTGTTTTCATGGAGGTAGCTTGCACCCCTTGTTGTTTTGCGTGCCAATACCACAGCACAGGCCTACATTGATGTTTTAAGCACGTTCTTGCTTCCCACTGTTGAAGAGCATTTCGACTGCATCTTTCAACACGATCGAGCACCTGTTCATAATGCACGGCCTTTGGCGGAGTGGTTACACGACAGTAACATCCCTGTAATGGACTGGCCTGGACAGAGTCCTGACCTGAATCCTATAGAACACCTTTGGGATGTTCTGGAACGCCGACTTCGTGCCAGGCCTCACCGACCAACATCGATACCTCTCCTCAGTGCAGCACTCCGTGAAGAATGGGCTGCCATTCCCCAAGAAACCTTCCAGCACCTGATTGAACGTATTCCTGCGAGAGTGGAAACTGTCATCAAGGCTAAGGGTGGGCTGAATTCCAGAATTACCGATGGAGGGCGCCACGAACTTGTAAGTCATTTTCAGCCAGGTGTCCGGATACTTATGATCACATAGTATATCTGCAGCCTGTCTTTCAGAGGAACAGATTTTACTAGTTGCTTTTTATGCGTAGACGATAGTTTGCTTTGTTGTCTAAGAACTGCCAGTTTTGTGTATTGGTATACATGATCAAATTGTAATGAAGCTTTAAATTTAAAACTTACTTTTATTTATAAAAATTCATGATTTCATTTCTTATCCGAAGAAAATTTTCGCAATGTTAAGTGAACTGTATTTGAGCATGCTTTTATCGTAATGTTATGTAGTTAAGGTTAATATTTTCTCTTAGAAACGTTCTGTTTGGCTCACACCAAAATAGCAAAACATTCTATAAAAGTAAACAAAACTCAACAATCGAGAATAGCTGTAGGAGTCAACAAAATTATAAGTGACGCTGCAAATCGACCTAAAACTAACAGTTTTGATCTTGATATATGTCTCAACGTTAGTTAGAAATGAAAAGAGCATAACACGTTGATCATTAAGGTAGGTACGGCGAAAATCTTGATTATTATGGATACATTGTATTGCACTGAGAAAGTCAAAACATTATCCTCGGTGTATACTATCACAGTGGACTTAATAAGTTTCTTATTGGCAACTGGAGCGAATTTTCGTTAAGTTAAAATGTTTCCTTTAGAAAATTCAAAAAATGGCCACTTTGGTTCTTTCCTGGTGACTATTATTGACAACCAGTGCACAGGTTGCTAAACAAGGGGAGGATGTTAGAAATCAGTATAAAGTATATCTTCCCCTTGGCCCCTTGGTTAGAAATAGTGGTGTTCCTGCGTCCCTAGACGAGGTTGTTGACGTGCGGGGGGACTCGTCACACGGGTAAATGGTTCAAATGGCTCTGAGCACTATGCGACTTAACTTCTGAGGTCATGAGTCCCCTAGAAAAATGGTTCAAATGGCTCTGAGCACTATGGGACTCAACTGCTGAGGTCATAAGTCCCCTAGAACTTAGAACTACTTAAACCTAACTAACCTAAGGACAACACACACATCCATGCCCGAGGCAGGATTCGAACCTGCGACCGTAGCGGTCGCGCGGTTCCAGACTGAAGCGCCAGAACCGCTCGGCCACCAGCGGCCGGCAGTCCCCTAGAACTTAGAACTACTTAAACGTAAGGACATCACACACATCCATGCCCGAGGCAGGATTAGAAACTGCGACGTAGTGGTCGCGCGGTTTCATACTGAAGCGCCTAGAACCGTCACACGGATAACTAGTTCGAATGCTGGCGCTGAAAACGTATTCATCGCCAGTAATACGAGCTTCAAGGGGAACAGTAGTGGTGTCTTAATATTCCTGATGATCAGACTTTGGCGTTGGGTTTTTACTGAAGCTCTTTGCACAACTTATGCGTTGAGGGCCTGGGGCACTGTTGATGGCGGTATGTGGCCTCCTTATTGTTGTTATTGTAGTGGACTAGGCCATCTGTCGGCATTAGCTACCACACTCTCTCTACACTTTCTCACACTATACGCACTCATTACGCGCACGGTACAGTCACACTCAAGAAGCAACACTTACATATTTGGGTCAGATCAGGATGTAAGCTGCCACTGCGCCCTGTTGTTAAACGACACTCAAAAAGTTGAGGTGGTTCATCTGCATGAAAATCATAGTCATTTCAAAGCCTAGAAACAGGTCTTGGCCACTGTAAACTGTAAAATGCTAGCAGAAGGACGGCGTGTAAAGTATGTCATACCTCCTGACAGTTCTTGGGCACGAATTTCAGAATTCGTATCAAGATCAGCTGTCAATAGGTGTAATTAGGAAGTAGATGTACTCGATGTAGTGAAGCAACAAAGTCATTTAATAAAAGAAATTCTACCGGTTCACGCTGTGCTCCAGTCAGGTTCCCCTCAGAGTGCGCCCGTGATACTGCACTGTTTTCAGCAATCATACATCCGTACCTAAAATAGTGGAAAGTTACACATGTCAGCCGGCGGGAATGGCCGAGCGGCTCTAGGCGCTACAGTCTGGAGCCGCGCGACCGCTACGGTCGCAGGTTCGAATCCTGCCTCGGGCATGGATGTGTGTGATGTCCTTAGGTTAGTTAGGTTTAAGTAGTTCTAAGTTCTAGGGGACTGATGACCTCTGAAGTTAAGTCCCATAGTGCTCAGAGCGATTTTTTTGGTTACACATGTCACACCAATACACAAGTAAAGAAACAGAAGTAATCCGCTGATTTATAGAGCCATGTCAGTGAGATCGATTTGTGCTAGGATTTTGGAAAATGTACTGTGCTGCAACTTTTTGAAATGTCTCGGAAAGATGAAGATTTATTGACGGATATCCAGCTCCCATTCAAAAAATATCGTTCTTGTGGAACACAGCTGGCTCTTTAGTGTAAGGAGTCCTATCGAAAGGAGATCTCAAATTAGTTCCACATGTCTAGATTGCCAGAAGGCTTTTAAGGCAAATCTTCACAAGTGGCTTCCATTCAAATTGCGTGACTCTGCAGTAACGTCTCAGTTGACGGAAGAGATAGAAACAGTTCAAAGAAAGGCAGCGTGTTTTGAAATATCGTCAAGTAAAGGAGAGAGTGTCATAGATATGTTCATCGGATTTGGGATGTCAGTCATTAAAACAGCGGTATTTCCGTTGCGGCGATATATTTGCACGAAATTTCAATCGCCGGCTTTCTCTTCCGAATGCGAAAATATTTTGTTGACACCGATGAACACAGGGAGAAATGACCATATCAGTAAAATAAATCAGAGCTCACATGGAAAGACTTACGTGTTTATTTCCCCCACGTGCTTTTTGAGAGTAGAACGACAGAGAAACATTCTGAAAGTGGTACTATGAACACTCTGAAAAACAGGTAAGTGCCTACAGCTGAGGAGTCGTGTAGATGTAGAGCCCAAGGGAGTCAGTTCGATAGTCAGCGAAGAATATCTGCTGCTTAAAGAAACTGTGCTTATGTCCTCAAAATGCCAGATGGCAACACCTTCTGCAGAATATCTACTTTTTATTTCATTCAGTCACAGGGCTCTCAGTACGATAAGAATTTTCTACAGTAGCTGTTGCCAACTGACAGACCACAGGAATACAGCTTTGTGTGTGATATGTTGAACCAAAACAACATTGTGTCCCCCGATGAAATCAAGTATTCACATTTTTGAAACAGTTTGGGTATAGTGCCCGCATACGTGGCTTATGACATCCTAACAGTGTTGGGGAAAACGTGTGACTCACTATTGTTATAGTCATAGGATACTACATATCTCTTTTTTTTGTGTAGTGCATAATTTAAAACAAATAATTAGTATCTGTAGCATTTTGAAATGTTATCAAAGTATGACTAGGTATTTTAGCAGCTTTTTTTCGTCTTCATTCACCTATAAGGTGGTTATAAGTACAGCACGATACACAACATTCCAGTTCTTCTTTTTTTTAGGAAACTCATTGTACAATCCGAAAACTTGTACTGTACTGTATTTCGCTTTTAAGTTTTTCACTTTCTAATCTTGTGCTGCTGGCAGATCAAAAACTACATCATAACCTGGAAGAAGACATCAAGTTTTGGCTACAGTGGCATTATACATAGGTCTACATAGGCATAGAAATGTTCTGAAGGTAGTCCACCTGGAGTACCACAGAGTAAAATTTTCCCAGGATAGTTTCACGTGACTGAAGCTTACTGTGTGTGCCTCCTGCATCCTCGTTATCGGATAGTAACAGAGGTATTTCCCCCAAATCTGACGCAAATATCAAACCGTGTAAGCTCTTTAGCTTTTTATGAGAGGCCTCTGAGTTCGTTCTTTATTCTTAGCTTAGTCTCTTGTTAGAAGAAGCGAGTGAGTGACTATGTACAATGACTAAGCAGGGATATCTGCAGAACAGCTTTTTGAGTAACTGAGAGACCTATGCAATTTCGTCGGTATGAGGTATTACAAGTTTGTTGCAACCGGTATGGAGAGACCGTCCATGTTTGTATCCTTGTTGATTTTTTTATATGAGTATTAGGATGTTGTCTAGGACATGTTTCAACGTCTAACGTTTCGTATACCAATGCTGGTGACGTCATGAACGGCTATAATGAAGCATACGGTATTTTCATTCTCCGACAAGCTCAGGAAGCCGCTGCGTTTTGACTGTGAAACGCACACATCAGGTTAATTCGAAGTTATCTTAGATACGCATCTGTACTTCTCGTAAGACAATTTTGAAGCTGCAATTACTCGTTCTTGCTCTATCACAACATTTCGAGTAGATAAGTAACAAACAACTGTCAATACTTTTCTAAACAGACCATGTATGAAGGCAAACATGGTCGCGGAGTAGGGGTGAACTATGGTAAATAATTTGATGACTAGAGAACCTAGACAAATGAACAGAAATAGTCTATCGCCAGTACAAGGAAATTGTATTACAGAGCAGAAATATACACTTGACAACATTAACAGTTTGTCATGCGACAGAAGAGAACGGTAGAAAAGAATATTAATGAACGAAATACGTCCTGAAATTGAAATTAGTGTTAGATTTGGTCATGAGTCGTGATAATATCATTAAAGCTTTCTTTTCATTGCAGAAGAGAATGGATTCCTTTGCAAGCATTCGAATTTCAAGTGAAACGGAAATTCAATATTCTTGACTAATACCATTAAAGTACAGAAATGCTGTCAAAGAGCAAAGAGAGTCAGTCACCTTTCCTAATTGTAGAGTCCATCCTTCGCACAACGTTGTGACGGCAGCAGTATAAGTGGCAGAAGAGTCTGAATAATGACGCATTGAAATTCTTCGTTTCGAAACCCACAAGTCGTATTTCTTTGCTTTATAAAGCAAAGTTCTTTTGGGAAAAATATCATCAAATATTTCCTAGCAACGTAAACAAATTAACGAAGATGTAAAAATGAATATAGTAACACTTATTCGAATATGCGAAATTAACTTTTGCAGACGAGTTCCTAAATCATACTACCGGCACACATCGCGTAGCGCGGAATACTTGTCCCTTCCGATAAACCTTGGTCTTTCTTCTATAACTTTTATTTTAACATAGTAATACAGTAGCAACATAATTTACGAATTTCTAAGCTACCATTTGAAAAGCAACGAGCTGTTATGGGCGCCGATTGTTGTAAGGCTAAAGTCAACCAACTAACACAAGCAGCGAAACGGACCAAAACACAGGGCAGAAGCTATTAGCGCTCATAAAAAAAAAGATCAACAGAAAGGAAATTCGATTGCATCTGCCATGAAAGATATAGCCAGTACACTCTTAAATACAACAAAAAATGTTGAAGATTTTATAATTTTTGTCTTGAAAAATATAAAACTACTACTGGCGAATACTGAAAAGCCATTTTGGGCTAATAGATGTGTCTATATTCGATACCAAAAAAACCATCATGCACAAAAATACTTTGGCAAAAGTAATCTAAGGGATCTGAAATACAGTTTGTTTGAGCATTGAACCTAGTCACCAGATTTGGCAATCTGTCACTTCGTGTTTCACATGTGTAAGGATGTGAGTGGCTGGAGGACGGTTTATTTCAACAGGAATTTGCGATACTAAACGTCGGCTTTCACCAGTGACAAAATGGACATGCCTGCTGTGACGTCATTTCTTGTTGCGCACATTCAATCGAATTTTTATATCATTACTTGCTGTCATATTTTCCTTGGTTTCGAGATAAATTGTATTTTTAATCTCTGCTGTGCATGGGAAAAAATACTGTCTTTCTGACAAGGAATCTCATGAGCGCGAGGTCGTAAGTTCAGTCTTTAGTAAAGCTCATTTTAGTGTTGTGTTATTATGAAAGGAAAAATATTCGCTACTAACGACTCACCAAGTGCTTCAAGAGGACGACAGAAAACGAGTGTCAGGGAGGTGCAGAGATCACAAAATGCACATCGTCGACATTCAAGAAATGTTCCAAACAAACCATTAACTTGCACCATGAACACAGAATGACAAATGGCGTGCCACAGTGATCAGAAGGATTCACACATTCAAGAACGAAGGCGAACTGCCTTAGAGTTACAAACAGTGCAGGACATTCAGGTAGGTATCCACTCCCAAAGAATGCACGGAGAAGCATATTGATGTAACGTAGTGATGAGAACTGATGGAATGTGATGGCATGCAACCGAATTCTAAACGGTCTGTCGAGCAACTTATAGTGAAACTGATTATCGTTTAAGGCGTAGCTGTAGATATTTTCCATAGGGACGGAAAAACAAACAGCCCAGTGGTTCCAAGTGGTATGAGCTGTAATGGCACATACTTTTTGGGATGAATAACTAGCCCCAAAGGAGTATGATTTTTCATACGCAAATCAGGAATCATGCAAAAGCAACCTTATTTTGACCAGATATTGAGCAAAAACGGTGATCAATTATCCACTCTTGCTTCCGGTGACGTAAAAGTTCCCTACTGTCCACGCAAGATAACGCAAACGATAAAGAATCGTAGGGGGCAGAGCACCTCCGACTTCTCACAGCACAATAAATAACTTTCCAGCCGGTTTACCACCCACATTAACAGTCGGCATAATTTTATAAGAATGCTTTAAGGCATTGTTAGTTGATTTTGATACAAGTATCTAGGTACCTCTAATGTTCATAGTTCCTTTCATATGCATTTTCTCGTCAAATCCCGATTGGTCTAAGCTGATAATGAATCCCTTGCTGCACGATAAGTCTGTTTATCTCATCTATAAGTTTTCAGACCGATTTCGCAGTTTGCTGTGCATCGTCACGTTGACGCTTTGTTTGAATCATTATATTACATCTTCCAGTTCTGTAGCATTGTTTGAGGTTAAACAACTATCCACTGCTTCCATTGAAATCACTGTAATCTATGTCGCACGCAATTTGACATGCTTTACGTAGTAGGTCAACATCACGCGCATTCAGTAAATTGTATCGAGCATCCTTGAAACACGCAAACACCTGTTCTTGTAACTAGATTTTCTTATGCACTACACGATTATATTTCGGCGAACGTATTCAAAATCTGGTCATAATTGTTTTTCGCTAGGCTGTGGATGATATTCGACGTAAGTAATTATGTTTAGTACCCGCTCCTTGGACAACGATTGTCCTTCCTTTGCTGGGTTTCACTGGAGACGGGATTTGTGGCGTCCTGTCTGACAAAGATGATGAATTGCGTGGCTTGACAGGTTTCAACATTACTTTGTTAAGCACTTATCGTCGTCATGGTAGTCCTCATGTACAATGTCCGTAGAGTAGAGCGTACAGGACGTCACACAGTCCACTGACTCATTTTGCAGAAACGTCAATGTTTCATGTCACTTCTTTCTCACTCTGCGAAATTCCTGGGGTCCTTACTAACGAAATATCAACTTAGGCCACCGTTGTTGTGCATATAATTCAATATTTGCTTCGTTTATCGTTGTCATTGCTCTGCTTTGTATCAACCCACTAGCACTGTAGCACTGTTGTGTTACTCGTCGACTAAGCAGCCCAGCTACGCTCCGTAGCTTCATGCCGTAGTCTCCAATGGATGGATACCTCCAGTACTACTCACTGTTGCCATTAAAAGCCAATATTGTGGTTGCATGGTAGACAATATGTAGGGCGTCAAATGCCTTAACCATCATTGGTCTATTGCGACTTCACATTCAAGGAGTTTCTTTTGAGGGAATTGTGAAAGAGGTATATGATCAACATACTGAGGCTGTCTACGCCTGGCAGCGCTCTGGTTGACAGAAACAAAAAACACTGGCCGCCACATTTTGTAACGTCAGGAACAGAGAACACGTGACTTGAGTAAATACAACAGATGCTGGAAAATCATATGCTTTTTTAATCGAAATACAATTTAAAAGTATTTTTCGTGATAGTGCATCGCTCCTTCGTGTGGGAAATAAAACAAAGAAGATTCTGACAGGCGGCAGCAAATGTTATTTTGTGACAAGCAGAACCACGTGATACCCTGCTAGTGGACGTTGCAAAACGTGGCGGCTAAGTTTCCAATAGACTTCAAATATGTCGGCGTCTTGCCTAGTCGATGATGTTTATATACACTCATGCTGTGTGAAATCTTATGTGTATGAAATCTTATGGGACTTAACTGATAAGGTCATCAGTCCCTAAACTTACACACAACTGAACCTAAATTATCCTAAGGACAAACACACACACCCATGCCCGAGGGAGGACTCGAACCTCCGCCGGGACCAGCCGCACAGTCCATGACTGCAGCGCCCGAGACCGCTCGGCTAATCCCGCGCGGCATACACTCATCCTCATAAACTAAGGATAACGCTGATACATGGTGAAACAACGCTCTGGTGGGCGGTTTGCGGGTTTAAATCACCTCGGGGTATGACCATGCGCCGCATTTTACCTGCGGTCGTCGCACGGTGGCGCTGGCAGCAGTCCACATACGCAGAGGTGTGTCGGTGCATGTCAGAATACGGTGCAGCGAGTAAGTGTGCAGACGTTTTCAGGCGTGCTAATGGCGACTGTGTGTTGAAAATGGCTCAAAGAACACGTATTGATGACGTCATGAGGGTTATAATACTAGGGCGACTGGAGGCTGGTCAAACACAGCAGGTCGTAGCAAGGGCCCTCCGTGTGCCACAAAGTGTGATCTCAAGATTATGGCAACGATTTCAGCAGACAGAAAACGTGTCCTGGCGCTACAGTACGGGACGTCAACATTGTACAACACCACCAGAAGACCGATATCTCACCATCAGTGCCCGCAGACGGCCACGGAGTACTGCAGGTAGCCTTGCCCGGGACCTCACCGCAACCACTGGAACAGTTGTCTCCAGACACACAGTCTGAACGGACATGGTTTATTTGCCCGGAGACCTGCAAGGTACATTCCCCTGACCCCTGGTCACTGGAGAACCCATAAAGCCTGGTATCAAGAACACAGTACATGGTCATTGGAACAGGTTATGTTCACGGACGAGTCCAGGTATGATCTGAATAATGATTCTCGCCGGGTTTTCATCTGGTGTGAACCAGGAACCAGAAACCAACCCTTAATGTCCTTGAAAGGAACCTGTATGAAGGTCGTCGTTTGAGGGTGTGAGGTGGGATTATGATTGGTGCACGTACACCCTTGCATGTCTTTGACAGAGGAACTGTAACAGGTCAGGTGTATCGGGACGTCATTTTGCACCTGTATGTCCGCCTCTTCAGGGGTGCAGTGGGTCCCACCTTTTTCCTGATGGATGACAACGCACGGCCCCACCGAGCTGCCATCGTGAAGGAGTACCTTGAAATAGAAGATATCAGGCGAATGGAGTGGCCTGCCTGTTCTCCAGACCTAAACCCCATCGACCACGTCTGGGATGCTCTCGGTCGGCGTATCGCTCCACATCTTCAAGCCCCTACGACACTTCAGGAGCTCCGACAGGCCTATACTATTAGCGCCAGTTCTGTGTAGTGCCACGTTGTGTCGCACCACATTCTGCAATTATCCTTTATTTATGAGCCTGAGTGTAGCTCGTTGGGAACTTTGATATTTAGACGATTTCTCAAACGTTTTATGGTTTCGTATACCAATCAGTAAAAACGGAATTCTTTTTTTTGGTCCGTCTGCTTCTGTCTCTGCCCGTCTGTCTTGTCTGTTTATCCGACAGTCAAGAAACCTTTTTCTCTGAAACGGTTAACGTATCAAGTTGCAATTTAATTCGCATACTAAAGTCGACGGTCTCTTGGAGGTGTACAACATTTAAGGTTCTAAGTAAAAGCAATCAAAAGACACGGTCATCTATGTTAGGCATTTTGAAATTCGCAGACTCACTCATAATCTGTAGAACTGTGAAATTTGGCAAGAAACAAGGTGTCATAGTACAAGAAGGAAAAAAGTTTGAAAATTGTTAATTTGTTCTTATATCTCACGAGAGACATATTTTTTGTCATTTTTCATCTGTTAAACTGTCCGTCTGTGGAGATACCTTATTCTCATCAACGGGCAGATGTATGAAGCTGAAATTTATGTCACATGCAAATGTTCCTTTGCGGTGTAAATGCTTTAAGCTTCAACGCCAATCAGTAAAAAGATACGGCCATTTATGCCACATATTTTGATGCTCGCTAACTCATCAAATTACGGAAGCAAATGCGGAATTACACTTAATACATTCTCAAAAGTCTTGGCATTCCCGGGCCCGATATCTTGTCAGAATCGATATCGGTAACAAACAGAAATCGACGGGATACTTGATTCCCTGTATGGATGAATTATTTGTACACGTTATTAAGTTTAGACGAAACTCTCAGATCGTGAGTTTTACTCGCACTTGGCCAACTTTTTCTTTGCGATTAATATTGGACTATCTAGTTAAAGTGTATATTTCGATATTAGTTTCGATTTCGTTCTGATGCACATTTTATTTTTAGTTCATACCGTGATGAAAGTCTTTACGATATCTGTAGAGCTTCCTTTAAGACATTGGTTTCGTTTTTTCCGAGAAACAGTTAAAACTCTTTGTGATAATTATTTCGATTTACTAGTTTGCTGATAAGTACATATATACGGAAATATGTAGATAAAGTGTATTTTCCGATACTAGCAGCAATTCATTTACGATAAATAATTTTTCAGTTCTTGTCGTGATGTCCATTACAGCTTTAAAACTTCTGTTTAAGATACTAAGATTCGTTTTATTTCCAAGAAATATTTCTGTAATCTATATGTGATTGATTGCAATTCAAACTGTTTTTTTTTTTTTTTTCATTGTAGTAATTCCCGTAATCAGAACCATGTTTTTACTTTTCAAAATATTATTAATGATATGACGTTAGAGTCGCCGTGTAGTCTACGACGCATGTCACTTGTTGATTGCGACACTGATCATAGCTGACGGCTAGCACCACAATTTCCACTTCATCCAACATTTTGAGTCCAATGAATGAACTCTTGTGTGACAACCGTTTCGAATTTAAAACTGATATATACACATACTCCTAACTGGCTATCTCAGTCTCCACTTGATCTGTCTAGCTAAAGTATATTTTCCGATACTAGGTACGATTAATTTACGATAAGTAATTTTTGCTTTCGGTCATATGTAGACAAATATTACGCAGACAAACCAGATTTGCACTTCAGTGATGTAATCGGCTCACTAGAATATTCGAGGAAATATTGCTTCGAGAAATAAAGCTTTAAACACCATGAAATGCAAAATTTGCAATAAAGAAAAAAGGAATCGAATTAAACGTCTAAAGTAACTAATTGTTTGTTCAATGAGAACTATTTAACTAAAACTCAGAACCGAATAACATTGTGAATGTTGTGTGATATGATGTGGAATGTTTGACTTGGAATACACAAAAAAATAAATTACTACTCTACTCATAAAAAAATAACTGTTTGGAATTATCCACACTGTTCACTGAAAATTAATCTACTGATAGGACGACACCTGACTACTCCGACTACACACTGTTTTCAAGAGTTCAAGGTGAGATCTGCCCTGAAATGAAAGTGACTTACCTCTGCCCAGCATGCCGTTTTGTGCTGGAGTACTGACGTTTTCGAAAGCAAATATGAATCAGCAGATGCAGCAGCTAAAGGAAAATAAACTGTTCACTACTAATTTCTTTCCTTTTGCTTCTCAGGAACAATTTGAGATTTCGTGCGGCTTAAGGTGCGATGCACACGCGACGAAATATATAAAACTTTACTATGAAGTTTGGAGGTAGGTTGTTTTACTTTAAAGAAAATCATACTTGAGAAATCAAATTCTGATTATTGACAAAAAGACTGAACAACATAAGAAGACTAAAAATTACAAATATCTCTTAAGACAAAAAAACTATAAACATTTCAACCACTTGAGTTATTTGTGAGATAATATAAAACAAAGAGATCAAATTAACACTAATAATGAAAGTTATTAGGTATCTGAGGATCAAAGATTTTCTTCAATTAAGAGTTTTGACAAACAAACCTTTAAATCTTACGCAAGCCTTCGTGAGCCTTTAAATTCTTCCAAAAATCATCTGTATAAAGAAAGAGAAAGTATTATAAATGGGTTGTCATCTCCATAATAAAGTATTTCAATTAATTTCTCTTAGATTCACAAATAACAGATCTCATTCTCTGAAAATATCAACTGCTCGCAAATAAGAATGCCCCGCCTCTGCACAGCTGACTGATTAACAAGCCAACCACAGATAAAACGAAACACAGAATCAAGGATCTTATTCACTACTCGTGCAGTGCGCTCATTCATCTTTGTCCTAATACACTAAAGGTGAATTACTTACAATAGCAGAAAACATATGAGAACCTTACACACGTGGAGCTGGTGGAGCTATGTTATGGAACAGCAGAGATCCTTCAGAAGTAGGCCATGACCGGACAACGGAGCTACAACCTCCATTGTTGGAAGAGGCGGCTGTTTCCTACTTCTCACGGTGGCTGCCCACGCAACGGTACCGTATTGGCCGGGAGACCTTAGGCGTCGTACTTGCCAATCATTCGGAAAACGCCTTTCTGCACGAAACTGCCACGTAACTAACTTGTGTAGATGAGCTACAAGAAAGAGGTCAGGCATTACACAGCCGAAGCAGCGGCTTGAGATGAAATGTGCCGGGTAATTTCGCCTTCCTCTCAATATACAGGGTGAACCGGAAGTCCACCGACAAGGTTTCAGAGGCTGTTCACGGATACCGTCCGAGTGTTTCGATATGACGCATATACTGTCTCCGGCGGTTCGCTACAGATTTGGCTTCTTGTCCCAGTTACCTTCGTACCTGCACCGAACTGAAAATAGTGCGCGACACTGCGAATGCCGACCGTGTGTGACACCAATGGACTTCTTCTTCTTATGGGCATATGAAGAGTCTAGTCAATGAAACTATGGACGATAATCGCACGGGTTTTCTAGGATTATAGCTGCGACGGAAGTGGTAGGATAAACTCTTGGAAATCAGGAGCGTCTAGAACAGGTGACGGTGCGTAACTGTACACTCTGGCTATAAAGTCTGCCATGATCATAGAGACCGACAGTGAACAATATCTGTAATGGAGTAGTTCTGCATTTGTTTCGTGCTGTACTGTACACTACGGTGTACACTGACCACACTGTGGTAAAAGTGTACGGTTTCGTTCAAGGGTTGTTTTATTACAATGTGTTACATGTTGTACATTTTGCTTATTGTACATTTTGCTTATTGCATATTACAGTCTTCCTTTGTTGTGAAGGTGTTTTCACAGAAACACGGGTGACTGCGGTAATAAACCGAATAAATCATAATTACATTATTACTCTGTAACGGGGCGTCGTAGACCGTGTGCCCCTTTCCGGAAATTACTCAGAAGGTATCACTGAACAACCTTAGAAAGTTTGTCGGTGTAGTTTTGGTTCACTAACTCCCGCAGTCATTTGTAAAAGTCTCAACTTGGGAACTATTAGAAATAAGAGCGGCGTAGTTTGCAAATGAAACGGTGAGCAGCTATCAAAGCGTTTTTGCTGATATAATTACACTTTTCTGGAGACTTATTGAGTTTCATCTTTACCTTCAGTAAGGATAGAAGCTGAAGTAACGAATTAAAATTCATGGCCAGGCCACGACTCTAAACTGTGACTCCTGTTCAGTAGGCACTTGTGCTATCTACTGCTCCACCCTGGCATCGTGGGTAAGACACCTGCATACAATGCCGTAGTCCATTCCACTCCCTAACACAAACTGGAACGTAGGCATCGGCTCAGAGGCTTTCTAATTTGGAGTAGTACCCTAGTTTTTTATGTAATGGGGAAATCTTGCCTGTAACGCAGACGTAAGTGCTCTATTGATCTGATGTAATTACATTTTTCTGTCATGCCAGAATCATAATTTGTGGCCAACTGTCCAACTCGTCGCTGGTAAAACATCAAGGTAATATTCAACTCTGCCCACATATGGGTCAGCATTTCAGCATCAACAGTTCTGATTCATTCATTGATTTCTGCATGAAAGGTACCAATGGCATTGACTGGTACTGTGCATGTGCGATTCTTGATTTATTCCCACAAAAGGCAGTCTCATCGCGTGACAGACTCGCCCACCACTCAGGGAATCCGTCATTCAACACATCTCGCACGTTCAGTCTCCTATTCGTGGGTGCACTTTCAGCTGAAAGAAGATTGAGAGTTGCAGCTCCTTGATCTGTTCGAGGATGTCCAGGTAAAATTGCAACATTATGTTTTTTTCGGTGAAGTGAAATGAATCTATCATCCTATTATGGATTAGGCCATACCAAACATTAAGCTTCGGACTATCACAGATACGACCACGTGAGTTGCGTAGGTGTTTGTATTATGGCGATTCGTATGTCCAGAAATGTGGAATGTTGCTTCATCTGGAAACAGGAACTTCTTCAGGTAGTCATTGTCAGTATCTATAGGAGACCAGCGTGGAAGGCGAATGCATACTGCTGCAGTCCATGGATCATCTCATTTTGTACGGATAAAGGCCTAAACCGATCATGTACCAGTTTATCGACAATTGATCTTTCTTCCTGCCGTTTGCACAGCGAATTAACCTCTGGGGCTACGTTGAAATGCAGCTTCCACTCTGTCAGCACGTGCTTGAGACACAGCTAGAAGTCTGCTTCAAGGACGGTCCTTCACACTGTATTTCTCTTTAAAGTTTTTGAAAAACCTCATTGTGATTCTTCTTGCTGGTGGTGCACTCCTATACAGACACTGGAAATTCCTTAATACCGTAGTCAAAAAGTTCGAGTTTTCATACCAGATGCTCCTTAGGACTGTAGCACGTCTAATCTGCAACAAATGACAAAAGAAAAAATTTCAGAGCTGCTGAAAATTTTACGACTAACCACTGTGTTCTATATTTAATAGTTCCCAAGTTAAGATGATAACAAATGGTACTGTGATTCGTGAAAATATGTGCTAGTGACTATACCTCGGAGCATTTTTCAGATTTTCGATTCCAGGTAGCCCTGTAATAGAAGATTAATATGTTTTCTTATTCCATTTTTAAATAATAGCATTCTTTTATGTGTGCTGTTGTCTTTTTCTGAAATTACAAACATTACTCCAGTAACATAAGATTTTTGCAACTGTCTCAGAGCACAACATGAGTAGTGGAACAAAGTTCATGTTACCCCAAGCAGCATTGTTGTCAAATTTATTCAAAATGGCAGATCCAATACAGTGGCCATAGACGTAGCAACATAGCACTGATATCATGACGGGAAGTTCAAATTTTGGAAAGAAAATACACTACGTGATTAAAAGTATCCGGACACTTGGCTGAAATTGACTTACAAGTTCGTGACGCCCTCCATCGGTAATGCTGGAATTAGTATAGTGTTGGCCTACCCTTAGCCTTGATGACAGCTTCCACTCTCGCAGGTATACATTCAATCAGGTGCTGGAAAGCTTCTTGGAGAATGGCAGCTCATTCTTCACAGAGCACAGCCCTAAGGAGAGGTATCGATGTCGGTCTGTGAGGCCTGGCGCTAAGTCAGCATTCCCAAACATCCCAAGGGTGTTCCATAGGATTCAGTTCAGGACACTGTGCAGGCCAGTCCGTTACAGAGCAGTTATTGTCGTGGAACTACTCCGCCACAGGGCATGCATTATGATCAGGTGCTCGACATGTTGGAAGGTGCAACCACCAACCCCGAATTGCTCTTCAACATTGGGAAGCAAGAAGGTGCTTAAAACATCAATGTAGACTTGTACTGTGATAGTGCCACGCAAAACAACAAGGGGTGCCAGACCCTTCCATGAAAAACACGACCATACCATAACACCGCCGCCTCCGAAGTTTACTGTTTGGAAGATGACGTTCACCGGGCATTCGCCATACCCACACCATTCCATCGAATCGCCACATTGTGTACCATGATTCGTCACTCCACACAACGTTTTTCTACTGTTCAATCGTCCAATGTTTACACTCCTTACACCACGCGAGGCGTTGTTTGGCATTTACAGGCGTGATGTGTCGCTTATGAGCAGCCACTCGACCATGAAATCCAAATTTTCTCACCACACGCCTAACTGTCATAGTACTTGCGGTGGATTCTGATGCAGTTTGGAATTCCTGCGTGATGGTCTGGATAGATGTCTGCTTATTACACATTACGACCCTCTTCAAATGTCAGCAGTTTCTGTCAGTCAGTAGACGAGGTCAGCCTGTATGCTTTTGTGCTATATGTGACTCTTCACGTTTCCGCTTCACTATCACAATGAAAACAGTGGGCCTAAGGATGTTCAGGGGTGTGGTAATCTCTCATACAGACGTATGACACAAGTGACACCTAATCACCTGACCGGGTTCTAAGTCTGTGAGTTCTGCAGAGCGCCCCATTCTGCTCTCTCACGATGTCAAATGACTACTGAGGTCGCTTATATGGAGTACCTGGCAGTAGGTGGCAGCAAAATGCACCTAATATGAAAGACGTATTTTTTTGGGTGTGTCCAGATACTTTTGATAACATAGTGTAGTTCAATTGGGCTACTTTTGTTAAACTACCCACTTACCCACCTCCCCCATCCCCTTCCCTCCCTCATCTGTGCTGAGCTGTCAGATAGGATGAATGTAAGTCTTTGTTTGTATGCATTGCAGTATATTGTTTATTTAAACAGTTTGAATTATCATAGACAGTAGCTCCATACAGTGCATTCACCTTCAGGTCTGGAGTCCACCTGACCTGGTTCAGAATACCACCACCAGAGGCGACTGTTGGTCCTCCCCCCTCCCCTCCTGTGACTCAATCCAGAATGGCTTTCCTACGAAAAATGGCGCGAAATTCGCTCAATCTGTGCTGAAATTCCCAAGAGCACACACATAATTATTTATTGTGTACTATATGTTCATGAATGACGTATCTGTCCTGGAGAAGGTGGAGTTTAACAGGTATATTAGCTGTAATCATGCAGCTGAGGACTGTGTCCATAGCCATCTGCAGGATGTTTCCAAAGCGATGATATTTGGTGAATATATGAAGAAGACGACTAAACTTCATCAAATATGAAGATACAGCTATTTATGCTGACAAATGCATGTTATGTAACTGTAGGTCATTAAATAAAAGTCCAGTCAGTTTTCCAAAGCTCAAGAGGCAAGATGTTCACCTACTCCGGTGCAGTCATCCATGTCAGGTAGACCGTTTGCCGGATGCAAGTCTTTCGATTTGACGCCACTTCGGCGACTTGCGCATCGATGGGGATGAAATGATGATGATTAGTACAACACAACATCCAGTCCCTGAGTGGAGAAAATCTCCGACCCAACCGGGAATCGAACCTGGGCCCTTAGTATTGACATTCTGTCGCACTGATCACTGAGCGCCGGCCGCTGTGGTCTAGCGGTTCTAGGCGCTCAGTCCGGAACCGCGCGACTGCTACGGTCGCAGGTTCGAATCCTGCCTCGGGCATGGATGTGTGTGATGTCCTTAGGTTAGTTAGATTTAAGTAGTTCTAAGTTCTAGGGGACTGATGACCACAGATGTTAAGTCCCATAGTGCTCAGAGCCATTTGAACCATTTGACCTAGTTCACCATACCGCAACCAAAGGGCATTGTCGGCGCTCCCACAGCCCCTCCTATGACTAATCCAAGATGGCGGTCCAAAAATAGGCGGGAACCAATAGGAACACTGAATTTGGTCGCATGAGAGGCTTCAACCAGTAGGATGACAGTAACTGGTGACGTCATCAGGGGGATATACGGCTGGCTCAGCGGCTCCATGGCCTTAGTCTCACTATGTCAGCCAGGAGCAGCAGAAGAAGAAGAACCATGAAGCATCAGCAGCAGCAGTTGAGATCCAGTACAGCCTGCAGAACATGAAGAAAAGGAAAAGTAAGTAACCTGTATCACATCTCTGCCTGTAGTTAGCATTATTGTTATTTGTTGTTTTCGTGTCTTGATCTGTATGTAAAACTTCCTCCTCCTTTTTCAGCAACACCCTTCGATATGTCGAGGACTGCACCAACATGTCGAAATTGGAAATTTGTGGTAAGTTCTACGGGACCAAACTACTGAGGTCATTGGTCCCAAGGCTTACACACTACTTAATCTAACTTACGCTAAGAACAACACACACACCCATCCCTGAGGGAGGACTCGAACCTCCAATGAGGGGAGCCGCACAAACCGTGGCAAGGTGCCCTAGACCGCACAGCTACCCCACAAGGCCAACATGTCGACCTCTGCATGTCCAACCCACACCAACCTTAGCCACTATCTTGTTGAGACCTGCAGCAACATCTGGAAGTTCAGCAGCAACAATGCCCAGCATATCTGAACCTCTACCAATCATGTGGGATCCTATGGTAGACATAGCTCACTTTCTAGAGCAGAACGAGAAACTGTTATTGTCTGCCCCACCCATTGATTTGGACAATTAGGACAGCAGGTGTGTTCCTAATGTTTCGAATGTTGCTGGTGGCAGACAGAGGTCATTACCCGTCGCCATCATATGACCCATCCCACCAGAACATCCCTATGGTAGTGCAGGGACAGAGGGTAGTTGTTGTGGATAAGAAGGTTCCACACATAGCTCACTTACTGGAGCAGGACACAGAGCTGTTGTTGTCTGTCCCACTCATTGATTTGTATCTTGAGGACATGCGGTCTGTTACAGCGCATCGGATACTGCTGAGGGTCTTAAACAAGAGCAAGATGGAGGACAGTACTGGTCACTGACATATGACTCATTCCAGCAGAATATTCCTATGCTACCATAGGGACAGAGAGCTGATGCTGTGGATAATAAGGTATTAAGTGTGCTCTTCCTTTTCCATTCTACATACAATTTAATTCCTAGTGCAACGAAATGTGTACATGACTGCAGCTTGCATGTGAGGATAGAAACTAGAAATACATCGAATGGTGATAAAGTGCCTATTTCTGAGTTGCCTGGGACAAAAAATGTCCTGCAGAGCGCTACATCTATCAGAAGGTGACCACAGAGTATTATCCAACTCTTACCCCCCATCCTCCTCTGGACATTTGCGTTGTGACACTATTTATTACAACAGTGTATGTTGACTCTGCACTACGTGTGAAATCAGATGACGATAGTGGTTACCTCTGGCACGCCTCAGTTTTGAACTTATACGATGTGGATACTGCGCTATGCCTTGCGTTGGAGAGACTAAGTCGTTGGTTGCCAAGCATAGACTCAGAATACAATGACAGTGCAAACTTTCTACGTGTGTATAGTGTACATGTTGATGATTTGGAGCAGTTTCTTTGTTTGTGCATGAACATGGAGCGAAAAGAAAAAAGTTTAAATGTGCATGTGAAAAACCAGAGCTTTGTGAGGTACCCACCAGTTTGAAGGAGATACATGCGGAATTTATTGCATGTCGGAAAGCTTAACTTGGGAAATGCTGGACAGGTGTGAAGAGGATAAAAAGAGTCTAATGATTTTTTAAATAGTGCATCTGATGTACGATATTTAAATAAATAATTGTATATATAATCTCAAAGTGTGTTTGTGTTTTATTTCATACCTCTCTCATTATATACTGATTGAGGTCGTGCAGTGGTTAGCACACTGGACTCGCATTCAGGAGGAGGATGGTTCAAACCCATGTCCAGCCAGCCTGATTTAGATTCTTTGTGATATCCTAAATCGCTTTAGCAAATCCCGGGATGTTTCCTCTGAAAGTTCACAGCTGACTACCGTCCCCATCCTTCCATAATACGATGGGACCAGTAACCTCGCTGTATGGTCCCCTTCCCAAATCAATTAACCAACCAACCATCTCTCATTATAGTCTATATATATATATATATATATATATATATATATATATATATATATATATATATATATAGAGAGAGAGAGAGAGAGAGAGAGAGAGAGAGAGCTATCCGTTACTGGCAAGGGCGAACAGACAGCCGAAGCAGGATAAGGTAGCGGCAGTGAGGGCCCGTGGGAGCAACCTGGTTGCGGCGACGGTGTCCGGCGATGCTGCTGCTGCTGCTGCTGCTTGCTGGAGCCTTCACCACCGCCAGCCTGGAGGGTGGGAGATCGTTGCTGTTCTTCTTCTTCTTCCGAGTGAAGCACCAATGGGTGCGAGAGGGTATGCGATGGTGTGGAGGCTGGCGCTACAGCGACCACTGCTGATACAGCCGCTTCTCGCGCAGCTACGGGTGGTGCTTTTCGAGACGGTGCATGCCGCTCGGCTGTGTGTTTTATTCCTGCGCCAACTCTCTAGGCAGTTATGGCACAGCTAGCTGTTGTGGTGCTGGTGGCGACTGTGCAGCCTCTGTAACACAGGAATAACGAAAAAAATTAAGTACAAAGCTCAAGATTTTAAAAAAAAATGCTGCAAACAAATAACAACATTTCAGAATAACAATAATTATATACTGTAATGAAAACGGTTGCATTATAATCACCTTTTCACTCTCATATATACAGGGTTATTACAAATGATTGATGCGATTTCATAAATTCACTGTAGCTCCATTCATCGACATATGGTCACGACACACTACAGATACGTAGAAAATCTCATAAAATTTTACTCGGCTGAAGCCGCACTTCAGGTTTCTGCCGCCAGAGCGCTCGAGAGCGCAGTGAGACAAAATGGCGACAGGAGCCGAGAAAGCCTATGTCGTGCTTGAAATGCACTCACATCAGTCAGTCATAACAGTGCAACGACACTTCAGGACGAAGTTCAACAATGATCCACCAACTGCTAACTCCATTCGGCGATGGTATGCGCAGTTTAAAGCTTCTGGATGCCTCTGTAAGGGGAAATCAACGGGTCGGCCTGCAGTGAGCGAAGAAACGGCTGAACGCGTGCGGGCAAGTTTCACGCGTAGCCCGCGGAAGTCGACGAATAAAGCAAGCAGGGAGCTAAACGTACCACAGCCGACGGTTTGGAAAATCTTACGGAAAAGGCTAAAGCAGAAGCCTTACCGTTTACAATTGCTACAAGCCCTGACACCCGATGACAAAGTCAAACGCTTTGAATTTTCGGCGCGGTTGCAACAGCTCATGGAAGAGGATGCGTTCAGTGCGAAACTTGTTTTCAGTGATGAAGCAACATTTTTTCTTAATGGTGAAGTGAACAGACACAATGTGCGAATCTGGGCGGTAGAGAATCCTCACGCATTCGTGCAGCAAATCCGCAATTCACCAAAAGTTAACGTGTTTTGAGCAATCTCACGGTTTAAAGTTTACGGCCCCTTTTTCTTCTGCGAAAAGAAACGTTACAGGACACGTGTATCTGGACATGCTGGAAAATTGGCTCATGCCACAACTGGAGACCGACAGCGCCGACTTCATCTTTCAACAGGATGGTGCTCCACCGCACTTCCATCATGATGTTCGGTATTTCTTAAACAGGAGATTGGAAAACCGATGGATCGGTCGTGGTGGAGATCATGATCAGCAATTCATGTCATGGCCTCCACGCTCTCCCGACTTAACCCCATGCGATTTCTTTCTGTGGGGTTATGTGAAAGATTCAGTGTTTAAACCTCCTCTACCAAGAAACGTGCCAGAACTGCGAGCTCGCATCACCGATGCTTTCGAACTTATTGATGGGGACATGCTGCGCCGAGTGTGGGAGGAACTTGATTATCGGCTTGAGGTCTGCCGAATCACTAAAGGGGCACATATCGAACATTTGTGAATGCCTATATATATATATATATATATATATATATATATATATATATAGAGAGAGAGAGAGAGAGAGAGAGAGAGAGAGCTGAATTGTCTGTGCAGCCAGTATATCTCAGATGGTGAAGTGTCGGAGCTATAGTGGCTACACTTACTATCACCATCCTTACAAGCGTGTCTTTCAACATATGCCCACTACATGTCAATACCTGACGTAGTCGGCATTATGGCAGAGTGGGTGAAACATCCTCATCACAGGGACTTCGCTACTGGTGACTGCTCCTGTGAAGATGAAAAAGAAGACCTGAAGAAGAAGAAGAATGGAATGCTCCTTCCTGATAATATACGAGCAATTATTGCAGGTCCATCCGAATGTGGCAAGACTAATGTTCTCATGACGCTGCTAACACACATGGATTGAGACAGATTTGAACATGTTTGTGTATTTTCAAAAAGACTGTTTCAGCGCAAGTATCAGCTATTACAGGAGATATTTCACGAAGTAAAAGGCGTTACATACACGATAGTCAATGCAAGTGGTGATATCCCCCCCCCCCACTATAAGTATGGAGACAGTAGTTCCAGATCTGCACAAACCATCACGCAAAAGATACCCTCGTAGCCATGTTATTAAAAAAGGTTTAGATGACTTATGGCAGGCTGGCCTTGTAGATATGAGGGAATATTCAGATGAGAATAATGGGTTCAAATACATTTTATTGGTTTTTGATACATACTCCAAATTTTTCTGGGTATTAGTTTGCTGCAGACAGTGGAGAGTCTTACAATAGGTATTTCATTATCGTGATGCAGCGGTATAGAATATATCACTACTTAACATTAACCCACTTGAAGGCGAGTATCTTGGAACGTCTGCACAGAACAACAAAAGGTCAAATGTGGATGCATTTTAATCTTCGTGGCTAATACAAGTGGACAGATATCCTCCCAGAATTAATTGCACAGTTTAATCGAACCGAACACAGTATAATAAAAATGAGACCTTTCGTTTTCGTGTGATAATGGACTCATGGATACGGTGTACTGGCGCATTATGATGCTGGATAAAAGCAAACAGAAATTTAATGTAGATGATATGGTACGTATCTCAAAACACAAGACAGTATTTGAGAAATCATACCTACCGAAATGGCCAACAGAGATATTTCAAGTTTGAAAGGTGCAAAGAAAAAATCGCAGAACTTACATCTTGAAGGATAGTAAAGGCAAAACAACTGCAGGTTGCTTCTACACCGAGGAGTTGCAGAATAGCTCAGAACCGGATGTTTTCTCGTGTAGAGAGTCATAAGACGGCGGAAAAATAAAGCGCTAGTCAAATGGCTTGGTTTTCCTGCCGCACAAAATAATTGGATTGATACTAGCGATTTGCTATGTAATGTCCACAACTATCGCAGTAGCATAACATAAGTGCTAGGAGACGCATTAGAGCAGTTGGTGATATTCTAGACAAACTGCCAGTTGAATTACACTGAAACGTCCTCTTAGAAAAATGATGAATTACTGTGCTGGTAAACCTCTTACATTATTTGATTTACAAACAGCTGAGCAAAACTCAACGTACTCAGAGAGTTTTCTCTTTACTTATTCTGATCATCACTAAACTGACACACAATATATTATCGCAACGCAATCTGACTTTCAATAATCCCTACAAAAGAATGGCCCTGACTAACAATAAACTTTACCTTTCATGAATCACTTACCTCACAAAAATCTTCGTTACTCGAACTACCGCAATACAGCGAGCGCCTATACTGTCGGCTAAATAAAAGATTCTAACTACTGAAGGCCCTAACTACTGACAGGCATAGTTAGCAAATGAAAGATTTTGATAGAGAGCAAACAATGTATTTACCTTAATAATGTTCAGAAGTCATAACATATATATCAGTTCATGACATCCAGTCTTACAAATTTCCTTTTTCTGACGGACACACGTCCAGATCGTCCGCTCTCAAAACTCTGGCATCTCTCTCCCCACATCCACCACTACTAGCGGCTCACCTCCAACCGCCCAACGCTACGCGCTTTTCACAGCCAACTGCCCAACACTACGCAAGGGAATATTCCAACAATGAGTCCAACCAAACACAGACTGCACACAGCACAGTCAGTGATTTTCATACAGAGCGCTATGTGGTGTTACCAACATAAAAACCTAAACAGCCTACTTACAACACATTCCGGGATGTAACTACAGTGAACCTACCTGGAATAATGCTTCATAGACGCTAAGCCCAAGGTGGTAAGGGGATTAATCCGCTCGACGAAGAATGTATGGAACACGATATTGCATACGATGTAAGTAAAGATATGCCAAGTAGCTTATTGCAGACAGCATTTTAGCCGACAAGGCTAATGCGATACACAGAAGAAAGGATATTGGTATAGGTCAACGGAATGCAGCATTTGCAGGTGATAAAACCATGCATGGAAAAATTAAGTTGGCTTTAGGAGTGGTGGATTCAAGCGAGCTATAAATGCTGAGCCGGCCGCAGTGGTCTCGCGGTTCTAGGCGCTCAGTCCGGAACCGCGCGACTGCTACGGTCGCAGGTTCGAATCCTGCCTCGGGCATGGATGTGTGTGATGTCCATAGGTTAGTTAGGTTTAAGTGGTTCTAAGTTCTGGGGGACTGATGATCACAGATGTTAAGTCCCATAGTGCTCAGAGCCATTTTAGAAATACTGGCTATGTGCACTAAAGAAGAAGAAGGATGGGAAGCAAAAGGTGTTCGAAGACATTTATCCTGCCAGCAGTGTATGCAGCTACAAACGCTCTGAAGCAGAAGGGCGTGGGAAGAAGGCAAAACACCTCGAGTTCTACCAATAGCCACAATGTCTGTTGGCCTTGTTCTCCTCCTCATTCCCGCCCCCTCCGTCCCCTAGGTGGTAGGGTTGCTCGCTGGTGGTGTTGCAACTATTGCTTGAATAGCCAAGAACGCGCAGAACCCCCCACGCACAGTTAGAAGGTACCATATAACCGCATGATGGAGGCCGCAGCCACCGGAAGAGGACTATACTTGAAACAGTACAGGAAATGGCTTTGTTTATTCATAAATTAAAAAGAAAAAGTCCATTAGCACGACTATCAGACCATCCACTCACAAATAGCGATCTTCTTAAGTTTGTTTGAAAAAATTCAACATTTCAATATTCCGTGGCGTGTTTATGAGGGATATATTAGTGAAGACTATGTGGAAAACTGGTGAATGTGGTATTGTGAATTTAGATATTGTTGGAGGTCTCGACACCGACTGGGAGTCATATGTTATGAAAAATGCGGGTACCGTCTACTATTTCGACTCTTTTGGTGACCTGCAACATCCAGAAGAATTACAAGGATACTTCACTTGCAGAAGACGTGTGTTCTACAATTTTCGGCGCTATCAGGACTTTAATACACACCTCTGCTGGCATCTATACCTCATGTTCCTCTTGACGTTTACAAAGAAGAAGATGATGATGAAGAAGAATATATAAGGAAGAGCTTTGAACTTTCCTGCTACTACTCTGCTGATTCTCTCTCACTCATGCTCTCCCTCTCAATGAGAGTCCCACACCCCTTCTCTCTCTACAAGTGAGTAGCGTGAGTACGGGAGAGTTTCAATCCCGTCGTCTCAAATGACCCTCGTATCGACAGGAGGCGACAGGTCGAGTTTAGACTGTAGCACAGTGTACACCTCGTGTCCTCTCGATAGAATACTAGTTTGCCGTACCATACGTAGCGGCTGTTGTACAGACACCGCAAAAATTCACTGACAGAGAGGGCTCTCCTGTCGATGCCATACGACGCACACCCTTAGCCCGCCTCTGGGTGGCTCCTTCCAATGTGCGATACACATACATTTTCGATCGCAGACCTACAAACTCCACAATCGGCAATCCATTCTCCGATAACCTTCTTCTTCTCCAGAATAATACCATAAGGATTATTGGGTGTGTATGAGGACGTGTCGAATTGTTTGCTGTGGTACTTCATTACTTCATGTGGATCGCAGTTCTTCACCCAATAGATGAAGCTATCTGTATCCATATAAAGAATCCGCGGAATGAGTTTTTGCAAATTTTTAATGGAAGCGATACATACGGAGTTTGGGGTCTAGTATGCACATCCCCACTAAACAGGTTTCGTAAATTCAACCGCAGTCTTCGCCACCTCCACAGCAACAAAGTTCTAGTTGAATATGGCGACCCGCTTAAAATTTGGTCTGGCAATGCATTTTCTTACGCCATAACGCCAACCACGTTCGGTTCTAATCGTAATTTCATGTCGTTCCCTCAAATTTTCCAAATTTTCCGAAAGCTGAATTATTCATTAATTTATAAAAATCTTTCTCAAAGTGGTTTCAGATCAGTGTTTGAAGGAGATAGCCCAGGTGATTCTATCCAGCTCCATCCCCATGCTGAGCACTGCTGGAGACTGTGATAATGAATAATCTATCTCCGCTTATTCTCCAGCAATGTCAACAATTTTGGGGTGGAGCCTCCTCGTGGAACTAGTTTCTCTAGACACAGCAGCAAATCGGCGTGCGCATCACGCAAACTAACAGGGCATGTGAGTTCTGCCTTTACCACACTCGCTACATCAGAATCAGCTGCCATGCCTCCCCATGATTTTTTCACCTAATCCCTCGCATTCGTCTTCAGGCACCCTTCGAACTCACCAATCGGCAGTGCTAGTTGCATGGTGTGCCCGTATAAGTTATTTACGTCCACGTACATTACTTAACTCGAACCAAGGGATCCGCTAAACCTGTCACCCATCCATGGGTTGTTTGCCTTCGCCGGCCTATGGACACATTGGCAAAGTCCCCCATGAATCCCTCGCTAAAAGAAAAGAAGCTTGTCAGCACAGATCGTCGTTTTCTTGAGCACTGCGTCCCAAAATAATCCAAGTGCCGTGTTATGAAAGGCAGGATCCAGAGAATATGTGGTCATGCATAGACTCCGCAATTTCTCGAAAAGGTTCACAAGCAAGTACACGTCTGTGTCCATGAAAAGCCGTGCGTACTGTCCTAAAGGGCAGATACTGAATTCCTGCTAGACGTTCACGGCACGCTCATACTCTGCATCCGTTATAGCATCGCCTGTAACGTTGCTGTAGAGTGTAGTTATGTTGGGTACCCTGATTTCGTTGAGTTTTGCCGTACTATCCACATACTAGTATGGGAAAACCCACTCCCTAGTCACAAGTTCTAACTTCCCTCGTCGGAAAATGCAGGTAGAGTGATATTCATATCCCCCGAGACAGAGTTTCAACGAGTTTGTGGAGTGGCGCTTGCATAAAACGTAGTATGTCAAGGAAACGGAGCGTAATTCTTGGCGTCATTAGTTTGGGGAATAAAATGTATTTTTCGACACTTACAGATACGACACTGACTCGATCTTTATCCATGTCGAAATCAGTCAATTGTTCAAAAAGGAATTGAGAGTCATATCTCTTAAATTATGGAAGAAACCTGATATGTACCTTCGTGACCGGTATATCAAATTGCACATATACTGAGCTGCACTACGGAATTTCTCCGTAAGATGAACGGTGGTTCCTACGAGGAGTTTCTGATTTTCTATCTAACGGTAGCCCACAAATATGACAGACAACAGCGTTATTGTAGAAACCTTCATTCTCCTTCGATTTAGTCATGGGAACGTTGTTGGCATGAAGCTTATCAACATCCCATGAGAGTTTTTTAGCTCAGTGAGCAGCCAGACCGCAGGTTATCCCCACATAAGATTAGTAGCAGTTAAGACTGGAATCGTAGAATGATATAATTTGGTACACTGCTTCATATGGTTCGTTCTTTTTCTGTAAAGGTGGTATGTGAGATCGTGGGGTCACCTTCACGGTGGATCACAGGAGCGAGGAGGCATTCTAAGTCGGTGTACACTACAAATGGGCCTCGCTCCTGGTGGTGAACATTTTTCTTCCTCAGTAGGCGTCATAACAACTGCCAGGTCCTTGGAAGTGCAATCTGCTAGATGCTCTGCTAATAACTTGGCTGAGGAAAAAAAATTGAGGCATCTAAAGCAAATATGTTTCACGCAATGATTAGTTGATAATTGGGAGGAAGGGAGTCGGGACATGTCTCTGATTAAAATATAATGATAATAACCACCTTGGAAGAAGATCAGCATTTCACGATCACCGGCAGATTTTGATGAATGGAGGAAGCCGACAATAATATGCTTGTACTGCTCATCTGACTTGGTTTTGTTCTCCAGGCAATAAACGTGAACCGATATTCCGACATTCTGCACCTCAAATATAAGTATGTCATAGATCTTGACGGGGAACTCGATACCTTCAAAGTTATAACATCCTCGAATATTATCACCTACATGGTATATACCGGGACGTTCACGGTTATCTCTGTGATTGCAATTTCTCTCTCATCCAGGATTGGCCTTACAAAACAAGCCTGATCCTTCCTATTTTCGACATTAATGGATGACCTCTTATTAGCTGTATCCTTAGGGAGCCTGATATAGCTAGGCCTTCCATTTACTGGTGCATAGACATGTGTATTGATCAGTGCTTTAGCTGACCCTCTCTCGCCCATCTCGGAAAACTGGGCCTATATAGCACTCAAGGTGGATTCACGAAACCACTCGGTGACTGGTGTTATCACGCAATTCGAGCTCCAAAGATGATGGCTTGCCTCTTCACAATGCCAGAGGCAACTTCAGGTCGGTGTGTGGGGAGGGGGGGGGGGGGGGAAGGAAGGGGTTCGCGATAGCTCTAAGCAGAGCACCGCACTGCATTTAATGGCGGGCTACCGCGGATCATTGACTACTTGGAGGAGCTCCGCGACAGGAAGGCAAGCCCTCCTGTCGTGGTATCCTCCTACCGGATTCTCGATTCTTCTGAAAGAGATTTGCTCCTCAAAGGCATCTGCAATCACTGAGTATTCTAACCGCGGTATAGTGACACTGACCTGATGCCCTCCACTAAAAGGACGGGAGAGGAAACTACCGCTAGCCACAGGATGAATTGCTATTTATTTATTTAATGGGATAATAATTATTATTAAAAGGTGGCAATTCTATTTAAGCACCGTTTTTGCTCTTTCGATTGTTGCGAGTCAGCGATAGTGCAATGCTGCTCGCTTTGGAGAATACACATTTTATAAGAATTATTTGGTCCAGGAAACACTTTTGCGACCACGATTGTGATTTAGACAGTATTCGCGTAATTGTACTGATTAAAAGTTATCGTTTCCGAAAGACGCAGGTTCGATTAAAGCTGTGTGCACTTTTGCGCGTATAATGAAAATATTCATAACACGTCGCGTAACAAAAAGAAACATGCGAATCACAACCGTGATCAAACGAAGAAAATATACGATAACATAAATGTTCTTCGCTGTTATTCAGGACAGGCTCAGATTAGACCTTGCAATTTTTAGTTATAGGAAATCACAAGGCGTTACACCTTCGAGATATTTGTTTTGAATAAATTGTATTTACTTTCTCTCTCTCTCCTTTTTACAGCCTTTATACCTTCACATCGATTAAGGAACTTTTCCTTCTCTACCGACCAGTACGAGAACAAAATTCAGACTCAACAAAATGTCTTACATCGAATTATTACATGCTTAACCCTTAACAATCATACATAGTTTCGTAGTACAAACAATGCTAATTTCTTCCGTGCACTAGAAAGTCTTTGATACACTGAGCACAAAAATGAAAATAATAAAATTATAATTACATTTTTAATATCATGAATACTTCTTTAAATCATGAAAATAACGTTTGACATCGTCGTAATATTAATTTTCATCGTTGTAGCACTACAAGGATCATTGATCTCCATTACTAATGATACTACTACCACAGGGTGACGAGGTCCATCCTGTTGATAATGGAATCGGCGAGTCCGTTACTGGCAAGGGCGAACAGACAGAGCCGAAGCAGGATAAGGTAGCGGCAGTGAGGGCCCGTGGGAGCAACCTGGTTGCGGCGACGGTGTCCGGCGATGCTGCTGCTGCTGCTGCTGCTTGCTGGAGCCTTCACCACCGCCAGCCTGGAGGGTGGGAGATCGTTGCTGTTCTTCTTCTTCTTCCGAGTGAAGCACCAATGGGTGCGAGAGGGTATGCGATGGTGTGGAGGCTGGCGCTACAGCGACCACTGCTGATACAGCCGCTTCTCGCGCAGCTACGGGTGGTGCTTTTCGAGACGGTGCATGCCGCTCGGCTGTGTGTTTTATTCCTGCGCCAACTCTCTAGGCAGTTATGGCACAGCTAGCTGTTGTGGTGCTGGTGGCGACTGTGCAGCCTCTGTAACACAGGAATAACGAAAAAAATTAAGTACAAAGCTCAAGATTTTAAAAAAAATGCTGCAAACAAATAACAACATTTCAGAATAACAATAATTATATGCTGTAATGAAAACGGTTGCATTATAATCATCTTTTCACTCTGGGTCCAAGAATTGAGCCATGCAGTCGAGTTTTCGAGTAGTTCTCCCACCCTACCCAGTATTTCCTCATCCTCCTCCAGCAGGGCGAAATGGCGCTGCCCTTCAGCTTCCCCTCCAGCAGCTGGCATCTCACGCAACCACTCTGGTATTTCACCCTCGCCTTGGGGCCATTTATATTGCTCACTGGCGCTACCTACAACAATAAGATATCGAATGTAACTATTTCTTGAAAATGTTAGAGGCATACACACAGAAAATCGTACTCAGAACCGTTTCCTTTAACTCACTGAAATATAAAAAGAAAATCGTATTCTCTAGTTCACTGAAATTACTTATATAGGAAACACACTAAATTTGAAAATCATGCTCTCCTACTTACAAGACTGAATCGATTGCTCATGTATCTTGGCCTCGACACATACCTCTATATCTCCTTCCTCATCTGTAGAAATAGATAAAAAAGCAAATAATATGTCTCAGATAACTGAATAAATGTGTATATATGCCCCAGCCCTCATCATTAGAACCACAGTACATTATGCGAACAAAAAATATTTTCTCTAACAACAACATGTTAAAAAAATAATGAAATAAAAAATAAATGCGCTTACGTTCTTGCTGCGCCGACACGGTTATTATTGCTGGATGCTGTTGCTGCAATAGTCCCTCAGCCCCCAACCGCCGATCTAGATCAGCCAACATCTGAGGGATGAAGGCTGCAACGACAAGAAAAAAAGAAGGACTATAATAACACCTACGGAATAAAAATTCGTCACACACTAAAATTACAGCAGCGAGCCCTTCAAAACCTCGGTAGTGCGGAGGTACGCTTCTACAGTCTACGACCTAAACAAGTACTGTGCAGGATACTAAAATTACGGGGCACAGAGGCACACTGAATGATTAGAGCAATTAATTTACAAGATAGACTGTCCTGGCGAAGGCGTTTGCTGCTGCTGCTGTTGATAGTGTCACCGGAAATTGTGTGCTTCATTTTTTTGGCTTTGGCATTAGAACACACAATCCATCACACAGGCGAACTGACTAAGGCAGAATGAGAGCGACTGCACCGCGAGAGTGAATTATATAACTTCTATCCCCACCACCTGGCGTTATACCCAGGAAGCCAATAGGCGAGCAGCATTCCACCCCCCCAACGATGAATGCCCTCCCATGAACAATGGACCTTGCCATTGGTGGGGAGCCTTGCGTGCCTCAGCGATACAGATAGCCGTACGGTAGGTGCAACCACAACGGAGAGATATCTGTTGAGAGGCCAGACAAACGTGTGGTTCCTGAAGAGGGGCAGCAGCCTTTCCAGTAGTTGCAGGGGCAACAGTCTGGATGATTGACTGATCTGGCCTTGTACCACTAATCATAACTGCCTTACTGCGCTGGTACTGCGACTGGCAGAAAGCAAGGGGAAACTACAGCCGTAATTTTTTCCGAGGGCTTGTAGCTTTACTGTATGGTTAAATGCTGATGGCGACCTCTTGGGTAAAATATTCCGGACGTAAAATAGTCCCCCATTCGGATCTCTGGGGCGGGGACTACTCAGGAGGGCGTTTTTATCAGGAGAAAGAAAACTGGCGTTCCACGGGTCGGAGCGTGGAATGTCAGATCCCTTAATCGGGCAGGTAAGTTAGAAAATTTAAAAAGTGAAATGGATACGTCAAAGTTAGATATAGTGGGAATTAGTGAAGATCGGTTGTAGGAGGAACAAGACTTCTGGTCAGGTGAATACAGGGTTATAAATACAAAATAAAGTATGGGTAATGCAGGAGTAGGTTGAATAATGAATAGGAAAATAGGAATGCGGGTAAGCTACTACAAACAGCATAGTGAACGCATTATTGTGGCCAAGATAGATACGAAGCCTACGCCTACCACAGTAGTACAGGTTTACATGCCAACTAGCTCTGCAGATGACGAAGAGATTGATGAAATGTATGATGTGATAAAACAAATTATTCAGATAGTGAAGGAAGACGAAAGTTTAATAGTCATGGGTGACTGGAAATCGATAGTAGGAAAAGGAAGAGTAGGAAACGTAGTAGGTAAAAAAATGGATTGGGGGTAAGAAATGAAAGAGGAAGCTGCCTGGTAGAATTTTGCAAAGATCATAACTTGATCATAACTTACAATTGTTTCAAGAATCATGAAAGAAGGTTGTATACATGGAAGAAGCCTGAAGATATTGGAAGGTCTCAGATAGACTATATAATGGTAAGACAGAGATTTAGGAACCAGGTTTTAAATTGTAAGACATTTCCAGGGGCAGATGTGGACTCTGACCACAATCTATTGGTTATAAACTGTAGATTAAAACTGAAGAAACTGCAAAAAGGTGGGAATCTGAGCAGATGGTACCTGGATAAACTGAAAGGACCAGAGGTTGTAGAGAGTTTCAGGATGAGCGTTAGGGAACAATTGACAAAAATGGGGGAAAGAAATACAGTAGAAGAAGAATCGGTAGCTTTGAGAGATGAAATAGTGAAGGTAGCAGAGGATCAAGTAGGTAAAAAGACGATGGCTAGTAGAAATCCTTGGGTAACAGAAGATATATTGAATTTAATTGATGAACGGAGAAAATACAAAAATGCAGTAAATGAAGCAGGCAAAAAGGGATACAAACGTCTCAAAAATGTGATCGACAGGAAGTGCAAAATGGCTACACAGGGATGGCTAGAGGACAAATGTATGGATGTAGAGGCATATCTCACTAGGGGTAAGATAGATACTGCCTACAGGAAAATTAAAGAGAACTTTGCAGAAAAGAGAACCACTAGCAAGAACATCAAGAGCTCAGATGAAAAACATTTCTAAGCAAAGAAGGGAAAGAAGAAAGGTGGAAGGAGTATACAGGGTGTTCCATTGATAGTGACCGGGCAAAATATCTCACGAAATAAGCATCAAACGAAAAAACTACAAAGAACGAAACTCGTCTAGCTTGAAGGGGGAAACTAGATGGCGCTATGGTTGGCCCGCTAGATGGCGCCGCCGTGGGTCAAACGGATATCAACTGTGATTTTTTAAATAGGAACCCCCATTTTTACTACATATTCGTGTAGTACTTAAAGAAATATGAATGTTTTAGTTGGACCACTTTTTTCGCTTTGTGATAGATGGCGCTGTGATAGTCACAAACGTGTAAGTACGTGGTATCACGTAACATTCCGCCAGTGCGGACGGTATTTGCTTCGTGATACATTACGCGTGTTAAAATGGACCGTTTACTAATTGCGGAAAAGGCCGATATCGTGTTGATGTATGGCTATTGTGATCAAAATGCCAAACGGGTGTGTGCTATGTATGCTGCTCGGTATCCTGGACGACATCATCCAAGTGTCCGGACCGTTCGCCGGATAGTTACGTTATTTAAGGAAACAGCAAGTGTTCAGCCACATGTGAAACGTCAACGACGACCTGCAACAAATTATAATGCCCAAATAGGTGTTTTAGCTGTTGTCGCGGCTAATCGGCACATCAGTAGCAGATAAGTTGCGCGATAATTGGGAATCTCAAAAACGTCGGTGTTGAGAATGCTACATCAACACCGATTGCACCCGTACATATTTCTGTGCACCAGGAATTGCATGGCGACTACTTTGAACGTCGTCTACTGTTCTGCTGCTGGGCACAAGAGAAATTACGGGACGATGACAGATTTTTTGCACGCGTCCTGTTTAGCGACGAAGTGTCATTCACCAACAGCGGTAAAGTAAACCGGCATAATATGCGCTATTGGGCAACGGAAAATCCACGATGGCTGCGACAAGTGGAACATCAGCGACCTTGGCGGGTTAATGTATTGTGCGGCATTATTGGAGGAAGGATAATTGGCCCCCATTTTATCTATGGCTATCTAAATGGTGCAATGTATGCTGATTTCCTACGTAATGTTCTACCTTAGGTTAGTTAGGTTTAAGTAGTTCTAAGTTCTAGGGGACTGATGACCATAGATGTTAAGTCCCATAGTGCTCAGAGCCATTTGAACCATTTTTAATGTTCTACCGATATTACTATAAGATGTTTCACTGCATGACAGAATGGCGATGTACTTCCAACGTGATGGATGTCCGGCAGAAAGCTCGCGTGCGGTTGAAGCGGTATTGAATACCATATTTCATGACAGGTGGATTAGTCGTCGAAGCACCATACCACGGCCCGCACGTTCACCGGATCTGACGTCCCCGGATTTCTTTCTGTAGTGAAAGTTTAAGGATATCTGCTATCGTGAGTCACCGACAACGCCTGACAACATGGGTCAGTGTATTGTCAATGCAAGTGCGAGCATTACGGAAGGCGAACTACTCGCTGTTGAGAGGAATGTCGTTATACGTATTGCCAAATGCACTGAGGTTGACGGACATAATTTTGAACATTTATTGTACTAATGTGGTATTTACAGGTAATCACGCTGTAACAGCATGCGTTCTCAGAAATGATAAGTTCACAAAGGTACATGTATCACATTGGAACAACTGAAATAAAATATTCAAACGTTCCTACGTTCTGTATCTTAATTTAAAATCCTACCTGTTACCAACTGTTCGTCTAAAATTGTGAGCCATATGTTTGTGACTATTACAGCGCGATCTATCATAAAGTGAAAAAGTGGTCCAACTAAAACATTCATTTTTCTTTACGTACTACACGAATATGTAATAAAAAATGAGGTTCCTATTTAAAAAAAAAGTTTATATCCGTTTGACCTATGGCAGCGCCATGTAGCGGGCCAACGATAGCGCCATCTGGTTTCCCCTTCAAGCGAGACAAGTTTCGATCTTTGTAGTTTTTTCGTTTGACGTTTATTTCGTGAGATATTTTGCCCGGTCGCGATCAGTGGACCGCCCTGTATAGAGGGTCTATACAAGGGCGATGTTCTTGAGGACAGTATTATAGAAATGGAAGAGAATTTAGATGAATATGAAATAGGAGATATGATACTACGTGAAGAGTTTGACAGAGCACTGAAAGGCCGAAGTCGAAAAA
Source organism: Schistocerca piceifrons (assembly GCF_021461385.2). NCBI lineage: Eukaryota > Metazoa > Arthropoda > Insecta > Orthoptera > Acrididae > Schistocerca > Schistocerca piceifrons. The sequence goes on along the minus strand of NC_060138.1, from coordinate 448,194,129 downwards.
AGGCCCCGGGAGTAGAAAACATTCCTTTAGACAGCCTTGGGAGAGCCTTGGGAGAGCCAGGACTAACAAAACTCTACCATCTAGTGAGCAAGATGTGTGGGGCAGGCGAAATATCCTCAGACTTCAAGGAGAATATAATAATTCCAATCCCAAAGAAAGCAGGTGTTGACAGACGTAAAAATTACCAAACTATTAGTTTAATAAGCCACGGCTGCAAAATATTAACACGAATTCTTTACAGACGAATGGAAAAATCGGTTGAAGCCGACCTCGGGGGAGATCAGTTTAGATTCCGTAGAAATATTGGAACACGTGAGGCAATACTGACCCTAGGACTTATCTTTGAAAATAGATTAAGGAAAGGCAAACCCACGTTTCAAACATTTGTAGACTTAAAGCAAGCTTTTGACAATGTTGACTGGAATACTCTCTTTCAAATTCTGAAGGTGCCTGGGGTAAAATACAGGGGGCGAAAGGCTATTTACAATTTGTACAGAAACCAGATGGCAGTTATAAGAGTCGAGGGGCATGAAAGGGAAGCTGTGGTTGGGAAGGGAGTGAGACAGGGTTGTAGCCTGTCCCCGATGTTATTCAATCTGTATATTGAGCCAGCAGTGAAGGAATCATAAGAAAAATTCGGAGTAGGAATTAAAATCCATGGAGAAGAAATAAAAACTTTGAGGTTCGCCGATGACATTGTAATTCTGTCAGAGACAGCAAAGGACCTGGAAGAGCAGTTGAACCGAATGGACAGTGTCTAGAAAGGAGGATATAAGATGAACATCAACAAAAGCAACATGAGGATAATGGAATGTAGTCGAATTACATCGGGTGATGCTGCGGGAATTAGATTAGAAAATGAGACGTTTAAAGTAGTAAATGAGTTTTGCTATTTGGGGAGCAAAATAAGTGATGATGGTCGAAGCAGAGAGGATATAAAATGTAGATTGGCAATGGGAAGGAAAGTGTTTCTGAAGGAGAGAAATTTGTTAACATCGAGTATAGATTTCAGTGTCAGGAAGTCGTTTCTGAAAGTATTTGTATGGAGTGCAGTCACGTATGGAAGTGAAACGTGGACGATAAATAGATTAGACAAGAAGAGAACAGAAGCTTTCGGAATGTGGTGCTACAGAAGAATACTGAAGATTAAATGGGTAGATCACATAACTAATGAGGAGGTATTGAATAGAATTGGAGAGAAGAGAAATTTGTGGCATAACTTGACTAGATGAAGGGTAGGGCATATACTGAGGCATCAAGGGATCACCAATTTAGTATTGGAGGGCATCGTGGAGGGTAAAAATCGTAGAGGGAGACCAAAAGATGAATACACTAAACAGATTCAGAAGGATGTAGGTTGCAGTAGGTACTGAGAGATGAAGAAGCTTGCACAGGATAGGGTAGCATGGAGAGCTGCATCAAACCAGTCTCTGGATTGAAGACCACAACAACAACAACGATGAATGCTGGTATGAGCACGTAGGACAAGTTGGTGATGGCCTGCCGGGCACGGATTTCGGGTGCTCATGGATCCGGCCGGATTGCCCCGCTTCCGGTCGCCGATTTCTGTGCGTTCACTGACGGACGCGCCGCTCCTTTGCGGGTCCCGAGTTACTGCCGTACCTCGTGCAGAAACTACTGTGATAGTGTACTTAATAACATTTTTTACGTGGTGTAGTATCATCTTCAGAGTTTCAAAGCGATGTATTTGCGCTCATTTACTTTAGTTTCAATTTATGAACAATACTCCCACGCTATTTATTTTCGAACTGCTGTGTGGCGATCTTTTTGAAAGTGTATTTAGAGACATATTCAATTGGATTTAATAACTCCATAACAATTCCACCGTGGTCTATGAGGAACGTCTTTGATTAATAATCGAAACGTCCACGGTCCCAGGTTCGAATCCCGCCAAGCCTTAAAACTTTGATTAATAACCGACAGTGGCGGCAGAAGACTTCTGGCTTAGAAAGTCAGAGGGCGGAGAAGCGGACAGAGGTTCAGGGCACTCTCTTGTCCTAGGAGTGGGAAAGTGCCCCTAAAGCAGAAGAATCAGCATTGATCAACGGCATGAGGTTGCAGAAGGCAATGGAAACCACTGCATTGAAGGCACATATCGTGTATCCACAGGCCATGTGGTCTGTAACTGAAAAAGTGTCATGATGATCACTCCGTTGGCAAAAGATTTCGGAATAGTCCCCCATTCAGATCTCCGGGAGGGGCCTGCCAGCAGATGAAGTTGAGAAATTCTGCTACCTAGGCAGTAAAATAATCAGTGATGGATTGGGCAAGGAGGACATCAAAAGCAAAAAGTGCATTCCTGACCAAGAGAAGACTGCTAGTATCAAACATGGTCCTTAATTTGAGGAAGAAACTTCTGAGAATGTGTATGTCTGGACTACTGAATTGCATGGTAGTGAAACATGGACTGTAAGAAAACCGGAAGAGAATGGAAGCGTTTGAGATGTGGTGCTACAGACGAATGTTGAAAGTTAGATGGACTGATAAGGTAAGGAATGAAGAGGTTTTGCGCAGAATCATAGAGGAAAGGAATACGTGGAAAACATTGAAAGGGAGAAAGGACTGTTAAGACATGAGGGAATGACTTCCATAGTACTAGAGGGAGCTGTAGAGGGCAAAAAACTAGAGAAAGACAGAGACTGGAATACATCGAGGAAATAATTGAGGACGTAGGTTGCAAGTGCTTCTCGGAGATGAAAAGATTGGCACAGGAGAGGAATTTGTGGCGGGACGCATCAAACCAATCAGAAGACTGATGACCGCAAGAAAGGTCTCTGGAAGTAGCTCATGCTCAAAGAAAAAGGAAGGGTATGTTATTTCTCACAAAAACGCGTGAATTGTTTCCGGGAAATTTCACAAGTGTGTAGCGATCTTTCTTTTACCGTTCGTGTTTAAGTGCGATGGTGGTATTACTTGGAATGAAACGTGTAATTACATCACAAATTGCTTAGATATTCTTACGTCGCCTGCAAAGCTCTCTCTCTCTCTCTCTCTCTCTCTCAATCTCTTTGTGCAGTAGTACATTTAGCTTCTGTGACATCTTCAAGATATGCATGTGACAATATACTGCACATTCCTTAAACACCATATTTAATAACTCCCGAAGCAGTTCGTATTCAGCGACAAAGGGTATCCGTGTGCCACAAAGAATGCTGCGGCTATGTCAAACGTGACAGAAAGTACTTAGTGCACGGCCGTCCTGTGGCTGCTGCATGGGTCCAGAGCGGAGACTCTCGGGTAGGGAGTGCACACACCAGATTGGGTGAACGTCTTGCTTCTTGCACTTAGGAAGACTGACTGGACTATTATCAAATGATCTACAATTACAGCACACACACTTATCAGCATGAGTTGCAAAGCGTAACTTAGCCCCATACTGTTGCATCTTCATTATTTCATGTAGTCGTCTTCTTCATACATTCACCAAATATCATTGCTTTCCAAACATCTATGGACACAGTCCTCAGCTGCGTGATCTGTTAAGCTCCTCCTTCTCCAACGCAGACATCTCATCCACTGAACATGTAGAACTCTCAGGATGCTCAGCATAGAATGAGCGAATTTCCCGCCATTTTTCCCCAGACCGAAATCTTGAATTATGTCATTGGAGGGGAGGGGGAAGGTTCCTCTGGTGGTGGTGTTGTGAAGTATGTGAGTTGGACTCCGGATCTCAAGGTGAACAAACTGGATGTAGTTACTGTCTATGACAACTCAAATTGTTTAAACAAACAATATACTGGAATGCATACAACCGACAGCCCAGTAAGGACTGAGTCCTTTTCCCGCCAATTTACAGATGGGGAAGGGGATGGAAGTGGAGTGGAGGGGAGGAGGGTGGAGTTAGATTAGTGGAGGTAGCCCAATTGACCTATTTTCCAATCAAAATTTGAAGTTCCCAACATGACGTCAGTGCGATGTTGCCACATCTATGGCCATTTTGAATAAACTCGGCAACAATGCAGCATTGGGTGACGTGAACTTTGTTCCACTACTGTTGCGTACCTAGCAACAAATATTCTATTCAAATTTAAAAGTGTTGCAATAGAGAAAATTTTGTGAATACTAAATTTAATAGTCTATGTGTTACATATTTACTACACACTAACAAATCAGTAACAGAACTGTAAAAGCAGTTCCGAGTTAAAAACATTTTGAAATAGGAGCTATTTGGCAAATTACACAAATTTCCATTTCCAAGGCACGGAAGTTGTTAAGACATTGAAGAAACTCATTCCATTTTCAAATATCTTGTGTTTCACTGCACACAGTCTTCTTCTATTTCAAGGTAAAAGACGGTGCACGACCGACGAAGTATGGCTTTAACTGGCCACACGTTCTATAACTATGAGGGTATGAGGGGCGTTCAATAAGTAATGCAACACATTTTTTCCTGAAAGCAGACTGATTTTATTCAAGGTTCCAACACGTCATATAACTCCCCCTCTGTTGGTTACAAACCTCCGTTTTTCAACATAATCTCCGTTCATTGCATATTATGTACACTCAAGTTGATGGTTCAAAAAGTATTGCGTTCAGGAGGTATTTCACAGCATGTGTTGTTAGCGTGCTCGTTTGATGGTTGCTCTCACTATTTTGATCTTACAGCTCACAGTTTGATGTTGATTGCTTGACTGAGCTCATTTGATTACCATGCGGAGGGGAGGAAAAGGCTTTTTGCCCCTGACAGAGAGATTGAAAGGTATTAGCATGAGAACTCAGCATGAGAGGTAGCTCAGAATGACAATCAAAAGTAATAACACCTCCTGTACTTTGCGAATGGTCATTTTCAGTTAAATTTGTAATGTTGGTGCATTGATGTGTTACCTGGAAAACGCATATGGCAGTTTCTAGTAAGCATTCCTTCATATGTCTGTAAGATCAGTCGCTAAACAATCACCGACCAGGAAACATCATGTTTTTTTAGGTACACCCACTTTTTGTGGGTCATCAGTTCTCTAATTTGATGCGGCCCACCATGAATCGCTCTCCTGTGTCGGTGTCTTCATCTCACAAGAGGCCCACCCCTACTCGTCATCACCGTTATAGAACAAATTGATGCTACATGCAGGGCTTGACCACATGAAAGTGACAGAATTGATCTGCCCAGGTGGCCAACATTTTCGGCGCGCTTTGGATGTGGCATGTACCATATATGTTAGAGCAGTTTCGTGACAGAACGTGATGCAACATAGAGAAAAAAGAATGGTAATCTTAGGGGTCGAGTCCCTATGCAGAAACTTTTTTTCGATTTTTATGTTATTTCCACTGCAAATAAACCAAAATAATGCTAATATATTGTACTCATTAATATTTTCATCAAAGTTAGGAGAGGGAAAGGCAAAGGAAAATCCGGGATTGCAAATAAATTTCCAAGAAAGTACTGTACTTACAGCATCAACAGGGACTCTGCAAATGGCTGTTCAAAAAAGGATTGTAATTAAAGGTTTAATTCTTCGTTGCAAATCTATTTCCAGGTCTGAACTTTCCTTTGCAATTTCTTCACATGCCTCTTATGAAAATATTAATAAACACTATATTTTGAGCATCACTCGGTTTATTTGCAGTGTAACTAATGTAAAAATTGAAAATTAAAAAAGGAAAAAGAGAGTTCTGCATGGAGACTCGACTCCACGATTCTCTTACTATCGCTCTGTACAGTTTCCAATAGCTGCCATGAAAGTACATTAACGTACAAGGGATACTCAGAAAGTAAGGTCCGCTTGGGCGCAAAATGGAAACGATTGCGAAAATCCGATGAAGCTTTGCACAGATGTGTTGGGCAGTGTCTCTAGTTTACATGTCAATCGTGTCAAGTGCTCTTTTCAGTTCTGTGCGCACTGTGAACACGTAAAAATGCGTAGATAAATAATGACTCCCGCCAAGTATGAGGGCTTGGTGAGAGATTTCGCCTGAAGTCACGCAGCCCACATAACGTAACTGTCACGCGTTTCCTTCAAATGTTCAAATGTGTGTGAAATCCTAAGGGACCAAACTTGGTTATCGGCTTCTAAACTTACACATTACTTAAACTAATTTAAAGTAACTTACGCTAAGAACAACACACACACGCATACCCGATGGAGGACTCGAACCTCCCGTGAGAGCGGCCGTGCAATTCGTGCATGGCGCCTCTAACTGCGCAGTCATTCCGCGCGGCGTGTTTCACTCTTCATGACAGTTTCGGCCGTACGCTCTAGGGGCAATGAAGATGCTCTTGCAGCGTTTTCCAGGGGAAGTGTACGGTCACTCACAATGCAGGCCGTAATTGGTTTCCCCTGAGTTTCATCACGAACAGCTGGATATAAAGTCAACGAGCTACAGACTAGCGCAGAGAATCTGTTGAAAGTAGAAGCGGCTGCTTTCTGTGACGAGGATATTGGAAATTCGGTTCAAAGTCACGAAAAGTGTGTCAGCGGCCACTACGTAGAGAAGTAGCTGCAAGATGTAGCTATCTGTTGCAAATAAAACAGTTCAGATTTTCACAGCTGTTTCCATTTCGCGACGGATCTAACCGTACTTTCCAAATAGCCCTCGTATAAGGCGCAGTCAAATGAAAACGAGACAGATGGAAAAAATTAAGTAATCTGTTTATTGTTTCAGAAGTCATCGCCGTAATATTATTACCGCCGTATATTTATTCTACTGTGTGACTGACAGTAGGTGTCTTTATAGAAAAATGTTAGCAGTTGCCTCTGAAAGCATAATTGTTTCAAGACCTCTTCGTCCGAAGGAAATTGACGACCATGATAGTGTTTCTTCAGGGCTCCAAAATATGGGAATTGCATGGGGAGAGAACGGGTCTGTAGGGAGGACTTGTAAGGGCTTCCCATCGAAATTCTGAAGCCTATTCAAAACAACCTTGGCAACATGTTGGCGGATGTTTTGTTGGCAGATCCGTGGCGTTTACACAGTACAGCTCACGAAAAGTGACAGCATATGAAAGTGTGTGTGTTTTAACTTTGGACTGCCCAGTAAGGTCCCAGAATACCGACGTTGGCTTTAGTGCTGCGACTTAAATAGAACAATATACAGAAAATACCGTAATCAAAAGGCAGCAGTTTAGCGTCCTGAAGACGGTCGCTGCAAAATCGGTCGAAAAGTCGGTTTTGTCGTACAACCTAATTGATGCAACAGTAAGAGGCGGTTAAATACCAGAGCGTATTTTATTTGGATCAAACGAGAACACTTTCAGTATGTCAGATATATTTTTAGGATCACAAAACTCAAAATGACTCTGAGCACTATGGGACCTAACGTCTATGGTCATCAGTCCCCTAGAACTTAGAACTACTTAAACCTAACTAACCTAAGGACATCACACAACACCCAGTCATCACGAGGCAGAGAATATCCCTGACCCCGCCGGGAATCGTACTCGGGAACCCGGGCGCGCGAAGCGAGAACGCTACCGCACGACCACGAGCTGCGGACTTAGGATCACAATGTTTTCAAAATGGTTCAAATGGCTCTGAGCACTATGCGACTTAACTGCTGAGGTCATCAGTCCCCTAGAAGTTAGAACTACTTAAACCTAACTAACCTAAGGACATCACACATATCCATGTCCGAGGCAGGATTCGAACCTGCGACCGTAGCGGTCGCGCTGTTCCAGACTGCAGCGCCTAGAACCGCTCGGCCACTCCGGCCGGCTAGTATTTTCATTTTCGAAATGTAGTCACTATCAGGTCCACAGGACGGTGTTCTGAATCACTAAATTTTTGAATTTACTGACCCTTTACAAATATGATGATTCTTCATCATGTTGTTGGAACTGTTCCATTTCGTTGGTTGTCGGCGTATAACGAGATACCTTACAGCCTGACCTGAATGAAACAAGAGTGCCAGAAGCTGTGCTGTAAGAGGCGTGCAGTAAATTGAAGACGGCCGGCAGCGGCCGCTGGCAGGTGTTCCGGCTGCACAGCTGCCTGTTGGCAGCTGCGGCGGCACGTCTGCCGCTGGTGGCTATTTCGCGGACGCTGACTCCCGCCTCCTCTTGGACGGCCGCCAGTGACGAAGCACCAGGGGACAGTGTCGCTCCCATTCAGGGTACTTCGCAACGCTTATTTTTTGTTTATTTATTAACTGGATCCTGGCGTAGGCACAGACGGAACATCCCATCGCGTGTGACGGCACAACGAGCACGTAACGGCTGATAACAGGCTATACTGATACATCACGGTAGCTAATAAAACTACAGTTAGTTTAGATTATTGAAGAAAAATGTAAGTAATAATATAGAAACACTGATTTTGCTGTAATAAAACTTAGTTTTACACCCCTAAGGTGGAATCCTTATAGTAAATATTAGTGATGGTCGTAATTTGGCGTCTGTCTGGGAAGTTAATTATGGAGCGAACAATTAGTAAAGCCGCACGTTTCAAATAACGTAAGTGAAAGAAAGGAAGTTTAGGATTTAACGTCCTGGTCGTAATTTGGCGTCTGTATGGGAAGTTATTTATGGAGCGAACAATTAGTAAGGCCGCATGTTTCAAATAACGTAAGTGAAAGAAAGGAGGTTTGGGATTTAACGTCCAGTCAACATCGAGGGGGAGGTGGAGGAGGAGGGAGGTGATTAATGTTTCACGTCTCTTCGACATCGAGGTCATTAGAGACGGAGCAGAAGCTCGGAATGCTTCAAGAATGGGAAAGGATATCGCTCGTGCTCTTTCAAAGGAACCTTCCCAGCATCTGGCTGGAGCTATGTATGAAACATAACGGAAAACACAAATCGGACTCGGATTTTAACCGTAGTCCTCCCAAAAATTTAAGTGCGGCGGATTTATTAAGTTAATGATATTTATTAATTACAATTAATTTACACTCGAGCTGGCATTTGAAAGTGGTGTCACGTAAGATCGTTAGGAGCTCTAACTACAGCAATGTAGAATGAAATTTTCGCTCTGCAGCGGAGTGAGCCCTGATTTTGAAACTTCCTGGCAGATTAAACCTGTCTGCCGGACCAGGACTCCAACTCGAGACATTTGCCTTTCGCGGGCAAGTGCTCTACTAACTGAACTACCCAAGCACGACTCACGGCGGAAGTAAAATTGTGAGGACGGGTCGTGAGTCGTGCTTGGGTAACTCAGTTGGTAGAGCACTTGCCCGCGAAAGGCAAAGGTCCCGAGTTCGAGTCTCGGTCCGGCACACAGTTTTAATACAGCAATGTAATTACAATTTACTTCAACCAGTTGTTTTTACAAAATTTATTTTATTCTGATCCTCAACGAAATTGATTGCAGTTTTCCTTCAACAAAACTTATTCTGAAGCAATTAATGGCTCTCCATCATACGTATATACTAAAATTAAAAAAATAAAACACTAGTATTCTCGTTTTGTTAATAATTATTCAACGTCCCTTTGAAGGATGTTAGTCATTACTTCGAGACAAACAGCACGTTGGTTGTCTTTTATGGCAAAGCTGTAGCGTATTTCATTTACCAGATATTGCATTACAGTGAGCCGTCGACAGAATTCCTGGGTATAAGATATGCCTCTCAGCAGAGATTTTACAGGAAAATCTTCCATACTAGTTCTGAGACTTTTCCACAGCGTTCACCAAAAATTGCACCGGATTTGTCCTTAATGTGAATGGCCAACTCGTGTTCTTCATCTCATCACTCGAATTATTTGTTAGCAACTTCCGCTGTTTTCCATAATACCCCATTAAAACAGGTACTTGCCAAGCATATTCCTCTCTAAAAGCGTTTATGTATAATCTTCAGTAATGTTTGACAGCACCTGAATAACTGTGATTCTGTGCTATTATAAATATTGTCACGTCTCCTCAACTGACAGCTCCCTTCTACAAAAATCTGCACCCTTCAACTCAACAACATGCACTACATCCTCGTCTCGTCTATCGGGACATCAGAACATTTATTCTGGTTGCCTGTCCAGAGTTTATAACTTCTCCTGTCTCTAGGTTGGCTTGCAGTCCCTTGGACAGGACTTCTCTTTTTTTTAGTCATTAGTCTTCTGACTGGTTTAATTTGAGCCGTCCTCAGTTATTAGTGGAATATTTTCCAATGTATCGTTCCTCCAGTGCAGTTTTTATCCTCTACAGTTTCCTCTGTTACCACGCAAGTTATTCCCTGGTGTACACTTCAAGTCAGTATTTTCCATATGTTTCTTTCTTGGTCGGTTTTTTGGAGAACCTCTTCATCCTTCATGCTTTTCAACATCCTTCTGTAGCACCACATTTCAAACGTTTGGATGTAGTTCTTTCGTGTTGTTCGCGAAGTCCATAATTCACCACTACACACTACTGTACTCCAAACGAACCGTCTCAGAAATGTTTTTCTCAAATAAAAGCTGATGTTCGATAGCAGCAAACTTATTTTGACCGGGAATGCCCACGATGCCTTTTACGGAGGTGAAGGAAGAAAAAATAACGTCGATTTGGAATGCATAGGGGATCCAGTATTAAGAGTTAGAAAGAGCTATGAAAGACCTGCGATGGAACAGGGCAGAAGGCATAGATAACGTTTCCTCAAAATTTCTAACGTCGTGGGGAAAGCGGCTACCAAACGATCATTCACGTAAGTGTGCAGGATCTATGAGACTGGAGACAAGCCGTCAGAGTTTTGGATAACATCATACACTCAGCCCTGAAGATACTAAAAGCAAACACATACGAGGACTACCGTAGAATCACATGAACAGTGAATGCATCCAAGAATTTAGCAATAATAATATACAGAAGAATAGAAAAGAAATAAATACATTACTTGAGGATCCGTTTAGAGTCAGGAAAGGTAAAGGCTCCAGAGAAGCTGTCCTGTCGCTGCACTTGATAGTGGAAACAGCAGTTAACAAAATCAAGACAAGTTCGTACTATTTGTCGACCTATAAAAAGCGTTCGACAACATGAAGCAACTCAAGATGTTTTAAAGTCTCAGAAAAATGGTGTAACCTATAGGGAAATGCTGGAATTAGAATGTGTACGAGAATCGATAGACAATTATAAAAATTGAAGAACAAGAAGAGCGATGCGCTCTGATTAAAAATGGTATACGGCGAGGGATGTACTCTTTCGGTTCCTCTGTTCGGTGTGTGGGTAGAAGAAGCAATCACGGAAATAAAATAAAGGTGCCAGAGTGAGATTAAAATTCAAGGTAAAAGGACGTCAATAACAAAATTCACTGATGGCGTTACTATCCTCTGTTAAAGAGAGAGTGAGGAAGAATTAAGAAGCTGCTGAACGGAAAGAACAGTCTAATGAGTGATTTATATGAAATGAGAGTAAATTACTCTGCATATGATATGACGTGTTAATTCTACACGGCCTAGTCATATTAATGTGACCACCGCCTATGTTGGACAAGGCATGTGGAAGCACTAGCAATGGAGGGTATATGAAGCGTGTCGCGGAGACGCAGAAAACGGTGCAGTAGTTATCGTAATGCAACAAACTGAGCGATTTATCTGACGCGCAGAACGGCATGATCACTGGCTTTCGGGCCAAGAGTCGAAGCATTTCCTAAACGGCTAAATTAGTGGACTGTTCACCTACCATCAGGAGAATGTAACGTGTCACAAAACTCGTAGTATCTGTCCATGGTTCGAAGAACAATGGGACGAGTTTACCGTACGCCGCTGGCTGCCAAACTCCCCGGATTAAAAACCCACCCGAGAATCTGCGGGACCACCTCGATCGGGCTTTTAGCACCATGGATCCTCTGCTGAGAAACCTAGAGCAGTTGGCCATGGCGCTGTTTTCGGTATGGCTTCATATCACCGTCGGTACCGTCCAACACTTTATTGATTCTACAAGTAATGCAAAAGGAGGCTATTCAGGCTGTTGAGAGCTGGTGACATTAACATGACTGGACAGTGTGTATCACCGTTCATACTGTAAGTCTGAGAAAGGTGCACTTGCTCCTAGTCCTGATTCCCGGCGACAGCGAAAAAAATGGTTCAAGTGGCAGCAGTATGAGACTTAACTTCTAAGGTCATCAGTCCCATAGAACGTAGAGATACTTAAACCTAACTAACCTAAGGACATCGCACACATCCATGCCCGAGGCAGGATTCGAACCTGCGACCGTAGCGGTCGCGCGGTTCCAGACTGTAGCGCCTAGAACCCCTCGGCCATCCCGACCGGCGGCGACAGCGAGATAGAGATTCAGGGCAGACCGCCACAACAGAGGAGCAACTGTTGTTCATAAGCACACACTCACAATCATTTAATTTTTCGCTGGGACAATGGATATCTAAGAAATAAATTACAATGTTTCCAGTGTTAATCTGTATGCGTTGTGATCTTCAGTCTAAAGGGTACTTTGATGCTGTTCTTCACACGGACACCTCTTCATCTCCGAATAATTTCATTTGAATATGATTGCTGTACCCGTCTCTTGTTCTCTTTCCGTAATTTTGTCCCTCCAAACTTCACTCCAAAACTAAACTGAAGCTTCATTGATGTTTCAGAACGCGTTCTGTCAACGGATCCCTTCTTTTGGTCATGTTATGCCGCATGTTTATTTTCTCCCCAAATATTCAGTACCTCCACATTACTTTCGCAATGCGCCCATGTAATCTTCAGAATTCTTCTGTTGCACCACATTTCAAAAGCTTCTATTATTTTTATCTTCTTGTCTGAACGGCCTATCGTCCGCATTTCACTTCCTTACACGACACGCTGTAGGTAACCGCCAACAGAAAAGGGGTTTTAACACTTATATTTCTCTTTGTCAGAAACTCTTTTCGTTCAGTTGCCGGCCGATATTTTACATCCTTTCTACTTCGACCTTCATCAGTTATTCTGCTGCCCAAATAGCGAAACTGATCCGCTAGCTTTAGTGTAGCATTTCCTAATCTAATTCTCTCTGCATCGCCTGATTTAATAGGACAACATTCCATTGCCTTTGTCTTCCTTTAACAAAATTTAACGTTACAAATGTTCATCTTATATACTCCTTTCAAGATATTGTCTGTTTCGTCCAACTGCAGATCTGAGTTCTTTGCTGTCTCTGAGAGAATTAAAATGTCATCGACAAACCTCATAATCTTTATTACTTCTTCCTAAACTTTAATTCCTTCCCCAAAATTTTATTTTGTTTCCTTCACTGCTTCCTCAATGTACAGGTTGAATAACATCGTTAACAGTCTACAACCATGTCTCACTCCCTTCTCAACCACTCCTTCCGTCTCATGCTCCTCGACTCTTATAACTGCCGTCTGGCTTCTGTACAAGTTGTACATAACCGTTCGCTTCCTGTTATTTACTCATTTCTACCTTCATAATTTCAAAGGGTGTGTTCCACTCATAATTGCCTAAGCTATCTCAAAGTCTATAACAGCTATAATCGTAGTTTACCTTTCTTTAACCTATCTGCTAAGATAAGTAGTGCCCTTCTTTGAACTTTTTTGATGTACTCCGTCAATCCCATCTGGATAGGATGCCACACCGCGCAGCAGTATTCTAAAAGAGGACGGACAAGCGTAGTGTAGGCAGTCTCTTCAGTAGATCTAGTTACATTTTCTAAATATCCTGCCAATAAAACGCAGTCTTTGGTTAATCTTCCCCGCAACATTTTCTATGTGTTACTTCCAGTTTAAGTTGTTCATAAATGATAATTCCTAGGTATTTAGTTGAATTTACGGCCTATATATTTGACTGATTTATCGTGTAACCGAAAAGTAATGGTTTCCTTTTAGCAGTCATATGGATGACCTCACACTTTTCGTTATTTACTGCCATTTCCTGTACTATGCAGATATGTTTTCTAAATCGTTCGGCAATTTGTTTTGGTCTTCTGATGACTTTGCTAATTGACAAACGACAGCGTCATATGCAAACAAGCTAAAACTCTGCTCAGATTGTCTCCTAAATAGTTTTTATAGATAAGGAATAGCAAAGGGCCTAAAACACTACCTTGGAGAACGTCAGAAATTACTTCTGTTTTTCTCGATGACTTCCGTCAATTACTTCGAACTGTGACCTCTCTGACGGGAAATCACGAATCCAGTGACATAACTGAGACGATATTCCATAAGCACGCAATATCACTACAAGCCGGTTGTGTGGTACAGTGTCAAAAGCCTTCTGGAAATCTAGAAATACGGAATCAAAATTAATTCCTTTATTAGTAGCACTTCTTGTGAGTAAAGAGCTAGTTTTGTTTCACAAGAACGATGCTTTCTAACACAATGTTGGCTATGTGTCAATATACCGTTCTCTTAGAGGTAATTCATAATGTTCGAACACAATATATGTTCCAAAATTCTACTGCATATAGGCGCTAATGATACGGACCTGTAATTTAGTGGATTACTTCTACTACCTCGGTAGTAAATTTGTCAACAACCTATTCCTTAGGAATTGGAATTGTAACATGCTTGTTGAAGTCTGAGGGTACACCCCCTTTCTCACATATAAGCTACTTGCTCGTCTGCTGCCTTCACTATTTTAAGTCTTACAGCTTCTCAATTGTCTTCTGCTGTATTCATTTCCCCTGTTTCAGTCAATCGTTTGCCTAATACGCCCTTTGAAACTCTGAACAACCTCCGGTTTTTTCAACATCCCCATGTTCGAACCCCTTAATTTCCTAACTTTTAACAGCTTCTTCATTTTTAGTCTACAGTTCATAAACAATGAACTATGCCCATAGTCCACATCAGCACGTGGAATTTAAAATCTGGTTCCGAAATCACTGTTTTACCGTTACCTTTTCAATCTGTAATATTACAGTGTCTCTAGGTCTCTTCCGCGAATACAATCCTCTTTCAGTGACTCTTAAACCAAACGATTTAGGTGACAATTTGGCTAGCCGTCACAGATTTTTGCAGATGGTGCTGTCGTTTACAGTGTAGCAAAGAAGTGGGATACGGAAGTACTAAGGAATGAAGAGATACGTTTGAAGTTCTCTACCGCTATAGATACAGCAATAAGGAATAGCGCAGTAGGCAGTACAGTCGAAGAGGAATGGCATCTCCAAAAAGGGGCATCACAGAAGTTGGGAAGGAAAACATAGGTACAAAGAAGGTAGCTGCGAAGAAACCATGGGTAACAGAAGAAATACTTCAGTTGATTGATGAAAGGAGGAAGTACAAACATGTTCCGGGAAAATCAGGATTACAGAAATACAAGTCGCTGAGGAATGAAATAAATAGGAAGTGCAGGGAAGCTAAGACGAAATGGTTGCAGGAAAAATGTGAAGACATCGAAAAAGATCTGATTGTCGGAAGGACAGACTCAGCATACAGGAAAGTCAAAACAACCTTTGGTGACATTAAAAGCAACGGTGGTAACATTAAGAGTGCACGGGAATTCCACTGTTAAATGCAGAGGAGAGAGCAGATAGGTGGAAAGAATACATTGAAAGCCTCTATGAGGGTGAAGATTTGTCTGATGTGGTAGAAGAAGAAAGAGAAGTCGATTTAGAAGAGATAGGGGATCCAGTATTAGAATCGGAATTTAAAAGAGCTTTGGAGGACTTACGGTCAAATAAGGCAGAAGGGATAGATAACATTCCATCAGAATTTCTAAAATCATTGGGGGAAGTGGCAACAAAACGACTATTCACGTTGGTGTGTAGAATATATGAGTCTGGCGATATACCATCTGTCTTTCGGAAAAGCATCATCCACACAATTCCGAAGACGGCAAGAGCTGACAAGTGCGAGAATTATCGCACAATCAGCTTAACAGCTCATGCATCGAAGCTGCTTACAAGAATAATATACAGAAGAATGGAAAAGAAAATTGAGAATGCGCTAGGTGACGATCAGTTTGGCTTTAGGAAAAGCAAAGGGACGAGAGAGGCAATTCTGACGTTACGGCTAATAATGGAAGCAAGGCTAAAGAAAAATCAAGACACTTTCATAGGATTTGTCGACCTGGAAAAAGCGTTCGACAATATAAAATTGTGCAAGCTGATCGAGATTCTGAAAAAAGTAGGGGTAAGCTATAGGGAGAGACAGGTCGTATACAATATGTACAGCAACCAAGAGGGAATAATAAGAGTGGACGATCAAGAACGAAGTGCTCGTATTAAGAAGGGTGTAAGACAAGGCTGTAGCCTTTCGCCCCTACTCTTCAATCTGTACAGCGAGGAAGCAATGATGGAAATAAAAGAAAGGTTCAGGAGTGGAATTAAAATACGAGGTGAAAGGATATCAATGATACGATTCGCTGATGACATTGCTATCCTGAGTGAAAGTGAAGAAGAATTAAATGATCTGCTGAACGGAATGGACAGTCTAATGCGTACACAGTATGGTTTGAGAGTAAATCGGAGAAAGACGAAGGTAATGAGAAGTAGTAGAAATGAGAACAGCGAGAAACTTAACATCAGGATTGATGGTCACGAAGTCAATGAAGTTAAGGAATTCTGCTACCTAGGCAGTAAAATAACCAATGACGGACGGAGCAAGGAGGACATCAAAAGCAGACTCGCTATGGCAAAAGAGGCATTTCTGCCCAAGAGAAGTCTACTAATATCAAATACCGGCCTTAATTCGAGGAAGAAATTTCTGAGGATGTACGTCTGGAGTACAGCACTGTATGGTAGTGAAACATGGACTGTGGGAAGACCTTAACAGAAGAGAATCGAAGCATTTGAGATGTGGTGCTGTAGACGAATGTTGAAAATTAGGTGGACTGATAAGGTAAGGAATGAGGAGGTTCTACGCAGAATCGGAGAGGAAAGGAATATGTGGAAAACACTGATAAGGAGAAGGGACAGGATGATAGGACATCTGCTAAGACATGAGAGAGTGACCTCCATGGTACTAGAGGGAGCTGTAGAGGGCAAAAACTGTAGAGGAAGACAGAGATTGGAATACGTCAAGCAAATAGTTGAGGACGTAGGTTGCAAGTGCTACTCTGAGATGAAGAGGTTAGCACAGGAAAGGAATTCGTGGCGGGACGCATCAAACCAGTCAGTAGACTAATGACCAAAAAAAAAAAAAAAAAAGTCGTCGGAAGATCAAAACAAATTACAAAATAATTTGGACTATATATCTGTGCGAGAAGCGGCCACTAAGCCTAAACAATAACAAGTGTGATGTCATCCACGTGAGGAATAAAAGGAATCCGTTAAATTTCGGTTACATGTTAAATCACACGAATCCAGATGCTGTCAGTTCAACTAAATACTTAGGGATTCCAGGTAGAACTTAGACAGAAACGATCACATAAAAAAGACGAACCAGCACAAGCTAGGATGGCGATCATTAACACAAAGGCGTTTCTCGTTACTGCGAGATCTTTTGCGAAACTTTCGTCACCCACTTTCTCCTCCCAATGCGAAAATATTTTGTTGAGCCCACCTATGTTGAGAATAACGATCTTCGTAATAATACAAAACAGAACGGGAACGGAAAGATTTGTCTCTTCTACTCTTCCGCGTGCTCTTCAAGAATGGAGCAATAAAGAAACGAGAAACTTCGTGCCATATTAAAACTGTGTGGTGGACCGGGACTCGAATCCGCGACCTTTGCCTTGCGTCAGCAAGCGTTCTAACAACTGAGCTACGCGAGCACAGAGATACGTCTGAAGATGGTTCGAAGAAACCTCTGCCAAGCACTTGTGTTTGAAGTGCAAACTAGACAAGTAGATGTAGGTGTTCTGATCAAGCTGTACGGGAGGTTTTACCTTGGATATTCCGTCCCAAATATTCCTAATTACGACTACCCCTAGTCCACTCCTACTTTAATGGGATCTCTGGCTGAAAAGAAAGACGTTCTATAACGGCTTGCCCCACTGTCACGACAATGGAATGAAAAAGAACTATTCACTGCGAGACGTGCAAAATATGATCAAATTTGCATTTCACCCCCTGTATGAGCTAGCACCATCAGAAGCCATTTGCTCGAAGCTACGTTATGCTGTCCACGGGCTTTCATGTAAACTACTTCACCGTGCTGTCGGCCTCCGACGGTGTAGCGATAGAGGCTAAGAAAGAGATGGGTTACGCGAGGTGTTTCTTGACGGAAGAGCCATCAGTGCAGAATATCATCATCCACTTTAGTCTGTTGCCTCCCCATCAACGACTAGATCTACTCTTCAAACAAGACAAAAGCCAGTCGCCACAGTTTGCTCATTACCCGACATTATCTTCAAAATGTTTGTTAACCCCCATGTTGAATAATATCTTCAGACCTCTTCTTATTTGAAGGAATGGGAGACTTAAAGAGAGGACTTCTGCGTTACTGGAAACATCCCTCATCAACCGCTGCAACTGATGTCCTAAGAAGAATATGGGACAATATGTCTTCGGCCTGGAAACTCACTGACTGGAGCAGAATTGTCTTCGGTGATGAGTCCCACTTATGATCTAGCCCCAGCGACCAGCGAAGGCCTGCATGGATATGCCTCGGATGTTGATGGGGTACCAAGCTGACTGTCGCCCGCCATACGTCGTGATGGTCTGGGGTGCTATTTCTTTTCATAGCACACTCGTTTGGTTGTCATCCGCTGCACCCTTACAGCACAGCGATACGTCGACGATATTCTGCAACCTGGGCTTACGTTTCAGCAAGATAATGCCCACCCTCACACGGCGAGAGTTTCCACTGTTTGTCTTCGGGCATGCGAAACACTATCTTGGCTAGCAATATGGCTAGGTCTTTCCCCAATTGAGAACGTTTGGAGGATTATGGGCAGGGCTCTCCAACCATCTCGGAATTTTGACGATCTAACGCACTAACCCGACAGAATTTGGCATACATCCCTCAAGAGAACATCCAACAACTGCTTGAATCAGTGCCAAGAACACTAAATGCCTGCATAACGGGGAGAGGTGTGCCAACGCGTTACTGAATTGATCAATTTGTGAAGCTGTTTCTCTTGAATAAATCATCCAATTTTCATGTTGCAGTACTGTAATAAGAGGAAACGGAAGGGGAAAATACCACTCAGAATCATCAGTGTCTCCACACAGTCACGCAGTATGCGTCGAACTTCTTGCCGTGGGGTACGGGACTAACTACAGGATTTATGGTCTAGACATAAGTTGACATTAAGGCAAAACCGATCTTAACTGCAGAGTGGCCCATCGACAGTATATTGACAAAATTCGCAGTTCAGTGGTTGGCTCTGATCAAGACACTACAAAGACAATTATTTAGTAAGGCAGTGGGTAAATTTAGGGATCTTCGAAGATCCCTAAAATATTGCAGCTTTATTGTGATATGCTAGGTTCTCAAACCCAAATCTTATTCACCAATTTAGAACATAAGTCTTGATGTTATCACCGAGTTCTGTATGAATTTGATACACTTATTGAAGGCGGCATAAACTATAATTCTGAAAGAACTAATCTTTACACATGTAAGCTCTTTACCTAGGAACTGAGGTGTGTCAGTACTGAAGTATGTAAAATATACAAGAACAAGTACTACGACAGTATCGCTAACATACGTCCTTCATGTGCACTTTTCCAGATACCCATTTTCATTAATACAAAACTAGTACTCTTCTGTATTTCATTATTTATGCAAATTGAACAAGAATATGATAGCACGCAGTCATTTAATTAAAATAATAGTCTGTCAGATCCCAATAGTTACACTACCTGATCAAAAGTATCTAGGCCCATATTAGTGGACATCAGTATGGATTGTGTCCACCCTTGTCCTTTATGATGGCTTGAGGTCTTCTGGGGACACTTTCAATCAGGTGTTTGAATATGTATGAAGGTATGGTAGCCCATTTTTTTCTCCATAGTCGAAGCCAGAGAAGGTAGTGATGCTGGACATTGGATTCTGGAGCGAAGTTCACTCTCAAATTAACCAAAAATCTGTTCCATCAGTTTCAGGCCGCAACTTTTGGCAGGCTAGTCCATTTCAGAAATGTTTTTGCTGCCGACAAATCACTGCCTCACAGATGCTGCTTTATCACAGGGTGTATTGTCATGCTGACACAGACTACCATGGTCACCAAATTATTCTTCTGTTGTGCACAGTAATAATGCTGTAAAAAGTGGCCATTTCCTTTTCTTAAGCGCAATAAGAGGACCGTCCCCTACCCACAATAAACAACCCCATAGTGTGACACCGCCTCCCCTGCACTCCACTGTTGGCACTACAAATGTTGGCTGATAACATTCTCCTGGTATTCACGAAACCAAAACCAAACTCTTCACTCTCGCCTCCAGCCATCCACTCAAGATTCGCTTAGCACCGACTTCAGTAAAACGTGGCTGATGAGAAGCTTCTCGACTATGTTACCCCATTCCCTTTTAACTCCCTACGCACAGTCACTGTATTAGCTGAGCTGTTTATAGCACTCTGGAACTCACTAACGATTTCTTCCGCTGAATTCACACAATTTTTAGAGCCACTCTCTACAGTGGTAACTGTCCTGCTCTTCAAGTACCTGAGTACTGCTCTTAGTTTGGGTGTTCCTCCGCATTTCCACTCCACAGTCACATCACTAACAGTCGACATCGGCGACTTTAGAAAGACTGAAATGCCGCTGATGGATTTTTTACTCAGATGACATCCAATGACTGGTCCATGCTCCAATGTCACTCACCTGTACTGTCCAAAACATTCTGCTTCTCTACTGACAACACAATACTCCATATCTCCTTTTACACTGGTGTATCTGACTTTCGCGATATCTAGTGATAACTTTAGCATTACTTAGGGTATCCAGATACTGTTGACCGACCAGATAGTGTACTTGTTTGGCAGATCCTGTGCCACTTAACCTCCTCATGGCATTCATCGGTAAGGTTTTAAAATCTGTGTGCTTCACTAACTCGGTTTTCGATTTGTATACTGATCGCTATATATTTCCAGTGATGGTCGCATTCCATTATATCCGAAAAAGTCATATATAGATGTACCATTGTCCTCAAACACACAATTGTTTTGCGATTTGGTTCGAAACTGTTTATAGTTGTCTGTACCATAGGGCATGACCGACAGAACAGATAGCACTCAGATGTATATATTTATGAAAAACAGAGCAATGTTTGCTTCATGCGTGTGCATAGACATCATCCACAGTCCTACGGCGAACATAATTTGCGAGTAGGGAGTTTAATGGGCGAGTTGCACTGCATAGCAGCACGCGATTAAAATTTGCGTCAGTGAGGGACCATGTCCAGATGGCCAAAGCGGCAGTCTGCCTTTGGCGACAGAGCAGTGCGACTGGAGCTGTTTAGATCCTCACCTGTTGCTCGTTTTCGAGGTGTTTAAGTGCTACAGCGGCTTTCGCATTAGTGAATGTCTTTCTAATAAATGGCCAATTCATATTGAAAATTGTTGTTGAAATTAGGGGTTCTCGAATGAACATATATGCCCCAAAAGTGCTGGAAGTAAAATAATTTCTTCGATATGATGTGAAGGTTCCCTGTACTGATCTTGTGGGAACTACCTCTCAATTTTGAGCAGCATGGTTTACATTAAATTACAAACTGATGCTGCATATGACACGGTTTTAGAGGAGATAAGGGTAAGGTCAAGCTCTGACATTCAGATGGCAACATTGGTCCAGTGACTGTGGATCATGTGGTTCTTGGACACAGGACAATCCACACATTCAGACCCCCACTCGAAGTGCTGGAAGCTGATGTGGCAGCTGCACTCACGCCCTCTGAAACGTTTCACAGCCACATCGTGGACAAGTGGACACAGCTCTCTACATGCCCTGTTTCGAGTGGAGTACGACAGGTATACACTTAAATCAGCAACCATATTCTATCCTACCTCTAGATCAGGGGATATGATCTTCGTATATGGTGCCCAGCCAAAGACCTGCTTGTGTTGTGGAAAAGAGGGCCATGTTAGCTGGAAGTGTCTGCAGTACTGTATCTCTTAGCCCTGATCTCTAGATCTGATATGTCCACCACCTCGACATCTGTACCTTTCACATATGTAGTGACACACAAGATGGATGCATGGACCTGACCATCCACCGGATTTTTCGCAATTGGCGATGCCAAGTGGGGACGAGGAGTGGCAGCTGACACCTAATCAGGTCTCCTCTCCTTATGCTCCGCCAGTTGTTGTAGGTGGTAAAAAACGGGATGGAAGTTGATGCAGTGGTTGTGCCCATGGCCGCCTTTGTGCGAAGACATCGCTCCTGTTATCTGATGTAGAGACGCACTCTCAGTCCCAAAGAGGCATACTGAAAGATGTCCTCAGCTGGTGCGCACACGAGACCGACCAACCTGACGATTAACTTCTGATGGACACTCCATGCCTGAATGTGACCTGTATCCATCCACGAGGCCTGTCGCCGGTCGTGCTGCTGTTGATTGCTGACCAACGCGAGGAATGACGCCCTATGTGATGCAAAGTATCCTCACACTCACCACGTACAATTGGACAGATATCTGAAGACCCTAACACTCATCCGTTGGCGTGGGTAGATGATATTCCCCAGAAATTTCGCCCGAGGCTGCAAGGACGATGATTGGTCTCTGTAGCACTGGAGCGGTAGAACACTTTTTGCGGTGAAGGAGTGGCTCGGCGTGGTTGTGCTGCTGCGGTTACACCCCCTCTCCCTATTGTTATGAACGCCCCAATGCCTACGCATGAGCAGCAAGCCAGCAAGTTTGCCTCCATCAATCTCAGCTTGATCAGCACAGATATAAAACTTCAACAGCTGCACGATATGCTTAGGGTTGTGGACGTGGATGTTGATCTACAGCAGGAAGTTCGACTGGAGACCTTACTGGACTTCCATGGGTTTACTGCTTGCATCACTTCTTCTGCTATGGGAAGCAATGAAACCGCTGCCCTTGTTTGAGATGGAACAGAGATAAGCAATGTGATATAATAGCTATTGGCGTGGGGACTGGCATTCGACACGCAAGGTACTCGAGTTGTTAATGTTTATCACCATTCTGCGACGGATAAAAGATGGAACTGGTCATAGTTTTATGTGGAAGAAATTACACCTCTGTTCTTGGGTCGCCATTCCCACACCATTATTGGTGATGACTTTAATAGTGTGCTGTCTCAGAAAGACCAACAACCAAACTATACTCTATGCCATATCTTCGTACAGCACTGTGTTTTGCTGATATTTGGGAGGTGTTACATGGAGATCACCTAACTTATGTGGCCTGTCATTCCACCAGTTGACTCTATCGCATCTACATCTCGTCTGATCTTGCGGTGGTGATTGCAGCAGAGTCTTTCTTGGACATAGTGCATACATCTGCATGGTCAACCTCTGGAGAAGTTGGGGTTATTGAAACTGCATGTGCCACTCTTATGGGATCAGGAATATGGGCAACTCATTGTGACTAGGTGGGCCTCATGTGAATGTCGACTGTTGCTGTGTTTGTCGTGGCTTCAGTGATCCCTCAAATCCATCAGACCAACTTTACGATATGCACTGGTTGGTTAGAGTAGATTGCTCTGGTACTGACAAAAGATGACTTTTATTATGCACTTCTCTGGGAACAAATGACGTTTCCACCGTCGAATCACCAGGCAGAGTTCCATGGTGCCAAAGCGAATATCCTCATCCTACCTACTATGGGCTTGAAGATGTCGTGGTGCGAACAAGATGCCATGACAGGATAGATTAAGAACTTCCTTCTATGCCGCACAGTATCTCCGAACGACGACAAAGAAAACGAAGATTGGTACATGCACTGGATCTCCTGGATGGTAGCAATGTGACTGACCAGATGAACAGTGCACGTGTGTTCGTCATCCACTATCACCAAGTGTATTAGGAGGTGCGCCGTGATGATGTGGACTTGGCAACAGGCCCTCAGACCTTCACTGGCGCATTTGCTTATACAGTGTCAGCATCCCTTTTGGAGAAAATTGCGAGCGATGATGTGTGGACGTCCTTGCCAAGGGGGCAGATAGTAAATTACAGGTCTAGGTGGTTTCCCGTTGGAATTTTATTGGCCCTTTAAGGATCTGATGGCCATGCAGTGGAAGGAGATGTATCAAGAATTGCTGTCATTAGCAGTCGCATTCGGATTGAACATTATTTCCCGATCACCTTCCTCAATTGTGATTTCAAAATCTTCATCAGAATCTCGGTGATGTATATTAAGCGAGTATTGGGCCAAATTATTTCGTATGAAGAAACATCTTTGGGGGTGGTGCAGTAATCCAGATGACCCATAGCGATTATTGAGATATGATCGCACTTGCGTCAGTCTGTATGTTGAGCAGCGCCCTGGTCTCCATGGACTTTGAGCATGTGTCTGATGAAGTGAGCAACTCTTTCCTGACTACCATGATGGATCGTATGATCTTCCCTGCGGCCTTTATCCAGGTGCTCAAGAGCGTTGGTGCTTCGCAGAGTATGATGATTAATTGTAGGGTGGAAGGACAGATTACCATCTTACATGCATTTCGACAGGGCTATCATTTTTCAATGATTCTCTATGCAGTAGTGATAGAGCTGCTTCTATGTGGGCAAAAACAAAAACTTCTGGGATCGTACTGAAAGGACACAATTTCCAATTCTGCACTTACACGGATGACCTAGTTTTTTTCGCCTGTTCTGAATAGGTGATCCGGAAGGCGCTAGGATGGATCGAGCGGTATGGGAATGTGACAGTCATCACCATGAACATGGCCGAGTCACGTTGCCATGGCAATCGGCAGAGGGCTTTGGGAGGGGAGCGTGGCATGATTGGATACGCTTTGGTTTTTGAGCATCGTTTTTACGGAGAGATGTCCGTCGCACCACGGCATTGAACATTAACGCCTTTCACAAGCTCACTGCACAGGCGTTCAAGGCCATCCTCTCCGAGCTGTAGATACTGTCCAAATGGTCGCCTTCATTAACACCTACATAGCGTCCTGGATACCGCGCATAGCGCAAATCCTACCGATGACTCCAGTGCTGGACAGCGGACCCAATTACTTTCTTAGCAATGGACTTCTCTTCAAGAGAACCTTCCCCTCGAAGCTCTTGAAGCGGCCCCTTACACTAATAAGCCAAAACAATGTGACTATTGTCCATCTCGAAACTGGATGCCGCCTGGTAGCGTTGCAGGCACGTGACATGGTAAGAGAAGTACGAAAGCGGAGCATACACGGACAGGGGATCACCCTAGCGAAGATACGGGCTGCAAATGGGGAAATCCACTGAGGTAAGCGGCTTTGACAAAGGGCAGATCGTTATTACGCAGAGCCTGTGAAAGAGTATCTCGATACAGACGAAACTGGTCAAACATGAGCTACTGTCATCAGCATCTACAGAAAGAAGTAGGAGGACAAGGCACAGAACGTGGTGTTCGGAGGCTTGTCTGCTCTTTAATGTAGGATAGATGGTGATTTCCGGCATCTCCACCGAGACAACCCAATGATGATGCACACACAAGTGTTTCGGAGCACATCATTCATCGGGATTCGACCGCCGATCAATGGAAACATGTCGGCTTTTCCAGTGAAACACATTTTTGCTACACAGAGGCCGTCATCGAGGTAAACGGCGGCTCGAAACTCGCAGCGTGTCACGGCACAGGGTGGTGGGAGCAGTAATGCCATAGCAGACATCCTCCTGCGCTGGCATGGGACCTGTGGAGGTAATCGATGACGCGCTACGAACCACGAACATCCCTTCATGCTTCATGTCTTCTTCGACGACGACGTCATCTTCCAGCAGTCTAACTATCCGTGTCTCGGAGTCAGAAACGCGCTACAGTGGTTTGAAGTGCGTTAGAGTGGACTCAGTTTGATGTCCCGGCGACCAGATTCATCTAATTTAAATCCTATTGAGCCCATCTGGGTCACTATCGGGCGCCAGGACCTCGTACATTAATCAGCTGCCCATTATTTACACGAATTACATGGCCTGCGCATAGACATGTAATGCCACATACCTCCACAAATCTACTAACAAGCTGTCGGATCCTTGATAAGGAGAATCAGTGTTGTATTTCGCTCCAAAAACGGACAAACAAGCTCTTAACATCAGTACCATGTTCAAGGTATGGATCGTCGACACTGTTTCACCAGCCCCCTCACTGATGAAGTGGTGTCTCTGTGCTACTTTCCTCTGTTGCATACGCCTGCGCTCTCCCACATCAAAATATTCTTCCTCGATTATAGCTATGGGCACGCGAATATGCCCTGTTTCAAAAGACCTGGGCACGTGATGTGTACCGCCTGTTGGTGACGAATCACCCTCGGAATATGGTAGAAAGACGTCACATAGGAGTAGCGTGGTCTGCGGTTAGGCGAGCGATTCACCAGAAATGTTTTACGATGGAGATTGGCACCACATGTTACCTCATGGTCATCGAAAGGTTTCCAAGACCAGACTGCAGATGTTGTTATAGTTGACTCGCCAATGTGCGTACGGTGTCGTACGGTAGACACGGATAAACGTCACCTGGAATGTAGTCTTCCCGTTTATGTGTGAATTCTAATGAAGAAAATGTTTGCCATCTTTGTCCGAGAGGTATTCGCACAGTCGAGCCAGGAATGCTCCATCTCCCGCTTAAGACCTATTTTCCAGACAGAAAGGACCACACGATGAATTGGATCAGAAGACTTCCTGTGTACGGTCTCAAAAATATGCTTCGCTTTTGGACTTTCATACAGGATCTTTATGATCAAGTATAGTACAATTCTAGCTATCGTCAGACTTCCATTAAACTTGCTACACCACGAAGATGACGTGCCACAGACGCGAAATTTAACCGACAAGAAGAAGATGCTGTGATATGCAAATTTTTAGCTTTTCAGAGCATTCACACAAGGTTGGCGCCGGTGGCGACACCTACAACGTGCTGACATGAGGAAAGCTTCCAACCGATTTCTCATACACAAACAGCAGTTGACCGGCGTTGCCTGGTGAAATGTTGTTACGCCTCGTGTAAGGAGGAGAAATGCGTACCATCACGTTTCCGACTTTGATAGAGGTAGGATTGTAGCCTATCGCGATTGCGGTTTATCGTATCGCGACATTGCTGCTCGCGTTGGTCGAGATCCAACGACTGTTAGCAGAATATGGAATCGGTGGGTTCAGGAGGGTAATACGGAACGCCGTGCTGGATCCCAACGGCCTCGTATCACGACCAGTCGAGATGACAGGCATCTTATCCGCATGACTGTAACGGATTGTGCAGTCACGTATCGATCACTGAGTCAACAGATGGGGACGTTTGCAAGACAACAACCATCTGCACGATCAGTTCGAGGACGTTTGCAGGAGCATGGACTATCAGCTCGGAGACCATGGCTGCGGTTACCCTTGGCGCTGCATCACAGACAGGAGCGCCTGCGATGGTGTACTCAACGACGAACCTGGGTGCACGAATGGCAAAACGTCATTTTTTCGGATGAATCCAGGTTCTGTTTGCAGCATCATGATGGTCGCATCCGTGTTTGGCGACATCGCAGCGAACGCACATTGGAAGCGTGTATTTGTCATCACCCGGTTTTTTTTGGTATGGGGTGCCATTGGTTACACGTCTCGGTCACCTCTTGTTCGCATTGACGACAGTTTGAACAGTGGACGTTACCTTTCAGACGTGTTACGACCCGTGGCTCTACCCCTCATTCGATCCTTGCGAAACCCTACATTTCAGTAGGATAATGGACGACCGCGTGTTGTAGATCCTGTACGGGCTTTTCTGGATACAGAAAATGTTCGACTGCTGCCCTGGCCAGCACATTCTCTACATCTCTCACCATTTGAAAACGTCTGATCAATAGTGGCCGAGCAACTGGCTCGTCACAATACGCCAGTCACTACTCTTGATGAACTGTGGTATCGTGTTGAAGCTGCATGGGCAGCTATACCTTTACACGTCATCGAAGCTCTGATTGACTCAATGTCCAGGCGTATCAAGGCCGTTATTACGGCCAGGGGTGGTTGTTCTGGGTACTGATTTCTCAGGATCTATGCACCCAAATTGCGTAAAAATTTAATCCCATGTCAGTTCTAGTTTAATATATTTATCCAATGAGTACCCGTTTATCAACTGCATTTCTTCTTGGTGTAACAGTTTTAATGGCCAGTAGTGTACTTAAGGAGTGTATTAAATAATCCCACCGCGGAGCTGGACGGTACCGGGAAGAGAAGTTGATTCTGGTGGACCTGATCTGAATCTTAGAATGGACCACTGAAGAAGACTGTATTGAGAGAAGTCGTATCTGGATCCCCTCTGTGGAGATCTCGGACTGGATAGCGTTTATTTTCTGATGCTTTTGAGTTGTCGTCGCTCTTATGTTGCACTACCGGAAGGGCATCCTCAGTTTCGTTGTATTCTGTTTTATACTGTTTACTGATAAAATACAGAGTCACACAAGTTTCATTTTACACTGTAATTTTGACGGAAAAAAAAGAATGTTTCAAACGACCGCTCGCGATAAGCCGGGTGTAAGCAGCTAAGGCATTAGCTCATGGGAAGCTGTAAGTCTGGGTTCGAGATCAGGCGCACCACAAATTTTCAGCTTCCGCCGTTGCATTACCACAATGCCATCACGATTTTCCTCCCACCCTTCCCTTTTCCTTCGGACATTTGACGTTTGCATAAGATTTATTCGCCTGTCAAAACTGTATTTGCAATGCGACATCCACCGTTTTCAAAGGTTTTGATTATTTACCTTCATACCATGACAAAATAATATAATTGTTCCTCTGCATGATGGTGCATCTACTACTCTACATCCACACTCTGCAAGCCACCTGACGGTGTGTGGCGGAGGGTACCCTGAGTACCTCTATCGGTTCTCCCTTCTATTCCAGTCTCGTATTGTTCGTGGAAAGAAGGATTGTCGGTATGCTTGTGTGTGGGCTCTAATCTCTCTGATTTTATCCTCATGGGCTCTTCGCGAGATATACGTAGGAGGGAGCAATATAGTGCTTGACTCCTCGGTGAAGGTATGTTCTCGAAACTTCGACAAAAGCCCGTACCGAGCTACTGAGCGTCTCTCTTGCAGAGTCTTCTACTGGAGTTTATCTATCATCTCCGTAACGCTTTCACGATTACTAAATGATCCTGTAAGGAAGCGCGCTGCTCTCCGTTGGATCTTCTCTACCTCTTCTATCAACCCTATCTGGTACGGATCCCACACTGTTGAGCAGTATTCAAGCAGTGGGCGAACAAGCGTACTGTAACCTACTTCCTTTGTTTTCGGATTGCATTTCCTTAGCATTCTTCCAACGAATCTCAGTCTGGCATCTGCTTTACCGACGATCAACTTAATATGATCATTACATTTTAAATCACTCCTAATGCGTACTCCCAGATAATTTATGGAATTAACTGCTTCCAGTTGCTGACCTGCTATTTTGTAGCTAAATGATAAGGTAACTATCTTTCTATGTATTCGCAGCACATTACACTTGTCTACATTGAGATTCAATTGCCATTCCCTGCACCATGCGTCTATTCGCTGCAGATCCTCCTGCATTTCAGTACAATTTTCCATTGTTACAACCTCTCGATATAGTACAGCATCATCCGCAAAAAGCCTCAGTGAACTTCCGATGTCATCCACAAGGTCATTTATCTGTATTGTGAATAGCAACGGTCCTATGACACTCCCCTGCGGCACACCTGAAATCACTCTTACTTCGGAAGACTTCTCTCCGTTGAGAATGACATGCTGCGTTCTGTTATCTAGGAACTCTTCAATCCAATCACACAATTGGTCTTACAGTCCATATGCTCTTACTTTGTTCATTAAACGACTGTGGGGAACTGTATCGAACGCCTTGCGGAAGTCAAGAAACACGGCATCTACCTGTGAACCCGTGTCTATGGCTCTCTGAGTCTCGTGGACGAATGGCGCGAGCTGGGTTTCACACGACCATCTTTTTTGAAACCCATGCTGATTCCTACAGAGTAGATTTCTAGTCTCCAGAAAAGTCATTATACTCGAACATAATACGTGTTCAAAAATTCTACAACTGATCGACGTTAGAGATATAGGTCTATAGTTCTGCACATCTGTTCGACGTCCCTTCTTGAAAACGGGGATGACCTGTGCCCTTTTCCAATAATTTGGAACGCTACGCTCTTCTAGAGACCTACTGTACACCGCTGCAAGAAGAGGGGCAAGTTCCTTCGCGGACTCTGTGTAAAATCGAACTGGTATCCCATCAGGTCCAGCGGCCTTTACTCTTTTGAGCGATTTTAATTGTTTTTCTATCCCTCTGTCGTCTATTTCGATATCAACCATTTTGTCATCTGTGCGACAGTCTAGAGAAGGAACTACAGTGCAGTCTTCCTCTGTGAAACAGCTTTAGAAAAAGACATTTAGTATTTCGGCCTTTAGTCTGTCATCCTTTATTTCAGTAGCATTTTGGTCACAGAATGTCTGGACATTTTGTTTTGAGCCACCTACCGCTTTGACATAAGACCAAAATTTCTTAGAATTTTCTGCCAAGTCAGTACATAGAACTTTACTTTCGAATTCATTGAACGCCTCTCGCATAGCCCTCCTCACACTACATTTCGCTTCGCGTAATTTTTGTTTGTCTGCAAGGCTTTGGCTATGTTTATGTTTGCTGTGAAGTTCCCTTTGCTTCCGCTGCAGTTTCCTAACTCGGTAATTGTACCACGGTGGCCCTTTTCCATCTCTTACGATCTTGCTTGGCACATACTCGTCTAACGCATATTGTAGGATGGTTTTGAACTTCGTCCACTGATCCTCAACACTATCTGTACTTGAGACAAAACTTTTGTGTTGAGCCGTCAGGTATTATATAATCTGCCTTTTGTCACTTTTGCTAAACAGAATAATCTTCCTACCTTTTTTAATATTTCTATTTACGGCTGAAATCGTCGATGCAGTAACCGCTTTATGATCGCTGATTCCCTGTTCTGCGTTAACTGTTTCAAATAGTTCGGGTCTGTTTGTCACCAGAAGGTCTAATATGTTATCGCCACGAGTCGGTTCTCTGTTTAACTGCTCAAGGTAGTTTTCAGATAAAGCACTTAAAAAAATTTCACTGGATTCTTTGTCCCTGCCACCCGTTATGAATGTTTGAGTCTCCCAGTCTATATCCGGCAAATTAAAATCTCCACCCAGAACTATAACATGATGTGGAAATCTACTCGAAATATTATCCAAATTATCCTTCAGGTGCTCAGCCACAACAGCTGCTGAACCAGGGGTGCCCGTGAAAGACAAAGCTTTCGCATGTTCCGTATGGTCTCCTAGAATGAAATCGTTTGCAGTTGAAGACAGCCTTAAGACTTCTCTATATGGAGGCCCGTTCATGCCAATCTTCCCATTTCCTACAGTCTACGCAAAAGCAGCGTTAACTTCAGTAACAGGATGAAACGTTCAGACTTGAGCGGTGAGCGTCTTCGTAGTTAAAGTTGCCGTTATGATCTACTTTTACAACCTGAACACTACAGAGAGGTTCGAAAAGCTTGTACAGTCAGTGGATAACCATCTTTTACGCTTTGTGTTACGCTAAAACTTTCACAGTAACCTACTCTACTACAAACCGTCGTTAAAAACTTCACCGTAACCTACTATGTTACAAAACCGTCGTTAAACATCTTTCTCCTACTGCTTAGTGTCTTGGCACTATCTTGCATAACGGATTATCCAGGAGAGCAATTCGTGATCTTACGATAGCCACATACAGGATATCCATGAAACTTTTAGAATGAGATCGATAATCACGACGTAGATCATGAGAATAAAAATATCTTAACTGAGGCTGTGGGAAGTCTTCCTGGCTTATTTCAGGCGCGGACAGTCACAAGCACCTTGGAGCTACATTACTATGCATTTTTCATCCCTCGTGGACAATGGGCTCGCCAAGGACAACGATATGAAGTGCTTTCATACTCCATCATGATGCACGTGAGATTGACACTTCAGTTAAAGGCTAGTGCCTCGTCAATGTCACAGTTAAGTAACTAGCTTCAACCAGAAAGTGGTAAACAAACGTTCAAGGTTTTCTCTCGCGATAACACATGATGCTCTTGATTAGCCCTGAAACATAAACTTTTACTACAAGATGATGTAACAGTGCGCTTAAAATATCATTATATTGTCTTGCACAACATTCACAGTTATTAGAAAAAAAAGTTTTCACCAGCTTCTAGTCTACTGCCGTGCTCTAGTTCATAGAGAAAGGAGAACCAGCTGAATTTCGATAAAAAAGAGCAAAATAACCACATTAACTGCTCTTCTATTCCCGTGGGTTCTACGCTTTGTAACGAAGCTATCCCAACATCGGCATACAGGCAATAGAGACAGAAAGTCTGGATGGTCAGATTGTCATTACAGCTTTCTTTTCCCAAACTGCAAGTGCAGAAATTTATCCTTACTTAGTCTGTTCGCTAACCTGAACAGGAACATCAGAGTTATCTTCAATAAAAGTGATCTCAGAATGTTATGTGAATGATCTCCCTCTCTCTCTAAGATTCTAAAATGCTGAAAATACGTTACACCAAAAACCAAAATTAGTTTGCAGAGCATTCTAGGACGATACGAGTTTTCTAAATAAATTATTGTGTGAAACTTACGTTTCGCAAAGACTTGCAGTAGGCTAGTGACCGTCATACTCGAAGAAACAATTCACATTTAAAAAAAGGTAACGTTCTGGCTGACGCATCATCGCCCAGCCCAAACCGTTGAGAATAGCAACTTGAAATTTGAAGAGCCTGTTTATCTTATAATATAGGCGCTGTCGTAAATAAAGAAAACTGTGTTCAGCGTTTTTTAATGTAACCCCTAACGGGGTGAAATAGAGGATGAAATGTTTTATGAAAATATTTCATTATGAAAGCATTATTAATTTTAAATCCATCAAAATTTGAATTCGGCATCTCGGCTGGAAACCAGACTCATCATTGCCCAGCCCAAATCGCCAACGACAGAAACTTGAAATCTTATATTGCAGGCATCGTTTAAGAAAGGATTGTTGGAAATTCCACTCCTAAGGTGGTGAAATAGAAGATGAATGACTTTCTCAAAATATGACGGTGTTAACGCAATTTTGAAGCAAGAACTACGAAAACTGGTACTTGGTTTCTCAGTCAGAAGTAAAGAGATACGTGCTTCAGCATTTTTGGAAATTCAACCACTAAGGGGGTAAAATAGTGGAAGATAGTTTATTTTTGAAAATAAATCGTTATTGAAGAACTACTAAAGCATTTGTAAAGTTGCATCTATGAAAACTGGTATTTGACTTGTCGGTAAAAAAAAAAAAAAAGCATTTCAGTGTTTCGGAAAATCCACTCCCTAAGGGAATGAAATAGGGGATAGAAAGTTTTACGAAATTATTTCATTACAAAATCATTTTTTCAACGCTAAATCTACGATAATTTGAATTTGGCTTCTCTCTTAAAAATAATATATGTTTCACTGTTTTTACGTGGACAAAGTAATAGGAGCAATGTGGACATTAATAATTACAATACTTTTGTTATTTTGAAAGATACATGTAAATGTACACTGAACGTAATTTCGGTTAACTTAAGTAGCTATAATTGCAGTTTAATCAATGTAAAGTGAAATTTTTTAATCCAAAACATTTTGCGTTTGATGATGAAAGATGCAGAAAAGCAGGGCAGTTCTACAAATGCATTAGGGGGCTTATTTGGAGCAAGGAGGTGCCACAGAAATCCAAGGGAATTATATACCGAACCTACTTTGTCCCCATATTGACATACGGAAGTGAGACATGGGTAATGCACAAAAGCGACAAAAGTAGAATACAGGCTAGTGAAATGAAGTTCCAGAGGAGCAGGTTGGGTGTAACAAGACGAGACAGATTGCGAAATTTGTATGTGAGGGAAAGACTAAAGGAGGAACCAGTACAGGACAGGATAGAAAAATCAAGACTGCAGTGGTATGGACACATGAAGAGAATGGATGAGGGACGAATTCCAAAGAGGATGTTTGATCTGCAACTGGAGGGGAAGAGGCCCAGAGGAAGACCAAGAGATAGATGGGTGAAGGGAGTGAAGGAATGTGTGATGAGAAGAGGAGAGAACTGGACGAAGGTGGAAGAGGGGGAATGGTGGAAAGACAGAACACGGTGGAGAGGCTTGTGTTCCCGACAGACCCAGCCAGTGGCTGGAAACTGTCCAAGATGAAGTTACTGTACGTGATATAACGGCACTCACATTGTGTTGTCATGACGGAAAAGTTAATTTGCCTGCATTAACACAAAATTTATTTTCCAGCGCACAGTCCCAAGGACCCACTTCAAATGATCGAACAATTAAAGAGAGATCAAAGAATTATTTCAATAATATTCGCAATTGATGTGCAGGATACGCAATGGTCAGCAACTCAATTACACCGTATAATCTGTTCACATTCTTCCTTTGTCATACTTACGCTTTCATTATTTCTTTTTCTTACTTTTCCATATTAATATTATAAGTCGGATTTTCTGTCATCATGAGGTTTCGTTACTGTATGACCACTGTCTATCGCTTGAGCCTTGTGCCGCAGTTATGCAGGGTCAGTCATCGTTAGTCGGATTTGCCATGTTAATGGTTAAGGGGTGGCCAGATGCCCTTCCTGCTGCCACTCCGTACCCCTCGGGACGGAATTATTATAACCCAACTGTCTGCGTCGAGTGTAATCCATGGAATAGTGTGAATGTGTTCCGATGTCTGCGAGCCGTAACAAGGGAACCAGCCCGGTATTTACCTAGTGGGATGTGGAAAACCGCCTAAAAACCACATCGAGGCTGGCCGGCACATCGACCCTCGTCGGTAATCCTCCGGGCGGATTCGATCCGGGGCCGGCTCGCATACCCGAGTCCAGGAAGCAGCGCGTTAGCGCTCTCAGCTGCCCTGGCGGGTACCGTATGACCGCTGTATATGATACTATCGTTTGTACGACATGATTCAGCGTATTCTTCAATGAAGGCTCTCTTAATTACTACGAAGAAGCAGTTTTCACTGTATATCCTAACGTTACGTTAATATTGTTTTGTTTTTATTAATACGCTTAATAGGTACGTGACAGTCCACAGTCCACAGTGACAATTGTTTTTATGTCATACATTT
Organism: Schistocerca piceifrons; assembly: GCF_021461385.2. Lineage (NCBI taxonomy): Eukaryota > Metazoa > Arthropoda > Insecta > Orthoptera > Acrididae > Schistocerca > Schistocerca piceifrons. Next base: position 448,159,218 of record NC_060138.1, on the reverse strand, counting down.
TATTTTACCATCGTTGTATTTTATATCATTCTTTTTGTATTTTTACTAATGCATATGTATTTATGTTCAATAACGACAACAGATTTATATTCTATGGTAGCCTTAATGATTTTGTCGATTTGTACAAGGGCCTGAAGATGGCGCCAATTATGCACCGAAACTGGTAACGTAATTAAATTATTCAATAAATTTACGGCTATTCACTTGGTCTACAACTTTGCTTCCGCCGTTTTTTCTCGAAGATCGGGGCTTTATTGTGAAAAACTTACAAAAAAGTTATGATTCATAATATTACCCATCGCTGGCCACTACATTCTCCCATCTTTCGGACAGCATACGAATCCCGTGGCGGAACAACAGGGCGTCTTTTGTGGGAGTGCACGAATCGATTCGATTTTGCACTTGTTCATATGATCGGGAGCGCTGGTCAGCCAGACTGTATGCCACTGATCGAAAAAGGTGGTAGTCAGAGAGAGAAACGTATGGAGAATACGGCGGGAGGGATAGGACTTCTCATTTCAACGTTTCCATGTATATTTTGACGGGATTTGCGACGTGGGGTCGAGCACTGACCTGCTGCAAAATTACCTTTACGTGTCTATCGCTGTATTGTGGCCGTTTGTGTTTCAGTGCTGGGCTGGAACGCATCAATTGCTTTCTCTAATGATGTCCTGTGACTGTCTTCGTCTGTTTCAGTAGCAACTAAAACGATCTGCCTTCCACCGCCATTCCGGTCTTGGACATTAAAATCGCCGTTCTTCAGGCGTTGAAAACATTCTCTGCACGTTCTTCCACTAATACTTCCCTCACCATTGGTCTTACCCAGCATTTTAAGAGCCACAGCCGCAGATATCTTCATGTTAAAGCAGAAAATTAAACGTCCCGCAAACGGAGAGATATGGGTACGTAAGTTGACTTACTTAGCGAGAATAACCTTATGATCCAATCACAAATCGACTAATATTTTAATGGCATTATGTTTACAGATGCCTAAGCTTATTGTATTACACCTATGACTAATCACCTGAACCACACTTGCCGCAACTGCCGTGTATTGCAAAACGGCGGAAGCGAGGTTGTAGATTTAATAATGTCTGTTTTGTGCAAGTCAGTGACCAGTCGCTGTCCCATTCTTTCATTTGTACACGACGGAATTACTGAAACAAGTGATACTAGTTTTCATTACTAGACAGCGCCTTTTACGGAAAACCAAATAACCCTACTAAGAAGTTACGGGCAGTTTTACATTACCAAAATGCTTGTTACGAGAATTAACCAAAATTCAATGTACTGGTATTTCCAAACTCTCTATGATCAGCACAGAATAATGGTATATACACTGCCAGAAAAAAAAATGGTACACCGTTTTAGAGGTTTCCAATTAACTCAAGATTTATTTTTGCAACAATGCATATGGAGTAGTTGAAATGATTACATTTACAGATTAATAGCACAAGCGATTCTGAGGTACCATGTACCGACACGTGCTGAAAGTCCCTCATTAGTGCCATGGTGCAGCCTCCACGGGCGGCAATACAGGCGCTGACTCTGGCATTCAATCGACCGTGCCGATGGCGAATACTGTCCTGGAATACTTTTGCCACGCGTGCTCGACCTGTTAACGTATTTCTGTAAGAATTGTTGATTGATGAGTCGCACGAGTCACTTCACGTCCAATCACGCCCCACATGTGCTCGATTGGAGACAACACGGGAGATCGTGTTGGCCAGAGTAGTAGCTGAACGTCTTGCAGAGCACTTCGAATTTCACGGGCAGTTTGTGGGCGAGCATTGTCCTGCTGGAACATTATCTTCGTGTTGCAAGAATGGCAGAAGAAAGGGTTTACCAACATTCTGCACGTACCGATCGCTGATTAGCGCCCCTCCAGAAACACCAAAGGTGGACGAGAGTTGTAGCTTATCGTACTTCTCACACCATAAGACCCGGGGTGCAGTCTACGATACAGCGCTCACCATGTCTGTGTCAGACGCGCAAACGACCAGCACCAGCGTGCAGGCAGAATCTGCTTTCATCGCTGAAGGCCACGGCGCGCCATTCCATCTTCTAAGTGATCCTGTGACGGCACTAGTCGAGCCGTGCACATCGATACTGTGTCGTGAGTGGAAGACGGGTTAAGGGGGTGCGTGCTCGTAGTCCCATTGCTAATAACCGGTTTGCAACAGTTCGTGTTGACATGTCTTGGCTCACACGCCTTCTTATCTGTGCTGTGGTAGCTGTACAATCTTCCACTGCTGCCCTTACAATACGACCATCCCGGCGGGCGTCTGTGCCGCGTAGACGTCCAGAACCTCTTCTATTGTTTGGGAACGTTCAAATGACCACTGATATCAGCACTGTTGCACAACTGACGCAGAACGTCCAACTTGTGTGGCAATTCACCTAAAGGACTGTCCTGCCACCTGTTGGGTCGACCGAGCGAGGTGGCGCAGTGGTTAGACACTGGACTCGCATTCGGGAGGACGACGGTTCAATCCCGCGTCCGGCCATCCTGATTTAGGTTTTCCGTGATTTCCCTAAATCACCCCAGGCCAATGCCGGGATGGTTCCTCTGAAAGGGCACGGCCGACTTCCTTCCCCATCCTCCCCTAATCCGATGAGGCCGATGACCACGCTGCCTGGTCTCCTTCCCCAAACCAACCAACCAACCTGTTGGGTCGCAACTTGACCATTTCAAACTCGCTCAGTGCGCACGAGTGCGTCTGCACAGCGTGGTTGCCTTCTTGTTTCACACGATTGTACCATGCTAATAGTTCATGCTGTGAGCATTCCCTATTACAGGGTAGACACAGATGGCGCTCTGGTAGCTACGCTATTACGCTGTCAGTTGCTGAACGACGTTGAAATCTTTATGAGTACATCTACTATCCACAGTGTGAAATATACTGTTCTTGGATCAAAATCGACGTTGTCTTTCCAGATGTACTAATTTTTTTCGGCTGTGAATTATTTAGTTGCCTTGTCAAAGGTATAGTCCACTGTATGGAAAGATTCACTATTTAAATTGTATTATTTATTTGTGGTTCAAAAATGGTTCAAATGGCTCTGAGCACTATGGGACTTACATCTACATCCATACTCCGCAAGCCACCTGACGGTGTGTGGCGGAGGGTACCTTGACTACCTCTATCGGTTCTCCCTCCTAGTCCAGTCTCGTATTGTTCGTGGAAAGAAGGATTGCCGGTACGCCTCTGTGTGGGCTCTAATCGCTCTGATTCTGTTCTCATGGTCTCTTCGCGAGATATACGTAGGAGGGAGCAGTATACTGCTTGACTCCTCGGTAAAGGTATGTTCTCGAAACTTTAACAAAAGCCTGTACCGAGCTACTGAGCGTTTCTCCTGCGGAGTCTTCCACTGGAGTTTGTCTATCATCTCCGTAACGCTTTCGCGATTACTAAATGATCCTGTAACGAAGCGCGCTGCTCTCCGTTGGATCTTCTCTATTTCTTCTATCAACCCAATCTGGTACGGATCCCACACTGCTGAGCACTATTCAAGCAGTGGGCGAACAAGCGTACTGTAACCTACTTCCTTTGTTTTCGGATTGCATTTCCTTACGATTCTTCCAATGAATCTCAGTCTGGCATATGCTTTATCGACGATCAACTTAATATGATCATTCCATTTTAAATCACTCCTAATGCGTACTCCCAGATAATTTATGGAATTAACTGCTTCCAGTTGCTGACCTGCTATATTGTAGCTAAATGATAAGGGAACTTTCTTTCTATGTCTTCGCAGCACATTATACTTGTCTACATTGAGATTCAATTTCCATTACCTGCGCCATGCGTCAATTCACTGCAGATCCTCCTGCATTTCAATAACTTAACATCTGAGGTCATCAGTCCCCTAGAACTTAGAATTACTTAAACCTAACTAACCTAAGGACACCACACACATCCATGCCCGAGGCAGGTTTCGAACCTGCGACCGTAGCAGTCGCGCGGCTCTGGACTGAAGCGCCTAGAACCGCTCGGCCACACCTGCCGGCATTTATTTGTGGTCTTCAGTCTGATGACTGGTTTGTTGCAGCTCTGCATACGAGTTTATCCTGTGAAAATCCCTTCATCTCTGCGTACCTATTGCAATTTACATCATTTCATCCTGCTTGATGTATTTGTCCCTTGGTCTCCGTCTAAAATTTTTATGCCCACACACACAAACTGACTATTCCTTGATGCATCAGGAAGTGTCCCATCAATAGATCGCATCCTTTAGTCAAATTGTGGCGTAAATGTCTCTTCTTTCCAATTACATTTAGTATCTCTTCATTCGTTATTCAATCTCTCTATTTAATATTCAGTACTCTTTTGTAGCATAACATTTCAAAAGCACCTATTCTCTCGCTGTCTGCAGTGTTCACGTCTACGTCTCACTTTCTTACATGGCAGCACTCCAGAACCAATCTTTCATAAAAGATTCCTAACATTTATTTTTATATTTAATGTTAACAAATCTCTCTTTTTCAGAAATGCTTTTCGTGCAACTGGGAGCCTATTTTTTTATATCCTCTCTCCTTCGTCCACCAAGAATTATTTTTCTTCACAAACAGAAAAAGTTATCAACTACTTTTAGTCTCCTAATTTCCTCAGTATCGCCTGACTTAATTCAAATACATTCCATTACCTTCATTTTGCTTTTGGTGATGTTCATCTTGAAACTCAGTTTCAAGACTTTATTCATTTCAGTCTGCTTCCGAATTACAATCAAAGATTTTATTCCTTCTCTCTGAAGTGTAATTCCCTTTCCAAATTTCTCCTTGCTTTTCTTCAGAGTTTTCTCAACATACAGATTGAACAACTTCGAGAGTCGCCCTGTATCACTCTCTTCTCATCTATTGCTTCAGCAAAAGGAAGAGTGAGCCATATTCTGCACACTGTAATTTAACAACTTCGAGATCACTGGCGAAAGCTTTTGTTGAGACTTTGCAGTCGACAGTCCTACACATTAGCGATACTGAAAGACTTATACTGAGGTCTGCTCAGTCTGAGAATCGTAAAACACGAAATCCACACTGAAGTCGCAGCTCTTTGAAGAAGTGTATCGCTCCTCAAGACGCCAGGAGTTGTCCATTGAGTGATTTGTAAGTATTGAATTCGTCTTTTTGATCAGTCAAACTCCTTCGTCAGAGGTGATTCAGTTTTTAAAAATGGTTTGTAAAATTCAGACTTTGTAGTTTAGTTTTTGTGTTGATTCTACGAGTGCCTCCAGTATCTCATTTCTGTTCATGACTTCTAGTGTCTGTACGTAGAATTAGCTGCAGATATTTTTGGTGTGGTCTTTTGTGTCTATCAGAAGCATGAATTAGGCAAGACGTGACAGCTTTCTCAGACGGATGGGTTGCATACATCCTGGTGTTCTGTGTCGCATTCCCGGATACGTCTACTACTATGTTTATTGGATCTATGTCACACCAATACACGTATTCACCTGTAGGGTAGGGAAAGTAACTTCATAAGACCTCAGGCCCTTTTGATAGAGACGGGAGGGAGAGAATAATGAAGGAGATACACACAGATTAAAAAGTGACAAAACAGTGACAGTAAGGTTAGAGAATGAGGAGTCGGAAAAGGTGAGCATTGCACGTGTTGTAAGGTAAGGATGATCTCTGTCCCTGAAGCTGTTTAACGAGTATGGAGAAAAACTGATGGGCAATGCTAAAGAGGACGCAAAGGGCGTTATTATTGGTGGAGTAAGGATAAAGACTATAAAATACGCAGGTCATGAAGCAGTACTGGACAGATCTTTTCATGCAATTTCAATCACCAGCTGTCTGTCTTGTCCAATGTGAAAATATTGTATTGAAACCAACGTACACAGGGAGAAATTATCACCGTAATAAAATAAGAGAAATCTGGCCTTTTACGGAAAGGGTTAAGAGTTCATTTTTCTTACGCGCTGTTCGAGAGTGGAAGGTGGTTCAATGAACCCTCAGCCAGGCACTTAGTCATTTATTTGTAGCTTTAGAATCAGAAGAGGAGCTACACATATGTTGAAGACTGTTACCAAAAGTGTCGCAAAAAGGGACGAGGAACATGGACTGAAAATAAATATAGGAAAGACAAAAGAGATGAAAATAAGCACGAAGGAAGTGCCGGTTAACATATACTTAACACAAAAAAGACGGAGCAAATAAAATCCTTTCCATATCTGGGAAATTTTTGGGCCAGAAGCTATACAAACGAAATAAGAAGAAGAATATCTATGGGTAAGAATGCGTTTGAAAAGATGTAGAGGTTAGTAAGAGAAGAATTCCAATGGAACTGAGGAAAAGACCTGTTAAATGTTATGTCTTAAATGTAGTGTTTCGCATCATTGTATCATGGGGGGTAAAGGAAGAAATACATTTAGAAGAAAAGGCGAAATACATTTAGAAAGTTTTGAAACGTGACTTCAGAGAAGAATGCTTAAGGCAAATGGATTGACGGACTGAAGTATGAAGTAATAATGGAGAAAATATAGGAAGAAAGGTTATTGGAAGTGATCAGAAAGAGGGCAAATCTTGCCTGGAACATACACTGAAAAATGGAAGGAATAAGAGGAGCAAGAGTTACGTAATGAACTAGAATGATTGACAAAACTAAAAAATGGATGAAAGTATAAACAGCTGAAAGAAGATGCTCACAATAGGTCACGACGGAGAGTGTCCAGTTGAATCCTGTCGTAAGACAGATACGAAGGAGGTTTAAGCACCTCTTTACCTCTTTAATCCTCCGAAGAGGAACTCGCACTTGGGTTTAGGTTTCAAGGCGATGATGTAATAACAGACCTTAAGCAATTACTGCAGTGTCTTTCGATCAAATAAAGTATTTTTAATGAAATGTAACTGTAGCTCCTGAGATGGATAACAAAAACAGAGCACTTGAAACAGACAAAAAAGTAGACTTTATTCGGGGTGTAACGACACCGTACCGATAAACTTTGACGGGTTGTAGAGGAACAAAACTTGAGTAAGAATCGATATCTGGGTCGCAGAAGCCGTAGCGTCATCAGATGGTAGCCAAGAAGCCGTGCTCTACTTTGGGAAACGTCAGCCAAACAGGACATGCTGGCAGCATCAGGCTTGTGGTGGCAGATGCGTGATTCATCACCGCCGGCGTGCGGTCGGCAGGATGTATGCTGACTATCGGCGCCGACTTCTGGGAACAATGCTGGTCATTCCAACGGAAACCTGTGACTCAGACAAATGTGCTGACGGCTTAAAGCACGTATACAGTGACGACCATGTGTGAGAAAAACGCAAGGTAGCAGCTTGATGCAAAACCAGTCATGGAGCAGCACGTCCAGCAGAAGTGTAAACCAAGAACAATCAAGTATCGAAAAGCAAACTCAAAATATTCACCTGAAGTAGGATAGTGCATAGTTCTTCTCAAAAGCAGTACTTTGTCCTGTTTCAAATCTGAGATTTTACATTCACGTAGATAATAGTATCGGCTACTTCCGTCCAGAATTTATGCTGTTTTCCTCTCTGATTCAGCAGTAACTACACGATTCTCAAAAAAATGTAGAACTACAATTAAGGCTTCAAATTTCTACTGAGGTCAGAGTAACTGTACACTGGAAACAACACACCTCGTTCATAAAAGATAGTGCTCTTACCTATTGATATAACTCTTCCAATGGCTACAGAAAGAGTAGAAAGTAATATGGATGAAGATTGTAGTGTGTGAGGTCCGCCAGTTACGCAAAACACCGTTTTTTTCTCAGTACCCAAACCTGTTTCAGCACCACTGTGCCATCATCAGTGGGTTTCCGTTTTATTTATTCTTTACACTTGGTGTGCATAAATTTCCCGGATCACTTGTGTATTATTTACTACAGGTAGCTTGTCATCCGCAATACACAAGTTATCTGGAAAATTCATGCACACCAAGTGAAAATGGTAAATGAAACGGAAATCCACTGATGATGCCACAGTGGTGTTGAAACATGTTTGGGTACTGAGAAAAAACGGTGTTTTGCATAACTGGCGGACGTTCACATCCTACAATTTCAACTGCAAACACGGTCAACACAAGGAGGTGCAAATCCAAACGATGAATGGATGGAGATGTTGGTCCAAAACTGCGAGCATCATCGGCTTCGACGGTCACTCGAGGTGTGTCGCAGCCGCTTGACTAGAAGATGGATTTGTAACTACCAATCCACCTCTGTCTGCGTTTGACCTCATTTAGCAGTTGCCATCCATCCTAGTTCGTCTAGTAAATGGTGCCTGTATGACATGCGCCTCTAGCTACCAGTATATGATCTATCTTCTCACACTGCCACAGTGACATGTAAACTACCATCACACATAAACTTGTTTGCAGTGTACACCTGCTTCTGAAGAAGCATGAAATATTAGGGTTTAGCATTCCCACTGACGACGAGACTGAGCCCAAGTTCGAACTGTGGAAGGAAACAAGGCGTGTCGTTTCAGAGGAACAATCCCGGAAAGTGCCTGAAGAGAATCAGGGAGCTTACGGAAAATCCGGCTCTGGGATTTCAGGCTGTGAGGAACCAGTATCGTCAGCTCAAATTTATTTTTATTTCCTTATTTTATTGTTATTTTTCTAAAAAGAATGGTTCAAATGGCTCTGAGCACTATGGGGCTTAACATCTGAGGTCATCAGTCACCTAGAACTTAGAACTACTTAAACCTAACTAACCTAACGACATCACACACATCCATGCAGGAGGCAGGATTCGAACCTGCGACCGTAGCAGTCGCGCGGTTCCGAATTGCAGCGCCTAGAACCACGTGGCCACCGCGGTCGGCTTATTTTTCTAATCTCCCAGAGAGTACTAGGTACCGATACTTGGGTATGCTTTTATTTTTCTTCTTTCGTGAACACTATGACAGGGGTTCCCGATCTTTTCAGCTGGTGGACCCCTTCTTCAGTCGAAACTCCATGGTGAACCCCTAGTCAGTCAAGAGCATAGTAACTTTAAATTTCAGAGCTAAACCCATGGGAACTGAAAGCTTCTTAATGTAAGTGCCATGTTCCCAATTAACCCCCCCCCCCCCCCCCCGCCCCGAAGTATCAATAGTCTTTGGTTTAGAGATGAATGAAAACAACTTTAAATTAACGATCCAGTTTGAATTCCCACTGTATCCAGACAATTGCTAGTGGATTTACTCCCTTTGTTCAACACACTATAGCCTGATGAAAATTACTTGGTAATTGACATCTCACACGTTGGAGCTGCCTTCCTCCAAGAGCAATCAACATCACGTCCAAACTGTTCGCTGTTGACAAGCTGCCGCTTGTGGTCTGTTCACTTCCACTGTTTGGCTACTGTTGTGTAAGGAGCATGCATATTTCTTAACAGTCGTGTGTGTTTTCGGAAATCCGAAGAAAAATGTTCAAATGTATGTAAAGTCTATGGGACTTAACTGCTGAGATCATCAGTCCCTAGTCTTACACACTATTAACCTAAGTTTAACTCCCGATAAGGACAACACACACACACACACACACACACACACACACACACACACACACACACACATGCCCGCGGGAGGACTCGAACCTCCTGCGAAAGCGGCCACGCAATCCACGACGACACGGCGGCTTTGACCACGCGGCCATTCCGCACAGCTGTGAAGGAAAGAGGCAGACCCATCATTCGGGATACAAACACATCACGAAAGAAAAGAGGCCAAGGAATTGCCTTTGTAGGACTAATGTGACATCTGTTGTGTAATGTATGGGAATACATTCACCCAGTTTACATGCGTTTCCAAAACTGGATTTCGTAAGCCGATGTCCCAGTTTCGCTTTTGGTTGGTCGGTAAACACTTCAAAATCGATTCTGGAAATCTGATTTTATAAAACCATTTTCCAGTTCCACAATCGATTTTCGTGCCCATGTAAACAGCTCGGAAAGTCTAGTTATTTTTACGTCTTTGCGTATCTACTGAGCGGCAGCTGTCAGTACATAGCCGGCAGCTAGCAGGCGGCGTTGCAACAGTGTACTGTCAGTTGGTAGCTGGCAACTGGCAGGTGGCGTGGCAACAGTTTAACCACAGCTGACAACTTCAACTACTACTTGGGCACTATATCGTGGCAGTAAGCCTCGACTGTAAACAAATTAGGAAAGCAAACAAATAGACTCTTTTATTTCTATATAAGAAGACAAAGCATTTCAAAGAACGTAAGACTTTTTTTCTCAAAGGAACCAATTCCGGCAGAGGAGGTATGCCTTTTACAAGGTGGCACGTGAAAAGTGCTCATTAGTTTACGCTCGCAGCCAGTTGCCACAATACAGTGTCAGAGTAATAGCAAGTAATTGTAATTGAAGTATAGGCAGTCAATATTTTTAACTGAGAGGACGGAATATATTACAAAGAAAAGAAATTAGCTTTAGAGATCATTTTAATTTTCGTAACAAAAATATCAGTGCCAACAGAATTCAATTAATAAATATTTTGGAAATGATAGAAGACAGAAACTAAATTCCTCCAGAGTTATAGTTCAGGTACGTTCACAGAGCATCTACGAAGAAAAATCCTTTCTTCTTTACTATAGATGAGTCTGTAGGAATAATAATGGAATCCTAATGTGATGGTTGAGGGTGCTTCTGCTGACACAATTTTGAAATGTTGGGTTCAGTTCTTGACAACTGGAGACGGATGTCTGGTTCCGCATCTAGACAGCTTCGATACTTAGTTTTGTGGGCAGCATAGATCTAGAATCCAGATTCACACATGTATGTTGTAGCAAACGGAAGAAGTACACGTTTTGCCTTTTCAACAAGGGGGTAGTGTTTCTTGTTATCCAAACGGATCCAAAAGTGTGAGTAAACGTCAATGTCGAAAGTTGATTTCAAGGTAGGGTCTGCGCCAGTTGCTATCAACAACTAATATTCATTTGATGATAGAATGTTCGGCTTTTTGGATACAGTGAATGGGTTGACCACCCATTCGTATTTCTGCAGCTTCTCATCTTCAGCTGTTGGGAAATAATGCTCCAACAATGACATCAAGCTTCGGAGATGTTCCAGGATTTGATGAAACAAATTCTTCCCAAGCGCCAATGTTTTGTTTTTCAAAAACTCCTTGAGAAGAGGAAAACACTCGACCACCCCCTCCTCGACACTCTCTGCCCAAAAATTGATTTTCCTCTTGAATGATCGAACTTTGTCGATAGCAGTGACCTTTGTTTCACTTTGCCCTTGGAGTGAAATACTCATTTCGTTCATTTTTGAGAAAATATCTGACAAATAGGCAAGTATACACTGCTAATTTTCGTCATTAATAAGGTTTGCTAATTTGGTGTCATACTCCAAAAGGAAAGCTAAGGCTTCCAATCTTAATTCGTACAACCGAGAGTGTGCATTCCCACATTAGAGCCACCTCACTTCTGTGTGGAGGAGCAGGGCACGATGAAGGCTTCCCATACCTTCACACAGTATTGTGAAAAGTCTTGACTTCAACGCCCTTGATTTTATGTAGTTAATGATTTGAATGGATTCGTCTAAAACTTTCTTGAACGAAACAGGCATTTGTTTCGTAGCTAAAGCGTATCTGTGGAGAGCACAATGACTACTGCTGCAGTTCTTGGCGTTTTCTTTTATTTTCGTTATTGCTCCGACTGTAGGACCCGTCATAGCTTTTGCACCATATGTGCACACATCTATGCAATTAGACCATGAAACTTCGTTAGTCCTTAAAAAGTCATCCAATAGACGGAATATTTCAGCACCCGTTGTGTTAGCAGGTAGTGGTCTGCACAATAAGAGATCCTCCTCAAAACATCCAGAATATTCATAAGGGACAAAAGCCAATAAAATCGCTAATCCTGCAACATCAGTGGATTCATCTATCTGCAGAGAAAATGAATTGTGTTGGATGCTAAAAATAAGAGTGTCTTTCACATCATTTGACATGTCAACAATGTGTCTCTTGACAGTATTGTTTGATAATGTCACCGAAGATACAAGCTTTACAGCCTTTTCGTCTAGCATGCAAGAAACAATATCATTTACACATGGCTTTATGAGATTTTCTGCAATGGTATGAGCTTTGCCTGTTTTTGCCACTCAATAACTAACCAAGAAAGAAGCTTTAATGAATTTTAATTAATTGTTTTTGCATGAGTTTTCATGCAATGCTGAGAAGCAGCTAGTTCAGCACTCCTGCTTTTGAAAAAATCGACGTCTTTAGCCTGGAAATTCAGGTGAGTACCGTGAAAATAACGGCGCCATTTAACTGGAACCATTGAACTGTTTGGAAGGACTCGCGCACAAATTACACACTGATCTTCACCCTCCTTTGTTTCCATAAAGCACATTTCTACATAGCTTTCTTTGTACATACGCTTCTTGGTTATTCCACTTCCACAGGATACTGCAACCAGTGGAGTACTTGCAGCGTTTTCACATAATAAATCCGGCTGTGGAGCTTCTTCTGTTTGGTCTTCCTCTGGTCGTCCTCCCTCATTTCAACTCATTTCAACTGGAAACTTCCCTTGTTGTGAAGGTGTGGAGAAACTGCACCCTTCTTCAATGATCTTGACTTCAGCCACCAATCCATGTTAGAAGTAATAAACTGGTCAAAAATCGATTTATGAAATAGGTGGTGCACTGACAAAGCTAGTTTGACATTTAATGATGCCTGGGGTCATATACGTGCCAGCGAGCGCTTTGATTGGTCGACAAAGCTCGCTCCGCGCATGCGTGAAAGGTTTCAGCGCATCTAGCGCCGTGAACCGGCGCACAAACGACCCCCGTATTGTTTCGAAATAGTCGATCAGAGAAGCCACATTCTCCGGCACTAAACTGTGTATGCGTTCTCACTTAGGAACAAAAGCTGCTTGGGAATACAACCTGAAGTAAAAGTAGACATGTTTTCACACGAAAAGAAAAATAGTGATGAATTCGATTTTCACATTTTTATTCAATAAATTTACTCATTATTTTACACTATTTGGTGAAAGGTGGCCGCGGACCCTCTAGAAAGAGCCGACGGACCCCTAAAGGGTCCGCGGAACACACGTTGGGAAGCCCTGCACTATGAGATTCGCGCCGGCCAAACGATATTTTGAGAGATATTCTGGTGGCGCGGTATACTAGAACGGATGTTAGCTGCGGCTGGAGTAGTCGTTGGCCGACCGATGGCAGTGTGCGACTTGCAATGTGAATCAGAGACACATAATAAGACGTGAAAAGAAAACAGCTGTGGAACAAAGAGTAATATCTTCTGTGGACATCTATCTCGGAAGAAAAAAAAAAGTTTTGTAAAATAATGCATGTTTAGATGTAACTTGCATTGCTGCTTGTTACGGTAGGAGAAATATTTATTGGAAAAAGAAATATTTAAATTTTGTTTCTCTCTCTCCAGTGTAATGTATGAAAGGAAGTACGGTAACATTCACATTTCTTGTGCCTTGAAGAAAAATACTTCCGTCTCGTAAAGTTTTTTATTAGAAACCTGAGTAGAAACGACTCTTTTAGAATTCGTTTCTTCTGAAATGCTCTTGTAGATTTAAAAAAAAATCTGTCAAGTTCGAGTAGGACTCGCGCTTTCAGGGATCCGCACACACCTAATCATTTATGTAGAAAGTTGATCTATAGATGCCGATTATTGAGTTTGCGAGTATTAAAATATTTGACGTAAATGGCTGTATCTTTTGATTGCTTTGACTTAGAACCTTAAACTTTTTACACAGTCTAGGGACCGAAGACCTTAGTATTTGGCTCAAATTTCAACGTGATAACTCTACCCATTTCTGAGACAAAGCGGTGCTAACGTCCAGACGTACAGAGGTACGGACGATAAAGTGATCTTATAAGAGTACCGTTTTTTTCCCATTGAGGTACCGCACCCTAAAACGGAATAGAGATAGGAAGTAAGAGATAACAGCAAAAATTACATAATGTCAGTGCTCACAGCTACCGTCTTGTAGACGTAGCGTTATTTTCTGTATTGACAAATATGCAAGCAAATTGAAACCTTTACGAAAATATTTATCTACAGTACTGCAAAAATTGTATCACTGGCAACGTTTCTATTTTCATGGTGCTGATTAAAGCTGCGCATGATAAGGTAAATAAAGTTGTAATTCATTTGTTTTAGTCATCTGATACAGACGTAACTCGTGGCCTAGAGACGAATAACAAATACGAAAATACGGACTGTGGTTTCGCAGTATTATTAAAATAGTATCAGTCAGTGGAAGACGAGAGATGCCAACTTTCATTATACCAAATCGGCACAACCATGCCTGCCGCTATGACTGAGCGGTTCTAGGAGCTTCAGTCCGGAACCTCACTGGTGCTGCGGTCGCAGGTTCGAATCCTGCCTCGGGCACGGATGTGTATGATGTCCTTAGGTTAGTAAGGTTTAAGTAGTTATAAGTCTAGGGGACTGATGACCTCAGATGTTAAGTCCCATAGTGCTTAGAGCCATTTGAACCATTTTTTGGCACAACCATTGGAAGTAATCGAAAAGGGGCACGCAAAACTGCCTGTTCCAGAACGTGTGTAAACAATTGCCTCGCGTCACTCTGTGCAGCATGGGCATTAAGGCGCCGGTTGGTCTGATGCAGTAGTGATTTTGTGCATTACTACTGTGTTAACAACGCATTCTGTTCTCGTGGCAATGGCACTATATTATTGGTGTTCCTGTGACTTTTCCCCAACGTATGAAGACAGTGCTCTGCACGCCTGTAAAGGAGCAGGCCTATGTTACAGCGTCTTAAATGAAACGCCATAAAGAAGCTCGTAATAGTCCTTGCCATTACAGAGAGCGCCTGAACATCACGGCCAAAAAAAAAAAACGGTATTAATACAGCTTGGCGATAATCGTCGGTAGACATAGAAGTCTCTGTTAGCCTGTGTGATCTCTATATTTTCTGCTGCGCTTGTCACTTCTCGGCCGGCCGAAGTGGCCGTGCGGTTAAAGGCGCTGCAGTCTGGAACCGCAAGACCGCTACGGTCGCAGGTTCGAATCCTGCTTCGGGCATGGATGTTTGTGATGTCCTTAGGTTAGTTAGGTTTAACTAGTTCTAAGTTCTAGGGGACTAATGACCTCAGCAGTTGTCCCATAGTGCTCAGAGCCATTTTTTTTTGGTCACTTCTCCTAAGGGACAATCTACAAAAATGACAGTTGAATGTGGCTCCAACACTCCAGTATTGTAATACATTCGATCACGAAGGTGCAATATGAACAAAATCGATTAATATTCCAGACAGCTGAAGTTGACCAAAAAAATTCAGATACTCTATAAAGTTCGTACACTACAGGCCATTAAAATTGCTACACCAAGAAGAAACGCAGACGATTAACTGGTATTCACTGGACAAATATATTATACTAGAACTGACATGTGATTACATTTTCACGCAATTTGGGCGCATAGACCCTGAGAAATCAGTACACAGAACAACCACCTCTGGCCGTAATAACGGCCTTGATATACGCCTGCGCATTGAGTCAACAGAGCTTGGATGGCGTGTACAGGTACAGATGCCCATGCAGCTTCAACACGTTACCACAGTTCATCAAGAGTAGTGACTGGCGTATTGTGACTAGCCAGTTGCTCGGCCACCATTGACCAGACGTTTTCAATTGGTGAGAGATCTGGAAAATGTGCTGGCCAGGGCAGCAGTCGAACATTTTCTGTATCCAGAAAGCTCCGTACAGGACCTGCAACATGCGGTAGTGCATTATCCTGCTGAAATGTAGGGTTTCGCAGGGATCGAATGAAGGGTAGCGCCACGGGTCGTAACACATCTGAAATGTAACGTCCACTGTTCAAAGTGCCGCCAATGCGAACAAGAGGTGACCGAGACGTGTAACCAATGGCACCCCATACCAAAAAAAAAATCGGGTGATGACGAATACACGCTTCCAATGTGCGTTCGCTGCGATGTCGCCAAACACGGATGCAACCATCATGATGCTGTAAACAGAACCTGGATTCATCCGAAAAAATGACGTTTTGCCATTCGTGCACCCAGGTTCGTCGTTGAGTACACAATCGCAGGCGCTCCTGTCTGTGATGCAGCGTCAAGGATAACCGCAGCCATGGTCTCCGAGCTGCCATGGTCTCCATGCTGCTGCAAAAGTCGTCGAACTGTTCGTGCAGATGGTTGTTGTCTTGCAAACGTCCCCACCTCGTGACGCAGGGATCGAGCCATGCGGATAAGATGCCTGTCATCTCGACTGCTAGTGATACGAGGCCGTTGGAATCCAGCACGGCGTTCCGTATTACCCTACCGACCGAGGTGACGCAGTGGTTAGACACTGGACTCGCATTCGGAAGGACGGAAGGACGACGGTTCAATCCAGCGTCCGGCCATCCTGATTTAGATGGTTCCTTTCAAAGGGCACGGCCGACTTCCTTCCCCGTCCTTCCCTAATCCGATGAGACCGATGACCTCGCTGTCTGGTCTCCTTCCCCGACCAACCAACCAACCGTATTACCCTCCTGAACCCAGCGATTCCATATTCTGCTAACAGTTATTGGATCTCGACCAACGCGAGCAGCAATGTCGCGATATGATAAACCGCAATCGCGATAGGCTACAATCCGACCTTTATCAAAGTCGGAAACGTGATGGTAGGCATTTCTCCTCCTTGCACGAGGCATCACAACAACGTTTCACTAGGCAACGCCGGTCAACTGCTGTTTGTGTATGAGAAATCGGTTGAAAAACTTTCCTTATGTCAGCACGTTGTAGGTGTCGCCACCGGCGCCAACCTAGTGTGAATGCTCTAAAAAGCTAATCATTTACATATCACAGCATCTTCTTCCTGTCGGTTAAATTTCACGTCTGTGGCTCGTCATCTTCGTGGTATAGAAATTGTAGCGGCCAGTAGTGTAACTAACACTTACGAGACGCATGGGCCGTACACCGTATTGGTAATGCTACCAGACGTTAAATAATGCATAAAATTTAACTTTACTTATGCATTACATTTCAAGGACAAATCAAGGATAAGAACTGATAAACCGAATTGTCCTCTATTAAAATAAATATTAATGTAATTTACATAGTTATTAATAAGTCGAAAGATAAGTCATTTTACAACTCAAATTTAAGTAAATAAAACAAACCTAAGATACATGAAACCTGTGATTCAGACTAAACTTCCTTCATACTGACACACAGGTTTATCTAACACTTTAACCTTAGCAATTCCTTTTTCTGTCGATATATAGTAAGTCATGTTTTTATTAAATGCCCATCACGGGCCGAAGAAAAAACACAAGTGAAGGCACACTGTTGAAATATATTCATCTTTCCCACGAACAGTCGCTTCAGCATTCGCTTCCAGAGACGAGATTGCTCATGCACATCTGTGAGGTGACACTCGACTCTGTGGTACGCCGGTTCGAGTGCTGGTGAATTTTAACTACTAATATTTCTCCCTTCAACATTATACAATACAAACATAACACTACTCTATCATCCATTACACTCACATACTCTCCACAACGTCACAACCCTCGCATATCCGCAAGGAAATGGGACAATGTGTACATTTGTGCGAGTTGGTGCTTACGGATCATAATTTATGCCGTGTCGGATGTTGCTCCCCATTGGCGCTATCCATAATCATTTTGCTTTCGTTTGTTTCATGATATTACACATACAGCACGCTTCCATCGATTGATAAAAGCTTTTCTCAGCACTCAGCGCCATAACTTGGTTTCGTACAAATAAACAGAAATGTAAAATTTTAATTGACCTCTCATTTCGTCGCTTACTCTTATTTAGGCTATCTTCATTTCGTCTCCACTTTAATATCTGTTCAAGATATACATTTGTAACTCATTCCCATTCGTGACGAAATTCACTGGAAGAAAGAAAGAAAAATGACGCAGCGTCTACTCATAAAACTTGTTATACCATGTAAAGGCAAAGTACGTCTGGACGTCGTGGAATTGTTTTTCCGTGGCGTTGCTACACACCTGATGGAAGGAGTTCGGCCTCGACGCTGTTTAAACACGGAAATAAGACGACGCCTTGAAGCGTAGCGGACGCAGTGTAAACACAAGTCGCTATGCAGCGTCGCCGTCTTGTGGCAGGCGCTGCAGAATA
This sequence comes from Schistocerca piceifrons, assembly GCF_021461385.2. Lineage (NCBI taxonomy): Eukaryota > Metazoa > Arthropoda > Insecta > Orthoptera > Acrididae > Schistocerca > Schistocerca piceifrons. The sequence continues at coordinate 448,141,164 of NC_060138.1, read as the reverse complement.
TAATCCATCCCGTAGAACAACAACTTGGCTATCATTCCATGAGAAGCCCTTTAGTGCAACTACACGGCTTTAGATGGACGTCACATACGCGACCAAAATCAGATAAATTATCAATATTTGAATTTTCTTTTAAATATTATTCCTTCAAAATATATAATGATCATGCTGGATTTGAAGGAAGCAGAATGAATTTCAGCTTCCTGACAATACTACATCATCAAAGGCGGAGCTGTGGTTTGGGTAGATAAGGAAAAAGAGGGAGTGGGCCTTGCCGTACATTATGGAACGCTTCTGACATTTGTACAGGCTGGCAGAAGAGGGAACACACCAGAGAGTAATTTAATGAATAATCACTTCATTTGCAAAGGGACTGCAAGAAGTCTAAATCATATCCATCTCGAAATGAGTGACCTCCTTCTACAACCAATTCACCGACCACTGTACCATCTCTTCCGGTTCACGCTACCGAGCAGCCTGTACAAATCTTTGCATGTCGTTTCAGCCAGCAAGGGTCTCCAGTCTAAAGATATCGAATCAAATGTAATGTTTTGGGTACTTCCCAAAATTTTAAAAACGGTTTATTTTTCGCATAAAGTTAACAACAAAAAAATGGCTCTGTGCACTATGGGACTTAACATCTGAGGTCATGTCCCCTAGAACTTAGAACTACTTGAACCTAACTAACCTAAGGACATCAACACATCCATGCCCGAGGCAGGATTCGAACCTGCGACCGTAGCGGTCGCGCAGTCCCAGACAGAAGCAACTAGAACCGCCCGGCCACACCGGCCGGCAGTCAACAATATTTGTAGTACTTACGCATTTCGTATTATACGCTACTGGCCATTAAAATTGCTACACAAAGAAGAAATGCAGATGATAAACGGGTATTCATCGGACGAATATATTATACTAGAACTGACATGTGATTACATTTTCATGCAATTTGGGTGCATAGATCCTGAGAAATCAGTACACAGAACCACCACTCTGGCGTAACAATGGCCTTGATATGCCTGGGCATTGTGTCAAACAGAGCTTGGACGGCCCATGCAGCTTCATCACGATTCCACAGTTCATCAAGAGTAGTGACTGGCGTACTGTGACGGCCCAGTTGCTCGGCCACGATTGACCAGGCGTTTTCAATTGGCGAGAGATCTGGAGAATGTGCTGGCCAGGGCAGCAGTCGATCATTTTCTGTATCCAACATGCGGTCGTGCATTATCCTGCTGAAATGTAGGGTTTTGCAGGGATCGAATGAAAGGTAGAGCCACGGGTCGCCACACATCTGAAATGTAACGTCCAGTGTTCAAAGTGCCGTCAATGCGAACAAGAGGTGACCGAGACGTGTAACCAATGGCACCCCATACCATCACGCCGGGTGATACGCCAGTATGGCGATGACGAATACATGCTTCCAATGTGCGTTCACCGCGATGTCGCCAAACACGGATGCGACCATCATGATGCTGTAAACACAACCTGGATTCATCCGAAAAAATGACGTTTTGCCATTCGTGCACCCAGGTTCGTCCTTGAGTACACCATCGCAGGCACTCCTGTCTGTGATGCAGCGTCAAGCTTAACCGTAGCCACAGTCTCTTTCCTTTGTTACACAATGACATCTCCACAAGAAGCGGAGTAATTATGTAGCAATAAACTACCTGTGGCGATCAATAAGTAATGCAAAATAATTTTTTCTTGCCCAGTTAAGAGTTAAAAATAAGCAGAATTTCCTGTGGGAAATAGTGGAATATTCACGATTCAGCTCCTTTAGTTCCCTGCAGTTCATATGGGTGGCGCCGGAACGCAAAGCCTTCATAATGGTATCTGTAAAGCAGGTGCGTTCCAAGCAAGAGCTGTCATTGAGTTTCCTTTGGCAGGAAACCAGAGCATCGCACATATTCATAAGCGGAGATCTTGCAGTGAACAAAATCACGCTGAGCCGTTGGACGAGGTCGGTGTCATCATCACAACAAGGTAGCACAGACCTGTCTGATCTCCCGCGTGCCAGACAGCCGCAGACGGCTTTGACTACTCCAATGTTGGAACGTTCGGACACTCTCATTAGAGGTGACCGACGGGTAACAAACACCTCGCTGCACAACTGGACGTCACTGTTGTTAGTGCCGACATACTCGTCCACTAGTTGGGGTACTCAAAAGTGTGTGCCCTCCAGGTTCATTGCCGCCTAGGAGACGACCATAAAGAGCAACGAAGGTCCATCTGTGCAGAGTTGCTTGCGCGCTACGAGGCTGATCGTGACAATTTTTTGTTGAACAGCGTCACAAGCGATGAAACATGGGGTCATCACTTCGGAACAAATATAAAACAGCAGTCCATGGAGAGGCGCTACACACCTTTCCTCCGAAGAAAGAGTCCAAAGCCGCACCCTCAGCTGGTAAAGTCATGGCAACGGTCTTCTGGGAGTCTCAAGGGGTTATTCTGATTGATGACGTCCATCATCATGCAGTGATCAACTCTGACGTGTACTGTGCTACCCACAGGTAGCTGTAGAAATGAGTTCAGCGTGTTCGTCGCCACAAAAATGCTAACGAACTTCTCGTTTCTCATGACAACGCAAGACCTCACGTTAAGTCTAGCCACCAGAGAGGAGCTGACAGAACTTCTTGGGATGTTCCTATTCGCCCACCCTACACCACGGATCTCGCAGCTTCTGACTTCCATGTGTTTGGCCAAATGATACTCCACGATTCTGTGGGCAGCAGTACGTGGACGATAAGGGAGTATATTGATGCAGCAAGACGTTGGCTCCGATGACTACCAGCAGAGCTGCACAATGCGGCATACAACCTCCCAGTAAGGTGCAGGTATGAATTTAACAGAATAATAAAAAAGAAAACAGACTAACAGTTATATGACTATCAGTTTTAGGAAAGGTAAAGGCACTAGAGAAGCAGTTAGGACGCTCCTCGATAGTGAAAACAAAACTTAAGAGAAACAAACATATCTTTATAGAATTTGTCGACTCGTGTGTCAATCAGTGATCATAAGGCCGTTGCAGCATCCCTGAATATGGAAGTTAATAGGAATATAAAAAAAGGGAGGAAGGTTTATCTGTTTAGCAAGAGTAATAGAAGGCAGATTTCAGACTACCTTACAGATCAAAACGAAAATTTCTGTTCCGACACTGACAATGTTGAGTGTTTATGGAAAAAGTTCAAGGCAATCGTAAAATGCGTTTTAGACAGGTACGTGCCGAGTAAAACTGTGAGGGACGGGAAAAACCCACCGTGGTACAACAACAAAGTTAGGAAACTACTGCGAAAGCAAAGAGAGCTCCACTCCAAGTTTAAACGCAGCCAAAACCTCTCAGACAAACAGAAGCTAAACGATGTCAAAGTTAGCGTAAGGAGGGCTATGCGTGAAGCGTTTAGTGAATTCGAAAGTAAACTTCTATGTACCGACTTGACAGAAAATCCTAGGAAGTTCTGGTCTTACGTTAAGTCAGTAAGTGGCTCGAAACAGCATATCCAGACACTCCGGGATGATGATGGCATTGAAACAGAGGATGACACGCGTAAAGCTGAAATACTAAACACCTTTTTCCAAAGCTGTTTCACAGAGGAAGACCGCACTGCAGTTCCTTCTCTAAATCCTCGCACAAACGAAAAAATGGCTGACATCGAAATAAGTGTCCAAGGAATAGAAAAGCAACTGGAATCACTCAATAGAGGAAAGTCCACTGGACCTGACGGGATACCAATTCGATTCTACACAGAGTACGCGAAAGAACTTGCCCCCCTTCTAACAGCCGTGTACCGCAAGTCTCTAGAGGAACGGAAGGTTCCAAATGATTGGAAAAGAGCACAGATAGTCCCAGTCTTCAAGAAGGGTCGTCGAGCAGATGCGCAAAACTATAGACCTATATCTCTTACGTCGATCTCTTGTAGAATTTTAGAACATGTTTTTTGCTCGCGTATCATGTCATTTCTGGAAACCCAGAATCTACTATGTAGGAATCAACATGGATTCCGGAAACAGCGATCGTGTGAGACCCAACTCGCCTTATTTGTTCATGAGACCCAGAAAATATTAGATACAGGCTCCCAGGTAGATGCTATTTTTCTTGACTTCCGGAAGGCGTTCGATACAGTTCCGCACTGTCGCCTGATAAACAAAGTAAGAGCCTACGGAATATCAGACCAGCTGTGTGGCTGGATTGAAGAGTTTTTAGCAAACAGAACACAGCATGTTGTTATCAATGGAGAGACGTCTACAGACGTTAAAGTAACCTCTGGCGTGCCACAGGGGAGTGTTATGGGACCATTGCTTTTCACAATATATATAAATGACTTAGTAGATAGTGTCGGAAGTTCCATGCGGCTTTTCGCGGATGATGCTGTAGTATACAGAGAAGTTGCTGCATTAGAAAATTGTAGCGAAATACAGGAAGATCTGCAGCTGATAGGCACTTGGTGCAGGGAGTGGCAACTGACCCTTAACATAGGCAAATGTAATGTATTGCGAATACATAGAAAGAAGGATCCTTTATTGTATGATTATATGATAGCGGAACAAACACTGGTAGCAGTTACTTCTGTAAAATATCTGGGAGTATGCGTACGGAACGATTTGAAGTGGAATGATCATATAAAACTAATTGTTGGTAAGGCGGGTACCAGGTTGAGATTCATTGGGAGAGTGCTTAGAAAATGTAGTCCATCAACGAAGGAGGTGGCTTACAAAACACTCGTTCGACCTATACTTGAGTATTGCTCATCAGTGTGGGATCCGTACCAGGTCGGGTTGACGGAGGAGATAGAGAAGATCCAAAGAAGAGCGGCGCGTTTCGTCACTGGGTTATTTGGTAACCGTGATAGCGTTACGGAGATGTTTAATAAACTCAATTGGCAGACTCTGCAAGAGAGGCGCTCTGCATCGCGGTGTAGCTTGCTCGCCAGGTTTCGAGAGGGTGCGTTTCTGGATGAGGTATCGAATATATTGCTTCCCCCTACTTATACTTCCCGAGGAGATCACGAATGTAAAATTAGAGAGATTAGAGCGCGCACGGAGGCTTTCAGACAGTCGTTCTTCCCGCGAACCATACGCGACTGGAACAGGAAAGGGAGGTAATGACAGTGGCACGTATAGGTGCCCTCCGCCACACACCGTTGGGTGGCTTGCGGAGTATCAATGTAGATGTAGATGTAGAACAATGTTATTAGTGTTTCTGCGATTTTTACCACTGTATATTTCCGTGTTCTCCATGGCTAATATACAATATATACAGGAACCAAAGGGTTAAAGTAAGAATTAAATACCACGAGGAAAGAGCTCCGATTAGACAGTGGACGTTGTCTTTTGACTGCTTTTTCAACATACACATCGAAGAAACATAACGATGAAAAGCAAGGTTCGGATGTGGAATTAAAATCCATGGTGAAAGGATATCAATGATAACATTCGCTGATTACAGTGCTACCTTTACTGAAAGTGAAGTAGAATTACACGACTTGCTGAATGGAATGAACGGCCTACTGAGTACAGATTATACGTAGATTGAGAGTAAACCGGAGAAGGCCGCAAGTAATGAGCAGTAGCAAAAATTATATTAGTAATTCACGTAACACCAAATACGGGAGCATGAAATAGACGTAGTGAAGGTATTCTGCAGCCTTGACAGTAAAATGACACAGGACGGGCGAAGCAACGAGCTCATAAAAAAAGCAAACTAACACAGCAGGAATCGTATTTCGATCTTCCTCAGTGAAAGTACTTTGCAAAACGGAATTTACTAGCAGTATTTTGGTCTTCTTCCTCTCATTCACTGTTATGGTGCCAGGTAATCACTGAGTAAATGGACTGATGGCTTCGATTCGTAAACTGCCTTAACGTAAAATCAAAACCCGTGATAACAGCCGAGAGCAATGCTTTGTGTACTTACTGAAAGGAAGTGGGATAGTTAAGTCAAGTAATTAAGAGTGGATGTGCAGGTAAAAAATAAAGCCTGTGTAATACAGTATCATAGAATAATTGCGTATTGCTTTGGATTGTCTGTTTATCTGGAAGCTCTGCTAGTGCACAATTACTGCATTGTGTGGAAAGACCATGCATAATTTTTAAATAAGTACCAAAGTTCAAATGGCTCTGAGCACCATGGGACATAACTTCTGAGGTCATCAGTCCCCTAGAACTTAGAACTACTTAAACCTAACTAACCTAAGGACATCACACACATCCATGCCCGTGGCAGGATTCGAACCTGCCACCGTAGCGGTCGCGCGGTTCCTGACTGTAGCGCCTAGCACAGCTCGGCCACCTCGGCCGGCAAGTACCAAGGAATTTCAGTGTTGTCTTGTAGTGTTTTCGTCCATACTGTCATTGTCACATACGTTACGAAGAACAGTCACCAATGGGAGTTGGAGAACGGTATAAAATGGAGGCATCAACAAGTAAACCGAACTACTCGAATCTCAGAGTCTTACCTCGGCACTTTAATGCTTTTTCCGGAAAAGGGGAAATCAGGGAATGTATAAGGTGAGCAACCACTGTAACTGTCGTTAAGACTTTTCCCCTAAAAAGAAGGCAGCATAAATATTTCTTTATTTACATCAGCCTGTTTCGACATAGTTTGCTGTCATCTTCAGGTCTCCAAAAACTTTTAATAAAACGTATCCATTTTGTTTATTTTCAACAGTCGGTTTCGAAAGATCTTACTGACATCTTCGGACCTTCAACTATTTTTTATTAAAAGTGTTCTCTTTAAGCTGAAAAATCGTAAAAAATTCTCACGACCTGAAGGTGACAGCAAAGTGTGTCAAACCAGTTGTTGTAAATAAAGAAATATTTAGGCGATCTTGGTTTTAGAAAGTTTTTACCAAGTAAATCCTTCTGATTTCTCAACATGAGAGAATTCAGTCAAATTTCTCCTAACTCCAAAAATATACCATCTATGTAGGAAAAGCGTGCTTACTTCATGCAGCACTAATATATCAGTCGTCCTTGTAGTTTTGTTATGAGGAGAATGTAGCATCTTGGTAAATTATACAGCATGGCACAAGCAGGCTGTTGGTACCCTGTTGTGCAGTTTTGAGACGTCATAAGACAGGTTTGACACAGACCGCGGATCAGCAATGTTGAACGGGTAACAGAGTGTTATTTTCCGACTGCCAAAAGCCAGAAAGGTTCCCCTACGCAACGACCAAAAATAATCACTCCACAAATGAAGCAGGAGCGAGTCTGATCTGCACGACGAAATTCAACAGTGTCTGCAAAGCAATTCGGTGTTCAGCTTACGGTTGTCTTACAGGAGTTGCAGTATCCCTTATACTATTTGGGTGAAACTCAGTGCAGTTGATTTGTAACTTACCCGTGCGGCAATGACAGTCTTCATCACAGCGGAGTAGAAAACAGAGCCGTTCACTGCAGTCAGCAACATCGATAACCATGAAGATGGCGTTGGTGTTAACAGGCTCGACAGCTTGGGCATCGGCATTCACCAAAATTGATAACGGACGATGAATGAATAAAGAAGGGTTCTGTTCATTAATAAGTAGAATTCAGTTTGCAGAATGTTTCACGTCGATCTTTGTATGTGCGGAATACAGGATCTGGTACAATTACAAGAACTTCATGGAGAGAGAACGTTTTGGTGAAAGATTTCTTCTGTGGGACACTTTTTAGATGGGCGTATGCATCTTCATATGTACTTGGTGGATGGAAAAACTGTCAAGAGATACTGCAACAACATGTGCTGCTTTTCAGGCATTCTGTTGGTTCCCATTTCACCTCGTAAACAGTAATACACATCCACTTCGAGCACCTCTCGTTAGTGAAGAGATCCACCTCATCGAATTAGTAGCCAGTTCGTTGGGTTTGAATCTTACAATGCATATCTAGAATGCATTAGAAAGATGAAAAGCAGTCTGCCGGTCGACAGAAGGGACTGCCCGAAAACTCCTTATACACTGGCGGAAAAAGAATTGCAACATAAAGAAATGATTAATGTACAAAAATGACATTTCAGGAAAACATTTGCCTATGTAAGATATTTAATCGATTAACGTTACGAAATGACAGGTTAATGTCACAGGAAAGCCATTGCATATCTGTAATAATCATACGCTATGTGGTCAAAAGTATCCGGACACCCCCTAAAACATACGTGTTTCATATTAACCAAATGCCAGATACTCTATATTAGCGACCTCAGTAGTCATTAACCATCGTGAGAGAGTAGAATCGGGTGCTCCGCGGAACTCACGAACGTGATCAGGTGATCGGGTGTCACTTGTGTCAAATGTTTGTAAGCGAGATTTTCACGCTCCTAAACATCCCTAAGTCCACTGTTTCCGATGTGATAGTGAAGTGGAAACGTGAAGGGACACGTACAGCACAAAAGCGTACAGGCCGACCTCGTCTGTTGACTGACACGAGACTGCTGACAGCTGAAGAGGGTCGCAATGTGCAATAGGAAGACATCTATCCAGACCATGACACAGGAATTCCAAACTGCATCAGGATCCTCTGCAACTACTATGACAGTTAGGCGGGAGGTGAGAAAACTTGGATTTCATGGTCGAGAGGCTGCTCATAATCCACACATCACGCCGGTTCATGCCAAACGACGCTTGGTGTAAGGAGCGTAGACATTGGATGATTGAACAGTGGAAAAACTTGTATGGGGTGACGAATCACGGTACTCAATGTGGCGATCCGATGGCAGAGTGTGGGTATGGCGAATGCCCGGTGAACGTCATCTGCTAGCGTGTGTAGTGCCAACAGTAAAATTCGTAGGCGCTGGTGTTATGGTGTGGTCGCGTTTTTTCATGGAAGGTGCTTGCAACTCCTTGTTGTTTTGCGTGGCAATATCACAGCATAGGCCTACATTGATGTTTTAAGCGCCTTCTTGCTTCCCACTGTTGAAGAGCAATTCGGGGATGGCGATTGGATCTTTCAACACGATCGAGCACCTGTTCGTAATGCACGGCTTGCGGCTGAGTGGTTACTCGACAATAACATCCCTGTAATGGACTGGCCTGGACAGAGTCCTGTCCTGAATCCTATATAACACCTTTCGGATGTTCTGGAACTCCGACTTCGTGCCAGGCCTCACCGATCAACATCGATACGTCTCCTCAGTGCAGTACTGTGCTGCCATTCCCCAAGAAACTTTCCAGCTCCTGATTGAACGTATGCCTGCGAAGATGGAAGCTGCAATCAAGGCTAAGAGTGGGCGAACACCATACTGAATTCCAGCATTACACTTTTAAGTCATTTCCAGCTAGCTGTACGGATACTTTTGATCACATAGTGTACATTAATAACCAGCGTAACCGGCAGAATGTTGAATGCAAGAATGCAAATGCGCATGTATTGTGTCGTACAGGTGCCGGATGTCAATTTATGGTATGGAGTTCCATGCCTGTTGTATTTGGTCGGTTAATACGGGGAAGGCTAATGCAGTTTGTGGATGGCGGTGGAGTTGCCGTCCGATGATGTCCCATGCTTGCTCGATTGGAGAGAGATCTGGAGATCGAGCTGGCCAAGACGTCATGTTGCCGCTCTATAGAACACACTGGGTTACAACAGTGGCAGGTGGGCAGCATTATCCTGTTGGAAAACACCCCCTGGAATGCTGTTCGTGAATGACAGCACAACAGGTCGATTCACCAGACTGACGTACAAATTTGCAGTCGGGGTGCATGGGATAGCCACGCGAGTGCTCCTGCTGAATGTGGAATCGCACCCCAGGCAGTAACGCCAGGAGTAGGTCCAATGTGTCTGGCACGCACACAGGTTAGTTGTAGGCCCTCAACTGGCCTGCTTATAACCAACACACATTCATCACTGACAGCGAGGCAGAACCAGGTTCCATCAAAGAGTGCATCTGACCTCCACTTTGCCCTTAAATCAGATCGCGCTTGGCGCCACTGAAGTCACAAACGGCGGTGTTTTGGGATCAGTGAAATGTACGCTACGGGGCGTCTGGCTCAGAGCTGTCCTGGCTTGTAACGGATCATTGTGTCACCGTGGTGCCAACAGCGATCGAATTGGTGCTGCATACCCAGTACGATGAACCCCAGTCGTCGGTAGAACACGACGGTCTTCCCTGTCGGTAGCGCTACGCGGCTGTCCAGAGCCTGATCTTCTTGCAACCGTACCTTTTCTGCCAGAAATCGTGTACAGTGGCTGCATCTCTGTCAAAATTTTCTGCAGTATCGCGGAAGGAACATCCAGCTACTCGTACTCCATTACACGACCTCATTCCAAACCAGTAAGCTGTTAATACTGGCATCTTCGTCGTCTTAAAGCCAGTCTTCTTTAACATCAACTCACAAAGCCCAATGTCAAAGATAACTAACGCTCACGATCGTTAAAGCGCGTATTTAAAGCAAAACTGATTTGCATCCTCATGCTGCGCGTTGCTAGTGCCATTCTTATATGACTGGCGCAAAATTTGAATAGTCGTCATCTTTCAGATGTAGGAAGACGTCGTCTAACTTCGACTGCCAGTATAGCTCCTGAACCACCTAATACAGAACATTTCCTGTCCAAGCCAAGTGAAACATTCGAACTCATTGTTCTACCGATTTCGCCCCTCGTTGACAGTCTTTGTGTGGATAAGCTTAGTGGTATGCCGGTGGTGCCATCGTTAGTGGACAAAAGCCGTGAAGCAGGAAGATTTTGGGCAGTGAGTGTGCGGCATGCAAAACGAGTCGCCCGGGTTCTCAAGAGGTTTGGATTTCTGAATGATACACGGGAGAACGAATCGAGCGCTGTGACCGCGCCGAGCCTGGTTTTACTGCCGGTTATCGCATGTCTTGAGATGCTGTTGTGAGTGGACATGATATCTTGGAAAACACACCTTCGACTTGGAGGTTATTTGTCAGGATCGACGCTAGTAAAGGCGGTCCAGTCTCTTGCAGGCCTAAGGAGTGGAAGGACGGCGGTCATCCTGTCTGTGCTAAGTAACTTAGGTGTATTTCGATACCTCTCGCTTTATCTTGGTACTCTCCAGTCATTCTGTTGAAGGCATACATTAACTATCTTAAACGTTCGGAGACTAATTTATGTCACAATAGACCCCACTACCTTCAATAGATTTCGCTCCTCCCATTACAGGTCGTCTTCGTTACTATTTACGAACAACAGTCCTATTTCTACGAGACTATTTATTATCCTGCGTAAGTTCTAACAGCTCATAAAAATCGAAAATACCGTTGAGGATTGCCGAGCTACAGGAGTTCCAGCTGAAGCGGCAGCAGGATGGGGTGCACTTTACGCTCTGCAATTTTAGTTTCCGGCTCACACTGGAACAATGACGAATGACAGGTGCCAGTGGAAAACCTCTTCTGTTGCTTATGCTGCTAACTAGGACTTAACGTGCATCACTTCCTGACAGCGTACATGTAACGGTGTCTGTAATACTTTTGTAGCTGACTAAACTTAGTGTTGAAGGAAAAGTTAATTCTGCTCATTAGATATGCAAACTCAGTTCAGTATAATCGATATAGATATGTCTAGACTGTTAAATGTAGACTGCTGTGTAACCAGATGTTTCTCCAGGAACTAAGAAGAACCTAAACTTTTTGCTCCTATCGTCTATGAAGAATCTCCTGTTTCACTGTACTACCAGGAGAACTCGTAGGAACGCTGCAGGGATACTCACCACCGAAACAGTTTACGCAATTTTTCTAATATTAAATAAGGCTGCACTAAGTAAGTATTTTCTACGACGTCCGTTTACATCGTCCGTCCAAAATTTTCTGAGACTGATTTCATTTCTGGCGTACAGGTGACGTCAGTAACTGCGGTAGCAGATTAAACTAACATCTGTGAACTATAGATGTGCATTCGAGCAGTCAGTTATTGCCAGCAGTGTTAAGTAGCAGGCGTGCGACCGTTGTGTGTCAGCGTTCTCGGGTCACAAATCGCAGTGGCACAACGTCTCTAAATTAGGTCTCCAGTACATTCTCCAGAATATTCTGAAGAATAGAAAAGTGTGTCTAAAATTTGATCCCGCATTCATCGACTCCCGAACAAATCAATGATGCGTGAACGCGTGGCGCGACTTGATTGAAATGCATAACGTGGACACTTCTCATCTGAAAAAAAAAAAAATCAAGGGTGGCGGGACATAGTGTTATCAATACTAACCTACTACAAAGTGAGACAGTCCAGAAATTCACACCAAACGGCCAAAGCTTTAACGACATACCGTGCGGTTCTAGGCGCTGCAGTCTGGAACCGCGAGACCGCTACGGCCGTAGGTTCGAATCCTGCCTCGGCCATGGATGTTTGTGATGTCCTAGATTAGTTAGGTTTAACTAGTTCTAAGTTCTAGGGGACTAATGACCTGAGAAGTTGAGTCCCATAGTGCTCAGAGCCATTTGAACCATTTAACGACATAACGGACTTTCGAGCCAATATGACGCGCGAATATAAAAACACTCCAAAGAAGAATTTTTCAGACTGTTCCACATGGTTCCACGAAGGTCCTCAGGATTTTACTAAAGTCGGGGTGGGGGGAATCTACGCAGAACACCTGAAACATGAAAACCCCCTTCTTGGCTTTTCTATATTTTTTATTATGACAGCGTTGAAACTTTTTGGCCTGATGGGGTTACATTGATTGTTACGATTTGAATTAATACACACTGAATCTTGCTATGGTATCATCCAACAGTCTCCTAGAGTTTCAAAACCGTTTCAATACGCAACGCTGTGGAACATTAGATTTTTAAATGTTTGTATTTGTAGTTATAACTTCTGACACCGTATGTCGACGTTATTGTGAAGGTTCGTACGGATACAGATGTCTAAAAAATGTGCTGAAACTGACATAATACCCACGGCAGGATGCTTCAGTAATACAGGGTGAGTCACTAACTATTGCCACCAAGAATAACTCCGAAAATATGACAGTAGCTGAGCGACGATTTTTTGTTGCTAGGTGGGGTCGCTTCAGAGATATGAAAGATCACTTTTTTTTTAAATGGGATGCTATAGTTTGGTACTTATTATCTGGTAGCGGCTATCGAGACGAATACAATGATATGTAACAGTAAGGGCTTTGAAGGTCAAAAAGGTGGCATGAACGTGAATTTACAGAAGTTGTTCGAAGTGATGAACATTGGTATCAATGTAGTGCTGCAATCTTCTTATCATGGATTGAAGGTATTCCTTATCACGTAGGTACTTATAGAAGCACATGCTCTAACAATTCTCTCTTGTATATCGTACAAATAGTAAATATTCGCCGAATACGGCGTATCCATCTAACGTGCCATTGACATGTAGACACCATTCGACGGTTTCGCAATACAACACTAATAGGAACGGTAAGACTAGTATCGTCGAATCAAGCGGATGTGAATGATGTATTCATTCGAAGAACGAGTCGATATTCTTCTCATTACAGAGAATGCCAACGAGATTCAGTGAAAGCTAGAGACTTATACGCTGAAAGGTATCCTCAACGTACTCGCCCTACACGCCGTATATTTAAATATGTGTATGATAAATTGTGAACAACTGGGTCTTTAACGCATCCGAAATATATCCGGCAAAGGAAAGTTACTAAAGAGGAAACAGAAATTGGTTCTCTTACCACTCTGGTTCGAGATCCTTGTGTTAGTTCGCGTCAAATCGCAAGGGAATCTGGCATGAGCCAAAGTAGTGTTGTTCGTGTTCTGCATCGCCATAAATATCATCCTTACCATACCAGTCTCCATCAAGAATTAGCTGGTACGGATTGGATGCGTCGCATTGAATTCTGCCGATAGGCTCAACTTCATATTTAGAGGGATGACACATTTATTACTTTGATTTTATTTACTGACGAGGCTACCTTCACGTACCATGGAAATGTTAATTTGCATAACATGCATTATTGGGCAACTGAAAATCCATATTGGTCGGTGAATGTATGGTGTGGGATTCTGGAGGACAGAATTATAGGCAGCTATTTCATCGAAGGATTTTTTAATTGTGGGAAGTACACCATATTCCTGCAAGAAACATTAAGTTTGTTATTGGAAGAAATACCTTTACGAACAAGGAACAGAATGTGGCATCAACACAATGGGTGTCGGAACATTTGTCGCTGATGGTTAGAAATGAGTTGCAGAGAAAATTCCCAAATCGTTGGATTAGACGCGGAGGAGATGTATCTTGGCCGGCTCGTTCGTCAGACTTGACGGCTCTGGATTTTTTCTTTTGGGGATTCGTAAAAGACATTGTTTATAAAGACGTTCCAACTACACCTGAAGATATACGAGAGAGAATTGCCAGAGCATGTGCTTCGATAAGTGCCGATGTGATAAGGAATAGCACTCAATCCATGATAAGAAGATTGCAGCACTGCATTGATACCTATGGTCATCACTTCGAACACTTTCTGTAAATGGGCGCTCATGCCATCTTCAAAGACCTTACACATCGTTGGATTCATCTCGGTAGCCGCTATCAGAAAATAAGTACCAAACTATAGCATCCCACTAAAAAAAAAAGAAAAGAAAAAGAAAAACAAAGTCGAACTTCATATCTCTGAACCGACCCCACCCAGCAACAAAAAACCAACGTCATATTATGAACCCCGTCGTCTCGTGCAACTTTATCCCACAAACTTTTCAGCTCGTATCATACTTTCGGAGTTGGTGTCAATAGTTATATCCTGCTCAGGATGTTGATTTTGTCCAAAATAATTAGCCATTCATACTACTGTGCCATATTCTGGAAAAAGGCGTGAGTGCGCCTCTGGTTATTTGTATAGCGGATAAAGATTTTCGATCATTGCGGGTGGCAATGGTGATATTTGCACGATGTGACTACACAAAGCTCTGGAATTCACCAAACTGGACGACAAGTTATTTGATTATATCATACCTGACAGGCACAGTTTTACATGCATGATATTGAGCATATTTTCACATACACACAAAACAAAATTCGCCAATACAAATTAATCAACAAATACGAAAATAAATTACAGGTTTGTTGTACGATATTGTTTTCTGGCACATCATCGTTACGCTGCCAAACCACAGTGTCAACCGGAACGCAGACGCAGCCTCCCAGCTTCAATGGCTGGTAATTACGAAGTCAAACGAGTAGGAGAAAACACATCCTTGTTAAAGCGCATCCCCACTAGAGGCTGTCACATACATCTTTTACGTCTTTCTCTTGCTCAGCAAGTGTTCGCCAGACGGCTTACTGTAACAAAGCGCCGGAGCTTCTCTCCCTGCACTCGACAATGCGCATCACTTGCTGTATTGACTGACTGCGTCCGCGGTGTCTCTTGTTCAGACGCCACCTGTCGGCTTATCACGCAAGCTTCTGAGGCAAAGACTCGCGTCTGCGTAACACCTCCTCTCACAAACAACTTGACTGTTGTTTCTTAAGCCTGAGATCTGAAGACAGGGATCGGCGTTACTGCTCTGTCTCGTTTATTTCATGTCCACTAAGCATTACAGTATAGGTATCCAATTAGGGAAATAAGGGACAAGCACGAAGGGTAACAGAATGAACAAAATACACTACTGGCCATTAAAATTGCTACACCACGAAGATGACGTGCTACAGACGCGAAATTTAACCGACAGGAAGAGGATGCTGCGATATGCAAATGATAAGCTTTTCAGATCATTCACACAAGGTTGGCGCCGGTGGCGACACCTACAACGTGCTGACATGAGGAAAGTTTCCAACCGATTTGTCATACACAAACAGCAGTTGACCGGCGTTGCCTGGTGAAACGTTGTTGTGATGCCTCGTGTAAGGAGGAGAAATGGGTACCATCACGTTTCCGACTTTGATAAAGGTCGGATTGTAGCCTATCGCAATTGCGGTTTATCGTATCGCGACATTGCTTCTCGCGTTGGTCAAGATCCAACGACTGTTAGCAGAATATGGAATCTGTGCGTTCAGAAGGGTAATACGGAACGCCGGGCTGGATCCCAACGGCCTCGTATCACTATCAGTCGAGATGACAGGTATCTTATCCGCATGGCTGTAACGGATCGTGCAGCCACGTCTCGATACCTGAGTCAACAGATGGGCAAGTTAAGAAGACAACAACCATGTGCACGAACAGTTCGATGACGTTTGCAGCAGCATGGACTATCAACTCGGAGACCATAGCTGCGGTTACCATTGACGCCGCATCACAGACAGGAGCTCCTGCGATGGTGTACTCAACAACGAACCTGGGTGCACGAATGGCAAAACGTCACTTTTTCGGATGAATCCAGGTTGTGTTTACAGCATCATGATGATCGCATCCGTGTTTGGCGACATCGCGGTGAACGCACATTGGAAGCGTGTATTCGTCATCGCCATACTGGCGTATCACCCGGCGTGATGGTATGGGGTGCCATTGGTTACACGTCTCGGTCACCTCTTGTTCGTATTGATGGCTCTTTGAACAGTGGACCTTACATTTCAGATGTGTTACGACCCGTGGCTCTACCCTTCATTCGATCCCTGCGAAACCCTACATTTCAGCAGGTCCTGTACGGGCCTTTCTGGATACAGAAAATGTTCGACTGCTGCCCTGGCCAGCACATTCTCCAGATCTCTCACCAATTGAAAACGTCTGGTCAATGGTGGCCGAGCAACTGCCTTGTCACAATAAGCCAGTCACTACTCTTGATGAACTGTGGTATCGTGTCGAAGCTGCATGGGCAGGTGTACCTGTACACGCCATCCAAGCTCTGTTTGACGCAATGCCTAGGCGTATCAAGGCCGTTAGTACGGCCAGAGGTGGTTGTTCTTCATATTGATTTCTCAGGATCTATGCATCCAAAGTGCGTGAAAATGTAATGACATGTCAGTTCTAGTATAATATATTTGTCCAATGAATACCCGTTTATCATCTGCATTTCTTCTTGGTGTAACAATTTTAATGGCCAGCAGTGTAGTTACATCATCGTAGTTCAGTTCCTAAGAAAATGCAGTAGTATGCAAGTCATAATTGTATTTTTACTGTATCAATACTTTCTTCAGCATTTTTGGTGGTGTCTTTAGTTGATAATTATTTGGCGCCTGATTTCTGATTATTTACTGACAGCCGGCCGCGGTGGTCTCGCGGTTCTAGGCGCGCAGTCCGGAACCGTGCGTCTGCTACGGTCGCAGGTTCGAATCCTGCCTCGGGCATGGATATGTGTGATGTCCTTAGGTTAGTTAGATTTAAGTAGTTCTAAGTCTAGGCGACTGGTGACCTCATACTTTCTTATAGTGCTTAGAGCCATTTTGAACCATTTGTAATGTTGCTGACCTACAAATCTTTGAACACGGTACACTCACCGGTCAGTGTTATTGGGGCACTGCAATACTTCTCATGTGCACTTTCTCAGGCTTGCATTCGGACCTGACTTCATTTTTATGGATGACAGAGCGCGAACGCATCGAACAGCGTAGGTGGCGGAGCTGTTGGGAAGGGGGAAGTTTTGATTAATGGAGTTGCCTGCCCATCCGTCCAACTTAAATGCCATCGAGCATCCACTTGCGCCAAGTACCATACAGCAGTAGCCACCCACGTTGGTGCCACGAGAACTTCCTACCGACCTTGTCGCCAGCAGGTTACTGAGTACGCATTGTCGTCCGTGGTGGTCGCATACCCTTTTAAGAACCACGGCCTACGTTTTTAATGTCCACGGGAGCATCATAATCCACGATGGCTTCAGCGACAATATTCTATTTCAATAAAATGGTCATTTCTGTTTGTCTCATTGCGTGTTTCTTTTAATTACCTTCCCTACTAAAGTGGAGCAGCTCTTTAAATGTATGATCCGAGTATCATCAATTTATGTTACTTGACAGTATCACATCGTCCTTAAGGACGGTTCTGGTTGAGACCGATGGTAAATGCACTTTTTGCATAACTTGAATCCCTATGTTTGTGTATACTGAACCGGGGACCTACACTCCTGGAAATGGAAAAAAGAACACATTGACACCGGTGTGTCAGACCCACCACACTTGCTCCGGACACTGCGAGAGGGCTGTACAAGCAATGATCACACGCACGGCACAGCGGACACACCAGGAACCGCGGTGTTGGCCGTCGAATGGCGCTAGCTGCGCAGCATTTGTGCACCGCCGCCGTCAGTGTCAGCCAGTTTGCCGTGGCATACGGAGCTCCATCGCAGTCTTTAACACTGGTAGCATGCCGCGACAGCGTGGACGTGAACCGTATGTGCAGTTGACGGACTTTGAGCGAGGGCGTATAGTGGGCATGTGGGAGGCCGGGTGGACGTACCGCCGAATTGCTCAACACGTGGGGCGTGAGGTCTCCACAGTACATCGATGTTGTCGCCAGTGGTCGGCGGAAGGTACACGTGCCCGTCGACCTGGGACCGGACCGCAGCGACGCACGGATGCACGCCAAGACCGTAGGATCCTACGCAGTGCCGTAGGGGACCGCACCGCCACTTCCCAGCAAATTAGGGACACTGTTGCTCCTGGGGTATCGGCGAGGACCATTCGCAACCGTCTCCATGAAGCTGGGCTACGGTCCCGCACACCGTTAGGCCGTCTTCCGCTCACGCCCCAACATCGTGCAGCCCGCCTCCAGTGGTGTCGCGACAGGCGTGACTGGAGGGACGAATGGAGACGTGTCGTCTTCAGCGATGAGAGTCGCTTCTGCCTTGGTGCCAATGATGGTCGTATGCGTGTTTGGCGCCGTGCAGGTGAGCGCCACAATCAGGACTGCATACGACCGAGGCACACAGGGCCAACACCCGGAATCATGATGTGGAGAGCGATCTCCTACACTGGCCGTACACCACTGGTGATCGTCGATGGGACACTGAATAGTGCACGGTACATCCAAACCGTCATCGAACCCATCGTTCTACCATTCCTAGACCGTCAAGGGAACTTGCTGTTCCAACAGGACAATGCACGTCCGCATGTATCCCGTGCCACCCAACGTGCTCTAGAAGGTGTAAGTCAACTACCCTGGCCAGCAAGATCTCCGGATCTGTCCCCCATTGAGCATGTTTGGGACTGGATGAAGCGTCGTCTCACGCGGTCTGCACGTCCAGCACGAACGCTGGTCCAACTGAGGCGCCAGGTGGAAATGGCATGGCAAGCCGTTCCACAGGACTACATCCAGCATCTCTACGATCGTCTCCATGGGAGAATAGCAGCCTGCATTGCTGCGAAAGGTGGATATACACTGTACTAGTGCCGACATTGTGCATGCTCTGTTGCCTGTGTCTATGTGCCTGTGGTTCTGTCAGTGTGATCATGTGATGTATCTGACCCCAGGAATGTGTCAATAAAGTTTCACCTTCCTGGGACAATGAATTCACGGTGTTCTTATTTCAATTTCCAGGAGTGTAGAAACGACGGAGACGCTTCATTCCCGCCGTAGCCCTCAGTGGTTCACAGGCCAACAGGCTATAGCAGTCCACTCAACCCACCGCTGCCCCACACCGAACCCAGGGTTATCGTGCGGTTCGGCCCCTAGTGGACCCCTTCCTCACCCCTTTGGGAACGTCTCGTACCAGACGACTGTAACCCCAAAGTTTACGTGGTAGAGTAATTATGGCGTACGCGTACATGGAGACAGTGTTTGCGCAGCAATCGCCGACATATAGTGTAACTGAGGCGGAATAAGGGGAACCAGCTCGCATTCGCCGAGGCAGACGTAAACCCCCCCTTAAAAACCATCCACAGGCTGGCCGGCGCACCAGACCTCGATACTAATCCGTCGGGCGGATTATACAGGTTAATCCTGCAAAAGGGTTGATTGTGAAAGTACTTTATAATTTACAGCATGCCGAATGGAATCGTCTTTCGACCAAAATACAGGGCGGGTCACCTAACGTTACCGCTGGATATATTTCGTAAACCACATCAAATACTGACGAACCGATTCCACAGACCGAACGTGAGGAGAGGGGCTAGTGTAATTGTTTAATACAAACCATACAAAAATTCACGGAATTATGTTTTTTAACACAAACCTACGTTTTTTAAATGGAACTACGTTAGTTTTGTTAGCACATCTGAACATATAAACAAATACGTAATCAGTGCCGTTTGTTGCATTGTAAAATGTTAATTACATCTGGAGATGTTGTAACCTAAAGTTGACACTTGAAACCTCCGACGTTCAGTTGCGTGTTGTAACAAACACGGGCCACGGTCGACGAGCAGCATCTGCAGGGACATGTTTACGATGACGACTGTGTTTACGAGTGTGGCTGCAGTGCACTGTTGTGGTTTGGTCTAGCTGTCGCAGTGTCCGCATGTAGCGCTTGCTGCTATTGTTATTCTGCATTCGTCTCCGCACGCAGACCAACTGTAGTACACCGTGTTACCAGACGTCTGATATAGTGTAGTGTTGTAGGAACTGTGACCATGGTGTATTCGAACTCTGAAATGGCGGAGATGATACTCATCTATGGCGAGTGTCGACGAAATGCAGCTGAAGCCTGCAGGGTGTATGCAGAACGGTACCCGGACAGAGAGCATCCAACGTGCCGCACATTGCAAAACATCTACCGCCAACTGTATGCAACAGGTATGGTCGTAGCACGCAAACGGGTCCGTAACAGGCCCGTCACAGGAGAAGCGGGTGCAGTTGGTGTGTTAGCTGCTGTTGCCATGAACCCACACATGAGTACACGGGACATTGCGAGAGCCGGTGGACTGAGTCAAAGTAGTGTCATGCGCATACTGCATCGTCACCGCTTTCACCGGTTTCATGTGTCGCTACATCAGCAATTACATGGTGATGACTTTAATCATCGAGTGCAATTCTGTCAATGGGCATTAACAGAGAATGCGTTGCAGTTCTATCTGTTTACCGATGAAGCGGGTTTCACAAACCACGGGGCAGTGAATCTACGGAACATGCATTACTGGTCCGTGGACAATCCTCGCTGGCTCAGACAGGTAGAGCGACAGCGACCGTGGACTGTAAATGTATGGTGCGGAATCATTGGCGACCACCTCATTGGTCCTCACGTCATTGCAGGGGCCCAAACAGCTGCAACATACATCGCGTTTCTACAGAATGATCTGCCAAGGTTGCTCGAAAATGTCCCACTGGAAACGCGACGACGTATGTGGTATCAGCATGATGGTGCACCTGCACATTCCGCAATTAACACTAGGCTGACCCTTGACAGGATGTTCGACGGGCGTTTCATAGGATGTGGAGGACGCAGAAATTGGCCAGACCGTTCTCCTGATCTTACACCTCTGGACTTCTTTCTGTGGGGTACGTTAGAGGAGAATGTGTACCGTGATGTGCCTACAACCCCAGAGGATATGAAACAACGTATTGTGGCAGCCTGCGGAGACATTACACCAGATGTACTGCGGCGTGTACGACATTCATTACGCCAGAGATAACAATTGTGTGCAGCAAATGATGGCCACCACATTGAAAACGGAAACCACGTGTGTACGTGTACCTCACCCCTCATGGTAATGTACATGTGCGTCAGTGAAAAAGACCAATAAAAAGGTGTTAGCATGTGGACGTAATGTGCTGTTCCAGTCTCTTCTGTACGTAAGGTCCATCACCGTTCCCTTTGGATCCCTACGTAATTCGGTGCTCTCCGATACACACGATCGAACAGCGGAGGAGTGGTACTATAAAGGCACATTTGCATGCCGAGCGTGAGTTTCCTCGGAAACGCGAAATATTAATTAAATAAATAATCAGTGACAAATAAATAAAGCCTATGGCACACAACTGCAGCGCTGTGTCGCTGATAAAACAAAAGCACAATTACGTTACTCTTATGTTTGATTAAGAAAGGAGAGCTCTGGTTGAAGTGGTGCGAGAAGCACGTATTTTATTTTATTGTCTGGCACACCGCCATATTTCATGTTATAGAAGAATACTGCGAGTTGCAACCACACTAGGCACTCGATTCTGTAAAGAATTTATATTTATAAAAGTAAGTAGGATTATGAACTGTAGGCTTATTCATTGAATATATCTGATTTAACTAACTGTGTAACTTTTTTATGTTTAGTAGACAATCACCTCTGTACGACGTATTGGCATGGCTGGCAAATTGTTGTAATATTGAGATTTAGATTATGAGTCCGCACCTACCGCAGCAGTCTTTGGAAACGATTTAATTACGAAGTCCGATTATTTCAGTTTTATTTCACGGTCAACTACGAGTAACATTGCCTTTACGAAAAAGCCATTGTCAAGCGTCTGATAACGAATAATTAAACGTCCACGTTCCAGATAAGCAAAATATTAATTACAATTGCAATCACAATCACCATCATACAGATAGAATAATTAACATATTTAAAATAACAATATTTTTTTTATTCATTTTATTTATTTTATATTGGCGACTGCGTGTCGGACTTGTTATTTTGTCATTTGTTACATTGTTCTCTTTGTTTCATGTAAAAAATCAATTTTCTGGACCTGGACGTCAATGTATGAGAGATAACAAAATCTGAAGATATTTTCCAATTCTGAAATTTTGCGGGAAGACGCAATGAAACTTCCAGCAAAATAAGGTAAGACGCAGCATCTTTGCATTAGCAGGCTTGACCAGACGTATAATTCAGTGTATTAGCTTTTCAGTAAATTCTGTAGTGTTTCTTTTCTGCATAACAGTTTCAGTGATAAATTTCATTCTCAGTACTTTTCCCTAAACAATAACGTATGCAACAATACCAATACACGAGTGTACAATATGGCCGACTTCTGTACGATATCATGTAACATGGCTAGCAGCCATTACCAATAATCTCAAATTCAGTTTATATTTTTAAATTAACAGACAGCCATTGTTGCTACGAGCGATTCATGCTCAACTACATTTTATTTTAAAATCAGTGTCAAAAATTTTCTTGAAACATATATCACGTGTGGCATGGTAATAACTAGAAAACAATACGCAAAAATGGAACAGCAAGGACGTACTATTCAGACGCAATCCGACTCGGACGTGAGACAAGTGTTAGAAAATGACTTTACGACAGCAACCGGTAGTGACGATTCATCAAACATTGACGCAAGTGTTGACGAAAATTTTGACAATAGGCCGTCCACTACAAAAATTTCAAAATCTCAATCAGAGCCCATGTTAATGCATGACGTCACGTCTAATGACGCGGCGGGGGCAGAGACCTTGCAAACGGTAAACATTGCCGACATGTTACAAATGCTAATGAAACAAAACGCCGAAAACATGGCAACCTTAAAGGCACAATTAGAGACACAAAATGAACAGTTAAAAACACAAAATGACGAAATCAAATCTGATCTCATAGCAATCAAGATAGGTAATGACACTTTATGTAAGCGTGTGGAACTTATAGACGCCACACTGACCAAACAGATGACCGAACTCAGTACTAAATTTTCCCAGCTCAATACGAGACAAGAAAAGACTACAACTGACGTAGCACTTTTACAGACACAAGTAAAAAACCTTAATGTCACGTGTGAAGTTCTTACTGAACAAATTCAAACATATCCTTCAGTACATGACAATCTTGAAAAACGAATTACTGACGTACAGAATAAATTTGACAATGTTGAACAACACCTGACTGACATCTTACAATCAGATGCCACAGCTCATTTTCAAAATATTAATAAAGAATTTCATGATTGGGTTGAGAACAAAGACAAACATTTTGATAGATGCTTACGTGAAAATTTACCAACAATTGTGCACGACTCCGTAGCGCAATACATTACTAATAACAAACAGCTGATCAGTGACGCAGTACAATCCGTCACTGCACCCATGAGACAATTCACCGATCAACTACAGTCTGAATGTAACGAAAATATCAGTCAAAATGTACAGTTCAGAAACCAATATACATTCGAGTATGATACACACATTCCGCACACGACAAATACACAAGAACAAAACACACCACGACTACAACACATACCACGATGTGGAAACACAAACACAAGCTATTATCATGGTAAACCACAGCAACATTATCGTAATTACTCGCCAGCTGAACATACCAGTAATTACAGTGGAATAAATCCATATCACAATGCGAAGGAAGATGAAAGCTTAATGAAACACAGGCAATTTCAGATTTTTATCCCAGAAAAACGAACCATTCATCCGGTGATTTTTCTTAAATCTTTTAGTAACGCATTTCCACGCACTTGGAGTGACCGGAAACAGATTTCATATATTGTCGGTTACATCCAAGGCGATGCAGCTGTCTGGGCATACAGCCAAGCTGACGTATGTACCACGTACAGTGAGTTTGAGCGTGCTTTTCTGAACAAATTCTGGTCGCAATCCGTCCAGGAGCGACTCAGAAGACAAATTTTAGAACCTGAAACTTTTAACAGTAAAAATGGTAACTTACGCAGATATTTTGAAAAATACTTGAACATGGGACATTTTTTAGACGAACCAGTCGCAACGCGTGATATACTCCGAGCGTTGAAGGCCAAATTGCCTTTCGACATTAAAGAAAAACTCCTACATATCCCGGATGACGATTCAGATTATTTTTTAACAGCTTTAGATTCGGTTGACGTGTTACTTGAAGATCAGCGCTTCGCGCGGCAAAACAGCAGCCACAATGTTTACACTAGTGGTATGCAAAACATGCAGGCTTGCCAACACAATTCTGGCGCGCCCACAGTTGGATACGCGGTACAACAAAAACAGCAAACTCACATGCCGTCTCAGTACGGAAATCAAAATCAACACGCGTATTCCAATACAAACAATAGTTACAACAGTAATAACATTTCATGCGGCAATCCATACAAAAGGCACCGCGGTAATAACTACAACGGTAAGAACGGATACAAAGGTAATAACAAAAACACAAACAGAAATAGAAATAATAATAACTACGAGCCAAGACAGCATCAAGGTTGGACTCGTAACGATCAGTACTTTCATTCAAACTCTGCTTTACCACAGCAGCCACCAGGACAAAATTGGAGCATACCTTACGACCGACAGGTAAGTTATAATGCGCAACAGCAACAACAACCGCAAAAGTTTGGAGATCATAATAGGCAATATCCGAATGTGAATATAATAGAAATGACACCTGATGCACAACCTCAATCTGTGACAGTACCTTGTACAAATGATAATCCAACAAACTAGAAACAGTCACTACTTTGCCCCAGGTCGTGGCTGAAGAATTCTTGGGGGGCGACTTCAATGTTAATCAGTTATTTGACATCACACTTGAACAACAGAATAATGATATGCCGAGTAATTCTAAACAAAAACTACCTGTTTTATTTATAAGATACAACCACAATAACAATATATCAGATGAACTTTTACAAGACAGTACACAATGTCGTTTAAACACAAATGAAATTGTTTTAGCATCTACTACTGGTGTAGTAGGTGGGATTCCAACTACTATTATTCTAGATACAGGTGCAGCTGTGAGCGTTTTGTCTTTTAATTTCTATAAAAAGATGAAGGACCTTATATAATTGTTAACATACCGCATCCTGGTGCGTATCTGTTACAACATCCTAGAACTAACAAAATTATTGGGCTATACGCACACCGAGATCTTAGAGCATTTCATGCTGAATAATGTCAAAGTCATACCCATCAAAATATTGCTAAGCAACTCGAAAAACTCTGTTGTTACAACACAGATAATAAGTAGTATAGAAATTTTCATTTCAGCGGTTCCAGTGACGCAGTTGAAGACAGAAGAACTCTTCTTTCAGCGCGCGCCTCCACCTGAAAGACGGAATATTAAAGTAAAATTTATGATTACGTAGCAGTGGATGACATATTAGTTTTTCACGGAACATTTGTTACTGAAGGTACCACTGACTTGGTGTGACATCTGACGAACTGACAGACGTCATCTGTGAAGCGATCTTTTACTTTGAGAAATAGATTAGACGCACATCTCTCAACACGAAAAGCATCTATCAGTAGTCAAGGCCACACAGACACTCTACACACACGCACAAAACGCGAGGAATCGAACATTTTCTCTCTCTTACTATTTTGAATATTTATTGAGTAGTGAAAACGCCTGGTCTTGCCTACTGATGTAATGAATGTTGTGTCTAACCTATCTTAATTTCAGATGACATCACAAAAAACATCGATAATATCCCAGCAAAACCGCTAAAGAGGATGTAAATATCTGCAATTCATGAAATCAAATGTGACACAATGTAATAACCTATAGCGATGTAATGATGATGTAAACATGTTTATGTGCAACTATATTATGTTTATGCTAAGAAAATATGTGACGTGTGTATGTATGATTACTTATTTTTTTAACTGATGTATAGTGTAACTGTTACTATGTAAAAATTTGAACAAAACGAGTGCCAAAAAGACATTGCATAGTGAACCACTGTTCACGGACATTAACGAACATTACTAACTCTGCAACTACGCGGAAACCTATGTGAAAGAAACTGTTAATGCCATTCATTATGCAGCGTATCTATGTAAACGCGATGAACGATTTCCTTGATTAATAACTACGAACATTTAGGTGAGCTATATTCAGCAAAAAACTGAAAATGTGAAGTGCATAATTCGTGCATCGTCTAGTGACATTACTACAGTACCCAACTTCAAGATGTTAACTGGATTAAATGGACACAAAGTGCCTGTCCAGAAAACAACACGACGGGTGGAAGAATTTTGGTTGGAACTTCAGGGAATGAAATGTTCTCGAAATGTGACGGACACTCTTACCTGGACTGTCCAAGGATCGACGCCAGCTATGTGCCGTCCGAGGTTCTGCAACCAAGCTTCCACGGAACGTAAAAAACGAACCGCACGTGGACCAATTACTCGACGGGTCACGTCTGATCTGTAATAAGCAATGCTTTTAGTCACAACGAACTGCATCACTACGACTATAATGGAAATGAGAAATGGACACGCTTATGTATTAATCACGTTGTTATACAACGATGTTACTGTGATCAAAAAACTTTACCACGGCGATACTAACCTGTAAAAAATTATTGTGCAGCGGATGAATATGAACTGTAATAACGACACGATGTGTATAGGTCAACGCACCTGAAAAATACGGACATTTTTCTTTGAAGTATTTCAAAACAATACTATGTAACTAAGAACATTCAACAATCTAAGTTGTATTGTGTTATAACGAATATTGTAAATTTAAAACTAAGTTACCTGTCATAGAATGTAGTCTTCATATGTAATCCTGGTTGAATATTTTCTTTGTGCAACGACTGAAAAACGCGCGCACACGAACAATATGATCTGCAATACTGTGCCGCGTGATCTAACTGTACGATATAACGGCAGTGCTGCAGTTACACAGACGCTTCTGCGCATGCGCGCACTCCATCTGCCAACATAAGAACTTTTACGGCGCACCCGCGTCATTCAAATTTTGTATATAATGTGTATAATGTGTAATGTAAGTCATGTAAATAGTTGTAGATAACTTAGATTTTCTTGTGCCTTTAGGTGAATTGCTCGCCTGCAGGTGTGTCCTTTCGCCTCGCAATTCAGGGGGCAATATAAAGGCACATTTGCATGCCGAGCGTGAGTTTCCTCGGAAACGCGAAATATTAATTAAATAAATAAAGCCTATGGCACACAACTGCAGCGCTGTGTCGCTGATAAAACAAAAGCACAATTACGTTACTCTTATGTTTGATTAAGAAAGGAGAGCTCTGGTTGAAGTGGTGCGAGAAGCACGTATTTTATTTTATTGTCTGGCACACCGCCATATTTCATGTTATAGAAGAATACTGCGAGTTGCAACCACACTAGGCACTCGATTCTGTAAAGAATTTATATTTATAAAAGTAAGTAGGATTATGAACTGTAGGCTTATTCATTGAATATATCTGATTTAACTAACTGTGTAACTTTTTTATGTTTAGTAGACAATCACCTCTGTACGACGTATTGGCATGGCTGGCAAATTGTTGTAATATTGAGATTTAGATTATGAGTCCGCACCTACTGCAGCAGTCTTTGGAAACGATTTAATTACGAAGTCCGATTATTTCAGTTTTATTTCACGGTCAACTACGAGTAACATTGCCTTTACGAAAAAGCCATTGTCAAGCGTCTGATAACGAATAATTAAACGTCCACGTTCCAGATAAGCAAAATATTAATTACAATTGCAATCACAATCACCATCATACAGATAGAATAATTAACATATTTAAAATAACAATATTTTTTTTATTTATTTTATAGTACTCATGCATCAACTTTAGGTTACAATATCCCCGGATGTAATTAACATTTTACAATGTAACAAACGGCACTGATTACGTGTTTGTTTATATGTTCAGCTGTGCTAACAAAACTAACGGGGTTCCATTTTAAAAAACGTAGGTTTGTGTTAAAAAACATACTTCCGTGCATTTTTTTATGGTTTGTATTAACCAATTACACTAGCCCCTCGCCTCACGTTCGGTCTGTGGAATCGATTCGTCAGTATTTGATGTGGTTTACGAAATACATCCAGCGGTAATGTTAGGTGACTCACCCTGTATAGGCACTTGTATGCGCACCATGAATTAGTTCAAGAAACGATTCGATCAATATACGAAGATTTTCTTAAAAGATGACTCAGTGCCAATACTTAAAATTACGAGATCTTCAACGCGCGCATTTGGAAAGTGGTACGGAAGATCTGTTGAAATGGCAGCAGGTAAATCTGCTAGTACAGTATATCCAACGAAGGTCATTGACTTATTCTGAAAACCATGAATTTTTAAGAACCGTGATACGGACGAAAAGCAAAAACTTTGCGGAGTTATCTAGGCTATTTTTCAAAACACCATCGTGATAGCCACCCCAAATTCATTTTAATTTAAGAATTTTCTATTTTTATAGATTTCAGAACTAGCCACGAGTCTGTACAACGAGTCGCGCAAACCAGGACGCACCGCGAGGCGCTTGCTTTCACATGGACTGTAACCGCCATTTTTAATTTTTTTATGAGATAAAAAAAGTTCTTCATACGCGAATGTATGTAAAATAAAGTGGTGAAACTCTCATTTTAATAAAGACAATCCTTGTATGAAAAGAAAAATCAAAACGTCATCTGTTGTTAAAGGATTTCGAACAGAACCTCTGGGCTTAAGTATTGGGCACCTGTGTAGAAACATATACGAGCTAGTGCTGAAAAGTAAAGCTTCTGAAGTTTTTTATTCTATTCTCAATATCGATTGAGGTGTTACACGACATACATATTACTCGATCGACTTTCCCATTTCATTGGTGCAAGTTGCAACCCTCTGCCACTAGAGGGATCCGGGGATGTAGCGTTTAGCATGGCGGTGTGTAACGTAACTACGTCGGTGCGTGAGAAACAGCGTGCTGTAGTCGAAATTCTAACCGCAGAAAACGTTCGTCCACGCATTGAGCACCCTCTTCCTCAGCACTAAAATGCAACTAAATCTAGACCGTGTCAAGGTATGCTTCATCCATGTATCGTGTAAGTTGCGATAAGCGTTTATTGAGTTTGTGGTGCTATTGGATGACCATGCTCTGTAATTGTTTCTCTAATTATTTTGTAGCTACCTACTGTGTACCTGCTGTGTCATTATAGTATCCAGTTGTCTTTCCCGTCCTGTTATAGTGGATTCAGATGACTGTAAGTAAACTTAATAAGCTTATCCTTTGCGGATGTTGTAGAACCCATGACTGTCTGTTGAAATTAAATCCAGGAAACCACAGCCAGCCCTTTTTTGTAATATTCGTTTAACTCCCTATTTTTCGAAACTTTTCGGTCTCGTTTTCAGGTGGAACACACGCAAGTTACACGTCTATTCCCTTGACGTGATGCTGGGCACTCACTCTATGACAATAAGATAAGTAAAGAGACTTTAATGTATTCCCACATTTTTTTTCCTACAGAATTTCGAATTCTTACTAACTCGAAACAGCTAATCAGCCCTATCTCTAAGACCACAATTCTACACCTTACATTGTATCT
Organism: Schistocerca piceifrons; assembly: GCF_021461385.2. Classification (NCBI taxonomy): domain Eukaryota; kingdom Metazoa; phylum Arthropoda; class Insecta; order Orthoptera; family Acrididae; genus Schistocerca; species Schistocerca piceifrons. The sequence goes on along the minus strand of NC_060138.1, from coordinate 448,111,248 downwards.
TATCTGTAGTTGTGTCTACATCAACAACTACCAACCTTCCAGACAATAATTACTATACTATGTAGCTAAATAACTAAGCTTTATTTTCTTAAGAAATGAAAAATCACTTAATACTGATGTGTTATCATATTAGCTACGAAAAAGTGAATTAGTGATTACCAAAAACCAGGAATTCCAGTCCGCCGCCGTAACACAAGAACAGAAATAAGACAACGGTCCACTCTGAAGTTTTGTTTAGTAATTTCAATGTTCATATAGCCTGTGTTACTATCATAACTATTTTTCGTCATTCGTGTTAACACTAAATTCGATCAAAATATTTTCCCAGATGTCGAATGTATTATATGCAGTAAAAATACATCTCAGCGAAGCATATCATATCTAGAAGTGGAGATGTTTGTGAGACCTGCCATCTGTACAGCACACACTGGACGCCGGCATATTTATAGTGATAATCGGTATTCATAGTGAACAGTGAACGATCTGTGGTCATTTGACGTTCACAGTAGAAGCTGCCAGGTGGATATCAACAACAAAGCCATCCGCACTGTCACAGTAAAAATGACAATTAATTTTTCGACGTACTTCGTCGTATAAACATTACTCATGGCGATACATTAAAGTATTTTTATCTATGAGCTCGAATGGACAGGAAATAATAGCCAACCAGTTACAAAATACGAGTTTATTGAACCTTAACCATGGTTTCTAGAGCTATAAAACTGTCCTCTTCAGAAAGTGTAGTACGTTGAGTCACAGGTGAATGATTCCGTGTCAATTCAACAAGGGGTCCCAGCTCATAGCCTCAGATTTGGCTGAAATTTAGCACGACAATGCTACCTCGTGTGGAACGTTGGTATACCAAGTATTAGGTTACCCTCAGCACTAGTTTCTGAATTACAGCTTGCGAACGAGGGTGATTTGATCCGGAAAATGCAACGTGTATTTGGCAATCAATCTTCAGAGTCAACCTCAGTACTTGATAACATACGAACTATTCTTCACGCTCCATTGAAATTCTTATCGTCTAGTAACATCCACTTGGGGAACACACTCAATGTATCAAAACATTAAAAATAAAATATGTCAAAATGTGATTAAAAAAGTAACATTTTAAAAGATACATATTGTAGGTGCCCGCCATGCCAAATATAATTCACTCAGGAAGGAGTCAATATTTTTTGTAGAAGCCTGATGTGGGATAAACATTCACACACAACACGCGATGACAACATCTTCCACACACACTGAATTACATACACAGAAAAATATAAAAGATTGAAAGATCACGAGGAAAACGTCGATTTTGAAAGTGTGGTAGCACAAAAGGGACAAGTGATATCCAAGCCAAATTTTATACATTGCATAAGTAGACCATAATGTAATATTTTTCAAAATTTCAACGTTTTGTTGCAATGAATTTGTATCAACGGAGGTTGACAGAGATGTATCTGGTGACCTGACCATTGCTGCAGAACACAATTTCGAAATGACGTATCTTTAACTTTTCTGCCCCTTCTTATTCTACCGCCCCCAACCCCCCACCCAATTTTTAATGACTAAGCAACAGCGTATACGTAGATTAACGCAACCTGCCTTTAATATCTTATGCACTTTCACTGGCATAAATCAGTCGCTTGTCCTCAGAGCTGAAGTTTTCCCATGTTGTAGCTACTGTGCTCTGTACATCGAGTGGCAAATTGTACTGTCTTCCTGATACAGCAGTAGGAACTGTAATTGTCATAGGAATATGTTCAGAAGGAATGCAATACATTTCTTTAAAACATGGCCAGTGAAACAATCTTGCTTGTCTTGCTGGTACCACGAAGTTCACTAATACATTACCATCTGTTTCGCAGCAATCAGTGAAACATCTTAAGTACGGTATCATTCGTCATCATAAATAGCAACAACATAGCAGTCTGGTTCTATGTTTCCACTTTTGCAACTGAATCCAGGTTCAGACACACTGTGAAGACACATGCTGTGCGTGAACCAATGATTACAACCGGACTCTCTGCTCATATGCACATTACAATAGTTTTAACGTTTTCCAGTCTAACTCTTCGACAAATTTAACCTCGTCTTTCGAAGCATAAAATAATTATATACCGGAGATATTTTTACGCACCCAGGCAAATAAATGATGAGCTGTTTTTTAGTGTGCTGCGGACTAGCTCGTGATGCCATGTGCTTAATTGCAGTAACAATACCATCACGTACATTTTTACCATGACTTTTTGCGAAAAAAAGCCAATCTGTATGATCTGAAAATCATGATAATGCACGCATAAATTTTTGAGATTTTTACAATTTTTGTACTGGAAGCTTCCCCATCAGTGAAGTATTTTGCAGAATGTATGTGAGATAGCTTGTTTTTAACATATGCCATGACAGTGCAGATGTGGGCATGACCTGCAATGGTATCACGAATTGAGTAGTCATAAAAACATAGAAGTTCATGACAGACACACCGTCTGATTCATCTCTATAGTAAACTGCAAATGGTTGGGGATTGCTTGGCTGTTATTCCAATGATATCCTTGAATAGCAGCTGGCAATAATTTTAAGAGAAGTTCAGTGTTGCTATAATTTCATCTTGTTTCAAATGATGCTTACAAAACTGGAGATATGAATATTTCGTTGCTGCTGCAATTCTCTGTGCAGTCAGTTTTTTTTTTCCAGAACACAGTTCAACATTGTACTTCGCTTTGTTTCAACAGTTGTGCGATTCGTGTGTGTCCATTGTTTAAAAGAAATAAGTTCATCGTTATCCATAAGGAGCTCACCACACCGTTTATTATTCATGTGTTCCTCAAGTTTTGCCATACTCGGAGACTCTTCGAATGTCACACACTAGCAGTTTCCTTGCATCTTTGTAATCCAGACCAGAATCCTTATAGAAGCATACATCAGCTTAGCATTTTAATGAGCGCACACACAGAGTGTATGTGCACCTTGCACTTATAGGCACAATCCGTTTTGACCAAAGATTGAACAAAGACGATAAATCCACTTTGGAATTAGAATATTTTTCCTTGAATTCTACATATGGCTTCAGAAATGTTACATAGGAAGACTCTCTTTCCATCTGCACACGTATATTACCCATTTCTACCGTTACGTAGTCCTTCTTCCCAAGCATTGTCGTGCTGCAGTGTCATTTTCGTAAAACTGGCACACTATCACCTTAATTTCTGTACTCAGTTGTTTGTATTGAGCCAGTAAAAGTTCTAGGAGCACTCCTTCGGTCACTTTAATTTTCCTGGCTTGCTTTACCATACACGCAGAAACATTTAATTCCTTTGCAGTACGCGCATTGAACCAACTGGGAGGGTAAGAATAGGTACTTTTTTCTGGCAAAACCGTACACATTTCCAGCATGAATTCTGTTCCTTTGGACCAGACACTTCATCCTTTTCCATCGTTAGTGTCTCTCCCATTTTGTTTTTCATATCCATTTCAGCTTCTTGTAGTTTTCTCCTACCATAACTGGGTTTGGCTCTTTTCCCAACTTTCTGTATCTTCACGGGAGACGAACAAAGAGCAGTCACTGAAGTATTTAAAAGCTCAGTCGCTGTGCTTGAAGGTGGCATCTACTCTCTGTCGCTATCGTGTACACTATCGGAATATTCTACACTTATTAGTTGAGTGACGTATCTGAAACATAACTTTTGTCCTAGTTTCATGTTAAGTCCTGTGCATTGATCCACTTATCGAGCGAGGTGACGCAGTGGTTAGCTCACTGGACTCGCATTCGGGAGGACGACGGTTCAATCCCGCGTCCGACCATCCCGATTTAGGTTTTCTGTGATTTCCCTAAATCGCTCCAGGCAAATGCCGGGAAGGGTCCTTTGTAAGGGAAGTTGGCACTTATTCGGAAGACACATACAGAGGCGATAAGGAAATTCCCCGTCCTCCCCTAATCCGATGAGACCGATGACCTCGCAGTTTGGTCTCTTCCCCCAAACAACCAGACCCCAACCACGATACTGGTTTTATATCAACTTCTCGAAGGTTACACCTCACTATCTTCTTAAAGATTCGAAACAGTTTAAAACAACACTCACGCTCCCTGGAAGTGTACTTCTCGCTTCCAGATCTCCATAGTAAAAGATCTTGGTCTGATTCAGCCAGATCGTGTACAAAAGGAATGCCACATTTAGTTCCATGTGTTATGACATTCACATTCTTGTGCTCTGCCTATACTGCAACCTATTGAACAAAAGCACCACCAGAACACTCTTCTGCCTCCATAATGGCTTTACAACAGCACTGACTAGTTTGACTAGAATCTTGAAAGCATGAATAACCTGTGCTGCTCGCTTGGTTCCTTCGTTCTTCCTGCCTTACAATGACCCTGTTCCTGAACACTTCCATTATTCGATCTTCAGTTGCCAAATGGTTCCCAGCACTCGCTGCAGCTTTAGGTAAAACATGAATTGAATCTCATCACATAAGGGTAACCGCAGCTGTCGTCATCATCAATATTAATTGCTGAATCATGTTAAAACAAATGTATCCAAATTGAACTAGGTGAACTTTCATTGTACACGAATGCTGTGGAGTAACAAATTGATATTTTGAGACTCATTACGTTATGGTCTACTACTCACGCTGTGTATGAAATTCTACTTCGATATCACGTTTCCCTTTAGTGCTACCACACCTTCAAAATCGTCGTTTTCCCGGTAATTTTTCAATTTTTTATGTTTTCCTGTGCGCGTAACTCAGCATGATTGATAGATGTGAACATAATGCGTTGTGTGTGTGTTTAGCCCACATCAGGCTTACTATAAAAAGTATTATCCCCTTCCTGAGTGAATTATATTTGGCATGGTGAGCACCTACAACATATTTCTTTTAACACGTCACATTTTTAATCATATTTTGGCATTTTTTATTTTCCATTAGAAACATATTGTTGGTTTTTTAATATATATTGAGTGTGTTCGCTAAATGGATGTTACTAGTTACTAGGTGGTAAAAATTTCACTGGCTGTGAGGAATAGTTCTTGAAGTTATTAAGAGGCCGCGGTGACCGAGCGGTTCTAGGCCCTTTGGTCCGGAACCGCGCGACTGCTACGGTCGCAGGTTCACATCTTGCCTCGGGCATGGATGTGTGTGATGTCCTTAGGTTAGTTAGGTTTAAGTAGTTCTAAGTTCTAGGCGACTGATGACCTCAGAAGTTAAGTCACATAGTGCTCAGAGCCGTTTTAAGTTATTAAGACCTAAAGTTGGCTCTGAAGATTGATTGATTGCCAAATGCGCGTTGCATTTTCTGGGTTGCACCACGTTCGTTGGCAAGCTATAATTCTGGAGCTAACTCCCAGAGTAACGTAATACTTGGTACATGAGCGCTCCACACACAGTTGCATTTGTGTGCGAAATTTAAGCCAAATCTGAGACTATGAGACAGTCTGTTGAATTGATGTGGAATGACTCAATTTGGAAGTAATAGCTCGCTACTGAAGAACTTAGTCTTAAAACTTTATTTATAAGTGTTTCAAGACGGATCTCTGCAGCAGAGAGCTACTGTTTTAAGTCATGTGTTTTAAATGGTGACTAAGGGGAGGACACGCACATGTACTATACAGAGTCTGCGACTTCCACACTGGATACAGATAATGTGGTTCCACGTACAATTCTTGCTGAATAACTGTCGAAACCATGGTCAGCCATTAATAAACCAGTATTTTGCAACTGACTGGCTGTCACTTTTAGTCCATTGAAACTCAACCACGCACAGTTCCTCAGCGCGGCCATGGTCAAAATCTTATTTCTATCTATCTTCATGTCACAGAGCCATTACCCAGCATCACGCTACGGAAGTAAACAAGTAACTTCCATGTTCCCCACATTAAGACGAGACTGAAAAGGTTCGAAAACAAATAAATAAACGATCATTTTTAGAAAGTAACTGGTTGTATCTTTTGCATTTATGGCCAGCCGCTGTGGCCGAGCGATTCTAGGCGCTGCAGTCCGGAACCGCACTGCTGCTAGGTCGCAGGTTCGAATCCTGCCTCGGGCATGGATGTGTGTGATGTCCTTAGGTTAATTAGGTTTAAGTCTAGGGAAGTCCCATAGTGCTTAGTACCATTCGAACCATTTTTTTTTTTATGTGCTAAGTGAACTGTTAGCAAGTAAGCAGTAAGTACTAGTAGTTATCCAGTAATCAGGAAGAAAAATTTCATTATAACTCAGTTCGACAAATAACACTTATAGACATTCACAAAGAGCCCACGGCATGATATTACCTAGTACCGTCATGACAAATTATATTGCATCTAGGCTACCTACTTCATCTTAATGGATGCTAATCATTTTAGTCCAATGAAGGGGTAGTAAGTCTGTAGCTGACTCGTCAATGCACTACTATTAGAAAAGTCTCAGTGTGTGAACATTCCATATAAACTACAGAGCGACGGAAAAATCCATTTACTCCGTATTTAATGCTTATCAAATAAATCAAGTTTAAACCAACCTAGCGCAGTTTACTTCATGGCGAGCAGAACGCATTACAAAAAACGAGACTGAAAAGGAACCAAAGACCTCTGTTTGCAAAGCAAGCATATTTCGCATGTGTCACTTTTCTCTGCGGCCAACCCAATCAGTGCTTCTACTGTCCTGGCTCCACGCTGCGCGCAGTTATGGACAATGGAAGCTGACAAGACGCTGCGAATAGCAGAACCATTACTGCGCCTCTGGCTACGCAAGCAGGCTACTGTATCGCTGATCTGACTTTCTCGATAATATCAGAATGAATCACCGATGCAACTGACTTTATCGGCCTGCAGTATCATCCAATTAAGGAAGCAACTTCGCTACGTAATTAGCGTTGTAACAATTTAGTTCCATTTACGTTGCGACCTTAAAAAGAGAATATAGGACACAAAGAAGTTAGTAATCTTCGCACTTAAAACCCCATTAACTTATTGGTCGTTACAGATAGCGTATTTTTGGGCCCCTCGTTTTGATTATTCGAATGCGCCTGGGGTCTGAATCGTCATGGTAAGTCAGAGCTGCTTCAGGAAGTAGATTCTGTGGTTTATTAATTCAGACGGAAAGAACAGCAACAATAAAAAACCGTGCGGTTCATTTCAGGCTGCTTGAGAAGCACGAATCGCAGGAATACTTTCTTTGTCTTAGTTCGTCGTATTTGTCTACCTAAGAGCAAACTATTCTAAGCTAGAAAAAACTACAGGGTTATCGGAAATCCGAATAATCCAGAAATTCAGCAAAAAATTGGAATGGCATAGGTTAAACATTGTAAACGCACACGGTAATTTTTTTTAGTAAATTCACTTATTACACATTATTTTCACATTAATTTTTACTAGATACTGAAAAAACAGCGTGTTTCATGCATTCAAATAATCGCTAATTGAAAGTTTCATTTGAGCCAGATTCGTATGTCGTTTACGTGCAGCACGATTACATAGCCGCTTCGTCAGCATTAGTTCGACGAAGTTTTTCCCGCCTGGCGTTCTAAATAACTCATTACTTAGTGGAATTTCCTTATCGCCTCTGTATGTTTCTTCCGAATAAGTGCCAACTTCGTCGGCTAATCCATCATCACTAGTACATTGTCTGCAAACGAACCGTGATAATTTCATCGGAAATCAGCATTTCGAATCGAAAGTCTTCAATTCATTTTCGTGTATTCTTCCAACCTGTCACCGTTGAAGTTCCAGCACCGAATTCAGCGCCAATGTTTTTTTGACATCCCTTCTTTATCCATCGTAAGCAGTGCACTCATCTGTTTGTCCATTGTCACTTCCACCTGCTTTCTTTTTGTACAATTCTACACTCGCTACAGATGGGGGCAATAAAATACTGGGCTACTCAATGCCAAATTATTAACTGGCTTCACGCCAAGATTCGTGTACGATGCTTTGCTGATTTGTTGCCGCTGCTGCTGAAAACGGTTATTGAAAACAAAAAGAAAACGATCAGGGTTAACCAGAGATCCGTTTCAATAACAGATGCATGAACGAAATTCCACCGTACTTACTCGTAGTTTCTCATTTCTCATTTTCGCTGGATAGAGAACGGTTTCCACGAAATAGTGCTCTCCTCACAGCAGGACATACAGTCTGTCGGCCTAGGATTTCCTAAATCTTTTTTGTTTAATCCCGAAGTGTTTTCTTCCATGTCCCTTCATAGCCCTCCCACCTTTTATCGCCTGTAGCGAATGAGATGTTTGAGGTATTTGAATCAGGTTCTGGAGGAACAGGGTTTGAGCCCCGCCCTGCCTTCTGGATTTTCGTTTTTCGTGGGTTCTCTAAATTACTAAAGGTGAAAGTTTTTGGTGATTCTTTGGAAAACATCAGACCGGTTTCCCTTCCCATCCTCTTCTAATCCAAACGTCTTCTCTAACGGCCTCGTCGGCGACGTACGCTAGACTTTAACGTCGGTTGTTTCGCAACTGGATACTGGTTTAGATATTAAGATAAGTGTTTTCGACAAGATGTCTATTAAGAGTATTTCCTTTTTCTTATTTTAGAGGATTTAGATACAGCAACAGCTGTTTTCGTCAACGTTTCTTCTTCGATTTTCTCTTCTCTATTTTTCGTTTTGAACCATAATTAAAACAAAGCTGCGATAATCCCTGTTAAGTCATCTGTTGGAATTGTTAACCTAATCTCTCGTTCTTTACATCGCTTTCTTATTTATTATTTTATTCAGAAGGCTTTTCAAATTAAGTTCTTGACCAATAATACATTTCTTCCTGTCTAACAGATTATATCCCAGAGTACATTTCAAAACTTTCATGTTTACAGCAAGATATCTTCTGAAACGTAACACGGTAACTGCTTGAAAAAAATTTGCCTCATCTATGAGATTATCTATTTTTGTTATTCCCAACTGGCTGTTTCACATTTCCTAGTTTACAGTTCGAAAGAGGATTGTCACTGTAATGTAAAAAACGCATTCCCTGAGAAATATCATGTGCCTATGACGCCACTCGACGTTAAAATGAAAATAAATAAATGTAATTTTCGTCGAGATATGTCAGTTTCTTTGTAGCCCAGCTTTGTAACTAGCAGCAGATCTCCCTCCGTTTCCCCTGTTTCTTTTACCCTTCTTCATTTTTTCTCCTATAACAAAACTAGTCCCTCAGCTGTCGTAATCTAGTTACGCCACCAGGCCAAGATAACAACCATCTCCTTGTTGAGAAATCCACGCAGCTTCTCGATGGGAAGTATTTACTCAGAACACATAAATCAGAAACTGAGGGGACTCACAGCGGTTTCAGTTCCGGTCATTCAGAACACGAGTGCACGTGCTTCACCATTACGTCGCATCGCTCAGAGCTGAGGACCTGTTCATGCTGTCTTTCGCACTGTGATGCCATGGGGGAAGACATCGTAAGATACACGAAATGTATTCGCAGTTGTGAATATGGACAACCATCAGCTATGTAATGGAATTACGACAGCGAACGTTTGTGCCGGTCCGGGAGTCGAACCCAGATTTCCAGCTGATCGAGAGCGGTCGCAATTCCATTAGGCTATCCGAGCACACTCCACGACCAGACCCAAATTTTCATATGTCGTCAACAACGTGTCTTCAACTTGCACTCTTACATTCGTTGTATACGTTCCCTTACAGGGGAGACAGTTTAACTGAAAATCGCTTGCCCGGTGTCGGCGGATAAATACGATACTGCAGTGCCTGTTTTGTTCAGAATTCGGATGCACTGTTCCTTCTGACATACATGCATGTTCGAAGGAACAGGCGCTGCAGCGCCTACAGCCGTTTTAAAACACATGAAATGTTCTCGAAGCTGCGATTATGAACAACTTTATTAATTGCACGAAAGACATCTACACCTCATTTGTCTAAAATCGTAGTACTTATGCGAACTGCGGACAGTGTTCAACATAAATACTTATTTTCTGTTTGCTCGCTGATACGTCTAACAGTATCATCAACATTAGGCTTGTAAAACTATAACTCCTTCAATACAAAAAATGGTTCAAATGGCTCTGAGCACTATGCGACTAAACCTCTGAGGTCATCAGTCGCCTAGAACTTAGAACTAATTAAACCTAACTAACTTAAGGACATCACACACATCCATGCCCGAGGCAGGATTCGAACCTGCGACCGTAGCGGTCGCTCGGCTCCAGACTGTAGCGCCTAGAACAGCACGGCCACTCCGGCCGGCCCCTTCAATACAACAACAGCTGCTGAATCGTTGAGTCTACACCATAAAATGTTAATGCTTGTTCATAAATCCATGCATTGCTGTCAGAAACCAAAAATCTCGGCCCTAGGTCGTCAGGATACTACCGGATATGGTCCCAGTTTTCATAAAGGCAATCTAACGCAGAAATTTGCTGTAATAACAAAACACTTTATTTAAAATGTTATCTTACCTTTATTCTTCCAAAATGTTAAATTTACAATACACTTCGCCATAAATGACAAATATTTAACCTCAGCTAGAACATTACCTTTTGCTTTCGGTCCTCTACCACTAACCAACGCACCAACATATAAAAGATTGTATTCATCATATTCTTTTTCAATACTTTTCCTATCGGTTGCTTTATCAACTGACACAGATTTCTCGGGCTTATGACAGGTTGTAAATTTATATGTATTGTCCCCGACAAGTTACACCTGTGGAATCAAACCCTGACAGCTGATTGCACCCAACCTATTACTAACACACAGTCGCACTTGCTCAATAGCTCCGGCTTCCTCAAAAACTTTTCCTGTGCTTGGCTCTGTTCTACAATTAATCCTATAAACGTTACCACCTCTTTAATCGTTAGATTTTCATATTTACTCTTTAAAAATATTAATTCCCCTTAATATTATGACGCACAAATGAATCTGGCAACGGCCTTGCCGCAGTGGATACATCGGTTCCCGTGAGATCATCGAAGTTAAGCGCTGTCGGGCGTGGCCGGCACTTGGATGGGTGACCATCCAGCCGCCATGCGCTGTTGCTATTTTTCGGGGTGCACTCAGCCTCGTGATGCCAATTGAGGAGCTACTCGACCGAACAGTTGCGGCTCCGGTCAAAGAAAACCATCATAACGACCGGGAGAGCGATGTGCTGACCACATGCCCCTCCTATCCGCATTCTCAACTGAGGATGACACGGCGGTCGGATGGTCCCGGTGGGCCACTTGTGGCCTGAAGACGGGGTTCTTTTTGAATGAATCTGGACGAGATACGAATGAAAACTGCCGACTGGTTTCTTCGTCTTCCCACCTTTCTTCCTCCAAAATGTTAAATTTACAATATACTTCGCCATAAATGCCAAATATTTAACGTCAGCTTGAACATTACCATTTGCTTTCGGTTCGCTGCCACTAACCAATACACCAACATATAAAGGATTGTATTCTCCACATTCTTTTTCAATACTTTTCCAATCGGTTGCTTTATCAACTAACACAGATTTCTCAGGCTTGTGACAGGTTGTAAATTTATAAGTATTCTCCCCGCCAATCGTGAGATTGGCTCTGAGCACTATGCGACTAAACCTCTGAAGTCATCAGTCGCCTAGAACTTAGAACTAATTAAACCTAACTAACCTAAGGACATCACACACATCCATGCCCGAGGCAGGATTCGAACCTGTGGAATCAAACCCTGACAGCTAATTGCACCTAACCTATTACTAACACACAGTCGCACTTTTTCAATAGCTCCGGCTTCCTCAAACAACTTTTCCTGTCCTTGGCTCTGTTCTACAATTAATCCTGTAAGCATAAGTTACCACCTCGTTAATCGTTAGATTTCCGTTTTTATTTAAAAAATATGAATTCACCCTTAATATTAAGACGCTTGAATGAATCTGGAGGGCCGGCCGGGGTGGCCGAGCGGTTCTAGGCGCTACAGTCTGGGACCGCGCGACCGCTACGATCGCAGGTTCGAATCCTGCCTCGGGCATGGGCGTGTGTGATGTCCTTAGGTTAGTTAGGTTTAAGTAGTTCTAAGTTTTAGGGGACTGATGGCCTCAGAAGTTAAGTCCCATAGTGCTGAGAGCCATTTTTTGAATCTGGACGACATACGAATCAAAACAGCCTACTGATTTCTTCGACCTACCACCATAATTAAACTCTACGTTCATTTCTTCCACAAATTGCGTCCTCCACCTACACATTTTACCCAATCGAATAGCTGCCACGGCAATGAAAATTCATGCACGTCCTAAGGATCACTGGATCGTAACAACATTGGCACAGGCACATCGTACGACAACATAAAGATCGGGTCGCCAAGTTTTACGGAGTAGTCAAGTGGCTTGGGGGTGGGGATCCTATTGGAGAAGAGACCGTAAGAATCAGCGTAAAAATCGAGACACCTCGATACGACGCAGCCAGATGTTTTGCGCGTGGGGACGTCTGAAAGACGAGACGAAGTCCACTGCTGTGCAGACGTTCTCGAGATGTGATGCAAGCGGCCGCCTTTACCGCTAAGCACTCCTTCTGGGTACCGGCAGATAAGCGACGCTGCCGGCATGGCGCGGCGCGGCGGCGCGGACGCGGCCTGCCTCTGCCCCGTGACGTCACGCGGCGCTGTATATATCCGGCGGCGCTGCGGTCGGCGCGCCAGACAGCGCTTGCTGAGTCACAGAGACGGACAGTGTGTGCGGTGAGAGTCGAGTGCGAGCCAGCGGTCTTCTGCAGAGTACAGAATCCGACAGCACTTCGCAAGTATACGGCGGTACCGCGACGCGCCACGGAACCATGACGTCGACGCCGCGAGAGGGCCGCCCCTGGAACTGGTGGCAGCTGGTGTTCTTCCTGCTGGTGGTCGTCACGCCGCTTATGTTCTCCGCAGCCCTCGCCACACCCGTTCAGCCCGACGGTGAGTTCTTGTTTACCGCTGCGTCCCCGAGCTGTCTCTCGCAGCCGGTGTTCAGCGCAACGTTCGCCGCTATGCTCTAAGCTTTTCAGACGAGGTGTTTAGAGGTTTCCTCGGGAAATAACGTAGTGACGAGTAAACTGCAAAAGTGCCACAGATTTTGTGCTCCTCTATCGCGATTAGTGCGGTGGTCACCAAAGTTTTCTGTTTTATTTCGTTCTGAATGGTGAAGGAACTGATAATACCAGTGGGTGACCAGAAGGATTTCTAAGGTTTCGCGTCAGTGTGATTCTTCTAAGAGACTCGACATTGTATCTAACAATGTGTTTAGAGGCAAAGGTGATGCTATAATGAAGGGATTCACACGCGTCAGATATGAAGAGTAAACAGTGAAAAACGAAGTTTTGTTACGCGGTGACCCAGACGCCGGTTCGAATTCAGGTTCGGCACAGTTTTTATTTCTCATCATTAACCCGTTTCATTATAATATGTCTACGAATGAATGTAGCAGAATATGGAGTGCTTTGTCAGTCTAATGTATGACTCTTCCAATTTCATCCGTACCATTCCAGTGTCGAGACAAATGCCATCCTAACAAAAAAGGAGGAATCTCTTCCTTGACTAGACTACTAATTCATTCACAAACTGGTTTTCGCCGGGTTATGCAATCATTAGATCCCGTAAGACCTGAATAAACCAATATAACTGCAAAACCTTAAGGAATTCTTTCTTCTTTTTGTCATTATTGCCTTATTGATCCACGAACCGATAGAGAATTCAGTCAATGAAATAAATGTCTGGTAAACCTTGAAATCGAGACAAGAATGACAAACCAATGATTTTTTGTTGCCACAGGACGGTCTGTTAGAAACACAAGAGTAGTTAAGCTGTATTAGTGTTTCCTATAAAACTACTCTTTCGGGAAACTAGCCACTCACGTGCATGATTCCAGTGAACGCCATCGAAACTTCAGCATCTAGTTCAACGACAAGTATTTTCCGAAACAAAATTTAAACCGATGCATTCTAGTCATGCTAGTTTTACATGAAACATGTCAGCTGTAGCAACCATACTGGAATTACAGCAGTTAATTCAATCTGATGTTCGGCTACCTCATATCGCGTACCGCAGAAGCCCAATGGAGAGTCAGGTGATTGAATTCACGCACTGTTTATTCTAGACTTCGCTCCGTCAACATCGGATCGTCTGCTGTCCTAACTCACTGACGTTAAAAGTGAACAGGGCTCTCTTATGTGACCGGAATAGCCGAATGGCTGGCGCTGCCAAGCTCGGTGTTGGCGAGAGAAGTTAGGTCTCTTTTTCTGTCTATCACAAATTTTGCATACGCTAGTAAACAGTTAAGTGTCCTTTTTATGTAAAATTGTTTCGATCTGCCGCAGCAACAGGAGCACAACTGTGAGTAATGGATTTCATTGCAATTACTGTTAATAGTTTTTTGATAGTTCAGAGTTTCAGCAATAGTTGTTTGTACATACGTTATTGCAACAGTGTGTCAATCCCAGAACCAACCAATAGCTGAACGACTGCACGTCTTTGTCATTGTTAAAACTTAAAGTACAACTTGAAGTACAATGAAATTTGTTTTTCCCGTCCGTTAGTCGGAGTAAGATACAAAGATCGCAAACAAATGAACTAAGTTTCCTAGGGAAATTGAGTAATAGTGTCTTACACAAATGCATTATGTGGGGATGTTGCAAAATACGTAGAATCAAACAAAGCGTCTAGTGTGAGCAGTGAGATATGTCGTAGTTACAGAAGGTTTTTTTTTTTTACTTACTTAATATCACACTTGCACGCAAAATACCCATTCTTGTTACGATACCGTGAACATGAACTGCAAAGGAAAAGGGATACCTGACAAAATATAACAATTAAAATAGATTTCAGTATATTTATTCCACGTAATGCGGTTTTCAGTGGCTTGTTGCCATTGTTTAACTTTGATAACTGAATCCTTTTGCAGCGACTTGGGACGGTAACACTTAATCGCGGTTTTTAGTAGTATCACACCCAATCAGTGTCTGAGAAATGGTGTCAGTCACCCACTAGCTTCAGTCCTCCTGTAGACTTGGGATGCAAATTAATTACAAATATTTTGACCTCAGAACTAACGGAACACGAAACATGTTGGATACGACCTCAATAACTAATTATTGCTATCAGTGATTTCTGAATGGCTAGATTCCGTATAGGTAATGAGACAAATAATTTGTCTTAAAGGCTGATCTTTGGCTGACCTAAAAACATGTACCACAGACAGCTGCTGTGGAAATTTTTATTGTTCCTACGAGTTTAAATTGTTACTTACAGGCATCAGATTTCTAGTTACAACACGAAATTTCTTCTCTAGTTCGTTTGACGCGATGAAATCTCTCGCTTGTCTAGGCATGTTTCGGAATTTCTGAACAGTCATGGTTTAGTAAAATAGCATTCTCTCTCTCTCTTAAAACAGGTCAAAGTATTAAAGGAAGAGACGCTCCTAAGGACAGCCTCTTATTTGACAGGAACTGACTGTTTTAACTAATTTTAACTAAATGACGTACAGCTGATGTGCCAAATAAGAGTTTTTCAGAAATACTTGAAATCTGTGAATCAGTGCTTCCTTAAAATGTTTTGAAGTAGCCTCAGCAGTAGCTGCCACAAAGTTAAATATAAATAAAATTATGGTTTTCCGTGAATGTATACAAGCTATGGGCCCCTGACTACTCGAAATTTTTTTGATTTTTAACTATTTAAAAAAAGTGAGCTTTATATTCAGATTCGTTCGGATCTCACTGTCTGGGGTAGCAAACAGATCGCAAGTGTTCCGACTGCACGGCAAAATATGTTAACGATAATCCACTGCATTTGCAAGCTGGAGACTTATCGACTTCCCGGAATCGAAAGCGACCGTATACTGATCGTTTTCTCGACCCCGTAAATGAGTCAAGCCACTTTGGAGAAACGTATCGGAAGGGCATTCCGTGGAAAATTCGCTCGGTGGGCGAGCCCCCCGGCGGTCGCGAGCTGCGACCGTGCGCCGGGCAAGGTTGTCCGTGACGCAGGCGCTGCTCCGATCAGCTGCTGCCGCCTATTTGCGGAGTTTGATCTCTGGCGCGCTGGCTGCCCCCGCCACCTGCGGGCTCCGGTTACCGGCCGCTGCCGCTCTCTCGCTCCACTTGTCACCCGCCTGCTGCTAGGTGGCCGACGATTTGCGGAGGCACAACTGCCACTTGGCCGTAGTCAAGTGAAGCGCCATCTTTCAAGGATTTTTGTCATGTCTTGGCAATAAAATTTATGAATAACAAAAATAAACTAATTAACATGACAATCAATTACGTAGAGCTGTAGTCTGATAAGGATGGGATAGGTAGTCGGCCGTGGCCTTATGGTAGGAACGATCCCAGCAGTTGCCTGAAGTATTTTAGGGAAACATCTAAAAATCAAAATAAGGTTGGCACGATGCAGATGGGTTAGTGCTATAGTGTTCTTTCATTTCACACCCCCAGTCGCTGCACGCAGTACAAACACTCTGCACACATTGTTTTATAATGTTAACACTACAACCTGTCAGGTGACGCCAGGACAACAGCCGTCGCTATTTGGATTCCATCTTCTCATTTGCTAGCGTGAAAAAGCGAGTCAACATCCCTCTATAATGTGTGAGATATTGAGGCCAGGAAGAGGATGAGGTGTTAGTACTATTCACTGCAGAGCTCTGAGAGTACGTTTTTCGAAATAAGAGAAAAACAATGTCTACCCAGGGACCGCACTCCGATTGAAGCTGTGGAAGTGTCTTCCGATGTAATTATGTTCTCTAGTACGAATAGTGTAGCTTCCTATTTCGTTAAATTAAGATACTCCTATTACAGTCCTAACAAGCGTGATGGCACAGTGGTAACACAACTGAATAGTATTCGGGAGGAACACTGTTGAAATCTCCATCCGGCCAGAGAGATTTAACTGTCCCGTGATTTCTGTAAATCGCGTAATCAAAATGCTGGAATAGTTCCTCTGGAAGGAGACACATCCGATTTTCTTCTCCACTCTTTCCCATTACTAACTTGTGTTCCGTTCACAAAGAGCTCGTCGATGGGACGTTAAGCCCTAATATTCCTTGTTCTGCCACTTGTTTCGCGACGGATTCCTTGGCTAAAAAGTTCTCAGTAAACTTGCTGCCTCAGAGTCCAATAAAATCCGTTGCTTTCTATGACTATATGTCATAGTCGTCAAGTGATATGTCTGCTCACGATGATAGACGTGGACATCGAGAGCTTCGGATGTTGTCTGAATTTGAAGTGGCAAGTTTACCGATAACTTTTATCCAAATAATCCTTTGTTCAAACGTGCCACGTGATTAACAGAACATCCGTTAGCACATTACTTCCATCAGTGAACACTCATATAAATTGATTGACATTACCAGTTTCAACTGAGTATTCTTTATCAGTACCCATAAACATTTCTTTGTCGATATTTGCGTCAAAACATGCCATTTGACAACTTGACTTACGGCTCCTACTAGAGGACCGTCCATAGTGACTACTCATTAATGTATCTGGACATCCCATTAAAATGGTATCCTCGTTAGCTTAGTAGGCAAATTTCAGGTAGAAAGAGAGAATGTCTAGAAGACACTGCTAAGTCAAACTTTTGAGTTGAGGCGTGGTCCGATATTTCAGTTTGAAATATCTGTGACCAGCTTGCTATTCAGCACACAGCATCAGTTTCTAACCAGGGTTTAAGAATTTTAATAGCCGGATCTTTTCACGTTATCATATTTTTTAAGTCATGCATTTTCAGCTCGAAGTAACATATAAGCCGGATGACAGGTGTCATATATTCAAATGTGAAATATTTACAGCAGCTTCATCATTCTACAAGGCACAAAGTTTTCGCTCACTTCCATTACTTATAACAGTATTTTTGTTTTATATAAAGCTTGCGCTGTAATTCGCATGTCTTTCGTGATGAGATGTGGTGATGAATCATGAACATGCTGAAATGACGTTCCAAGTGACATGGATCTGAATGCTGTTCTCGTAGGAGACTATCAGTTTGTTACAGTTCCTTGGTACAGTAGTACGCTAATAAGAAACAGTGTCCTACAAGTGCAGTCCTCGAGGTGTGTGTGTGTGTGTGTGTGCGTGTGTGTGTGTGTGTGTGTGTGTGTGTTTCACGGACATCGCTATATGCTAATTGATATCGTGAAACTACGTGATTTTACTGTCGCAGTGACACCAAAACTGGTTATCAAGTTCGGTTGGAAGATACAAGCGGGCAGCGAAGGGGAAGACTCGTAAAGATCGATTTTTGTGGACGCATCACGAATCAGTTTCGTTAAGGAGTAGTGCTCTGCAATATTCCACTCCGAATCAGTTCCTGTAAGCTTCACTTTGGACTCGATTCGAGTGCTCTTCCAGGTCTCGAACTACGATTACCTTCTCCGAACACGGCTGGAGTACAGCAGGTAGGCAGCACGGACAAGTGCCGGCAGTGTGCGCATGCGCAGACCTTCCTTTCTGGATGCGTCCGGCGCCCCGCGAAGAGCAGCGACGCCCTCGGATGGCATCGGCGGGCGTGTCGTGTGTGGTCCTTTTGTCATCCGACGCGCAGCGACTGACTGGCGGCCCGCCAGCTGAGGGTGGGTGTGTTCTGGCAGGGCGCACGCCGCTCGACTCCGCAATGGGCGTGCACAGGCAGCCGACCCAAGGCCGCCTCGGCCAGGATACGTAGGCGGACGCATTACATACACAAAGGTCCGCCGTCACTGTTTCACTTTCACCCCGTGCTGTGGTACGCCCACGACTCTTACGCCGGTCACATGTATATTCACGTACTACTAAGTTGCCGGGAAAACACGCAAAAGATACTGTTGCAGGAGTACAGTTCGTCCCTAGCTTTCTACTAAGTGAAACATATTTCTTCCATTCTTTCAGCTTAGTTAGGTATCTTCTTGTAATATCTCCACCGAAGATAATGTACTAAATTAAACATCATATAATGCATGTCCCACAATTTCATAAACGGTTCAAGAGTTAGATACGAGATTTTCCCATAAATACTATCACATATTGTTCTTCACTGTTACTCATATTTTTACCTAGAGAGGGTGGCGCAATAATTAAGCCACTGTACTTCTATTATTTGGAAGAAATAGAACTCAAATAATAATAATAATAATAATAATGCCCGGCCTACAATATTTCAACTTTCAGCGTTTTTCCAAAATCACTTAAAGCGAATGTCGAACTGATTTTTTTTTTTTTTTTTTGCTAGGCTGAGGTCCATTGTATGTCTGATCGTTACCCAGTCCGAGACGCATTTTAACTACCACGTCCCTGACAGTTTGCTGAACTATAATCTTCATACTGATCTTCTTACCGATTACTCAGACGAAAGATATCTATTCGTGACTTGAACAGGCATGGTTACAGCACCTGCAAACGGACGTCGTAATAGTACGTGACGAAAATATCCATGGAAACCTGTTTGGAATACTCACAAAGCATATAGCGCTTTGCAGGTAATATTCTGTAACCATACTGAGGGAATTAGATTGGGAAATGAGACACTTAAATTAGTAAAGGAGTTTTGCTATTTGGGGAGTAAAATAACTGATGATGGTCGAAGTAGAGGATATAAAATGTAGGCTGGCAATGGCAAGGAAAGCGTTTCTGAAGAACAGAAATTTGTCAACATCGAGTATAGATTTGTGTCAGAAAGTCGTTTCTGAAAGTATTTGTATGGAATGTAGGCATGTATGGAAGTGAAACATGGACGATAAATAGTTTGGACATGAAGAGAATAGAAGATTTCGAAATGTGGTGCTACGGAAGAATGCTGAAGATTAGATGGGTAGATCACATAACTAATGAGGAGGTATTGAACAGAATTGGGGAGAATAGGAGTTGTGGCACAACTTGACTAGAAGAAGGGATCGATTAGTAGGACATGTTTTGTGGCATCAAGGGATCACCAATTTAGTGTTGGAGGGCAGTGTGGAGGGTAAAACTCGTAGAGGGAGACCAAAAGATGAATACACTAAGCAGATTCAGAAGGATGTAGGCTGCAGTACGTACTGGGAGATGAAGAAGCTTGCAGAGGAGAGAGTAGCATGGAGAGCTGCATCAAACCAGTCTCAGGACTGAAGACGACGACAACAACAACAACAACAACAACAACGTATTTGTGAATTCCACATCTGGATTTTGTCATGACGTAAACAGTGGGGAACAATCAAAGCCTACTGGCGATCCAACAAGGGTGGCGAAACGTAGTTGGGAGGAATGTACCTTGCGTTATCTGCCATTACCTTTATAAGTATCATAAAGAGCAGTACTAATCCTAAAATTACCTGACCAAATCTTGAACTCGGACATTCAACTTTTGCAGGTGAAGTTCTTGCCGACAGAGTTAACAATGCACGCCTTAAGAGCCTTAACTCAACCACTATCTTTTTTTTCTTTTCAAAGTGTACAGAATTCCTCCTACGTATCTCGAAGGTATAGCACTATCAGGAGAAAGAGTGTCACGAAGAATGGCTAAATTAGAACGAACGGCTTTTTACTACAATTCTATCTTCTTGTTCAAACGTTTCAAATGGCTCCGAGCACTCGGAGCGGTCGGAAATCGATTTGGTGTTGCGCCGCTTTTCTTGATTCAAGATGTCCGTTTACAATATACGGTCCGAGAGCAGTTGTCGAGCTGTTACAGTGGACAGCAGAGTGGTGAGGCAGGACAGAACAGGAAGGCCGGTGCAGCTGCGAGAGCCCGGGGCTGTCCCGCGGCAGCCGGAAGTGCTCCAGATCTGTGCTGCACCGAGCGGTGCGGCGCGCCGTGTTTTATGGAGCACGCGGTGCCCGCCAAGCCGCCACGGCCGACGGGTTTCCGTTAGGCGCTCAAGGCCTGTAGGCAGCTCTCGAACGGGGCTCGCCGTGTTAGGGTTCCGTGGTCCGTATTAACTCACGCGCTAGGCCGCGCTGGCGCGGGGTAGCTCACACTCCAGTGCTGCTTTCAGAGGAGCGATCGTACACCAGCGATGGAATCTGTCAGGGAGCGGGATAAGCGTATTAATTCCGAGAGCAGACAAGTCAGAACTGTATACACAGTAAGTAGGTATCGGACTATACACAGAGTCGTGGGATACCTCCTAATGTCGTGTGGGACCTTTCATTTGCACGACGTAGTTCAGCAACTAGACGTAACACGGACTCAACAAGTTGTTGGAAGTCCCCTGAAGAAATATTGAGCCACGCTGCCTCTATAACCATTCACAATTGCGTAACTGTCGTCAGTCCAGGTTTTGTGCACGAACTGATCTCTCGATTATGTCCCGTAAATGTTCGATGGGATTCATCTCAGGCGATGAGGATGGCCAAATCTTTCGGTCGAACTGTCCAATCGCTAACAATTGTGGCCCAGTGACGTGGTGGATAGTCATCCATAAAAGTTTCATTCTTTCTTTCTGTGGGCCTTGTTCGGCTGACGCGAGGTAGGCAGTGTTATTGCGGATTTGGCAGTGTTAGTTGCAGAGGGTGGACGGATGCCCTTCCTGCTGCCACCCCGAACCCTTTGGGATGTAAGTAGAGTACCCCAGCTGTCTGCGTCTAGTGTAGAGCGAACGTTTTCAAATGTCTGAGCGTCATGGAACTGAGGCGGTACGTCGGGACCAGCCCAGTATGCACCTAGTGGGACGTGGAAAACCGCCTAAAAACCGCGTCCAGGCTGGCCGGCATACCGACCCTCGTAGTTAGTCCGCCGGGCGGATTCGGTTCGGGGACGGCGCGCCTACCCGAGTCCAGGAAGCAGCGCATTAGTGCTCTCACTGTTGTTTGGTAAGATGACGTCCATGAACGGTTGTAAACGGTCTTCAAGTCGCAGAGCATCCAGAAGACCCAGCCTATGTAAACATAGACCACAACTTTATGGAACCACCACCAGCTTCCGCAGTGAATTGTTGACAACTTGGGCCTGTGGCTTTGTGGGCTCTGCGCCACACTCGAAACCTATCATCAGCTCTTTCCAACTGAAATCAGGACTCATCTGACCAGGTCACGGTTTTCCAGTCGTCTAGGTTTCAACCCGTACGGGTACGAGCCCGGGAGTGGCGCTGAAGGCGGTGTGCTGCTGTTAGCAACGACAACCTCGTCGTTCGTCTGCTGCCATAGCTCATTAACGGTAAATGTCGGCGCATCCTCCTAACGGGTACGTTCGCCGTACGTCCCACATTCATTTCTGTAGTTACTTCACGCACTCTTGCTTGTCTGTTAACACTGACAACTCTACGCGAACGCCGCTGTTCTCGGTCGTTAAGCGTAGGCCGTCGGCGTTGTTAGTGGTGAGAGGTAATGCCGAAATTTGGTATTCTCAGCACTCTCTTCACATATTTCCTAACGTTTTCTGAAATGCAATGTCCTATGCGTCCAGCTCCAGCTACCATACCACGTTGAAAATATGTTGATTCCCGTCGTTCGGCCATAATTACGTCTGACAGCCTTTCACGTGAATCACCTGAGTACAGATGATAGCTTCGCCAATGCACTGTCCTTTTTGTATCTTGTGTACGCTATGCTACCACCATCTGCATATGTACATATCGCTGTCCCACGACTTTTGTCACCTCAGTGCAAGGATGCATAAAACGAAAACATCTTTTCATATTAAAACATTGCCCTCTAGGCCAAAATCGGCAGAATCGGGACAGACTGACCGCCGTGTCATCCTTTGCCAATCGCGTCATTTGGACGCAATATGGAGGGGTGGACATCAGCTCACCTCTCTCCCGCCTGTTTTCGGGTTAGGAAATCCGATGCCGCCGCCACTCGGTCAATCAGTTCCACAACTGGCAATACTGGTCCCCGTTCCACCAAGGAAAATACCTGGCAGTACCGGGAGTCGAACCCGAGTCTTCCACTAGACTGTCAGTCTTGATGAACACTCAGCTACGGAAGCAGACTCTTTTACATCAACTGAAAATTGTGTTTTTAGTGGTAGATTCATGGCTGTTTTTGTGGAGAAACAAGCCACCTACTCGCTGATTCTTTTATACAAAAGCAATTTCCAAATGAAGGAACGCTTATTTATTGATGCTTACATGTCGTCATGTAGACGACATTGTGCATAGAATATTTCCGAAAGGAGTCATATAATAAATAACACAAATGTAAGAATTGTCTGTCTGGATGTTTCTAATTAAAAATGCAGCGTAAAGTTTTTTCCACAGCCACGAATACGCATAAGGCAACATTCCATCTTACCACGTTCAGTAGAGTCGCACCACTTATTGTGTTATGCCGTTTTTAAGGAGTCGTGTGTTGCCTTTAACATTTACGGCATACTAATTTCCAAATGCCAGTTTCCAACTCAGTTTATCGTGGACAGATTTCTAAGTTTTGGAACTGTGAATTCTCAACCTCGGTGTTCGTATTTAGTAAGTAAATTTGTTTCGAACGGTTTCTTTATCATTACATAATCACAGTGAAACGCAATCGCTTTGTACAGATTCGTAAACGGACGAGTTATTTTATTCTCAGGAATAATCAAGTATAACGTCGTACTTCGTGGATGAGCAAATATTTCCTAGCATTTTATGTGTTTTATAGTTTTATATGACAAAAAATGATTTAAGAACTACGTAATGCTACTTATGCCCATTGTGTTTGATAATTCTAAGAATACAGGTCGGGATAGCTAACTCCAGGCGTACTGAAATTAATCGTTTTGTAAGTATATGATTAACACTAATAACTATCCCGTCAGGAAGCACTCTTGCTCGTAGAACTATTAAAAAAATTGTATACCTCAGTAATTTCGATGACCTTCAATTCTTACTATGGAAACATCTGTTTTTCGGCCATCAGCTATGCCCACCTTGCCGAGACTTCGAGGATACTGCGCGAGCAAGAATTCCAGTTCTTACTGTGCGACAGCAGAGACTGGTCGCCTTAGCAACAGCTCCGTCCACGTGAGCTCTGCCTGGCCTCGGGGACGCATAGCTACAGCAAGGCCGGCTCAATTTGTGGCCGATTGAATCTTGACAGTTTCGCCCCGTGTCAACTACAGTCTCCTGCTAGCTCAATATTGATACAATCAGTTAGGTCATCTCCGCATATCGAGCAACACAGGAGAAATTCTTGTCAGTATACGCGAAAGTGAGTGAGTGAGTGAGTGAGTGGTGAGTGAGTGAGTGAGAGAGTGAGAGAGTGAGAGAGAGAGAGAGAGAGAGAGAGAGAGACTGACTGCGACTGCGACAGCATATAACAAGAGAAATATTCCAGGTGAAGAGCGAACCACGTAAGAATTGAAATAAAATGTGAATGCCCGCATCTCGTGGTCGTGCGGTAGCGTTCTCGCTTCCCACGCCCGGGTTCCCGGGTTCGATTCCCGGCGGGGTCAGGCATTTTCTCTGCCTCGTGATGGCTGGGTGTTGTGTGCTGTCCTTAGGTTAGTTAGGTTTAAGTAGTTCTAAGTTCTAGGGGACTGATGACCATAGATGTTAAGTCCCATAGTGCTCAGAGCCATTTGAACCATTTTTTTGTGAATGCATTATCATCATTACGACTTAGTAGAAGGTTACGTCATTAATTCAAGGCATATATCTGGTGGTGACAATTGTAATTATACTTTAACTATTTCGACCTATAAATGTCCTACCAATGTCAGAATTTCAGCCTAACTGAACCAGGCAGCGAATGTTACCCTGCAAGTTTTGAGATCCATCCAAAGCTTCTTTTCCTGTCTAACGACGGACGACTGAAATGACCTTAAAGTTCCAGGAGTCAGAGGTATTGCGCGCAGCGAATGTAGGACCTTCTACGCAGTAATTATTTATCCCGTTCCGTCTTTCTTAACTCCAGCCGCAAAGACCTGTTTGTCGCACAAGCTGGCCGTATTTAGGAAAGCGAGCGAGCTTGTTTGAACAGAGATGTACCTGTCCGTTGGGCAGATAACGCTTATTTGCTCGGCCGTATTTTAACCCATTCCCCTTACTCACTGTTATCAGGCTATGCGGTCTAACCGCTTCCTGGTCGGTAGTACACGCCCAGAGGACGACACTACGTCTTCTGTGTAAAAGCAGACAGGGAAAGGATAGTGGTAATTTCTGGAAAAAGAAGAGATACTCCTACACGATTCTAGAGTGTACCAATTCTTCCTTTGTCTTTCGTAGCGTTTACCTTGTTAACCGTCTAATAGGGGGTCCACTTTCTTCAGGATTTGAAAGATTTCATTTTATTAACATCGTGGTTGGATGCCCTCCCTGACGCCAGCCGTCAAGGTAACCTAAGGAAGCGAGGGATGTCGTGTGCGCCATCTGTACACCTATAAATCTTCCGGTCCGTGTTACCTCCCTGCCTAGCAAGCGAGCACGCAGGGCATTACGCTATACGAGCACGTTGTAGAATATACCAATAATACGTTTGCAAAACTGCACTCATGAACATCACACACACTGAATACAGTCCTATTGGTTTTGGATAATCCAGAGAAAGTTGACGCAATTTCAATACGCTGTGTATTTCTGCTCGAACGTAAGAGCAGTTCACAAACAGTTTTTTTTTCCTGGAACTGTAGTTACTTGGTTTACTCACCAGACTCTTATCGGTGATTCAGTCGTAACTATGAACTACAGTGGCCTTTAGATAAGCGGTGGAGTACCCATGAGCAACGCCTCTCTCCTCTCTCCCTAGCCCTCCCCTCCTCTTGTGGTTCTTTTATGCATCTAATGTACCCTTCACAAGGCTGTGTTAATGATCCGTGTGTCACTACGGGTTCAATTTTTTTACGGTAAACTAGCGCTAAATGTTATATAAAGTAAAATAGTATTTGACAGCTTGTCTTTGTGAACGGTTCATTTCACTCTATGCAAATGCCTCATAGCTAGCATAATACGAGCAATCGACAGACTGAAAACCTGCATCTCCTAGTTAGTGCAGTCAGTCTGGCATCTTTAGGCGTAACATCCTTTGCAACCGTAAACAAATGTTTCTCAAGTTTCCTCTTCTATTCGGCCTTGGAGCCGCATAATTGCCTGTAATTTGTATGCTAGTGGTGTGTCAAGCAGTGTGTGGTGTTGCAAAAAGACATAAAAGTGATTATTTAACATTATAGGAATGTGAAAATATGGGCCTGCATCCAGTCCTCAGTGTTAATGAAGATGTTAAGTTATTGACGATCTCACCTTTAAGTAAAATGCAGTAAAATGGACACATTGCAAAAAACTTTGTATATTTAATCTTCCACTGCTCAGATAGAGCTTTGTGTTAGCGTTTATTTAACGTAGTTTAAAATCAGCAGCAGAAATGTGACTTCTGATAGTAAAGAGGAATGAAATCTGCGCTGCTGGGCAAGAAGAATATTTTGAGACAGCACGTCGGCCCCTTCCGTGGCTCCCAAATTAACATCGCTCTGCGCCTGGTAAACAGATGCCTCTGATTCCTTCTTTCTCGCTTGCGTCCACTGCGTGCCAACACGTCCACCAGGCGTTGTACACCCTGCTCCCCTACAAGCACATCAGCCATAAACTCTGATCATTAAATCTAGCCAGCAGGGTGAAAAATTGTGTTGGCTAGGAGGGATCCGTACAGTTTTTGATTGTTGCCTCCCTAGCAGCTCTTTCGTTCTTTTTGAAGGAACCTCGTTTGGCAGTGTCATGAACTTAGACATTATTTGGAATACAACTTTCTCCCTAAGTGACACAGTCGCTTCCGCACGTCTACAGCAGCAGTTTTTATTGCTAGGAAGTTCTCAGCGGACATTGCGGGAAGATTTTATATCGGATTAGTCAGTAAATCGCGCTTTTCCTGCAAGGCATGATACCCGTGGTAAAACTTCCTCACTTAGGACGATTTTGTAACGCACGGACCACGTGCTTCGTCTTCTAAACTGCACTACTGTTGAGATCTGCCTTCTGGCTGTTACATCAGTCACTTGTTATACTGACGTCAGACTTCACCTGTTCAACGATAAGGCTTTCGAAGGAGGACGTTAGTTACTGACTCTGTAATCACTTGCTCGGACACACAGTTTACGTAGTCTGCTGAAGGACAAATAGGAAAACGAATACTATATCAGTACTAACGACGATCGGGGAGAGAACGATTCGATGACTTTTCCTGAGCAACTGCCTTTGAAATGCCCAAGGAAAAGATACTGATACCTCGATAATACGTTAACCCTAGCAATCAACTGTTGCGCTGCATTGATCGATTTGAATAGACAGGCTTTAGATAGCTTCTTACAGGACAATTCCATTTCCCATCCCGGTTCTTAACAAATCACTGTGATTTGCACCACGAACAGCTAAATTACGTCGTTAGCCTTTTCCAAATACTCACTCATATACTCTTAAATAGTCAACTGATCGCCGTGTCAATAACAGTGATTTTATAAAAACCGAGTCGAGAGTGGTATGGTTCTAAATAAATCTTTGGCCGTGGCACCTGAAGCAAGGAAAAAGTCTAAATCTTGCACCCACAAAGACAATCTCAAATGCTTTCAAATATTTCGTCAATAAATCTGTAACATTTTAATCATGTTCTTGCTGATGTTTGCAATTCGTTCTTCGACCTACAGGTGCCCGTTGCGCTTCCGCAATTGTCGGCCTGGAAAAGTCTTGATCTTCTTGTTGTTAGTTACGCTTTCGATGCGTCCCAACTGCTTACGTAGAAACTGAAGTTCATTTGTTCGTTTTAAGACGTCTTTCAGTCCTTTCGTATTTGATAGAACTGTTTCTAGTAGACAACAGTTTGGTTCGGTGACATTCTAGTTGTCTGATGCCTTTAGTTTTCTGTTACCCAGTCGCAACTCAATCCGTTAAAATGTGGTTGTAAAGGACGCAGCGTCCCCATCTCTGTTGGCGCTTGTTGGAGCACCGGCTGGTTCATTTGGATTCCCGCCACCTCGCAGCCTGCTTACTTCACTCTGGCAGCTCGTCTCTAGTATTTCTGGGTTTTAGTTATGCAAAAGCTGACCAACTGGTGGCCTGGAACTATGCCGTGCCGTTCTTGCAGCCACCGCTGCCTGGAAAGAAATACTGTTCTCTTGGGACGGCAGAATGAGGTGCGGATTAACCTAAGCCATGCGCCATTGTTTGCGCCTTAAGAGCTCAGATGCGACACTCGAATGACACTAAAATTAGAGTTGTTTGCGTGCAAATAATGGGGTGATAATAGTCGCGAGATGATGCGGCTTAACTGGGGCGTTTCGACAGCGACGGACGTGTGCCAGGCTGTTTTCGAGAGCGTACGTGAATCTTTGCCGCCTTAGAGGCATCGCCATGGTGTTGGGCGTCGCGCACTGGGCGTGGTCATTCGTGACGAAGCCTGTGTGCCGGACTAGAGTGAACACAAGACAGTCCTCGGTTTGAAGAGTGTTAGCTGATGCTTCTTATCAAGAGAGTGTGTGAATATGGAACGAACCAATCCGTTTATAGCCTTAAATTTACTGAGAAAACTGCATAACCCACTGGGTGACTGTCTGGCCGGAATTATTTTCTTGTGAAACTGTTTTTCCACATTTACATGTCATAAACCTTTCTATCTACTTTCCTACCATTAACGCCCTCTACTTTCCTACATTTTCCCGAGTCAAAAATTTTTCGGGGGCCTAGTCTGCCTTTATTTTTTCTGTGCACTGATTTGATGCCTTTTTTTCTGTCATCGTTCTTATTATTAAGGAATAGCATTATTATTATTTCCATATTTAGTTAGACTTCACTTTGCACCTAAAATTGTGCAACAGGAAGCAAACAATATTTATTCATTATCGTTTAACTGTCCTGTCAGTTTGCATGGCTGACGTATAAAAAGAAGGAAAAACGAGGAGCCAAAACCGCTTCATCTTGAAGTTATTATGGTAGTACTTATGACTTTTCTCACCTCTTCTTCCCTGTAAGTTTCCGTCAATTATCTAGTACGCTAGTTATTTTTTATTACTTTCGACAACTTTCCCGAAACTTCGGCAATACTGTTTCTATACGACCCGATGCAGCCGGTTCACCGTATGTTGCGCGTTCAACGAAGAACTGAACTAGCTCTACATTTCGCAGGCGTTGCTGTTAACCGCCTAATTTATTCAGGCACGAACTGAAATAATGCTAACTTAAGTTGTGGTTTGCGAAACTTACTATCTGCTTCCGTGTCGCTCAGTGAGTAGCACTGCAACTCATAACGCGGAGGCAGGTAAACCAAATTGTTCGAAAATAAACCTCTACGTTGGAATGTAAGCTTCGCCGGCTCATAGCAGTTACTTGTCAAAATTGTATTCTAAGTTCCACGTTCGTGTCAGCCTAAAACAGCGTGCAAGCAGATGGTTTTTAAGGAATAGGTAACTGACACGAACAGTTCGACTTGCATGTTGCCATCTGACAGCAGAACGTTGGTGGATCATGGACGTAACACACATTATCTCAAATTGTGCGACCAGGAGAGCTGCACAGGTTCCATTTTTAGCGTTTAGTGACACTAGTCAGACTGACTACTGACTGTTGACTCTACTCGTCTTTGTATACGCTCCAAGATCCCTCTTAAATAGGTGTGATACGGATGTCACACTTGAGCCTTTCTTTCAGTTTAAGGTATACATCTGTTTCTGAAGCATTCTCTGCAGTAGACAGACAACAATTTTCCGTTTCCCTATCATTAAATAGCTTGCCATTTTCTTGATCTGCAACTGGTGAGTTAGCTATATGAATGTGCTCGATTCGTATTTACAACTTATTTTCTGGGCGAAGATGCAGAACGAACACGAATGCAAGCAAGGAATGCAAGAGACAGTCCCAGTGTTTATTCCTACGAAGATTGTGGGAGCTGTCCCGCTTCCCACACGCAGAATACTGTCCCTCGCCACAGGACCTTCCTGGCCCGCGCTGTCGCCAGTAACCCGGTTCTCAGAGGGCCACAAGGGCCCACCGACAACCACTGTCGGATTTCATAAACCCGTGATTCCTACGACGATTCTGTGTCACGGACATATTGCGAGACCAGTCGTACCGGCAGCCTGCGTTGAGCCGTGTATCCTTCCCTTGGCGCGCTAGAAAAGTGTTGTTCGTTCTGTGCAAGGTGTAAGCGATAATTTTTCACATCGTACGAAAGTACTGTCAGGAACTCGAGGTTAACAATTTCATACAGGCCACTTGTCGTCAAACATGTATGAAAAGTACCTTAAATGGGCCTACAAAAACCACCCAAGGTCCAGCGCATGCGTGTCGCGCGAGATTTTGATATCATTTCGATCTCTACGCTTAAATTGTTAGTCTCAGATATCAAAGATGAATATAATATTTTGTTTCATTTCATTCTGGGGCGTATTTTAGCCAGAGGCCGCAGTTTTACAGTATTTCAAGATAAACTTACAAAATTTTGAGGTATATTCCCGAGAAGAAAGATCACAGGCGGCCCAGTAGCCTATAAATTTGCTAGTCTTGACTTTCTCTATACCACGGTGGTACGTTGTAAACAGTTTACCGTTTACGGCCTGTATAAAAATTTCGCTCTGTTTCTATCGTTAAGTTCGTTAACAGCGTAGCCATTGCGACCTTGCTCTTTAATGCTACAACAATTAATGTTGAACACTGTCTGCGATATCATTCCAACATCATTTCTCGCATACGCTGAACAAGTACTAAGCTGTCATATTACAAGTATGTAAGATATCCCAGTTTTCTACAAATATTTAGCGCCGCGCTAGGCTGTGATATCAGCCTTCTACACTCGTGCGTTCTGTTCTGGTGATTTGCTCGTGTTCTTGTATAATTTCTGTTTATCGAATAAACTGCTGGCAGAAGTGAACATAGGTGTTAATTCGTATCTGACAGGGACTGTAGTGCGGTGCTGATACATTATTTTCAACAGATTGACTGTCTGTAAACATAATCTTAATAGCTCATGACCGAGAAACTCCGAAGACTTTCCGATAGCTGCTGTAGTCTGATCTGTCTACAGAGCCCTATGTTTGAATGTAGTGAGAAATATCACTAATCAGATATTACGTCAACTTTAAAATGGTCCGCTTGCATCTTCCCGCAAATTTGCTGGACTGGTTTCTTCACAGATAGCACGGAGGGAAAATAAGCTGACAACATTTCTACGAGGGCCACGCATAGAAAAAAAATTGTCGCGTCCAAATTAACGTTTGAGGGTGACGACTGCTTTTACTAACACGCTGCATAGCTTATTGCTTCGCTGTGCTAAGGCATGTTACTAACATTCAAAACTGCGCACGCACGTTCCGTTTTAGCCGCAAGTTCTTATTTCTTAATTGTTCTTTTTCCTCTTGAAGCAGTCTGTCTAAATCGCACGTAAATTAGTTTCTGATGGTATTTCATTCTCTGTAGGGGAATCTGAAGCCGAGAAGGACGCTGATCCCATTCTACAGTATCTCAAGAGATACATTTCAAAAATGGGATACATATTCGGTGAAGATACTTCCGCAAATTTGTTGCCTTTTTCAACATCGACACTCGATGACGGGGAGGAGGATACAGATTTAGCACCAGAGCGTGCGGAGATGACCAGGCACAGAGGTATATCAACAAGAATAGTGTAAAGCGTAAAAGAACTTTGTATTTGTGCCTAACAAAACTAAAATTATTTGTGCGTTT
This sequence comes from Schistocerca piceifrons, assembly GCF_021461385.2. Lineage (NCBI taxonomy): Eukaryota > Metazoa > Arthropoda > Insecta > Orthoptera > Acrididae > Schistocerca > Schistocerca piceifrons. The sequence goes on along the minus strand of NC_060138.1, from coordinate 448,079,813 downwards.
TTGACGATATAATCCTATATTAACAAGTTTTATTGTTGACTAACCGACGATTTACCTTCCTAACAATTGGCTCTATAACTCTTTTCCTTAAAACAATACTTTCCAAAGAAACATACTAATTCCTTAACTTAGGTTTGAAGCGTACCGTTACTAGTAGTTCCATCAACATTTTAGGCGTATAGACCTGCATTGCCTCATTCTTCCTTCCACTTCCTCTGTCAGTTTTTCTTTCTTCCTCTTGTACCTTTTTTGTCCTATTTCTCTTCTCTCCTGCTCATTTTTGTCCCTCAGAAAAATAACTTGACAAGTAACAGTTAAATTTTTTAGAACTCAACATTTAATATGATATAATGTAAGTAACAGCTATAATTAAAAAATTGAAGTAAACATAGATGTTATTTAAGTTACATGGATGTGTTAACCTTCTATTTACATTTTTGCATTAGATTTAATTACTCTGTTACACGACTGTATGCATGGCCACAGTTGAGAGAATATGAAATTAAAGTATCTCCTTAAGACTGGTACACGTTCATATTTAAAAAAATCATGTTCTCTCTTACTGTGAATATGTTTCGGTATGTATTGACGCACTCAGTGTGCTTTGCCTCACATAGTTCTAGAAATGTGAGGAAGAAACTTCACATAAATAAAAAATAATACGCAAAGTGGCACCACATACACCTCCAATGAATGCGCAATTTTAAATGCGTTGAGGAATACGTTTCAAATGTTTGTCTTGTGCGGAAGAACCATATACTGTGTTTCCCTTTTAGTCTGCTGAGAGAACTAGACTGAAACGGGAGTTGGGCCAAGAGACAGTGTGCTGAGATTAATATGTTTAACATTGTTAAACTGCAATACAGCAACATGTGTGTAGCTGCGTTTTGGCTGTAGGAAGATACAAAAGGCTTGATTGAATCTTCAACACTAATTCCAGTTATCTGAAAAGAACTCCGGAAATCTTATACCGAAAAGCAGCTTTTACGGTTTATTGAGACATTATCCATTACTCAGAGATAAAAAATGGCGGAATCTATAAAAGGACTCATGTTACTCGCATATTATTACGATAAGTTTTTGACATTGTTTCCTGGATGTATTCCTTAATAATACGTTACGGAGGTTTCGATCACTATTTTAAAGAGCCAAGCCCTGGTGTCGTGTATGTAATGCACAAAGTAACTTCCGCAATCTAATTTCTTGAAAACACCTGTGCTCCTGAAAATTTTCCTTGTTCTTTGTCCCGCACTAGCTTTTAAAGTCAAACGCAGAAAGTTTTGTACACGCTTCTTATGGTACCTCTTCTTGTGTTGCAGAGGACGAAGAGTTCGCCCCAATAGAAAGGATATTCTGGGGGGAGAGAGAGGATGAAACGAAGACGTCAACAACGCCGAAGTCGCCGTCCTCAGGTACGGAATAACTAACTACATTAGAAGATAACTAAGTTAATGTGTTTCTCTCTCTCTCTCTCTCTCTCTCTCTCTCTCTCTCTCTCTCTCTCTCTCTATATATATATATATATATATATATATATATATATATATATATGATCTCGGAGATCAGAAAGTTTCTGTTCTAAGGGGGTCCGGTCAGAATCGGTGTGCCATGCCAATCAGACAAAATCGCCTTAAGCAATAGGGCAATCGTCCCACCGATACACCAGGCTGAAGATACCCCTATGGTAAAGCACCGTGACCTGCTGTTTGAAGTAGTTCGTAAGTGCCTGCTGCACATGATTGCCTCTTTCTAAGGGACCAAAGGCGTGTTGGGCAGATATCAGGTCTGTAGGGTGGGTGCTGGCGTGTCTCCCACGCAAGTTGTCATAACTTCAGCGTTACGTCGTCTGCAATATAGGTGCGTGTGTTTCATGAAGGAGCAGCGCACCTTTCCACAACGATGATTTTCGACAGATTTTCTGGCCATGCACAGTTTTATTCTCCGATGGATGTCCACTGCAGCAGGCTAGAAAAGAATAACAGCTCCATGGTTCTGTTTGGACGCATTTGGTAATAACGTCGACATAATTCACGTTTCCATATTTATTGCATACACGTCAGAAAGGCACGAAAGTCACACTAATCCCGTGCCTGCGTTTCAGTACTTACATATCTGCGTCGGAGTCATGCTACATTGCATATGTGTAGCAGCAATGACCTCAAACAGAAAATTTTTGATCGTTGTTTTATACACAGGGTGAAATACGAGTAAGTGAAGATTTTTTTATACGTGGTACCTTCTCCTTCCACGTTAAGTCTTCAGAAACGTCACGAACTTATCGGCCTGATGTTCCCTGCAGTGTCGTATTGCACTACTAACAAGGGGAAGGCCTCAGGCACGGCCAACCGATTCGCCTCGGATTTGGCAGGTCGCTTGTATACAACCTAAAACGAAGGAATCTAACATATTTTGGGTGAACACCCCCGCAATTTTGAGAAAATCACCCCTAAAGGCTATGACGAGTAATCGACTCAAAATTGGAACGATCGATAGATAATTGTAAATAGAGCATTTTTCATCATCAGGTATGGGGACCGCAAACACAAACTTTTCCACAACTTGAGGAAAGAAACTTTTACAACTGCCTCTTCTGTACCTACATGGTAAACGCTTTTCGCCGACAGCACCAATAGCGCAACGGACGAGGTAAGTGGCTGGGAATCGGTAAACCCGGGTTCGAATCTCAAAGAAAGCTAGCGGATGCCATTCCTTTCGCTTGTATTTTTCCATATCTCAATTGTATGGATAGGAGGTTTAATAAGGTAAGTAAATCAATAAGGAATGATAATAATAAGGTAGGCAAACTAATTTTCCGAACGCCGTCAGTTAGTAAAGTATGAAACTTTCAAGCCTTGTCACATGAAAACAACTCCGAGTAAGAATGCTGCGAATTCCTCACGAGGGACCGCAGATAGCCAACCGCGCGACGCTTGTTTACAGCGAGGCACGGGACAGAATGCACGCGGAGAGAGTTATGTTGTCCCGGTTGCCTATTCGTCATATTGTAGTTGTGAACCTGGAAGAGTGAAGGTGTCCAGCATGAACCTTATAGAAGTCAATCGGAAAGAGTTGTTTTCCGTCATCAGGCTGCCGCGAACCTCGCGGATACATGTAGTGGTTTTTCCGTCGTTACAGCCCCGAATGAAATACGTTTTGTGAATGAATACAGTTTCTTCGAGATTCGAACCCGGGTTCTCCTATTCTCAGGCAGTTACCTTGGCCGTTGGGCTGTCGGTGCAGGCGGCGAAAATCGTTTACCATGTGGGTACAGAAGGGACAGTTGTAAAAGTTTCTTACCTCGATTTCTGGAAAAGTATAAGTTTTCGGGTCCCACACCTGATGGTGAAAAATGCTCTATTTACAATTATCCTCGATTCCTCGTCGTTACCTTTATGGATGATTTTCTAAAAAACGCGGGGTTGTTGACCCAAAATATCTTACATTCCTTCGTTTTAGGTTGTATACAAGTGATCTGTCAAATTTGAGCCGAATCGATTGGCCGTGTCTAAGGCCTTCCCCTTGTAAGTTGACAACGCCTGTCAGTGTAGATTACCCGTTTCGCATCCATGTGCTCACACTTCAACGCCTGATCACTTGACCTGCTACCCAGTGGAAAATAAGCATTAATGTATTCCTCTTGTCATATATGCTTCGAGGTGCTAACCAACCCACAAACATATGACTCATGATGGCTATTGTTATTAGTCTGGAAATCATGTAAATATCGATGTAATGTTGTCCTGTACACCGTCCCCAGTCAGGAGTAGAAATATCTGCACTTACAACCGTTGCATCCTGTATACTTCCTCAGCTTCAAGCATTCCCCTTAGGTAGTAGACCTACTGTGAGTAAACTTGTGTACTTAGATAGAACTTCTCTCTTCTTGCAGACGGTAACGACAAGCCGAAGCAGCTGGACCCGTGGTCGCTGGTGTGGTACATCGGATCGTTCGGCGGTCTGGTGGCGTTCTTCCTGGCGGTGAGCTGCAGCGAGTGCTGCTGCCACAAACCGGCGGGCAGCCAGGCCGCGGGCGCGGCCGGGGGTGCGGGGGCGGGCCTGGACGAGCCCCCGAGGCTGCCCGCCGTGGCTGAAGGGCCGCCGCCCCCGCCCTACAGCATGTTCGCGCCGCCGCCCTACGACTCGCTGTGCTACGGCGTCACCGACGAGAAGGACAAGCTGGAGGTGTTCGTGGTACCGGTGCCCGTGCACAGTGCGGGCGTCTCGCCGCAGTCCGCCTACACCCACACCCACAGTTACAGCCAGAGCCACAGCCAGCCACCGTAATGCCGCCCCCGCAGGGCGCGGCCAACGCTCTCCAGACAGCTCGAGCCTGCAGCCGAGTCCGCTCCACTAGAGTGCCTTCCCAGTCTGCGGAACCCGTTACCGGTTGTGATTCCCAGTGAGTAACAGGCGGCTGCGCGGTGGGCCGCAGGAGTCGGGTCATCACGGCCGACGCTATCCACGTGCGTTCACCACCAGCTGCTGTGTCTACACTGTCGATGACTGTACAGATACTGGAGTATTGTTAATTTCTCATAAGCACCCGGGTCGGTGCAGACATATAACGAAGTATCTCATCGAGGATGAAATGAGAAGTTGCATTTTTTGTTTCTTCATTAAATGGCGCATTTTCACGTGCCTTATTCGTGAGTTTTCTAACTCTCACCGATACTTTTTTTTTGTTATGAAGGCTGTGTTGTGTCACTGGAGACGATCTCCAGGTTTCTCATAGTGTGTGTACATAGTAAGTACCACAACTGAAGAAAAATTTTGTAAAAATAAAAAAAAAACAAAGACTGAAATATCCTTCGAAGGGCTTCAGTGCTTCGAGCTTCAACGAAAGTGCCTTTTGTTTCGCTCTAAAATGTACAGTGAAACTGGTCTGGCGCACAGTGTACGAGGAAGACGTGTGCTCCCTTTGCAATCGGCGTGCTGCGCCGAGCGCTTGGAATGGAGAGGTGTTTCACTTCGAACTCAGGGGATTTCTCGCGGTGTGCAGCAGACTGAGCCAGACCAGTGCGTGCCACGGTGGTGTCAGTATTACTCCGTGCGTGACCGGGGTTCGGTTCCCGGAGAGCGCAACCACTGCCTGACTGACTCGCGTCCTGTGTACGTATGAGCGGACGTGTACACATTCCCAGTGAGCCTTAGGCTAGACATGCTAGTCCCACGATATACGTATTTTGTACTACGCTCTTTTGTACCTGCCTATTTATTTATTTGAATACTATTTATATTTATTAAATACAATTTTTATGAAAATCTGTGTCGTTTACTTCTTGAGTCTACCCTAATCCCTTCGTCAATCATTGCAATTCCTGCTTCATAAAATGAACATAACTACCTTATGAAAGTGACCAGATAGCACTTGGTTGAATTTTCAATACGTTCACTTGTGCAAAAGGAGATGAGAAGATGCAGGAGCGCAGAAGGTTTCACTTTTTCACAAGTCACAAATCATGTGTGTTCTAAAATAGACCATAACTTGAACATCTTTCTAAGAGTATCTTACATGTATTCGCTTAGCTTTTTAAGTTGGCAGTTGTTGCCTGTTGTTCTCTAGGGGATTTGTAATGTTTAGTAAATTCTTGCTTTTACTGACAATTTAATGACACCAAACACTCAGTGTTGTTAAACAAGCAATCGAGGACCAATAATAATACATTACTTAACAAACGCAGTACAAAACGTGGAAACGGCCATTGATGAAAAACTGACACATCATCCAATATAACATGTCAGTGCAAAAATTGAATTTCGTGATTCAGTGTAACGGAAGAGAAAATAAATAGCATTTCACTAATCAAAGATCATTTCAGTGCTTTAAAAGCTTTCATTTCTTCAGTGATAATTTTCATTGTAAAACTTAACTACAATAGTGACAGTACTAAAATATAGCTCAATAAATCTTTCTTTCCCTTCTGGTGACATCCAGTTGCTACAAGGTTGTAATTAGAGACGAACCTCTATCATGGCTCTTACTACGCTCAATACGTAATCAAATTGAGTTGGAAATCTTATTAATGAGGTGGTAAGTTCCTATGGGACCAAACTGCTGAGGAACGATATCTCTATTAACTTTAAGTGATGTTGTGTGACTACAAGAAACGTAGGTATGGATAGGCAGACCATCGCCCTCTGGAACACTAGACCAGTGTCCCTACCCTGCACAATCTCAGTTACAACAAACAGAGAGCATTCGCCTGAAGACTCGAGCACAAAAAGCCAGTTTATTGAAGTTCGTCAAAATTTAACTAGCAAAGAAAACTGACAGAACAATTAAATTTATTCATATTCATGGCCTTGCTGTGCTGGTACTGCGAACGGCTGAAAGCAAGGGGAAACTACAGCCGTAATTTTTCCCGAGGACATGCAGCTTTACTGTATGATTAAATGATGATGGCATCCTCTTGGGTAAAATATTCCGGAGGTAAAATAGTCCCCCATTCGGATCTCCGGGCGGGGACTACTCAAGAGGACGTCGTTATCAGGAGAAAGAAAACTGGCATTCTACGGATCGGAGCGTGGAATGTCAGATCCCTTAATCGGGCAGGTAGGTTAGAAAATTTAAAAAGGGAAATGGATAGATTAATGTTAGATATAGTGGGAATTAGTGAAGTTCGGTGGCAGGAGGAACAAGACTTTTGGTCAGGTGATTACAGGGTTATAAATACAAAATCAAATAGGGGTAATGCAGGAGTAGGTTTAATAATGAATAAAAAAATAGGAGTGCGGGTTAGCTACTACAAACAGCACAGTGAACGCATTATTGTGGCCAAGTAGACACAAAGCCCATGCCTACTACAGTAGTACAAGTTAATATGCCAACTAGCTCTGCAGATGATGAAGAAATTGATGAAATGTATGACGAGATAAAAGAAATTATTCAGGTAGTGAAGGGAGACGAAAATTTAATAGTCATGGGTGACTGGAATTCGTCAGTAGGAAGCCGCCTTGTAGAATTTTGCACAGAGCATAATCATAGCTAACACTTGGTTCAAGAATCATGAAAGAAGGTTGTATACCTGGAAGAATCCTGGAGATACTAAAAGGTATCAGATAGATTATATAATGGTAAGACAGAGATTTAGGAACCAGGTTTTAAATTGTAAGACATTTCCAGGGGCAGATGTGGGTTCTGACCACAATCTATTGGTTATGAACTGCAGACTGAAACTGAAGAAACTGCAAAAAGGTGGGAATTTAAGAAGATGGGACCTGGATAAACTGAAAGAACCAGAGGTTGTACAGAGTTTCAGGGAGAGCATAAGGGAACAATTGACAGGAATGGGTGAAAGAAATACAGTAGAAGAAGAATGGGTAGCTCTGAGGGATGAAGTAGTGAAGGCAGCAGAGGATCAACTAGGTAAAAAGACGAGAGCTAATAGAAATCCTTGGGTAACAGAAGAAATACTGAATTTAATTGATGAAAGGAGAAAATATAAAAATGCAGTAAATGAAGCAGGCAAAAAGGAATACAAACGTCTCAAAAATGAGATCGACAGGAAGTGCAAAATGGCTAAACAGGGATGGCTAGAGGACAAATGTAAGGATGTAGAGGCTTGTCTCACTAGGGGTAAGATAGATACTGCCTACAGGAAAATTAAAGAGACCTTTGGAGAGAAGAGAACCACTTGTATGAATATCAAGAGCTCAGATGGCAACCTAAGCAAAGAAGGGAAGGCAGAAAGGTGGAAGGAGTATATAGAGGGTTTATACATGGGCGATGTACTTGAGGACAATATTATGGAAATGGAAGAGGATGTAGATGAAGATGAAATGGGACATAAGATACTGCGTGAAGAGTTTGACAGAGCACTGAAAGACCTGAGTCGAAACAAGGCCCCGGGAGTAGACAACATTCCATTAGAACTACTGATGGCCTTGGGAGAGCCAGTCATGACAAAACTCTTCCATCTGGTGAGCAAGATGTATGAGACAGGCGAAATACCCACAGACTTCAAGAAGAATATAATAATTCCAATCCCAAAGAAAGCAGGTGTCGACAGATGTGAAAATTACCGAACAATCAGTTTAATAAGTCACAGCTGTAAAATACTAACGCGAATTCTTTACAGACGAATGGAAAAACTGGTAGAAGCGGACCTCGGGGAAGATCAGTTTGGATTCCGTAGAAATGTTGGAACACGTGAGGCAATACTAACCTTACGACTTATCTTAGAAGAAAGATTAAGAAAAGGCAAACCTACGTTTCTAGCATTTGTAGACTTAGAGAAAGCTTTTGACAACGTTAACTTGAATACTCTCTTTCAAATTCTGAAGGTGGCAGGGGTGAAATACAGCGAGCGAAAGGCTATTTACAATTTGTACAGAAACCAGATGGCAGTTATAAGAGTCGAGGGGCATGAAAGGGAAGCAGTGGTTAGGAAAGGAGTGAGACAGGGTTGTAGCCTCTCCCCGATGTTATTCAATCTGTATATTGAGCAAGCAGTAAAGGAAACAAAAGAAAAATTCGGAGTAGGTATTAAAATTCATGGAGAAGAAGTAAAAACTTTGAGGTTCGCCGATGACATTGTAATTCTGTCAGAGACAGCAAAGGACTTGGAAGAGCAGTTGAACGGAATGGACAGTGTCTTGAAAGGAGGATATAAGATGAACATCAACAAAAGCAAAACAAGGATAATGGAATGTAGTCAAATTAAATCGGGTGATGCTGAGGGGATTAGATTAGGAAATGAGACACTTAAAGTAGTAAATGAGTTTTGCTATTTGGGGAGCAAAATAACTGATGATGGTCGAAGTAGAGAGGATATAAAATGTAGACTGACAATGGCAAGGAAATCGTTTCTGAAGAAGAGAAATTTGTTAACATCGAGTATAGATTTAAGTGTCAGGAAGTCATTTCTGAAAGTATTTGTATGGAGTGTAGCCATGTATGGAAGTGAAACATGGACGATAACCAGTTTGGACAAGAAGAGAATAGAAGCTTTCGAAATGTGGTGCTACAGAAGAATGCTGAAGATAAGGTGGGTAGATCATGTAACTAATGAGGAGGTATTGATTAGGATTGGGGAGAAGAGAAGTTTGTGGCACAACTTGACTAGAAGAAGGGATCGGTTGGTAGGACATGTTTTGAGGCATCAAGGGATCACAAATTTAGCATTGGAGGGCAGCGTGGAGGGTAAAAATCGTGGAGGGAGACCAAGAGATCAATACACTAAGCAGATTCAGAAGGATGTAGGTTGCAGTAGGTACTGGGAGATGAAGAAGCTTGCACAGGATAGAGTAGCATGGAGAGCTGCATCAAACCAGTCTCAGGACTGAAGACCACAACAACAACAACAACATTCATGGATTACTAAAATGACTTCTAGAAAGCGACAACGAAGAATAATTGCTGTATGGATAATAAAATTTTAAACCTATTACAGCAGTCTTTGTGAGTACATAACGAGATACATGCAGTAGCGATAACGTTGTTTACAATTTCTTGCGTTACTTATCCAAAAAATTTTCTCCGTATTAAGTTTGAGTTTATTCTTTCTTTTATTCACTTGTTTCATGAATGCAGCAGTTCTTTGTAGTTTACTTAGGGAAGCCTTCATTTCAGTACGTACTTCAAACAAGTTAACAAAAGAGAATGATTGATGACCTTGTAGCTCAAATCTCTGATAACTAATACTCTTAATACAAGACTGCACTCCTTAAGAGACGAATGGGACACAAATTTCCCCCGAACTATCGACGTTATGTTTTACCTAAACGTTTTTCAGCGAATTCTCGGATGATACTTTTAAAAACGAAACATACGACTAATTTAGCTCGTCATTTCATCCTATCCTATACGAGTTTGGATCCCGCTTCTAATGACCTCGTCACTGACGGAACATTAAAAGTTAATTTTCCTTCCTTCAAATAGTTCAAATGGCTCTAAGCACTATGGGACTTAATATCTGAGGTCATCAGTCCCCTAGACTTAGAACTGCTTAAACCCAACCAACCTAAGGACATCACACACATCCATGCCCGAGGCAGGATTCGAACCTGCGACCGTAGCAGCAGCGCGGTTCCGAACTCAAGCGCCTAGAACCGCTCGGTCACAGTGTCCGGCGCTTCTTTCCTTCGTCCTCCTTACGGTCACTAATGTAATCGTAGTTATTTGGCGTCTTTTTAACTGCTATAATATGAATTAAGTTTTTTCTTTTGAGTCTCTACATTAAAAACAAAAAAAATAAATCACAATACTTCTAAAGCAGTCTGTATCTTTGTGACGCGTTAACATTGTAACTCCAATAGACAGTGCCGGCACAAAAAGAGGTAGCGTTGGAGAAAACCTTCATTCTTGATGGTCTCGCCTAATTCCAAGAAGTATGTGCCAGGTAGATATTCCAATGACAGACTTTCACAACCACAGTAAAGTAATTGACCCAAAATTACGTTGTGCGTTCCCGTGGCCGAAGGGCGGTTTTGAGTGTCATTGTCATGACTTTGAGTCCTAGGGGAACCAGCGTATCCTCGTTAGAGAAGGCAGACGAATGGCTGAAAGATCACAAAGCCTGAAACAATGAGAAGGCACTTTCGAAGCGTCTAGAGCAAGCTCAACAAAAAGAATTCGTTTCTTACATTTCGAAAATGTATTTCGGCTGAAGTCAGCTTCACTCAGCAGCAAGTCACGTGGCAGAATGGAGTAAGATGTTCTTACAGAGTACAGAGCGGTCGGTGGGCTTCCCCGCTCATTACTTTGAAAACGCTGGTAGCTGCTAATTGCTCCTCTACTTGTGGGAATTTCCATAATAAAGCTCAGCAACTGCGCGATACAGTCGTTTCAGGTGGACGTTCACTGTCTGCTATTTTATACTGACAGCCAATACAAAAAATTGTCTTCGATAGGCCTATATAGTTTACAGTGATGAGTTTAGGGTATGTACTAGTCTTTCATTGTGATTTGAGGATTTTATTAGCTGACAATGTGGTGACATTCTAACGACTAAAACTAATTTTACTCCATAATAAACAAAACTGCAAGACATACCCGAAAAATACAGGTGAATGCAGCAAGACGATAAAAGCAAGGGCAGGATCATCTGAATAATCATTTTTAAGAGAGTAAATTTAAAACACTGTGAGGACACTGAACGTTGTTCCTCACTGTCTGCCAACGGTAAAAGAGACAAAGACAATACGATGGCAAAGAGACCACTACACGCCCAATGGGAAGTCATGACTGAGTTACTCAGCATTTCTCAACTCCATTGTAATAGATTTCAGCCTACTGTACATGTAAGGACTGGGAGATACAAGTGATTAACACAGGTGCTAGTATGAAACTTCCTGGCAGATTAAAACTGTGTGCCGAAGTGAGACTCGAACTTAGTCCGGCACGCAGTTTTAATATGCCAGGAAGTTTCATATCAGCGCACACTCCGCTGCAGAGTGAAAATTTCATTCTGGAACACAGGTGCTAGTTTTCAACGAGGACTGGGAGATAAAAGCGATTAAAACAAGTTTTAGGATCAAGGATTCGAGGCAGATTGTTCTGTCTTTCGTGAAAATTACCTTACTCGATATTCAGAGAAATGTTTCGTGATGGTAACATCTTAAATCTTCTGGATACAACACGACCTCAGTTATTGAATGTAATAACAGAACGTGCGACACAGTTTTGAGAAGGCCGTCAATGAAAACTGATCCTTCCTTCTTCTTTAATTGTACCTGACGAAAATAATTGGTTTTATTTTTATAGTTATCGATTTCTGCTGTAATCTACAGCCACATCTACATCTAAAAATAATAAAACTAAGCGAAACTAAACACTATAAAAGCAAAATAAAACTAAAAAACTGAACTCCCCACGTACAGGCCATGAAGGCCCAAAGGTACCGACTGGCCGCCGTGTCACCCTCAACCCACAGGCGTCACTGGATGCGGTTATGGAGGGGCATGTGGTCAGCACACCGCTCTCCCGGCCTTATGTCAGTTTCCGAGACCGGAGCCGCTACATCTCAATCAAGTAGCTCCTCTGTTTGCCTCACAAGGGCTGAGTGCACCCCGCTTGCCAACAGCGCTCGGCAGACCGGAAGGTCACCCATCCAAGTGTTAGCCCAGCGCGACAGCGCTTAACTTCGGTGATCTGACGGGAACCGGTGGTACCATTGCGGCAAGGCCGTTGCCATTAAAGCAAAATAAGGATAAGCGCAAGAGCATTGTAAAACTATTGCAGCACAAAGAGCCTCGCAACTCAGAGTCACATGGGTTGCAGTAAACGCAACAAAAGAAAACAAAAGTGCACTCAGATGGGCAGCAAGTTAATGTATGACAAATCTGGCGACAAAGCTACAAGACAGTTACTTATTCATAGATCTGATATACACAGTTTTTTTCTACAAATAACAAATAAATATTTGACCATAAGTATTCATCAAACGCAGCGCCCGATAACTTGAAATAAAAGGACGATATCATATACGATAGCCATTAGTAATTGCAAGCCCTCATTTTTCCAATGGAAATAAGGTAACATAATAATGGAATGCACATATAGAAAAGGCAATAGCGAGAAATCACCGATCAATAAAATGCAATTTTACAATGTTTGTAAGAGACATGAGAATCAACGTATATTAAAAGAACTCATAAAGAGAGACGAAGAGTTTTCACAGGATGGACTAGCCTTGAAGTTGCATCATACCAGTCTCCAGACTGAAGTCCACAACAACAAAAAGTAAACGATAGTCGTCTAGCAGGCAGCGGCGCTTTCCGTTGCCGGAAGACGTGTGCACGGAAGTCTTGGCCATCGATATTATTAGGGGGCACAGCACACCAGCTTTGCGTCGCCAGGACCGACAGCCGACCAGTAACTGGGTTGGAAGAGAATCACAGTGAACATCCCCATAAATACTAGAATACGAATCCCGACTAAGCTTGTTTTACTCATTCAAAAATTTATGAAAAATCTCCTAAGATGTCAACATTTGTCAATCGAAGTTATGAGATCAGAAGAGATCTATAGAGGTTCGGTAGTCGTGTGAAAAAGCTCCAACAAAAACAAAGCTTCATCATCGACTTGGGTGAGGAAGGACTCCAAAATTTACAATGGTGAAACTTCCCGCGTAGGTGTGATGATATAACCTAATAAACTTTGGCCTTGCGTCAGTCCAGGAAACGAATCAAACAAATCGATCATAACGGCACTGAAACGATGACAAAGGGAAGGCCGAAATGTTTGAATAAGTTCCTCAGTGGAAGTTCGTACTGCAGTTTCTGTATCAATAGGAACGAAGTAGCGGACGAAGAGGGCTTCCGGTAGAGACAAAGGATTTCGTCACCCCTCCCACGCAGTCCTGGTGCAGTCAAAGGATTTGCTCCTATCCCTTACACTCGAAGTCATCACGCAAATTCATCTCTTAGAAGTCACTCTTCAAGCTCCATCCCCGCCCCATCCACCCATCTCCCTCACCACCCATCTCTCACCCAACTCCTCCCCTCTGCACAATCTCCTCTGTCCCTCATTCAGGCAAGATTCTCATATTTCTGGTGGATATCGCCAGCTTGCACTAGTTAAGGAATTCAAGATGGCAGAAATAGATCTCTTGTGCTAAATTTTAAAAAAATTACAGGAATTTCTTCATGTGAAAAAATTCAAGATGTCGAAAATGGTAGGTATTTGAATTAATATTCTGTACCTACTTCTATGTCGGAAGAGCCACATGCACTGCTTAAAATTTTAAAGTTTTCAGAAATAGGTCAGAAATGTTGGTGAAATCAGCGTTTTATATCTACTTTTGTTGCGTATTTGCTGACAATTACACTGCAGCAGTACGTCTGTACTGAGTACAGAATATGGAATGAGAGTAAATCGAAGAAATACGAAACTAAAGAGAATTAACAGAAGAGAGAACATGACTAAAAATTAACATTAAGATTTATGTCTTCACTTAAAACTTCCGAGCTGATAGGCCGTAGTCGAAGTATAAAACTCTCTCGTGACGTTTCGTCTGCGACTGCGGGAGACATCCTCGGAGGTAAAGCGGCAGTTACAAAGTTGATGAAGATACAAAAATCTGCTACCTAGACATTAAAATAGCCCATGACAGATAGAGCAAGGAGAACTTCAAAAGCAGGCTAACACTGGCAAATAGGTCATTCATGGGTAAGATGAGTCTACTAGTATCAAACATAGACCTTAACTTGAGGAAGAAATTTATGAGAATGTACGTTTGGAGCACACAATTGTATGCAGTGAAATATGGACTTGGGAAAATAGGAGCAGATGAGATTCGAAATATCTGGGATACGGTGCTACAGACGAATGTTGAAAATTAGGTGGACGATAAGGTAAGGAATGAGGAGGTTCTGCGCAGGATAAGAGAGGAAAGAAATATATAGAAAACCACGACAAGAAGAAGGGACAAGATGGTAGGACATCTGTTAAGACATCAGGGAATAACTTCCATCGTACTAGAGCGAGCCGTAGAGGGTGAAAAGTGTAGAGGAAGACGGAGATTGAAATACAACCTGCAAATAATTGAGGATATAGGCTGCAGCTGCTACTCTGAGATGAAGAGGTTAGCATAGGAGAGGAATTGGTGATGGGCCGCATCAAACAAGTTTGAAGACCAATGATTAAAAAAAAAAAAACTTTGCCGTGAGCAGAGCATACTTGCCTGAGCTGAAAAGAACCACACTCCTACATTTTTTTGTCACATGGCCACATGAGAAATGAATCTCAAATCGTTATAGGTAAAAAAAGCTGGCTAAAGCCAGAAATAAGTTCAGTTGAATTTTTTTTACAAAGAACCTAACCGTGCTCAGAAAGGATAGATTAAAGGCAATTGACTACGGAATCTTTACTGCTGCCAGAAGTATTTTACCTTGGAGCGAAAGTGAAGTACATAGTTTCTGTGAGTTAGTATACCTACAGTTTATAATTGACATCCGGAATAAATTAATAATTGATTCTTTTTACCGACTGCATGCCTCAGAAAATACAGTTACTGAACTGTTCAAAGAAGATTTGAGTGTCGTTTCAAATACACTATGTGATCAAAAGTATTCGGACACATGGCTGAAAATAACTTACAAGTTCGTGGCGCCTTCCATCGGTAATGCTGGAATTCAATATGGTGTTGGCCCACCCTTAGCCTTGATGACAGCTACCACTCTCGCAGCCATACCTTCAGTCAGGAGCTGGAAGGTTTCTTTTAGAATAGTAGCCCATTCTTCAACGAGTGCCGCACTGAGGAGAGGTATCGATGTCGCTATGTGAGGACTGGTACGAAGTCGGCGCTCCAAAACATTCCAAGGGTGGTCTATAGGATTCAGGTCAGGACTCTGTGCAGACCAGCCCATTACAGGGATGTTATTATCGTGTAACCACTCCGCCACTGGCCATGCATTATTAATAGATTCTCGATCGTGTTGAAAGATGCAATCGCCATCCCCAAATTGCTCTTCAACAGTGGGAAGCAAGAAGGTGCTTAACACATAAATGTAGGCCTGTGCTGTGAAAGTGCCACGCAGAACAACAAGGGGTGCAAGCTCCCTCCATGAAAAAGACGACCACACCATAACACCACCGTTTCCGAAGTTTACTGTTGGCATTACACACGCTGGCGGATGACGTTCACCGGGCATTGGCCATACCCACACTTTGCCATCTGACCGCCACATTGTGTTTCATGATTCGTCCTCCACACAACGTTTTCCACTGTTCAATCGTCCAATGTTTACACTCCTTACACAAAGCGAGGCGTCATTTGGGATTTACTGACGTGATGTGTGGCTTATCAGCAGCCGCTCGACCATGATTTTCAAGTTTTCTCACCTCCCGCCTAACTGTCATAGCATTTGCAATGAATCATGATGCAGTTGGGAATTCCTGTGTGATGGTCTGGTTAGATGTCTGCCTATTACACATTTAGACCCTCTCCAACTATCGGCGGTCTCTGTCAGTCAACAGACGAGGTCGGCCCGTACGCTTTTGTGCTGTACGTGTCCCTTCACGTTTCCATTTCACTATCACATCGGAAACAGTGGACCTAGGGATGTTTAGAAGTGTGGAAATATCGCGTACGGACGTATGACACAAGTGACAGCCAATCATCTGACCATGTTCGAAGTCCGTCTGATGACTACTGAGGTAGCTGTTAAGGAGTACCTGGCAGTAGATGGCAGCAAAATCCACCTAACATGAAAAATGTATGTTTTTTGGGGGTGTCCGGATACTTTTGATCACATAGTGTAGATACCCCGCTCACACTACATTTGGTGTAGACTTCAATATATACTCGTTATGTTGGCGGAAATACATGTTTGATGTTTGTGACAGGCTTAAAACTACGTCCGAAATCGTACTTCATGCCTTCTCAAAAAATGGCTCTGAGCACTATGGGACTTAACGTCTGAGGTCATCAGCCCCCTAGAACTTAGAATTACTTAAACCTAACTAACCTAAGGACATCACACACATCCATGTCCGAGGCAGGATTCGAACCTGCGACCACAGCGGTCGCGCTGTTCCAGACTGTAGAGCCTAGAACCGCTAGGCCACTGCGGCCGGCGACAATGTATCTGTAGGGTGCAAAAAATGGTAAGATCTCTGAATCATGAAAAATGTGAAGTCATCCACATGAGCACTAAAAAGAATCCGCTAAATATGTTACGTGGTAGATCACACAAATGTAAGGGCTGTAAACTCAACTAAATACCTAGGAATTACAATTACGTATAACTTGAATCGAAACGATCACATAGATAATGTTGTTGGGAAAGCAAACCAAAGATTGCGATTTATTGGCAGAAAACTTATAAAATGTAACATGTCTGCTAAAGAGACTGCTTACGCTACGCTTGTTCCCCTCTTCTGGAGTACTGCTGTGCAGTGTAGTGTCCTCATCGGCTCGGATTGATAGGACTGATTGAGGGTATCAAAAAAGTTCAAAAAAAGACAGCTAGTTTTGTATTAATACGAAATGGAGGAGAGATTGCAGTGGATATGATATGGTACACGAATTGGTGTGGCAGTCATTAAAATAAAGGCGTTTTTCTCTATGACAGGACCTTCTTATGACATTTCAATCAGCAACTTTCTCCTCAGAACGTCAAAATATTTTGTTGGTGCCTCCTTGCGTAGGGAGAAATAATCATTATAATAATTTAATAGAAATCAGAACTCACAATGAGAGATTTAAGTGTTCTTCTTTCCCGTGTGCTCTTCGAGAGTGGAACAGTAGAGAAATAGCTTAAAGGTGGTTCGATAAACCCTCTGTCAGGCACTTAATTGCGAACTGCAGAGTAATCATGTACATGTAGGTGAGCAGAGAAAACGAACCACCAAAGCACAACACTAAGCGTTAAGAAGAATTCAATTTCCAGTTTTTTTCGTGCAAGAGCCGAGAAGAATAGTCAGACATGAACTTTGTTTTGAACAAACTTCTAGCAAGTTTCGACATATTTATTGCTCCCACACATCACCACTCTTCTGCTGGCTGGCTTGAATAGCCTCCCTGCACGTTTCAACTTCTTACTCACCTCCCACAGTCACCACTCCTACGATGGCTGGTTTGAAGAAGCTCCCTGCAAGTATAAACTTCTTAACCCATTTCCACAACCACTACTCCTCTTCAGGTTCTAGTGCAGGCATCTGTGAGCACATTCAGTTGATTCACCCAGCAGCTATTCAAGATAAAGGTGTACTGCCATACAGGGAGTTTCAGTAAGAGCGTACAGAAATGTAACAGGACATAGAGAATGGAGGCAGGGAACCCGAGTCAGAGAAGCCAGCTTAACGAGAGATGGAAGTAAACTTGTCTAGCACTTTGTCTAGCTTTACTGTTTTCAGGCTTTTTTACAACTAACATGCGTACAAGTTTACAAGTACTGTGCTGTTTATTTACACGTACATTCTTTATTTCCTGCAAGGAAACAAGGAGGACGTGCCTTATTACTAGGAAGTGATGTTGCAGGTTTTGTTTTCTTTACTTGTCCATAAGGTGGTCCTGTTGTATCATTTTTACATTGTCCCATCACAGAACGTCCTGTGACTCAACGACAGACCCATTCATTACTAGTGCTACTCAGAGAAGTATAGTACAATACGATGAAGCAGTACCGGTACAGTTTCGTAGAATTTACTGACATGCACCTTGTGTATGCGAAAGTACGTTGCAATGCTCCGCCGCTGAAAGGCTGTACATGGAACGATTTCCTAAACAGGCATCATCCATCACGACGAGTGTTTATTTCTCCCGATCGACGAATGTGGCAAACTGCTTCTTTGGAAAGAAGAAACAAGGGACCTGACAACATGAGGATCATTTGCATCCTCGACTTTGAAGAGGAGGTGCAGGAACGTGTTGCAGCGGAAGCCACTTCAGGTACTCGTCGTATTGAATATGAAATGGGCGCTTCGTGCGACGACCAGTCCACGAAAAATAATTACACCTGTATCATCCACGACGAGTCCATGCAATATTTGTGACTGACTTTACACCAAGGGTCGAACAGTGACAGTGGTTGCTCCAACAATGGATTGGTTCAAATGGCTCTGAGCACCATGGGACTTAACATCTGAGGTCATCAGTCCCCTAGAACTTAGAACTAACCTAAAGACCTAACTAACGTAAGGACATCACATACATCCATGCCCGAGGCAGCATCCGAACCTGCGACCGTAGCAGTAGCGCGGTTCCGGACTGTAGCGCCTAGAACCACTCGGCCACCGCGGCCGGCAACAATGGATTGATCGACAGACTTCCTCCAAATCGCGCTGATTACAGACGAGGCCTCATTTGATCGTGATGGTATTTTGAACAGCAGAAACAGCCGTGTGTGGGTAGACTCACGCCATCAAGTACGTTTTGCTGTGAATATCTGGGCCAGCATTGTAGGCAAAAAACTCATTGGGCCATATCTTCCAGCTGGTCGTCCAAAAGGCCACCTGTTCTTGAGGTTCATGCAGAGAGCTCTACCTGAGTTGTTGGAGAACGTACCCTTGCCTGTTGGTGAAAGGATGTGGACACAATATGACGATGTACCGCCTCACTACAATGTGGATGCCCGCAGTCATCTCAGTGCTTTGTTTCCTGGTCGCTGGATTGTAAAGGGGGTTCCTATTCTACGGCCTGCGAGATCACCTGCCCTGAATCCCCTTGATTATTTGCTATGGGGATATCTAAAGTCACTTGTGTATGAGACCCAAGCGGATAGAATTGTAGGTGTCTGTGATGTGACTCGAAACGCACCAGGGATATTTGTCAAGATGCGTCAGAATCTTGTTTGCCGATGTCATGCTTGCTTTTTTTCTCTTTTCGAGGCTGATGGCCACCAGTTTAAGCAAATTTTGTAAAATTCAGTGCAAATGTTCAGTGTGTCAGTGATAATATTTGCACTGCAGTAAATAATGCAAATAAAAAAGTACACAGTAATGTGATTTTATTCCTATTATCTCCTTAAGCTGGCTTTTTGGACCCCAAGTTCAAATGGTTCAAATGGCTCTAAGCACTATGAGGCTTAACATCTGATATCGTCAGTCTCCTAGATTTAGAACTACTTAAACCTAACTAACCTAAGGACATCACACACATCCATGTCAGAGGCAGGATTCGAATGTGTGATCGTAGCAGCAGCGCGGTTCCGGGCTGAAGCGCCTTGAACCACTCGGCCACAACGGGACCCCAGATTCCTACGTCAAATTGGTCAGTGGAGTGTCCTCTATATTCTGTTAAATTTTTGCACTCTCTTACGGAAATGCCCTGTATAAAAACAGCATACAGCTGAATGCTGGTGATATGAAACTTGTTCTCACTGGAATGACTTCAGTGTGTAAGTACGAGCCTGTTATACTAATTAAGAACTTGCAATATAACAAGAAAGTGGACTTATAGTTTGAGAATGGCATCAACTGCACGGCAGTTCGTTACATTTTCCATCAGTGTTGCAGGAGGAAAGAGAAACTCAAGATATGTTGGATGATTAAAGAATCGACGTCGTCAAATTCCTACAAAGTGAAGTTTGGACAGTACACAGTAAACCCATTTCCGTGAAGAGACATTTGGTAGTGTTATGTTCACCGCTGATGTGATTCAGTCTGCACTACATTAACGAAACAAGTCAAATCTTCTCTTTAATCTTGTTGAAAATGTTCGCCAATCAGTTAATCGGCCTTCTGTGGAATCATTTCGGCGTTTGCTGTATACCTGGAAAAATACATAAGCTCAAGCAGTATCCTCCCTCGGGCATGGGTGTGTGCGGATTGCTCTTAGCGTAAGTTCGTTTAAGCAGTGTCTAGGGACCGATGACCTCAGCCGTTTGGTCCCTTAGGAATTCACACACATTTAAACACTCTAAGCAGTACTCCATGCATTGCCTCGCAATTGTAATGATCTATAAAGTTATATCTATGTCCTGTTGTAAAGTTCAAATTTAAATTATGTGTTCTTCCTCAAAATAAAAATTTAGTTTACAACTTTTTATATTCATTATTATATCATTACATTTAGTTTCCGTCAGTATAAGAGGTCTGAGAATAGTCACCATGAAATCATTGTGAAGTATTGGTCCTAAAGAAGCTGCGAATATGAAATGTAATGGAGAATTACTCCAAGATTCTGTTAGAGCGTTAATCGTTGGTCCACCAGAATGTGTAAATACAAATATCGTATTGACATGAGTCACAAACCCAGATGAGTATGTTTTGAAAAACCGTTTATGTATGCTCAAAACACTTTTCAAGAAAATTACAGATTGTTTTGAACTTTCCCCCTCTTTCATTAACAAAACAGAACGCGGTAAGTGTGTGTGTGTGTGTGTGTGTGTGTGTGTGTGTGTGTGTGTGTGTGTGTATTAATTTGGGATTACATTTTTAACAAACTAAATACAGCCGAAGAACAATCATGAACACAAGAGAAAGCACAAAAATATGTTCAAACTTGGGGGTGCATAAGAACATAACCCAGGAGCTACAATTTTAAATTTACAACACTTTATTCCAGTCAATAGCTCTAACCAAAAAATCGGGTACAAAGGCTGTTACAAACGTGCATAACACACACACCCCAGGCCCCACATTATGCAAACAGAAGCTGCCTGCCGTATTATGAACACTTTGCTTACAAGTTGGCCCAGGAAGCTTCTGAAACTAGAAGTGAGCATACATGTTGTAAGTAGGCTGTTTAGGTTTTTATGTTGGTAACGCCACGTAGCGCTCTGTATGAAAATCATTGACTGTGCTGTGTGCAGTCTGTGGCTGGTTGGCATTGTTGGAATATTCGCCATTGTAGTGTTGGGCAGTTGGATGTGAACAGCGCGTAGCGTTGCGCAGTTGGAGGTGAGCCGCCAGCAGTGGTAGATGTGGGGAGTGAGATGGCGGAGTTTTGAGAGCGATAATCTGGACGTGTGTCCATTAGAGAGAGTAAATTTGTGAGACTGGATTTCATGAACTGATATATATTATGACTTTTGAACACTATTAAGGTAAATACATTGTTTGTTCTCTATCAAAATCTTTCATTTGCTAACTATGCCTATCAGTAGCTAGTGCCTTCAGTAGTTAGAATCTTTTATTTAGCTGGCAGTATTGGCGCTCGCTGTATTGCAGTAGTTCGAGTAGCGAAGATTTTTGTGAGGTAAGTGATTCATGAAAGGTATAGGTTATTGTTAGTCAGCGCCATTCTTTTGTAGGGATTATTGAAAGTCAGATTGCGTTGCTCTAAAACTATTGTGTGTCAATTTAGTGATGATCAGAATAAGTAAAGAGAGAAATGTCTGAGTACGTTCAGTTTTGCTCAGCTCTTTCAAAATCAAATAACGTAAGGGGTTTACCAGCACAGTCATTCATAAATTTTTCTAAGGGGACGTTTCAATGTAACAACAAACTTAATGACTTCACAAGCCCACAGTCCTCTCTGAGCTCGTGATTTTACAACATAATGGCAATAAGTATAATTAATAAATATTTTCATAAATAAGAAAACTTTAAAATCCAATTTCAAATAAAATAGCGCTACAAAATTACTGAGCAGTTACTTTAGCACAATACACTCTAGCAGTAGCCATCCAGTAACAAACAGTTAGTAAATAGTTACTGTAAAAGCCAATGGTCCAATGATTGAAAATTTAAGATTACGAATCGAGAGTGTGTTTCGATAAACCCGACCTGCTTAAGATATGTCACGAAAATGGAAATCACACAAAAGCTTTGAAAGGAACTTTAAGATAAACATGAAAATAAAACACCTATTTTTTGAAAATCAAGTGGCTCATGGACGTATGAAATTCACATAAGGGTCGTTGCTGCTGGGAAAGGGCAAAATACACTGAACCATTAAAGCACAGACAACAAATAGAGTTTTAGAGACTTGCAGATACTCACTCATATCACGCTGAAGCAAAGCTAATTCTATTCAACGCCATAGAATAACTTTTCCATCAGCACACAACGTCTTCCTAATGTGACAGCAACTAAAGGTGCTTAGCACTAATCGAATGCGACTTTCTCGAGCGACAAAAATGTCGCCATTGAGTTCGATTACCAGTGCCGACTCAGTGCCACCCGCAGCGAGGAATTTCCGCCAGCCGAGCGCCGTCTTTCCATGAAATGCAGTACACGACGGCTCAATGGCACGTCACAACATTGCTCGGCTTCCACTAGTGTCTACTCAAAGTTCTAAAGTATACTCCGGCAACACGCCACCCAGTGCCTGCCACAAACTTAGCCTCAACGAAGCACTGCAGTCCGCTCGTTGGGTCCGCGATTTCCTCGTTTAAGCTTCGTCGCTGCACGCTCGCCGCTTGGCGGCGAGCAAAGCATCGCGAGCCAGTAGCAAAACACTCTGCAATCGACTATGGATCGTCCCAGTTTCATATAAGAGCCTATTCCTGTAGAAATACATAAGAAGATCTACGCATTCTTTCACAAACAGGTATATACGAGTTCCAATACAATTACGAGGGTCGTTCAGTAAGTAATGCCCCACATTTTATTAAAAAGCCATTAATTACATAGATAAACGCCCTGGTTTGTGCTTCACATTTGATGCTTGTTCTGTGCGCCGGAGAAGTTCCGAACCCTTGTGGCTGATGTCAGAGCCGTACTACAGCGTCAAAATGACATCTACTGTACATACGACTTACATTACAAGCAGCGTGCTGTTACTGAATTCTTGTGTGTAGAAAAAGAAACCAAGGTGAACATCCATAAACGTTTGTGTATGGCGATGCTGCAGTTGATAGGAGTACATTTGGGCTATGAGTAAAGAGAGTTACAGCCTCACGGGTCGTCCTGTCACAGTCACGCTCCAGACATGCTGAATGGTGCGGATGCCGTTATTCTTGCCGACCGGCACATCACAACTCGACAATTGGCTCTACAGTTGTCGGTCAGCATTGAAAGTGCGTCTGCATTGATCGAGACTTTCGGATATTCAAAGAGGTGCTCACGAAGGGTTCTAAGAATGCTCACAGTGGGTCACAAGATTCAAAGAAAGGTCATTTCATCTCAGTTGTTGGAGCGTTTTGAGGCAGACGAAGAGGCCTTTCTGTCACGGATCGTTAAGGGGGACGAAAGCTGGGTGCATCACTTTGCGCCGGAAACAAAAAGGCAGTCCATGGTTTGGCATCATCCTCATTCACCACAAAAAAACAAATTCAAGACAATTCCGTCTGCCGGAAAAGCCATGGTGACAGTCTTCTGGAGTTGTGATGGCGTCATTCTTGTTGATGTGATGCCAAGAGGGTCTATCATTAATTCAGAGGCATACATGAAGACTCTGAATAACCTCAAGAACCGTTACGGACGTGTTCGATCGGATAAGAATCTCGCTCCAACATGATAATGCATGCCAACACACATCGCCAAATTGGGTTGGACATCATTGCCTCGTCCATCCTACAGTCCAGACCTGGCACCCACGGACTCCCATCTCTTTGGGCCGCTTAAGGATTCCCTACGGGGAACACACTGTGAAGATGACGAGAGTGTCAGTCATGCAGTGAAAACAAGGCTACACCTACAGGGCAAGAGCTTTTTACCAGTAGGAAATACACGCTCTTCCACAATGTTGGCGTACGGCCATAGAAAGTGACGGAGACTACGTAGAAAAATAGGACATGGACAAGACATGTTGATGCATATTGTCATCAAATTCTGACTCTTAACAATAAATATGTTCTGAGAAAAAAAAATATGTGCCTCACTTATTGAACAATTGGCTCTGAGCACTATGGGACTTAACTTCAATGGTCATCAGTCCCCTAGAACTTAGAACTACTTAAACCTAACTAACCTAAGGACATCACACACGTCCATGCCCGAGGCAGGATTCGAACCTGCGACCGTAGCGGTCGCGCGGTTCCAGACTGTAGCGCCTAGAACCGCTCGGCCACCCTGCCCGGCTTATTGAACAATTCTCGTAACTGGAGATAGTGTGGATCTCGTTATAATTTTTATACAAGACTTGGGAACCGTAAAAGCAAACTTGGATGACCATGTCATTAGTGATAAACCCCTTAAATTTAATACCATCTGTAATGACAGTCGGCAAGAAAATAAATGTGGTTTCATTGTCATTGATAGAACTAGATCTCTATGCAGCGGGTCATTGACAGAACAAGATCTATATGCAATGGATGATAGTGATGGGGGTTGATAATTAACCGACAGATACATAGTATAATCCACAAAACAAAATTTTACGAAAGAAATATTCTCAATGTATGGAGTGTTTGTCATACTGGGAGGGAGAAGTTATATCAAGAAATAAGATGTTGTCTTATGATATTCTTACTGAGCGATTTAATAAGGTCTTAGTCATTGAACCATGTACCAAACAAGGGCTGACGATGTGGCATTTTGTAGCAGGTTAGCAGAATGCAAAGTAAAAGTAAAATTCCACATTGTGGCCCTAGACAGACCAGTCAGGTCCGACCAAACGCCATGTTATCCTCAGCCAATGGTGTCATCATCGGATGCGGTATGGAGGGGAACGTGCTGTCTCCGTCTTGACCATGCAACTGCTACCAATCGGTAACGTAACTCATCACTTGGCTTCACGAGGCTGAGTTCATTCTGTAGCAGCCCACCCCCCTCTCCCCACGAAAGAAAACAATCCCTGGCAGTACTGGGAATCGAATTCGG
The DNA here is from genome assembly GCF_021461385.2 of Schistocerca piceifrons. NCBI lineage: Eukaryota > Metazoa > Arthropoda > Insecta > Orthoptera > Acrididae > Schistocerca > Schistocerca piceifrons. The sequence goes on along the minus strand of NC_060138.1, from coordinate 448,054,720 downwards.
GTCTCTCGTATGGCAGTCAACCACACTGATCACTCATCTACGGAGGCGGATAATATTAAAATATATTCTGATCAAGACAACCTCCCTGCGATCCACAGACGTCTCAGCTAATGTGCTGAAGAATAAATAGTTTTTCTGTAACCTAGGAGGAATAGCGCAGAAAGTTCTAAACTCCTCCGTGAATACATAGCTCTCTATTGTTTCTGAACTTTCAAATTTCGCATGACAATACTTTGCATCTTTTGGAGTAATAGAAATGCCGTGTGGCTAGGGCCTCCAGTCTGGTGGACCGTTCGCCTGGTTCAAGTCTTTCAATTTGACGCCACTTCGGCGACTTGTGTGTCGATGGGGATGAAACGACGATGATAAGGACAACACAACACCCAGTCCCTGAGCGGAGAAAATCTCCGACCCTACCGGCAATCGAACCCGCGCCGTTAGGTGTGACATTCCGTTGCGCTGACCACTCAGCTACCGGGGGCGGACACTTTTAGAGTAGCAAGACTGTGATAATTTCGTAGCAGAGCATACCAATCAAATATTGTTGGTGAGAGAGGTTTGTTCACCACAAACTGTTTAGTTTCTACTTGCCACATGGTGTGTGATAGCAGAACACGCGAGGATTCCTAATATCTCAGAGGCGACTACTAAACAGTACTATAATGTATGTAAACAAGTCCTTTATAACATAAGACAACAGTTCTTCATGTGATACGGCTTAGCTATATCAAGTAGTAATTTTTGATGTAATACTCAGTCATCATTATCAACATGTAAACTAAGGAACTGCTTTACATAATATAAGCAAAGCAAGTATTTATGGTGATCATCAGTAGATATATTCCAAACGTATGGCATTCCGCCCACTGGTATTCGGGTGGCAGTGCGCTTAGGAAACTATGTACATCGAGGAGGTAATCGGATCTCAGAGAAATTTTACAATAGAAGCTGTGGAACTTTTCAGTAGAACTCTTAAAATTATCGCGTTTCTTGGTAAGCAGTTGATATGATACAATCACGACTTGAGGTAAGAGTTCTGTGTGTAATTAGACAGTCTGAAAACAGGAGGGGTTTTTGCAAGAATAAGAAAATTTTCGTCCTAAAATACAACAAGAAAGTGCAGACTTCGCAGTCTCAAATCATCAAGGAAGAAATTACATAAACTCATTAGGTAAATAGTTACAATGACACTAGAAAAGCTAGTAAAACACGCCGACCTTGGATGTCACAGGCAAAAAACTTGGGTGATATTACATGGAACAAAGTCAATGTCAAAAAGGTGATGTCAAAAGTGTCGAGACCATAGTTTTTCGCATCTTTCAGACTTACTGCTTGGCCCACTCGCAGCGTTGTCACATCTTCAGAAATAATTTATTCCAGATTATATTTCAAGCGGTAAATATAGCGATGTGTTACAGCCAGAAGAACATTTCCGGTGAGGTTAGTTAAATTATTGTTCGTCCCTTGCGATCCACAAGGCAACAATGACATGCTGCATAACATGTACCTTGTTTTCTTTTGAAATTCTATCGCTGTATGGCCGTTAAATGGCAGAAAAGGAAAAGATCCTGTGGCGAAGTTGAGCAAAACAGGACATTCAAATCTGCAACCACACGTTTTTGCATTACTTTTGTTTGAGACCTTCGGCTGAGTTTGAAAAGAATCGAAGTGTAGTCGCTTCAAGTTCTTTCATAATAACACGATGGAACTGTTTTTTCCCATGGTTCAGATACGTATGGATAAGGCCACTTCGAAAGATATATCTGCCAATACCACGTTTTTTTATGTAGCAAAGGACCATAATGGTGGCCGACAGACCGTCGAGGACAAATCACGGCCAATATTATGTACGTATGTAATCGATGAAAAAAGATAATAAACGACATTGTTTTGCCACAGCTGTTGGTAAACACTCGCAGATTTCCTTCATTTTACCTCGGTATAATGAGATTCGCTGAGGCTGAACGGAATGACCGTGTGGTCATGGAGGCTGTAATCACGGCATGTCGGTCTCTTTCCGGAGGCAGCCACATCCGACAGGCAAAAAGGCTACCCGCCGGACGTTTCTCGTTGAAGGCGACCACAGTGGCGCACTGTATGATGCTGCGGCAGCGCGGTGCAAACTTCTGACAAAGATAGCGAGCTTTTTCTGGCTAAGTGAGTTTTTGATACTAAGAATATGGAAACTAAATTAGTTACTTTCAGGCGCGGTTCCAGAGTTGGATCCTGAAGGGAGTCACAGTTTCTTAATTTCTTCTCCACTCAAATATAATTTGCTGTCACTACCACTGTTAAGGTACCACAGTTGTTTAAGATGTAACAATAAGAACAGAAAAGGATGTTGGATATTTTAATATAATGATAATAATAATAATAAAATAATAATAATAGCAACAATAATTTGTGTATAAGGCGTTTCAGAGTTCATGTTACACACTTCTAGAAGCTATAGAGGCGACTTGTAGATTAATTTTTACACAGGAACCCATGTCTGGAGAGGTCATCAAAGGACACTACAAAGCATCAAAGTTATAGGCGCCGGCGCCTGCAAATGATTCCTTGACGATGTTACAAACTTTCAAGAATGATGGAGGAGGATAAATGCATCACTATGAGGCAAGGGTCCCTGATTTGGAAACGTACGAGTCAAAAGCTACAAGACAAAATCGTACTTAAATTTATACAGCATTGTCTATGGAGTGCAGCGACCTGGCGCTATATTTTGGTTACAATTAACAGTCTAGATGGGAATAATATTTGTTTATTTACCGGTTTCAGCTTACGTTAAAGCCATCTTCGGAATGTCTAGCCCCCTATAGCTGGTTGGTGCTGACGGCTCCTCGTGATTCCACGGACATAGGGTACGACGGTGGTATCACGAGAAACCCGAGGATCCTTCAGCACCAACCAGCTATAGGGGCCAGACACTCCGAAAAAGGCTTTAAAATAAGCTGAAACCGGTAAATAAACAAATATTATTGCTATCTCGACCGTTGATTTTAACCGAAAATCATTCTGATACCACTGACGATGGACTGCAGGTATTCGTACTGTTGTTGCAAAGACTATAGGGTGGGCAACTTTCAGAGACAGTAGTATGGACCGAAACAGGGAAAAAGTTTCCAGTAAACGCGGATTCTACGATGCAAACCTTGAGGGCTATGAGCACTTGTTCATCTTCCCTGCTGTGAAACACATCTCCACTATTGAACAAATGCTCATAGCTCTTAAGGTATGCATTTTAGTGCACGTATTACTGGACATTTATTCTTGTTTTGGTCCATACTACCACCTATGAAACCTGCATTCTTAGCAACAACAGTAACCCCCCCCCTCCCCCTATTTCCTAATCGGCCTGTTGGATTGCGATATAAATGACCGTAAATGCGTACGCCTGATGAAATTTTTCAATGAATGAGCCTATCGTTACCGAATGAAAACAGTACCGGTCAGTAACAGGAAAGTGTACAACAAGTCATTCTGAAGGAAGAAACTATTCTAAACTAAACAAAACACCGATAATAATTTTGGAATGGGTGGAATTTAGTGAAATCGATCACGAACCACACTGGGGAAAAGGGTACCACGTAATACTTAATACAAAAAAATGTGACTGACACAAAACGGATAATTAAACGGTCGCCAGCCCTCTAGGGCAATGAATATCCAAAATCCTGAAAAAGGTAATGGCAAAGAAGGTTAAACCACTAATCCTTGGTGTGGCAACGCAAAGTTGTCGCGCTTTTCCACAACACAACAGTTCAAGAGAAAATAAGCGAATCAGAAAGCACAAAGTTTGCAGTTACTTAATCTGAAATACTAAATTTTGAAAGCATTGTTAAATGCAGTTGCTGGTTAAATAAATGATTGTCTGTAACTGAAAGTTTGTTACGTAAAAAAATAGCTTAAAGTAACCTCGGCGTAACGTAATAAAAAATTTGGAAAAGTCAAGCAGTTTACTTTTAATTACTGAAAGATTGAATTGAACTTACTTTACGCAAATGAGCAACTGACTTACTTTTAACTTAAGGACAATAAAATACCTAACCGAGCAGCGGAAGCCACTCGCTAAGATAAATACAGAATAAAGGAAATCGTACACTGTTAATTTGTGCTGTATCTTTAGTTATGTTTTGCCACTGAAATTTTACGTACTTTAAGGGATTGGGGATCATACTCAAAATTTCAAATTAGTTAAGCCTGTGTTATGCGGTACAGAAATGAACAGTTACTGAGGCAAGAAAATTTAAACTGAAATTGGTCATTAGCGAACAAACAAAACTGGCAGCATATAATCAGCTTTTATATTTTTTACGACACTCGGTACTTGCATGGTAAGGAAAGGGACCCTGCTTGGTAATAATATCTGACGACAATGACAACACAGGTGCTCTACAAATTTTAAACGTTGCAGGTTGTTATTCAAGAAAGTTAGTCATTAGAGTTTGTTAAAGAAATGCCACTGGGTAACGCTGGTACATTATTAGTTATATACTCTGTCCGTTACAGTCTTTCGAAGTTGTAGTCGAGTGGATGACGAATAATGTGCCCAGCAACAATGCTGAGCTGCTGCTGCTGGTTGAGAACCAAGATTCGTCTCCAGAGCCACGGATAGTTATGAGACAGGCTACAGTCAGAATTACAGCTTCCTTCGCCTGTCCACTCTGACCGTGCCCTTAGTACTCGCTGGTTAAAAAAGTAGGTGCGCCACATTGTCGCGATCGCAACTGCACACCGCGGGAGCGCCCAACACACATTTCTGCAATCTTTCAAGACTCAAGCTTCTATGTTCTCTCTCTGCTCGCAGCGTGACAGAGACTCTCCACACCCAAAGATAAACAAAGGCATAGCTACTGTCATTTCGTCGTTGCTATCAATACATTTAAACAGCGTTTCCTTGGCAATTATCGAGCAATTTACAATATTTACATTATAATTCCAATCAATTACATATGTTCACAAATAAATTCACTATTACTTCCATTACATATTAAATATAGTTGATGTAATAAAGCTTACGGATTCAGAAATAGCATTTAATTAGAAGTTATCAACAGATATTAAACATCGAAAAATTTTGGATGGTGCAGAAGATATTTTCTTTGCATCGTCGATGTTACACACTGTCAGAACGGTTTTCACTTATAAGTTGCGACTCGTTCGATTCCGCACCAGGGACCCTCCATCATCCCGGAAAGTCTGCGACGTTATCATTGAATCATGCTGTGTGAACATACATTTACACGCATCGGTGCCTGTAACTTTGACGCTCTGTAACGTCGCTGGATGTTTCCGCACATAGGTTCGAATGCAAAACTTGATATACAAAAAATGGTTCAAATTGCTCTGAGCACTAGGAGACTTAACTTCTGAGGTCATCAGTCCCCTAGAACATAGAACTACTTAAACCTAACTAACCTAAGGACATCACACACATCCATGCCCGAGGCAGGATTCGAACCTGCGACCGTAGCGGTCGCGCGGTTAGAGACTGTAGCGCCTAGAACCGCTCGGCCACCCCGGCCGGCCACTTGATCTACACAGTTCCCTCTACAACCTGTAGAAGTGCGTAACATGAACGTTAGTGATTAGTACAATGCTTTAGCAAAATTTATGGGAACAATAATATAAATGATATAAAATCTAAGTTTATAATCACCACTATCAGTGCGTTACTTAGCACAGCGTCTGTGAACGCAGGGTTCCAGACTATTGCTATACAACCGGTAAATTAGAAGAAAACTATATCTTTCACTTATTCCTGACTGCGCCTTTCTGGTGTTAATCCTCTAAGGGGTGCGGGGGAGGAGGTGTTTCCCCTTCTGTCATGCTTTGCTAAACTTCCTGTGGTTCCCCAGTAAGAGTGTCGTAATTGATGTTCACAACAGATACGGTTAGCCTGTGCTTTGGTACCATTACCTGGGTGGTCAGTAGATTGTTTTTTCGTTTAGTCGGTTTTGTCAGTCGAATTAAACAACGGAATGAAACTAGTCTCAGCGGCCATGTCAGCTACATGAATGTTTTAACTCACTCATCGTGTTTGATTGGTTTCATTTAGCGTGAGACAATCGACTGAAACAAGTCTCCGTTAGTTGTGCCCGTTATACGGATGTTTTCACTCACTGATCGGGTTTGAGTGGTTTCACTGACTGCGTGACATCCGACTGAAACATGTCTCCGTCGGTTTCGGCCGTTATATGATGTTTTCACATACTCACCACCTTTTAGTGATTTTATTTACCTACTTTTTCAGCCTTTTCGGTTATAGTAGAAACATGATTCTTTCAGAGATCTTATTTCAAGTATCTTCTTAGCAGGGCACCTACATCGACTGAGTCCTTGTTATTTGGTGCATAATAAAACTTAGGTTACAGATGGATGGCCGCAAGTGCTTGCATGCTTAACGAACACTCGCCCAAATAACGATAAAATGACGGAAATCTTCCTAGCTCTCCGTTCTGGGAGAGTAAGGCGGTCGACAGCATATATATGTAAACACAACAAATATAGTCACTCATCCAACTGTCCCGTGGTAATTATATCCCACGTCTGTCAACCCAACTTGGCAATTGTCCCAACTTTACGAATAAATCCTGTACATAATGTACCACTAAAATCCGAAACGTGTTATTAATGTGATAAACAATTATAGATTGGATCGAAGAGGATGGGTAATACCTGGTATTTTTATGAATGCATATTGACATTAGTGTAGCATTGTGGAACTCTAAGACTACTGAAATACTGTATAGAGTAATCTATGGCAACGTTAGAACACTAAGCCAACACATCGAAAAGCGATGCCACATTTAGAAGAATAATTTCGTGTAGACCTATCGTTAATGCAATGAATGATCTCCATTTTCACATTTTCGACCAGTAGTCCAATGTATGGCTACTTGCAGATGGTGGCAATAGCACCATTTCCCAGTGGTAAGCACAATGTCTAGTAAGAGGAATGCAAAGAACAGTTGTTCATTTCTAGAGACCTGACTGTCTTGCTGGCAAAGATATAGATATCTAAAGGAGTCAGTGCGTAAACCATTACCTATGAAGAGCTTATAAGCTGGTCACATGACCATGTCGTTGCTTTTCGTTTTTTTAGTCGTTGTCTACACCAATACTCCAGTTCCATTGTTGGACGAGGACGACGGTTCAAACACGCGTTCGGCTATCCTGTTTTAGGTTTCGTGATTTCCCTAAATCGCTTCAGGTAAATGCCGGAATGGTTTCTATGAATGGGGACGGCCGACTCGCTTCCCCAACTTTCGCTAATCCGATGGGACCGATGACCTCGCTGTTTGGTGCGCTCCCCCCGAGTCAATCACCCGACCACCCAACCAGTTCTCGTTTCTTGACTTCCATGTCCTCCATTTCAAGTTTTCTTTTTCTTTCGTATGCGTAACACATTAACCATGCTTAGGAGCTTATTACCCGAGTGGAGAAACTGCAGGACAGTGTTAAACACCATTCGTAGAACTTTAAGTTAACATTTTCTTTGTAAACGATTTACTGTTAAAAATCAGTTATTCCATCGGTTTTAAACTCTACAAACGGTTGTTACGCTTCTAGGTGTACGACATATAAAAAGGCCCAGATGCGAAAAAAGCTTTATAAACAGATTTTTTTTCTTGCATCCCTTACTGCAGTAAACGGTCTCGATTACAAATTTTCACCATGTTCTTCGACGTATGCGCACTCACAATGCTAGTTACGGTAAATGCTAATACCCCCCTGTGTTTAAAGCAAAGCAATATGTGAACCTCGCCACCACATTTGCGAAAAAGATATTTCGGTTTTTTTGTCCCACACGTATACAAATACTATGACAGATTGACGTGTGATCTAAGTCAACATATTATGGGAAATTAAACAGAAACGAGTTGAGGCTCAAAATGGCTCAAACGGCTCTGAGCACTATGGAACTTAACATCTGAGGTCAACAGTTCCCTAGAACTTAGAACTACTTAAACCTAACTAACCTAAGGACATCACTCACTTCCATGCCCGAGGTAGGATTCGAACCTGCGTCCGCAGCAGTCGCGCGGTTCCAGACTGAAGCGCCTAGAACCGCTCGGCCATCGCGGCCGGCAAACGAGTTGAGGGCTGGCTTGTGTAGAAGGACAAATATTGCAGGTAATCAGGACCGATAACTGTTTATATTACTATCATCTGTATGACAATAGTTTTAAGACGCTTAACGCACCAATCAATTTGTGCCGATTGCAAGTTATCACCAGTTGTGGTTGCTTGAATTCCGTCGCATCTCTCTGGGAGCATTACGGTTATGGCACCGCCTAGTTGCAACTGCGGATTACTTAGAACATCGCTGGAGCGTCTTTCTGCTTTCAGCCCTCAGTCTGGAAGTATCACGAAGTCACCTAACTCTCCATGCAGGACGCTGCTCACCGCACTAGTGCAGAGCGATTACTTGGTCCATATCGGAGATTGTGGCGGTTACCAACAGGAACTAATGTTGTTTTGTGTACTAGCTGAGACCTATACTGGAGAAAGCTTGCACACTGAACTTCCAGTTTGTGGGCGCCGCTGCTTCGGTTGGCTATTGTTTTTCGCTTGCCTGCTGTGGCAAACTACTGCACATGGTATCTATGTGTAAGCCACACTGAGTGGGTTGTAGTTGCCTGAGGTTTATCGGGAGGGACCCATTGTGAAGAACAAGAAAAGCGGGGAGTTTTGTTATACAGACCAGTAATGATTGATGTGGTTATTTGAACTAATTGATGGACACGCATAAGATCAAGTTGTTCGTTGTTTCAGTATTTTGCGACATACCCCTCGGGTTGAGAAGGGCATATTCTGTAACACTGCTGGTGTTGCTTCTAGCAGGATGACCAAGTCATTAAATCACACCCAACTGTTAAATGAAATTAAGGCATTAGTGTCCGTGTTATTATAATTGTGTGGTAATTCATTTTTATTCTGTTTTATTATAACTGTGTGGGGATCCATTTGTACTCTGCGTTATTACAATTGTGTGGGAAGCCATTTGTATCATTTTATTAAAAATATGTGTCAGCTCACCTGTAAGTGGTTTTCCACTGGATTCTTGCGACTTAAAACCTTGCAAATAAATAAATTTTGGTGGGAGTAATAGCATGATTTTGTTAAAGAAATGTCTGATTGATGTTGAAAGTGCGATAAAAGTAGTGTGTTTCTGAAGACTGTGTCACAGTCACTTCAACCTAGCCCCTCCACTCACTATAACTGCTACACGACTACACAAACTACCGAAATGTCGATACAGAGAACTGTATTGCAGACAATCTCTTGATGGAATTCTATGTTTTTCTGCTGAGTGACTGCCCATTCGTCACAGAAAAAGAAAATTGAATTTAAATTTCAGTACAGTATGGATATACTGCACAAGAATAGCAGTTTTTCTGCAGATCATTTGCTAATGGCTAAAATAAGCTGATGACTGGCTATTCATAGCGGAATTACTATGTGGAAAATTACGTTCTTCTTGTGGGAATTGATTAGCCAGCTACGTTACTCGGGTTAGTTATTTGTTGCTGAGTCAAGACCAGGAAAGGCGATGATGCTGGGAAATATGTTTATTATTGTCGAATATTATGGTTGGCAAAGTGTTCCTCTCCTAGCGTTAAGAATAAGGACAAAATCCAGCAAGAGGAATGAGGAGACTAGCTATACATCTCTAGAATCCTGACTGTTTTCCGACGAAGACGGAGGTACATAGAGGAGTCAATGTATCGATCAGACTTCAAGCATTCTTTACTAAGAGCTTACAGACTGGTCGCATCACCAAGACGTCACTTTTCGATGTGTTAGCGTAGTGCTCTAACGCTACAATAGGTAACACTGTATGTAAAAATGTGCTACAGTTGCAGCACGCATTTGTAAAAATACCCGCTATAATCCATAATGTTCGGTCCAAACTATAATCATACATCACATGCATAACTCGTTTTGGAATTACGTAGTGGGTTACATGCACAAAAGGATTGTTCCTTCAGCCTCGGATGATTATCAGGTTAGACTTACAGATGTGGGGTTCAATCATCACGACAAAATTTGATACAACCCTATTTTTACTGTGGGGATTGTAAACTAGTCCAGAATTTACATATGCATTAAGATAGAACAACTAACTCTTCCAGTACTGAGAGCTGGGAGGAATTCCGTCATTTGAACGTTATTCAGGCGAGTGTTAGGTAAGTAGAGAAACAGTTGCAGTTATCTGTATGTAACCTACATTCTATGGTGCATCAAATAGCTGTAAACAATCATTCGAAGTAGGTGCACATGCTAAGAAGAAAATCATTGCTTCTAGTACAACTAGCATTGTCTTTGAAAGAACTACCTAATAGTCGGTATGTCAAACTTGGCACGGATGAAGAATGAGGCCCTGGTAGGTCACTGGAGGTATTCGGCACTACATCTGCTCATAAAAGTCGCATAAGTCCCTTAAATCCCGGGGAGGGAAGGGGGAAGTGATGAGCTCTGATGCCACGTTCAATCACATTCCATATCGATCGGTTTCAGATCTGGTGAGTTGGGGGCCAACACAGCAATTGGACCTCGCCACTGTGTTCCTCGAACCACCCCATCACACCCCTGGCATTTGGCATCATGCATTATCTTTTTGGAAAATACCACTGCCGTCTGGAAACATGATTGTCATGAAGGGGTGTACGAGGTCAGCACGATACTCCTTGGCCATCATGGTGCCTTACAGGAGCTCTGCGGGACCCACGAATGCCCACGTGAATGTTCCCCAGAGCACAACAGAGCCACCAGCATCTTGTCTCCGTACCACAGTACAGGTGTCAAGGTGCTGTTCCCCTGGAAGAGGACAGATTCGCGCTCTCCCAACGGAATGATGAAGAAGGATCGGGATTCATCAGATCGTGCAACTCTCTGCCACTGCACCAGCGTCTAGTGCTGATGGTCAGGTGCCCATTTAAGCTGAAGCTGCCGATGTCGTGGTGCTGACAATGGCACGTACATGGGTCACTGGCTGCAGGATTCCATTGCTATCAGTGTTTGGTGCACTGTCTGTTCAGACACATTTGTACTCTGCCCAGAATTAAATTATGATGTAAGTATCACCACAGTTTGCTGCCCATCCTCTTTTAGCAGTCTGCTCAACCTACGACATCTGATATCTGTAACGAGGGGTGCCGCTCCACCCCATGATATCTGGACATGGTTTCTCCTTGGTTCCTACACGTGTTGAAGACACTCAACACTGTATTTCTCGAACAGCCGACAAGTTGTGCTGTTTCCAAAACCTCTAGGCCATCGCAATCTGCCCTCAGTCAAACTCAGATAAGTTGTGGGCCTTCCCCGCTCCACACACAAACAGCGCATTCACTGATACTGCCTGCACCATGTGTGTGTATGTCTCACTAGCAGTCATTCCTAGCCATATGACGCTGCTATTGCTTAGACGAGTTTATCTCGAAAGTAGTCTGGTGATCATAGTGTTCTGGCTGATCAGTATATACATTTAATACAGAGTAAACACCACAAAGTATTAGTAGCATATCTAGCACACCAAGACTTTATAGATGTACTGATGTTGATGCACACTTATGTGGTCATGGACTGATGTTTTGTAAATATCAATAGGCATAAAACTGTATTTAAGATACATTTTCGTCAGTAATCCATGTCTTTTTTTAGCATATACATGGTGTGCTATATTAATGTCAGGCAGCTAATTTCATCAATTTTTACGCTTACAGTTTCCGCACATTCCATTACTCTTTACAGCTGCTCCACAGTTGACAAGAATGGCATGTAGAGATATTAACATCATTTTTCGCTGCAACCACAGTGTATCAGTAGAATGTCTTCTCCATCTGTGCAGGGTAATCTTGATTTCCTCGTTCAGTAGTTAATACTATAGGTAGATAATAGTTTGATACACTGGTCTTTTTTTCTTAAGACCTACAATCTGATTCGAGTAGTAGACGGAATGTCCTGAGAAACTGGTGCTTGGGAAAGTACTTAGTCAATACCTTTAGCAATTACCGAATCAGTAGGAATACGTGTGTGTGGGGGCAGGAAGAGACTTGTAGGAAAGCGAGTTCAGCCGAATATTTATGAAAATCCGCACAGAAAGCAACGCAAGGCGTATTTCCTCATTGCAATGGTTTCAATCTCGATGCCCACAATTCTGTCACTATAGAGCACATTACTAGGATGGAGAGAAAATTGCCTGCGAAGAGCTGAATCCAACAGGTGTTGACTGAGAGCAACAGTGCATAGTAGACAGGCAGATGATAGTTTGCGTTTTATACATTGGCTCTTCTTTCTACAGAGCTACGAAAATAACAATAACATTTTTTGACGGTACTGTGGTGATTCTTATTCAGTACTTACAACAGTCGCGCAACTGTGGCGTATACAGCGGAGTGACATGTTATGCTGGTGTAACGCTGCTGTAATCTCAGCGTATACACCACAATTACTCCAAGGTGTGTGTCTGTGTGTGTGTGTGTGTGTGTGTGTGTGTGTGTGTGTGTGTGTGTGTGTGTGTGCTGTTATTACTTGACAGGGTTGAAAAATAATTTTAATAGGATATGTAAAAATATCTGCTGTGGCTGAGGGTATAGTGGGCCTTGGAACACCTCCATGTCCTCGTCCAGCAGTTCCAAAGAATTGGATTAGGAGCTACTTGGTACGCAGATGGTCGCTATTGTGCCAGTCCTGCAGTGTAGTTGAATTAAAACAAATCTGATAAGCCAGACAGGCATCCCGTGGTGCTGCTGAGGTATCAGTAGATCGCAGAACACATCCATGTCCCAGTGTGTGAGAATAACAAAAACTACTGAGTGTAAACACATTAAAGGTGTGAAAGTCAATACGTTAATAATTTATCACAGTAGGTCAGCACATTTGTGAAAATAAACATTCCATAGTTTTCAAAGTTTTGCACGGAAACAGTACGTCAATTGCTACTCTCTGAAACGTTTCTCCTTGCCATTTATACTTGGAGCTTCTGTAGCGTCTGGTGAATACACATGTAATAGTCTTCTATGTCTTGTATAGAAGCACTACAACGTCAACAGCTCCCCTCCGGCGCCGCACTTGAGTTCCGTGATCTTCTCATGCCAATTGTTGAGTTTTGCTAGCCATAAACTTATTGTTATAACAAAAAGAACTGGAAAATGCTTACTGATAGGATTCTTCTTCCCAGCTATTCTTTGTTGCAGCTGACGGTGGTTCATACTGGACAAAGTAAGGCTGGTAAATGACAGCCCACAAACAATCGAATTATAAAAATCAAAATTGCTCGAAGGTAGGCGGGCGCCTTGGTAGCCCCTGAGCGTAACGCCGTTGAAACAGGGAGAGGGGAATAGATTACGTCATCGCATGCGTTCCGGATGCTTCCATCAGCAATTCAGAGAAAGCTGTTGCTGATGTCATCAATTCCAGGAATGCTGATATTAGCAACTTTTGGGATCATACCGGCAGAGAGCCTCTATTCACACCATTTATGAAGATGAAATGTATCACATGCAGCAAGACAGTGTCCCGGGGTAGATCGAAAAGTCGTATTCATTTGCACCTTCGCTCTTCTGAACTGACGTCTGTGGCCATCTACCTGTAAAGTACAGTTAAGGATAACGTCTGTTGGCAAAAACCCTCTACAAATTATGAGTTATGTAAAGAAACTGTAGTATCATGTGCTGCCATTACGCTTGATACACCCTTAGCTGTTGTTCGATCTGCCGTTCGGCGCCATCGGCGTTGCTTAGAAACTGCTAGTCGTTTTCTAGAACATGCAACGGAACTCTTTTCAAATCAAATGGCGCTGAGCACTATGGGACTTAACTTCTACTACTACTTAACTACTACTTAAACCTACCTAACCTAAGGACATCACACACATCCATGTCGGGGGCAGGATTCGAACCTGTTCGGTTCCGGACTGAAGAGCCAACGAAACTCTGTCTCTGTATCTAAAACTGTAACTGTAAGTTAAATTTTTCGTAACATGTGGGTCATCAAATACTGAGGAGTACATCTTTATGGATAATTCTGCATATTAACCAATACACTGACAGATCTCTTTATTCGAAAAATTTAGCGTTCTGAAAACTACGTTCCAGCCATGTTAGTTGTAGTGGCAAACTATCCGACGGAAAGCATGAAAAGACAGATGGAACTCGAAGGTGTCCATTGTAATAACTATGAAGATCCTACAGCAGCATTAGGGTTGCAACTAACCAATATTCGTACAGGTCTTGTCAGGGACATGGATAGCCAGGACGGATGCAATATCTTTGATACCTCTAAGTGTGATTGCAGAGCAACGGAGCAGACCATGGTGCACATCATCAAAGACTGCTCCAAGGCACGATGAAGTGAGGTTCTGGAAGCTGCAGTTGCAGCTGTTAACTGGATATATCACTAAGACACAGGTTTGTAAATGTGGCATGTTCCACCGAAATGGTACGTAGTGCATAATTTATAAATGTGTTGTTCTATGTACACTAACAAAAAAAAGGCGAAGCATCGAGAAGTTAAGAGGGAAAAGAAATGAAACTTCATAGGCTGAAGGAATTTTGTATGTGATGTTACGTCACTGATTACAAAACTCCTCCCAAACATGCCGTCGTGTCATCCTCAGCCGACTGGCGTCACTGGATGCGGGTATGGAGGGACAGGACAAGTAGCCCCTCAGTTTGCCTCACAAGGGCTGAGAGCACCCCACTTGCCAACAGCGCTAGGCAGACCGGATGGTCACCCATCCAAGTGCTAGCCCAGCCTGACAGCGCTTAACTTCGGTGATCTGACGGGAACCGGTGTTACCACTGCGGCAAGGCCGTTGGCACAGATTACAAAATCTAGTCAAATTTGCAAGGAACCCTACTGGTCCAGATGCTTGCACTGATTCATCTGGGAAGTGTGATGCAAAGCCGTTGTATCGTTTTCTGAAGCAAGCTGACCAACAACAATTCTGACTTGGTCCCTGATATCCTGGATACTGTCACAGAAATGGTGACGACATCCGAGCTGACCCGTACGTGTTTATCAGGTACAGATACTCGGATCTTCCCGACTACGACAGTACCTCAACATCACGCACACAATTCACAAAGACACGTACGATGTGTGGACAAGCATTTGCCTGTTGAAAAATAGCACCACTGTACTATTACATGAGAGGTTACACACGAGAAAATAGTATGTCCGTGAAGTAACTTCCCTCAACGTCAACCAACCAGCCGGCCGGAGTGGCCGAGCGGTTCTACATGCTACAGTCTGGAACCACGTGACCGCTACGTCGCAGGTTCGATTCCTGCCTCGGGCATGGATGTGTGTGATGTCCTTAGGTTGGTTAGGTTTAAGTAGTTCTACGTTCTACGGGACTGATGACCTCAGAAGTTTAGTTCCATAGTGCTCAGAGCCATTTGAACCATCAACCAAGTATCACCTGAACTCATAACCCAAGTCTCCCCATACTATGGCCCCAAGAGTAACACGGCTGTACTTCTCCAAAACGTTGAAAGAACGGGACCTGTCCCCAGGTCGCCGCCATAGTCGTCGATGAGGGCCATTCGGGATATTGCAGAACTGCGATTCACTGGTGAACACAGCGAGTCGCCATTCATCAGCACTCACAGCTCAACTCGAAACGCAGCTGGTTGTGTTGTGGTGCTAGCGGCAGCCTACGAATTGCACAGTAATTCCCCAACCCGGGTGTTGGTAGTGTCCTACTGATGTGGGATGACAAACAATTTTCGAGGGAGTCCGTTACTTGTTGTGGGACGCCAGGAGCAGATGTGAAGGGGTTGCATAACGCGACGATCCCTGTTTGTGATGGTCAGACGTGGAGTTTGGCTGCCCTCAGGCTTCTACGCCGTCCAACATCGGGCCACTGTCACATCCGAATGCCCCACCCAAATCTTGGTATTGCGCGATTCGGCTGGCCAACTTAATAGAGGCCCATAATGAGGCTCCTTTAAATTTCCGTCAGTTCGTGACAACGCTGTCTCACACGAGTGCACGGCATCTCCGCGTTCTTCACAGTTATCATTCAGCACCTGACGCTGTTCACGTCCATTATATACTCTGTCACATCCAGTAAGGAAGCTAAACACGAACAACACGATTGCACTCTTAACGCCGTTCTACCGTTCACAGAGTATTGCAGCTGTACTCGTGTACATGCAGTTGTAAGCGTACGAAGTTAAATTGACATGCGACTACTTCTTGCTGCGTCTCATTTTTTGTCCGTGTGTGCATAAGATGCGCAATTTGTACATTACAGTTTTACATGCGTCAAGCAAATAAATAATGGTGTAGTTGAAGTGTCGTAGATGTAATTTAGAGAGAAACCCTGATTTTTCAAGTTCATTGTTAGCTATACAGGATACCCCATATCGAGATACTTAACATTCCATACCAGTCCTATATAGTCAAACGTTTTAGCAAATGTTTGTCCGCTAAACGGTGAATATTGTACTTAATATGTGTAACTTTTTTATTTATTTCTGAAGTGAATAAATGACTTCAGTTTTTTAAATGATTAAACTTTCGGTTACAAGACTGTTTTCTCGTCGTTCTATTTCAAGGTGTTATTCGTTCTCCAAGTGTGCCATGAAACGAAGAATCTAGAACGAAGACAGAAATGAAATAGTAATTGGATAGTATATCAAGGTCCTATAATACACATCGAAGTAAAAAGATGATAATATGAGACATTTATAGTGTAATATCTAATACATTACACGCTAAATATTTTACTGATGGAAATCCGTTACCTAACATCCCTCGAGCGCCGCGACGTAGATACAGGAGGTTGTGGTGAAAGTAGGAGCTGCTCCTTCCTGCAGTGGTCGCGACACCGCGGTTGCAGCAGATGCGTCATATGGGAATGGTCGTTGATCCGCCCCGTCGGGTGGATCAATAGTTCGTGTCTTGTTGCCGAAGTCTTTGCACACCGATTCCCAAATACAAAAGTTACCTCACTTTCTGGAGTCCTTCGATTTGAAGCTATGGGTGTGATGTGTCTAAATCGATTTGGGCTCTTACTGGTTTCAGGGCTCGTTACTTCGAGGCATAACATCGCTTATGTTCACGCCTGTCGACTCAACCTGCACCGTGGTTTCCACACGGCGCATGGTTTCCGCAAATGACCTACCCATTCGTGTCGGGATATGACACCAAATTTTGAAGCAATTTAGTTAATGTTGATTACACTTTTTAATTACAACATGAGAGCACTTCAGCATGGCATTTGTAATTACTTTAATAAGCAGAGGGATTAAATGTCTCCTGCAAGAAAATGAACAGAGCGCATCACAGTCAATATACTTTTACATAATAGTTCTATTTAGACTATAGCCAGATACCAAATATATCAATGATAATTCTCACCCAAAGTTTCCACGTTTTCAGTTATTGCTTGTTTGAGGCAAACGAAAAATCGATAGGAACAATGACACGTCACCAGGCGATGGTCAGATCGTCGACAGCCGGCAGACTATGTGCAGGAGTCAGCTAGCATTCCCCTTGACAGCCGTGTGGAGGAGGCCGTCTTGCGGCTGTGACCAGAGATGGACGCATTCAGAAGTCTACCACTTATTGCTGACTCAGAGTGTTCCAAACTAGTAGCCTGAGTGGCCTTTAAGCTGGAGTCTTCCATCTCTTATGAAGTTCAACAGTGTACTCCCACATGAGAAAGACTTACATCTATATTTACATGGATATCCTGCAAATCACATTTAAATGCTTGGCAAAGGTTTCATCGGTCCACCTTCACAATTATTCTCTTTCATTCCAGTCTCTCACAGCGCGAGGAAAAAACGAACATCTATATCTTTCTGTGCGAGCTCCGATTTCCCTTATTATATTACGATGATCGTTTCTTCATATGTAAGTCGGCGTCAGCAAAATATTTTCGCATTCAGAGGAGAAAGTTGGCGAATATTCCGCCGCAACGAAAAACACATTTCTTTTAATGTTGTCCACCCCAAATCCTGTATCATTTCAGCGACACTCTCTCCTCTATTTCGCGATAATACAAATTGTGCTGCCCTTCTTTGAACTTTCCAATCTGGTAGGGATCCCAAACCGCGCAGCAGTATTCTAAAAGAGGACGGACAAGCGTAGTGTAGACAGTCCCTATAGTAGATCTGCTACATTTTCTAAGTGTCCTGACAATAAAACGCAGTCTTCGGTTAGACTTCCCCACAACATTTTCTATGGGTTCCTTCCAATTTAAGTTGTTTGTAATTGTAATTCCTAGGTATTTAGTTGAATTTAAGGTCTTTAGATTTGGCTTATTTATCATTTAGCCGAAGTTTAACGGATTCCTTTTAGCAGTCATGTGGATGACCTCACACTTTTCGTTGTTTATGGTCAATTATCAACTTTTGCACCATGCAGATATCTTTTCTAAATCGTTTTTCAACTTGCTTTGATCTTCTGATGACTTTACTAGTCGATAAACCAGAACATCATCCGCAAACAACCTAAGACGGCTGCTCAGATTGTCCCTTAAATCATTTATATTGGTAAGGAACATCAAACGGCCTATAACACTACCTTCGGGAACGTCAGAAATCACCTGATTGGTCAATTTGGGTTCTTCATCACCATCTGAAATGTTTGGATGCAGGTTTCGTGGCTCTTCCGTACCGCTCACCATAGGCGCCTTTTATTTCTCTGCTTTTGTTGCAGCGCTACAACAGGTGTTGTATACACGTCCAGTCAGTTCCTATCTGGACATACACTAGAGCTTTGGAAGGCTTCTGTACGGACATTCTTGGTCGTCTTCTTCAGGTTCTAGATACGAACACAGCATTAGTAATTTAGCCAGGTGTCACTATCCAGAGACCAGAGTGAGACTCATGGTTTGCCACAGTGGCCAAGCAGTGCAATGCGTTCTGTTCAAATTTCTAAGGCAAGCATTGCTAATGGTTTATTCTGTTACTTTCTGGCATTCTGCACTTTTTCATGCGTTTCTCTCTCATTTGTCTGCTTCGGAGTCGTATCCTGGAGCCCTCCAACTTTTCCCTCCCGCAACAACACTGTTCGTTAATAATAAAGAAATCCGCAAGGGTAGGAGATTGATAAACCTTATTAGTAAAACTTTATTGAACGTAAATCTCTATGTCTTCTTTTATTGGCTGGCGAGAGTCCTGCTCTACCAGTAACACCGAAGTTTCAGAGCGCTGAAATTGAAGACAATTGCTTCGAGGCGATGGAGGAGTTAAGACGTACAGCTAGGCAACGGAAGTGTAAGCGCTTGAGTAAAGACTTGTTGCTAGACATACAGAAGGATGTCTCCACCCGAGTGTTGAGCACAGTGAGTGAGCCGCATTATCACAAGGCGCCGCCGCAATGCCAGTTTGATGGGGTGCCCCAACGTTGCAAACACCGATGAGATAGGGACACAAAGTTAGTTCACTTAGTTTCAGTATACGCTTTAGTAAGTTTTCTAGTATTCGTACCTATTTTTCTGTGTTGTTTCTGTAATCATTTAACCAATGTTGCATTCTCTGTGTACTGTCTCGTGGAAAGCCTTCTAAAAGCCGTAGTAAATTGTTACGATAACAACGAGTGAACTATGTCAATAATGAATAAAATTATGCTTGTTTCTGTATGTAAACGTGTTATGAAAGATCAAAAAACGTTTTGTATCACTCCGCTTCCCAGAACTCCTGAAGATAGACGTTGATTGTGGATATGGTATCACAGATATAGTACCTTTGACTGTTCAGAGATGTCACTAAAACCGCCCAAAGATGTAAACAACCATGCATCAGTAGCGCCTACTAGGCGGAGGGAGTCCGACAGCCGATCATTTCCAGTAATTCCACCTGGAAGGAGGTACACTTCTCGTGCTGTCTGTAGCTCAACCATGGGTAGACGATCAATACTGCGGTTCGATCGCGTCTGCATTGTTACTTTGTGCCAGGAAGGGCTCTCAACAAGGGAAGTGTCCATGCGTCTCTTGGTGAACCAAAGTGGCGTTGTTCGGACATGGAGGAGATACAGAGAGACAGAACTGTCGATGACACACCTCGCTCAGGCCGCCCAAGGGCTACTAGCGCAGTGGATGACCGCTACCCACGGATTATGGCTCGGAGGAACTCTGACAGCAACGCCACCATGTTGAATAATGCTTTTCGTGCAGCCACAGGACGTCGTGTTACGACTCAAACTGTGCACAATAGGCTGCATGATGCGCAACTTCACTCTCGACGTCCGTGGTGAGGTCCATCTTCGCAACCATGACACCATGCAGCGTGGTACAGATGGGCCCAACAACATTCCGAATGAACCGTTCACGATTGGCATCACGTTCTCTTCACCGATGAATGTCGCATATGCCTTCAACCGCACAATAATCGGAGATGTGTTTGGAGGCAACCCGGTCACGCTGAACGCCTTGGACACACTGTCCAGCGAGTGCAGCAAGGTGGAGGTTCCTTGCAGTTTTGGGGTGGCATTTTGTGGGGCCGACGTACGCCGCTGGTGGTCATGGAAGGCGCCGTAACGGCTGTACGATACGTGCATGCCATCCTCCGACCGATAGTGCAACCATATTTGCAGCATATTGGCGAGGCATTCCGTCTTCATGGACGGCATTCGCGCCCCCATCGTGCACATGTTGCGAATGACTTCCTTCAGGATAACAACCTCGCTCGACTACAGTGGCCAGAATTTTCTCCAGACATGAACCCTTTCGGACATGTCTAGAATAGATTGGAAAGGGCTGTTTATGGACGACGTGACCCACCAACCACTCTGAGGGATCTACGCCGAATCGCAATCTGGACCAACAGTGCCTTGATGAACTGGTGGATAGTATGCCACGACGAATACAATGCAGGAGGACGTGCTACTGGTTATTAAAGGTACCTGTGTGTACAGCAATCTGGACCACCACCTCTGAAGGTATCGCTGTATGGTGGTACAACATGCAATGTGTGGTTTTCATGAGCAAAAAAAAAGGGCGGAAATTATGTTTATGTTGATCTCCATTCCAATTTTCTGCAGAGGTTCCGGAACTCTCGGAACTGAGGTGATGCAAAACTTTTTTAGATGCGTGTATTTTGAAACGAGATAACTCTCCTTGAATATGAAAATATTAACAATAAATACACTTCTATCTAACGAATGCTAAGAATGACAAAGACTACGAGCATATCACGTCATGGAGTTTCTATATAATTGTGGGATAGAGACATGAATGGGTAAAATGGTCACTCTGATGTCAGCTCCCGATCCTGCTGATAGACGCTCTAGTCCGAGAGTGCTTCTAAACACACAATTTCGTTAATTGTACGTAAGTATTTTCACGAAATATGTATAAATGTATTTCTCCTTTTAATCTAGTTTAATACCTCCCCTACATTTGAACATAATTAAGTGGAAATAATTATTTATCGCTAGAACTCAAGTTTTGTCATTCTTCATCTGCCATTCTTTAGTCGTAATGGCGCATTGTCTGCCATCATGTGAAATATAATTGGTCACATGATTCAACTACAAGATAACAAGAATAAATACTTGAAATATATTGCTATCAGGAAAAGAACGTATTTTTTTGCAGGAAAATTTTCGTTAAATACACATCATGAACGCAAAGATAATAAACAAATGCCTGAGTCTCAGGCTTGCTTATGAGTAAATCGCGGACTGGTAAAAAATCTTGTTTTCACTGCCGTAAATATGTTTCAAATCATAAGTAACATTGAGAATAATAGTGCAGCTACGTAGATGATTATATCGTGCCCCTCTCTGCAATAGTACTCATTTATTGGACATTAACTTCTGCAGTTTTAAACAAGCTACGCCTATTTATGAGCTAGCCGTTTGTGTTGACAACATTAGTACATTAGTGCATTTATGTTGCCTACCTTGCAACAGTGATGATTGTTAGCGTATATTTTAGCCGCTACTACGAGTGTGAGAAATATACATATTTTCATCAACGATCCCAAACGTTACCAACCGAAACCTTTCGTAAGAAAAACGGAAAAAAAGAGAGACGATATTATTGGCCTCCAACGCGTGACGAGATTTCCACGGAAATAGAAAGAACAGAAAAGAAAATGCATTGATTTACTGTATTGTACTGAACTTTAAATTAATTTGTGCATTTCTTTCCAAATGTTCATCGACTTACGCTTGAATAGAAAACTAATGAAAATCTTTCCTTGCACTGACGAGAGAAATTGTACCGCAAGGAATATTACAGGGCAAACTAAATTCCAAACGATCTGGATCTACTGCTGCACATAAATAAGGGAAGGCACAAGTGTGTGTTGTTACGGTTTTTGTGGTGATATGACAGGAAGTTACTGTGATAGCCCAAAGTACATTTTCATTTATTGTGTGTTAGTTCTTGCATTGTGTGTTCCTTGAGTGTGTAACAGCAATAGACTGTAACCGTTCGAAGCTTTAATTAAATTTTCACTGCGATTAGTATCGAGGCTCGGTCACAGCCAAATAACTGCTGACTCGACAACTGACTATGGATTTGTACCCTACAGCTAACGCGATAAATTTTGTTTTTATTCACATTATGAACCGTGCTAGAAAGCGTCACCACAAAGAGAAGAAGAAAAGGACAGCGACAATATAACTGGTCGTATCCGCAAAATATTCTCTTAACTACCCACCCATCTGTGCCAAGGTTAGAGCGTACAATTGTTATCCATTTCCAGTTATCGAATGTTCATTCAGCTATGGTGTTGGGTAACTCACATGTTAACGCTTATGATAATAAACATGATTCTTATAGTGACCACTTGTTTCTATTACAAATTGATGATCCTTCAAGTCATTAATGTACGTATGTACCTGGTGTGGTATCCATTTATTCACGCTTCATTGGGCCACACCTATCAATAATTTACATAAGACGGTACCGTTTGTGTATATTGTCATTTCCTTCAAATTTATTTCCTTTACCATATGGGATGCCTCCCATTTCTGTTAAGTCACGGGAGATAGGACTTCACCATCTTGGTTCGTGAAGTGTGGCTATGTGCCGTTGTTGCCTGTGATCCAGCCGTCGAATGGGGATGTTACTCTTGGCGGTCCCTTTGGGGACATTGAAGAGGAGTCAGCACCTGTTTTCATCCTCTCCCTCCTCTCATCGTCATAATCATACAATACAAACATAACAATACACTATATATAAAAACATTACACTCGCCTACACTCCACAAATACATATACAGCACAACTCCCACACGTCTACAAGGAAACAGGTCAACGTGCGTGGAGGAACGAACACCCTTTCCGACTGGGTGACTGAACCCACCCAATCGGACGTCCCAATCACCAATGACATATGCCTTTTAACCTACTTTTAGTTAACATCGATTAACTTCAAACGTCTGTTACAGTCTTGAAAGTTACTTTATAAGTAATTGATTGATGCATTATGCTATTTCCACACTTTCCTAGCCCCGGAAAATTATGTACACGACCGGAAGTGAATGGCAGCGTAATATTAAACTGCGATTGGAATATGCCCTGATGGGTCGAAATATTATGACCATTGCCCGCCACGAGATTGAATTCCGCCTGGTGACATTATGGGCGCTTTACGCGGTACGGAAAGTATGTAATCCGAGCAGAGGCGAATAGGGAATCATTCTAGCGACGCAAATACGCAGATGGGAAAATCCGCTGACATAAGGGCAGACTGTTACGGCCCAGCGCCTGGTAACGATGGTCTGAATGGCGAAACTGGTCGGCTGTTCTAATGTTACTCCCACTGCAGTTCTGGCTAAAATACTTCTCATTACGACAGATTCATCGTAGTATGAGAGTGACGTAGTTTTTGCAGTGGAATACTTAGCTCTGAACCGTCGAGTCTTGTCCATCAATAAAGTCCATTAAGTTATGTGTATCTGATTTGCCTCGATTTCGGACGTGATAAAAACCTGTTAAATGATATTTTCCAACTGATAAATCGTTTTTCTGCCAACATGACTGACAAAACAGCAATTGTTACTGACTTTACGTCATTACATTGGCCAAACTGCGACAGACCTCAACAGCTTTGCACCGCTCAGTATATACCCTATCTTAACAATGTATGTTCTTTGGTCTATTGTCAAAAACAATTACATTTGCTGATTTATAATGAAAAGTTAATTATTTACAACAAACTGTTAGTACTGTTTTAAAGACAGTAAATAATGATTCATTCTGAATACATTTCTAAATACTGTTCTTTCGACTTTTGTGTGAAAATTTGGATATGGACTCACAATAACAATACCTACCGTAAAATCATTAAATATTGAATTTTATTCCTAACATTAATTGAGTTACAGTACAAAATGGCAAAATGGAATTTCAGGTTGAAGTGCTGTATGATAATTTCGTAGTATCAAAATGACTGAAAATGAGTAGTGTTTACATCAGAATATTGGAGCAACGTTAGTGAAAACGGTAACAACCACTGATCTAATTGGTTTTTCGTTATTGACATCATACACAAAGCGCACAAGTCACTTTAAATGCCCCAGGTAACTAATAAATAATACAAAAGTGTGTTTTTAGGTAAGTTGAAATTTACGAACGTTGATAATTAATTATAGGTTTAATTACAACATTGATATTTTTCTTGATATTTCTCTGGGAATGTTATGATGCAATCACGAGAATGAAATTACAAATTTCGCTGAATTTTACGACAGTATCTTCATTTAGAACAGCAGGTTTTCTAACTAAATTACAACTTTTTGTTATTTACTGGCAAATGAACTGAAATAATGTTAATGGTGTTCATTCGGTATGTAAGTGAACAATAGGTAGTATTTAGGAAAAATCTGTCCACTACATATTGTAAATCGAGTAATATACACTGAAACACGTATGTATTCAGTAGCAGCGATGGCGAGGCATGACAGAATCTATGACCAGAGTTACACTCCTGGAAATTGAAATAAGAACACCGTGAATTCATTGTCCCAGGAAGGGGAAACTTTATTGACACATTCCTGGGGTCAGATACATCACATGATCACACTGACAGAACCACAGGCACATAGACACAGGCAACAGAGCATGCACAATGTCGGCACTAGTACAGTGTATATCCACCTTTCGCAGCAATGCAGGCTGCTATTCTCCCATGGAGACGATCGTAGAGATGCTGGATGTAGTCCTGTGGAACGGCTTGCCAAGCCATTTCCACCTGGCGCCTCAGTTGGACCAGCGTTCGTGCTGGACGTGCAGACCGCGTGAGACGACGCTTCATCCAGTCCCAAACATGCTCAATGGGGGACAGATCCGGAGATCTTGCTGGCCAGGGTAGTTGACTTACACCTTCTAGAGCACGTTGGGTGGCACGGGATACATGCGGACGTGCATTGTCCTGATGGAACAGCAAGTTCCCTTGCCGGTCTAGGAATGGTAGAACGATGGGTTCGATGACGGTTTGGATGTACCGTGCACTATTCAGTGTCCCCTCGACGATCACCAGTGGTGTACGGCCAGTGTAGGAGATCGCTCCCCACACCATGATGCCGGGTGTTGGCCCTGTGTGCCTCGGTCGTATGCATTCCTGATTGTGGCGCTCACCTGCACGGCGCCAAACACGCATACGACCATCATTGGCACCAAGGCAGAAGCGACTCTCATCGCTGAAGACGACACGTCTCCATTCGTCCCTCCATTCACGCCTGTCGCGACACCACTGGAGGCGGGCTGCACGATGTTGGGGCGTGAGCGGAAGACGGCCTAACGGTGTGCGGGACCATAGCCCAGCTTCATGGAGACGGTTGCGAATGGTCCTCGCCGATACCCCAGGAGCAACAGTGTCCCTAATTTGCTGGGAAGTGGCGGTGCGGTCCCCTACGGCACTGCGTAGGATCCTACGGTCTTGGCGTGCATCCGTGCGTCGCTGCGGTGCGGTCCCAGGTCGACGGGCACGTGCACCTTTCGCCGACCACTGGCGACAACATCGATGTACTGTGGAGACCTCACGCCCCACGTGTTGAGCAATTCGGCGGTACGTCCACCCAGCCTCCCGCATGCCCACTATACGCCCTCGCTCAAAGTCCGTCAACTGCACATACGGTTCACGTCCACGCTGTCGCGGCATGCTACCAGTGTTAAAGACTGCGATGGAGCTCCGTATGCCACGGCAAACTGGCTGACACTGACGGCGGCGGTGCACAAATGCTGCGCAGCTAGCGCCATTCGACGGCCAACACCGCGGTTCCTGGTGTGTCCGCTGTGCCGTGCGTGTGATCATTGCTTGTACAGCCCTCTCGCAGTGTCCGGAGCAAGTATGGTGGGTCTGACACACCGGTGTCAATGTGTTCTTTTTTCCATTTCCAGGAGTGTATTTATCGTGGATAGTCTGCGCTTGACCGCGCTAGAGTTCAGTTCAGTTGCGAGAAAGTTGTTGTACGTAGCGAGTCGCGAGAGCATGTAGTTAGTGAGTGCTAGTAGCGCGCGAGAGACTGTCGGAGTTGTGTGTGAGGAGTCGGCGGGCGTCGACATGAGTGTCTGGTCAAGGTTCGGGACGAGGTATATGTTTTAAATAAGGTAATGAAGCAGCATTGCGCACATCTGATAAGGTAATGTATGTTAACTGTAATTAATTTGTTCAAGTATTGCCCCAATAATAATTTTGTTCTCAAAACAATCTTTTTAAGAAAATAATCATTACAATTGAAACAATATTTCCTTTGCTTTTCCTCCCAGAATCAATTTATCAGGTTGGTCTTGACGTTAATTTTGTGGGGACTTAACATTTTTTCACATTTTTATTATCATTGAGTTTTATTACTGTGGGAAGCTAACATTTGGCTCTAATTGCATTTTCATTCAATTCATATTATTTAAAAATAATTATGGGAAGGTTACACTTAGCAGAATGAACATTCACATTTAATTAATTATTTTCTTTCATTTTTGTGGGAAGGTTACAATGGGGTCTATTCCCATTAACATTTAATTTTTGTCTTTTCAAAATTCTCCGGGGAGGTTACCACACTGAAGAGCCAGGGAAACTAATGCAGCTGCCTAATATCGTGTAGGGCCCCCCAAGAGTACGCAGCAGTCCCGCAACATGACGTGACATGGACTCAACTAATATCTGAAGTAGTGCAGATGGGAATAGACACCATGTATCTTGAGGGGCTGGAGATCTCTTCTGAGCAGCATCCAAGATATGCTCAATAACGTTCATGTCTGGGAAGTTTGGTGGCCAGCGGAGGAGTTTAAAGTCGAAAGAGTGTTCCTGGAGGCACTCTTTAGCAATTCTGGGCGTGTGGGGTGGCACACTGTCCTCCTGGATTTACCCAAGTCCGTCGGAATGCACAATGGACATGAATTGATATAGGTGATCAGACAGGACGCTTACGTACGTGTCGCCTGCCAGAGTCGAATCTAGATGTATCTGGAGTCCCATATCACTCCAACTACACACGCTCCACACCATTAAAGAGCCTCCACCAGCTTGAACAGCCTCCTGCTGACATGCAGGGTCCATGGATTTATGAGGTTGTCTCCATACCCTTACACTTGCATCCACTTGATACAATTTGAAACGAGACTCATCCGACCAGGCAACGTGTATCCAGTCATCATCAGTCCACTGTCGGTGTTGAAGGGCCCAGGCAAGGCGTAAAGCTTCGTGTCGTACAGTCATGAAGGGTACACGAGTGGGCCTTCGACTCTGAAAGCCCATATCGATGATGTTTCATTAAATGGGTGGCATGCTCACACTTGTTGATGACCCAGCATTGAAATCTGCAGAAATTTGTGGAAGGGTTGCACTTCTGTCACGTTAAAAGGTTCTCTTCAGTCGTCATTGGTCCCGTTCTTGCAGGATCTTTTTCCGGCTGCAGCGATGACGGATATTTTGTGTTTTACTGAATTTAGGTGTTCCCATGTTGACCCAACAACATGGTCATCTAGGACCGCAAGTAGGCACGGGTTCAGCGAGATCCTTTGTATTGCCTGTCCGGTTGTATCACGCTTACTGTTTCACCAAGGCGGTGGTGTCCTGACTCGCCGTCATCATGGCGATTGGCATCTCTAAACATGCACCGCACCACAGTAGCTGACTGGAGAGGGCACTACTATGCTATAGGGGACATTCATCTCGGCCTCTCTGGGACCAGTCGTAGTAATCGAAGACACTACGACAGCTGTGAACAATTCAGTGGGCCATCAGCGTCCGTTGACGTTATATCTCCCTGACGGCGATGACACCTCCCAGCAGGCTAACTGTCGTACCACAAGGGCAGAATCGTGCTACGGTAGGTTCAATAGCATGATAGTGAACTAACGTAGATGGTTGGACACCGTATTCACCTGATCTAGGGTTGATGAAATACATCTGGTATGCTACCGGGCGCCAGTTTCGCGCCAAAAATTATGGAATTGAGTTACCTATTCGTAAACATCTGGTGCCACACGCCTCCGGAATAAAGTACGTGTCCAATCCATGTCGTGCAGTATCGCTGGCGTGTTGCGTCCGGGAGGTGGACCAACACGCTGTTAAGCAGGTCGTCATAGTTTAGCTCGTCAGCGTACCTGAACTCTACAAAGGACAGCGCACAAGAATCGTTTCCTTCTTCTGTCCTATTACAGTCACGAATGGGGTATGAGAATAATGACTATCGGCACACAGCTTTATTGACATTACATGATTTAGGCTTGATAACCTTTATCCAAAATACAAGGAAATAAGATTGTTCATCTTTAACGTCCGCCGATGACAAAAGAAAATATTTTTCTTGATGCGTAGGTGCTCCTAGAATTTTAAGTGTTCGATTCACCCTATGCACTACGCCTTTCTTGAAGCGTCTTGTAGAAGAGTTTTGTCGGGATGTTAAAGCCTTCACCGCCTGAGAATATAGTATCTACAGTACTAAACGACGAACATGGTTCGTGGTTCATGGAGCACAGTCCAGTTGCTGGTGGCCTTTGTGGTGTCTGCACCACGTCTCGGAGGTGATGGTTGTCCCAGTCGGAACGACGTGGAACGGCATCCGTCGCTCACGACAACGCCACCCTGTAACTAGAAAGAAAACACGAACTCCTCGAGTGGTTTTCTTTTATTGTGAGTCCGCTACAGACTTTTCAGCTTTCGCGAACTGGCTAACTGTAGTTCTTCTTTTTCTTATGCCCGGTTAGATAATGAAGGTTGAATATTAATAATATAAAGTCTTGAATCTTCAATCCATTACCCAAGTCGTGGCCACATTATGGAATTTCGAGGATCTTAAGCTGATAAATTGTTATTCCGTCGTCAAGACGTCACTACGTCGCATGTTCAACAACTAAACGACGTAATTCCAGAGATAGCGTATACTTAAGCAATGTTCAGAGTGCGTTGTAATCTTGGGACAAATCGATGATTGCTCACTGTTAAATAATCATGAATTCACTTTTCACTTCATAATATTCTAATAGTCAATTAATTTCCACCAATACACATGATAATGTCTATTCAATTATGTAGGCGACACTAAGAATTAACTGTTTGAATCCAATTTTATTGTTCCTTGTAATTAATTTTCCCTACACTGAGCACCCTACCCCCATGAACCATGGACCTTGCCGTTGGTGGGGAGGCTTGCGTTCCTCAGCGATACAGATGACCGTACCGTAGGTGCAACCACAACGGAGGGGTATCTGTTGAGAGGCCAGACAAACGTGTGGTTCCTGAAGAAGGGCAGCAGCCTTTTCAGTAGTTGCAGTGGAAACAGTCTGGATGATTGACTGATCTGGCCTTGCAACACTAACCAAAACGGCCTTGCTGTGCTGGTACTGCGAACGGCTGAAAGAAAGGGAAACTACAGCCGTAATTTTTCCCGAGGGCATGCAGCTGTACTGTTTGGTTAAATGATGATGGCGTCCTCTTAGGTAAAATATTCCGGAGGTAAAATAGTCCCCCATTCGGATCTCCGGGCGGGGACTACTCAAGAGGACGTCGTTATCAGGAGAAAGAATACTGGCGTTCTACGGATCGGAGCGTGGAATGTCGATCCCTTAATCGGGCAGGTAGGTTAGAAAATTTAAAAAGGGAAATGGATAGGTTGAAGTTAGATATAGTGGGAATTAGTGAAGTTCGGTGGCAGGAGGAACAAGACTTTTGGTCAGGTGAATATAGGGTTATAAATACAAAATCAAATAGGGGTAATGCAGGAGTAGGTTTAATAATGAATAAAAAAATAGGAGTACGGGTAAGCTACTACCAACAGCATAGTGAACGCATTATTGTGGCCAAGATAGACACGAAGCCCACGCCTACTACAGTAGTACAAGTTTATATGCCAACTAGCTCTGCAGATGATGAAGAAATTGATGAAATGTATGATGAATTAAAAGAAATTATTCAGGTAGTGAAGGGAGACGAAATTTTAATAGTTATGGGTGACTGGAATTCGAGAGTAGGAAAAGGGAGAGAAGGAAACATAGTGGGTGAATATGGATTGGAGGAGAGAAATGAAAGAGGGAGCCGTCTGGTAGAATTTTGCACAGAGCATAACTTAATCGTAGCTAACACTTGGTTCAAGAATCATAAAAGAAGGTTGTATACGTGGAAGAATCCTGGAGATACTAGAAGGTATCAGATAAATTATATAATGGTAAGACATTTTCAGGGGCAGATATGGACTCTGACCACAATCTATTGGTTATAAACTGTAGATTAAAACTGAAGAAACTGCAAAAAGGTGGGAATTTAAGGAGATGGGACCTGGATAAACTGAAAGAACCAGAGGTTGTACAGAGTTTCAGGGAGAGCATAAGGGAACAATTGACAGGAATGGGGAAAAGAAATACAGTAGAAGAAGAATGGGTAGCTCTGAGGGATGAAGTAGTGAAGGCAGCAGAGGATCAAGTAGGTAAAAAGACGAGGGCTAGTAGAAATCCTTGGGTAACATAAGAAATATTGAATTTAACTGATGAAAGGAGAAAATATAACAACGCAGTAAATGAAGTATGCAAAAGGGAATACAAACGTCTCAAAAATGAGATCGACAGGAAGTGCAAAATGGCTAAGCAGGAATAGCTAGAGGGCAAATGTAAGGATTTAGAGGCTTATCTCACTAGGGGTAAGAGAGATACTGCCTACAGGAAAATTAAAGAGAGCCACTTGTATGAATATCAAGAACTCAGATGGAAACCCAGTTCTAAGCAAAGAAGGGAAACCAGAAAGGTGGAAGAAGTATATAGAGGGTCTATACAAGGGCGATGTACTTGAGGAAAATATTATGGAAATGGAAGAGGATGTAGATGAAGATGAAATGGGAGATACGATACTGCGTGAAGAGTTTGACAGAGCACTGAAAGACCTGAGTCGAAACAAGGCCCCGAGAGTAGACAACATTCCATTGGAACTACTGACGGCCTTGGGAGAGCCTGTCTTGACAAAACTCTGCCATCTGGTGAGCAAGATGTATGAGAGAGGCGAAATACCCTCAGACTTCAAGAAGAATATAATAATTCCAATCCCAAAGAAAGCAGGTGTTGACAGATGTGAAAATTACCGAACTATCAGTTTAATAAGTCACAGCTGCAAAATACAAACGCGAATTCTTTACAGACGAATGGAAAAACTGGTAGAAGCCGACCTCGGCGAAGATCAGTTTGGATTCCGCAGAAATGTTGGAACACGTGAGGCAACACTGACCCTACGACTTATCTTAGAAAATAGGTTAAGGAAAGGCAAACCTACATTTCTAGCATTTGTGGACTTACAGAAAGCTTTTGACAATGTTGACTGGAATACTCTCTTTCAAATTCTAACGGTGGCAGGGGTGAAATACTGGGAGCGAAAGGCTATTTACAATTTGTACAGACACCAGATGGCAGTTGTAAGAGTCGAGGGGCATGAAAGGGAAGCAGTGGTTGGGAAGGGAGAGATAGGATTGTAGCCTATCCCCGATGTTATTCAATCTGTATATTGAGCAAGCAGTAAAGGAAACAAAAGAAAAATTCGGAGTAGGTATCAAAGTCCATGGAGAAGAAATAAAAACGTTGAGGTTTGCCGATGACATTGTAATTCTGTCAGAGACAGCAAAGGACTTGGAAGAGCAGTTGAACGGAATGGACAGTGTCTTGAAAGGAGGATATAGGATGAACATCAACAAAAGCAAAACAAGGATAATGGAATGTAGTCGAATTAAGTCGGGTGATGCTGAGGGAATTAGATTAGGAAATGAGACACTTAAAGTAGTAAATGAGTTTTGCTATTTGGGGAGCAAAATAACTGATGATGGTCGAAGTAGAGAGGATATATAATGTAGACTGGCAATGGCAAGGAAAGCGTTTCTGAAGAAGAGAAATTTGTTAACATCGAGTATAGATTTAAGTGTCAGGAAGTCGTTTTTGCAAGTATTTGTATGGAGTGTAGCCATGTATGGAAGTGAAACATGGACGATAAATAGCTTGGACAAGAAGAGAATAGAAGCTTTCGAAATGTGGTGCTACAGAAGAATGCTGAAGATTAGATGGGTAGATCACATAACTAATGAGGAAGTAGTGAATAGAATTGGGGAGAAGAGGAGTTGTGGCACAACTTGACAAGAAGAAGGGATCGGTTGGTAGGACATGTCCTGAGGCATCAAGGGATCACAAATTTAGCACTGGACGGCAGCGTGGAGGATAAAAATCGTAGAGGGAGACCAAGAGATGAACACACTAAGCAGATTCAGAAGGATGTAGGTTGCAGTAAGTACTGGGAGATGAAGAAGCTTGCACGGGATAGAGTAGCATAGAGAGCTGCATCAAACCAGTCTCAGGACCGAAGACAACAACAACAACAACAACAACACTGATCACGCACAACAATTTCGCACTCAGGGAATTACTTCCGTTTGCATCAGTAATCCTGGCAACTCGGCGCAATTGTACGTTCTTCCTGTTGACGTTTGTATGTTATCTACTCGAGACTAATAATTGTTTTTCTGCCGGCGATCTTTCTTTTTCAATGTCCTTGAATGTTCATGCTTATTCAGTATCACGACGGCTAAGTCCCATCACAAATCTCACACGATTTAACATCGTCGCGAATCTCCGTACCCCGTTATCTTGCTGGTGGTAAAGATGACTTTGCTTTAGTATGACTTCTGAATACTGTTTCAGTCTATATCGGAAAACTTTCAAACTTCCTATTAGCTTAAAACACTCTAGTAGCGCTTACATGCATACTAAGATCGCAATACTACTACAGAGCCAATAGATAGCAACTGAAGCTAACATTTACATTTCCGAGTAACGGTGTAGTCACATCGAACTTCCTTTTAGATGCGGCTACACCTCTCTTCTATGGTAGAAGTTATCTTTGGCCAATTTACCATCTGGGCTTTAACCTTCGTTATTAATTATTTTTCAATTCTTTCTTTGATGTTTTTCTTGCGTATCCTATCGTATTCTTTCATTCAGTCTCTATTTCATGATAAATATTATTATTCATGTGACATTCCTGTTGATCAAATTATCAGAAGTATAAATTTTGTCGCCAGTAGCTGCCGTCACTGTCAGGATGACTAATTTTCCATCTTATTTTACAACAAAGGGTTGTTTATTAGGGTTTCTGTAATTGGGGTGTTACACCTTCTAAAGGCTTCCGGCGGCGACAAAAGTTTGATTTTCTGAATTTCTTGTAACTTTTGACCGATTTTAAAAATTTAAAATGGTATTATCTATTCATGAAGAAGTATAATCTTAAAGTGGAAGACAGTAAGGCAACTGCTACAGTTAGAAACGGTATATGTCCTGAAGCAGCGTAATTCACCGATAGCAAATAAGCAGATTATATAGATACAGTAGTTCAGAATGAGAGCTCTTAGCGAAATCCAACAAACTTAAAAGTTTATGAAACTTTTCCTCGCTAACGCCAACAAAAAAGGTTAAAGGAAAAAAAAGAATATCGCCTACTACATTTTTGCTCTTCGTGCAATAAAACTACCACATCAGACGTGATGTTTTAATTTATTACCTATTTATTACTACCTCCATTCGCAACACATTTTGAGGAAGTATCTACACATAACATTGAATGTTCCTGTGAAATTATACTATTATACGACCAGTAGTTTAGGAGATACGACAACATTAACAGCGGCATGATTGAAAAACTAGCTTTTACTTAAAACGGAACGAAAATTACCCAGACCGTACTTATCCAATCTTTGATAATGAGAGTACTTAGCGACTTCCAACAAAACCTTAAACGTAATTTCATATCTCCTCAAAGCTTTTTCTCGCTTGTATGCTTAACGTCAAATATTTAATACATTAACTTACCTGTAAAATAACCAGTCGTGTGAAGCTGTTTTATTCTCGAGGTCTTTAAAGAATCGACGTTAGGGCTTAGAAGCAACAACTGAAGGGCTGGCGATGATAAATTGAAATAACAACACAGAACTTTTTGTTGGCTTGTGAGGGCGAGGGTCACTGGAGACGGAGCAGCCTCTAGGTCTGTTGACAGCGGCAAAAGGAATGAACCGCCCATGAACTTTGAGCAGAAACGTATCTTGCTCTACTCTAGGCATTTCTCCATTTAACTTAGTAGAATTAAGCCGATGTACATCATTGTCCTAGCAAATGTATTACTAGTAGTAGGCAGTAGTAGTGGTAGCCTGCATTCTCCATAATTTCACAAATCCTCTTTTCAAAATGCTGATGCCAGAGCTGTTTTCAAAATTTACCTTACATGAGATGAAACGGTAATACTAATCATCAGAGTGAAGTGAGAGGTTCCCGGTCTTCAACAATGAAATTTATTTTTTAATAGCCGACACTTGTTAAAAGTCAATTTTTCAACTTCATTTCGCGGTTAGGTTAGTCAATATCCATTCAGGTGGATAAACTCGAACACGGTATTGTAACAGGTGGTGTGTCGACAAGGGAAATTTATTCATACTAAGTGCCCCGCGACTTTTTACAGTTAAGACAGCATGGCTGAATTCTGATCTTGGTCGTATTTCTCTTGCAGATGATCCGTTTGATCCAAAAACCTTACTCACCTACTGCAAATACCGAAAGCGTGCACCGTATGTTACTAGACGAGAGGCCATTCAAACTGTACGAACTATAACTCACTGAGAATGATTTGTACGAGATTAGATCCACATTCATTGAATATTGACCGAAAGTAAGTACACATACGAATTCCTCAGCAATATATAGCTAAATCACGGCCGTCTTAAAAGAGAAAACATCTGTCATTATGTCTTTGTGCCAAGATTTGTTGCAGTGGATGAAATGTGTATCCATCACTTAAATCCAAGAAAGAAGCAGCAGCGTAATTAGTGTTTGAAATTGATGGGTCTACAAAAAAATTAAATAAGAAAGTTAAAAAGACAGTTCTGTGTACTAACTGGATGCTTAAATACATGAGGAAAGGTCAGAATTAAAAAAAAGTAAAGGGAACCAACTGTCATGAGAAAGGTAATTTCGCAGGGGAAAAGTTAACGGTGGTAAAAGCAAGGTATCGGAAGGTTTATCAACTTCAGTAGATACGATATTCTCCGGTGTTCACCAGTTTCGCATTTAAAGTGATTTATGGTCGGAAAACGTTTGAATCCAATGAAAAGATGCATTAGACAATTCTTTTGTGTCGCCCAAACTCACACTTTTAGTAGGGAATCAACTCAGTGGAAACGGAGCGGAAAAATACATTAACCTAAAGGTGGATTACGTCGAAATACGAGGAGGTGTTGAAAAGTAATGCCTCTGAATTTTTGATTCTGTTCTTAATATCGGTTCAGGTATGACATATATGATAACAAGTGTCTGGCGCAGTTGTTAGATCGGTTACTGCTGCTGCAATGGCAGGTTATCAAGATTTAAGGAGTTTGAACGTGGTGTTATAGTCGGCGCACGAGCGATGGGACACAGCACCTCCGAGGTAGAGAGGACGTGGGGATTTTCCCGTACGACCATTCCACGAATGTACCGTGAATATCAGGAATCCGGTAAAACATCAAATCTCCGACATCGCTGCGGCCGCAAAAGTATCCTGCAGAAACTGGACCAACGAACGACAGAAGAGAATCGTTCAGCGTGACGAAAGTGTAACCCTTCCGCATGTTGCTGCAGATTTCAATGCTGGGCCATCAACCAGTGTTAGCGTGTGAACTATTCCACGAAACATCATCGATATGGGCTTTCAGAGCCGAAGGCCCACTCGTGTATCTTTGGTGACCGCACGACACGAAGCTTTACGCCTCGGCTGGGCCCGTCAACACTGATATTGGATTGTTGATGAGCGGAAACATGTTGCCTGTTCGGACGAGTCTCGTTTCAAATTGTATCGAGTGGATGGACGTGTACGGGTATGGAGAATCCGTGGACCCGGCATATCAGCACGGGACTGATCAAGCTGGTGGAGGCTCTGTAATGATGTCGCGCGTGTGTAGTTGGAGTGATATGGGACTCCAGATACATCTAGATACGACTCTGGCAGGCGACACGACTTGGGCAACTTCAGCAGGACAATCCGACACCCCACACATTCAGAATTGCTACAGAGTGGCTGCAGGAACATTCTTCTGAGTTTAAGTAGTTACGCTGGCCACCAAACTCCCCAGTCATAAAAATTATTGAACATATCAGGAATGCCAGAGATCTCCACCTCCCCCCCCCCCCCCCCCCCGCTTTCGCACTTTTACGGATTTATGAACAGCCCTGCAGGATTCATGGTGTAAATTCCCCTCAGCACTACTTCATTAGTCGAGTCCATGCCACGTGATGCTGTTGCACTTCTGCGAGCTCGCGTCAGCCCTACACGATATTAGGCATGTATACCAGTTTCCTTGGATCTTCAGTTTATGTCGGTGCATGAGAGACATCGTGCCGTAATCGAGTTTCGAATTCGAAGAGTTCGTCCACACATGGAGCACCCTCTGCTTCAGCATGACAACGCGAGTTCACAAACGACACCTGTACTAGTCCGACGGCTTGGTTTCACCATCATCGATCGTCCTACATACAATATATCCTCTTGACCTGGCCCCGTCCGAATTTAATATGTCTCCAGAATCAAAAGAACACTTTCGAAGACTTCATCTTGATAGTGATTAACCGGTACACGCAAGTGGCTCCGTCAACAAAGTCACACATTCTGCAGTGGCGGTATCAAGAAATTGGTCTCACTTTGGGAGAAATGTGCTGGTCGCCAAGGTGTCTGCGTTGAGAAATAATTGTGTAGAGATAAAGAGTAAAGATTCAGAATGTGTATAATTTTTGTAAGAAAACTGATGGTCTTAGTCACTGTGTAGCTACCAGTTTCGCCGCTTCAGTGCGCCATCTTCAGGCCATAGTTGATGTTGAAGGCGTTATCATGAGCCATATATACGCTGCATCAGTGACCAATATAAATGATTTTCGTGGACTATCTACTGAACGACACAAAAACAATGAGTACCAGAAGGTACAAATAAAATAATCATTATTAACTGAATGCAAGAAGTACCTGTTGAGCAGTGGTGAAATTTGCTTTTTTGAAGAGCGCGCCGCAGCACGTAGCGTGAAGCAGTCGCCCTCTGTTCCTGGCGGTGGCGCCGCTGTGGCAATCACAGCTTTGGTGTCTCCCTCTGGTGGGAAAGGGGAAAGGTAGCCTGCTCACGTGCATTTAAGGGGCGCTATGCGCTCGCTAGGCGGCGAGTCTGGTCAGTTGATCAGCCGGGTCAGTGTGGAGCAGTCAGTGTCTGTCTGTCGTCCGGAGTGCCAGTATGTGTTAGGCCGCCAGTCTGCTCGAGTTTGTTCACGCAATGGTCATTGGCGGTTGGGCCGATCGGTTGGTCGGTCGCGCACTGAGACACAAAATGACTTGTCCGTCTTGAGTGTCGGCGCACGTGTGGTCGCCACGTTAGTCCAGAGGGCCGCGCCCTATATCGAGGGGTAGTGGTTTCTCGGCCGACACGGGAGCAACAGAAGTCAGCCTACGACATCGGTCTGGCCGGAGTGAGCTGCGACGCCTTGAGACGGGAGATCGGCGCGCCTTCTTGCGTCCCTTGAAGCGGCTGGCAGCGGTCGGTTCGGGAGAGCGTTTTGGGGGTGCTGCGTCAGGTCTTCGCCAGACGTCGCAGTTTATTAGAAGTTAAGTGATTCGTGATACGTTGTTTCATTTACTTGTTTTCTTGGTCAGTCTCTCGTCCACAGCTTGCTCGTCTGTCTCTCGTCCCCATTTGTTAGGCAGTTAGTGTCTGTCTGTCGGTCTGCCGTACGTTAATAGCTGCCTCTGTCATGTTTGTCGGATTCGGTGGTACCGAATTTATTGCTTGAAGTGTAACGGCCGAATTCCTGGAATATGTTTTATCTTGCCTATCATCTTGAGAGGGGGTATATGTGTTTATTGTATACACATATGTGTATATATGTGTGTATATTTTATGTAAGAATGTATTTCATGGGTTTTTATGTAAATGGTCATTTTAGTCTATAAAGTTGCCACCCTTCCACAACAATAGTTTTTTTTTTTTTTTTTTAAATCGAGTTGCATCTTCGGTGGCAAGTTAATTTTTTTAATGTTTGTGTTTTGTACCATTTCCATCCCTCCTACGGGTGCATAGTTAATGAGCTTGTGTGAGTTGTTAAAATTTTTAGTTTAAAGTAATCTGGTGTGTTGCAGATTTGCACCAGTGTAGTCTATCAGAGGTTGTTGTGAGCAGTCGTCACTACGGCCGTGTCAAAAGGCAGCGGCAAGGTTCTCAGCCCGAAAGCTCATACTGTCAATATTTGTTCTTTCTGCCTCTGAATAAAATGGTAACTTGATATTTTGAGGCCGG
The DNA here is from genome assembly GCF_021461385.2 of Schistocerca piceifrons. NCBI lineage: Eukaryota > Metazoa > Arthropoda > Insecta > Orthoptera > Acrididae > Schistocerca > Schistocerca piceifrons. The sequence continues at coordinate 448,015,982 of NC_060138.1, read as the reverse complement.
CCGCAGTGGCCATGCGGTTCTAGGCGCTTCAGTTTGGAACCGCGCGACCGCTACGGCCGCAGGTTCGAATCCTGCCTCGGGCATGGATGTGTGTGGTGTCCTTAGGTTAGTTAGGTTTAATTAGTTCTAAGTTCTAGGGGACTGATGACCCATAGTGCTCAGAGCCATTTGAACCATTTGATATTTTGAGGGTGATTTCTGATTACAATTTTAAATCTGTTTTTAAAAAAAGGGCTTTTAGGAATAAAATTTCCATTTGTTGAAACAAATTTAATTTGTTTTCATCAGTTACCCACTGGCAACTACTTCCACGCTCGCATAGTGCGATTAAATGCGTTAATGTTCTTGATGAATCGCTAGTAAATAAAGTAAATTCTTAAGAAAAAGGTTTGAAAGTAAATTTACGGTCCACCTGTAACCGTGATGTCAACATTCCAACCATCAGCTGCCAGCTGACTGAACAACTATTCAAAATAAAACATGCAAAGATATGTGTCATTGAATACTCAAAGAAGTGCTTGACATCAAAACTGACAGTGTAAGAGTATCTGACGATCGATATTGGTAATCGAAAAAGGCCCTGTACAAAGAATATCGCAAATGAAATATTTAGATAAGAGGATGAAACCCAATAACGAGGTGTAGACAAACAAATAATGTAGAATAGTAAGTGGAAATTCGTAATGGTTCCCATGAAAACCATGAGGGTCAATACATCGAGATTACGGTCCGACTGTACAATATTAATAACGATATGTACTGATTACAATATCAAAGTAATTCTAACAAACAGGGCACAAACTATGGTCTATGTGCATAAGAAATTATGACATTAATCAAAGATTAGTTTGTTCTTCGACTCAGTTTGTTCGTTCAGCAGACAATTAGGTTCTTTGTAAGAGTGGATATAAATTTCCAGATCTTCTATGGCGTCCATGATACCTCATTTATCTACGACGCGCAAAATTTTTAGATTCTCATCCATCCCTACGACAGAATGTTTCGTTGTCTTTAAATGTTCTTTGAACGTCGGATGTTTAATGGTACGCAGGGAATTATGTTGTCTGAAAGTTCTACCAATTTGGCATTTGTATATGAATTCACAATCAGCACATGTTATTTTGTATATGCCTGATTTCTGCGTAACGGATCGAACTGTTCCGCTGAATGTGTCAGCAAATTTGACAACGTGTTGTTATTTCTGAATCCAACATTAACATTTACATCGCGAAAAATATTTGCCACATCATTTGACAGTAGGCCAATGTAACTCATACTGGTAAAATTGTTTTCTCTCTATCATAGTATTTCTTTTATTTGAAAAACTTGAATAATTTTCACATAAAAACCCGGAGATATTACTTTTCAGCACGCCCTCGTACACATTTATTCTTGACCAAAAAATTATTGCCTTTCACTTCAAGGAGGAAAACGTTTCATTTTACCTTTGTATGTTACTAGGGACAACAATAATAGCATAAATGATGTTACGCGCATTTAGATAATAGGTACATAAAAAGTTAAAGTAAAAACTATGTGTTACGAATAGGAACTGTAGTAGCGTAAGTGCTGAGTAGAGGTGTGAAAGCTAGTACCACGCAGTATTCGGAATAATCGTAAGGGTATTACGCATTCTAGCATTTCCATTACAATCAAGGAAAATCTACTGAAAATCTTCGACGCAAGCAGAGGATTGAGCGTATTTTAATTCCGAGTGGAGCACGATAGGACCCAGACAATGATATGTGTATTTATAATTGTAATTGTCCTAAAGTATAATGAATGTATGCTCGTTTGTAAGGGGAAATACAGTCTGTCATACACATATGGCTACAAGCCAATCATTAGCAGACAATTTGTTTCTTACCCTTTATCTTTTATTCCCCTACCTCTAAAGCTAGAACGATGCGTTTAAACTATGATCCAGTGCAAAATCACTTTCTTTTGAGCCCATTGCGAAACAAGCTGTTGTTCTCATATGGGAATAAACTGGAGCGCGTTATCGATTCCGACGTTTGTCCTTATAGCTAATGAATCCACCCCAATAATAGAGGACGGAACCGAAAGATTGCGTCTATTTTTATTTTTATTCTAGTGTTATAGGTGCCAAACAACAACGTAAAGGATTTGTATGTATATTTATGTTTATTCAGAAAGTTTGCGCTGCAGAATGAGAATGAGGTCGCTGAGTAATAGCTCCTTCTCTCTCTGTTAATACGTTTCAGTCTCTAGCGTAAAGGATAGTGATCTCATTGTGCAGCCCAGTTCTTTCCATTTAAATAGAAAACAGCTGATAGAGGAGCAGAGGGAATGTCAATTTTGGATGTTTTGGAGGCTATCTTGAGTTCCGGCATTTGCGTTACAGCAAGGTGAAACATTTCGAATACCGTAATCATAATACACTGATCAGCCAAAACGTTATGACCACCTACTTAACAGCCGGTATTTACGCCTTTGGTACCGGTAACTGCGGCGACGCGTCGTGTCTTGGAAGCAATGGGGGCCTGGTAGTTTGCTGGAAGGAGTTGGCACCACATCTGCACACACAAGTCGCCTGATTCCCGTAAATTCAGGAGAGGAGGCGATGAGCTTTGTCGCCATGTTCAATCACATTCCAGATCGATCGAGTTCAGATTTGGAGAGTTGGGGGGCCAGCACGGCATTTGAAACTCGCCACTGTACTTCTCGAACCACCCTATCACACTCCTGGCCTTGTGACGTCGCGCATTATCTTATTGAAAAATGCCACTGCCCTCGGGAATCATGATCATCACGAAGTGCTGTACATGGTCTGCAGCTCATGGGCCGTCATGGTTCCTAGAACGAGCTCCACTGGACCTAAGGATGCCCACGTGAATGTTCCCCAAAGCATAAAAGAGTCACCGTCAGCTTGTCTCCATCTCACTGTACAGGTGTCAAGGAGCTGTTCCCATGGAAGACGACAGATTCGCGCCCTCCCACTGGCATGATAAAGAAGGTATCGTGATTCATCAGATCATGCAACGCTCTGCCACTGAGCCAACGTCCAGTACCAATGGTCACGTGCCCATTTCAGTGGTAGTTGCCGATGCCACGGTGGTAACATTTGCACATACATGCATGTGTCACCGGCTGCAGAGGCCCATTGTTGGGAGTGTCCGGCGCACTGTGTGTTCAGACAGATTTGTGCCCTGCCCGGCATTAGTCTGATGTTGATTCCGCCACAGTTCGCCGCCTGTCCTGTCTTGCCAGCATGCCCAGCCTACGACGTCTGATATCTGTAATGAGAGGTGACAGCACAACCCCAAGACATCCGAACGTGATTGCACCTGGCTTTCGTCACGTGTTGAAGACACTCACTACAACACAAACAAATCTTGCAGTTTCCGAAATACTCGTACCGAGCCTCCGGGCCATCACAGTCCGCCCTCACTGAAGCTCAGAGCGCGTGCCTATCACAAAGCGAAAAAAGTGGTCCAACTAAAACAATCATATTTCTTTATGTACTACACGAATATGTAATAAAAATGAGGGTTCCTATTTTTAAAAAACGCTTTTGATATCAGTTTGAACTATGGCAGCGCCATCTAGCGGGCCAACCATAGCGCCATGTGCTTTCCCCCTTCAAGCTAGACAACTTTCGTTCTATGTAGTTTTTTCGTTTGACGCTTATTTCGCGAGATATTTGGCCCGGTCACGATCAATGGACCACCCTATGTATCCTCTCTACTTCGTCCATCATAAGTTATTTTGGTGCCAAATAGCAAAACTCATCTACTACTTTAAGTGTCTCGTTTCCTAATCTAATTTCCCTTGTCATCGCCTGATTTAATTCGACTGCAATTGATTATCCTTGTTTTGCTTTTGTTGATGTTCATCTTATATCCACATATGAACAATAAATATAATTAACAATGTCAAGAAACAACAATCAGTTGTGCCAAGTTTATGACACATTGTTCGCATTGTCGTCGTTTCAGCAGAGCACATGTTTTTAGCGAAGTACTCGTATCAACGTCTGAGAATTTACCAGATCTTAAAATTAAATTTGTTTCTTGTAAAAATTTTTCATTGCGGAAGCAAATTGATGTGTAATTATTTTTCAGTAGATAGAAGTTACGTGTTCAGATACGATAAAAATCATTGACTAACGTTCTCAAAGCTTCAGTTATCAATTCTCTCAAAGCATTATAGCCAGCTCGCTGGACAGCTGATAACGACCCATGTAGCCAAAACTCTGCGAGGCCTACAAAAAGGCAATTCGCCATTTTATTTTCTACATATAAAACAGAGACTAAATTTATGTTATTAGTATTCACTTTTAACATTCGTGTTCTGCATAAGACAGTCGATATTGAGTGCATTAGCGACTGAACATAAATTGGGATTATATACGTTGAAGCTTTGCAGGAGAAAAGGTCTCGCTTTCCGCCTCAAACGATTTACAGAAACAATGGAAAACCTAAATTTGGGTGATCAGACGGGCTTTTCTAATCCGTTTAGCTAGATGTAAATCATTCAACTGCTTCTACAAGTACTTCTCTTCACTATTTCTTCCCGTGCTACTATGTTTTCTTGTAACACTGAAATGTGATTTATCTTGCTCGTTACGGTATTGTCACAGCATCCTTTGTTGGACATTAGATATCACTCCTTGTCGGAAAAGTACATTAGTAGTTGTACGTGAGTCTAATGTCGTTCGCAAGATGTGCGTACCAAACCCTGGAATACTTTTAATTTTTGACTTGAGCCTATCTGCTCGAAACTTTGACTATTGCCTTCTCGTTCAGATGAAGACAGCCTTGGAGGTGTCGAAACCTCAATGTACTAAAGAACCGGTTAGCTGTATTATTTCTCCGCTGACGTTAGATAACTCTATGACTTCAGAGCTGATTTCCACACTGTACACCTTGTTCTGGTGATCCCATCATTATACTCAGTAACGGTATGTACTGCTATGTTGCACCGTCGATCTCCACACACACGACTATGCTGTCGTTTCACTGTTCTGCAATAGCAGGCAGAGGAAACATTGAAACAGCTGCCAGTGCTTGCAGAGACTGTCGTCATAAACATGTCGGCCGCTCAGAAAACACTTAGCCTTGCTAACGAGTTGGGCGTGTAGTTAAGACCACACACGCTAAACATACCTACTACTATCCTTACTTACGTTTGTATGGCCTTCCTCGTCATTTCAAATTACTGTGTCAAATCCAACTGAAACCCAATATTCCAATATGTTTCCAATAACATCGCAATCGACTGTACACAGTACTGTAAAAATCACAAGAGCTTAGAAATTCGTAAAAAGAGCTTCTTGTTCCTAACGCTGTTTACGGGTTTATGGTACAAAGGAAGATAAGAAAGAATGGAAAGTCTATTCGGTCACAGCTTCTTAACCCTGAGTGGTCTAGCGGTTCTAGGCGCTCAGTCCGGAACCGCGCGACTGCTACGGTCGCAGGATCGAATCCTGCCTCGGGCATGGATGTGTGTGATGTCCTTAGGTTAGTTAGGTTTAAGTAGTTCTAAGTTCTAGGGGACTGATGACCACAGATGTTAAGTCCCATAGTGCTCAGAGCCATTTTTCTTAACCCTGAGGTCATCAGAGATGGAGCAACCGATAACTATCTGTGTGGAGGTAGAGAGGAGCATTATTTTCATATGGAAACAGTGGTTCTAGTATACAGCTTGAGTTGTCAAGTTTTTAAGAAAAACTGAATCAAGCTGGTAAGAGATGAAATACAGTATCAGTTTCCCCCTGTTAAGGGCATTGAGGAATGTACTGGCCACATATTGCTCCGTGCTGTGCAGCGTATTTATGTGCCATTTCAGATGGACTGTCTGTTCGTCGTTTCGGCTCTCGAGCTGAGGTTTTTACTTTCAGCATAGACTTTTCTGCAGAGTGTAATTACTTTCTGGTAACTTTTCTGTACTTCCTCCTGCAAGTGTCACACCTATCTGACTGTTTATTATAGAGAACTGATGTCTGCAATACCGAAATCTATTCATTATACATGCCACTCTTGTTCCATATTACAACTCTATCACGGACACCTGATTTCACCAAGACGCTTACGTGTACCGAAACGCATATTGGAGTGACTCAAAACTGTAAGGCGTCAAGTGGTTTTCCCCTCCTCTCTTCGCAGACACTTCCGTGCATAAAAGGAAAGCGGCAGGCGTGCTTAGGTTTCATCAGAGGATTCAGATCCTATCCTGTCCGCAAGCAGTAAAGATCTAATTAAGTGGTGCATTCCGATAGATAAATTAGGTTGTAATTCACTTCCAGGTATCACTTCGAAAAGAGACTGAACTCACGGGTCAGAAAAGTTTGATTTGAGCCTACACTTATAAGCAAGGACATTACGGACACATCTCTATCGTAGGGACGAGAAGACCTAGGTCAAGCAGCAGACACGTCACCTAGTACAGCACTTTACGTCAAAGGCTGATTGTTTAGGTGACTGTGACAAAAGAATTTCGCATAATGTGTCATTGACATTAGACGAGTGTCTTTAGTATCTATCAAAAATTACCTAATGACGATCGATCTGCCAGTAGACGAAGGCGCAATCTCATCTCTTCTGTGTTTTTTTATTTTTTATTTTTATTTGCCGTCTGTCAATCTATTCATAGAGCCAGATAATTAGTTTTCTATAGTATGAGTCATTATTCTTGTAAACACACATCAGATAGTAGTGTTATAGGTCCAATATACAATACCGGGGAAAAAAAATTAGTAAACCCTTTTAGAGGTTTCCATTTCATAAAATATTTATTGTTGCGACTGTATATATGGAGTACATGAAACGATAACATTTACATGTCAACAGAACAAGAGGTTCTGAAGTACGAGGTATCGACTCATGCTGAAACAATTATATCAGTAGCCTCGCGGGGTAGCTGCGCGATCTGGTGGCGCCTTGCCACTGTTCGCGCGGCTCCCCCCGTCGGAGGTTCGAGTCCTCCCTCGGGCATGCGTGTATGTGTTGTCCTTAGCGTAAGTTAGTTTAAGTTAGATTAAGTAGTTTGTAAGCCTAGGAACTGATGACCTCAGCAGTTTGGTCCCATAGGAACTTAATACAAATTTCCAATTTTCCAAATCATATCACTACGTGGTGTAGCCTTCATGGGCGCAAATACAGTCGCCGACTTTGGCATCCACTCGATAGTACAGATGGCGAATACTGTCCTGGGATACGTTATGCCACGCCTGCTTCACCTGCTGAGGTAGTTCTGTGCGAGTTCTTGTTTGACGAATCGCGCGAGTCGTCTCTCGTCCCATCATATGCCAAACGTGCTCGACTGGATACAAGCCCGGAGATAGCACTGGCCAGGGATGTAGCTGCACTTCTTGCAGAACACCTCGTTTCATAGGCAGTGTGTAGGTGAGCATTCTCCTGTTGGAACAACACATCTTCTTCCTGTTGTAAGAACGGCAGAAGAACAGGTCTGACAACATTCTGCACGTACCGAGCGCAGGTTAGTGTTCTCTCCAGAAACACCAAAGGTGAACGAGAGACCATGAGGCCCGGGATGGAGTCATTTTATTGGACGAATGCACACCCCGAGACAACACTCACCAGGTCTATGACGTACGCGCACACGACCATCACTTGTGTGCAGGCAGAATCTGCTTTTATCGCTGAAGACCGCGGCGCGCCATTCCATGTTCCAAGTGATCCTCTGACAGTATGAATCTAGCCTTGCTCACTGATGCTGGGTGTGAGTGGAAGACTGGCTAGAGGTGCGCGTGCCCCTAGTCCCACTGATAACTGGTTCGCAACAGTTCGTGTTGACACACTAGGCTCACAATCTGATATGATACGTGCTGTGGTAGCTGTAGGGTCTGCCACTGCTGCTGCTGCTGCTGCTGCTGCTTTGGCGCACGTCTGTGCTGCGTATACGTCTAGGATCTCGTCTACAAAAATGGTTCAAATGGCTCTAAGCATCATGGGACTTAACATCTGAGGTCATCAGTCCCCTAGCACTTAGAATGATTTAAACCTAACTAACCTAAGGACATCACACACATCCAAACCCGAGGAAGGGTTCGAACCTGCAACCGTAGCAGCAGCGCGCTTCCGGACTGAAGCGTCTAGAACCGCTCGGTCACAGAGACCGGCTAATCTCGTCTACGAGTTTGAGAATGTTCACGTGACCACTGATACCAGCATCATTGCACAGTTGAAGCAGCACGTCCAGCACGTCCAGCTCGTGTGGCAATTCTCCGAAAGAACGATCCCGCCCCTCGGAAGGCTACATTTTGGCCCCTTTGAAACTCACTCAGTTGAATGTACGAAGCAGTGTGCGTCTCCATGGCATGGCTGCATGGTTGTCTGCTTGCTTCACACATTTGCATTAAAAAATGGTTCAAATGGCTCTGAGCACTATGGGACTTGACTTCTGAGGTCATCAGTCCCCTAGAACTTAGAATTATTTAAACCTAACTAACCTAAGGACATCACACACATTCATGTCCGAGGCAGGATTCGAACATGCGACCGTAGCGGTCGCGCGGCTCCAGACTGTAGCGCCTAGAACCGCTCGGTCACTCCGTCCGGCCTCGTTTGCACCATACTGAGCCTTCTGGTCGTGAGGATTCCCTATTAAATGTAGACACAGCTGGCGGCCTGGTAGCTATGTCACTACGTTATCTGTTGGCGGAAGGTGTTCAAACGATTATCAGTACGTCTACTACGCCCCAGGTGGTATATGCCATCATCGGATCAAAATCGACGTTGTCTTTCCAGGTGTACTAATTTCTTTTCCAGCAGTGTACTTTCTGTATTGTTGTTTATCGCCATTACAAGTGCATTCGCATCCTGAAAATAAAGGTCACACACTTAACAATGGACAATTTAATGTCTACGGCTAAAGCCGAGGCAGAAACTGATTCTGTCATACAGTGTAAGATTGCTCTCGTTTCAGAGGTGGTTTCCGTTAAAAGGACACGAAAGAATTCTTTCGACAGTCCGAGCCTGTGCTCCAGCTGTAATGATCTCATCGTCGGTGACACGCTGGTCCTAATCTTGCATGCTTTTTTTTTTTTGCGGATCGATGATCCCGGATTGCTGAAGTAGGGGAGAGTTCATTACATTGCAATGACTAATTGCAGTCTCCAGTATTTTTCGATCATACTAGCGCTCCACCTCTGAGTCAACGGAAGATAAAAATTTGATACTATTTTAACACTACAGTAGGGAGAAACAACGACGAAATACGAATTACGCTACACTTTCTAGAGATCCTTAAACAATCATTAGAGTCAGAGGACTGTGTGTTATTCCCTCTAAGTGCTGCCCGAAGATGTATAGCCTCGCAGGCTTACTTTTCACAGCCAGGCCTTGAACCATTTGTTTTAGTTCTTGAGATCATGAAACACGTAACTAATCAAGTTACGTTAGCCTGTTGTCTGCTCTCGCTACTGAAGAAACATTGTTGACTAAGTTCCTTTTCATTCTTAGGTTGAAATGTTCTCATTATCAATGCAATGTCCATGTCAACGTGGTTTAACAAAACAGGAGTGAATTACTCTGAACAGTCATTCCAGATTTCTGATCTGTGGAAATGTAGGGGAGCGACTTAACATACAATTCTTTCCACCAAGGAAAATCTCTCAGCTGCGTATTTATTTATTTTTATCGAAATGTTATGTTAAAAGTAAGAGTCATGACGAAATGCAAGTGGATCAATGCCTACGTAGTATATCATTTTTTCTTTTTGTTGATTCAAAGGCAGAGATCAGTTAAACCGTGGCCGAAACATCGATCTTATCCCTGCAGTCACAGTTATTTTACAACATGACGCAACTCTACACACAGGAAACTTCCTCCAACGGACTCCGACCGCAGAAGCCTAAGCGCTGACATGTCTGACTGCGTGAGAGCTTCAGTTACTAAGTCAACTAGAAAGTGACACCTAAAAATCAAATTTTAGGAGGAATGGCAGAAAATATTTGAACACATAGTCCGTAACGTAGTGTCCGTAACGTAGTGTACATGGTTAGTGATATAAAGGATGATTCATGTAATCTGATCATCTCCGATATTTCCTGAACAGTTTCACGTATCTTAATTGTGTTTTCACCCAAATGAATACTGATAAAGTTCTTTCTAAATTATTTATAGTCTCTTTTCATACCCATATTAATTACGGACATATCCGTAACAACTTCGCTATAGTAATTTTTATTGCAAGAATCATACTTAGAAAAGAGAAATTCAGCGGCATTTAACTCTTCACAATCCAATTACTAGTTTCGGAGAAATTACAGTATTTAGAACAAGATTTATTTGTTTTGAATATAAAACGATTACTGTTTTAAGTGGGGATGTGCTCAGCTGTAATTGGTCGTTTACAACCAGTTGGGGATTTTGGGCTAATTGTTTGCTTACCTGAAGTGCTTCTATCAGCCTTAGTTTTCTTCCTTTGTTGACTATATGTAACACCTCTGTGCACTTTTGGTATCCGTGTCCCCCTTCAGCACATGTTCAGCAGAGGTGTATTCTAGCTTATGGTATCTCCAGTCGCTTGTGTGTTCAATCAGTCTAGTTGCTATAGCCACACTCGTATGACCAAAATGTTAAAAAACGTATTTAATAAACAATATAAATGAATAGTGCTCAGTTTTACAGTTTTTCGACCAATGCCAAGGCCTCAAACTTTGGCATTATAGCTATGTAACCTCCAATATTGTAATACTGTTCGCCGCGCGGGATTAGCCGAGCGGTCTTTGGCGCTCCAGTCATGGACTGTGCGGCTGGTCCCGGCGGAGGTTCGAGTCCTCCCTCGGGCATGGATGTGTGTGTGTTTGTCCTTAGGATAATTTAGGTTGAGTAGTTTGTAACCTTAGGGACGGATGACCTTAGCAGTGAAGTCCCATAAGACTTCACACACTTTTTTTTTGTAATATTGTTTACAGCATTTCACATTGTCCATTGCGTAAAGTGTAATTTCAACGTTAAGAAAGAAGTCTGGAGCACAGCATTCTGTGCGAGTGCATTGTATCTGTGTTTATAATGTTTGGCTTGATAAGAACTAGTGTCCGTTGCGGAAGCTAATGAGTTGTTTCTTGAAGATGGCCCATTAAGCCGAAAACTGGTTAGAAATAAACAAAAGTCTGTGGGACGAAACAGTGTTATTATTCAACCTTAAATTCTAATTTTAAACTTGACCCCGGGAAAATAGACGTATTTAAAAATTATTTTCATCGTGCTCAGCACATTAGCACCCCTCCTAGCGCCGGCCAGGGTGGCCGAGCGGTTCTAGGCGCTACAGTCTGAAACCATGCGACCGCTACGGTCGCAGGTTCGAATCCTGCCTCGGGCATGGATGTGTGTGAAGTCCTTAGGTTAGTTAGCTTTAAGTAGTTCCAAGTTCTAGAACCATTTGAACCCCTCCTAGCTTCCTACGACATCACTGTGCGCCCCCGGTAGCTGAGTGGTCGCCGGCACGGTAGCTCAGCGTGTTCGGTCAGAGAGCCGGCTGGCCTCTGTAATAAAAAAACTGAGTGGAAGGATCAACCACCGAACTTGAACAGGATGTTTGCGACGTCCGCAACGACCAAACACAACGATCAATGACGAACAAAAAAAAAAAAAAAATGTTGTCAGCGCGACAGACTGTCAATCCAAAGGGCCCGGGTTCGATTCCCGGCTGGGCCGGAGATTTTCTCCGCTCAGGGACTGGGTGTTGTGTTGGCCTAATCATCATCATTTCATCCCCATCGACGCGCAAGTCGCCGAAGTGACGTCAAATCGAAAGACTTGCACCCACCCGACGGGAGGCCCTCGTCACACGACATTTCATTTCACTTTCAGGACATCACTTTTATCAAATAATTCTGCGGCTTCATTCATGATCCTTTGGAAGATTCAGGTTGCTTAGGACACTTGATGTGTACCAGTGTCATGCTAGGTAGGTGTAGATATTGTATGACCCAACGGCCGCAGATTGTTGTTGGCAGTACAGGTGAGTGCGACTTTAAACGTAATACTCCGGTGTTGTATTAGTGCCCCGACACAGCAGGAAGGACTGCCGCTCTTAAGAGGACAGGACACTGCGGCTTCTTGGAGCAGGGAGCTCCTACTGCTAGAACAGCACTCGGCTTTCAGCTCGGCGGCGTGTCTCGTCTTCCGCTGAGCGAACAGAGCACGGCGTGTGAAAGTGTGTCTGCAGAAAGCAGATGAGCCAGCGCAGGTGTCTGAGGCCACGTCCCAGCAGCTGCGTCCACATTGAGGCGGCCGGGTTAGCCCCCCCCCCCCCGTGATGGTCCCGTTGAGCTCCTTCTTGAGTCACCGACTCGCCACTGAGTCACGGCGTTATCTCCCGGCTGAACGAGCGCCACCGTTAGTGAAAGCGTAGTTTCCGCTAAAGAGGAAGTCGCGGCACCGATGCGAGCCCGCCTTCCGGACCCTGAGCGCGACTGCTGTGAGAAATGGACTGCGGTCACCTCCCAACAGAGACTCTCACTCTCTCACACACAACAAAGCATTCAAACTGGGACTGCTGACGTTGCGCTGCAATTGTGTGCTGCCATTTCACAACATTCTTTTAAAACTGAAGTCTGTCCATTTTTTAACATTTACAGGGTGATTCACGAAAAAAGAACAGATTTCACTTGTTTATTACGGATAAACCATGAAGGATGGAAACACATTGCGCTTGCCACTGGGTAGAGGAAGGTTCACTCAACATGAACACTACGCGTTGCTCGGAAAACATCGAAACGGAAGTCCATTTCATTCCACGAATCAACAGGTCCCTGTTTATTGAATCGACAGTTCAACAGCTCGACTTCTCAGTTCCTGAAGAGTAGCTGCCACAGGTGGGACAAAGCCTTTGTCTCTTATGCACCCCACAGAAATGACCTAGTAGATAGTGTAGGAAGTTCCATGCGGCTTTTCGCGGATGATGCTGTAGTATACAGAGAAGTTGCAGCATTAGAAAATTGCAGCGAAATGCAGGAAGATCTGCAGCGGATAGGCACTTGGTGCAGGGAGTGGCAACTGACCCTTAACATAGACAAATATAATGTATTGCGAATACATAGAAAGAAGGATCCTTTATTGTATGAATATATGAGAGCGGAAAAAACACTGGTAGCAGTTACTTCTGTAAAATATCTGGGAATATGCTTGCGGAACGATTTGAAGTGGAATGATCATATAAAATTAATTGTTGGTAAGGCGGGTGCCAGGTTGAGATTCATTGGGAGAGTCCTTAGAAAATGTAGTCCATCAACAAAGGGGGTGGCTTACAAAACACTCGTTCGACCTATACTCGAGTATCACTCATCAGGTCGGCTTGACAGAGAGGATCCAAAGAAGAGCGGCACGTTTCGTCAGAGGGTTATTTGGTAAGCGTGATAGCGTTACGGAGATGTTTAGCAAACTCAAGTGGCAGACTCTGCAAGAGAGGCGCTCTGCATCGCGGTGTAGCTTGCTGTCCAGGTTTCGAGAGAGTGCGTGTCTGGATGAGGTATCAAATATATTGCTTCCCCCTACTTCCCGCGAACCATACGCAACTGGAACAGTAAAGGGAGGTAATGACAGTGGCACGTAAAGTGCCCTCCGACACACACCGTTGGGTGGCTTGCGGAGTATAAGCGTAGCTGTAGATGTAGAAAAAAGTCGCAAGGTGTGAGGTCTACTGACCTAGGAGGCCAAAATCAATGAACAAAATCTTCTTGTCCACCTGTTCCAACCCAACGCTATGGTAGAGTGTTGTTAAGATAACGCCGCAAGATAAAAGTGAGGCGGGGCGCTGATGTGCATAAAAATGAAATCATTCGAATCTTCATGAAGTTGAGGAAATAACCATTTTGTAGCATGTCGAGGTATGACATTCCTGTCAGAGTTTCCTCCGCAAAAAAAGAAAGGTCCTTTTACTTTATGAGCAGAAACGCCACAAAACTCATTCAGTTTCGGCGAGTCTCTTTCACGTTCGACGGCGACGCTAGGATTTTGTGACTATCAGGCCCTTGCTTTCTGCCAGTTTACTTTACTCAATAAATGAAAAGTCGATTCGTCCGAAAAAATGAGTCGTTCGGAAAAAGTGTCCTCTGCCATATCCTGGAGAACTGGAATGCAAAATTCATAACTTCAGCATATGCAGTTGCTGCAGTAACTGCAACTTGTAAGGTTTTATATGCAGGAGTCGCTTCAGAGCACGCCACATCGTTCTTTGAGGAAGATGGGGTTCCTGGCCTGCTCGTCTTGTGGACTTCCGAGGGCTCCGTGTGAAAGCATCTCACGTACGCTCCACACTTTCATCAGACGTGCGTGGCCGACCAGTGCTGTTCCCTTTGCATATGCAACCAGATTCCAAGAGTCCTGTGTGCCACTCATAAATCTACTTGTGCAGCGGCGGCTTCTTGTTCAATCGACGGCGCAATGCACGCTGCCCATGAGCAATGGATATACGTACTTCGCTCAGTTTCCAACACACAAAATGATTTCTCTTGACGTGTAGTCGTCATGTTGCTACAAACAAACAACGCACAGCTGTGTCAAAACTATGAAATTTCCTCTATCCGGTGACATGCGCGATGTGTTTCTTTTATAGTCTGTCTGCTATAAACAACTTAAATCTGTTCTTTCTTTTTCAGGAACCCTTTATTTCATTGTCTGAAACTATTCTGACTCCGAATCAACAGTGTGTCAGAGAAGTTCCCGTACCCCTTGGTCAAAACATACTGAAGAGCCAAAGAAACTGATACACCTGGCTAACATCGTGTAGTGCCCCCGCGATCATGCAGAAGTGCCGCAACACGTGGTATGGACTTAACTAATATCTGAAGTAGTGCTGGAGCGAATAAACACCATGAATCGTGAAGGGATTTTCACAAATTCGAAAGAGTACGAGGAGGTGGAAATCTCTTCTGAACAGCACATTGGGAGGTATCCCAGATATGCTTAATAATGTTCATGTGTGGGAAGTTTGGTGGCCAGCGGAAATGTTTAAACCCAGAATAGTGTTCCTGGAGCCAGTCTGTAACAATTCTGGACTTGTATTGTCACATTGACCTGCTGGAATTGCCCAAGTCCATCGGAATGGACAGTGGTCATGAAAGGATGCAGGTGATCAGACAGGATGCTCACGTACGTGTCACCTGTCAAAATCGTATCTAGACGTATCGCGGGTCCGATGCCACTCCAACTGCACACTCCCCACACCACAGCCTCCACCAGCTTGAATAGTCTCTTGCTGAAATGCAGGATCCACGGATTCATGAGGTTGTCTCCATACCCGTATACGTCCATCCGCTTGATACAATTTGAAACTAGACTCGTTCGACCAGGCAATATGTTTCCAATCAACAGTCCAATGTCGGTGTGACGGGCCCAGGCGAGATGCATGGCTTTGTGTCGTGCTCATCAAGTGTACACGAGTGGGCCATCGGCTCCAGAAGCCCATATCGATAATGTTTCGTTGAACAGTTCGCACGCTGACACTTGTTGATGGCCCAGCATTGAAATCTACATCAATTTGCGGAAGGAGTTGCACTTCTGTTGTGTTGAACGATTCACTTCACTCCTCGTTGGCCGGCTGGAGTGGCCGTGCGGTTCTAGGCGCTACAAATGGTTCAAATGGCTTTGAGCACTATGGGGCTTAACTTCTGAGGTCATCAGTCCCCTAGAACTGAGAACTACTTAAACCTAACTAACCTAAGGACATCACACACATCCATGCCCGAGGCGGGATTCGAACCTGCGACCGTAGTGGTCATGCGGTTCCAGACTGAAGCGCCTAGAACCGCTAGACGCTACAGTCTGGAGCCGAGCGACCACTACGGTCGCAGGTTCGACTCCTGCCTCTGGCATGGATGTGTGTGATGTCCTTAGGTTAGTTAGGTTTAAGTAGTTCTCAGTTCTAGGGGACTGATGACCTCAGAAGTTAAGTCCCATAGTGCTCAGAGCCATTTGAACCATTTTGAACTCCTCGTTGCTCAAGTTCTTGCTGGATCTTTTTCCGCCGCAGCGATGTCAGAGATTTTATGTTTTACTGGATTTCTCATATTCACGATATACTCGTGAAATGGTCGTAAGGAAAAATGCCCACTTCATCGCTACCTAGGAGATGTTGCGTCCCATCACTTGTGCGCCGATTATAACGTCACGTTCAGACTCACTTAAATCTTGATAACCTGCCATTGTAGCAGTAGTAACCGATTTAACAACAGCGCCAGACACTTATCGTGTATAGGAGTTGCCGCCTGTTCACATATCTCTGTATTTGAATACGCATCCCTATACTAGTTTCTTTGGCGCTTCAGTGTAGTCCCATGTATATTCGAATACTTGCACATAAAAACTATGTACGCAGAGGATCGGTATATGCACCATTGTGCTTGCACAGATATCCATGCAGCCGGCCGGAGTGGCCGTGCGGTTCTAGGCGCTTCAGTCTGGAACCGCGCGACCGCTACGGTCGCAGGTTCGAATCGTGCCTCGGGCATGGATGTGTGTGATGTCCTTAGGTTAGTTAGGTTTAAGTAGTTCTAAGTTCTACGGGACTGATGACCTCAGCAGTTAAGTCCCATAGTGCTCAGAGCCATTTGAATTTTTGAAGATATCCATGTGACTCCGTATCCTCCTTGATATCTTGCGGGGTATCTCAGGATTTTGCTTCGAAAGGCATCCTTAACACTTTTGCAAAATTCTTCATTAATCTTGCACCGACACGAGAGCTTAATGAAAGGTCATTATTCCCCATAATGAGTTGTTTGGCGTGGTAAGACCGGGCTCAGTAGTGGTCTTTTCAATGGGGATCACTCCTCAAAATTATCCATGAAGGTACTCACGCAGCTGGATAGTAAAGTGTACTGGAGTTTCGTCCTGCTGAAAACGTGATTCCCCTCTTTTCGAGCTGAGCTGTTTATCACGTTAGTAGCGCTTCCAAATAAGTGTTTCCCTTCACGTAGCCTTAAAAAATGGTCCTAACAGGTATCCTCATGACATGCCGGTTCATATAATAACACGAGGCCGTTCCTTTTCATATCTTGCACCATAACTAGGATATTCCTTAGATTAGAAAACCTCTTTGCTCCTGTATGAACTGTCATATATTACAAACTCATCAAAAAACAGTGTTCTTGACAGAGATCGGCATTTGGAGAGTATGCAAGCAAAGAAATCACTGCTCAGTGTCGTTGCCAGATAATATAGTTATAATCATCTGAAACGATCGTGTTTTGTAATTACATGACGGATGTCGACCCACCCCACTTCAGGTTAATAGTTCTTAGGTTCTTCGAGATACTCCTCTATGAGAGTAAGTAAATGGTTTTGATCGCTCGTGATCTCTTAACCAGAGTGTTCCGTCTACGAAAGTGAACCCTGTCGCTCTCAAGACTCATTGCATAACTGTATTCACTCAACTAGACGTGCTCCGATAATCTGCTAGCTTTAAATTTGACAAAGATAACTGTAGCTAACGATTTGCACATATATAGAGGACAGCAATGAAACACAGTCACAAAGTCGGAACCCACGTCTGTTCAAAGCTGCCACCGTACAGAGATGTTTTCTATCCACTACTTGGATAACTATTCGTAGATCATCAGTTTAGCAGCGCTTATTGACTAAGAGGGGAAACTCGATTCGTGGAAAAGCAGACGACCACAGCTGCGTTGTTTGTTTGTGTAAGAGGAAGACCCCCCTCCCCGCGGAATTCTGGTTTACTTGCCAGTCCTGCATAGCGTATACAGTGATTGATTCTCCGTAGGGGTGTTACGTGACAGGAAACAAGCTCGGAAGTTTTAGAAACAAAATGGCATCGGCTTTCATAGCAGTTATTTGCTTCGTAAAAACTAAAGTACAGTAAATAAATGAGAGCATATTTCCCGAAGACGACGTTGGAACAGTTACAGTACAAGTTTAAACCTAATTACGAATTACAGAAATAAACCTGCGTAAAAAAAAGATAAAAATCAGTGAAAATCTCTTTTGCAGCAACGAAAAAGTTAATGGGAATGTGGTTACCTCTTAATGCCACTAATTTTTTACTACGTTGTGACATGTTTTCTATGACTTGGTCCCATAGCTCCATTTCTGCTCATCCCATTTCTCAGAAAAACTACGTGGATGCCACAGATAGCTCTTGTATAGGATAACGGGCAGCAATTTGGCAGCCCAGTAGCGATTCGTAGCTGATCTATAATATTCAAAATACAAACCTCGGGCGCAACAGCTCGTCCTGTCCCTCAGTGGACATGTAGAGGGTACCAAACGGTCGGAGAACACGAAGATTGGGATAAATCCAGCATATAACTGAGGACGCTAGGTGTAAGTGGCAGAACTATATGAAGAGATTGGCACAGGAGAGGAATTCATAGGCGGAGTCCAACAATACTGAACACTGATGATCCAATAAATAAGTGAAAATAAATCATTTTGATAATGAATTTCTTATGTTCATGTTTTTCGTACGTCAGAAGACAGAGGACGGCGCTCCCATGTTTATTATAACTCAACTCGAATTCTGAAGAGGGATTTCCAAGCCCAGCCCGCTGATCTAAATATCGATTTTCTTTCTCTTCTGTTGATCGCGGAGGAATACCGTCATGGTTCGTTGAGAAAGATTCCTATTTATTTTCTGCGTCATCCGCGGGTTCTAATGCACTAGCTCTAACCTGTTTCGGTTGAATTAGAAGATAAGTTCTTCTCGACATATGACATTTGTTTAACGAAACGAATAAAGAAGCTTTTAAAAGCGGACCGTGACTTTATTACTTACGGGAACCGGATGAAACAATTAAGTAAGATATGAAATACCGATCGACTAGGAATGTATTTAGACGATGCGGCACTGATCATGAACATAGCCTTGTAATACATTGTTGGAATATTAAAAAAGATACTGCGAACTGTTGAGTTCCTAGGTATTATCGTTCACCTCTATTCAGACCTGTCAAAGACCGTGGCGGCGAGTTGCAAGTTTCACGAGCTGCAGAGAAACAGCTGTGACTCATCTGCGGGATACGAGCGATGTAGTGCTAATGTATCTCATGGAATACTTAAACGGAACGCGTCAGTGGTTATTCCTCGTGATCCTGTCTTACTGAGATATGAAAAAAGGAGGTGTACCTCAGTTCGAGCTACGTGTTAGTTATCGGATTCTTCTACGTGGGACACAACGCTACCCATTTATGTCTTCTAGTCCGCGCTATATTTGATGGTGTATTTGCAGAGTTTGTATGAGTTATAGGAACCAGAAGAATATGTACTGAGGTAATAAATGTCATGGGATGCCTCCTGGTATCCTTTCGGACCTCCTTTTTCCCAGCAGATTGCAGCAACTCGAGGTGTCTTGGACTCAATAAACATTAAACCGTGCTGCCTCTATAGCTGTCCATAATTATGAAACTTTTGCCGGCACAGGATTTTGCGCACGAGCTTACCTATCGATTATGTCACATAAATGTTCGGTGGAATTCATTTCGGACGACCTGGGTGACCGAATCATTCGCTGGAATATGGTTCAAAATTGTTCAAATGGCTCTGAGCACTATGCGACTTAACTTCTGAGGTCATCAGTCGCCTAGAACTTAGAACTAATTAAACCTAACTAACCTAAGGACATCACACACATCCATCCCCGAGGCAGGATTCGAACCTGCGACCGTAGCGGTCGCTCGGCTCCAGACTGTAGTGCCTAGAGCCGCACGGCCTCGCTAGAACTGTCCAGAATGTTCTTCAAATAAGTCGCGAACAATTGCGCCCCAGTGACATGGCGCATTGTCATCCAGAAACACTCCAACGTTGTTTGGGAACATGAAGTCCATGAATGGCTGCAAATAGTAACCAAATAGCCGAACATAAACATTTCCAGTCAATGATCGGTTCAGTCGGATCCAGCTCATGCCATGACCATTAAGGAGCCACGACCAGCTCGTACAGTGCCTTGTTGACAACTTGGGTACGTATGTAATAAAATGAAACATCTACAGCCTCCCTTTCGATGTTATTTATTCTTTGGATACCAGTTTCGGTGCTTCATTTCACCTTCAGATCTTACTTGACGTAGGGGGTTTAACTCCAATCGTGTACACGATTCCATCAGTGGCCAGCATCTACAAAATGGCTTTCGCAGGCTACGTGGAACAACGAAGTTGTGTCTCCAAACCTCAACTAGTGGGATGTATTCCAATCTCCGTCTTCCTCTACAGTTTTAACGTCTATAACACCCTCTAGTACCATGGACGTTTTCCCTGAAGTCTTAACAGACGTCCTGTCATCTTGTTTCTTCTTCTCGTCAGCTTTTTCCATACCATCCCTTCCTCGCCGATCCTGCGGAGATCCTCCTCATTCTATACCTTATCCGTCCACCTAATTTCAAAAAATCTTCCCTAGCACCACATCTCAAAGGCTTCGATTCTGTTTTGTTACAGTTTTCCCACAGTGAATATTTTACTACCATACAATGCTGTGTTGCAAGCGTACGTTCTTAGAAATTTCTTCCTCAAATTAAGACGTATATTTTATACTAGTAGACTTCTCCTGGCCAGGAATGCCATTTTTTGCCAGTACTAGCCTACTTTTGATGTCCTTGTTCCGTCCGTCATTGATTATTTTGCTGCCTCGGTAGAAGAGTTCATTAACTTCATCTACTTCGTGACCATCAATCCCGATGTTAAGTCACTCGCTGTTCTCATTTCTACTACTTCTCGTTACTCTCGCCTTCCTTCAGTTTACTCTCGGTCCATATTCTACACTTAGTAGCCTGATCATTCCATTCGGCAGATAAGGTAACTTTTTTCACTTTCACTGAGGCAATGTCATCAGCGAATTGTGTTACTGATATCCTTTGATCTTGAATTTTAATTCCACTGCTGAACCTGTCTTTCATTTCCGTCGTTCCTTCTCCGATGTATGGATTGAACAATAGGTGCGAAAGACTATATTCTTTTCTTACCCACTTTTTAATCCGAGCACTTCGTTCTTGGCCTTCCACTCTTGTTATTGCCTCCTTGCTCTTGGGCATGTTGTATATTACCTGTCTCCGTATATATTATCCCTATTCATCTCAGAATGTTTAAAACCTTGCACCATTTTATATTATCGAACGCTTTTTTCTGGTCAATGAATCCTGTGAACGTCTTTTGATTTTTCCTTAGTCTTGCTTCCATTATCAACCGCAACACTCATAATTGCCTCTCTCGTGCTTTTACCTTTCCTAAAGCCAAACTGATGGTCATACAACACATCCCCAATTTTCTTTTCCATTATTCTGTATATTATTCTTGTCAGCAACTTGGATGCATGATCTCTTAAGCTGATTGATCGATAATTCGGCTCTAGCAGTCTTCGATATTGTGCGGATGATATTTTTTCGAAAGTCAGATGGTATATCGCCCATTTCACACACTCTACACACCATCGTGAATACTCACTTGTTGCCACATCTCCCAATGATTTTAGAAATTTTCATGGAATGTCATCTGTCCGTACTGACTTATTTGATCTTAAGTCTTCCAAAGCTCTTTTATATTCTGATCCAAACACTGGATCCTCTATCCGTTCTAAATTGACTCCTGTTACTTCTTCTGTCACATCAGACAGCTCTTCCCCTTCATAGAGATCTTCAATGTACCCTTTCTACCTATCCGCTCTCTTCTCTACATTTGACAGTGGAATACGCGTTGTGCTCTTCATGTTCCATTATTAGCTTTTAATTTCATCGAAATTTGTTTGACTTTCCTATGCGCTGAAACTTCCTGGCAGATTAAAACTGTGTGTCGGACCGAGACTCGAGCTAGGGACCTTTGCCTTTCACGGTCAAGTGCTCTACAATCTGAACTACCCAAGCACGACTCACGCCCCATCCTCACAGCTTTAGTTCTGCCAGTACCTCGTCTCATTCTTTCCTATACACTTCCCTCTATGCTGAGTCAGTCTTCACGTTTTTCATGCAGCAATCTCGTCTTAGCTTCCCTGCACTTCGTATTTATTTCACCCTCAGCGACTTGTGTTTCTGTATTTCTGATTTTTCCTGTACATTTTTGTACTTCTTTCTTTCATTGATCAACTGAAATATTTCTTCTGTTACTCATTGTTTCTTCTCAATTTCTTTCTTCGTACCTATATTTTCCTTTCTAAGTTCTTCGATTCCCCTTTTTAGAGATGTCCATTCGTCTTCAATTGTACTGCTCAATTAGCTATTCCTTATTGCAGTATCTATGGCCTTAGAGAACATCGAGCGTATCTCATCATTCCTTAGTACGTCCGTAAAACACTTCCTTGCGCATTAATTCCTACTTGGTAGACTCTTAAGCTCCAGCCTCTTCTTCATTACTAGTACATTGTGATATCAATCTGCTCCTGAATACGCCTTAAAATCCAGTATCTGATTTCGGGACGTCGGTCTGACCATGATGTAATGTAACTGATATCTTCTCTATCTCCCGGCCTTTTCCATGTATAGCTCCCATTCTTGTGATTCTTGCTATTACCAACTGAACTTTATTTCAGAACTATTTCTACTCTCTGATTCCTAGTACCAAACTCATATTCTGCCATAACCCTTTTCTACTTCTTCAACTACATCCCTATTCTAGTCCCCCATGAGTCTTAGATTTTCATCTTCTTTTACACACTGCATTACCTGTCCAGTATTCTCACATACTTTCTTTATCTCTTCATCTTCAGCTTGCCACGTCAGCATGTATACCTGAACTATCTTTGTCGGTGTTCGTTTACTGTCGGTTCTGATGAGAATAACTATAACTGAACTGTTCACAGCCGGCAGCTGTGGCCGAGCGGTTCTAGGCGCTTCAGTCTGAAACCGCGCGACCGCTACGGCCGCAGATTCGAATCCTGCCTCGGGCATGGGTGTGTGTGATATCCTTAGGTTAGTTAGGTTTAAGTAGTTCTAAGTTCTAGGGGACTGATGACCTCAGATGTTAAGTCCCATAGTACTCAGAGCCATTTGAACCATCTGAACTGTTCACAGTAACGCATTCTCTGTCTTAGCTTCCCATTCATAATAAATCATACTCCCGTTATTCCATTTTCTACTGCTATATTTTACCCAATACTCATCTGACCAGAAGTCCTTGTGTTTTTTCCATTTCACTTCACTGACCACCCGCTATGTCAAGATTGAGTCTTTACAGTTCCCTTTTCAGATTTTATAGCGTCTCTACCACGTTGAAGCTTCTGATATCGCATGCGCCGACTCGTAGAACGTTATTCTTTCGTTGGTCTTTTTCTCATGGTCACCTCGCCGTTGGCATTCCCCTCCCGGAAATCCGAATGGGGGAGTATTTCGAAATCTTTCGCCAATGGAGAGATAATCACGACACTTTTTTAATTAAAGACCACATGTCCTGTGGATGCACGTTCTGCTTATTTAATGCAGTGGTCTTTTACATTCTCAGCTCTTACCAACTGAAATCGGGATTCATCCGGCCAGACCACTGTTTTCTGCTGTGGGCCGTTAACTACACATTTCCCAGCGTTGATCTAAGAGATACGCTCGTCGTCCGCCCCACATTCATGTGAGCCGCTATTTCACGTAGTATTACTTGTATGTTAGCAGTGACAACTCTTCGCAAACGCGGCTGCTCTCGGTCGTTAAGTCGGCGACTGCATCGTTCGTGGCGACTGGTAATGCCCGAAGTTTGGTATTCTCGGCACATAATATTGCCTAAATGGAATGTCCCATGCGTCTAGCTCCAACTACCATTCCACGTTCAAAGGCTGTTAATCCACGTTGTGCGGCCATAATCACGTCATAAACTCTTTCACATGAATACCAATAACAACTCCCCCTAACTCTATAACTTGCGTACGCGATAGTAGCTCCATCTGTATGTCTGCTTATCACTATCCCATGACTTCTGTCATGTACAACCTGGTTTGAAGAGTATTTGAAACACAAGATGTGCCTTTTAATTTTCAGAAAAGTGGTATTATGAGAGAAGAAGAAGAAGCAGCAATGGACGGAGAAATGTAAAAGTAGTCGATCTACAGATCTTGTAAAACATTGCCTCAAATGGTACACGCAAGAAGATACTTTTGTCTTCAGAAAAGGAATCTAAGAAGTCTTATATTGCTCTTAGTTATGTATACTTTCATAGAATTTTACAATTTAGAAATGGCTTTGAAATGTAAGGTTAAATAACATATTCAAACTCCTGTGACAATTGGCATGATGTGTACAGACGGATGAATAACCTACAACACATACAAGAACCTCGTGGCAGTAACGGAGGTGGAACGTTAAGAAAGATTCGTTCGTGTTAAATGCAGTGTAAGGCAGTATTTTAGTTAATCACAAACAGTTGCATGAGCTGTATTTAGAGAAGGCATAAGGATCTGGCAGAAAATAAGAAGATATTCTTGTTGTATGAAGAATACACGGGTGGAAAGGCCCAATCAATATATTCACAGCACAATATCATTGGTTATGTTACTGACGACAGTGCCACTGAAATCGAGGTACTACCATGGTTTTCCGAAATTTCTCCATCAAAGAGTACGAAGTAAATATTACAGACTTCGCAGCAAGGACTGTTGCCAATGTGATTAACTTAAAGATAGATATTCTTTGTAGCGATGAAATTTAAATTAATGAAGACAAGTCTTCCGGTCCAGATTGTACAGGTTCCTTTCAGAATACGCTTATGTAACAGCTCCTTAGTTAACAATCCTAGCACTTACGTGTGAACTGCTGAGTAGACATGTAGATGTAGATTTGGATTTGAAGGCAATTTCCGATCTTGAAAAATATACAACAAGAAGAGGTACTAATTCTAATGTATGTATCTTAGCGACAAATTCCAGTTATGCAAATCTGAAAGCTCAGTCCATAGATATTCCTGCTCTATGGCAAAATTATATGATTACAGTAGTGTGGAATTTCTAATTTTTTCTGTTATGGAAATCAACCATGTTAGAAAAACTGAATTAAAAGCAGCTTTCATTTTATCTCAAGTGACAGTAACTACTATTAAGCAACGTGAAAATACAAATTCTCTGACTGCAATGTTAGTTTTTTTCATGATTTAGACTACCAGGAATTTGAGATAATTTTACTTAGGTAATCTACAGTGGCATTTGGTAAAGTATGTCAGCTGTAAAGCTGAAGAATTACAAGCAGGCAACAGTTCAACAAACCTACGACCATTTCAGTATTTCCAGCAAGGATTTTTTATCTTAGTTTTTACGTCCGCTTAGCAATGAACAAATAGTTAGCTTCTCGTTGTCAGAGACTAAAAGCACAATGTCACAAGTAGTTCTTTGTCATCCATATGTTCGTATTTTGGGCTAACGTTTTCGGACTGCATAGATACTGCGCTTACCATAATCGATAATATAGAATATTAGACTAAAACTAAAGTCCATCTAAACATGTCTCGGAAGACTTAACAGCACTGACCAACCGCCGTATCATACTCAGCCTATAGGCGTCACTGGATGCTCTGATATGGAGGGGCGTGTGGCTAGCACACTATTCCCCTGGCCGTTGTCAGTTTTCGTGACCGGATCCGCTACTTCTCAGCCAAGTAGGTCCTCAGTTTGCCTCATAAGGGATGAGTGCACCCCGCTTGCCAACAGCTCTTGGCAGACCGGTCACCCACACAAGACCTAGGCAGGCCCTGTAGCGCTTAACTTCGGTAATGTGACTGTAAATTGATGCCTTTGGGAACCTGGAATATACATTGAGGGAAAAAATCGCAAAGGCAAGAAATAATTAATCTACAGTAAAGAAATTTCGGGATTATATTTGTCTAGGTGAGATTTTAAAGTGATTAACATTGCAAGATCATTGGTTAAAAGAATCGCGAGAAAGGCCATCGCAAATGCGAACTGTTGGTACTTTTATAACAGGTGTAGCTACCAGAATGTTGAATGCTAGAATGCAAACTTGCGTGCATTATGGTGTACAGGTGCCGAAAGTCAGTGTGTGTTGACGAGATCAATGATTGTTGCACTTGGTCGGTCAATACAGGGACGGTTAATGCAGTTTGTGGATGACGCTGGAGTTATCGTCCGATAATGTACCACATGTGCTCAATTGGAAACTGATCAGGTTATCATGTTGGAAATCACTCCGTGGAATGCTGTTCATGAATGACAGCACAACAGGTCGAATCACCAGACTAACATACAAATTTGCAGTCGGAATTTGTGGACTAACCACGAGAGTGCTCCTGCTGTCATACGTAATCGCACCACAGATCGTAACTTCAGGTTTAGGTGCAGAGTGTCTTGCACGCAAACAGGTTGCTTGAGGCTCTCAACTGCCCTCCTTGTAACCAATACACGGCCGTCACTGAAAGAATAAACTTTCATCAGAAAACACAATTCAACCCTGCTCTCCAATGAGATCTCGCTTGACACCACTGATTTGTAGTCAGTGGAATGCACGCCATAGGGCGTCTGGCACAGAACTGTCCTTGAAGTAACCGATTTATAACATTCTTTGTATCAAACCGTACCGGGCGTGAGTCGTGCTTCGGTAGCTCAGATGGTAGAGCACTTGCCCGCGAAAGGCAAAGGTCCCGAGTTCGAGTCTCGGTCGGGCACACAGTTTTAATCTGCCAGGAAGTTTCATATCAGCGCACACTCCGCTGCAGAGTGAAAATCTCATTCTGGAAACATCCCCCAGGCTGTGGCTAAGCCATGTCTCCGCTATATCCTTTCTTTCAGGAGTGCTAGTTCTGCAAGGTTCGCAGGAGAGCTTCTGTAAAGTTTGGAAGGTAGGAGACGAGATACTGGCAGATGTAAAGCTGTGAGTACCGGGCGTGAGTCGTGCTTCGGTAGCTCAAATGGTAGAGCACTTGCCCGCGAAAGGCAAAGGTCGCGAGTTCGAGTCTCGGTCGGGCACACAATTTTAATCTGCCAGGAAGTTTCATATCAGCGCACACTCCGGTGCAGAGTGAAAATCTCATTCTGGATTCTTTGCATCGCTGTGGTGCAAACTGCTGCTCAAATTTCTGCTGCAGATACAGTACGATGCGCCGGAGCCAGGTTTTCTTGTGACCGTACATTTTCGTGATTACCACTGCCAGCAGTCATTTACAGTGACTACTTGTCTGCCAAGTTCTTCTGAAATATCCCAGAAGGAATATTCAACTTCTCGTAGCCCTATTATGCGATCTCGTTCAGGGCAGTGATAATGGAGTCTTTGTCACCTTAAAAGGCATTCTTGACTAACATCAGCTAACGACGTCCAATCTCAAAAGTCAATGACGCTCACGACGGTTACAGAGTGTATTTAAAGCAAACCTGGATTTCATCCTTATACTGGCGCTACTAATACCACTTTTATGCGACTGGCGTGAAATTTGAATAGACATCATCTTTTAAGATGTAGAAATACGCCTACCAACTTTCGTTTATGTTGCACAACTCCTTCTCGGTGTTGCTATTTTTCCCCCCGTTTATTATTATTGCAGGCCAACTAAGTTTTATTGAATTCTGGAATGTACTTCAAATTGAGACAGATACATGACACTATTTTTCTGTATAGTTACCAAGTCTGTGTATACAACGATCGAAATGTACTACCAATCCTTCCGCTGCTCGACAATATAAATAGACGCACTGGTAACGGAGCTATTCGAGAAGTGCTGTGCGAATATCCATATCACAGTAAAATCTCTTTCTCGCGAAAAGTTCTTTCAGCTTGGCGAAAATACGGAAATCACCTGGTGCAAGATCCGATATTTCCGACCACCATCACTCACATTAGCGCGGTCTAAGTCAAATTGTTGACACAAAGTCACTACGGCTTGACACGACATTCCATTTTGTCCACGTAAAACCAGTATTTAACGACAGATCAGTATGCAGTTTAGACGTTTTGTTCCAAGTATTTTAGTTTCCTGCGTAATTGAACGTTGCAGTACGTTTCCAATTGCTACTACGTTTCTCTCGCACACTGTTAACTAGACAGTAGCAGAACTGTGTCCGCAGAAAACCCGGAACATGTACTCTCTTCTGACAATACGCCATTCTGGTTGCGCAATGGTCTTAGCGTGGATCGACATTTGTAACTGCCTTCCCAAAGTCTCCATGTACTTCGTGCAGCACTGAACACACTTCCTGAGTACGACTTACCAGATGTCTATATTGAGTTTGTGTGGTAAATTTACGTTGTTTGTTCGTGCTCCCATAGCTTCGCTTCTCTCAAACCGGTTTCCATTCATTCTTCAGCCCTATTGTTAATAAAGTGAAACGACGATAAATATACTACAGAAAGCGATGCAGTGCCTCAAATTAGCCAGCCATGATGATTTTTAACTCAAAAGAAATGACATAAAAATCGTAACAAGATTGCGGGAACGATACAAATACACTTCTGGAAATTGAAATAAGAACACCGTGAATTCATTGTCCCAGGAAGGGGAAACTTTATTGACACATTCCTGGGGTCAGATACATCACATGATCACACTGACAGAACCACAGGCACATAGACACAGGCAACAGAGCATGCACAATGTCGGCACTAGTACAGTGTATATCCACCTTTCGCAGCAATGCAGGCTGCTATTCTCCCATGGAGACGATCGTAGAGATGCTGGATGTAGTCCTGTGGAACGGCTTGCCATGCTATTTCCACCTGGCGCCTCAGTTGGACCAGCGTTCGTGCTGGACGTGCAGACCGCGTGAGACGACGCTTCATCCAGTCCCAAACATGCTCAATGGGGGACAGATCCGGAGATCTTGCTGGCCAGGGTAGTTGACTTACACCTTCTAGAGCACGTTGGGTGGCACGGGATACATGCGGACGTGCATTGTCCTGTTGTAACAGCAAGTTCCCTTGCCGATCTAGGAATGGTAGAACGATGGGTTCGATGACGGTTTGGATGTACCGTGCACTATTCAGTGTCCCCTCGACGATCACCAGTGGTGTACGGCCAGTGTAGGAGATCGCTCCCCACACCATGGTGCCGGGTGTTGGCCCTGTGTGCCTCGGTCGTATGCAGTCCTGATTGTGGCGCTCACCTGCACGGCGCCAAACACGCATACGACCATCATTGGCACCAAGGCAGAAGCGACTCTCATCGCTGAAGACGACACGTCTCCATTCGTCCCTCCATTCACGCCTGTCGCGACACCACTGGAGGCGGGCTGCACGATGTTGGGGCGTGAGCGGAAGACGGCCTAACGGTGTGCGGGACCGTAGCCCAGCTTCATGGAGACGGTTGCGAATGGTCCTCGCCGATACCCCAGGAGCAACAGTGTCCCTAATTTGCTGGGAAGTGGCGGTGCGGTCCCCTACGCCACTGCGTAGGATCCTACGGTCTTGGCGTGCATCCGTGCGTCGCTGCGGTCCGGTCCCAGGTCGACGGGCACGTGCACCTTCCGCCGACCACTGGCGACAACATCGATGTACTGTGGAGACCTCACGCCCCACGTGTTGAGCAATTCGGCGGTACGTCCACCCGGCCTCCCGCATGCCGACTATACGCCCTCGCTCAAAGTCCGTCAACTGCACAAACGGTTCACGTCCACGCTGTCGCGGCATGCTACCAGTGTTAAAGACTGCGATGGAGCTCCGTATGCCACGGCAAACTGGCTGACACTGACGGCGGCGGTGCACAAATGCTGCGCAGCTAGCGCCATTCGACGGCCAACACCGCGGTTCCTGGTGTGTCCGCTGTGCCGTGCGTGTGATCATTGCTTGTACAGCCCTCTCCCAGTGTCCGGAGCAAGTATGGTGGGTCTGACACACCGGTGTCAATGTGTTCTTTTTTCCATTTCCAGGAGTGTAGCAGCGGTTGGGAGTCACAGCAGACAGCTGCTAGGAGCGGGCTCATGGCCTCCGCGGACATCCACGGACCGGCGGTTCACGGCCACATCGCTAACGTCAGCAAGCACTCTACAACTCTCAGCTGCTACATTGACCCCTTGTGGTACGGAGACACATTCGTACGAATGCTCAGTATGGAATGTCAAGCCTTAACTAATGCAATGCTAAGCCATATCACGTGGTCTGCACCCCACTTCGTCATCTGCTACGTTTACATTTACATTCTGCAAACCACTGTACGGTGTGGGCGCAGTGTACCTCCGTCATCTCCTCTCTTCTCTGTTCCACTCACGCGTAGTGCTTGGAAAGACATGGGGGACTAGTATCCATGATAGGACAGGAAGCTGTAGACTGTGAACAGTGTAGGGGAAGAGAGAGCTTCCAATACATTTAACATCAAAAATAAGTTGTAGAGTGCAAGTGCTGCATTGATATGATGAAGCTGGCACTGGAGAGAAATTCATGGCGGATTCCGTGCCTCAATCGCTAAAACCGTAACCCTTATAGAATATAGGCAGACGTAACAAGTTAAAATTTATGTCAGGTACTAACATCTAGGGCCCTTTGGAGTTTAAAAATTTAAGCTTCTAAGGCAGTGAAATAAAAAAATACGGACATCTCCAACCACACTCTTTTCCGTGGAATGGGCAGAGGTATCAATTTGAATTTATGACAAATACTAAGGTTTATAGTCATTTGGTTGTGAAAATATTTTAAGCTTCGAAATCAGTACAGTCAGATGTCTCATATTTTGATACTCGGTAAGTCATTCGGTAAAATATGTAGATGAACTCTGTGTACACATCGAGTCTGCTTATCTAGTGGTAAAGTGTGAGCCTAAGGTCAAGAGGTGGCAGGATCAAATCTCGATCAGACAACAGATTTTTTCAGTCTTCGTTCTATTCTAGCTGTCACCTCACCACGAAGTGAGAAGTCATCAGAAACAACATGTAGTTCAGATTCTACATTAAACTGTAGGTCCCCCTTACCCAGAAGAATAACTGGTGTGAGTTAGGGACATGTAACCCACAGAAGTGGCCTCCAATAAGAAGACTTGGGCCAGGCCATTGAGCCAAACCAAGTAATCATTAATAAATGTAAACATGTCACGTAGCTGGCTGTAATGCGATTTTTATTTAATCATGCAATTAGCTAATTTCGACTACACATCACTGTCAAGAACATTTGTAACATGTTTAGTTTATGTCGTTTTCAAATTCACTCTTAATTACAAGTAAAATGTACCCATATTCTGTCATTTTTACTTGTAATTAAGAGTGATTTGAAAATGTGAAGTGCTTGACAATTACATGTAGTCGAAATTAGCCAATCGCATTGTTAAACAGAAATCATATGACAGTGATGCATAGTCGAAATTAGCTAATTACACAATTAAATAGAAATCGCATTGCAGCCTACTACAGACCATGTTTACGTTTATTAAACATCTGGAAGTTGTGGACCCACATAAATAGAAAGTTTTAAGAAATAATTATTACTATCTGTTGCTCTGTTATATATGTATGAAACAGAGTGTATGTGTGTGTATGTGTGTCTGGGATCTCTTTCAAAACCCCTTTATCGATTTCAGCCAAATTTGGTGGAGAAACAGTAGACGTCACGAGTGTCAGTACTGTGGTGTTCATAATTTCCAAACTCCAGTAAGAGGCCCTGGAGTATAGACTGCCCTGCATAACATGGATGTCGTGTAGGAACAGTATAAAAATTAATCTGTTTTGAGGGTAGACTACATTTCAGGGACAAGCAACACTTCTTTGGCTCTGATATGTAGGCTGCTCTGCATGACAGGTATGTTGCATTGGAGAAGTGTTAGCTTGCTTTACAAACCTAATTTTAATGGAAGCCTGCATGTCAGAGGCAAATACATAATTTTTGGTTCCCTGATGTGGAGCCTATCGTGTATGACAGGCATGTTGTGGGAATAGTGTTGGCCTGCTTCACTGAACTTTACTGCGAGGGCTACATATGTCGATGAGCAGGGCTGGGGATGGATGGAGATGAGTAAAGTGGGTATGTTCAGAGTGAGAGGGAGGAGGAAATGTTCAGAGAGAGGAGAGGAGGGAGAGATGCATGAGGCAGGTGTACAATGTAGAGGGATAGTGGGCAAATGTAAAAAGAAGAGATGAAGCAGAGATAGAAAAAGAGAGGGAGCAAATATGATGAGAGGATGGGGGAGGACGATATGGTTAGATAGAGGGCGTGGTGAAAATGGACAAAGGCAGGGGAGGAGGAGATGAAGAGATAGATTGGTGAGGAGGATAAACAGATAGAAGTGGGAGGATGAAGTGGACATAAAGAGGGAGGAAAACACAGAGGGGGGGAGGAGATGTGTCCAATATACGTGTCGAACCTATAAGCAGGCAAAACACCTGGGAAAAGGCTAGGGGTATAAGTGCTGATATTTCTGTTGATGACTAAGGAGAGTATACTGAACAATGTTACATCAGTATTTACTTCATTTACAGACAAATAATTGAAGCTAATATGATTAGTATGTTTTAGGTTGGTTAATACCTCCAAGTATGCATGGTACAAGCAAGTCATTAATGTTAATTTTATCGGATACTGGGCACAGATGCGAAGGATTTACGATGTGCTAGGTGCACAGTATGGCGATCGTCTTTGTGTTGGTCAGTTTTGGTCTACCAGAACCTTGTACACACACTCCCATGCAATCCAACATGGATCAGTGTGTCTTCAAATGTCCCACAAACCTGGATATTGCATGACTCGATCATACGTCCAAATGGAGACCTACAATGAGGCCCACACTCTTTCAGGTGTTGATAATGTTGACTCACACGAGTACACGGCATCATCCGAGTCCTTCACAGAAACCAATCAAATCTGATGCTGTTCACACCCCTTGTATGAACATAACTAATGCACTCTGGTGGCCGTTCTAACTTTCATAGAGAATTGCAAGTCCTATCATTAGGGAATGGATTTTTATGTAAATAAAGTTTTTGTTTTATTTTATTTATTTTTTTGCTTGCAGATACAAAACTTAAGTATGATAGAAATACCCGATACAGCACACTTCAGTCATATACGAAATTCTGTTTCACATAAAAATACTTTTTCTGTAATATTTTATTTAAATAAATACTTGAAAATACTTGAAACTTAACAAAAAATTTTTATATTGTCATATTGTGACAAAGCAATTGAAATGAACTTAATTCATAAATGTATTGCCTAGTGAGTGACCTCCCCTACAGGTGCTGCCTCAATATCTGAAATCGGGATCCCTTACTTACGATGTGGTCGGCTGACGCATGGTATACAGCAATCTTCAGTCATTGGCCTCGTCTTCTTTAAACAGAGCGTTTATACAGTGCGTTATCTTACTTGAAGTGATGGGCGATATAACGCCGAAAGTAAACTCATCTCTCTCGTTTGTAGCAATGTGTTGTTGAATTTAGTGGTATATTTACAAGTGATGGAAGAATTCTATTCTGTCAGAAATGTGGGAAATCAACAAACGCGGACCAGCGATACCAGTCATGCAGCATTTAGCAGGTAGCAAATACAGAATGACCGCTTCATGTACAACTTCTGTACAAGTTCTGTACAACTTCTCTTAAGTGAAGAAACTTCCTCTACACATATACTACTATTAAAAAGTTCCGGATATTATGCAAATTTATGCAGCACGTTTCTTTCATGTGATATTCCTTCGTATAAACCGAGAAGCGCCGCGCTCGAAACGTTGCTCGCTAAATACCTAGATTTTGAAAATCCAGAAGAAACAACATTAAGAAAATTGTACGAGTATGTGCTTGCATGTTACGAAGATATGTTGAGAAATATCAGAAAGGAAAATGAAAAAAAAATGTAAGCGTTGACGAATCATCAGACTCTTATGGTAGGAAAGAGGGAAATGTTGTGGTGGATGTGCTAGAAAGTGATGAAATAATTTTCGAGCGGCATTTTCTAATGGCATGTAAAGAAATATCAGCATTTAATCACGTGAAAGTGATTCGATTATTCAATATATCTCTGCAGTTGTTATGACCGAATGGGGTGAAATTTGATACTCTTTTGCACTTACGTACCCACAGATGCATCTCCATGCATAAAAGAGGCAGCCGAAGGCTTCTCTGTGGTTTACATAGGGTATGGGAGCATATAAGTACATTGTATCCTAAAGTGGAGAACTTGATCTCAAATGGCAAAAAGATAAAGAGCCAACAGGAGCTGATTTCTTCAGAGCCAGAAATCCAGATCGCGCACTTCCATGTTGGTTGGGGGACATGGTTGGAAGGGACAGTGGATAAGGCATACAGTGTTGAAAATTTTAAATCAGTGGCTGATGAACTAAGAAAGGATGACGCGTTTTTTGTTTCACTCTATTAGAAAATTAGAAACATCAATCAGCCTGTTAACTGAGACAAGTGCAGTACACTGAGGAAAAATCAATTCACTCAGAAATTCAAAAGTGGAAGCT
Source organism: Schistocerca piceifrons (assembly GCF_021461385.2). NCBI lineage: Eukaryota > Metazoa > Arthropoda > Insecta > Orthoptera > Acrididae > Schistocerca > Schistocerca piceifrons. Next base: position 447,981,760 of record NC_060138.1, on the reverse strand, counting down.
ATTAAATAATTTAAAAGTGGGTTCCAAAAAAAAAAAAAATGGTGGATTTCGTACTATCTGTAAAATTGCCAAAGTTTTGGAAGGAAAAGTAGACGTTGGTGACACTGCAACTGTGTGTGCCAGGGGCGCTCCTTTTATGAAATAGAAACACTGTCATCATGTTGAAAGACTCTTTTCCCGGTATCACGGATTTTGTTTTGAGACAACCGATATCGGTTTGTGATGAAAACCTTGGTCTTCGTGGTTCACTGAAACGGAGAGTTGTTTCAGTTCACCACTCCGTCAGCTTGATTGGTAAATGATTATTTGACGTAAGTATTTACAATTTTGTAACATTTAAAGAAAATATTTTTGCTTTTCTATGCATATTTCTTATATTTTTCCTGCGTAAAAATGAAAAAATCTTGAAGTCTTTTTAGCACATACAAATCTGTTCCCTATTAATGACACAAAATGGTCTGTACTTGTACGAAGTTACACTGACATACGTGATGCCAATCCTGAGCGGTTCATTCGGCATGTTGTGGGGCCCATCTGTACCGCCGCTGCATGGTGTCGTGGTTGCAAAGATGTACCTAGCCATGGACATCGGGAGTGAAGTTGCGCATCATGCAACCTATTGGGCACAGTCTGCGTCGTAAGACGACGTCCTGTGGCTGTACGAAAAGCATTATTCAACATGGTGGCGTGTCAGGGTTCCTCCGAGCCATAATCCGTAGGTATCGGTCACCTACTGTAGTAGTAGCCCTTGGGCGGCCTGAGCGAGGCATGTCGTCGACAGTTCCTGTCTCTCTGTGTCTCCTCCATGTCCGAACAACATCGCTTTGGTTAACTCCGAAGCGTCTGTACACTTCCCATGTTGAGAGCCCTTCCTGGCACAAAGTAACAATGCGAACGCGATCGAACCGCGGTATTGACCGTCTAGGCAGAGTTGAACTTTAGACAACACGGCCGCGCGGAGTGGCCGCGAGGTTTGAGGCGTCATGTCACGGACTGCAATACCCCTCCCTCCGGAGGTTCGAGTCCTCCCTCGGGCATGGGTGTGTGTGTTGTTCTTAGTATAAGTTAGTTTAAGTTAGCTTAAGTAATGTGTACGTCTATGTATCTATAGACCGATGACGTAAGCAGTTTGGTCCCTTAGGAATTCACACACACACACACACACACACACACACACACAACACGAGCCGTGTATCTCCTTCCTGGTGGAATGATTGAAACTGATCGGCCGTCGGACTCCCTCCGTCTAATAGGCGCTGCTCATGCATGGTTGTAAACAGCTTTGGGTGAGTTTAGTGACATCTCTGAACAGTCAAGGGGACTGTGTCTGTGACAGAGTATCCACAGTCAACGTCCATCTTCAGGAGTTCTGGGAACCAGGCTGATGCAAAACTTTTTTTGATGTTTGTGTATTGTAACATTGTTAGCTCTCTTGGGATTCTACAGAAATTACTTGTAAATCTGTCGATTTTGTTCCATAACAGTAAGATATTGAGTTCTGTGTCTTGGAAAGTCGTGATCCAGTCACAAACCTGGTCCGATATTCAGAAGGTTCGTATTTTGTCCACTGAACAACAGTGCGGATCTGCATCGAGCGTCTTCCAGAAGGCAAGAAACAAGTACCAACCTGGGCGGTTTTTCCTAGAGCTTTCTGGATTTCGTACACGACTACAGCAAGCCGTACTTCACAAGATCTCTTTACGAATTCGGTGCTTGTTTTTTTTTTTTTTTTTTGTAGAGGCGATACCGTCACAATGCGTGAGCGCAGAATATGTTTCATAATTCTGCCACAGACTGAAGACTGGATGACCTGCCCTGCTTTTCGGATTGTTGTTACCCTTCGTTGTTTCAGCGACCTTCGATGTACTTACTACTGCTAGAAGGGCAGGCATATACAAGTTTCCGCAAGCAGTCACGCCGCACACACAGCTAACTTCACCACTTGTTCACTAGTTTGATGCTGTGGTCAGTTTCCGAACCAGCTATATTAAACAAAACGCCTTTTTCATGTTGCCATGTTGGTGTTTAATTTTCCAGAGGAACCACCTATTATTTTAAAAAGAGATTCTATGGGCGCTGGCCAGTTTTTGAGTGTCCCGACGCTTTTTATGTTTTCTCTCGTGTGTTAAGAGATGGAATGACACACGACCATTTCACTTACGAAACTTCGTCCCATATTGGTGTCATTAATAATTCATTTCCTGTGGGTACCGTGTGATGAGAACACTTCATTTAACGACGGAGGGAATCAATTAAGACGTCTAACATAAGGACTGTACTACTTTTGATACCAGAACTTAGGTTACTTGTCTTTTTTGCCTTCAACGTAAAAGGTCAAAAGAGTCTGGAAAAATCAGACACCAATATTACAACACGGAAAAGCGTTTGGTTTCTAAATGAACCAGTTCACTATTACCTAGTGTTTTGAATCATCACGGCAGTACTGGCTACTCCTTTCCTACGTAAGTACCTGCACTGCAACAGTATCGCCTTTTAATTTCCACCAAACCACTTAATGTCTCTTTATCTCAACTGTTCGTAATAACTGTTGTCTTAGCATTTGAGGGTACTTTGTCTTACCGTATCTCAGAGATCAGAAACCCAATTAGTTCCTCTGTTTCTCTTCTGAATGTGTTTACTCAATTTGCATTTTTAGACAATGTATATAGAATAAAATACGTGTACGATGTAAGGTTTGCATTAAAGGTGATACCGTATGCTACTACTCTGTCTGTCCAAACGCTTTCGATACTAGATAAATGAAAAGCAAAGAGAAGTTAAGATGACGGTTTTCCTGCTTCACGTGTTCTGCGTAGTCCCCCCACCACTACCACTTGAGTACAACATATGGAACGTTCATACAATAATGTGAAACTGCCAGGAATGTCCATTTTTGAGATATTGTTCAACTTTCACGTCACAGTGACTTGAATCTCGGTTATGCTGTCAAATGCTTGACTCTTCATATAAATTTCTGCACATCGTCATTTTGTGGTAGGTTCGTATTCATAACACGAATCTCGTCACTCATGATAATCTTTTCGAGAAGAAAATTGCCTGTGACAGTGGTGAAAGTCGCGGTAGGCATCCCCGTGTTGTTGTCTCTGTTCGAGAATCAAGTTGTGCGGGACACACATTTCACCTTTCGGACAATGTATTCAACACCTCATTTAGAGATGTTTCGTCAAGGTGAATGGTGATACCGCAGCTGTTACACAATACGGTCGCGCGTCCGCTACCTAACACAGTCTGCTCGCAGCTGACTAGTCGAGCCGGCCGGTGTGACCAAGCGGTTAAAGGCGCTACAGTCTAGAACCGCGTGGCCGCTACGGTCACAGGTTCGAGTCCTGCCTCGGGCATGGATGTGTTTGATGTCCTTAGGTTAGTTAGGTTTAAGTAGTCCTAAGTTCTAGGGGACTGATGACCTTAGAAGTTAAGTCCCATAGTGCTCAGAGCCATTTGAACCATTTTTTTGACTAGTCGAATCTACATGTGTTGTCTACAGTGTAGTTACTGCGCTGACGTCCTTATAAACCAGGAATAAAATCAGTATGATGCTTTTTAAACGGACGGTGTATGGTCTGAAGGTATTTCTCTGTTCGATCGATCTCTTTATATTGGATGTAACGACAGGCGAAGGGATCTCAACTATGTGAAGCGATGCAGTCTTTTGAACGACTTTGTCGTTACGCTGCCACAGTTACCAACGTTACTGAAATCAACTTACAGTATCTCCGCGTGTATTGATGCTTAGAGACGAAATCGAAAGCGTGAGATAATCTCTTTGTCTGTGTAGCCAAGCAATTTCCTCTTTCATGTTCCACCAGGAGGCATGTGCATCCTCTACCGCGCCGATTAAGGGCAATGCACATGAGCTCGGTACCTGCAGGATGGCCACACAAGGATAAGTGCTGCGAGGTTTGTGGAACGGGATGATATGAACATTTGCCGAAACTGAATACCATTTTACAACGGCTGTGCGTTTCTCACATGTCCGAGAAGAACGTCGCTCTGGTCTGCTCGATCATGGGCCTTGGAAATTTGTCCGCTAGTTGTGTCTACAGAATTCACGGGAAAAGTGGGATTAGTGAGCCGTGGTCATCGGCGCTCGTTGGACTTATTTGGTGAGCACCCTAGTGTACAGACTATCCGCTGTGCCGTAGAGCTCTTTAAACTATTCGTGCCATACTGTTTTAGCTTTAAGTTAATTGCTATTTTGTTTAAAGACTTTACCGGTCCCAACGTGGTTAACTTACATTACCAAAATGGTTTACACTGCAGTTATTCCGGGTGGGCTGTCTATTTTCTGTTTATCGGGTTGGAGCCTTGTTGGTAACGTATGAGTATTGTATGTCAGGTTACATTCCATTCGGAAAGTGGGTGCACTCAGCGATTGTTCTGTGATTTATAAATTATAGGGCGCAGCAATCAGTCGTCCCTTTTTTTGCAGGTTTTGTTGCGCAAATCCCGATTTCAGCTGGTGCCTAGCCATTATCAATGTTAGAGAGCAGTTGTCGAGTTGTATAGCTCACAAAGAGCACTTTTGTCGTGTATGGAATTACCAAGGCCGGCCGTGGAGGACGATGGCGGTGCCTGAGCGATGTAGTATAAGGTAAAAGAAAAAATATATTATTATTTATTGCGGCGCGCATATGTAATTTACAACAACTCATTTTGTACTATTGTTATATCAAAGTCACATGTAAATAATTTTCAATAATTTTTCAATAATAATCCTTCTTATAAAGATAACTTTTGACAGTCATTTATCTGAATTTAAAGTTTTTACTAATTTCTCCTATCCATAGTCATGCCAATTATCATAAAGAAAAATCAGTTTTTTTTAATACATAACAAAATGTAGTGGCCAGCATTGCACTGGGCTGTGCCAGTAAAAATTTCTTATAGGAGCAGATATATACGCGTTATCCGGCTACATAATTGAGGTAAGAATTTTCAGTTTATTCAAAATGACTTTTCAGGGCCATGACGCAACATTGCTGACGTATAGATTTTCCAGCTTAGATTCACAGTCAGTTATTGAAAGGTTATATATGAGTCACATTTTCGTGGAAGGTTAGGCACATGATTATTGCGAGGTTACGGAAAGAATTTATCTGTTGGGAGGTTACAACATTGTTTAATTTTAGAGAATTAGTTTCCACCGTAGATATTCTACAACCAATTTTATGAATTCCTTTTGTGTCGTTTTGCCTCCAACCATAACCATCTCCATTTCCATCATCTCCAGAAGCCTTTCCTTTCTTCAAATCTTGATAGATAAGGTTACGTTTCAAATCCTTTTTTAATACAGTTTCATACTGAAGCACGTGGTGGTAGAACCACACATTCGCAAGTATCTCGCAAGTGGATCATTTACGGACATACAGGGGATAGGCAAAATAATGAGAACAGTGGCAGTAACGAGATACTTGTTTTTGACGGTTAACAACGCAGGTAAGGCATGTGTCACGGTCGACGCGCTGTACTGTGCCTGTTCAGTACGGACTAGGTATCAGTGCCTGTTGTTTACGAATAGCGCACACTTTGTATTTGCATTCAGAGGCCGAGGTCGGCGCGCAATGAAAGACCTAACAGAGCTACAAAGAGGGTAGATTGTTGGGGCCCGATTAGCTGGAGCATCAGTAAACAAGACAGCCAACTTACTGAATGTTTCAAGAGCAACAGTCATCACAGCCTACACAAAACATGGAAAGACATCGTCCTGTAAACGTAATAGTAGGCGCAAATCAATACTAAATGACAGAGATCATCGTACGCTAACACGAATTTTGTCGAAACAACACAAAACTACGACGGCTAAAGTGATTTCAGAGCTCAATAGCCATCTTCGAACCCTGTATCTATCGACACTGTCCGCCGAGAACTCCATAAAGCGAAACCATTAGCGACGACAATCAACACTAAGAAGCGCAAAACTTGGTGTCAGGAGCATAAATCCTAGACAGCTGATCAGTGGAAACACGTCATATGGTCCGACGAGTCAACGTTTTCGTTACTTCCAACATCAGCCCGGGTTTACGTCTGGAGAAAACCAAAAGAAGCCTACAGTCTTGATTGCTTGATTCCAACGGTTAAGCGTGGAGGTGGATGTGTGGTGGTGTGGTCAGCCGTATCATGGAATACTGATGGTCCCATCATCACTCTCAAAGGCCATGTTACTGCCAACGATTATGTGAACATTTTAGGAGATCAGGTGCACCCAATGACTCAAATGTTCTTCCCCAACAATGATGCCATATTTCACGACTATAATGCACCCATTCACGCAACCAGGACAGTACAATCATGGTGTGGCCAGCACAGTCCCCGGACTTGAACATTATCGAACCCTTGGTGCCAGACTCCGGAGCACATTTCCGCCTTCCCCATCACTACAGGAGTTAGGTTCTGATCGAAGAATAGTATAACATTCCACTGGGGATTATACAATCATTATATGCCAGTATTCAAGAAGAATCGCAGATGTACTACGGGCAAATGGGAGTCCAATGCCTTACAAATGAACCATTCCCAAATAAGTGCAGATGTCCACATTATTTTGCCTATCCCCTGTGTGTTAACTGGAACGCTGTTACGTCTGTTATCACGCAACTTCATCCGTGTCGATTTTCGCCTTTAATTATGATACACTTTGTATACACCAATTGTGCACGTGTCGTTTATGTGATCCACAAGCTATCATTAACACGGTGGAGGGGAGTCATAAAATATCTAAAGAGTCTATTCAAGGCAATTTTTATGGAAGAACGCCCGTTGGGGCTCATACAGTGTGCGGTATTCCAAAGACGGCGGAGACACTCTGTAAACAGCTTTTATAGTACCTCATTCCCGCAGAATTCTCTCAATTGACTGCAATCTGCCTCTTGCATTCCAGACGCTTAAGCTCGTACCGGACGTTCAAGTTGCTGCCTGTGGTTCACTAGAACTGCGCTAATAATAAAGTTGTTCATGAAGAGAACCTATTTTTGAGAAAGAAACCCTGTTGTTCCTGTATACACTATGGTTTAAGCTGAATCCGCAAACTAATTTTACCTTTGTCCAGTACCAGTGTTAGTCCTGTATCTGTTTACGATGAAAATATTGGCTAGTTCGTTGCTTTTTCAACTAGGCTTGGTTGTAGATTAATCGATTTCCTGTAGAAGTATCTCGGATATACAAATAATTATAAAACTACAAAAACACGAAGTGTGCTTCAGTATTTTGAATACTTTCACTTGTGTAAACCATACCCGTGTCTCGAGCCTAGGCATTAAACCTGGAATGAAGAAGTAGATTTCAAAGCGGTAATACTCGTAGAAAACACTGTCGAGAAGAAATTTGTTGGCGCTGAAGAGCCCCTCTGTTTTCCTTTTTCTTCAACATGGACTTTTGTTAGCGTTTTTTTTATAATTTTTCGCACGAATTTGTGTTGGCTAAATCGCTTCGATTTAGCGATTACACAACTAAAGGAAAATCACAAAAAAGTTACTCAATAAATAGTGTCGCACGAGGGTAATCTTTATCAATAGAAAAACGAGTGGCATGGAAAAAAAGATGCACTACGAAGGAATGAACCGAATGGGATAGAAATCGATAGAAATGATGTTCATGTACAGAAAAATTATTACAATTTCAGAAAAATTGAATGATTTATTCAAAGGAAAGAGCTTCACAAATTAAGTAAGTCTTCGGCTTGGTACTGATTGCTAGAGTTGTTGGATGACGTCCTGAGGGGTATCGTGCCAAATTCTGTCCAATTGGAGCGTTAGATTGTCGAAGCACCCGTGGTTTAGGATAGCTATGTAAGTAGGCTGTTTAAGTTTTTATATTGGTAACGCCACGTAGCGCTCTGTATGTGCTGTGTGCAGTCTGTGGCTGGTTTGCATTGTTGTTGGAATATTTGCCATTGTAGTGTTGGGCAGCTGGATGTTAACAGCGCGTAGCGTTGCGCAGTTGGAGGTGAGCCGCCAGAAGTGGTGGATGTGGGGAGAGAAATTGCGGAGTTTTGAAATTTGTAAGACTGGATGACATGAACTGCTATGTATATCATGATTTTTCAACACTATTAAGGTAAATACATTGTTTGTTCCCTATTAAAATCTTTCATTTGCAAACTATGCCTATTAGTAGTTAGTGCCTTCAGTAGTTTGAATCTTTTATTTAGCTGGCAGTAGTGGCGCTCGCTGTATTGCAGTAGTTCGAGTAACGAAGATTTTTGGTGAGGTAAGTGATTTGTGAAAGGTATAGGTTAATGTTAGTCAGGGCCATTCTTTTGTAGGGATTATTGAAAGTCAGATTGCGTTGCGCTAAAAAATATTGTGTCAGTTTAAGCACAGTCATGTATAATTTTTCTAAGGGGACGTTTCATATGTCGACCCTTAGCCGAGGATACCTCACTGGAATCTTCTGATTTTTTTCTTGTAGTTTGTGTAATTAGTGTAGCTTTTGTTTATTGCTAGCGCGTAATTATAGAGAGAATTTCCTTTGTAGCTGTAGTTTTTCATTGTCGTACACAGTTGTGGCATGCATGTAGATTTGCACCAAGTATTTTGCAGCTGCGCTTGCAATTTGCTAGATATTATTTTCAATGCTATGTTAATGTGTTTTGTTATTTTGCTCTTCAAATTGTGCTTTTCTGTGTTGTCGTGTGAAATATTGTGACAATAATGGCGTGTGAAAAACGTAATACTAGGCTTCAAAGTAAACTGAGAAATGACAGTGAAGACGAAAGCAGTGTGTTAGCGCCGCAGAGTAATGAATTAACTAATGTTCAAAGTAGTAATTTGGTAATTGTGCATAGGTAAATGGAGCGGGCCGCAAACAATGGTGTAGGCAGTGAAACAATTAGTGAACAAGGAAGCATTATCGATCGATCGGTCGGCAACAGCTCGCCTCAGGAATCCGAAATGACAGAACACAATATTTTGAGTCCTCACCGTTTTCTCAAATGAGTCAAGACACATTTTCTGCTTGTCAAAACGTGAATGTTGCCGGTGAAAATGCACTGCCAAAAAGCATAGAGAAACACATTCCAGACACTAATACATTATTATTGCAATTAATGCAACAAATTGAACAAAATCAGAGACAAACACAGCAAAAGCTTCAAAAGTTAGACACAATGGAACAACACCAGAGACAAACACAGCAACAGTTAGACACAATGGAACAAAATCTTCAAAAGTTAGACACAATGGAACAAAATCTTCGGAAGTTAGACACCACACTTGAACAAACACGTGAAGATTTAACTACTGAGTTACATAACATTGAATCGAAATGCCTAAAAGTCTGTAATGACGTAAAAACACAAATTTGTGAGCATTTCCAACCTATTTTTTCGCGTCATGAAAATGCATTACAGAATCACGAAGCAGCCATAAAAGAACTGCAAACTATTGTTCATGAAAATCACGACACCTTGCAAGCTAAAATTGACTCAGTTGCATCTACCAATTCGGTTACGCAACTTGCAAAAACTCAAGAAAACTTAAGACACAGTAGATACGATTTCAACACAAATGGACACTCTGAAACTTGGTTCAGAAAAACACACAGAGGAAATAATTTCACTAACAGATAAAGTAGCAGAACTTTCAGATTAGTTCACTAACTTATCTACAAAGGTAGATGATGATCTGAATGACACAAGACCTGTAGCCATCACTGACACAGAAGAGTATGAACAAATTAAGAAATTCAAACAAAATCAGAATCAAATTAATACGCAATACAAAAGAGAAATCCGGGAGGTACAAGATCAGTTGGCACAAGTAATACAAAAATTTCATATTTCAGAGGACACTCGCGCTCCAACACGGGAAGAGGAACTTAGAAATACGGAAAAGCCACAAAATAATAACACAGGGCATTTCGGAAATTATGAAAGAAATTGGCAAGGTGCATCGAATTTTGAAATGGAACCGCCGAAATGACGTAACAATGACCGATATGCGACTCGCCGACATGATGATTTTGACTATAAGCTGTTCATCACTACACGTAAATTTAAAACATTTAAGAATTCTGGCAACGACATTCATCCACAAGCATGGCTCCATCAATTCTCTCATTGTGTTCCTCCCAACTGGTCATTAGAGCACAGATTAGAATTTATGTGTGGCTATTTAGAGAATGAACCAGCTGTAAGAATGCGATCGGTCATTCACGATTGTCACAGTGAAGGAGATTTTTATCATGTCTTCCTCTCAGCATATTGGTCTCAAGCTATACAAGACCGAGTAAACCATAGCATCATAATGATGAAACATTTCGAACATTCTGAATTCTTCAGTCTTGTGAAATATTTTGAAGACATGTTGCACAAGAATCAGTATCTTTCAAACCCATACAGCCCCTCAGAACTCATCCGCATTTGCTTAATGAAATTGCCTGAACATTTAAGAAATATTGTTTTGGCAGGACGTTGCAAAGACGACATTGAAGCTTTTCAGGGACTCTTACAAGAATTAGAAATTGACACAGACAGTCGCAGGATGCAAAAACAGGAAAACAATCACTACAGGTCACGTCTGTCACAATTCCGTGACGACAGAAACAATAACTGGACACAACAAGTCTATTCTTACAACGCAAATCGTGAACAAAACAGACACCACACATATGACAACCACTGGCAGAGTAATAGTTACAGAGAAAGATAGCATTTCCGTAGTAATGAATATGACAGAGATTACCATAGAAACAGACAATATGGGAACAGAAACAATTACTATCAAGGGAGACAGAATAACTTCAGATGCAACAGTTCAGCGTGCAGTTAAGATTCCGGGAGAAATTCTCCACCACTTAACCGACAAGAAAGAAACTACAGGAACTACCGACATGACGACAGACGGTATAATCGTAACGACAGACTTGAATTGCATCAGAACTGGCGAGATTCAAACAGAGCAGGGCACTCTCGACAAGGTGAATTTGTAGAAGTTAGGTCTCCTAATCCCAGTAATGACGCGCTCCAACAAAGAAACAGACAATGACTCGCACCGCAGGCAGCCACGTGCGCCTGCTGGCTCAGAGAAAAATAGCATAGACGCTAACCTTGAGAAAAAATTTTAGCATTCTTTACCAATGTACAATATAGCACATGATAATTCCACTGAAGCTGGAGCTCTGCATAGTAGGAAGAGTAAAGGTTTACACCATATTTCACATGTAAAATCGTTTATTGAGAGATAATCTGCTATTTAACTTAGTCTTTGCCATAAAATTTTTCACTTCACACTACTAGTACAATTTTTCACACTGAGGATCTGTTAACATGCAACAATGTTTTGAAGTTAACTATCCAGTCTAGAACCTAGGGAACATTTTCAAACAGAAATTACCAATGCATTGTTATAGTGAACAGACGACACAGTGTTGTATTTGTACATTCTTGCTTGTTAGTTGCACGATTACGTAACGACTATAAGGCTTACATACTTAGAACATATACTGGTACTGCTAATGAGATTTTAATACAACATTTTGGTTTACTTGAAAATACATTTTGGATTTAAAGTAATTTCTGTGAGATACCAGATGACACAGTGGTTAGTTTATGTGACAGCTACACGATTTTATCACGACGCTACTAATGAGTGACAATTTACAATGTTGCTTTTGCGGTGTTTCTGTTTTATATCTGCATAGTTTTTCTGTATTATTCTGGAAAGTAAAACATGTTTTAGTAGTAACTTTTGTGGTATAGCAACAATGAGACAGCCTTTTTCGTTTCACAACAATACATTACTGTACAGTACTTTCTTCATCACGCCAATAAGCATAATAACTACGATATCTATATGCAAAGCATTTCACTTTTGTTTATCATGAGGTAAGTACATTGACTTCTGCAGGACTTAGCTTTCGGAGGACGATAACTACGACACTTCCACAGAGATTATGTTGCAACAAGACGCACAGTTTAGCGCTTCAGTACACGTATTTGAGTGATTAATTTTAAACTTAAAACATTTATTTTTAAAGATTTTTGAATTACAAAGAAAGTTTTCCATGATACATTTCATTCCATTGCTGTAATCTGTAACACCTGAGGGTATAATTACATTAATCCTCAGGGGGGGTACATGTTTACTTTGTGTATCATGTGTTTGGCAAGCACAAGGAGCCCTAGCTAATATGGTATTTGCTTACACAACTTTACACATCGGTACCATATTTCTCTAACACATAATTACACAGCTATCTGATCATTTAACTGAGAGAGACAAACTTTTTTACTATGGCAGTGACAGACATTTACGTAATTACACCGTTGGATAACTTCACACTTACGAAATTGTATTTTGTCTGTACTTTGTGAACTGTTCGTATTTTTTCGGATCCATTGTGATATTATGAGAGCTTTGAATGATATATTTGGTATGGGATCACGATTTTTAAAGTACGTTTGAGGCAGATGACACTTTTGACATGAGCAGAGAATTTTTTTAGGTTTTGAAGTTATTGGAGGAAGCTACGACGATTTTGAGAGTTGACTGAGGTGTTATGATGTTATTATTACGATGACTGTGTGTATTATGCTGTTGCGGTTGTTTATGATCAATAAGCTGATGCTATATGAGTTATTTGATTATGCTACGTATCTGTTATGATGAAATATTGAAGTATCGACGAATATTTATATGTGTAACAAGGTAAGGAGTAATGAATAGTGGTTAGGGACTCTGACTTGTGAAAAAGGATGTTGGAAACCAAGAATCGTACTTTAAGAGTTATGAAATGTGTGTAAATGCGTGAATGTATCACAATGCCGGCGAAAATTTTTTGGACACTGTTGTATTCATAAGATTTTGTATCTACACATTTGCAACGCAAATTCTCGACCTGTGAAATTTTTTATATGAGACTGTCACTGTAACGGAAACTGTTGTTGTAAATATTTCCGTAAGAAAGTTAAGTAACCACCTGCACGTAATGCGTTGTGGGCATCCAGCTGTGTCAGATGCCTGGAGAAAAAGCCATTAGTGTGTGCCTTTTCAGAGGCACAGGTAGAAAAAAAAAGGGGAGGCCATTATCCTCACTATTGAGATTCCTTTGTAGAAAGCATCACAAATACGACACGCTCAAACTTGAAAACATATGATTACACTGTGGAGCTCTTAATTTATAATATTTACTAAAATGCCTAATGAAATGATGAGAAACATTTTTACATCTATTGTCTTTCTAGTTGAGAGATTGCTCAATTTGTTTAATATCTAGTTTCTAGCTGCCCTGCAGCATTGGTTAAAATAAAATTTTATAAATGTACTAATATAAATATTTTATTCCTACAGATCCAGTAAATAATTATTTTGTGATATACTTTCAAAAAAATGGGGGAGCACAAAAAGACATTTCCCTTCACAGGAACTGCATACATAATTTTCTTTTCAACTATTTGGTAATTTTTTTTGTAGAGTAAGTTATCGTGATGCATCACTCTAGTGTTAAGATGTGACATAGGTATTAAACATGGCCATTTTTACTGTAATATTTTTTCTGCTTGAGCTATGTCATGTTTAGATATAAGTTATTGCATTAGCTGCTGCTGTTTGCCAGGCATAGTGTTACTGCATTTGACTTTGTGTTACTCTGCTAAGCCAGTTTACTACTGATTTATTTTTCTTGTTTGCTGCTCATTGCCTTATATTAGTTGTAATATTGTTGCTTACTTTGCCAATTTGTATTTTTTTGTCCTTGCTGTTTGTGTCAATTTGTTATGTGCTGCTGCATTGCCTCGTCCCTTGGTATATATATCTGAGCTCAGTAGATTTAAGTTAGCTTAAGAGGGGGTAGACTATATAAGAAACTAACTATGATGAATTGAAATAAATGCATTGAGAAGCTATAAGAAAATGGTTTGGCCAAAAAATTAGTGTACAGTGAAGAAAAACTATTTTCGAAAGAGGATGTGAACAGAAAACAGAAAGCATGCTTGGATAGGATTTTTTTGGCTGGAGCAAATGTTGAAATAAGAGGGACGATCTATGGAATGAAGTTTTGGGTTGGACTGCAGTACCAAATGTTACACTGAAAACAAACCCCGTCCTTTCCTTTTGTTTCATCCCACTATGTGTTTGTGTACCCTTGTGTATTTGTTTTGTTCCTGTCTCTGTGTACTGTTTCATAGAATTTTTTTCTCTTCTAATACTAAGCTACATTCACTATGATGAGAATACTGTTATCCTCAAATATAATTTGCATTAATAATATGTTTAGACATTATTTATTCTGTTTTGTTTTAATGCTCATATGTGAAGTTGATGTTTCGAAAGTTATTCTGATCTTTTATGTATGTACTTATGTCATAATTCCTGTAACACTGATGTATATGTTATTTCGATTCTTTTGTAAAGCCTGTACTACAAATGTTATCTGTATTGTTATGTTCTTTAATGATGTATTTTGTACCTTTGTAATTGTATTCTTATGTTATAAAATTGTAATTGACACCAGTTCATCATATTATTAACTTGTAAGTTCCATTTCACTGCACACGTTTCTGTTGGTCATAGTATATGGACAATATGTGAGAAGTAGGGAATGTTAGTGTTTGCACGTGTGTTAATCATTCAGCAAGGGACTGGACAACAGCATTGCTGGTTCTAAGGACAATTCCAAAAATTTTGTGAGTGCACAAGTGGTGGTTATGGACTTGCTATATTATCCGCAAGACTCTTCAATGGTGATTGTGCACCTGCACAGTCACAACAGATGGCTGCTGGCCATCTCTACAAGGACTACAGTGGGTCTGCATCTTTGATGACCCAACAATACCATTATTTCTACAAGGACTGCAGTGGGTCTACAACTTTGCTGACTCACCAGTACCATTATTTCTACAAGGACTGCAGTGGGTCTGCACCTCTGGTGGCCCACCAATACCACAATCTCTACCAGGACTGCAGTGGGTCTGCATCTCTGGTGGCCCACCAATACCGTAATCTCTTCCAGGACTACAGTGGGTCTGCTCTGTGATGACCTACTTACCAATATGCTTCAAAAACGTCGAATGACTCTGCTGTGGGTTTGCTCTGTTGTGGCTCATTACCTGTCTGCATGTCAAGAGTCAGCACTGGCTTTCCGTTGGAAGGACAACACTACTTCTTCAAGACTGCATGGAAATCCACTACTTCTGTGTGCATTTTCTTTTACTGCTCAGACATTGCGAAAAACACTGCTATTTTACTGTGATGAATGATCAGGACTGTCTTTATGGACTGTGAGAAAATTTTAGCTTTTGACCAAAATTGTATCAATAAGTGTGTGCATGTGATTTCTTTGTTATTGTAATTATGAAAAATTTTATCAAATAATTATTGGCCACTGCCCAAAACAATTTGTAAAATTTTTTGTGGGGAGCATGGGGGTTATGTAAGTAGGCTGTTTAAGTTTTTATATTGGTAACGCCACGTAGCGCTCTGTATGTGCTGTGTGCAGTCTGTGGCTGGTTTGCATTGTTGTTGGAAAATCTGCCATTGTAGTGTTGGGCAGCTGGATGTTAACAGAGCGTAGCGTTGCGTAGTTGGTGGTGAGCTGCCAGCAGTGGTGGATGTGGGGAGAGAAATGGCGGAGTTTTGAAATTTGTAAGACTGGATGACATGAACTGCTATGTATATTATGATTTTTCAACACTATTAAGGTAAATACATTGTTTGTTCTCTATTAAAATCTTTCATTTGCTAACTATGCCTATTAGTAGTTAGTGCCTTCAGTAGTTTGAATCTTTTATTTAGCTGGCAGTAGTGGCGCTCGCTGTATTGCAGTAGTTCGAGTAACGAAGATTTTTGGTGAGGTAAGTGATTTGTGAAAGGTATAGGTTAATGTTAGTCAGGGCCATTCTTTTGTAGGGATTATTGAAAGTCAGATTGCGTTGTGCTAAGAAATATTGTGTGTCAGTTTAAGCACAGTCATGTATAATTTTTCTAAGGGGACGTTTCAGCCATCGCTTAAATTTTGATTAATAAACAGCATTGGCAGCCGAAGACTTCAAGCATAAGAAGTCACCCCCATTCTGCCAACGGCCTTGTCCAAGGCGCCGGGGGGGTGGGGGGGAGCGGACAGAGGTTCAGGGCACACTCTTGTCCTTGGGTTGGAAAACAGCCCCTAAAAGGTGGAAGATTCAGCAGTGGTCAATGGCATGAGGATGCAGAAGGCAATGTGTATCCACAGATGTGGCCTGTAACTGAAGAAGTGTCATGATAATCTCTCCATTGGCAAAAGATTCCGGAATAATCCCCCACTCGGATCTTCGGGAGGGGACTGCCAACGGAGAGGTGACCGTGGAAAAAAAATTGAATAATCAACGAAAGGATAACGGTCTGCGAGTCGGGGCGTAGAATGTCAGAAACCTGAACGTGCTAGGAAAGCTACAAAATCTGAGAAAAGGAAAATGCAAAGGCTCAATCTAGATATGGTAGGGGTCAGTTAAGTGAAATGGGAAGAAGAAAAGGATATCTGGTCAGATGAGTATTGGATAATATCAACAGCAGCAGAAAATGGTATAACGGGAGTAGGGTTGTTTATGAAGGTAGGGCATAATGTGTGTTACTGAGAATAATAGGGTTGTTCTTATCAGAATCGACAGCAAACCAACATCGACAACGAACGTTCAGGTATACATGCCGACGTCGCAAGCTGAGGATGAGGAGACCGAGAAAGTATATGAGGATATTCAGAGGATAATAAGGTATGTAAAGGGAGATGAAAATCTAATAGTCATGGGGGACTGAAATTCAGTTGTGTGGGAAGGAGTAGAAGGAAAGGTTACAGAAGATTATGGGCTTGGGAAAACGAGTGAGAGAGGAGAAAGGCTAATTGAGTTCTTAATAAATTTCAGCTGGTAATAGCGAGTATCCTGTTCAAGAATCGCAAAAGAAGGAAAAGGCCGGTTGATACGAGAAGATTTCAGTTAGATTAGATCATGGTCAGACAGACATTCAGAAATCAGGTACCGGATTGTAAGGCGTACCCAGGAGCAGATACAGACTCAGATCACAACGTAGTAGTGATGAACAGTAGGTTGAAGTTTAAGAGATCAGTCAGGAAGAATCAATACGCACAGAAGTGGGATACGGAAATACTAAGGAATGATGTGATAGGTCTGGAGTTATCGAAGGTTGTATCACAGTAAGAAATAGCTCAGAAGGCAGTACAGTTAAAGAGGAATGGACATCTCTAAAAAGGGCAATCACAAAAGTTGGAAAGAAAAATAAAAGTACAAAGAAAGTAACTGCCAAGGAAACCATGGGTAACAACAGAAATACTGCTGTTGATCGATGAAAGAAGGATGTAGAAAAATGTTCAGGGAAATTCAAGAATACAGAAATACAAGTTCAAATGGCTTTGAGCACTATGGGGCTTAACTTCGGAGGTCATCAGTCCAGAAGTACAAGCCGCTGAGGCATCAAATAAATAGGGAGTGCAGGGAAGCTAAGACGAAATGGCTGCATGAAAAATGTAAAGAAATTGGAAAACAAATAATCGTCAAAAGGACCGACTCAGCATATAGGAAAGTCAAAACAACCTTCGTTGAAATTTAAAGCAAAGGTGGTAACATTAAGAGCGCAACGGGGGTTCCACTGTTAAATGCAGAGGAGAGATCGGGTAGATGTAAAGAGTACGTTGCAGGCCTCTACATGGGGGAAGATTAGTCTGATGTGATAGTAAGAAACAGGAGTCGATTTAGAAGAGATAGGGGATCCAGTAATAGAATCGGAATTTAAGAGAGCTTTGGATTACTTAAGATCATATACGGCAGAAAAGATAGATAACATTCCATCAGAATTTCTAAAATCAATGGGGGAAGTAGCAACAAAACGACTATTCACTTTGGTGTGTAGGATGTGTGAGTCTGGCGATATACCATCTGAATTTCGAAAAGTTTCATCCCCACAATTCCGATGTCAGCAAGAGCTGATAAGAGCGAGAATTATCGCACAATCAGCGTAACAGCTCACACATCCAAGTTGCTGGCAAGAATAATATATACAAGAATGTAAAAAGAAACTGAGGATGTTTTCGATTACAGTTTGGCTTAAGGAAAGGTAAATGTACGAGAGAGGCAATTCTAACGTTGCAATTGATAATGAAAGCAAGACCAAAGAAAAATCAAGAAAGGTTCATAGGATTTATAGAACTGAAAAAAGTATTCGACAAAGTCAAATGGTGCAAGACGTTCGAAAATCTGAGAAGAATATCGGTAACCCATAGAGATAGAGACGGGTAATGTACAAACTGGGAATAATAAGAATGCAACACCAAGAATGAAGTGTTCGGATTAAAATGTGTGTAAGACAGGGGTGTAGTCTTTTGCCCTTCCTGTTCAACCTACACATCGAAAAAGCAGTGATCGCAATAAAAGACACGTTCAGGAGGGAACTAAAATTCGGGTTGAAAGGATATCATTGATACGGCTCGCTGATGACATTGCTTTCCTGATTGAATGCGAAGAAATTTGCATGATCTGCTGAATGGAATGAACTGTGTAATGAGTACTGAATATCGACTGAGTAAATCGAAGAACGACGAAAGTAATGAGAAGTAGCAGAAATGAGAACGGCGAGAAACATAGAATTGGATTGATGGTCACGGAGTAGATGAAGTTAAGGAATTCTACTACCTAGGCAGCAAAATAAACAATGACGGAGGGAACAAGGAGGACATCAAAAGCAGCTAGCACTGCCAAAAAGGGCGTTTATAGCCAAGGCAAATCTACTAGTATGAAACGTAGGCCTTAATTTGAGAACGAAATTCCTGAGAATGTACGTTTGGAGGACAACATTGTGCGTCAGTGAAACATGGACTGTGGGGAAAACCGAAAGAAAGAGAATCGAAGCATTTGAGATGTGGTGCTACAGACGAATGTTTAAAATTAAGTAGACTGGTAAGGTAAGGAATGAGGAGATTCTGCCCAGAATCGGAGAGGAAAGGAAAAGAAAACACTGACAAGGAGAAGTGACAGGATGATATGATTACTGTTGAGACATCAGGGAAAGACTTCCACGGTAGTAGAGGAAGCCGTAGAAGGCAAAAACTGTAGATGAAGTCAGAGAGTGGAATACATCCAGAAAATAACCGAGGACGTAGGTTGGCTAAAAAAAATGGCTCTAAGCACTATGGGACTTAACAGCTGCGGTCATCAGTCCCCGAGACTTAGAACTACTTAAACCTAAGTAACCTAAATACATCACACACATCCATGCCCGATGTAGGGCGACCGTAGCAGCAGCGCGGTTCCGGACTGAAGCGCATAGAATCGCTCGGTCACAGCGGCCGACGACGTAGGTTGCAAGTGCTACTCTGAGATGAACAGGTGGCACAAGAGAGGAATTCGAGGCAGGTTCCAACAAACCAGTCAGAAGGCTGATGACGCAAAAAAAGAAAAGATCATCAAAATCCCGAACTGGTTGCAGGTCCCTGCTCATAATGCTCCACACGTTCACAGTTAGGGAGAGATCCATCGACCTTAATGGCAAGCACGTTGGCATGAAGGGTACAAAACGGGGCGAAGAATATCGTCAACGTATCACTGTGCTTTAAAGTTGCGGCGGATGACTACCAAACGGATCCTGCCATGAAATCAAACGGCATCCCACATCATCACTCCTGGTTGTCGGACCGTATGAAGAGCGACAGTCGGGTCGGTATATCCCACCGTTGTCCGGGGCGACACCACAAACGTCTTCGACTTGGAATCTCGTTGACTGGAGCAGAACTGTCTTTAGTGATGAGCCTCTCTTCGAACTGAGCCCCGATGACCAGCGAGAACACTCAACTCCTCTGTCCACCAATGACATGCCGAATAACTGCTTGCATAAGGGCCAGAGTGGCCCTACGCATTATTAACTTGCGCAATTTGTGAAGCTGTCTCTCCTGAATAAACGATCCAGTTCTTCTGAAATTGTAATCATATGTTTGTCTGTAAATGTACATCGCATCTATTGATTACCGCCCCATTCAGATAATTCCTTCGTAGCGTGTCTTTGATAGCAAGTGATGTATCTGCCAATTTTGGTAGAAATTCCTTCAGGAGTTACATGCAGATATGTCATGGGCTTTGCACCCCTAAGGCCCCCCACCCCCACCCCCTATCCCCTCGTTACCACAAATCTAGGGGAGAAATGCCAAGCCAGAGAGGCTGCTACCAATAAGCCTAGAGACCCAGAAAACTATGAATTTGATATTAATATCACGCATGTGGTACATGTCCGAAAGAAGAGACACCATTTTGTCCTGCAGCCATTATGAATCAAGACACAATAGAATTAATGGCAGCCTGCCGGACTGGCCGTGCGGTTCTAGGCGCTACAGTCTGGAGCCGAGCGACCGCTACCGTCGCAGGTTCGAATCCTGCCTCGGGCATGGATGTGTGCGATGTCCTTAGGTTAGTTAGCTTTGATTAGTTCTAAGTTCTAGGCGACTGATGACTTCAGAAGTTAAGTCGCATAGTGCTCAGAGCCATTTTTTTGAGAATTAATGGCATTTACTTGCTAGTGGGCATCGATTTACATAAATGGGGAAAGTTTAAAATTGTGCCAGACCAAAATTCGAACCTTTGTGTCCCGCTCACTAGGCAGATGCTGTGACCACTAACTCATCCGGACACAGTGGCAATTGCAACTACGCGAACTGCCGTAGTCGGCGTCGTAGGTTCTAATACCGTCCGAAAGGTCAGGCACAACATACAAAATTGAGGCGAAGCTGGTCAACTATCACTTCAGTGCAGATCCACACTACACTCGAACTTTCACGGGAATCGGCGAAACGCCGCGAGTAATGAGGTTAATGAGCAGGGGCACTACAACAGTAGTGTGTGGTAGAAGTTGAGAATTTGGGTCTGATGGGAGGGGTGGTAGGGTAGTCCATGCAGTTGCGATGACAGCTGCCTCCGTATCGCTAAGTGATCAGAACTTGACCTAGTGAGCAGGAGACCCGGGTTCGAATTCCGGTCGGACACAAATGTTTCCACTTAGATGTAAATCAATGCTCAGTAGCAGCTACATGTCTTTAATTTCTTTGTGTCTTGATACCAATATCGGTCGTTATTGAATATTTCTACATGTCACGTCCATTCATGCCCACCCACACACATAGAGGGGAGGATGGAGTATAATACCCCACCAATGATTTTATGCGATAATTATACAAGTAATATTAGATATTAATTAATAAAAACAGTCTAGATCGCAAGGCGCATTTATTAAAAGCTCACTGATTTCGATCACGTTATCATCTTCAAAATTACACCCATATTAATGATCAACGGCTGTGCGTGGTGCGGGAATCACCGTACATTTGACTATCGTCATTCGGCGGTTCCTGGTCCACGCGCAGCCATTGTCCAACAATACGGTTGTAGGTCTGAGAACGACCATGTGTTGGTCGAAACCGGTCACCTTTTAATAAACGTGCCTTGCCATCTAGATTATTCTTATTAATTAATTTCAAATATTATATTGTGAACGCTGATCTCTCCAACAATGTTTTCAAAAATACCATTGATGAGCCAAGTGTGGACATAATTTGAGTAGAATTTTGCCAGGGGTTCCCAAGTGCTTCTTTTAATCCCCGCCCCTATGCGTGGTAGACAGTTCTTATCCCGACCAAAACTGCTCAGACGTGCGCACAACTCACCAAAGTTCCATCGTCATCGAATGAATGACATAGGAACGCACAGAAGACGAACATACAAATATTCCTTTTTATATAATGGAGTGGGAATGTAGAGCATCTGACTTTAGCATCTTCCACTAATGAACATGAACAAACACAAACAGTACATTTTTGCATGTGTAGATACGAAGCGAACAGACGTCTCATTTACCATACTCTTAAAAATTATTCGAAATAAGCTTGTAAAGCAACACTAAATTGCCTCTAATATGTACTGATTACGTTACTTTCAGGATAATTGAAAAATCAGATCATAATTATTTATACAGGGTAGTCAGAAACAGTCTGAAAAGCTTGTAATGGTGTTGCAGGGTAGGTTGGGCTGAGAAATAATTATTAAGAAAAGATTCGATACGTTGCGCTGTTTCCGATGTAATTGGCATCGAAGTTAGACAATCAGCTAGTTGCGCGTAAATTGAAGCGGCCTGCGAGAGACAGTATTCTGAGTTTATCATCGAACCGAACAAACCTAGCTTTTGCTTACCTAGCTTTAATTTACTTTATCTCAAAAAGGCACATTTTAACAGGTAACCATCATT
This sequence comes from Schistocerca piceifrons, assembly GCF_021461385.2. NCBI lineage: Eukaryota > Metazoa > Arthropoda > Insecta > Orthoptera > Acrididae > Schistocerca > Schistocerca piceifrons. The sequence goes on along the minus strand of NC_060138.1, from coordinate 447,959,534 downwards.
TACACAATTAGTAACTCACGGACCCACAGATGTCTGTGCGTTACCGCGTTGAATTTGTACGCACAATGACCCGACTGAATAACGCCAATGGTAATTAAATCAGAAATGGCTCAGCGTATCGAATTTTTTTCTTAACGATTATTTCTCAGCACAATGTACACTACAAACCGTCTTACAAACTTTTCAGACCGTTTCTGACCAACCTGTGTAACATGTTATAGTAAGGAAAATTTAATATTCTACATTCGCTACTATTTTGTTTACGGCGTTTAAAGATAATACTGTGGCGCATCCAGTCCCCTCACAGAGCGGGAATGTGTGTGGAGTGACCATTCAGATGTGCAGAACTGAATATTTGTCGTATCATGTATCGGCTAAGTCAAATGGTTTTGGTGCGGCATAATGTTTTACCGTTTATTTTGAATATAATTACTTAGCTAACACGAGCAGGTCTCGATCAAAAGTATCATGAATTTTGCACAAGCATTTCACCGAAACCTAAATAATTTGTATCCCGTGTCTGATACGGACTTGGCTTGAAGCTTTCAGGCCATAAATGCAAGAGCGTTTCGTTTATTTGCGACAGGTTTCATAGCTGAGATGGGATTATCAGCGCTGTTTTTAGGGTTAGTACTGCGCTTTATCGTCTTTCTGCATCTATGTTCTTCTAAATTACGCTGCGGTGGCATTGTGAAATTGCCTCCTTAACACCACAGTAACTGCGTCCCGAGAAACGTCGAATTTAGACTTAAGACTCGCAACAAATTAACGATTTATCGCACTTTGAAACATTTTTAGGAACTAAATAATCCTTGTTTTACTTTCTACATCTTTAATTTTCCTTCATCCCTAGGGAAACTAAAATATTAACTGCACATACTGATTCCCTACGTCACAGTAATGGTGTCATACTAGACCTACTTTAAAAGAAGCAAAATAGTTTGGAGAGGTAATAACTCGGACTCATTTATAAATGTTATCTGTAGGCGGAAATTGCTTGAAATATGTATACTTTGAACAGATTTACTGGTAGCATACTCCCACACTATAGAATTTGTTTAGTCCATGTTTCGGATATATACAGCCATACGGTCACATAAAGTAGCCGTCGGGTTTCATACCTTCAGTATACTGCGTTACAGTATTAACCAATACATAAAGCAGTTCTAACTAACGACTCATTCCATGAAAAGTGAAGATTTTTTTACGTCTGTTACACTTCTTGTTGCTTTGTTTAGGGCTCACAAACTGTGATTAGCAGCCGGTTAAGCTCTTATCTCGGAATAGCGCGGGAAACCCGTTGCACCTTTACGGAAGAACGTCTAACCGGAGTATAAACCCGGGATAACTTAACCGGTGAGTTTGGACTGGGTTAGCTAGTTTAAATGGAGAATAAGTTTCGAAGTTGGCTGAAATAGTGATAGAATCAGACAGTGGTGACGAGATCTTGCCAGAATTATTTGTTAGAATGATGAAGGAGAAGGAAGTGAGACGTCACCCAATTACTTTGAAAAACATTTACATCTGTATTTCGTCCGTTTAAGGAAGATATAATTCATCTTGTCGCTCTCCTACTTGTGAAACTGGAGCGTATGAGAGACAGGTGAGACTATTTCTGTGTTTCCTAGCACGTAGTGTTTATCTGTAGTAATATGCATTTGAGATCAATGCTTTCTGAATGACATACTGTCGTATTACTTACACAAACTAGGTGCATAAAAATTACAATTAATGCCAAAATAGTCTCCTTTGTCTGGGGTGTGTTACGATTGCTGGGGTATTAAAAAGATCTACTAAGTTTTATTTATTAGACAGTGTCAGACTAGGCCTAATCACTCGAAAAACCGCACCAGTCTTGGGAGCTATTTGTATTTACACGTTTTCGGTATTCGATAACAGCATTGTGATTTTTAATGCAACAAAAAGTTTATAACTGCACTAATGTCCCGAGTTCACTCAGCCACATCACATCTATAGCAGAAAATATTGTTCATTCTTATCTCCCACTGGGGCAACTTTCAATCTTTTAGTGAATATATTAGGACCACAGTCCCATTAATGCTTCAGAACAACAAAATTGTGTCCCACCTAGCATTATTGTTCCCATAAACATGAAACCTATTCTTTACTCAAGCTAAGTTTAGCACAGTGATGTTAATAGTAAAGTTAGTACTTTTTTAAGAAAAATGCTGTAGAATATAGCTGTGGGTTCTCAGTTATTAGGGCTATTCATATAAGGACATATTTATTCTAAAATGATAGTTATCTATGTATTATAAAAACGTAGGTATTAGCCATTCAGCTAACAAGAGTCTGCGGTTATAGAATCTACATAGTCATAACAGTGGAAGGAGACAGGGCAAGATATGTTTTTAAATTTCTCTTGGTTTGTCACACAAATTCTCTCATGCAATTTTTTCTTTCTTTTAAAAATGACTCTGTTCTATTAGTGAATCAGCTACTACTTACACTTAGAGACTTTGCCTCTGGTGATTTGCTTCTGTTCATTGGAGACTTCATTGGTACTGACAAGGGGACAGCCAGCAGAATTTTAAAAGGACATGTATGGCAACTGACAACATGCACAAGAGACAGTTTTGTCAATTAAATGAAAATAAAGTAAACAAATGTGTGTGGATTAATATATTTTTATTCTGAAATTATTTGTTTTAATTTTCCTTTCCTAATCCTAATTTTGAGATTTATCTTCTTTTGTTTTTTAAAACCAATACAGTTCTGTCCCCGTTCTACTACTTTTCAAGCAGCAACATCTGCAGTTCTGCTAATTCTTTCACATTTCAGAATAGTTATTTTTATTCTGAAAACAAAATTAATAGTTTTAAGCTGAGATGATTGTAGAAAACAGGGAGCAACGCTGTGAAGGTGTCATGTCTCCAGTTAGTTCACCATTCCTCGCATATTACATATAGCTGCTAGAGATGAATGCACATTGCAAAATTATGTATGAAAGACTTACCGTTCCTCAAACATTTAACGTGAGATACACTAACAACAGCTTCTAGTTTTGATATGTGCCTTGGATACAGTTCCACACAGTCAATGTAAAAAAGACTTGTTGTTCAATGTAATTGTCACTGGACTCTCATTCCGGAGACCATCCTAATTTAGCCTTTCCATGATTTCCCTAAATCCCTTAAGGCAGATTCCGGGATGGTTCTTTCGAAAAGGCACACTTTCCTTCTTCATGTTTCCCTTTCCCTAACCTGAGCTTTTGCTCCGTTTCTAATGACTTCGTTGTCGAAGGGACGCTAAACGCTACTTTCCTCCTGCTGTAATTGTCGTCATCTTATTCTTCACATAACCCTCCAGTATTAATAATCACCACGTCATAAAACAAGAATTTTCTATCCCCAAGAATTTGCAAAAGTGGATGCACAAATAATTTTCAGTAACTCAGCAAATGTCCTTTCTGTAGAACACCCATTTTCTGCTATATAGAATTAATCATACTAAGGCGCAAATACAACAGCAAGATAGGCAGTAACACCTCTCAGAAGTATGTCAAATCACTCTCTATGATACCTATGTTATCACAGTTCGTTGCAAACTCTGAATAGACCAGCTATTTTACAAAGCAGACTGTATTTCATAGTTGCTACTGTTAATATGTTAGGTGCCTGCTTACAATTCATCATGTACCATATAGTTTCATTTGATGGAATATAATGTCACGTAGAAATATTGCATCTAAATAGAACTGTCTTTATTAAATAGACTATTTTGTTCTTTGTATTTACATATTTCTTCCTCAAACAAAAAAACTCGTTGACATTGTGTAGACCTGTGTAAAGTTGTTTCTGAACTGAAGCTTGCATATTTTTCCGAAGCTTTACTCGGAAATTTAGAAAGCTATCGTACAGGTCAAACAACAAACCTGATCCTTCAACTAATTTCAAGATAGATCGTTATGTTTACAGGCAAGTACCTTATAGTCTGAACTAAATCTTTTGTACTCTTTTTTCCATCACATCAGACGGCATTAGTTTTCGTTTTTTCAGCTACGCTATTTAACTCATTTACAGCATCGACCAGCTTCAAAGTATCCTCAAGCGAATAGTTTTGCGATCTGGAACGCTTATCGTCCATGTTAAACATGCTAATTGAGCAGACGTCATCTAAAGAAATATGAAATACCTTATGCGAAAATACCGAGCGTGATCTTCAGTTATTGGACGGGCATGCTATTCCAGGAATAAATAAACGGAGAATAAATTGGCGTCATACAACGCGCACTCCATGTTAATCCGTGGTTAGCCTATTAATCGGTTAGCTATCCCTAGATTTACCCCGAGATTGTACAACAGGCCCTTAGTGGCAAATCAACACAGCTTACATTATCAAACCTTCGCTGCGTATCGTGTCATATATAGATCTAGCTGTCTTTCATTTTCATGTTAATACGTCAGTGTCAATTGTAGAAATGTTACGTCCATAATCATGGAATGATGCTATTATGGTAACAATCATACCTTTTTGGTACTCACCTATGAAGTGGAACTTTTCCTCCTTTGACAAATTGCGACTTGCGACCGTAGCTGCAACAATTGAGCAACTTTGCTGTTAATAATAAACAAATTTGTTAACACAGAGTCAATAGGCAGAATTTTGAGGTTTAGGTCTTAGAGCAAAATATAAAGAACAGTGTCATACCACCGACAAGTGACTTTCAGTTGGTATCCGCAGTACACCATTTCACTCCACTGATATTCCTATTCTATGAATTCTCTGCGTGTAACAATACTCTTGTTCGGAATATTAGATGTAGAATGATTGTTAATAATATTAGCCTTTTGCAGAAAACACTTATTTACATGACTGTGGGAAAGTTAAGATATATCGCTCGAATTTTATTTTAAATCTTTTCATTCTTCATTCCAAGGAGGAGAGGGGCCTGTTCGGTATTTGCCTTACAGTCAAAGGAAAGACCTCACGAGAACCTTGCTCGGACCGCGGGATTTGAATCGCATTAGTTTACTTCTAGGACATCATCCTTCGTTATGGACGGTGTCCCAGGCTGCTTTTAAAGCGTTGTGTATGTGTAAAGTATATATATGTTGTATGTGTGTGTAAGTGTTATTGAACAGAGTGATTGATGAGTGTAGAGAAATCACAAGGATAGTAAATACTTGTTTATTTGCTTTTCAACTGAGAGAAAAATTTAATTATGCACTGTACTGCGACGTAATACAGCGATTACTTTAAATATGAAGAACTTCTGTGATAGTTCATTTTACTTTGCTAAGAAATGTTAGTTTGTACTGCTTTAAATGATCTAAGTCCTTTCAAAAAATTCCAATTACGATTTCGGCGATTGTCGTTCAAGTATTGCTGCTGTCTCTTTGTACCAAAGTCTATATTTCACAGAAACGTTACTTTTTTGTCCACTATAGAAATGGAATTTGGGAAACGTTTGATACATATATTTTCAATCAAAAGCAATATTACAGACCTTTGGTACCTCTCTTGCTCAATGGATAGCTCCTTACAATCATTCGGAAGTACAGTTGTAACATAAGCGGAGAAGAAAAGTAGCAGTAATAGTAATAAAGCATAAACGCATTGCAATATCATACTATATACCAACATCTGCTATCGTAATAAATAACATTTATGTCACTGACACATGTTCTCTCTGGTAGACAGTTTATGAAGACTTTACATAAAGCCACACGATATTATCACAACAGTTGAAAACAGCCATTTTCCTGTATAGGAGTTACGCCACAAGCTCATTTGTAGTTATACACTCCTGGAAATGGAAAAAAGAACACATTGACACCGGTGTGTCAGACCCACCATACTTGCTCCGGACACTGCGAGAGGGCTGTACAAGCAATGATCACACGCACGGCACAGCGGACACACCAGGAACCGCGGTGTTGGCCGTCGAATGGCGCTAGCTGCGCAGCATTTGTGCACCGCCGCCGTCAGTGTCAGCCAGTTTGCCGTGGCATACGGAGCTCCATCGCAGTCTTTAACACTGGTAGCATGCCGCGACAGCGTGGACGTGAACCATATGTGCAGCTGACGGACTTTGAGCGAGGGCGTATAGTGGACGTACCGCCGAATTGCTCAACACGTGGGGCGTGAGGTCTCCACAGTACATCGATGTTGTCGCCAGTGGTCGGCGGAAGGTGCACGTGCCCGTCGACCTGGGACCGGACCGCAGCGACGCACGGATGCACGCCAAGACCGTAGGATCCTACGCAGTGCCGTAGGGGACCGCACCGCCACTTCCCAGCAAATTAGGGACACTGTTGCTCCTGGGGTATCGGCGAGGACCATTCGCAACCGTCTCCATGAAGCTGGGCTACGGTCCCGCACACCGTTAGGCCGTCTTCCGCTCACGCCCCAACATCGTGCAGCCCGCCTCCAGTGGTGTCGCGACAGGCGTGAATGGAGGGACGAATGGAGACGTGTCGTCTTCAGCGATGAGAGTCGCTTCTGCCTTGGTGCCAATGATGGTCGTATGCGTGTTTGGCGCCGTGCAGGTGAGCGCCACAATCAGGACTGCATACGACCGAGGCACACAGGGCCAACACCCGGCATCATGGTGTGGGGAGCGATCTCCTACACTGGCCGTACACCACTGGTGATCGTCGAGGGGACACTGAATAGTGCACGGTACATCCAAACCGTCATCGAACCCATCGTTCTACCATTCCTAGACCGGCAAGGGAACTTGCTGTTCCAACAGGACAATGCACGTCCGCATGTATCCCGTGCCACCCAACGTGCTCTAGAAGGTGTAAGTCAACTACCCTGGCCAGCAAGATCTCCGGATCTGTCCCCCATTGAGCATGTTTGGGACTGGATGAAGCGTCGTCTCACGCGGTCTGCACGTCCAGCACGAACGCTGGTCCAACTGAGGCGCCAGGTGGAAATGGCATGGCAAGCCGTTCCACAGGACTACATCCAGCATCTCTACGATCGTCTCCATGGGAGAATAGCAGCCTGCATTGCTGCGAAAGGTGGGTATACACTGTACTAGTGCCGACATTGTGCATGCTCTGTTGCCTGTGTCTATGTGCCTGTGGTTCTGTCAGTGTGATCATGTGATGTATCTGACCCCAGGAATGTGTCAATAAAGTTTCCCCTTCCTGGGACAATGAATTCACGGTGTTCTTATTTCAATTTCCAGGAGTGTATTTGTGCAAAATAAAAAGATATACTGGTCACTGCTTTAGGCGTAGACTTCAGTTCTTGTCATATTAACCGTATGTGTACCTTCTAGCAAGACAATAACTCGACTGTCCATTGCTGCAATTCTAACGGGATGAATGGCGGTTATTATCTTCACATAGGATTTTAACAACGTTAATAATAATGGTCAGCTTTATTCTGAAATTTCCGTGTCGTTTTTGTGTTAGCTAATCTGCAGCTGCTGTGAGTCGGTGGTTAGCACAGAGACCAGCAGACGACAGCTCGAGCACGGGCGCCTCTGTACCAGTGGCTCATCATACATACACGCTCTGCTGGCATGCGGCGTCGTTCCACGTAATACATGTGCAACAGTTGAAATACAACCAAGTCTTAACAAATAAAAATTTTAAATTACTAATGTATTCATTAGGAGTAAAAAACCTAATCTAACAGAAAAAAGAATCGTTAAAAAATCCCAGCCATATGCGTTAGTGCGAAGTCCTGAGAAACGCCACAAAATGCCGAGGATCAATGAGAACAAAATACTCGTCACCACAAGATAAATGGAGGACATTACCAAGAAAACAAGGCGAGGATTTGCTCCTTCTTCGCTTGGCACGCGAGAAATTCAGAAGTAAACAGATTGAATGTGATTTAGAGGAGAGACCTTCAGATCATGGCGATCGTTTACAGGCGAGATTACGAACATCTCATCGATGCGAAAATAGTATGAGACAGTGATCGAGGTTGGATCGTATGTCGCAGGAGAACGCCCATAGTCTTTTCAAAGGAAATATCAAACGTGTGTGAAATCTTTTGGGACTTAACTGCTAAGGTCATCGTCCCTAAGCTTACACACTACTTAACCTAAAGTATCATAAGGACAAACACGCACACCCATGCCCGAGGGAGGACTCGAACCTCCTCCGGGAGCAGCCGGACAGTCCATGACTGCAGCGTCAAAGAAAATATCTCGGTATATATCCTAATGGATTTAGAGACATTTTAGAAAACTTAAAACTTGGTATTGCCTGACAGTGATTTTAATCCCGTTCCTCCAGAATGACCACTGTCTTCAAGCAGCGCTCGCTCGATCACTTGAAGGTAAGCAAGACTATGCTTAGAAGTACACTAGCTGTTCGCGCTGTGGTTCAGCTGCTTGTGGATTATTTGTCGCGTGTGTTATCAGCTTCATGGGTTGTGGTGCCTCTTTGAAAACCTGCTAGGAATTACTTTATTTAACTTCTTCCCCGGTGGCACTGAACATAACTTCAAAAACCCGGACATCTAACGTCTAGGGAAGAAGACACCTGAAAGATGATACTTCTTACATAATACATTTAGTTACGTCTTGAAGCATGTACATGTCAAGTGAATTACAAGTGTAATCACCGTATTGTGAAAAAAAGCACCAGGCCCATGAACAGACAGTTTTCCATTTTCTGTGAACATGATGGCATTAGCTATCCGATTTATGAGAGTCGGAATATTTCATGCTTGACTCGATTTTGTTGCATTTTCGTACGGAAATTATACTTTCCATCAGACAGCAGTGTATTGAAAATCACTTCAGTAACCACTATCATTCTACACTGAGGTGACAAAAGTCATGGGATACCTCCTAATGTCGTGTAGAAGTTCCTTTTTCCCGGCATAGTGCAGGAACTCGATGTGGCCTGGGCTCAAGAAGTCGTCAGAAGTTCTCCGCAGAAATACTGAGACGTGCCGTCTCTACAGCCGTCCGTAGCTGCGAAACTGTTGCCGGTGCAGGATTTTGTGCACGAACTGATCCCTCCACTATGTCCCGTAAGTATTCTGTGGGATTCATCTCGGGTAACCTCGGTTGTTCAGAACGTTCTTCAAGCCAATCGCGAACACTTGCAGCTTGTCGATAGGACGCATTTTTATACATAAAAATCCAATTGTTGTTTGAAAACATGAAATCCATGAATGGCTGCCATTAGTCTCCAAGTAGCCGAATATACATTAACAGTCAATTATCAGTTCACTTGGACCAGAGGACACAGCCCATTTATTCCTTGTGAACACAGCCACAGTCTGTTTGCACAGTACCTTGTTGACGACTTGGGCCCATGGTCGTGAGGTCTGTGTCACACTCAAGCCATGTTATCAGCTTTTTTTTTTTTTTTTTTTTTTTTTTTTGTCATCAGTCTACTGACTGGTTTGATGCGGCCCGCCACGAATTCCTTTCCTGTGCTAACCTCTTCATCTCAGAGTAGCACTTGCAACCTACGTCCTCAATTATTTGCTTGACGTATTCCAATCTCTGTCTTCCTCTACAGTTTTTGCACTCTACAGCTCCCTCTAGTACCATGGAAGTCATTCCCTCATGTCTTAGCAGATGTCCTATCATCCTGTCCCTTCTCCTTATCAGTGTTTTCCACATATTCCTTTCCTCTCCGATTCTGCGTAGAACCTCCTCATTCCTTACCTTTTCAGTCCACCTAATTTTCAACATTCGTTTATAGCACCACATCTCAAATGCTTCGATTCTCTTATGTTACGGTTTTCCCACAGTCCATGTTTCACTACAATACAATGCTGTACTCCAGATGTACATCCTCAGAAATTTCTTCTTCAAATTAAGGCCGGTATTTGATATTGGTATTTGATATTAGTAAACTTCTCTTGGCCAGAAATGCCTTTTTTGCATTAGCGAGTCTGCTTTTGATGTCCTCCTTGCTCCGTCCGTCATTGGTTATTTTACTGCCTAGGTAGCAGAATTCCTTAACTTCATTGACTTCGTGACCATCAATCCTGATGTTAAGTTTCTCTCTGTTCTCATTTCTACTACTTCTCATTACCTTCGTCTTTCTCCGATTTACTCTCACACCATACTGTGTACTCATTAGACTGTTCATTCTGTTCAGCAGATCATTTAATTCTTCTTTACTTTCACTCAAGATAGCAATGTCATCAGCGAATCGTATCATTGATATCCTTTCACCTTGTATTTTAATTCCACTCCTGAACCTTTCTTTTATTTCCATCATTGCTTCCTCGATGTACAGATTGAAGAGTAGGGGCGAAAGGCTACAGTCTTGTCTTACACCCTTCTTAATACGAGCACTTCGTTCTTGATCGTCCACTCTTATTAGTCCCTCTTGGTTGTTGTACATATTGTATATGACCCGTCTCTCCCTATAGCTTACCCCTACTTTTTTCAGAATCTCGAACAGCTTGCACCATTTTATATTGTCGAACGCTTTTTCCAGGTCGACAAATCCTATGAAAGTGTCTTGATTTTTCTTTAGCCTTGCTTCCATTATTAGCCGTAATGTCAGAATTGCCTCCCTCGTCCCTTTACTTTTCCTAAAGCCAAACTGATCGTCACCTAGCGCATTCTCAATTTTCTTTTCTATTCTTCTGTATATTATTCTTGTAAGCAGCTTCGATGCATGAGCTGTTAAGCTGATTGTGCGATAATTCTAGCACTTGTCAGCTCTTGCCGTCTTCTGAATTGTGTGGATGATGCTCTTCCGAAAGTCACATGGTATATCGCCAGACTCATATTCTACACACCAACGTGAATAGTCGTTTTGTTGCCACTTCCCCCATGGATTTTAGAAATTCTGATGGAATGTTATCTATCTCTTCTGCCTTATTTGACCGTAAGTCCTCCAAAGCTCTTTTAAATTCCGATTCTAATACTGGATCCCCTATCTCTTCTAAATCGACTCCTGTTTCTTCTTCTATCACATCAGACAAATCTTCCCCCTCATAGAGGCTTTCAATGTATTCTTTCCACCTATCTACTCTCTCCTCTGCATTTAACAGTGGAATTCCCGTTGCACTCTTAATGTTACCACCGTTGCTTTTAATGTCACCAAAGTTTGTTTTGACTTTCCTGTATGCTGAGTCTGTCCTTCCGACAATGATATCTTTTTCGATGTCTTCACATTTTCCCTGCAGCCATTTCGTCTTAGCTTCCCTGCACTTCCTATTTATTTCATTCCTCAGCGACTTGTATTTCTGTATTCCTGATTTTCCCGGAACATGTTTGTAGTTCCTCCTTTCATCAATCAACTGAAGTATTTCTTCTGTTGCCCATGGTTTCTTCGCAGCTACCTTCTTTGTACCTATGTTTTCCTTCCCAACTCCTGTGATGGCCCTTTTTAGAGATGTCCATTCCTCTTCAGTTGTACTGCCTACTGCGCTATTCCTTATTGCTGTATCTATAGCGTTAGAGAACTTCAAACGTATCTCGTCATTCCTTAGTACTTCCGTATCCTACTTCTTTGCGTATTGATTCTTCCTGACTAATGTCTTCAGCCTACTCTTCATCACTACTATGTTGTGATCTGAGTCTATATCTGCTCCTGGGTACGCCTTACAATCCAGTACCTGATTTCGGAATCTCTGTCTGACCATGATGTAATCTAATTGAAATCTTCCCGTATCTCCCGGCCTTTTCCAAGTATACTTCCTCCTCTTGTGATTCTTGAACAGGGTATTCGCTATTACTAGCTGAAACTTGTTACAGAACTCAATTAGTCTTTCTCCTCTTTCATTCCTTGTCCCAAGCCCATATTCTCCTGTAACCTTTTCTTCTACTCCTTCCCCTACATCTGCTTCCAGTCGCCCATGACTATTAGATTTTCGTCCCCGTTTACATACTGCATTACCCTTTCAATATCCTCATACACTTTCTCTATCTGTTCATCTTCAGCTTGCGACGTCGGCATGTATACCTGAACTATCGTTGTCAGTGTTGGTCTGCTGTCGATTCTGATTAGAACAACCCGGTCACTGAACTGTTCACAGTAACACACCCTCTGCCCTACCTTCCTATTCATAACGAATCCTACACCTGTTACACCATTTTCTGCTGCTGTTGATATTACCCGATACTCATCTGACCAGTAATCCTTGTCTTCCTTCCACTTCACTTCACTGACCCCTACTATATCTAGATTGAGCCTTTGCATTTCCCTTTTCAGATTTTCTAGTTTCCCTACCACGTTCAAGCTTCTGACATTCCACGTCCCGACTCGTAGAACGTTATCCATCCGTTGTTTATTCAATCTTTTTCTCATGGTAACCTCCCCCTTGGCAGTCCCCTCCCGGAGATCCGAATGGGGGACTATTCCGGAATCTTTTGCCAATGGAGAGATCATCGTGACACTTCTTCAATTACAGGCCACATGTCCTGTGGATACACGTTACGTGTCTTTAATGCAGTGGTTTCCATTGCCTTCTGCATCCTCATGTCATTGATCATTGCTGATTCTTCCGCCTTTAGGGGCAATTTCCCACCTCTAGGACAAGAGAGTGCCCTGAACCTCTATCCGCCCTCTTTGACAAGGCCGTTGGCACAATGAGGCTGACTTCTTATGCCGGATGTCTTCGGCCGCCAATGCTGATTTAATTTAGGCAGTGGCGGGGATCGAACCCGGGACCGAAGACGTTTTGATTATGAATCAAAAACGCTACCCCCAGACCACGTGTACTTTCCCTCTTACCAACTGAAATGGGGACGTATCTGACCTGGCTACGGCTTTCCAGTCTTCTATGATCCAACCGATATGGTCACGAGCCCAGGAGGGTCGCTGGAGGCGAGGTCATGCTGTTAGCAATGACACTCGCGTCGGTCGTGTGCTGACTTAGCTCATTAACGCTAAATTTCATCACATGGTCCTAAAGAATGTGTTCGTCATACGTCCGACGTGCAGTTATTTCACACAGTGTTTCTTGTCTGCGAGCGCCGACAAATCCACGCAAAGGCCGCTGCTCTTGCTCGTTAAGTGAAAGCCGCCGGTCACTGCGTTGTCCATGGTGAGAGTTAAATTTGGTATTCACGGCGCACTGTTGACACAGTGGATCTCCGAATTCACTCATGATTTCTGAAATGGGATGTCTCTTGTCTCTAGCTGCATCTACCACTCCGCGTTCAGTGTCTGTTAAGACTTGTCCTACTGTCATAATCACGTTGGGAACCCTTCCGTATGAATCACTTGAGTACAAATGACAGCTCCACCAATACACTGCCCTTTCATACCGTGCTTATAGAGTACTACTGCCGCCTGTACTTGTGCATATCGCACCGCAGTAAGAAGGAAACGGAGACTATACTTGCAACCACCGTGTTATGAAACAAACGCGAGACCCATGAGCAGACAACTTTCGACTTTCTGGCTACAGAAAGGCATTCACTATTTGATTTACTCGTAATGACTGGGTGTTGTGTGCTGTCCTTAGGTTAGTTAGGTTTAAGTAGTTCTAAGTTCTAGGGGACTGATGCCCGTAGCTGTTAAGTCCCATAGTGCTCAGAGCCATTTTTTTATTTGATTTAGCGAATTCGGAATACTTGACTTGACTTGATTTTGTTTTCGTATGAAAGTATGTGTTCCACCACTTCAGTAACCATTATCACAGTCATTTTGGAATACAAAAGGTCTGCAAATATTAACGAAAACTAGACTTTTTATAAGTGTTATACCAGTTTACGCTTCCTGACTGTATAACTTCAGCTAAATTAACATCCACCTCTAGAACAAATCTTGGTAGTCGTATGTCAAACATATCTGAGACTCTACTACAGAAACGTTGAAAAGGAATTACGTTTCTTCGAGCATCTTGCTCAAAAAGATAGGGCCTCAATTCTAAAATGAACTATTACGCTGACACAAACAGAAGACGGAGACTTTGAGTTATATAAACAAACTGTCTCGTAACAAGCGCAGCCATTCTTCCCGGTACTTCCAAGGGCAGCATCTTTCCTGCTATCTTCTAGATACTGAAGGTCCTTGAGGTCATCAGAAGAGCGAAAGGAAAGTATTTGGCAACACTACGGAAAACAGTGGATATACCAACCAGGGACGTGATGTTAGATGTCAGACGTCTGACTATAACTGTGCTTTTCTTCGCAGGATTGCTGAAAGGAAAACCAAAGCTCACACTGGAACATCCAAGGGCAACCGCTATGAAAATTAAACTGATCTTATCACATCAAATATGGAATTTTAAAGCGCCAGTAGCTCAAACTAATATTTCTAAAAATAATGAGATTTACGTAACAAAAAAAGTTTCTCACACAAATCAAGGATCTAACGTTTATTTAATTATTATTACGACGTGGGAACACATGTTTCAATAAATACCGTGGAAGCCATTGACCTTACATTTACTCGCATTCAAACTTATAAAACCGCATACTAAGCTTATGGGTATCTGCTGGAGGCAGTACTGTTCCAGCAATAAAAGAACACTCATCCACGTGTCTCACTAAAGTTTTAGGGTAGTTTCCTACCGTTCCGACTCCACAGTGTTCTCAGCACGGACATTTCTTGTTCTGGGCCACTGTGGCAAAACAGAAAACCACCGTAGACGACTAGCGGATCTCCCAGCTATCGTAAATACGTATGAACGCGGACTTCTTACATATACAACACTTAAATACGAAGAGAGAAATTCCAGAAGTGACGAAATTGAAATTAAATTTGAGATTTAAAAATCACACTATAAGTTTAACAAATTTCAGTGTTACCCAAATCCTCAAATTACCTTTTACATGAAGAGATCATCAATGCCGTCTTTTGCACAAAGACATCGCATGACATAACAATTAACCTGCTAGCAGCACGATAAAATATGTATTCCGCACAACTGAGATTATTTAATAATGATAACATACTGTGACAAGGTCCCGCTTTTTCAATCAGTGCTATATTTTACCGTTGTTGGTTTCGGACCAGACTCCTTACTTTTGGGACTGCCAACATATTTTGTGTAACTGTGATGTAGGGGTTCGAATGGGGAAATTAATTGACTGGGAAATCTCTAAACAATCAGGATCGCCGAATTTAAGGGCCACACTTTAGACGTCCATGCCAGTAGACGGCCAAAAACGGACGGAACGCGGCTGTATTGAAAGTACAATGAATTTTGAATATACGAGGAGGAAAGCCTCAGAACTTACTAGAACAGTTATTTTGGATGATTCTTGCAGAGAAGATGCTTGCAGCTTCGGCTGATGTAATTAATATAGTGTATAGACACGACAGTGCTCTGGGAAACACTTCATACTGTTTATGGACAATACTTTTCTGTTCTTCTCCGATAGAATACGTGATAACTGCTGTAAATTAAGAGTCGCACATATGTGGAGTAACAAAAAGATGTGCTCAGACTTTCAGTATATTTTCCTCACAGTAAAAGGAATTACGTTACGTGAACATAGACCCGGAAACGAATTATTTCTGTTTGAGAAATCATTTCCTCCATCGTTTCACTGTACGTTATGCATGGGGATCGCTTAGGTACAGATCGAACCAACATACCTTACGAAACTCCCTCTTTCTTGCAATATTCTACATCTACATCTACATGAATACTCTGCAAATCGCAGTTAAGTGCCTGCTCTGTAGCACACTTCCAGTGCTTTGTGGTTCATTTCACAGAAATACGAGTAATTTTGAAATTCAACTGTTTGCTGTGAGTTTTATGTTGTTGTGAAATAAGAGTTTAAAATTCAGCGTAGTCATAGTGAACGGATTAGTACTTTTATTTCAAGTTAGTAGTTTTCTTAGTATAAGAAAATCATCCCAATCTTTCAGCCAATAGTTTAATTTTACTTTATCATATTTCATTTGGCACGATTTCTTCATTCTGTGCTGTTGCTGCTGATTATACTATAATTTTTCAGGTAGATTCCTTTCATATTTTTTTGATTCTTTCGTTTCTCATCTCTCGTGCCCATTGCGCAAATTCTAACCATCTTCTTTGTAATTCAGATTTGTAATGAGTAAGTGAACAGGGTGTGTTTCATTTTTTTTTTTTTTTTGACAGTGCACAACTTGATTTTGGTAGTGGTTTTTGAGTAACAGTTTCGATTTAATTTCCTACACAGTGAAAGCCACTTAGTTTTGTCTTTATGTAAATGTGTGCACACACACACACGCTGCCCGCAATAGTCACTTCAGTTCAACCTTTTTATAACTGAGGATAGTACATTCAGTTTTGAGTAAAAAGCAGGCAAACATTTTAATTCTCATGAACGAACGAACGATCGCGTCAGAAGAAATAACTTTCACCCCTTGGATATTTTTGTTAGCTTCCGATAATGGCTTTGCTGTTTAAAGTTTGCATTGAAAGAGATTTCCAATACTAAGCCACGCACAGGATCAATCGATCAGCATCATAGGGAACATAAAATGTTTAAGCCTCCTGTTTGTGACTGGATGCCTCCTGTTAGTGCCTATAAAGACGAGGAAACCGTAACTGGAGAAGTCAGTTCTTCATGCAACTGAAGACGAACCTAGCATCAGCTCACGAAAAGTAGATGCAACAAGTTTGCAGCAAGTTATGTTAACCATTTGATTGACGGGTATGGGGTATAAGAAAACCTGCTTTGTCCATACTATCGCCGGCCGGAGTGGCCGAGAGGTTCTAGGCGCTACAGTCTGGAACCGCGTGACCACTACGGTCGCAGGTTCGAATCCTGCCTCGGGCATGGATGTGTGTGATGTCCTTAGGTTAGTTAGGTTTAAGTAGTTCTAAGTTCTAGGGGACTGATAACCTCAAAAGTTCAGTCCCATAGTGCACAGAGCCATTTGAACCATTTGTCCATACTATCAGCAGCAAGGCTTACCAAACCAGGGCAAGGAGAAGGCATGTACCTCTCCCCATCCCCTCCTCCTCACGTTCTCCTAGGGACATAATGGTCTTCGAAAACCGAGCTCGCACCCTTCTCCCCCACACAGACAGTATGTTTGAAAAAAAGCCACATTTAATGAAAAGTGACTACATTTACATCTATACACTGCAAGCCACCTTGCTGTCTAGTTCCTAATGTACGCAGATCCATTTGTCCTGAAATCTGAAAAGTACAATGACGGAAAAAACAGCAGCACCAAAAAGTAATTGATATAGAGTAAGGAAATTTTGGAAATGCATTGGTCTAGGTAATATATTTGAGTGATTAACATTGCCAGATCACAGGTTAATATAGGCATGGCATAAGCCATTCCAAATGTGAAGTTGTGGTACATTAATAACCCTTATAGCCTCCTGAATGCTAATTGGAAGCATGCAAACACGGCTGCATTGTGTCGCCAGTTTTTGGGTTGGAATTCCATGTCTGTTGCACTTGGTCGGTCAATACACGAACAGTTAATACTGTTTTTGGATGACGCTGGAGCTGTCCCATCATGTCCCACATATGCTCGGTTCGAGACAGATCTGGGTTTGAGCAGGCCAAGGCAGCATGTCGACACTCTGTAGAGAATGTTGTGTTATAACAGCGGTATATGGGAGAGCGTTGTCCTGTTCGAAAACATCCACTTGAATGCCTTTTATGAATGACACTACAACAGGTTGAGTCACATGATTGACATTCAGGTTTGCAGTCATGCTGCATGGGATAACCACGAGAGTGCTCATGCTGTCATATGAATTCGCATCCCAGGACATAACTGCAGGTGTAGGTCAACTGTGTCTAGCACATAACCAAGTTGGTTGCATGACCTCAACTGGCTTAGTTCTAACCAACCCACGGCCATCAATGGCACCGAGGTAGAATCAGCTTTCATCAGAGAACACAACAAACCTTCACCATGCCCTTAATGAGGTCTCGCTTGACACCACTGAAGTCGCAGACGGCTGTGGTTTGTGGTCAGTGCAATACACGCTACAGCGTGTCTGGCTCGGAGCTATCCTTGAAGTAACCGATTTGTAGCAGTTCGTTGTGTCACTGTGGTGCCAAGTGCTGCTCTAACTGCTGCTGCAGATGCAGTGCTATGCGCCAGAGCCATACGCGGAACACTATGGACTTCCCTATTGGTAGAGCCACGTGGCCGTCTGGAGCCCGGTCTTATTGCGACTGTACGTTATAGTGGCCACCTCTGCCACGTATTATATAGAGTGGCTACATTCCTGCCAATTGTTTCTGCAATATCGCAAGGGGATCACCAAGATTCTCGTAGCCCTATTTCACAATCTCAGTCATACGCAGTGCGACTTTGACGATGGCGCCTTTATAGCCTTAAAGGCATTCTTGACTAACAGCGCCTCACCACGTCCAATCTCAAAGGTAACTAACGGTCGGATTTATATAAAACGTGATTTTAATCCTCATAATGGTGCTACTACCGCCACTTATGTGGAATCTGAATAGACATCATCTTAAGATGTGGAACGATGCCTATCAACTTTCGTTTATCTCGCAGAAATCTTTCTTGGTGCTGCGATTCCATTTTTCCGTCAGTGTATTACGCCATCGCCAGTACTGTCTCTGCAGCTGAAAATGTCAGGTGACTCTGAGGTCCACAAGTTCCAGTAGCGTCGTACTTTGAAATCATGCTCTCGTGTTACCAGTTTATGCCGAAAACTTGTAGACGTGCTCATATAGCAAGTGTAGCGAATTATATGAGCCTCACCAGCGTCACAGCAGACTAACTTGCTCTGTCAGTTAACTACATTGTGGGTAGTTGGCACTTACCACAGAGAGGTAGTATTAGTATCTTTGGTGATTCATAAATACAGGTTCTTTTTTTCAGTTATTCATCCTTGTTTCTTTGCGATTTAATACTGATACATACATCCATTTATCCAGGCAAAGAAGGTCTGCAAGAACCTGACTAATTGCATTCAATCTCGTTTACAAGAAGTTACAGATGTTCTATTAAACATTAATCTCAGTACAGGAGTAACATTTTTATTATGTTGGCTACCATAATACTTCATGTATGAGAAAATCGGCCGATTCGACTGAAGGAAAACTGATTTGATTTCAGCGATTGTCGTCCGGAGTCTGTACATTCGGTCAGTGAGATCAGCTGCATGAAGACCGCGCACGTACTGGCATACCGATTTGAAAATATCGGCTGATGTCGGTCGTCGACGGAATCCATTGACGTCGGTGCCACTGTGACCACAGCCTAATGGGTACTTTGGGGCGATACTGCGTCAGCATGTTACGGCAAGTAAGTGCCTGCGGTAACGAGCCCCCTTGCGTCAGACTCGCACCGTTACCGAATGCGCTAGATCAGATGGGTAAATATCTTAACTACTCATGTTACGACCAATTTCAGCAAGTTTATGAACAAAATTCCACTAACAGAAAATTTAATCAAGGAACTGTTATATAAGGTTCAAATGGCTCTGAGCACTATGGGACTTAACATCTTAGGTCATCAGTCCCCTAGAACTTAGAACTACTTAAACCTAACTAGCCTAAGCACATCACACACATCCATGCCCGAGGCAGGATTCGAACCTGCGACCGTAGCAGTCACGCGGTTCCGGACTGAAGCGCCTAGAACCGCACGGCCACCGCGGCCGGCTGTTATATAAGATTTCACTGTAAGTGGTGAGTGGTGACACTATGGAAACGACTCAATCATTCAGAGTACTTCAAACAACAACCGAGCTAAAATACATCTAATGCCATGAAAAGAGCCCAGCAACTTTTTTTATGGCCGCACTGCTGACGCGTCGAAGTTCACATCGAAAAATCAGACAGTGCCCCTCGCACCAGCGCCAGCACGCTGACCTGCTGGTTGCTATTCAATAATAATCCCCCCCGAACTCTGGACGAGAGCTGTGCGTTATCTGGCCGCCTCGGCCTAGACCACGACAACAGCACACTGCGCATCACATAGTGGTCTCGCCCGGCAGCGCCGCCTGGGAATTCAAGAGGAATCCAACAGCAGGCTTCCAAATTTTTGTTATTACCTATTCTACCACAGACTACGTTTAGCCTTAGAGTGATTAGATTGAGGAAGGAAATCGACCTATCCAATGAAACCGGTCGTAATTCGCAATTTATAATGTAGAAAAATTACAAAAAACATAAATTGGATGCACCAACAGAGGTCTGAAACCCGATCCTCCATAACCTGTCTTAGCCAGTGCACCACGTCGATTAATTAATAAGCATGTTTATCATTCATACTTTGCAATCACCATCAGGCAACTCAAGTGGAGCACTGTTTTATTTCTAGGCAAACAGTGGAAAAAGGTGTCGCAAGTTTAAGACGCGTGTGTTCGTATCATTAAACAACTAACTTGTGTGCACATGTATCGCACCTAACTGAATACAGTTCATGTATTCATAAAACATTGGTAAATATAGGCAAATCCAGAAATATTTTTTATAGAAAGAAAAGAATTATTCACGAACTAGTTCAGAGGAAAGGAACGGAGTTTAGGATTCAACATGAAGTCGATGACGGCGACCTCAGCATTTGCCACAAGCGACTTAGAGAAATCGCGAGAACCTAAATTTGAATAAAAACATAAAGGCATTACAGGTCTTGATTGCGAGGGGTATCGATTGAAATTAATGGAGAAAGTTGAAAACTTGTGCCACATCGGGACTCGAACACAGAACTCCTGCTTACTTGGCATATAATCTGGTCTCCGAGCCATCTGAACTCATTGGCCACTGCAACTGCACGGACTACCAGAGCACACCTCCTGTCAGACCCAAATTCTCAACATATTCACACACTGCGAATGTAGTGCCCATTGCCCATTACACTCATTACCCGCGGCATTTCGCCGATTCCGGTAAGAGTTACAGCCTGGTTTGCATCTGCAGTGACGACATCATCAGCCGTCTAGCCCGTGTCTTAATTCATAATGCCTGTTGAATCAAAAACTAGGGCCAATACGCAGAAGGCCTGTTGAGAAGGAGGCAAGGATAATAGCCCACTGGCCCTCAGCAACACTTTTGCAGTGCCCTGCTGGGATGTTCAGCGCTGTTCTAAACGAACAGGGGTAGGATTACCCATGGCGCAAACTCCTGGTAGAAACATTTTACAACTGGGGAATGGAGTGAGCAGGTTCGTTTTCTACTAGAAGGGACCATTGTGCCCAAATGTAGAACATCGACTGTTTCTCCAGAAAGTACCGGACACCAGAGATAAACATATCAAAGACAGATTTGAGTTCCCCAGTTTAGGCCCTCTGAAAACGTGAGAGACTGCTGACCGTATTGACTCTGCAGAAAACAAGTGTTGACGCAGTGTAAGAACTACCTCCATTGGCTAACATTAATCAGCTATAGGTTAGAGAGATAAACACGATGTTGACGACGAAGACCGCCTCATTGATTACAGAAAGAGATAGAGAATGAAGCGATGTTTTTCTGTGGGAGATGTTAGGAGGAAAATTATTCGTTAACCGACAGGAGGAAGGGGACAAATTTTTTCTAAGGGGCTGTTTAATTAGTCGTCGCTCGGAAGATCCGACGCCCAGACAACCTGAATTTAGTAAAATTTGCAAAATGTGGCAGTGTAAGGTTTCCTTTAATTGACATTCTATGAGAAATCATCTTCGGGAACATCCGCCACCATTTTTTACGCTGAGAGCTGCTGTCGACTGTCGCGTGGGGACGTAGAAAAATTTCGGGCTGACATACACTTAGCCGCTGGCGAGGGTCTTTGGTTCCACCAGTGACTGATTCTGCAGCCACTTCAGCCTCGACCTGCAGTACCAAGTGAGAACGAGCCGCAATCGTGAGACGACGTGTAGGAGCACTGTCATTTTGTAGTAATTAGATTACCTCAAGATTCACTCTCAAGACTTGTATTTTAGAAGCAGTCAACACTCTGCTTTCAATGCCGACCACAGATGTTGCGTAGTACTATGTTTTCAATTAACATCATGACAATCACTGGGCACTTTGCGATTACAGTTAATTCACTTTCGAGATTATTAGCATATTCCACCTGATCCCAATGTCAGATATGCGAAGGTCTTATTATACAAATGTTGGCACTGTTTGTCATTCGTTTTGCGGATAATTTTATAGGAATAGTTTAAAGTAACTGTGATTCGTGTCTCATTTAGTAGTCATAAGTTCCCCGAGTCATGCTTTTGGAGGGCGCCCTTGTATTATTGCGATGCCTGCTGGGGTTACCTTGAGCTTCTAGCCACCTTGCAGTAGGAATAGTCCGAAAACTTAACAAATACATTCGACACAATTATGGCGCTCAATCTTTTCCTCTTGTATATCACTTCTTGAATTCTCAACTTCGGAACTTTTACGAGCGTAGATTATTACCACTTGAACTGGCAGGCAGCAGCACTTGGATTTTTGAAATAGCCCTATGTTACCGTTAGTATTCTGTTACAGCGCATATTATCAGATTCTTGTATTTATTTTATCATCTGAAGCTCAATTTATATACAATAAACTTTGTTATCGATTCCCCATTATCCACTTCGTTTCAAGGAAAGTAAAGAGGCTGTTCTGTCTTTGTTGTTCCTGGTGAAACGCTACATTCCAACATCTGGTTTTTTTCTGTCAGGCAGGAGAATTTTAAAGAGGATCAAACACAATGCTCTCATGAGAAATGACAGACCTTTCGTGTCAGGAAGTACCCCAGCTATAATGGCTAACTGTTAATATAAATGCTTTTAACATAGGGAGTTGAGTACGTTTACGATCCAGTAAGGTTATTCATCAGCCTAACTCCGAAAGGTGTTCAATTGGTGTTTGAAAGTCAACGAATCTAAAGAGAACACAAGCATAAGATGCTGAAGACAGACTAACGGACAGCCGGCTGCTTTGATAACCATGTTCACAAGAGTCATAAATAACATATCATTTGGCAAGAATATGAACATTTATCTGAGACGTGCAGTAGGCCTACATACAGTAATATCTCTTACAGCAGAAGTTGCTGTCTTGTCATTTGTTCTTCTATTACTATATATCGATGCGCAGCTCTGTAAGTTTCAACGACGAGATAAAAACACAGCAGACTGGAAAAGTATGCACACTTAATATGGGCATAATATGGAAATGGTACGTCATTTTCCGTGTATCCGCACTACAGTAGTCCAATATCCGAAGTCACTGTGTTCGCAGTATCAAATGACGCAACGGGAATATATTTTTCGTAATCAGGGCTTACACGCAGACGCTAACGTAACTAAGTATCGATGCAAATACATAGTTGTAGAAAACAGAGTGAAGAGCAGTGCTGAGAAGTCGACTGTGTAACGTGATCTGTGGCTCGCACAAAATCGACAAGACGTCCAGCAAACATTTTCTACTCTGTGATACAATGTAAGGCAGTTTCACAGATAAAAAGCCTTGTTAAATGGTAGGACAGACACACCGCGTATGTTAAAATAATTTTTATTCAGTTTTAACTGTTTAAGCTGGGGTGCTTACTCCGCAAGTGATAGTCAGCCCAAGAAGGAACATTCATTCAGTGATATGGCAGGAACGACCGTTCGGAGCAAAAAAGTGCAATAACGTGAGCTCTAAAACGCGTACCTTAAGACCGGTGGGGACTTTTTCATCTTCGATACTGTGAAACAAATCACTTCTATTGCAAGTTGCTTGCTTTCCATAGTTTCGGCGAACGTAGTACTATTGACCAAAACAAGAAAAAAATTGTCTAGGAAACGTGGGTTCTGAATTACATACGTTAAGAATAATCAGCATTTGTTCGGTAGAAGCGACGTGTTTCACAGCAACAAAGATGAACAAGGTGGTTGTTGTTGACGTGGTCTTCAATCCAGAGACTGGTTTGATGCAGCTCTCCTTGCTACCCTGTCATGTGCAAGCTTCTCCATCTCGAAGTACCTACTGCAACCTGTATCCTTCTGAATCTGCTTAGTGTATTCATCTCTTGGTCTCCCTTTACGATTTTTACCCTCCAAGCTGCCCTCAAATACTAAATTAGTGATCCCTCGATGTCTTAGAACATGTCCTACCACCGATCCCTTCTTCTAGTCAAGTTGTGCCACAAATTCCACTTCTCCCCAATTCTAATCAGTACCTCCTCATTAGTTACATGATCTATCCATCAAATCTTCAGCATTCTTCTGTATCACCACGCTTCCAAAGCCTCTACTCTCTTCTTGTCTAAACTATTTATCGTCAATGTTTCACTTCCATACATGGCTATACTCCATACAAATCCTTTTAGAAAAGACTGCCTGACACTTAAATCTATACTCGATGTTAACAAATTTCTCTTCCTCAGAAACGCTTTCCTTGCCATTGCCAGTCTAAATTTTACATCCTCTCTACTTCGACCATCATCAGTTATTTTGCTCCCCAAATGTCAAAACTCAATTACCGAGCGAGGTGGCGCATTGGCTAGCACACTGGACTCGCATTCGGGAGGACGACGATTCAATCCCGCGTCCGGCCATCCTGATTTAGGTTTTCGAGATTTCTCTAACTCACTTCAGGCAAATACATCTACATCTACATTTATATTCCACAAGCCACCCAACGGTGTGTGGCGGAGGGCACTTTACGTGCCACTGTCATTACCTCCCTTTCCTGTTCCAGTCGCGTATGGTTCGCGGGAAGAACGACTGTCTGAAAGCCTCCGTGCGCGCTCTAATCTCTCTAATTTTACATTCGTGATCTCCTCGGGAGGTATGAGTAGGGGGAAGCAATATATTCGATACCTCATCCAGAAACGCACCCTCTCGAAACCTGGCGAGCAAGCTACACCGCGATGCAGAGCGCCTCTCTTGCAGAGTCTGCCACGTGAGTTTGTTAAACATCTCCGTAACGCTATCACAGTTACCAAATAACCCTGTGACGAAACGCGCCGCTCTTCTTTGGATCTTCTCTATCTCCTCCGTCAACCCGATCTGGTACGGGTCCCACACTGATGAGCAATACTCAAGTATAGGTCGAACGAGTGTTTTGTAAGCCACATCCTTTGTTGATGGACTACATTTTCTAAGGACTCTCTCAATGAATCTCATCCTGGTACCCGCCTTACCAACAATTAATTTTATATGATCATTCCACTTCAAATCGTTCCGCACGCATACTCCCAGATATTTTACAGAAGTAACTGCTACCAGTGTTTGTTCCGCTATGATATAATCATACAATAAAGGATCCTTCTTTCTATGTATTCGCAATACATTACATTTGTCTATGTTAAGGGTCAGTTGCCACTCCCTGCACCAAGTGCCTATCCGCTGCAGATCTTCCTGCATTTCGCTACAATTTTCTAATGCTGCAACTTCTCTGTATACTACAGCATCGTCCGCGAAAAGCCGCATGGAACTTCCGACACTATCTACTAGGTCATTTATATGTATTGTGAAAAGCAATGGTCCCATAACACTCCCCTGTGGCACGCCAGAGGTTACTTTAACGTCTGTAGACGTCTCTCCATTGATAACAACATGCTGTGTTCTGATTGCTAAAAACTCTTCAATCCAGCCACACAGCTGGTCTGATATTCCGTAGGCTCTTACTTTATCAGGCGACAGTGCGGAACTGTATCGAACGCCTTCCGGAAGTCAAGAAAAATAGCATCTACCTGGGAGCCTGTATCTAATATTTTCTGGGTCTCATGAACAAATAAAGCGAGTTGGGTCTCACACAATCGCTGTTTCCGGAATCCATGTTGATTCCTACATAGTAGATTCTGGGCTTCCAAAAACGACATGATACTCGAGCAAAAAACATGTTCTAAAATTCTACAACAGATCGATGTCAGAGATATTGGTCTATAGTTTTGCGCATCTGCTCGACGACCCTTCTTGATGACTGGGACTACCTGTGCTCTTTTCCAATCATTTGGAACCTTCCGTTCCTCTAGAGACTTGCGGTACACGGCTGTTAGAGGGCAAGTTCTTTCGCGTACTCTGTGTAGAATCGAATTGGTATCCCGTCAGGTCCAGTGGACTTTCCTCTGTTGAGTGATTCCAGTTGCTTTTCTATTCCTTGGACACTTATTTCGATGTCAGCCATTTTTTCGTTTGTGCGAGGATTTAGAGAAGGAACTGCAGTGCGGTCTTCCTCTGTGAAACAGCTTTGGAAAAAGGTGTTTAGTATTTCAGCTTTACGCGTGTCATCCTCTGTTTCAATGCCATCATCATCCCGGAGTGTCTGGATATGCTGTTTCGAGCCACTTACTGATTTAACGTAAGACCAGAACTTCCGAGGATTTTCTGTCAAGTCG
This sequence comes from Schistocerca piceifrons, assembly GCF_021461385.2. NCBI lineage: Eukaryota > Metazoa > Arthropoda > Insecta > Orthoptera > Acrididae > Schistocerca > Schistocerca piceifrons. Next base: position 447,933,447 of record NC_060138.1, on the reverse strand, counting down.
GTACATAGAATTTTACTTTCGAATGCACTGAACGCCTCACGCATAGCCCTCCTTACGCTAACTTTGACATCGTTTAGGTTCTGTTTGTCTGAGAGGTTTTGGCTGCGTTTCAACTTGGAGTGAAGCTCTCTTTGCTTTCGCAGTAGTTTCCTAACTTTGTTGTTGTACCACGGTGGGTTTTTCCCGTCCCTCACAGTTTTACTCGGCACGTACCTGTCTAAAACGCATTTTACGGTTGCCTTGAACTTTTTCCATAAACACTCAACATTGTCACTGTCGGAACAGAAATTTTCGTTTTGATCTGTTAGGTAGTCTGAAATCTGCCTTCTATTACTCTTGCTAAACAGATAAACCTTCCTGCTTTTTTTTTTATATTCCTATTAACTTCCATATTCAGGGATGCTGCAACGGCCTTATGATCACTGATTCCCTGTTCTGCACATACAGAGTCGAAAAGTTCGGGTCTGTTTGTTATCAGTAGGTCCAAGATGTTATCTCCACTAGTCGGTTCTCTGTTTAATTGCTCGAGGTAATTTTCGGATAGTGCACTCAGTACAATGTCACTCGATGCTCTGTCCCTACCACCCGTCCTAAACATCTGAGTGTCCCTATCTGGTAAATTGAAATCTCCACCTAAGACTATAACATGCTGAGAAAATTTATGTGAAATGTATTCCATTTTTTCTCTCTGTTGTTCTGCCACTAATGCTGCTGAGTCGGGAGGTCGGTAAAAGGAGCCAATTATTAACCTAGCTCGGTTGTTGAGTGTAACCTCCACCCATAATAATTCACAGGAACTATCCACTTCTACTTCACTACAGGATAAACTAATACTAACAGCGACGAACACTCCACCACCGGTTGCATGCAATCTATCCTTTCTAAACACCGTCTTCACCTTTGTAAAAATTTCGGCAGAATTTATCTCTGGCTTCAGCCAGCTTTCTGTACCTATAACGATTTCAGCTTCGGTGCTTTCTATCAGCGCTTGAAATTCCGGTACTTTACCAACGCAGCTTCGACAGTTTACAATTACAGTACCGATTGCTGCTTGGTCCCCGCATGTCCTGACTTTGCCCCGCACCTGTTGAGGCTGTTGCCCTTTCTGTACTTGCCCAAGGCCATCTAACCTAAAAAACCGCCCAGCCCACGCCACACAACCCCTGCTACCCGTGTAGCCGCTTGTTGCGTGTAGTGGACTCCTGACCTATCCAGCGGAACCCGAAACCCCACCACCCTATGGCGCAAGTCGAGGAATCTGCAGCCCACATGGTCGCAGAACCGTCTCAGCTCTGATTCAGACCCTCCACTCGGCTCTGTACCAAAGGTCCGCAGTCAGTCCTGTCGACGATGCTGCAGATGGTGAGCTCTGCTTTCATCCCGCTAGCGAGGCTGGCAGTCTTCACCAAATCAGATAGCCGCCGGAAGCCAGAGAGGATTTCCTCCGATCCATAGCGACACACATCATTGGTGCCGACATGAGCGACCACCTGCGGATGGGTGCACCCTGTACCCTTCAGGGCATCCGGAAGGACCCTTTCCACATCTGGAATGACTACCCCCGGTATGCACACGGAGTGCACATTGGTTTTCTTCCCCTTTCTTGCTGCCATATCCCTAAGGGGCCCCATTCCGCGCCTGATGTTGGAGCTCCCAACTACCAGTAAGCCCACCCTCTGCGACCGCTGGGATGTTGCAGACTGTGGGGCAACCTCTGGAAGAGGACAAGCAGCCATGTCAGGCTGAAGATCAGTATCAGCCCGAGACAGAGCCTGAAACCGGTTCGTCAGACAAACTGGAGAGGCCTTCCGTTCAGCCCTCCAGAATGTCTTTCGCCCCCTGCCACACCTTGAGACGATCTCCCACTCTACCACAGGTGAGGGGTCAGCCTCAATGCGGGCAGTATCCCGGGCAACCCCAGTCGTAGTCCGATCGGGGGATGCGTGGGACGAGCTGGCCGTCCCCGACAAACCCCCATCCGGACCCCCACAGTGATGCCCATTGGCAACAGCCTCAAGCTGTGTGACAGAAGAGCTGGGCGCGAAGGGATGCCAACTCAGCCTGCATCCGAACACAGCAGTTGCAGTCCCTATCCATGCTAAAAACTGTTGTGCAAAGAACGTCTGAACTAATCTACAGAGAGCGCAAACAAATCGACACAAAATTTAAACGGTTATTGAAATACAAGATTGCCCAGTAAACGCAGTAATGCTGCTACTTGCGCACTGTTGACACACTGCTCGGCAGCGGAAGGAGACTACGCGATTTTACACTATTCAGGTACTAAAACGCGATGCTACAACTCTCAAATACTATAATACGCCCGAAATTTATGAATTAAACAATGCAAGTACCAAAAACCCGCAAAGAAATTAAGAATTAAACTATGTAACAAATGAGTGAGCTAGGAGTATACGACTTGCTGCTGCAGCTGCTTATCCAACGGCGGCAGGGAGCAAATACCGGGATGGTTGCTTTGAAAGGGCACGGCCGACTTCCTTCCACGTCCTCCCGTAATCCGATGAGACTGATGACCTCCCTGTCTGGTCTCTTCCCCCAAACAACCCCAACCCAAAGCTTTTTGCTTTTGTTGATGTTCATCTTATATCCTCCTTTCAAGACATTGTCCATTCCGTTCAACGGCTATTCCAGGTCCTTTGCTGTCTCTGGCAGAATTACAGTGTCATTAGCAAACTTCAAAGTTTTAATTTATACTCCATGGATTTTAATTCCTACTCCAAATTTTTCTTTTGTTTTCTTTATTGCTTGTTCAGTATACAGACTGAATAACATCGGAGATAGGCAACAACTGTGTCTCACACCCTTCCCAACCACTGCTTGCTTTTCTTGCCCCTCGACTCTTATAACTGCCATCTGGTTTCGGTATAAATTGTAAATAGCCTTTAGCTCCCTGTATTTTACCCCTGCCACCTTCAGAATTCGACAGAGAGTATTCCAGTCAAATTGTCAAAAGCTTTCTCTAAGTCTACAAATGCTAGAAATGTAGGTTTGCCTTTCCTTAATCTATCTTCTAAGATAAGTCGTAGGGTTAATATGGCCTCAAGTGTTCCAGCATTCCTACGGAATCCAAACTGATCTTCCCCAAGGTCGGCTTCTACCAGTTTTTTCATTCATCTGCAAAGAATTCGGATAGTAGTATGCAGCCGTGATTTATTAAACTGATAGTTCGGTAATTTTCACACCTGTCAATACCTGCTTTCTTTGGGATTGGAATTATTATATTCTTCTTGAAGTCTGTGGGTATTTCGTCTGTATCATACATCTTGCTCATAAGATGGTAGAGTTGTGTCAGGGTTGGCTCTCCCAAGGCGATCAGTAGTTCTAGTGGAATGTTGTCTACTCCCGGAGCCTTGTTCCGACTCAGGTCTTTCAGTGCTCTGTCAAACTCATCACCCAATATCATATTTCCCATTTCATCTTCATCTACATCTCATTCCCGTAATATTGCCCTCCAGTATATCGCCCTTGTCTAGAGCCTCTATATACTTTTTCCACCTTTCTGCATTCCCTTCTTTGCTTGGAACTGTTTTTGCACCTGAGCTCATTATATTCTTACAAGTGGTTCTCTTTTCTCCAAAGGTTCAAATGGCTCTGAGCACTATGGGACTTAACATCTGTGGTCATCAGTCCCCTAGAACTTAGAACTATTTAAACCTAACTAACCTAAGGACATCACACACATCCATGCCCTTAGCGGTCACGCGGTTCTCCAAAGGTATTTTTAATTTTCTTGTAGGCAGTGTCTATCTCACCCCGACCCACATATGCCTCTACGTCCTTACATTTGTCCTCTAGCCATTCCTGCTTAGCCATTTTGCACTTCCTGTTAATCTCATTTTTGAGACGTTTGTATTCCTTGCCTGCTTCATTTACTGCAGTTTTATTTTTTTCCTTTTATCAATTAAATTCAAGAACTCTTCTGTTACCCAAGGATTTCTACTAGCCCTCGTCTTTTTATGTACTTGATCCTCTGCTACCATCACTATCTCATCTCTCAAAGCTACCCATTTTTCTTCTGCTGTATTTCTTTCCCCCATTCCTGACAATTGTTCCTTTATGCTCTCCCTGAAACCCCCTACAGTCCCTGGTTCTTTCAGTTTATCTAGGTCGCATCTCCTTAAATCTCTACATTTTTGCAGTTTCTTCAGTTTCATTCTACATTTCATAACCAATAAAATGTGGTCAGAGTCCAGATTTGCCCCTGGAAATGTCTTACAGTTTAAAAGCTGGTTCCGATATCTCTGACTCACAATTATATAATCTTTCTGAAACCTTCCAGTGTCTCCAGGCCTCTCCCACGTATAGAACGTTTTTTCACGATTCTTAAACTAAGTTTTAGCTGTGATTAAGTTATGCTCTTAGGGTATGCGGAGCCAATGTTTGGTTCATACTACGACCCCTCGAAGTATGGAAAGCAACCAGCTTGCAATAGAAGAGATTTGTTTTATAGTATCCAAGATGGTGAAGTGCTCATAGTTCTTAAGGAACGCACTTTGCAGCCCATGTTTACTAGAGACTTTAGCTTCAAACAATCGCTCCTGTCACTTCCCTGTATACTGACCATTCCCTCTGGGACACCCCGTATAAGCAAGGCGCAGGATAAATATTTCGCTTGCAGTTCATTCGTCACATGTAGATATCGAATAAGTACTCATGCTGTCAGTAGTTTCTTTGTTTGTTGTGTTTGACTCCTTTTTTCACAAAATCAACAGTTCATCTTATTCCGTACCGTCCAGATTTTCTATCTTTTTGACTTCGTGTACATCATGAAATACGAACTAATACATGGGGATGGTTGAATATATCTATATATACAAGATTCACAATTTCAGTTCCAGAAGGCACATCGCTTGAACCTACCATCACCATTACAAGTCCACTACACTATGTGATCAAAATGATCCGGGCACCTGGTTGAAAATGATTTAAAAGTTCGCCCTCCATAGGTAATGCTGATATTCAATATGGTGTTGGCCCACCCTTAGCCTTGATGACAACTTCCACTCTAGCAGGCATACGATCAATCAGGTGCTGGAAGGTTTCTTGGGGAGTGGCAGCCCATTCTTCATGGAGTGCTACACCGTGGCGAGGTATCGATGTTGGTCGGCGAGGTCTGGTACAAAGTCGGCGTCCGCACACATCCCAAAGGCGTTCTATAGGATTCAGGCCAAGACTCTGTGCAGGCCAGTCCATTACGGGGATGTTATTCTCGTGTAACAACTCCGCCACAGGTCGTGCATTATGAACAAATGCTCGGTCTTGTTGAAAGATGCAATCGCCATCCCCGCATTGCTCTCCAACAGTGGGAAGCAAGAAGATGCTTAAAACATCGATGTAGGCCTTTGCTGTGATAGTGCCACGCAAAACAACAAGGAGTGCAAGCACCATGAAAAACGCGACCACACCATAACACCACCGCCTCCGAATTTTACTGTTGGCACTACACACTCTGGGAGATGACGTTCACCGGGCATTCGGCATACCCACACCCTGCCATCGGATGGCCGTGTTGTGTACCGTGTTTCGTCACTCCACACAACGTTTGTCCACTGTTCAATCGTCCAATGTCTACGCTCCTTACACCAAGCGAGGCGTCGTTTGGCATTTACCGGCGTGATGTGTGGTTTATGAGCAGCCGCTCGACCATGAAATCCAAGTTTTTTCTCACCTCCAGCGTAACTGTCATAGTTGTTGCAGTGGATCCTGATGCAGTTCGGAATTCCTGTGTAATGATCTGGATAGACGTCTGCCTATTACACATTACGACCCTCTTCAACTGTCTGCGGTCTGTCAGTCAATAGACGAGGAGGTCGACCTGTACGCTTTTGCGCTGTACGTGTCCCTTCACGTTTCCGTTTCACTATCACATCGGAAACAATAGATGTAGGGATGTTTAGGAGTGTGGAAATCTCGCTTACAGATGTATGACACAAGTGACACCCAATCACCTGACCTCTTTCGAAGCCCGTGAGTTCCGCGGAGCGCCCCATTCTGCTCTCTCACGTTGTCTAATGACTACTGAGGTCGCTGATATGGAGCACCTGGCAGTAGGTGGGAGAAAAATGCACCTAATATGAAAAACGCATGTTTTTGCGGGTGTCCGGATACTTTTGACCATATAGTGTAAGTGGCTAGTGCATCGGACTGCTATGTAAAGGATCCAATTCCGTTACCGTTACTGCTAGGGATTTTTCCTTGGTGAGACAACTGCAACGGGGTGCACTCCGTCACATTGTATCAACTGAGGAGCTACTTAAGTTAGAAGTAGAGCCTCTAAGGTTTAGAAATCGACAACGGTCATTAGAGCGGAGCGCTGACGCCACGTCCTTCCATAATGTATCCTAACTAAGCCAGGATGGCATATCGGTCAGTCTCAATTGAATTGTCCCACAGGGCCCATACGCGAAGCTGGAATCCACATTGGACTGAATTATCTGAATGTATAAATTTCATCTGGTAGATTATTTTGTAACTTGTCGCTTTCGACTGTGTAAATAATAACAACATTATTTTGGTGAATCTAAGAATTGTCTCGAGGTAGTTAGTGTCTTTCACTAGTAATCAAATCATCCTCGGCCTCGGGTTATAACCAAACACTACTTAAAATTTGAATTAAAATGATCAGCAATGGTGGCCGAAGACTTCCAGCACAAGTAGTGCCCATATTCTGCGAACAGTGTTGTTAAAGAGTGCGGAGAAGCAGACACTTTCTTGCCCTTGGGGGTGGGAAACCACCCCTAAAGGCGAAAGAATCAGCAGTGATCAACGGCATGATGTTGCACAAGACAATGGATACCACTGCATTGAAGACACGTAACCTGTATCCATAGGATATGTGGCCTATTACTGATAAAAATGAAATCTTCTCTCTGCTGGCAAAATATTTCGGACACGTACCCCATTCTAAACCATTGGAGGGGGCTGACAAAGAGGAGATGACCTTGAGAAAAAGTCGAATAACCAATGAAAGAATAATGTTCTGCCACACGGGACGTAGAAAGTCATAAGTTTGAAAGGTGGTGAGGGACCTAGAAAACCTGAAAACGGAAACGCAGAGGCTCAGTCTAGATATAGTGGGTTTCAGTGAATTGAAATGGAAAGAAGTGTAGTGTAATGCTAACAGCAGCAAAAAGTAGCATAGCTTGAGTGGGATTCGTTGTGGATAGGGAGGTAGGACGGAGAGTGAGCTACCGTGACCAATTCAGTGACAGGGTTGTTCTCAACAGAACCAACACCGATGTCGCAAGCATAGGATGAAGACACAGAGAAAGTATATGAGGATATTGAGCCAGTAATTCAGTACGTAAAAGGGAGATTAAAATCTAATAGTCGTGGTGGAATGGAACTCGGTTATGGGGAGTTGGTAGAAGAAGGGTTAAGAAAGTATATGGGATGAGTAGTAGGAACGAGAGAGGAGAAAGACGAATTGAGGTCTGAAGTAATTATCAGTTGGTAATAAAGAATCCTCTGTCCAAGAATGGCAAGAGGAGAAGCTATACTTGGAAGGGTCGGGAAATAATGAAGATTGCAATGAGATTGCATCGCTGTCCGGTAGAGATTGCGAAATTACATGCTGAATCTCAAGGTGTACCCAGGGGCAGATATAGACTCAAATCACAATTTAGTAGTGTTGAAGCGTAGACTGAAGTTTAAGAGACTAGTCAGAAAGAATCAATGCACAAAAGAGTGGGATACGGAAGTACTAAGGAACGAAGAGATACACGTTAAGTTCTCTGAGGCTATAGATATTGCGATAACGGATAGCTAAATAGCCAGTTCAGTGGAAGAGGACTGGATATCTCTGAAAAGGAAACCACAGGTTTGTATGTGACAGAAAGTACAGCAATCGACAGGAGAGAGATAGGGGGTCACTATTACAGATAGCTTTGGAAAGCGTAAAATCTAATATAATAGAAGCGATAGATAACATTCCATCAGGATTTCCAAACTCACTGCGGGAAGTGGCAACAAGAAAAGCTCCTCTCGTTCGTCTGTAGAATTATCAGACTGGCGATATGCCGTCAGACTTACGGAAAAACGTCAAGAGCCGACAAGCGCAAGGATTGTCGCATAATCAGGTTAACAGCTCATTCATCCAAGTTGCGAACAATATTAATAATCAGAAATAGGAAAGAAGTTTGAGGATCAGTTTAATGGCGATCAGTTTGGCTTTAGGAAAGGCTCCAGGGAGGCAGTTCTGACGTTGTGGTTGATAATGGAAGCAAGGCTTACGAAAAATTAAGACACGTTCATTGGATTTGTCGATCCGAAAAAAGCGTCCGAAAACATGAAATGGTGCAAGATGTTCGAAATTCTGAGAGAAATAGGGCTTAGCTATAGGGAAGGACGGGTAATTTATAGCCTGTACAAGATCCAAGAGGGAGTAATGTGGCAAACCAAGCAAGAAGTTTTCATAATAAAAATAATGTAAGATAGAAATGCATTCTTTCGCTTCTACTGTTCAATCTACATATCGAAAAACCAGATACGAATATAAAAGGAAGGTTGAAGAGCGGAACTAAACCTCAGGGTGAAAGAGTATCAATGAGAAGATTCGTTGATGACATTGCTGTGATCAGTGAAAGTGAGGATCTGTTGAATCGAATGAACAGTCTAATGAGTATAAAATATGGTTAGCGAGTAAATCGAAGAGAGACTAAATTAATGAGAAGTAGCAGAAATGAGAACAGCGAGAAATTTAACATTAGAGTTGGCGATCACGAAGTAGTCGAAGTTAAGGAATTCTGCTACCTAGGCAGAGAAATAACCCATGATGGGAGAAGCAAAAAGGACAGAAAAAGCAGTATAGTAATGACACAAAGAACGCCTCTGTGCAAAAGAAGTCTATTGGCGTCATATAGGCCTTAACTTGAGGAAGTTATATGTGAGAATATACATTTGGAGCCCAGCATTGTATGGTAGTGATACATTCGGTGTGGGAAAACCAGAACAGAAGAGAATGGAAGCATTTGAGCTGTGGCACTACAAAAGGTTGTTGAAAATTAGGTGGACTGATAAGGTAAGAAACGAGAAGGTTCTCCGCATAACAGGTGAGAAAAGGAGTATATAGAAAGTACTGACAAACAGAAGGGACAAGATGATAGGACATCTGTTAAGACATCAGGTAATAGCTTCCATAGTCTTAAGGGAGGGGTGAGGGGCTGAAGAGATTAAAAGCTGTAGAGAAAGACATGAATGGGAATATGTCTAACAAATAATTGAGAATGTAGTTGCAGTTGTTACTCTGAAATGAAAAGTTTAGCACAGAGGAGGAATTCGTAGCCGGCCGCATCAAACGAGTCAGAAGATTGATGATTTGAAAAAGAAAGAGAATAAAATTCCCTCCTGACCGGTTCACTACACCGTGCTGTTGCAAATACCGTCCACGGAACATGTAAATACGTAGCTAGAAATTATCCTCTATAACACCCTCAAGGACAAGGTGATTTTATTGACAAATGAGATAAAAGACAGTTCGTCCATGTAGAAGTATCCCCAAACCAAATTAAACGTATATGTACTTGTAAACGGTGTCCAAACAGTCGCAGCAGTACATACTGTACCTCCGTCTGGTGGCAACGCAGACGTGATGTGGCAAGTGCAAAATACGCCCGTATTTCATCTCCGGATGAAAATCGGTCAGCGACCAGTGATCGCACTATGCGTCGATCTTGACGTGCGCCTGTGCTACGGGGGTGTCCAGAACCTGGTCTACATGTACGAGAATGTTCCACAGCTCACTGTTGACAGCAGCGACACACCACGGCTGTATTGTGCCCAATAAATACGGCTATCCGTCTATACGTCCAGCCAGCTTCCCGCGGTCCCACAGTCCCTCGACATTCAAATCTCTAAGCTCTTCAACGTACGTACTCATCGGTGAAGCATTGTTGTGTCATACAATGAATGTTGCCAACAATGTTCGCCTCTGAACTCAGCACCGTTATCGTCTGCAGAGTCAAAAGAGGGGGTGTGCAGATAGGCATCCTGAGCGCCATCTGAGCGCCGATGTCCGTGACAAATGAATAACGCTACAGTCCCTCAGTATACACAAACAGTGTAACCTCGTTAACACGAATCCAAACGGATGGAAAGATCAAGTGTCTAAAAAATTCATGTTGAGTGACAAACACCCATGTACATGTAGACTGCTACAAAAAAATGGTTCAAATGGCTCTGAGCACTATGGGACTTAACTTCTAAGGTCATCAGTCCCCTATAACTTAGAACTACTTAAACCTAACTAACCTAAGGACATCACACACATCCATGCCCGAGGCAGGATTCGAAACTGCGACCGTAGCGGTCGCGCGGTTCCAGACCGTAGCGCCTTTAACTGCTTGGCCACCCCGGCCGGCTAGACTGTTACAGTAATGCGTAATACACAACAGTATCAACCACTTTACATTGCTGTAGACTTGTTAAACTATAAGTAAAAGTACAATTACTCACATATAACACTATTTTCTTGAAAAAAGTTTACGCATGGTTCGCTGAGATTCATGGGAACGAAAATATCTTGCAATTTGACAACCAGTTGTAACTAAAGCGTCCATAAACCCCGCAGTGACGTCTTATGTTGTAGCAAGTCGTTCTAAACTGTCCAAGGCTGTAAACATCTCCTGACGGGCGGGTAAAATGGTATCTGTATTCTCCTCTTCCCCCTCAGTTTCTTCTAATGACGCTCCTTGCAGCTCGGTGACAGCTTTTGGCGCATCAGATTCTGCAGATGCATATATGGCAGCTCCGACGTCTGCGCTAATGAATTCCTAAAAACTAATTCCATGGTTCGCAAACTGTCCATTCCTAAGGTGAAGAGGCAACGCTTAACTCGTGAACATTTTCTGTGTAGCTAAATCTCCAGGCTCTGTTAAAGCACTTCTGTGCATGATATGGCGACACCGAGTTCCAGGCCGCTGCGGCGACTTTTATTGCGTCAAGCAGATTGTTTTAAACGGCACGAATTGCAGCCCTTAAGAGTCGCTTGCGATAGGTTCTCTTCATGAGAGAAATTATGCCTTGGCCCAGAAGCTGAAGGTGGCTTGTCGCTCTTGGAGGAAGAAACAAACTTTATTTTGGTTAGGGTGAATCCTGTACCTTACGGGCGGTACATCTGTCCAATGTTAGTTTTGAGCAACCATTCGCCTTTTGAAACGAAGAAGCCATTTGCCAAACGATGTGCTGTCCATCCAACCTTTCATATGGTGAGATTAAATGCAAGGTAAACTGTCCATGTTTTTTTTTTTTAAACAATGTGGTATCTCGCACTTACCGATAACCCAGGGACGAAACGTCTCATGCCGTCCACTTTAAGTATAAGGGCAACAGTTACACGCTGTTTGCTGTGTGTTCCACCCTGACACGTATCGCCGTTTATCTCCTGGGTGCCATTTTGGAAAAAAGTTTGGAAAACAGTTTGTAGAAAAGTGTGTAGAAAAGTGTGTAGAAAAGTATGTAGAAAAGTTTTTAGAAAGTCCAGTTTCGTCCATATTGAACACATCGCACGAGATATACTTTTCGCTCACTCGGTAGAATTAATGAACGAGCTTTCGCACTTTCTTCATAACTTTATTTGATTCACTACAAATCTGCAGAGTTGAAACTGAAATTCTCTTTTGAAACCCCTACAGCCAACCGGCAGAACAACTAAAGTGTTCTAAGCTTATATTTTCGGCAACTTCATTTGCTTTTAACTGAATTATAGGGCCACTAAAGGGTGTGTTACATATACCACATGACTGAATTATTCTATGAGTAACATCTCGATGTCTCCATACTTATCGCTACGAAGTCATTTAGATTTGTTTCAAGAACCTGATGCTGCTGTATTGATGATTTTTTTTGTCGATTCTTATTTATCTGCTGCACTTGCTGTCTTATTTGTTCCACGCACGGTCAACTTCATCTAGAATCTTAAGCTCCGTACATTTAGAGCTGTCTCTTTCCTCTTTGCTCTAAGGTTTGTAGATGTCTATTGAGTATTCTAGCTTGATCTGGCACGACTAAAAGAACTCCTAGCATCGAATATGTTTCTAAATGTTAATCCACACATTATTGAATTTATTTGAATGTACCATACACACTGGTTGCCGACCTACAGAACGTTAGCAATGAGTCAACGATGGGTAGTTAGCTTTTAGTTAGAATTCTTGCATTCATTTCGGAAAAAATTAACACTTAAAAATACGGTAAGATCGGACGTTTGTGTTACAATGAAATTGAATTACGCTAGGGACTGATAAAGAGATTGAACTAAGAGACTCCTGCCCGGAGCAATATTCTTTTAGCGTTAACCGCGAGTTCCTCTTCAGCGAGTTCGTGCTAACGAGGTTACACTGTATTATACCCTAGTGCCACTGAACACAGTTCATGAGGCTGTTGCATTTTTCACTGACAGTGTAATTCAACTAAACTGGGCGGGGTGCATTTCTCATTTCTCCACTACAAAATACCAAAACAGCTCATTCTTAAGCCTACAGTTCAAATAATTTCATACGTTAGATTACAAAAAGTGAGAATTGCTATCATGTGGAAATCGCCACAATCATCGACGTCGGAGACAATTTCACGAATACGGACGGACGTAAGATGTGGTAGGAAAGCCTGAGCATTTAAAAGACTGACTATTGAGAATAGATTCTGACATGAGTTACTCTTCTAAGCGCGCCTCTGTTATCGTATCAATATTACATATCTGTCAACCTTGAGCAGTTCCTTGGCCCAGCCATATATCTCTCACCAGGAAACAGAAATTAATACCACAGTTACGACACACAACTGAAACGCGAACGAGAGAAAGTAGAATACGTGGATGCGGACATGGCTGAAATTGGGGGATTATATTTAAGTTTTAAGCCACACAAAGAATAGAATCATTATATCTGATTAACGCGGGGCTCTCAATGTAAAGACTAAAATGGCTTTGTGTCACACAATTTCAGTTCACAAATAACACAGCAACATCCGTCAGATGCGTGAATAATAGTATGATATGTAGAACAGTGCATTACCAGGTATTAACTAGTTAGACAGGTAGATGACATCCTGTGCGCTACATAAAGAACATCCTCGGCCGGGTGGCTGATTGGAATTACTCAATCAATACAAATTGAATGAAGTTAGCCGATATTAACTGTTTTCCGGTCGCTGCCAATTTTAATTGGCGCAAAATATTGTGTTTAATCGATCCGAAACGTAAATGAATAATATGATTTCCAAAACTTCAGTATCTTCTGAGGTGGCGATACACGAATTCTTACGAATAATCAAGAGGAGTTAACGGAAGATGAGGACCTGAGGCCTCGGAAGGCTTCATTCACTGTTTACAATTCGTACAAGCTCATTTACATGCAAATGAACAATAATATACTTGAGGAGAATATGAATTTGGAAATACTCAGTAACTTTCTCAATTATACATAACCTGACGGGATAACTAAGGCCAGAGGATAACGGTTACAAGAAGATTCACTTTCCATCAGCAGTTAAATACCAGAATAATTAATATCAAATCCTTTAAACTTATACCCACACTTCATATCTACTGTACATAAAATTTACAATAAGACCCAAGGGCCACGGCTCCAAGAAAAATGCATCTTAAAGCGCAGTTAAATGATCATAAATTATCGTAAAGTCCCTTATATTTACAGCAAGACTTGGCATCTACTGCACATACATTCACCTTAAGTTATGCCCAGCGTCTCTAGCAAGAGTCGATTTTAAACAGCAGTTAAAACATCAGATCAAATAATCTCAAAGTCTTTAAAGTTATGACAAGAGTCGAAATCTACTGTAAATAAATTTGCCTTAACGCCGATCATAACGGCTCCAAGAAAAACATTATTACCAATAGAAAACAGTAACGTATCATAGGTTACATTTTCTGGCGTATTAAAATTGCGTCGATCCTGCTGAGAACTTCTTCGTTCCTTACCATATCAGTCGACCTAATTTTCAACATTCTTCAGTACCACTGTATCTAAAATGCTTCGATTCTCTTCTGTTCTAGTTTTCCCACATCCATGTTGACTACACACAATGCTGTGCTCCAAACTTACATTCTCAAAAACTTCTTCCTTAAATTGAGGCCTATGTTCGATACTAGTAGACTTCTCTTGACCAGGAATGCCCTGTTTGCCAGTGCTAGTCTGCTTTTTATGTCCTTGCTCCGCCCATCATGGGTTATTTAGCACTATCGAAGATCAAAGAAACAATCACTATATATTTGTGGTTCAGAAATGGCTCTGAGCACTATGGGACTGAACATCTGAGGTCATCAGTCCCCTAGAACTTAGAACTACTTAAACCTAACTAACCTAAGGACATCACACACATCCATGCCCGAGGCAGGTTTCGAACCTGCGACCGTCGCGGTAGCGCGGTTCCAGACTGAAGCACAACGGCCGACAATAATACAGTATATTTGTGAACTACTTCAATTAACAGTTCATCTTTCTCGGTGTTGAAATGCATTAGTAGCTCTTTTGCACACTTTCTAGCCATTTTGAGCACGAATTCACATGACTTGTAGCAATTCCTTCCATATAACGCAGCATACAATGCATTATACTCGTCAAGAACTAGTTAGTCTGTCCGCTTGTCACATATGTTTTTGCGTTACGCATTACTTCTGTCGGTAAACACGCTCACTGTTTTATCATTGTCGTGGAGAAGACGCACTACGCTAGACGTGTTACTTATTACGCGGCGAAAAATTCCTGCTCCTAGGTAAACCCAGCTTCACTTCCAAATATAACGTGTTCTGTCGGCTCCTGCTGAGGCGCATCCTGCCTTAAGCCTCTACATCAGACAAAGTTTATTGCCCGAGATACTAACACTCTACTCCACTAACCGTGTTTCCACAGGACAGTGCTGGTAGCTCAGGACAGGCCAGGAACACCCCAGTTTGCTATGAAGAACAACAGGCAGAAACGTTTTGTTGGCTTACCTGTTCTCCTGACCTGTGACAGAATATGTCTGGAATGTAGTTGACCAATTAGTCCGTCATAGTTTCCAATTATCGCTGTTGATGCTTTTTTGGGTACCAGGCAGATCAGGTATAATCAGAATTCATATAAAATACTGTTGTACTAAACCCAATGGGTACTACAAAGTTCGTTTCAATCAGATGTATACTTCTCGTACTACTAAATTTCACAAACATTAGCGTATAGTCTTTGGAACATATATTAACCCTAAAGCCGACATGAAGTTGATGCAATAGTAGCGGCCTAATTTCAAGGTCTTAGCTGCATAACTTATAGAAGGTATATATTCACATGCGAGGCGGGTATGACATTTCCATACCTATTTAGAATATTGCGATTACTCACTTTATCATATTACACTACTGGCCATTAACACTGCTACACCAAGAAGAAATGCAGATAATAAACGGGTATCATTGGACAAATATATTATACTAGAACTGACATGTGATTATATTTTCACGCAATTTGGGTGCACAGATCCTGAGAAATCAGTACCCAGAACAACCACTTTTGGCCGTAATAATGGCCTTGATACGCCTGGGCGTTGAGTCAAACAGAGCTTGGATGGCGTGTACAGGTACAGCTGCCAATGTAGCTTCAACACGAAGCCACAGTTCATCAAGAGTAGTGACTGGCATATTGTGAAGCGCCAGTTGTTCGGCAACCATTGACCAGACGTTTTCAATTGGTGAGAGATCTGGAGAATGTGCTGGCCAGGGCAGCAGTATGGCGATGACGAATACACGCTTCCAATGTGCGTTCACCGCGATGTCGCCAAACACTGATGCGACCATCTTAATGCTGTAAACAGAACCTGGATTCATCCGAAAAAATAACGTTTTGCCATTCGTGCACCCAGGTTCGTCGTTGAGTACACCATCACAGGCGCTCCTGTCTGTGATGCAGCGTCAAGGGTAACCGCAGCCATGGTTTTCGAGCTGATAGTCCATCCTGCTGCAAACATCGTCGAACTGTTCGTGCAGATGGTTGTTGTCTTGCAAACGTCCCTATGTGTTGACTCAGGGATCGAGACGTGGCTGCACGATCCGTTACAGCCATGTGGATAAGATGCCTGTGATCTCGACTGCTAGTGATACGAGGCCATTGAGATCGAGCACGGCGTTCCGTATTACCCTCCTGAACCCACCGATTCCATATTTTGCTAACAGTCATTGGATCTCGACCAACGCGAGCAGCAATGTCGCGGTACGATAAACTGCAATCGCGATAAGCTACAGTCCGACCTTTTTCAAAGTCGGAAACGTGATGGTACGCATTTCTCCTCCTTACACGAGGCATCACAACAACGTTTCACCAGGCAACGCCGATCAACTGATGTTTGTGTATGAGAAATGGGTTGGAAACTTTCCTCAAGTCAGCACGTTGTAGGTGTCGCTACGGGCGCCAACCTTGTGTGAATGCTCTGAAAAGCTAATCATTTGCATATCACAGCATCTTCTTCCTGTCGGTTAAATTTCGCTTCTGTAGCACGTCATCTTCGTGGTGTAATAGTTTTAATGGCCAGTAGTGTAGTTAGAAGTAGCATGAAAATGATAATGCCAGCTCATGGGCACCAGTAATCATATTTCCAAACCGTCAGGACAACGAAGAAACGAAAAATTTTATTAAAATTACCGGCAACGTTACTATTCGATCAACTAACGACGAGAAATTTTTTTTACCGTAACACCTGCGGCGCTGCCTGGTTCACACCTGACAATCTCTGCATTGTCTGCTGTCATACAGCGTACAGAGTTCATCGGAAAACACAATAGTGGAAGAAACAGTAAACATACTGAAAGAGATGGGCATTACGAGAACTATTGCCTCCTATACCAAGATCACTTGCAGGAAATCTACTGATGAATACAGTATCAACGCAAAGTGTTAATGCAGACAGTACACAGAGTCAAAACATTGATGGCATAGCTGATATTATCAAATTTCTCGTAAACGAGGTGAACGACAAGGAGAGAATTCAGTTGAAAAAGGGCATGGACTACCGAAAAATGGAAACATTTGATGTACGCCGATGAGCCCGCTTTCACAGCTCTGTTCGTCCAGCTGTCGAGGTTCAGATTTGGTGTCGTCGGTCATATCACGCTTTCCAGTTGCTTACAGGGCCACAATGGTGAGTAGCAACTGCAAGGACTACAAAACAATTTCATCTCACTAACATTTCTGACGCTACTTTAATGAGCAGTACCATGAGAATCTCGTCTAAGTGGAAAATGGCGATATTGAATCGCCAGAGCTAGACTTCGTAGTAAAAGATAAAATGACGTTATAAACAGACAAGTACTGGACACGAAACACTTGCACGACTCTCTGATATTTAACACAAGGATGGCTAATAAGAATCTGATTATGAGATAATCATCATCATCATCGTCTTGAGGCCTCATTTCCGCGGCAATGTGGGATCGGCCTTATTACTAATCATTTGGCAGTGGTAGTCGCAGAGGCTGGCCGGAGGCCCTTCCTGCCCCCACCCCAAACCCCCTGGGACGGAATTAGTATACCCTAGCTGTCTGAATCTAGTGTAAGCCATGGAATAGTGCGAACATGATTCAAATGTCTGCGAGTCGTGTAACTGAGGCGGAACGTGGGGATCAGACCGGTATTCACCTATCAGGATGTGGAAAAACGCCTAAAATCCACATCTAGGCTGGCCAGCATACCGACCCTCGTCGTTAATCCACCGGGTGGATTCAATACAGGTTCGGCGCGCCCACCCGAGTTCAGGAATCAGCGCATTAACGCTCTCGGCTATCGTGATTCTGATTACGAGACAATAATTATTATTATAAGCCAACCGACTTCATGACTGTTACATTAATGAAAAGTTGAACGAATAAGCAGCACATATCCGTAAAAGTAACATATACCTTTTGATGACATTACAATTTCAGAGTAAAAGATGCACGGCCCAGTAAACATTGTCACTGTATCCATAAAAGCCCTCTTAATCCACCAGATTATGTTTGCTCATGCGTCATATCCTTAGTCTATTGTCAGCTTGTAATCAGAAAGCCGAGATAAATTGCGACGTTTGCTGAATGAGTGATAAACGGCTTACAACTTCCCTTACCATCAGTGAAAATAACGGTAGAAAATAGCACAGGATTATACGAATGTTTTTGATATATCCGGCAGACTGATGACATGTTTAATGCGCACGTGAATCAAGTATCGAACTTCCACTGCTTATAGTAATGACTGCCGAGTTTCCTGAACGACCTTACTACACAAACTGAGAAAGCAGAATATTAACAAAATTCAAGACAAATACTGAAAACTCTGCCCAAATGCGCACTAGCGACTAGGAATAATTCAAATTCTGAGTGTAATAGTAATTTAGATAAAGCCATGGATTAAACTATCTGATATTGCGAATACTACTACATCTAAGAGAAATGTTTATGAAATAAGTTTGATTTTCGGATGCGTTGTTTTCAAGAATTTCCATTTGGTACGACTGTTTATTTCACTTAAATCTCCCTAACAGGTAGTCTTAATAATAAACATATCTATATGGTCCTACTTCAACATTTCGTGCGTTCGCGACGTTCAACGTGTCTATTCCGAACGAAATTTGTCGTACCATTGATCCGTATTATAATTGTAGGCTACTTGTTACTTATTTGATCATGGTTTTGTCCACACATTCAGATACTTCGGTACTCGTCCGCACAGCATCTAACCACCTCTACCACCACATCAACCGAAAGGACTATTTTGCAAATGCTGAGTCACACACGATTGACTTTTAAGGAGTTCTACTACATCCCTCCGGATGAAAATCCTCGTGTCATACACGATAATTGAAAATCATGGAGAGAATTTGGTATTTCATGAACTGTGCATGGTGCATTTGATTAAACTGACATCTTAGCTGAAGTAAGAGCAATATGTTCTCTGCTGGCTGCAGGGATTATATCTAGACCGTAGCTCAGCTCATTCCACACTTGAAGAATGTTTTGTATTATTGAGTTCATTGCAGCAGAGATTTCAACCATATTTTGTGATACAATTATCACACAAACTACGAGTACTTCTTTGAAAACCTTCACCCAAAAAAAAAAGTCGCAACCTGATATCAGAAGACATCAGCAGCTAGGACAGGAACGAAAAGTCTGATTTCTCCTTGTGACTAACACACCACTGACTAGACATAAACTGAGCAGTATTCGAGCATCGCAGTGTTAGTGGAGCCGAACTCGGTCTACTGAAAAAGAAAACAAAAAATCTCTAAATACTGACTGCGGGGCACCTCTGCTCTGCAGCATTTGGAGATAAATTCTTTTGCGGTCCCGTTTTTTCTTAAAAAAAAATGAGCCATAAATCACTGTTAATGACGTCAGGCAAAAGAAGTTCACTTAGTGCGGCCTCTTTCGCGGTGTTGTGTACGAATTTCGCTGTTTCTAAGTATGAAGATTGTGCCTCTTGGATTTCTCGTTTAAAAGGAAAGTTCCCTTCCTACTGACAGTTAGTAGTTACAGTTAGTAGTTAATTGTCATCTTCTTCCACGTTGGTAAGAACACGTTCGCAAAACGCTACGTGTTCCATTGTGTTGTTTGCACGGTGAGCCTGTACCTGTTGCAGTCGGTGTGGTTTGGCCACAGCACACGAGACATAATTATGTTTGCAGTAATCTCCGTCCCCTGCTTGCTCTACCCGTTGGTTTCTTTGGGTTGCGCTCGAATCGCTCGGTAATGCAAGGTGCGTTCTCTTCCGCTGCACGCGATCGGTCTGGGCAGTAACCTCTGAACAAAGAGCCACTTTCATTAAATTGTTTATTTCCCCGATCAGTACTTGGGGAATCTGAAATGGAAAACGACGCCGAAATGGATGCACAAATGCCGCTGTTGATGGTACTTTACTGGACTCTTAGATTTTGCTGAGCACCCTACAGTTTTTAAAAGCAGTCTAGGTGTAATAAACAGAAATGTTTTCAGTAATATTTTCAGAGCTATTTGAAAACTTTCGAACATATTTCGAACAACAAGAAATTCATTCGCTTCCATTTGGGGTTAGCAGATATAGCCATTTGAAATTAAATCCGATCAACATCATCTGTAAGAGTTACGGCGCTGGGCCAGTTCCTTCTTAAAGGGTAAATATTTAACTAACATTTGATGAGCAGTCGTCCCGCATTTCTTCGTCCCGCATTACGTCGTCCCACTCACTCGTAATTTACGAACAGTTTCTGATTTCTGATATTGCTCAGTCTTACGATTGAAACGTACCCCCAGAAAAATTATGAATTACTGTTCTGGTAAACTTCTACGTTATTTGATTTTCAAACAGCTGAGTGAAACTGAACGTGCACAGACATTTCTCGTTTTACTTATTCAGATCATCAATAAACTGACACACAATATTTCTAGCACAATCTGACTTTCAATAATCCCTACAAAAGAATGGCCCTAACAATAACCTATACCTTTCATGAATCACTTACCTCACAAAAATTTTCGTTACTCGAACTACTGCAATACAGCGAGCGCCAACACTGCCAGCTAAATAAAAGATTCTAACTACTGAAGTCACTAACTACTGGTAGGCACACTTAGCAAATGAAAGATTTTGATAGAGAACAAACAATGTATCTACATTAATAGTGTTCAAAAGTCATAATATATATATATCATTTCATGACATCCAGTCTTATAAATTTATTGTCTCTGATGGACACACGTCCAGATCATCCGCTCTCAAAACTCCGCCATCTCTCTATCCGCATCCACCACTGCTGGTGGCTCACCTCCAACTGCGCAACGCTACACGCTGTGCACATCCAACTGCCCAACACTACAATAGCGAATATTACAACAATGCAAACCAGCCACAGACTGCACGCAGCACAGCCAGTGATTTTCATACAGAGCGCTACGTGGCGTTACCAACATACAAACCTACCTAAACAGCCTACTTACACGATATGTTCTTTTCTTTCAATGCACTGTTGTGTTGTATTTTACTGTTTAAGTAAAATATGTCGATTTCCTTAAATCTTTTCAGCTTCATTTATCCAGGTGAATATAGCCAGTCATAGACCTTAAAAATTTCATCTCACCATCCTACAAGTGCCCTTTACCTTATATATTTAAAGTCAAACTCTCGTTGCTGCAGTTTGGCAAGGGAACTGCATTTTTTTTTTTTTTTTTTTGTCGTCAGTCATTTGCCTGGTGTTAAGCAGCTTGCCTGACTGCCTCTACGCTCTATCTCCGAGCCGCGCTTATACACAACGTCCTCAGTTATTTATCGGATATAACACTATCTCTGAATTCCATTACAATTTTTGTTCTCTAGACTTCCCTCCATAACAACAGAAGTTATCCCCTGATGAGTTAACACAGTTCTGTTCCTTATTTTTTTCAGGTTGTTCTACATACACTTTCCTAGCGGATTCTGCAGAGAACCTTGTCATTTGTTGTTTTATTATTCCACCTACTTTCAGTATTCTCCTGTACCACCACATCTCAAACGCTTGCATTCGCATCGTTTCAGGTTTATCCACACTCCATGATTCACTACCATACAATACTGTGTCCCAAGTGCACAAGGGACGTTCAATAAGTAATGCTGCAGTTTTCATTTCTCAGCCAGTTTCGGCTGAAAAAATGCGCAATTTGTTGTGGAATATCGTGTAATATTTCACTTTAGTCCCACAGTTTCATGAAGTTCCAATAGGTGGTGGGGCTATTCATTGCCTTCAAATTGGCGTCTATAACGGAGGTGCGCTCCAAGCGGAGAGCTGTCATTAAGTTTCTTTTGGTGGAAAAGCAAAGCATCGCAGGTGTTCATAGGCGCCGACAGAATGTCTACGGAGACCCAGCAGTGAACGAAAGCACGGTGGATCGTTGGAGAAGACATCTGCAATCATCGCAACGAGGGCACGGAAACATGCCCGATCTCCTGCGTGCCGCCCAGCCGCACACAGCTCTGACTGCTGCAGTGTTGGGACGTGCGGACATTCTCATTGGAGGTAATCGGCGGATCATAATCAAACTCCTCGCTGTACAACTGGACGTATATGATGGTGGGGCTGACACATTAGTCCACCACTTGGGGTGTGTGCTCTATAGGTTCCTCGCCGCCAAACATACGACCACAATGAGGAACTTCTTGCCCTTTACGAGGCTGAGCGAGACAATTTCTTGTCGAACATCTTACAGGCGATGGAACATGGGTTCAGCTCTTCAAACCAGAAACAAAATGTCAGTCCATTGACTGGCGCCATACCACATCTACTCCGAAGAAAACATTCAAAGCCGCATCCTGAGCCCGTGAAATCATGGCGACTGCCATCTGAGACTCTAAAGAGGTTATGTTGCTTGATGTCTCCAACATGGTGCACCGATCAACTCTGACGTGTGTTGTGCTAGGAAATTGAAGAAAGAACTTCAGCGTCTTGTCGCCAGAAAAATGCTAAAGAACTTCTCCCTTTCCGTGACAACGCAAGGCCTCGCACAAGCCATCGCACCGGGGAGCTCACAAAAGTTAATTGGACTGTACTTCTAGATTTGTCCTATGACTTCCATGTTTTTGGCCCAGTGAGGGACGCAGTCAGCGCAAAGCAATACGTGGATGATTGGGACGTTATTGATGCAGCAAGACGTTAGCTCCGACGTCGACCAGAGGAGTGATACAATGCCGGCGTACAAGCCCAGGGAGTTGGCGTAAGGCCATCGCATTGAAAGGAAACTGTGTTGAAAAATTAAGTTTTATAACCAAAAGAGTGGAGAATATTATGAGGATTTGGAATCCTGAATAAAACCAACCTACTTTCGGAAAAAATGTGTCGCATTATTTGTTGAAAGCCCCCATATATTTCCAGAAATTTCTGGACATTAAGATCTACCTTTGATACTAGTAGACTTCATTTAGTAACTAATACCCTCTGTATCTGTGCTGGGGGGACTGGAATGCAGTTGTAGGGGAGGGGGTAGAAGAAAAGGTTACAGGAAAGTATGGGCTTGGGACAAGCAATGAGAGCGTAGAAAGACTGATTCTGTAACAAGTTTCAGCTAGTAATGGCGAATACTCTGTTCAAGAATCACAAGAGGAGGAGGTACTCTTTGAAAAGGCCGTGTGATACGGGAGGATTTCAGTTAGATTACATCTTGGTCAGGCAGAGATTCCGAAATCAGATACTGTGCTGTAAGGCATACACAGGCGCAGATATAGACTCAGATCACAATATAGTAGTGATGAAGAGTAGGCTGAAGTTCAAGACATTAGTCAGGAAGAATCAATACGCAAAGAAATGGGATACAGAAGTACTAAGGAATGAAGAGATATGGTTGAAGTTATATATGTAGATACAGCAATAAGGAATAGCTCAGTAGGCAGTACAGTTGAAGAGGAATGGACATCTATAAAAAGGGCCATCATAGAAGTTGGGAAGGAAAACGTAGGTGCACAGAAGGAAACTGCCAAGAAACCATTGGTAACTGAAGAAATACTTCAATTGATCGATGAAAGGAGGAAGTAAAATATGTTTCGGGGAACTCAGGAATGCTGAACTACAAGTCGCTGAGGAATGAAATAAATAGGAAGTGCAAGGAAGCTAAGACGAAATGGCTGCAGGAAAAATGTGAAGACATCGAGATAGAAATGATTGTCGGAAGGACAGATTCTGCATACAGGAAAGTCAAAACTACCTTCGGTGACACTAAAAGCAGGGGTGGTAACATAAAGAGTGCAACGGGAATTCCCCTGTTAAATGCGGAGGAGAGAGCGGGTAGATGGAAAGAGTACGTTGAAGGCCACTATCTGGGGGAAGATTTATCTGCTGTGATCAAAGGAGAAACAGGGGTCGATTTAGAAGAGATAGGAGTCCAGTATTAGAATCAGAATTTAAAAGAGCTTTGGAGGACTTAAGATCAAATAAGGCAGGAGAGATAGATAACATTCCATCACACAATTCCGAGGACGGCAAGATCTGACAAGTGCGAGAATTACCGCACAGTCAGCTTAACAGCTCATGCATCCAAGTTGATTACAAGAGTAATATACAGAAGAATGGAAAAGAAAATTGAGGATGCGCTAGATGACGATCAGTTTGGCTTTAGGAAAGGTATAGGCACGAGAGAGGAAATTCTGACGTTGCGGTTAATAATGGAAGCAAGCCTAAAGAAAAATCAAGACACATTCATACGATTTGTCTACCTGGAAAAAGCGTTCGACAATGTAAAATGGTGCAAGATGTTCGAAATTCTGAAAAAAGTGGGTGTAAGCTATAGGGAGAGGCGCTTATTTAGAATATGTACAAGAGCCAAGAGGGAATAATAAGAGTGGACGGCCAAGAACGAAGTGCTCCTATTAAAAAGGGTCTAAGAATAGGCCGTATACGTTTGCCCCTATATTCAGTCTGTACATCGAGAAAGCAATGATGGAAATAAAATAAAGTTCAGAAGTTGTAATAAAATTCAAGGTGAAAGGATATCAATGACACGATTCGCTGAAGACATTGCTATCCTGAGTGAAAGTGAAGAAGATGATGTGCTGAACGGAATGAACAGTCCGGTGAGTACAGAGCATGGATTGAGAGTAAATCGAAGAAAGACGAAGGTAATGAGAAGTAGCGAGAAACTTAACATCAGGATTGATGATCACGAAGCAGATGAAGTAAAGGAATTCTGCTATCTAGGCAGTAAAATAACGAGTGACTGACGGAGCAAGAAGGACATCAAAAGCAGAGTAGCACTGGCAAAAAGGGCATTCTTGGCAAAGATAAGTCTACTAATATCAAATAGCGGCCTTAATTTGAGGTAGAAATTTCTGAGAATGTACGTCTTCAGTACAGCAGTGTATGGTAGTGAAACATAGACTGTGGGAAACCCGGAACATAAGAGAATAGATACATTTGAGATGTGGTGCCACAGACGAATGTTGAAAATTAGGTGGACTGATAACGTAAGGAATGAGGAGGTTCTGCGTAGAATCGGAGAGGAAAGGAACATGTGGAAAACACTGATAAGGAGGAGGGACAGGATGATAGGACATCTGTTAAGACACGAGGGACTGACTTCCATGGTACTAGAGGAAGCTGTAGAGGGCAAAAACTGTAGAGGAAGACGGAGTTTGGAATACATTCGGCAAATAATTGAGGACATAGGATGCAAGTGCTACTCTGAGACGAAGGGGGTAGGACAGGAGAGGAATACGTTGAGGGCCGCATCGAACCAGTCAGAAGACTGATGGAACGAAAACTGTGCGGATCTGCCTCTTACTTCATCCTTACTTCGTTCCTTCTTTGGTTTGCCGTTAGTGTATATTCTGTACTTTTTAAAACTGCTCATTCAACTCAACGGATCCTGTATTTCTTATCACTTTCACCCAGGGTAAGTTGTACCATTAGCGGTTTTTATAAGTGACATCGTTTCACTCTAAATTTCTATCCTACTCCAGAAACTGTCTTTTATTTTCCTCATTGCTTCTTCGATGAGTAGATTTACCCCCGATATGTTGGCGAAAATACATGTTTAATTCCGGAGGTACGCATAAAACGTCATCCGAAATTGTGTTGAACGCATTCTCTGAAAATTATTTCGCGTAGTTATTTCATGAGCCCACGCGAATAGTGAACAGTTGTGAAAATACACTTGACCTCTTAGCAACAAATAATCCTGAGTTAATAACGAGCATCAAAACGCATACAGCGATTAGTGAACACAGGGTTGTCGTAGCGAGATTGAATATTGTAACACCAAAATCCTTCAAAAATAAACGAAAAATATACCTGTTCAAAAAAAGCAGATAAAAATTCACTTGACGCTTTCCTGAGAGACAATCTCCACTCCTTAAAAATTAGAAATAAAAATGGCTGGAATTCGAGAAGTAGTATCGGCAGCAATTGAGAGTTTATACCAAATAAATTAACAAATGACGGAGCCCATCCTCCTTGGTACACAAAACAGGTCAGTACACTGTTGTAGAAACAACGAAACAAACATGCCAAATTCAAACAGACAAAAAAATTCCCAAGATTGGCTTTCCTTTACAGAAGCTCGAAATTTAGCGTGGACTTCAATGAGAGATGCTTATAATGGTTTCCACAGCGAAACTTTGTCTCGAAGCCTAGCAGAAAATCCAAAGAAATTCTGGTCGTATGTGAAATATGCTAGCGGCAAGACACCATCAATGCCTTCTCTTCGCGATAGCAATGGAGAGACTATCGAAGACGGTGCTGCCAAAGCAGAGTTACGAAACACCCTCTTCCGAAATGCCTTCACAAAAGAAGACAAAGTAAATATTTCAGAATTCGAATTAACAACAGCTGCCAACATGAGTAACGTAAATATCCTGGGAGTAGTGAAGTAACAAAAATCACTTAATAAAAGCAAGTCTGTATACCAATTAGCTTCCTTTCAGAGTATGCTGATGCAATAGTTCCATAATTAACAATCATATAGAACAGTTCGCTCGACGAATGATCCGTAACCAAACACTGGAAAGTTACACAGGCCACATCAATATGCAAGAGAGGAAGTAAGAATAATCCACTAAATCACAGGCCCATGTCATTAACGTTGATATGCAGCACGATTTTGGAACATATATTGTGTTCGAACATTAAGAATTACCTAGAAGAAGCTGGGGTGTAAAGCTAGTTCGCGTCCGTAGTAGAATACTACACGTGAACCCTGGGTAACGCTAAATGAACTAGCAAAGTACAGGCGACCAGATAATCCTTAGTTGATCTCCTGGTCACGGCAAATCACGATGTTGCCATACGCTAAATAAATAAAAATAAATACCTAGAAGAAAACGGTCTACTGACACACAGTAAACATGGATTTAGAAAACATCGTTCTTGTGAACACAACTAGCTCTTTACTCACATGAAGTGTTGAGTGCTATTGACAAGGTATTTCAAATTGATTCCGTGTTTCCATGTTTCCGGAAGGCTTTTGACACTGTACCACACAAGCGGCTTTGCTGTGAAATTGCGTGCCTATGGAATACCGTCTCAGCTATGTGACTGGAATCGTGTTTTCCTGTCAGAGAGGTGACAGTTCGTAGTAATTGACGGAAAGTCATCGAATAAAATAGAAGTGATTTATGCCATTACCCAAGGTAGTGTTATAGGCCCTTTGCTGTTCCTTACCTATATAAACGATTTGGGAGACAATCCGAGCAGCCATCGTAGGCTGTTTGCAGAGGTCTATCGACTTATAAAGTCATCAGAAGATCAAAACGAATTGCAAAACGAGTTAGGAAAGCTATCTGTATGGTGCGAAAATTGGCAGTTGACCCTAAATAACGAAAAGTGTGAAGTCATCCACGTGAGTGCTAACAGGAATCCGTTAAACTTCGGTTACACGATACATCAGTCTAATATAAAGGCCGTAAATTCAACTAACACCTAGGAATTACAATTACGAACAACTTAAAGTGAAAGAAACACATAGAAAATGCTGTGGGGAAGGCTAACCAAAGACTGCGTTTCATTGGCAGGACACTTAGAAAATGTAACAGATCTATTAAAGAGACTGCCTACACTACGCTTGTCCGTCCTCTTTTAGAATACTGCTGCGCGGTTTGGATTCCTTCCCAGATAGGACTGACGGAGTACATCGAAAAAGTTCAAAGAAAGGCAGCATGCTTTGTATTATCGCTAAATATGGGAGAGAGTGTCATAGAAATGATAGAGGATTTGGGGTGGACATCATTCAAAGAAAGGCGTTTGTCGTTGCGGCAGAATCTTCTCACGAAATTCCAATCACCAACTTTCTCCTCCCAACGCGTAAACGTATATGGGGAAAAAAGATCACCATGATGAAATAAGGGAAATCAGAGCTCGTACTGAAAGATATATGCGTTCGTTCTTTCTGCTCAATCTACGAGATTGGATTAATAGAGAATTGTGAAGCTGATTCGATGAACCCTCTGCCAAGCGCTAAAATGTGATATGCAGAGTATACATATAGATGTAGATTGAAGAGTAGGGGAGTAAGAGTGCATCCCTGTCTTACATCCTTTTTAAATGGAGCATTTCGTCCTGCGTCTTTTATCGTTATTGTTCCTTCATTGTTCTTGTGTATACCGTAAATTACCTGTATTTCACTGTAGCTTATACCATTTTTCCTGAGTATTTCGAAGATCTTGTACTATATTATGTTGTAGAAGACTTTTATGAGTCATAAATCCTATAACAGTGTCTTGGTTTTCAAAACTATTGCGTCCATTTTCAAGCGTGACATGACATTTTCCTCTATGGCGCTTTTGCCTTTCCTAGAGCTAAATTGATCTTCACGTAACACATTCTCTATTTTCTTTTTCATTTTGCTGTGCGTTACTCTTGTCATAAAATTGAACGTATGAGCTGATCAACCAATTGTGAGATATTTCTCGTACTTCCCATCCTCTCTTCCACTCTCATACATCTACACATTAACGTGAATAGTCGTTTAGTAGCCGCTACTCTCAATGATATTAGAAATTCCGAAGGAATGTTATCTATGCCTTCTGCCTTATCTGATTGCAGCTCTTTCAGTGTTCTGTTAAAATCAGAACACTGAAAGACCTGCAGTCAGATAAAGCAGAAGACAGTTTCTAATACTATGTTCCAAAATTCCCCGCATTTCTTTTTTTAAGACATCTGCAACGATTCCTATCTTTCGTAAGGCCTTCGTTGTAGACTGTCCATCTACACGCTCTCCATTTACCTTTGGAATTTCTTTCGAATTTTTAATATCGACCCCTTTTGGTTTAATTTCGCTGGAAATAATTTTGACTTTTTTATATGCTCAATCTATTCTTCCACCCTCCATTTATTTTCCGATTTCGTCGCATTTTTCACTTTTGCTTAGTTGTACTTTGTTTTGATTTCATTATCAAGTGACATATATTGCTGTATCAGTACCTTCATTATCTGTTTCCCTTGGAAAAGAGCAGCTTTTTAAAATATTTGCCTATGGTTTGGAGATTATCTGGTATTCACTGCAAGCTTTCTTCTGAACAGATGAAAATGGTACATCTACACTCAAAAGAATGTTTAAAATCACATTCTCCACTCTAAAATTATTTGTTAGACTCCTTTGTCAATCATGTGTGACTGTGTCTGTGTGTATGTTAAGTAGTACTTGTAACACTGGGCATGCATGATTTACGATCAGTTTATTGTTGTTGCTACTTTGTCCACCCAGAAGGATCTAGATGTCGTCAATACTATCGAACTGTTATAACAACAACAACAATAGTAATAATAATAATGCCAGAGGTAAAATGAATACAGTGCAAAAATGGATAAACCAATCAAATTGAAGATAAGTTGGAAGAAAATAAAGCAAAAAACAAGAAGATCTTGTGATAGACTGAATATACGAAGGATCGTAGGATAGGCTTTATGTTTCTTCTTTCCTGCGGGGAATTTTGTGACAGACATGAAAATATGGTGTAGTTGTCGTTGATGTTCATACATGACAAAGAACATTACCCATTCTTTTGTACTGTGGGGATTAATTTCAAATTATCAAGTCAGTGCTTAGAAAATTCGAATAGTAAAGTTCCAGACGATGAAAGAAGTCAATCTAGACATCACATTATAAAACTAAGGCTACGTCACGTCTGAGAAAAGAAATTGCAGTGTCTTCCAGCAATGCGCCGTTCCTATTGATACTTGATGAGGGCCGTCAAAGATAGTTTTGCTGCACCGCTGCGCCATTGTCCTCGCTGCGGTCCGTTAAGAGGCGCTCGAAGAGGAAGCGTGAGGATTTAACGCTGCACGGCAGAGAGAGAGAGAGAGAGAGAGAGAGAGAGACAGAGAGACAGAAAGACATAGAGAGAGAGTGTGAGAGAGAGGGAGAGGGAGAAAATGTGAGAAAGAGGTCTTGTTCGGAGGATCTAGCGCTAGAGGTCTTATCTGGTACGCCACCTGGTGTGGTAGAGTGCAGTGGACGAGTCGTACCGGCTCTTGATGGGGGCGTGTTACACCTGAGGTACGGTGTTATCGAGCCGTGTCGTCTGGCAGCGTGAAGCATCGCCCGTCTGTCAGGCGAGCTTTAACCTTGGCTTCAGGTTGCTGAGGCGTATTCAGTGGTGATTTACGGACATCCATCTGCGCAGCAGGATTGTGATGAACCTGGTCGGGTTTCATTAGTTAATCTGAGCCAGTGCTCATTGTTCTGCGGGAAACGCGCTTTGATTGTATTCTCGCTGGACTCACTTAGGCAATATTAGAAGATGTGCAGACTGAAGCGGTGAATGAATATTTGTACCAAGCCTGAGATTCGAACTCGGGTCTCCTACTCACTAGGCAGATGTGCTATCGTTAGCACCCTGTCACAATGGCTTTGCACAACTGCACAGACTACCCAAGCACATCTCCCTCCTCAATCCAAATTCGCATTCACGCCACAGTCAACTTGATGTTCCTCTTAAATTAAAGCACTTGTGTTTCAGGGGGGATGCCCCGGTTCGTTCGATGCTGAGGCGGTTTTCCAATAAAGCTGGAGAGCCTCTCCTATGTTATTCGAGTTTGGGGAATACCGGGCTGAGGCGTGAGTGGTAATTTGGACTGAGAGCGGTTGAGTGCGAGAGTAGTCCCTACAGTTGTGCATAGCCACTGCGCCCTGGTGACGTAGTAGTTAGCTGCCTAATGATTGGGAGAGAAAGATTCGAATCTCAGCCATGGTACAAATTTTCTTTCGTCGCTTTAGTGCACATATGCATCGTAGATGTTTCACACTTGAAAAAATGAGTTCCATCTAATATTGCAAGAATGCCTTCCTCTTCTACTCCTTCTTCTTCCATTGGCACTACATCCCAGGATGGGACTTGACCTCCAGCTGCGGCAACTAATTCGGGCAGCGTCATCTCCAACATCATCACTCCAATGCAGCCTCGGTCGTCCTCCTGCTCTTCTTCCTCCAGGTTCACTGCAGCAGGCTTTCCTTGAGGGTCTGTCTCATCGAGTCGTATTACAAGACAGGCCCGTCTAAATCTACACAACTTTATGAACTTGACCACACCATACTCTCTACAGCAGTCGTGCAGCTCGTCATTCCTTCGCCTTCCGCAAATCCCATTTTCATACAAAGGTCCAAAGATTCTCCTCAATATACTTCTTTCGTGTGACGTCAGTCTACTTTCACCCTGCTTTGTAATCGTCCATGTTTCTGAACCATACGTAAGTATTGGACGTACCAGAGTTCTATAGAGTCGGCACTTAGTCTCTCGTGATAGAAGCTTGGATTTAAAATGTCACAGCATTCCAAAATAACATCGATTAGAGGCACTCATGCGGCCCATAATTGCAGTCGAAGTGCTACCATTTGCTTCTATCTTTGCGCCCAGATAAGTGAAATGTTCCACTAGTTCAAAAGTCATTCCATCAGGGGTACTGTGGGCTATAAAGATTGATTTGTACCATTATACATATACTTGGTCTTTCATTAATTAATTTCGGCACCATCGTCTCTGTCCTCAATTTTAGAGCTGATATGGCACTTTGTACATGTCTTAATGTTCTGCTCATCAGGTCCAAATTATCTGCATACGCCACCAGTTGTACGGACTTATACTAGATAGTACCTATTGTCTGGATACCCGATTCACGCAGCACTTTTTCGAATGCCAGATTGAAGAATAGGCAGGAAATCCCTCCCCTCGTCTTAGCCCAGTCCGCGTGGGAAACTGGGGTGAGAGCCTAGACTGAACTCGCACAATAAACTGGGCTGTTTTATGGTGACCTCTATCAAACGCACCAACTTCTCAGGCACCCGAAATTTCCGCATTGCCTCATAAAGTTTAGCTCCATTTTTTGTGTCATATGAAGATTTGAAATCAACGTAAAGATCATTCACACCAACATTAAATTCGTTCATCTTTTCGTCCGCAGCTCATGGTCTAATGCTAGCGTTGCTACCTCTGGATCACGGGGTCCTGGCTTCAATTCCCTGCCGGGTCAGGGATTTTCTCCGGCCGGGGACTGGATGTTTATGTTGCCCTCATCATCTCATCATCATTTGGGAAGTGGCGAGATTGGAACTGGAAAGATTGCGTACTTGTACGGGCGCTGATGACCTCCATGTTGAGCGCCCCACAAACCAACATCATCCTCGTTGGTTTTTTCTAGAAATCGCCGGATAATAAATATGTGGTTCACAGTTGACATTCCTAGTCTTAATCCACACTGATAACTTCCAACAATTGCTGCTGAATATATTTTATGCGGCTTTTCTTCTGGTGAAATCAGTTCATATTCTGGTTAGTGTCCAGAAGTCCGATAGCACAAGCTACAAGCCAACTACGCACTGATGTTCCATAAACTAATGATATTTGTGCCTTCGGATTATCAAGTCCTGTGTACTGTCAAGCTCAGATTAACCGGTAAGTATTCTTGGCATGCATTTCACGTTTTAACGTCTTTTGGGTGATTATATTTCGCGTGTCTAAAAGTGTGTGGCATGTATGTAGTTTTCCTTTCCGTATGTTGCAGTCAAGTGGTGACTGGCCTTAGTGATATTCGTAACTTGTACGTAGCCGAGCTTATTCGTGTGTTGATTGGGTGCCCTTCCTACAGAGGAGCTGATTATGAATTGTTATTACTTACGAATCCTGTCTGTCTATCAGTCTTGCTGGTAAAGAAGTAGTCCAAGGGTGTACTTTATTCTTTTATTGGTTTTAAAACTGCTTTGACAATTGTGATTTCTTGGGCCTAGCTGTAGCCTTAATGCTTAACAACTTTAAAATAATTTTTAATTGAGTTTCAACTGATGGTTGATTCAAGGTGCTTTCTTTATATTGTATTAAATTATCTGTAAAATGTTTTTGTGGATTATGCCACATTTTCTTTGCGGAGACCTCTGGTAAATAAAACCAAGTGTTGGATTATAACCTTACTCTACTGGAGGGCAGTACCTACCGGACTCCTGCTCCGTGCAGTTGCTACTGTGGTAAACACCGACCAGTGTATCAGTGTTAAGTAAACAAGTACGTCTTCATTGGCCTGGCACGACCAACAAGGGGACATTCCAAAGAGTCAATAAAAAATCTAGATGAAACTTGGCTTGTGAGTAGAGGAAGCAAAAGAGTGCAATACAGATGTTTTGTTTGTGCCCAGCTTCACTTTTAAGGGGTAAAAACACTACAAACGGAAATTTGCCATTTTATGTTTAAGAGGGAAAATCTTTGAAATTATGATATATAAAAAACGTTTTTCACGTAAAAGCTGATACGTTATTATTTGAAAACTGTATAATCAACCTCTGTAATAATTTGACATTTTGCAAAATACCCTAACATAATCACTTAATTTTGAAAAACGAAAACTTTTACTAAAACATATGTTAAAGAAGCTTTCAAGCCACATTCGTCGCTGTGTAATATAGCTGGTTTCAGAAATACCATTTTTGGAAAATAAACTGTATACATTGTGCTGTAAGAGAACTTTCAACATGTCTAATTAAAATACCTAAATATTCATTACTGTTCTAATTATTTATTTTACTTATATTTGTTTTATGTTTTACATTAATGCTTCTTTGTTTCTTAGTTTGCCGCTTCACATAAGTGTATTTTGTCATTTGAAAATAATAAGTAACTCATTATTATAATAGAAAATAATTACAGTGATGATAATTTGTAAAAAATACTGAATACATCCACGTAATATACATGACAAAGAAGCCAATACAAAACAAAATTCAGTAGGCTTTCAAATTGTTACGCGTGGCACTCTAAACGTCCTGATATATATCAGGCATATCAATAGATTGGTAAGCCGTGGCGAAGAGAATTGCCATGTATTAGTGACTGCAGCTAGACTGTATTATTTCTCAAGTGGAGGCTGACATTATAACGAGTCACTCTCCTCTAACATTGCCCTTTTTTATAGAAATAACCGATACCATTAATCGATTCTTGCATAGGTTAAAATTATCTCAGCTGTTTCACTAAAAGAATTCATTAGATTTTGTATACGATGTATTATATTTCAGGCCAAAATGTATAAAAAGGAATTAATGTGTTACAATCGATATGTACTAATAGTTAAAATTACTCTTCTTTTAAGAATAATTGAAATTACAAAATTTATGGCATACTTAAAGTTCATATTATTAATTGCGCCATAAAGCGCTAATCATTAAATTTGTTTCTGGATTTATTTATAAAATAATGATATAATTTGGTAAAGATTCTTCACCTGTCGAGAAAGTTTGTAATCTCTTTTGCTTTGTAAACTCTTTGGAACTTGTGAGTACTGCAGAATTTAAGTAGTGGAGGGCATGCATCTGATGGAAGGAGACGTTTTTATAAGTTTGTCACCAATAATGTAATTATTAGTTTTTTGAATGTAGAAATCATAAAGTCACTGTGATTTAGAGCAATGGGATAAAATAAAAAGATGTTCATAGCAACAAACACCTCTTCATCAGTTATTTCGTCTTCAAGAACCCGCAACGTTAAATCAAACTTTTCAACAGCAAGAATGTACTCCTAGACACAACAAGAATTTGAGCCACCAGCAAGAAAACGAGCTAATCAAGATAAGTAAAAAATTTCTTCTTTTGTAATCTTACTCCTCTCGAAGTTTTCAAAATTTGTGCAAAGAATGAGAACTTTAATGGTGATGTGTGGGAGGGTAAGACTACAACTTGATAATCATTCTAGAGAAATAGATCTGAGAGTCATCTCACGGTGTTCTTATAACTTCGAAAGCTATACGCCCACTGGGTGTACCTGTGTGTAACAGTTTCGAAGATATTCGCTCTATAACTAAAATGCCAAATTACCTTTCGGGGTGTGTTAAAAGTGAAATTGGGCACAAGACGTATTGCACTATTTTGCCTCCTGTACACACCTACCAAGTTTCATCAGAATCGCTTACTGACACTTCGGAATGTTCTCTCTCTAGGGAAGTCATAGAAAATTGGAATCAAAAAATTAGTCACGACCGAATTTTCAGTGTGGCACCTTCCGGTTCTAACGAGGTCTGTAACAAGACATCAACAATGACGTGCACCAGTTTGATCGAGTGGTGGGAGTGCGTTGCCACGACGAGCGGCCGCAGTGTGGCGACTCGCGGCAGCGTATGCTAATAGCGATGCAAACAATCGGCCTATTCCCATCGCGGTCAGTGGCCCGAGCTGCTCTCTGGTACCGCGGCTGCCCGCTTCTAAACGCGCTACATCTTCCGTGAGTGCCAACGGTCACAGCCTGCACCTCCACT
The DNA here is from genome assembly GCF_021461385.2 of Schistocerca piceifrons. Classification (NCBI taxonomy): domain Eukaryota; kingdom Metazoa; phylum Arthropoda; class Insecta; order Orthoptera; family Acrididae; genus Schistocerca; species Schistocerca piceifrons. The sequence continues at coordinate 447,898,248 of NC_060138.1, read as the reverse complement.
CAAGTTCATAGCGTCTTCTCCACTGTTTAAGACGAAAGGTGCCACTGTAACAAAGGAGAAGGAAGATTGTGACTTTACGCCCCGTCGATGACAGGGTATTTGCAGACGGTGCATAATATCAGATTGGAAGCAATAATGAAGGAAGTTTGAGTCGATCTCTTCAGCGGAACCGTCGCAACATTTTGTTTAAGAGGTTTATGGCAACTACGGGAAAATGAAGTGTGGATGCGTCAGATTTCAAACAAGGGGTAATGTTTCAGGGCAGTGAAAACCGTTGTCAGAGTTTCTTACGTTCTCACTGGTTAGAGTACAAAGCAGTGCAATGCTTTCAGTCGAAGTTCAACGTCTGAATCATTGTGCCACCTCATTCGGACGACTCGAATACTAGAACAGGTAGTTTGATACTACAGCTGTCGGAGCATAACCCTTTTGTGAAACTTGTTCTGCAGTAAGACGTTATTCTTTTGTTATATGTAATCGAACTAGATTTAAATGAGTTTCACTCCTGAGTTGAAATGTGATCTACTAGATTTTTTTTATTGAGTCGTTGGTCTTCTGACTGGTTTGACGCAGTTCGCCACGAATTCCTCTTCTGTGCCAACCTCTTCATCTCAATGTAGCACTTGCACCCTATATTCTCCATACTTTTTGGATGTCTTCAAATCTCTGTCTTCCCCTATAGTTTATATCTTCTACAGCACTCCCTAGCACCATGGAGGCTATTTCTTGATGTTTCAACACATATTCTATCATCCTGTTAGCCTATCCCTTCTCTTTGTCCCTTCCTTCTCCGATGTATGAAGAACCTTCTCATTCATTATCTGAATTTCAACATTCTTCTGTAGTACCACGTCTCAAACGATTCGATTCTCTTTTGTACTGGTTGTCCCACTGCACATGTTTCACTACCATAGAATGTTGTGCTTGAAACATGCATTTTCAGAAATGTCTTCCTCAAATTAAGGCCTGTGTTTGGTACGAGTAAATTTCTCTTGGCCAAGAATGCCACCTTTGCCTTTAATACTCTGCTTTTTATTTCATCCACGCTTTGTCTGTCATGGGTAATTTTGCTTCCAAAGTAGCAGAATAACAGAAGGTAGCAGAATTCCTCAAGTTCGTGATCCCTCAAATGTTAAACTTTAATATTATATTGTTGTAACTTTACACATATGTAGGCGAGTTATTCAGCCGCCTAGAATTGGTATGAGGCGAGGCGAATTTGATTTTGTGGCTGAACGCCATCCGGCAGCTCCAGGGCCCAAGGCGATCGGCCTAGCCTAAGCGACCAGTAGTGGTCAGCCCAGGTCCAAAGGGGAGCAGTAACACCCAGTGCAGGGAACATGGACGGCGGCTGCTCAGGTACGTGCAGTAGATGCACCAGAAATGGCGGAGTTTAACACAGTCTGAAATATGGTTCTTACAGCTCTTGGAAATTCTATAGTAATTCACAGCATTCATAATAAAGCGAATCTGAGTACATATAAAATAAGGCGTATCCACTGAGACAATAATAATTTCAGTACCTTAGAAACTGTAATTTTCTTCAGTAAATAAACATTTGCAGAATGAACCTCAGAATTAATAACTTACAAACGCTTCATGTAACTTCAACAAATGATATCTCAGATGACAGCAATGAACTGTAATTATAATCCCTGAAAGATAAATATCTGTATCTATATCTATTTTATTTATTGATTCATTATGTTTTATAGCTTTCTCATTATGCATATTTTTGTCAGAACATCGCATTCTTACAGTTACACAGCAACTGATGCAATGTGAGTAACTCATATTTTGTCATACTCGTGTAGCTATTTAAGAAATGTGTAACTATTTTTGCCAGTAATATTATTTAAAAGTTGATTATAATTCATATTAAAACCATGGTAATTTAAAAGTGGTCCGTTGCATGTGTTTGCTGGCACCACCATTGAAAAGAGTACTAAAAGGCCCTTCTAACAAACAGACTTAAATAATTGTTTAACCAATATTGAACGACATTTTGTTATAATTTAACATAAGCACATTTGTGTAAGAATGCTGGATTATTTATTTATGGACAAAGCTTCATTTATATTTACTGTGAATGGTCTCAGTGTGGCCGAATGTTTGTAACTGAATGCATGGGAATGATAAGAGGATAAAGACCAATTCACTACTTCTGAAACCTCAAGAAAAACTATTTTAATCATTTTATTTCACCATTTAGTAATTTTTTGTAGTCCGAGCAATGTTACAGATATCTTTTAACATATTTTAGTAATAAAGTAAATATTATTTCAGCCATAAGTATGTTATTAACAGAAAATGTCGATGGACTTATCCAGTTATCATACTCAAAGTTTTGAATTTTTTCCAGCACAAAATCATTGATATTTGGAATGAAACACCACTGATGTGAATTATTTAACTTACATTGTGTTATAATAGGCGTCAGATAATATTATGTAGCTGTATGGAAGAAATTAAGAAAATAATTAGAAAATATAATCCACATTAATATACATGGTAGGTAGTCTTTTCATTAATGCTTTTCATTATCCACACAAAGTTTTTTGATACGTTAATACCACTGCTTATACACTGGAGGAATAAACTTTTCCAACTTCATAATATGATCCAGCTTCCTCTGATTTATTGGCAGTGGTGAATTGTATATATTCGTAGTTAAATCCAAATTAATTTCATTAGCATGCACTCCTTCATTCAGTGTGGCAAATTTCTGATTTACAAACATGCTGTGTGCTTCAGACACTGAAACACTATCTCCTGAATTTACAAACATTCTGTACTTGAATATTGTGAATGGTTGTTTATCATTTATGATAGATTTCTTAAAAAATGGTGACAGATTGGCTTTGAAATCCTTGATGAGATCTTAAGTCACAATAACGACTTTAAATTTTTTGATGCACTCCTTACTAGAGAATAAGAATCTTCTGGAATTAAGACATACTCTTTCTTTCTCTTTAATTCCTCAAGAGGACCAAACATCCTGTCACATGGCAAGAATGAATGGCCACATTCAGGATAGTGATATATTATTTTGTCAAATTTTCCACTTGCAGCAAACATAGACAGAAACTTCACCACGACTAGATTCTTATTCTGATCTCCACAGTTGTTACAGATACAAAGTTTGTACCTCTGGAGACACAAAGTCGTCTATATAATGCTTCAAAAATGAGATTGTCTCATCAGGACCTATCTTTCCCGGCACTTCATCGTACATGTACATCTTGCTGTCATTACCTGAGCAAGAATATATACGCTGGTTATAAACCCATACTTGACGACAGTAAAATAATTCTCCTGTTCGGATCACTGGCAAAGGAATTATCTAATTTGGTAAGTTCATAATTTTCTTTCAGGTCCTTGTAAAAAGTATCAGCTTTAGCCAAATGTAGATCACACAATTGGATAAGAAGCATTTTCTTTGTTTCATCAACTATAGTTACCAAACGTGCACAGGCAGGGTGACGACTCCAGCGTGCGACCAAATGGTGTAAATTGCCCTGAAGATGGCCCCATCGCGGGTTGAAATCGGTTGGCGACAAAATAAGTCTATTGTGACTGTCATTTTGAATAAATGAAGCCGCAGAAACTCTAGCTGTGTGCGGCCAGGCAATATATTGCTGAAATGTAAGCCTAGGATGGCTTATGAAAGGCAAGAAAACGGAGCGTTGAATATCGTCGACGTACCGCTTTGCTGCAAGGGTGCCGAGGAGGCAACTGAAGAAGTCCTACTTTGAAAAGAAATAGCTCGTCTTCGTTGGTCATCGGGGCTTAGTTCGAAGCGGGACGCATCAGTGAGTACAATTCTACTTCAGTCAATGAAATTCCAGGCCACAGACGTTCCTGGAGACTCCCAGGCAGCGGCAGGATACCGACCAGATTGTCGCCCTCCGTACAGCCCGACAACCAGGGGTGATGGTCTGGGGTGCCGTTTCCTTTTATGGGATAACTCCTTTGGTTTTCACCCGCAATACTCTCACACGACAGCGCTACGTCGGTGATATTACACGCCCCGTTTTCTTGCTCTTCGTGGCAAGCCTCCCTGGGCTTACACTCAGGCAACATAATGCCAACCGGGCCACGGCGAGAGATTCTACCGCTTGTCTTCGTGCTTGCCAAACCTCACTTTGGCCAGAAAGGTCTCCGAATCTCTTCCCAACTGAGAACGTTTGGAGCGTTATGGGCAGGGCAATCCAACTATCTCGGGATTTTCGCGATATGACGCGCTAATGGGACAGAATTGGGAGACGACATCCCTCAGGAGGACATCCAACAATTCTATCAGCGAAAGCCAAGTCGAAAAACTGCTTGCATAATGACCAGAGGTGGACCAACGCGTTAGTGACTACGAAATTTAAAAGCAAACTTAGTCATAGGCCTATTCCCATATGAGTCAGATTTCGTAGAAGATGTAAAGTTCCAGCGCAGTGAAAACTGGTGCCATAGTCTCTTATGATCTCACAGGTTAAATTATACTGCAGTGCAATGCTTGCTACTGATTATAGATATTGTATAAGATGCCAAACGTTACTGGCCAGGTAGAAGAACAAGGGAAAGAGATTCAGTTTCGTCTTGACACGCTGCCTGTTATTACAGTGTGAGGGCTTGCGATGGTAAATGAGAGACCGGGGCTAATTAATTTTAACTAATCCTATTGATGATCATATACGGCCGCTTTTTGACCACTTTTTCGGAATGTGGGCCCCGTTAGACCACCACGTACTGGTACTTCTGGTATCACGGGAGTGTTCTATGTTGTTTTTATGCTAGTCTGTAACTTATGTCCGCTACATAGCGAAAAATTTCTGACTGTTTAAGCTGGGTCATCTCATTCTCTTTTTTTAATCAGAACATGATTTTATTGCACCTGATGATGTAACTATAATGCGTGCTTATAAATGGAGTATGTACAAGTGAAGTCGTTTTATCTTCAAAATGATATATACAGGTTGTGGCCACCCTGAATACAAAGTCTTCTGTATAAAAATGTAGAAAACTGACATCTTCTGTCTCCTTCATCATTTCGATCATCGAATCCCTCACAAAATGGATCATCACCTTCATTCCCGCACATAAAGCTACCACCAACAGCCATTGTAGGCTTGTAGTACCAACTCATCGTCATCAAACATTTGACGGAAGTGCAGAATAAATGCTTCCCCTAGGCTTCTCGATTGCATTGGGGCCTTCCGCTTTGCATTTCCATGTTCGTTTCCCTTGTATTTTAATGAAGTAAATCCTGCCCATCACTCAATCAGTCGTCGGCTCGATTCTTTCTTATCTCTTGGGATCCCACAAAAACTTCCAGCTTCGATTTCATTTTCGTTTCCTTCGTAATTACGACGTCCGCTCCCGCGTGTTCCCTTATCCGCTTGTTTCTTTTCATACCCTTGCTAGCAATTACCAACGTGCACCTTTCCAGTGCTCCCTGAGAACTCACCATTTTCTCTTAAAGGTTTCCGCATTAATTGTTCACTGCTGTAGCTGAAAACTGACTGGCAATCCGTACTTTAATTTTTCAGACGCAACGAAACTTTGGTTTATCATACCCTATTTAGCCTGCCAAAAGCGCTTCAGGCCAGTTTTTTTTCTTCTTTTGCATTTCATTCACTCATTGCCTCGTACTATCCTAAATACAACACTCATCCAGTGGTTCTATGACTTCGTTTTTAATATGTACTGTTTTCTTTGCGATGTGTTGGTTACGTATTATTGGAATCTTGTTATGATTTATTTTCATACTAACTATTTGCAATAAGCGACACCGGGACAGGCTGTCACAATTCATGATTTATAAGTTTTGAAGAGGTGCTGTTCACAGTTTCTTTCTATCGCTAGTGTTTCTCGTAATATGTATCCTTGATACGTAATGGTTGCTGTTAGTCAGCCAGTCAGGCAACAGTGACCGGCCGAGACAGACGCAGCGACAGGGAAGTAACCGACTTTGTGACTGTTACGATTTCCTAACCAGGAGCAAATTGTATAATCTCATCTGTGTGCTTTGATAGTTCAGTTTCTTAAGTTTCTATGTGTTAATTTAATATCTAATAGCTACAGTTCTCGCGTTTTCGTTTGCATCGGAAAGTAAACTGATTTTGAGACATATTACTTGTAATTCAGGGTCGAATTATTTAGTTTCACTTGAGTGCGTCGGTAGTTAGGTTGTTGAATCTCTGTGTATCAATCCATTACACACAGTTCCTGTGTGTTCGTCTGCGTCACAGTAGAGTTCCGCAGCGTGAGTCGATAGTCCGTTCATCTGTGTAGTTCAGTTTTCCACGGTCTTTAGTATGTATAGAGATAGTGATTGTTGCCTGCGGATGCAAGCCGATTTGGTGACACTTCGCTCTCAGCTCCAGGCTGCAATGGCTTCAGTTACAGCCCATGTTGACACCTAACCCTTGGTCGAGCGGAAGGTCGCCCCAGGGCGTAGCAGGCGTTGAAAGACTTAACCAGGTGACCACACGTAAGGCCCCCTCCCACCCCCACCCCCACCCCCAGTTAGTCAGACAAGCAGGTTCCAGGTGCCGTCTGTGGCTGACACTGTCGCTTAGCCAGATGCCGTCACCTGACCTGTTTCAGACGAAACCACTCAGCCTGCAAGATCCAGGCAATCACAGAGGGTGGGATTATTGATAGTTGAGAGCTCCAACGTTAGGCACTTTATGGGACCCCTTAGAGACATCGCTGCCTAGAAGGGGAACAAATGCAAATTGCACTCCGTGTGCGTACCGGGTGGAATCATTCCAGAAGTGGAACAGGTCCTTCCAGATGCCATGGGGAGCACAGGTTGCAGCCAACTACAGGTGGTGGCTCATGTCGGTACCAACGATGGATCAGGAGAGATTTCGAGTGGATAACAGATGTGGTAAAGGGCGCCAGTCTTGCTCGCGAGGTGAAAGCAGAGCTGACCATTTCAAGCAGTGTCGGCAGGACCGATTGTGGGTCTCTGGTACAGAGTGGAAGTTCTGAATCAGAGGTTCAGACGATTCTGTGACCGTGTAGGCTGCGGATTCCGCCATAGGGCGGTTGGGTTTCAGGTTCCACTGAATAGGTCAGGAGTCCACTACACGAGGCAGGCGGCTACACGGGTAGCAGGGGCTGTGTGGCGTTTTAGGTTAGTGGGTCTCGGGAAAACACAAGAAGGGCTTCAGTCACAAATGGTACGGGCCGAACACAGGAAGGACGTAGATACAGGAATCATCGGTATAACAGTTGTAAACTGTCGTAGCTGTGTTAGGAAAGTACCAGAGCCGCAAGCACTGATAGAAAGCACTAAGCTCAAATCGTTATAGAAACTGGAAGCTGGCTAAAGCCGGAGATAAGTTCAGCCGAAATTTTTGCGAAGACCCTAACGGTGTTCCGAAAGGATAGGCTACACACAGTTGGTGGTGGCGTGGTTGTTGCTATTACAAGTAGTTTATCTTGCCGCAGAATTGAAGTAGATAGTTCGTGTGAGTTAGTATGGGCAGAGGTTATTGTTGACAACCGGAATAAAATAATAATTGTATCCATTTACCGTCCCAATTCAGATGATACAGTTGCTGAACGGTTCAAAGAAAACTTGAGTATGATTTCAAACACATACCCGACTCATACAATTATAGTTGATGGTGACTAATTTACCCTCGAAATGTTGGTGAAAGTACATGTTTAATTCCGGAGGTACGCATAAAACATCATGATTGTGCTAAACGCATTCTCTGAGAATTATTTCGAGCAGTTAGTTCATGAGCCCACGCGAATAGTAAACGTTTGTGAAAGCATACTTGACCTGTTAGCAACAAATAATCCTGAGTGAATAGCGAGCATCAAAAGGGGTACAGAGATTAGTGAACACAGGATTGTCGTAGCGAGAGTGAATAATGCAACCCCCAAATCCTACAGAAATAAACGAAAAATATATCTCTCCAAAAAAGCGAATAAAAATTCACTTGACGCCTTCCTGAGAGACAATCTCCACTCCTTCCAAAAATAGCAATATAAGTGTGGACCATATGTGCCTTGAATTCAAAGAGAGTATCGTGAGAAATTGAGAGATTTATAAAAAATAAATTAACAAACGATTGAGCTGATCCTCCTTGGTACACAAAAGGGTCATCACACTGTTGCAGAAACAATGAAATAAAAACATGCCAAATTTAAACAGACGCAAAATCTCCAAGGTTGGCGATCTCTTGCAGAAACTCGAAATTTAGCGCGGACTTCAACGCGCGATGCATATAGTAATTTCCACAACGAAATTTTGTCTCAAAACCTGCCAGAAAAAGCGAAGAGATTCTGGTCGTATGTGAAATATGCTAGCGGCAAGATACAATCAATGCCTTCTCTGCGCGGTAGCAATGGAGATACCACCGACGACAGTGCTGCCATAGCAGAGTTACTGAACACAGCCTTCAGAAATGCCTCCGCAGAAGAAGGCGATGTAAATATTCCAGAATTCGAATCAAAACAGCTGCCGACATGAGTAACGTACTGGAGTGCTGCGGCCGCAGACGGCGGAAAGGTTCGGGTTTCCGGCAGGAGGCGTGGTGTTTGGCTTTTTTCGCCACGCAGTACATGTTGAGAAGAAGAGCTTGCCGAAGCGTCGCCTGGCATTCACTGGTCGCCTGGGCATATGGTGTGAGCTTGATTTAAATAGGTTCAATTGGGTGCTTATCTATATTTGTTAATGGTGAACTAATGTATTCAGTGTGAATTTGGTGACGAGTCAGATACGTCAAAGTTATCTGCAGCTATAATATGTGGGGAAGAGCGGTGAGCTGCTCATTATTGAGTGATTGTATACCTACACCTTGGAGATTAACTACCAGATCTTGCACCTTAGTTTACGAGTAACGAAATACTACGCTGTCTCGTAAAACCACATCAGATACCATGAAAGTGTAGTTCTGGTGGGCCCTTGTCCGATTAAAATAATACTCAGCTGTTACTATCACATTTCAGGGGACAATCTTATCTACGCGTGTATTGTAGTGTTTAAATGAATTCGTAAGAGTTGAGTTAAAAAAAAAATTGCGAGTTTTTATGTTTTAATGTTATGTTTTATTCTTTTATATAATTGCAAGTGTGCTGTTGGAGTTGATTTATGTTTCAGTTGTGCGGAGCGCAGTGTATTTCGTCCAGTGCTGTGAGGCGTGGCACCGGGGCTTGACGACCTGGCCGTTGCCTGTGGAACTGTGATTCGTTAGACCGGGCTCCATGTTCCTGGTCTTCTGTCTCTATCTCGTCCTTAAATTGAATATTGCTGTTCTCTTTGTTCCTGGCTCTGTCAGGTCGTTAAGCTTTGTAGCTCGTTCCTCCGCCCGTTTGACGAATGCACTTTTCGCTCGACATATGAATTTAAATCTGTAAAACTGGGTATCACTTTGTAACAAATTGCTGGAGGCTCCGACTTATTCGTCCTGTATACCCTTATCAGCCATTTGTTTGTCATATTTGTACCCTGTGTGCCGACTGTGAAGTTTAACTTTAATAAAGGAGAGTTTCATGTGAGTATGTTCTCAGGGAATGTTTGGATGCTGATTTGCTGTGTTTTTTTTTTTTTTTTTTTTTTTATTAAGGGGACTACACCCTGCCTATTTAACCCATGTTAATGTAGACAAGCATTTGACCCATTTCTGAAAAACTATTTGATGCATTACCTTAATATTTTTACTACATGTTACATGATGTTAATAGAGTCAACTGTACTAAAATCTACTTTATCCATTTTATAGTTTTTAAGAAATACTGTTTTGAATTTATTAACAAAAAATATTAATTTTTTTCTGCATAAAATATTTTTTGTGAACTTCCTAATGGGTTGTGTAGAGTTTTTGAAAATTTCATTCATTTATCTATGATGGTTTCTGATATAATGGGTCATACATACTGAAAATTTTAGTTTGCGGGAAATCGACTTTAAAGAAAAAACTTTTGAAATTTGTTACTTACAGTTAAATAAAACTGTCCTGCTGTATATGATGGCCCTTCTTTGGCCTCTAGCAGGTCTTCCAGCTTCTTTTTCACGTTCCTGGATGTTTGTCTTGCTTTCTTGGGCAAATTAGATGGAGAACTGTCTGCGTCGGCTCTCCTCATTTTATCGCAATGTTCCAGCCCAGTGATCATATTTTCACCAGAATTAATTCCCAGCTTTTTCAATGCCTAACACTTTCCAATATTACCACAACTGAATGTAATAACAGCTTCATGAACTCCTAGTTTCATTGTATGCATGCCTACAAATACAGTTTTAGGAAGACAGTTCCAAATTATGCTGTTGAAACATTCATTTGAGTTCTATGTGTGTCCATGTAGACATTTCCTTAAAAGATCAGGATGAGCCAAGTCTCTGAAAGTAGGTTTAATTGGTGTAATAACAGCATCAGAAAGAAAATGCTGGTGAGATCAGGATTCCTCAGTTGCCTGAGTCCTATTGTATTTGCACGACGTATTTTCTCCTGATGGACACAACCCATGACATGGCTTGTCATCAGTAGAGGACTTAAGGAAGAATTTGGCCCAAACATCTCCCTTCATTGTCTCCAGATTTTCTTTATTTCTCCTAATTGGTTGCCCATAGTATACCTGCAAGTTTTCTATTTCAGTTTTAGTTAGCCTGGTCAACAATTTTCGATCTTCTAATTTTTTTCCTCTCATATCAACAGTTAGTTTTCTCAGCCTTATTCCCAAACATTTTTGAACATGGCCTACACATTCAGTTTTGCCAATAATGGCATCTCCATATGGCTTAGAGTTCGCCACATTGTTGTATGCCTTACTGTCACCATCGCCCCAATATTTGGTGTACCGTACACCTCTTGTTTCTACAGAGCGATGAAATATTTGTTGTACTCCATGAACTTCCATACCACCACTTGTTCCTCTAAAATTAGCCACACAGTTGTATTCTTTATGTTCATTGACTTTACAACATTTGCAGTATTTAGACATTATCTCCACATCTAACACATTACCAGCGTCTACACTCGTGGCAGTCACTACTCCATTCAGAGAAGTAATTCCTCTTTCCTGCCAACTTGCATCAAGTGCAACTGCAATATCTTAACATCCATCATTTTCTTCCACTGCTTCCCTAGCAGCCAGTTTCATGCTTTCCTCACTGATCTTACATACAGCTTTGTCTAATATTGCAGTAAGTTTTTCAAATTTATTTGGTGGTTGATGTAAGTTCATCAGTGAACAAAATGTTCTCCCTGCAGCCATGCCAGTGGATCGTAAGGCATAAACTAATCTAGTGGATTTCATAAGGGCCACTTGCATCTGGTTTTGAAGAACTCATAAATGAAATCACAGCTGAGCATTTAGTGCAAATTAAATCCAAAGCAATTGCCAGGCTTTTTCTCCCACTGGCACTCTCACAAATTTTCACACTCTGTGACTCACCACACTGTCTACATTGTACAAATTTAGAAATTACATCTGATAATATTCTCAAATTTATAATAATGTTACTGCACCCCTTGTCACTTAGAGTAAATTCGTTGTAATTCTCTTGAAATGGAGAGAGCTTCTTTGATGATGCACTTGTTGAAGAATTACAATTAGAAACATCGTCGCCAGGTGACATAACCTCTTGTACAGAAAGCTTTCTAAAATTGTTTCCTTTAAATTGTCGTTTCTTGAAAATGCCTTTACATTTCGTCATCTTCAATAAACACTACAAAACCCACGTAAACAAACAGTGCAAAAGTATAACCACTACTCGCAGTCACACTGGAACAAAACTAACTGCGTGTTTGAAAGCGTGTTTACAAACAGCAGAAACAAAAGAATACCAACCGTTTCATTCCAAGGATAGCCAACACACTCGGGAGTAAAACAAATCCCTAACGTGCAATTTAGGGGCTATAAAGATCTAAAATATATGCAGAAAAGTGTATGACAGAAAAGTAGGCGTATCACATAAACACACTTGGTAGGAAAATGCTCTGTAAACGCTCTAAAAAATTTTTTTTCAGCAAAATCCTTTTCAGAGTGCTTAAATAAAACCTTAATCTATCGAAATATGATGAAAACCGAAAATCGATTTTTTCGACTTGAACCACGGTGTGATCCCCTTTAATTCTCTGTTATTTTAATTAGTGCCTCCCTGTACTGGCATCAATTGGATTGTTCCTTAGAAGTTAGTGTGCCCGGTATCTTCATTGCCGAGCATTGAAGTTTAAGAAGTTGATTTTATTATTTATTACTTGTGTGCCTTATGTTATGCCTTAACGTTATACCTTGGTATGAATTTATATTGCAAAAGAGAAGTCATTGTAGAGGATGGTCTTGGAGGTTCAGAGTTTGGAAAGTTTTGATTTTATTAAGTATCTACACCAACAGAAAGTTTGTTAGTGTTTTAAGCATTCGTTATGCAGATTTTAACAGGGGCTTAAGAAAAAATTTTATTGTGCTCCAGTGAGGTTGTTAAATTTATCTGTTTCATTGTATTAAATTGTGCAAGGTAATAAAAATTGTTTAACACAAGCTGTGTATATTTGATAATTATGGCGCTGCTGCTTTCTGTCGTATTATTGGACGCAAATGCGCGTCCCACTGACACACAATCAACACGGATTTAGCATACATCGTCCTTGTGAAACAGTACTAGCTCTTTACTCGCATTAAGCGTTGAGCATTCTTGACAAGGGATTTCAAATTGATTCCGTGTTTTTGGATTTCCAGAAGGCTTTTGACACTGCACCAGACAAGGGCTTGCAGTGAAATTGCGTAGTAATGGAATACCGTCTCAGTTATCTGACTGGATTCGTGATTTCCTGACATGAAGGAATAATTGACGGAAAGTCATCGAGTAAAACAGAAGTGATTTCTGCCGTTCTCTAAGGTAGTGGTATGGGCATTTGCTGTTCCTTATTATATAAACGTTTTGGGAGACAATCTGGGCATCTATCTGAGGTTGTTTGCAGGTGACGCAGTCGTTTATCGACCAGTAAAGACATCAGAAGATCAAAACAAATTGCAAAACGATTTAGCAAAGATGTTTGTATGGTGACCCTAAATTGGCAGTTGATCCAAAATAACGTAAGGAGTGAGGCCATCCACAAGAGTGCTGTTAAACTTCTGTTACACGATAAATCAGTCAAATCTAAAGGCTGTAAATTCAACTAAATACCTAGGAATTACAGTTACGAACAACTTAAATTGGAAGGAACACATAGAAAATGTTGTGGTAAAGGCTAGACAAAGACTGCATTTTATTTCCAGGACACTTAGAAAATGTAACAGGTCTACACTGCGCTTGTCCGTCCTCTTTTAGAATACTGGTGCACGATGTGTGATCCTTACCAGATAGGATTCACGGAGTACATCAAAAAAGTTCAAAGAAAGGCAGCACGTCTTGCATTATCTCTACAAACTGGAGAGAGTGTCACTGAAATGACACAGGATTTGGGATAGACATCATTAAAACAAAGGCGTTTTTCGTTGCGGAGGAATTTTCTAACGAAATTCCAATCACCAAATTTCTCCACCGAATGCGAAAACATTTTCTTGACAACGACCTATATAGGGAGAAGCGATTACCATGAGATAATAAGAGAAATCATAGCTCGTACGGAAAGATAAGGGTGTTCGCTCTTTCCGCTCGTTATCCGAGATTGGAATAAGAGAGGGATGGGTTGTTTTGGGGGAGGAGATCAGACAGCGAAGTCATCGGTCTCATCGGATTAGGAAAGGACGGGGGAGGAGGTCGGCCGTACCCTTTCGAAGGAACCATCCTGGCATTTGCCTGGAGCGCTTAAGGGAAATCACGGGAAATCTAAATCAGGATGGCCGGACACGGAATTGAACCGTCGTCCTCCCAGATGCGAGTCCAGTGTGCTAACCACTGCGCCACCTCGCTCGGTAGGAATAATAGAGAATTTTGAAGGTAGTTCGATGAACCCTTTGCCAAGCACTTAAATATGATTGCATGTAGATGTAGATGTTGATTATATTTTCCATAAATTTGAGGCTAGAGCAGCATATGGCATTTCAGAATAAAAGAAAGATATGAGTTGGAGTAAATTTTTGCGAGAACCTGCCCCGACTCGGGGTTGATAGTCAAAGATATTGGGGTGGTTGTCACTGATTATTTATACGGAATAAAGAAATTATTTATTAAAAAAGTTGCATTAACAATAGAAAAATGAAACAATGATATTAATAAAGCACTTATTTCGCACTTAAGACCAATTTAGACACTAAAATAGTAATTTAAGTAAATGTCCTGTACCAGCCTAGTCACTTTAGAGCTCGCTCTCTCGATTTTCACATGTATTAAAATTATTTGGCCTTAGGGTACGTAATTCTTGAACCCCCTTCTTTACACTGGATCCATTACCCCTTAGCTTTGCAGTTAGCAAACAATTCTGTCTCATCTCTGCACTGAAACACCGCCCTTTTCGTCCATGTTCCAAATTTTGTGAGGCTGAAAATTATGCCTTACGAGAACTGATGTCAAGTTATTGATAAAAGATACCGCGTTTGTCCGGCTGAAGGTAAAAGCTAGTGCTGTGCTAGTCGCCTTTGGTTTTGTAGTGAAAGATATTAGTGTCTCTTTTAAAAAATCCTGCCAAGGTTTAGGATATTTAATATAATTTGCCACGGAAAAATGATAAGCCAAAGATTTTATTTATTTTGGCGGTAAGCCATAGTAATATCGGCTTCATGAGGACCATATTCCTTTAATTCTTATCGTTGTCTTTTTTTTAAATAACCAGTGGTAGAATATTCATTGTCAATTTCATCTTTCGCAATTTTCTTACAGTATCTTCCCAAATTTCGATTAATCATATCAGCTGCTATTTTACGGATTGATTACCCCTTCTTTGTAACCTTAATCACTTCTGTAAGCATTATGTCGAGCGATTTCTCCTCTTTTTTTTACGATCTCTCAGTGTCTTCACCTCAAACAAGGGGAAAACACTACTAAAAATCCTTCCGAGATAAGATGCCACATGTGACAACCGTCTCCAAATTTTTGTGACCACAAACCCGAACAGACACGATCGTTCTGTGGTTTGAGGCTAGACTGTTACAAATGAGCTGCGACTGAAAATTGAGAATCTGTGGGATAATATGCCTCCGGTCTCCCCTACGAACTATTGACACTGAATTATTTGATAAGTCACAGTGTCCACTGGACAAACAGGTCCATAGGGAAGTAACTTGGTAAAACTGTAGAATTAAATAAAAGGTACGGAAAAAAAATTTCTTAAAAAATGTGTATGAAACAATATCAATATTTAAAACGTACAAAATTCATAATTAACGCTAGTAAAGAGTCAAATTATAGCATCCATAATACAACACTATTTTTGCAGAGTTGCTCAACAGCGGCAAGAGACTGGAGAAAAACTGTGAACACTCCTCCCGAAAGCTACCCAATCAAAACCCATGAAATTCAGCGGGAGAGATCGAGATGATTATTCCACGTGCAGTTGGCCGTGAAGAGCCCTGTACAGTCCAGCGTATACGACGTCTAAGCTAAGATCACGCATAATACTAGCACAAAGACTGTATGAAACAAGCATGCCCTCTCTACAGATTTCTATGATTACAGTTAACACGTAGAAAGCCACAGCATCCCTCACTGTATAATCCATTAATTTTTTGGTCGATAGTTAGGGATTCCCGCTACTCACATCTGCTGTCACTATTACTACGTATTTTGCAGGAAATATCGACTAATATCTTCCTCATTAGGTTGTCGTATCTCTTACCTGAAGGGATTAAATACAAAATTACGTCAGTTCATGGAAGGAAGTCAGCACCGAAAAAAGAATTACGAAGGTCGCCAATTTTGGTATTAGCCGTTCTTGAGAAGGACCTTCTAGGCCTTATCCCACTGCTTCTCGAATTCGAGTCATTTCCATTATCACCCTTTCCATTAGTCAGTCACTAGCTCTTAATACCGATACTGTCCTTCAGCAGCCAACCATTAGTTAATATCTCTCTGCCGAAGGTTAGCACGTGAAGGTTCACTGATTTCATCACCATTGGCAGTTACAGTCCGTCACTGTAGGTCATGGGGGGGGGCGCAGATAAGGTAGGAAGTGATGGTCTTTCAGAATTCAGAGTTGCTCATGTATCAGAGCTATAGCTTTCATATGATAGCTTTCATATGTATGTAAAATGAATTATGCATTATACTCGATACAAAACTTTGAAACGGAACGAGTTTAACTGTCGCTAACCTCATGGATATGTTACTTATTTAATACTTGCTATGAAGCAAGAAGTGACTATTCCTAACTCCTCCGCTTTCAGAACATAGCTAAAAATTATATCTCTTACAGCGTTCTGGACACAAGACAAAGACCTCCCGTCTGTGAGTCAAAGGCGTTGAAGAGTCCAGTCCCAACTGCAACAACAATTTTGTGCAGGGTAGCCGTTGCTGCTTTGTTTGCTATGAAATCAAATGCCGCACAAATTTAAAAATAAGGAATAAAATAAGAGTAATTATTGCGATTTTCATGCACCATTTTATTAAAGTCTGTTTTGAATGTCAGGCGAATGTTTTTTAGTAATGTCTGGTATAGTTTCGCGATGACATAAACGTATTATAAGTGCTTTAGCATCATTTTGTTATGGTGTACATTTTTTTAAGCACTGATGCCGTTATAAGACTTTTGTAATACTGTATTTACTTGGTACCAGAATCACAGAACAGTTTATACATAATTCGGCTAAAAAGAAATAAAGGAAATATAAGTAAACAGTTTTCTGAGGAAACATTGTACACTATATTTTTAAAATAGACAAAAACTTTTATATTGAAATGCTCAGAAAATCGAGTCTGAGCTCTGAAGAAATCTGAAATCGAATAAGTGAAATTGTATAAAATGTACAGATCGTCCAACTTTGGAACAACCATCTCAAATGTGTGTTGTGTACAATCTCATCATTGTCATGGAGGCATAAAAAATTTCAATTTGATCGTATTGCAGTAAGTGGGTTACACATTGATAAAAAGTAGTCAGTTTCAAACATGTGAAGAAAATATTAAAGGTGCAGAGTGCACAGGACTTTCCACACCGTCAAAGACGTACTCTGTCACTGAGGGGAAACAACTGTACACTTACATATTTTTGTTTTTTTGGACAAGTGGTCTGTTGGCAGCGATCTTACGTCACAGACGCGCGTTGGAGTTTGACAAGAAGCAACCGCTCACGGCTGCAAAGGAAAAAGTCCTTCGCAAATGTCAGCGCGCTACAGACAATTCCTTAGCCTTCAGTCGCACCATTATTAAGTAGAATGGCCTCGACCTTGTTCTACTAAATCCCCGACACCGAAGCAAACGAAACACAACACGATCTTTCTTCTTTACGTGTAATTACGACTCGTATATATCTACACATAGTACTCGTACATTCAGCTGGTTAATGTAAGGTGAATAGCTGAGAGTGCTTTTATTGTTACGTAAATTAGGGACTGTTTAATAAAATTGTTCGTCTTGATCATAAATTTAAGTTCTTTTTTTTATAATTATACACCTTAAGTTTATCACCAAGGCCATCATCAGAATTACATTAAAAACCTCGACACTCTGTATCTTGTCAGTTTCCATGTGCACTTATACTTGTGTCTATGGTGCAAGTGTATACTGAAAAGTGAGAAGATACAGAGTATGGAGGAACGTTATTCTTATGGCAGCTTTGGCCGAAATAGGTTAAGGTGTACAATTAAAAAAACATGGTTGCAGACTCATATAACTATATTATGTCATTCATGGACAAAGTTAAAAAGACTTTTTGTTCCTTTCTTGTATGAGACATGGTAATAATATCTATCTATCTCTCTATCTATCTATATCCGAATCCCGCTCCAGCTACTGCCGGGTCTGGGTGCTGATGAATCCTCTCCATTTGGCTCGGTCCTCCCACCACTTTTCTCCCTCCACTTGCTGCCAGGTCACACATCTCCTTTCTACAGATATTTTCACTCCCATTTTACACCGTGTTATGGGGCGCCCTCTAGGTCTTTTCCCATCCATCTTTAGTTCTTCCATAATTTTGGGGAGTCTCTGCCCATGCAGCCTCTTAACATGCCCATACCATCTTAATCTCTTCCTTTCAATTTCTTCTCTCATACTTTCTTGATTCAGGACCTTCCTAATCTCTACATTCCTTACTCTGTCCATTCTTGTTTTTCCCTTAACTGCTCTGAGACATTTCATTTCCCCTGCTTGCAGTCTGCTCCAGTCCCTTTCTGTCATTGTCCATGTTTCTCCACCATAGGTGACAATAGGGATGTAATAATTCTTATACATAAGGAGTTTTGCTCTTTCTGAAACTTCATTATTCCAAATCAGGTGTTTTATTTTTTGGTAGAAATTGCCTCCCTTCTGTAACCTCCTATTAATTTCGTTAGTTATTCTTCCATCCCTAGATATTTCACTCCCTAAATAAGTGAAACTTTCTACCACTTTGAGGGGTTCTCCATTCAGGGTAATATTTCCGTTGATCCCTTTCTCTCTTACAAATACCATTACTTCATTCTTATCTTTATTTATTTTTAATCCATACCTTTTCATTATTTCCTTCCACGCAACAAGCTGTAACTGTACATCTACCTCTTTATTACCCCATATTACCATATCATCTGCAAAAATCATCTTTTTGTCTTTTTCTTTTACTATATCTTTAACTGCCCTATTCATTCCCTCCATCACAACATTAAAAAGTGAAGGAGATAGAATACATCCTTGCTTAAGTCCTGAGGTAATAATATCATACGAGTAAATTCCTTTGTGAATAACGTAATTAGAATTATATTTTCCACCAGAAACATACTGAATCAAGATTGAAAAATCAATGATTTCCAATTAATGTTGGTATGCGTCGCCGACATTTTTTCTGCAGGTCAACACCTACACGATTTTTTTATCGGCTTCAGCACTTCGCATTACTACGTATTTCAGGGGCAC
This sequence comes from Schistocerca piceifrons, assembly GCF_021461385.2. Lineage (NCBI taxonomy): Eukaryota > Metazoa > Arthropoda > Insecta > Orthoptera > Acrididae > Schistocerca > Schistocerca piceifrons. Next base: position 447,879,314 of record NC_060138.1, on the reverse strand, counting down.
TACCCACCGATCACACAAAGCGGGCAGGCCATTATTTCTAAACGCTCTACATCCCAATACCTTGTCATAGTTCTATGTGAGCACGCGGAGGCATCGCCTACATGAGAGACAGAGCCCGTTATGAATTAACGCGCAGATAAATCGCTACAAGGAGCGTTTTATTTGCTTACTGCTCGCCCTAAAACCGTCAATACCAGAAGGGTAGCAATTGACGTTACTTAACTTGTTGTGCATATACAGTATAGTAGGAAGAATATATAATTAGATACATGGTTTGGGTGCATACAGGGTGCAAAACGTGTTACACAGGGCTACAACAAATGGCGAAAAGAGCAGCTCTAACCCAGATGAGCGTTATCGAACTAGGGACCGATGGCCTTTGTACTATGGCCCCTTCAACCCCCACAAACCAACCAAACGTTATCGAATACGTGTACATTGTGCGGGGCCGATTCAGTACCATTGTCCGTCATGCGGTCATGCGTGGAAGTTGCACTGTGCCACTCTCTCAGTAGCTTGCGAGCAGTAGTACGAAGGTCCCGGCAATGGCAACAGTCGAGCACCCTCTGCTCTATGGAGGTAGGGGAGGACAGCCTGGGAAATATACAGTCTTCCGTTATCTTGCTGAAAGGTATCACAGGTGCTGCAAAGATAGGGGACAACCGCCAGTTTTAACACTCCAGAAATCTAACAGCTTGTATACACATGAAGTGATGCGAGTGCTTACGCTAACGGCACCACATCAACTGCAGTGCAGCGCCTCTCCTTGGCCTCTGATCATACTGAGTGGAACCTAGCCGACTGGAAAACCGCGACCCTGTGCACAAATGCTGACAGCGGTAGTACTGCGTACACAGGGTACGAAACGGCAGTACTCTGGCAGCGCTGTCATTTATACTCAGGCGTTTCAAGTGGAAAGTTGTCCGACGTGGTGATGGTCACTCGACTAGAATTAACAGACTTTGAAACGGAATGGTAGATGGAACTAAACGCATGGGACATTCCATTTTGGAAATCGTTAGCAAATTCCATATTCCGAGATCCACAAATCTCAGGCATTACCTGTCATCACTTGCAACGCAGTGGCCGTTTAATGATCAAGAGCCGCGGCGTTTGCATAGAGTTGTCAGTGCCAACAGACAAGCAACACTGCGTGATATAACCGCAGAAATCAATGTGGGACGAACGACGAACGTATCCATTAGGACAGTGTGGCGTAATACGGTATTAATGGGTTGTGGCAGTACACAACCGACGCGAGTGCCTTTGCTAACAGCACAACATCACCTGCAGATCGTCTCCTCGACTCTTGGTCATATCGATTGGAACCTAGAGGACTGGAAAATAGAGGACTGGTCAGATGAGTACCGATTTTAGTTGGTTCGAGCTGATGGTAGGGTTCGAATGCAGCGCAGACACCACGAAGCCCTCCACTCAAGGTGTCAATAAGGCCCTGTGTAACCTGGTGGTGATTCCATTATGGTGTGGGCTATGTTTACATGAAATGGACTGGATCCTCTGGTGAATCTGAACCGACCGATTGACGAAATGGGTATGTTCGGCTACTTGGAGAACATTTGCAGCCATTCACGGGCGTCATGTACCCAAACAAGGATTGAATTTTTATGGATGACAATGTGCCATGTACCGGGCCACAATTGTTCAAGATCGGCTTGAAGAACATTTAGTACAATTTGAGTGAATGTTTGGCCACCCAGATTAACCGGCATGAATCCCATCGAACATTAATTGGACATAATCGAGAGGTCAAAATCCTTTACCTGCAACACTTTCGCAATTATGGCCGGCTGTAGAGGAGAATGGGTTAATACTTCTGCAGTGGACTTCTAGTTGTTGAGCCCATGCCACAAGATACTGCACTATACAGGACAGAAGTACGTCCGATATGGTACTGTGAGGTATCCCACGACTTTTTTCACCTCAATGTACAAATTAGCGGCTACGCGAACGACAGATAATCGTAATGTCTATCCAGTAGCAATTCAGTGCCATCATGCCAGGTGCTGGTCCTCCATAACGATTGTGCAAGCAATCAGGCAACGTTCGTTTCCCATGGGCGCTCCACAGACGGGCATGTTTATCATGATGCTGTACACAAAACATGGACTCGTCTGAAAACTTGGGAGTCACTCCTGTGTCCACATTTGTCGTTGGGCATGCCACTATCGATGCGCCTCTCTTTGTCGCTACGTTAAAGGAAACTGCGACAATGGTTGCTGTGATGACAGTCGGTGGTGCTGAAGACGTCGTTGGAGTGCACTGGTGGATACCTGTCTTGCTGAAATCAAGCTCCTTCTGAAACATCCCCTTTGACAAATTAATGAATTAGTGAACTGATAAACCTCTTACGTCATTTGATTTTCAAACAGCTGAGCAAAACTGAACGTACTCAGACATTTCTCTCTTTACTTATTCTGATCATCACTAAACTGACACGAAATATTTTTTTTTTTTTAGCGCAACGCAGTCTGTCTTTCAATAATCCCTACACAAGAATGGCCCTGACTAACAATAACCAAACCTTTCATGTATCACTTACCTCACAAAAATCTTCGTTACTCGAACTACTGCAATACAGCGAGCGCCACTACTGCCACCTAAATAAAAGATTCTAACTACTGACAGACACAGTTAGCAAATGAAAGATTTTGATAGAGAAGAAAACAATGTATTTACCTTAATAATATTCAAAAGTCATCATACATATATATATATATATATATATATATATATATATATATATATATATATATATATATATATATATATATATATATACACTCCTGGAAATTGAAATAAGAACACCGTGAATTCATTGTCCCAGGAAGGGGAAACTTTATTGACACATTCCTGGGGTCAGATACATCACATGATCATACTGACAGAACCACAGGCACATAGACACAGGCACCAGAGCATGCACAATGTCGGCACTAGTACAGTGTATATCCACCTTTCGCAGCAATGCAGGCTGTTATTCTCCCATGGAGACGATCGTAGAGATGCTGGATGTAGTCCTGTGGAACGGCTTGCCATGCCATTTCCACCTGGCGCCTCAGTTGGACCAGCGTTCGCGCTGGACGTGCAGACCGCGTGAGACGACGCTTCATCCAGTCCCAAACATGCTCAATGGGGGACAGATCCGGAGATCTTGCTGGCCAGGGTAGTTGACTTACACCTTCTAGAGCACGTTGGGTGGCACGGGATACATGCGGACGTGCATTGTCCTGTTGGAACAGCAAGTTCCCTTGCCGGTCTAGGAATGGTAGAACGATGGGTTCGATGACGGTTTGGATGTACCGTGCACTATTCAGTGTCCCCTCGACGATCACCAGTGGTGTACGGCCAGTGTAGGAGATCGCTCCCCACACCATGATGCCGGGTGTTGGCCCTGTGTGCCTCGGTCGTATGCAGTCCTGATTGTGGCGCTCACCTGCACGGCGCCAAACACGCATACGACCATCATTGGCACCAAGGCAGAAGCGACTCTTATCGCTGAAGACGACACGTCTCCATTCGTCCCTCCATTCACGCCTGTCGCGACACCACTGGAGGCGGGCTGCACGATGTTGGGGCGTGAGCGGAAGACGGCCTAACGGTGTGCGGGACCATAGCCCAGCTTCATGGAGACGGTTGCGAATGGTCCTCGCCGATACCCCAGGAGCAACAGTGTCCCTAATTTGCTGGGAAGTGGCGGTGCGGTCCCCTACGGCACTGCGTAGGATCCTACGGTCTTGGCGTGCATCCATGCGTCGCTGCGGTCCGGTCCCAGGTCGACGGGCACGTGCACCTTCCGCCGACCACTGGCGACAACATCGATGTACTGTGGAGACCTCACGCCCCACGTGTTGAGCAATTCGGCGGTACGTCCACCCGGCCTCCTGCATGCCCACTATACGCCCTCTCTCAAAGTCCGTCAACTGCACATACGGTTCACGTCCACGCTGTCGCGGCATGCTACCAGTGTTAAAGACTGCGATGGAGCTCCGTATGCCACGGCAAACTGGCTGACACTGACGGCGGCGGTGCACAAATGCTGCGCAGCTAGCGCCATTCGACGGCCAACACCGCGGTTCCTGGTGTGTCCGCTGTGCCGTGCGTGTGATCATTGCTTGTACAGCCCTCTCGCAGTGTCCGGAGCAAGTATGGTGGGTCTGACACACCGGTGTCAATGTGTTCTTTTTTCCATTTCCAGGAGGGTATATATATATATATATATATATATATATATATATATATATATATATATATATTTATTCATGATATACAGTATTAGAAATATACTCTTTCTGATGGACACACGTCCAGATGGTCCGCTGTCATAATTCTGCCATCTCTCTCCCCACATCCACCACTGCTGGCGGCTCACCTCCAACTGCGCAACGCTACGCGCTGTTGACATCCAACTGCCCAACACTACAACAGCAAATGTTCCAACAATGCAAACCAGCCATAGACTTCACACAGCACAGTCAGTGATTTTCATATAGACCGATACGTGGTGTTACCAACATAAAAACTGAAACAGCCTACTTACACTTCCTCCTGTGAAGGTGCGTGACATTGATGTACGATACTGCACGGCCGAGCGAATACACGAGGGGCGTTCACTATGCAACACAACACATCTTTTTCCTCGCTCGGTTTCGGTTGAAAAGATTCGGAATTTGTTGTGGAACATCCACTACATTCCCACCTCAGCCCCTATAGTTTAATGCTATGCGTAGAACTGTAAATGGCGCCTGTAACGGAGAAGAGTTCCTGGCAGAAAGCCGCCGCTGTGTTTCTTTTGGCAGAAAACCAAAGAATCGCAGATAATCACAGGCGCTTGCAGAATTTCTACGGAGACATGGCAGTAAACAAAAGCACGGCGAGTCGTTGGATGTGGCGTCTGTCATCATGGCAACAAAGTCGTAGAAACCTGTCCGATCTCCTGCGTATCGGCCGGCCGTACACAGCTGTGACTCCTCCAATGTTGAACGAGTGGACACACTCATTCGAGGTGATCGATGAACCACAATCAAGAACTTCGCCGCCGAACTCGGCGTCTCTGTCGGCAGTGCTGACGCACTCGTCCACCAGTTGGGGTACTGAAAGTGAGTGCCTGCTGGGTTCCTCGCCACCTGACAGAAGACTCTAAAGAGGAACGACGGACGATTGTTCAGAATTGTTTGTGCTTTGCGAGGCTGTTCGCGACAATTTTTTGTCGAACCTCATCACAGGCAATAAAGTATATGTTCATAATTTCGAAAAGGAACAAAACTGCTGTCCCTGGAACGGCGCCACACCACCCTTCCTCTGAAGAAAATGTTCAAAGTCGCAACCTCAGCCGGTAATGTCATGGCAACGGTCTTCCGGGTTATTTTGTTTGAAGTCGTCCTTCACGGTGTGAAGACCAACTTGCAAGTCTACATCTACATCTACATTTATACTCCGCAAGCCACCCAACGGTCTCTCTAATTTTACATTCGTGATCTCCTCGGGAAGTATAGGTAGGGGGAAGCAATATATTCGATACCTCATCCAGAAACGCACCTTCTCGAAACCTGGACTGCAAGCTACACCGCGATGCAGAGCGCCTCTCTTGCAGAGTCTGCCATTTGTGTTTGCTAAACATCTCCGTAACACTATCACGCTTAACAAATAACACTGTGACGAAACGCGCCGCTCTTCTTTGGATCTTCTCTATCTCCTCTGTCAACCCGACCTGATACGGATCCCACAATGATGAGCAATACTAAAGTATACAGGGTGTTACAAAAAGGTACGGCAAAACTTTCAGGAAACATTCCCCACACACTAATAAAGGAAAGATGTTATGTGGACATGTGTCCGGAAACGCTTAATTTCCATGTTAGAGCTCATTTTAGTTTCGTCCACATACGCTCGGCACGTTATCATGATTTCATACGGGATACTCTACCTGTGCTGGTAGAACATGTGCCTTTACAAGTACGACACAACATGTGGTTCATGCGCGATTGAACTCCAGCACATTTCAGTGTTGGTACGCTTCTCAACAACAGATTCGGTGACCGATGGATTGGTAGAGGCGGACAAATCCCATGGGCTCCACGCTCTCCTGACCTCAACCCTCTTGACTTTCATTTATGGGGGCATTTGAAAGCTCTTGTCTACGCAATCCCGGTACCAAATGTAGAGACTGTTGTGGGTTGGCAGGAGAGCCAACACAGTGTTCATAGAGGAAGCCGAAAGGCACGCGTTTAACTCACGCAGGCTGGCGTGAGGTCTGGAACAGGACAAGGAAATTAGAATTTAGAAAAACGGGCGTAGCTGGTGGAATACTTTACTTTAATTCATTAATGATGAGCGTCGGCCTGACGGTACATGAATCACAAGATCAATAGCAACTGATAATGGCGCCTTGCTAGGTCGTAGCAAATGACGTAGCTGAAGGCTATGCTAACTATCGTCTCGGCAAATGAGAGCGTATTTTGTCAGTGAACCATCGCTAGCAAAGTCAGTTGTACAACTGGGGCGAGTGCTAGGAAGTCTCTCTAGACCTGCCATGTGGCGGCGCTCGGTCTGCAATCACAGATAGTGGCGACACGCGGGTCCGACGTATACTAACGGACCGCGGCCGATTTAAAGGCTACCACCTAGCAAGTGTGGTGTCTGGCGGAGACACCACATTCCTCCCCCGTAAATCGACGTACGGTTGTGTTATAAGGCTTCCGCCCGCCGTGGGGAGGACCCCATGTTGACGTATGCGACGAGGTGGGGAGCCTAACAACAGGCGAGGCTGTGCCACCCGCACCGTGCCATTCGGACCGCGGGGAGCTAGGAAACGCCTGAAAACCTGCTCCAAGGTGAACGCCAGCATGCGGTGTATGCGCCCGCAGAGAGACAGGAGGGGCCGAAGGGTCGACCTCCATCGCGCCGGGGCATCCGACGGGCGAAGACGACATACGGTCCGGAGCGGGCAAGAGTTCCATGTCGGAGGACAACTGGTCACGGGAAGCGATCGGCGGCGCGTGACCCAGGGAGGCGCCCGGCGGTTGCAGCGAAGCGTCCACTGCGGGCGTCGCCGGCGGGAGGACAGGCGGCGGCGGCCGTGGCGGCGGCGCGTCGCCATGGGGCAAAATGGAAGGCAGCGTCGGTAACACTTGGGGCTGAGGCGAGCCAGTAGATCGATCCCCAGGGCGCTGACCGGACGGCATCGTCGCTGAAAGCAGACGGCGAGCGGCAGATCCCATGCGACGACAGAGGCGCAGCTGGTTGAGATGCCGGCGCACCTCACCAGAGGCCCCCAAAACCAGATACATAGCGCGTCCGAGGCAGCAAAGAATGCGCCCTTCGAGCCAACGCCGTGAACCTCGGTAGGGACGATAGTAGATAATGTCGCCTGGAGCAAAAGCAGGTGTCTGCCGCTGCACAGGAACCCGATGCGGCGGATGTAGCAAAGACATCAAGGTTCGATGAGGACGACCGTGGAGCAACTCAGCCGGCGAGCGACCTTCTCGGGGCTGAGAGCGATACGAGGACAAAAAGAGCAATAACGCGTCCTCCCGAGAATGCGACTCTTTCAACTTCAACATCTGTGACTTGAAAGTCCTGACCAATCGTTCATGGGGACCGTTTGACTGTGGCGAAAACGGCGCGGACGTCAGATGTTGAACACCATTGGCCCTGCAGAATGACAAATTCTGCAGACATGAATCGTGGGCCATTGTCGGAACCAATAGTCTGTGGAAGACCTTCAATGCAAAAAATAGCAGATAACGCTTGGATGGTGGCAGATGACGTCGTGGAAGACATCTGGACAACAAAAGGAAAATTGCTGAATGAATCTACCACAACCAACCATCGAGCATTCCAGAATGGACCAGCAAAATCGATGTGCAAGCGTTGCCAAGGGGAAGTGGCTTTTGGCCATGCAAAGAATTTCCGCGGTGGTGCTGATTGTTGTTCGGCACACACCATGCAAGGAGAGCACATACTCGTAATCGCGGCATCGATTCTGAACCAAGTACAGTGCTGACGAGCCACTTGCTTCATTCTCACTATACCCCAATGTCCATGGTGGAGAAGCTGTAAGACAGAGGACTGTAACGAACGTGGGACCACGGCCCTGAACTGATCATTATCAAAACGCAACAGCAAAACACCACGTCGAACAAAAAGTCTCGCCTTGTGAGCAAAAAATCGGCGAACCAACGGATCCCCGATCCGTGACTTTGGCAAGGGCCATTGCGTAGCAACTAAACGCAGAACGGTAGCAAGGACTGGGTCAGCGGCTGTGGCTGTAGCTACACAACGAAAATCAATCGGAAACGATGCGACCACGTCATCGGTTTCCGCATCAATGAACATGCAAGCAAGTTCGGAGGAATCGAATGCTCTATCCTCACAACAGGCAAACGGGACAACGCATCGGCGTTTCCGTGCTAAGCAGTGGACCAATACAAGATATCGTAGCGGTACTGCGAGAGGAAAATAGACCAGCGAATGAATTTCTGCGCTGTACGTGGAGGTACAGGCTTGTTCGAATGAAAAATCGATGTCAAAGGTTTGTGGTCTGTGATGATGGTAAAGTGATGACCATACAAGAAATCATGAAACTTTGTAACACCAAATACGAGAGCCAATGCTTCTTTCTCGATCTGTGAATAATTTCTTTGCGCAGACGAGAGCAATTTGGACGCAAAGGCAATAGGGCTATCGTGCGATCCATCTTTGCACGCAAGCACAGCTCCGATCCCGAAATCTGATGCCTCTACCATCAACAAAAGGGGCTTCTGGGATCGAATGGCGTAAGGCAAGAATTGGAAAGCAACGCCGATTTCAACTGGCGAAAAGCGCGTTCGCATTCCGTCGTCCAGACGAACGGAACACCTTTACGGCGTAAGCGATGAAGCGGAGCTGAAATGGAAGAGGCGTGCGGCACATATGATAATAGTTGATTTTTCCGAGCACACTCTGTAGCTGCTTCAAATTCTGCGGCGAAGGCAAGTCTTGTATGGCACGGAGGTGCTCGGGACTGGGGTGTATGCCTTGGGCATTGAGTACATGTCCCAGGTAGGGTAAGTTACGAGCAAAAAACACACATTTGTCCTTCCGCAAGTGAAGACCATTTTGTCGCAAGACCTGAAATAATGTTCTTAGATTGGCTAAATGTTCTTCTTCTGTCTTTCTGGAGATCACAATATCGTCCAGATAGTTTGCTGCAGTAGGGACCGACGCACAAACAGTTTGTAGATATTGCTGAAACAATGCAGGGGCGGATGCACACCTGAATGGCAGTCGTTTGAATCGATACAAACCAGGATGCATGTTAGCCACCAAAACGCGCTGGGATTCTTCGTCCACCGGTATTTGCAAGTACACATCCGCTAGGTCCAACTTCGAAAAATATTTACCCGGGCACAGTTTGTCAAAAAGATCTTCCGGGCGGGGTAAAGGAAAAGTTGCAATCACTAGTTGTGGATTCACTGTTGCCTTGAAGTCCACACAAAGTCAATTTCCCGGAAGGTTTTGGCAAAATTACTAAGGGTGATGCCTAGAGAGAAGCCTGCACACATTCAATTACACCTTGTGATTCCAAATCATGTAATGTTTTTGCGACCTCATCACGCAATGCGTGGGGAACATTGCAAGCTCTGAAAAATTTCGGTTGCGCGTGTACTTTTAGTTCCAAATGTGCTTTATAGTTCTTAGCACAACCAAGGCCCGGTGCAATAATGTCTGCAAATTCTTCACATAGACGAGAAACACTGTCTGAAGGCACAGTCTGGATCACTGATAGTACCTGATTTACTATAGACAAGTTAAACAACTGAAATAAATCGAAACCAAACAAGTTCACTGTAGAAGAAGAACGAATTACGTAAAATGACACAAGTTTTGTTTGTCGTTTGTATGTTGCAAGAAGGCTGCACTGTCCGAACACAGGGATATCGTGACCAATGGACGTGTGGCCAGGTGTTTGTACGTGTCTTGATTGATGAGTGAAACTGCAGCTCCGGTATCGAGCTGGAACGGTATCACTTTGCCGTTAATGTCCAAGTCTACGAAAAGTTTATTGTCCTGCTGACGACAAGAGCGACTGTCTCGTGCAATGTGAACTGACACTGGTACATAATCACTTGCGACTTGATGGGATTTCTGGTGATGCCGACGTACACTAATTGTGGGACGAACACAGTCACTGTGAGAGAGAGTGACACTGGGTGGAGTGGAATGAACTACATGAATTTCCATGGGAGAAGTTTCACGAGCCTGAGTATCCTTGGTTCGAATTCGGCGTGAAGCAAAGGCCTGGAATGGTTGTGAGTGTCTGATCTGAGCTTTTTCTGGCAAACACTCTGAACATGTCCTTTTTTATTACAGAAAAAGCAAATAGCCTGACGTGATGGGCAATTCTCACATGAATGTCTAGTAGCACACTGCGGGCATGATTTTAGCACTGCATTTGCTTGCCTGCGCGGCACACGTGGCTGAGAGCCTGGCGGCATCGGCGCGGCCGGGCGCGAGGGCTGTTTACTGCTCCGTGCAGCTCGCCCGGCAGGCCGGGTAACCTGACACATGGCTGGTGAAGTTTCAAATGATTCCTGAGCAAAGTCAAGTGTGTCCTGCCGATCTAATATGTCTATCACTTGTTGAAGGGAGGGATTGACTAGTTTAAAAATCTGTTCCCTTATACGAGCATCAGAAACGTTCTGTGCAATGGCATCACGTACCATAGTATCTGAATAAGGGAGTCCACATTGACACTCAAAAGCACAATCCCTAGTAAGCCCTGCAAAGTTGCAACCCACTCCCGATTAGTCTGACCTGCCGTACGTTTTGTACGAAAGAAGGTATACCTTTTCGCAACTACATTGACTGATTCTTTGAAATAAGCATCTAATGCAGACAAAATTTCGTCGTAGGACAGAGCTGCTACGTCACGTTGGGGAAATAATTTGACTATCACAAGGTAGGTTGGGACGCCGACCGAAGAGAACGAAAATGGCTGCCGCTTGTTACCTTGAATTCTGTAGGCGGCGAGATGGAATCCAAATTGGCGTGACCACTCTGTCCAGCTTTCCAGTGCAGCATCAAAAGGACAAAAAGTTGGTGCAACTGCGTGTTGTGGCTGCGTGAGCGGTGGAGCGGCGGCTGCCACATCGTTTTGCATTGCCCGTTGACCCTGGACGAGCTGTCCAAGAGCATCCAGTAAGGCCTGCGTCTGCTGATTCTGTAAGCGATAAAATTCGGACAGTACATCTGGGGATTGTGGCGAAGCCATTACACAAGTAAATCAGGGCAATATCGATAAGAAACGCGGTTTGGCCTCCTCGCCAAATGTTGTGGGTTGGCAGGAGAGCCAACACAGTGTTCATAGAGGAAGCCGAAAGGCATGCGTTTTAGCTCACGCAGGCTGGCGTGAGGTCTGGAACAGGACAAGGAAATTAGAATTTAGAAAAACGGACGTAGCTGGTGGAATACTTTACTTTAATTCATTAATGATGAGCGTCGGTCTGACGGTACATGAATCACAAGATCAATAGCAATTGATAATGGCGCCTTGCTAGGTCGTAGCAAATGACGTAGCTGAAGGCTATGCTAACTATCGTCTCGGCAAATGAGAGCGTATTTTGTCAGTGAACCATCGCTAGCAAAGTCGGTTGTACAACTGGGGCGAGTGCTAGGAAGTCTCTCTAGACCTGCCGTGTGGCGGCGCTCGGTCTGCAATCACTGATAGTGGCGACACGCGGGTCCGACGTATACTACCGGACCGCGGCCGATTTAAAGGCTACCGCCTAGGAAGTGTGGTGTCTGGCGGTGACGCCACAGAGACTCTTCGTGCTCGTATTGTGGACGGCTGTGATACAATACGCCATTCTCCAGGGCTGCATCAGCACATGAGGGATTCCATGCGACGGAGGGTGGATGCATGTATCCTCGCTAACGGAGGACATTTTGAACATTTCGTGTAACAAAGTGTTTGAAGTCACGCTGGTACGTTCTGTTGCTGTGTATTTCCATTCCATGATTAATGTGATTTGAAGAGAAGCAATAAAATGAGCTCTAACATGGAAAGTAAGCGTTTCTGGACACATGTCCACGTAACATATTTTCTTTGTTTGTGTGTGAGGAATGTTTCCTGAAAGTTTGGCCGAATCTTTTTGTAACACGCTGTATGTCGAACGAGTGTTTTGTAAGCCACCTCCTTTGTTGACGGACTACATTTTCTAAGGACTCTCCCAATGAATCTCAACCTGGCACCCGCCTTACCAACAATTAATTTTATATGATCATTCCACTTCAAATTGTTCCGTACGTATACTCCGAGATGTTTTACAGAAGTAACTGCTACCAGTGTTTGTTCCGCTATCATATAATCATACAATAAAGGATCCTTCTTTCTACGTATTCGCAATACATTACATTTGTCTATGTTAAGGGTCAGTTGCGACTCCCTGCACCAAGTGTATATCGCTGCAAATCTTCCTGCATTTAGCTGCAATTTTCTAATGCTGCAACTTTTCTGTGTACTACAGCATCATCCGCGAAAAGTCTGTTGTGATACCCTCAGGAAATTGAAGAAACGAGTTCGGAGTGTTCATCGTCACACTTTTTCTTCATAAGGCAAGGGGCTCACGCAAGTCTGCGCATCCGAAAGAAGCTCACAGAACTTCACTGGATTGTTCTTCCACATCCACCCAACAGTCTGGACATCGCACCTTCGACTTCCATTTGGCACAGTGAAGGATGTTGTCCGCGGGAAATAATATGTGGATGACGGGGAGGTTACTGATGCAACAAGACGTAGGATCCGAAGCAGACAAGTAGAGTAGTACCATGCCGGCAAACAGGCCCTTCCAGTAATGTGACGTAAGGCCGTCTTACTGAATAGAGATTATGTTAAAAAACGGGGTTTTGTAGCGAAAGAGCGGGCAGTAAAATGGTGTATCGGAAGCCTGAATGAGGCCATCCTGCTTTCCTAGTTGCGTGCGGCCGCAGATATTCTGCACGGCTCCTCCTGAAACGCTGGCTACATATTCGCGCACAGAGTGGGGTCCGCAATAACAAGGGCAGCGCTGTACTGGTAGGGTAAACTGCAGCCACGATTCTGCTGGTGTCCAGTTCTCGTATGAGCAGCTAGACGTGTCCTCCTCCTTAAACGAGGCATAACGCGAACTTCTCACAAACGCTGTTGCAGAATAAGAAACCCGCTGCATAACCTTTCATCATATCATAATGTAAATGGCGTTACCGCTACTGCTACTGAATCTGTCGGGTTATCCTAAAATTATAATCATTTGCACTCTATAGCAGGTAACTCACTTCGTGCCAACTTGGCGGTTGTTGCAGTTTTAGGGATGAGCAGGGCATATTTGGAAAAACCTAACTTCTCCTTATTCAGCAATCATTAACCCATTCCTAATTGCTGCCAGATTTCAAAAAGAGTCTTCCTTTTAAGAACATGATTAACGCTTACTCATAGTTAATGATTGCAGCACGTCTCATCAAAGTCAACGATAGTTTAAATATGCTTTTTATTGATTCAATTTATTGTAATATAATATTCATTACAGGATTCATTGTAACTAAAAATATAAACATACACAACAATTGGTTATTACTAAGAGTAATTAATTCTCAGACAAGAATCCTTGTAGTTAATTTATCTTTCTATGTCGTGCTCTTGTGGGCTCTTTGTGCTATGCTGTCCTCAACTACAATACCTGGCGGAAAAACAAACCGAAGACAATGTCGGATATCAATGTAACTTCATACCCGTACACATCATCGGTTGGTACGTAAATGAATGGAGTTGCAATTCTGTGTGAAAGGTTTAACAGACGTCAGTGTTCATTAATGTTGTTCGTGGTGTGTTGTTAGCAGACCTGATAGGATATACGAGATGTCTCCCCAAAGAGTCGTCAAGCGTGTTTTCTCTGGAGTTCCTTTTTCTACTCGCAGCTGGAGTGAGCCCAAACAAATGCTGCTCATCAAGTCTTTCATGTGATGCCATTGTCGATGGAAAGTGACGATTTGTTTCGCTTTACAAAGACAATGATTTTTAATGAAAAATTTTACATACGCATTCTACAGAGCGGTCCCAAATTAGTTTAGTGCTCTATTCGTTTTATTTATGACCGGCCGCTCTGACGGAGCGGTTCTAGACGCTTCCGTCCGGAACTGCGTTGCTGCTACGGTCGAAGGTTCGAATCCTGCCTCTGGCATGGATGTGTCTGATATCCTTAGGTTAGTTAGGTTTAAGTAGTTCTAAGTCTAGGGGACTGATGACCTCAGATGTTAAGTCCCATAGTGCTTAGTGCCATTTGAATCATTTTTGCCCTTGGAACACATTAACGAACAAAGTTAACGTTTTCAACTTTTATCCTCCTGTTGTCTTCAGTTGCGTAGAATATTACGGTGTTGATAATATTTACGTTTGTATCATCTAATTACAACTGAATGAAACAATTTTTGTATAATACGGATTTCGCCTTTATTCTTCGGGTGTTTGCCTGCTATGCAGGTGGCCCGGGTTAGATTCTTGGCCGGGTTGGAAATTTTCTCCGCTCGTGGACTGCGTGCTATGTTGTCCCCTTCATCATTTCATCATCACACGCAGATCGCCCATCGTGGCCTCACCTGAAGTAAGACTTGGAACTCGGCGGCCGATCTTCCCCGGATGGGGCCTCCCGACCATAAATGCCAAACGATCATTTCTTTTCATTTTTTTTCTTTGGAAGGCCCCTTCAATGGCATGTAATATGTAAATATTTTAGTTTGTATTATAGTTGACATTTAGCACGCAGCTGTCTCGCAAACAGACATGAGGCCGAGAAAGCGGTGTGCTAACAACATGCTGCTCAATATCCGCATCCAGAGACTCCTTTGGACTGAGGATGAGACGGCGGCCGGTTGCACCGTTGAGCCTTCATCGCCTGTTCGGGCCGAGTTTAGTTTTTATTTAGCACGTTTTATACCTAGGGTAAAAACAGGTCTGACACTTTCTGCTTTTCTGTGATGCAGTATTAATTTAAGTTGTAGCTACAAAGTTTATGGATGTTTTGATCTACATGTTTTGATTTCATTTCTTTCTTATCGCTGTTTTGAGACTTCTCAGCACTTTTTTTGATCTTTTGTTTTCGTAGTGTTACCAACTGTCGAATATTATTGTTAATTATCGAGTACTACCTGCCAACAATTGAATGTGTTTTTCGGATATCTGTGATATGTTTGTGTGTACATGTGTGTGTGTGTGTGTGTGTGTGTGTGTGTGTGTGTGTGTGTGCGTGTGTGTGTGTGTGTGTGTGTGTGTGTGTGTGAAAACGTGTTTGTTTTCAAAATGTGTGTGAATTTCTATGGGATCAAACTGCTGAAGTCATCGGTCCCTAGACTTACACACTACTTAAACTAACTTATGCTAAGAACTACACATACGAGTACACCCACGCCCGAGGGAGGACTCGAACCTCCGGCGGGAGGGGCCGCGCAATCAGTCACGTGGCGCCTCTAACCGCGCGGCCGCTCCGCGCGGCGTTTGTTTTCGTATGATTAATCGAAAGACCTGCACTAGGCGAACGGTCTACCCGACGGGAGGCCATAGCCACACGACATTTACGTGATAATATTACACACACACACACACACAAACACACACACATACACGCACACACACACACACACACACACACACACACACACACACACACACACACACACATGTACATAGAAACACATCTCAGATATCGCAAAAACACATTCAATAGTTGTCAGTAACATTCGATAGTTGACAACACCAACCAAAACTAAACAAAATTTCAAATGACATAACAGCGTTAACAAAGGAACTAAAGCATAAGATGTAGATCAAAACATCCACGGAGTCTGTAAGTAGAACTTTAAATTATTACCGCATTATAGAAAACCAAAAAGTACCAGTCGTGTTTATGACTTAGGTGCGCAACGTCCTAAAGGTAAATTTAACAGTATAAACAAAAACATGTGCACATTCCAGGCCATTGAAGATGCCTTGCTAAGAACGAAGGCGAAACGTGTAAGGGACAAAAATTTTGTTTCATTCAATTGTAAGTAGACGGTGCCAAAGTGAAAATTATGTACGTCCCTTAAAGTTTACGTTCTCCACCTTATAACTGGGTCTATCAGTGACGTTTTTCTTGAATCTCGCTGTGCGCCCAGAAAGCGAACGTGGTAGTCAGTCTACAGGAAAGCTGATGTATTTCATGCATAATCAGAAAAAAGGATGAGAAAAAACGCAGTTGGAAACAAGTGCCAGCTGCCAGCTCAAATAGTAAACAAACAGTGCGGGAATAGTCGTGGCGCACCTGGCTTGCAGATCCAACAACTCGTTTCGCAATGGCTCTTTCCCGGAAGCTGCTTCCACCTGGCCGACGGGAACGCGCAGACCTGGAAAAGACGGCCGTGCAGCGCCGGTAGCAGCGGGCTGCCCAGGCCAGCCCAGCCCAGCCGACGCAGCACTCTCCGCCACGCACCTGCGTGCCTGCGGTGAACTTGCTCCACATGTTGGTGGCAGCGGCCGACCCACATCGCCGCCGCACGCCGAGGTCACTGGTTGCACCCGCCAGGCACGTGCGGCCTGAGCTCTCGTGCCCAGTAATGCCGCACTCACACAGGACGCGAAAGTGAACGTGGATCTGGAGCTTGTCGAATTCTGTGACGTCGCATCGTGCTACTCCGTGTTTCGGATCGTTCCCAAGCGTGAAAGGCAGAATCAGGAAAATGGAGATAATCAATGGGCTACCGCAAGTGTCTGTATTGACCCCTCACCTTTTTGTACATATCAACTACAGATAGGTGACAAAAGACGAGGGACTGCGATATCCACGTATACAGATTGAGTTAGCGTCGAGTACGCAAGGTATAAAAGGGCAGTGCATGGGCGGAGCTGTCATTTATGCTCAGGTGATTCATGTGAATATGTTTCGGAACTGATTATGTCCGCACGACGGAAATTGAAAGATTTTGAACACGGAGTGGTAGTTGGGGCTAGACGGATGGAAATCGTTAGGGATTCCAGTGTTCCGGGACCCGCAGCGTCAAGAATGTGCTGAGAAAATCAAATTTCAGGCATTACCTCTCAACAGTAACAACGCAGTGGCCGATGTCCTACACTTGACGACTGTGAGCAGAGGCGTTTGTTTAGAGCTATCAGAGCAAACAGACAAGCAAAACTGCGTGAAATAAACGCAGAAATTAATGTGGATCGTACGACAAACGTATCCATTTAATGGTCTACAGCAGCAGACGAGCGACGCGATTGACTCTGCTAACAGCACATCCCCTACAGCGCCTCTCCTGGGCTCGTGACTGTGACCATATTGGTTAGACCTCACTCGACTGGAAAACCATGACCTGGTCAGATGAGTCCCGATCTCAGTTGTTAAGAGCTAATGATAGGGTTCGAGTGTATAGCAGACCCCACGAAGTCATGGGCCAAAGTTGTTAATAAGGCACTGTGCAAGCTGGTTGGGGCTTCATAATGGCGTGGACTGTGTTTGCATAGAATGTTATGGGTTATTGACTGGAAATGACTATCTTCAGCTACTTGGAGACCATTTTTATCCATTCATTGACTTCATGTTCCCAAACAATAAAGGAATTTTTATGGATGAAATTACGCCAAGTCACTGGGCCACAATTGTTGGTTTGAAGAACATCCTATACAATTTGAGCGAATGATTTGGCCACCCAGACGGCCTGACGTGAATCCATCGAACATTAATGATACATAATCGAGACGTCAGTTTGTCGGCAAAATCTTGGTGGCTAAAGAGGCAGCATGCCTCAGAATTTCTGCAGTGGACCTCCAACGACTTGTTGAGTCGATGCGAAATCGAGCTGCTGTACTATGTCGGGCAAAAGGAGGTCCGACACTATATTGGGAGGTATTGAAAAGTTTCGGTATGCTGGAGAGTGGTCGCAACGAAGCATACAGATTGCGAAGTTAGCGAGTCTGTATTGACCCATGATATGTCACCTGTCGGTTAAATATTTCCGCAAATGGAGGCTGCAGCCAAGTACAAGAGACACAAGTGTCTCAGCGTTTCACCTAAACGACAACACAGTCAACAAACAGTTCATGGTGCATCATGAAGGAAGATCGCTCAGACACGACAGAAACCCAGAATATCTAGGGGTCTCCTCTTGATAGAACGCTCAGTTACAAAAACATCTGTTACGAATAGCTACCTAAATCAGAACTCGAAATAACGTCCTCCAAAAACTCTATGGCCCATCATGGGGATCAACAGCATCAACACTCCGTACTTTGGCCCTGGGACTGATTTCTTCTCAACATGTTCCTTTTAAGAATTTGGCTGTTCCAAACTCACAGACAAAATCACTTCCATCTTTTCGAAAGTCTTTCATTATCTATTTTTCCATTAGTTTTGTAGTTCAGGATCGTCGGGGAATTCCGCATCTGGGATTCTCGTGAGATACTGTCTCCAATCTTCACGACATTTTAGAATATTTTTGTTCAAATTTAAAATACACTCCTGGAAATTGAAATAAGAACACCGTGAATTCATTGTCCCAGGAAGCGGAAACTTTATTGACACATTCCTGGGGTCAGATACATCACATGATCACACTGACAGAACCACAGGCACATAGACACAGGCACCAGAGCATGCACAATGTCGGCACTAGTACAGTGTATATCCACCTTTCGCAGCAATGCAGGCTGCTATTCTCCCATGGAGACGATCGTAGAGATGCTGGATGTAGTCCTGTGGAACGGCTTGCCATGCCATTTCCACCTGGCGCCTCAGTTCGACCAGCGTTCGTGCTGGACGTGCAGACCGCGTGAGACGACGCTTCATCCAGTCCCAAACATGCTCAATGGGGTACAGATCCGGAGATCTTGCTGGCCAGGGTAGTTGACTTACACCTTCTAGAGCACGTTGGGTGGCACGGGATACATGCGGACGTGCATTGTCCTGTTGGAACAGCAAGTTCCCTTGCCGGTCTAGGAATGGTAGAACGATGGGTTCGATGACGGTTTGGATGTACCGTGCACTATTCAGTGTCCCCTCGACGATCACCAGTGGTGTACGGCCAGTGTAGGAGATCGCTCCCCACACCATGATGCCGGGTGTTGGCCCTGTGTGCCTCGGTCGTATGCAGTCCAGATTGTGGCGCTCACCTGCACGGCGCCAAACACGCATACGACCATCATTGGCACCAAGGCAGAAGCGACTCTCATCGCTGAAGACGACACGTCTCCATTCGTCCCTCCATTCACGCCTGTCGCGACACCACTGGAGGCGGGCTGCACGATGTTGGGGCGTGAGCGGAGGACGGCCTAACGGTGTGCGGGACCGTAGCCCAGCTTCATGGAGACGGTTGCGAATGGTCCTCGCCGATACCCCAGGAGCAACAGTGTCCCTAATTTGCTGGGAAGTGGCGGTGCGGTCCCCTACGGCACTGCGTAGGATCCTACGGTCTTGGCGTGCATCCGTGCGTCGCTGCGGTCCGGTCCCAAGTCGACGGGCACGTGCACCTTCCGCCGACCACTGGCGACAACATCGATGTACTGTGGAGACCTCACGCCCCACGTGTTGAGCAATTCGGCGGTACGTCCACCCGGCCTCCCGCATGCCCACTATACGCCCTCGCTCCAAGTCCGTCAACTGCACATACGGTTCACGTCCACGCTGTCACGGCATGCTACCAGTGTTAAAGACTGCGATGGAGCTCCGTATGCCACGGCAAACTGGCTGACACTGACGGCGGCGGTGCACAAATGCTGCGCAGCTAGCGCCATTCGACGGCCAACACCGCGGTTCCTGGTGTGTCCGCTGTGCCGTGCGTGTGATCACTGCTTGTACAGCCCTCTCGCAGTGTCCGGAGCAAGTATGGTGGGTCTGACACACCGGTGTCAATGTGTTCTTTTTTCCATTTCCAGGAGGGTATTTAGGTAATTACCTTACCTTCTGATGAGGTGACGAAACCTGGTCAAGGTATATAGAAAACCTATGCAACCGGTTGGCTGATTTTTACCAATTTTGAAAAATTAAAATATTTAATTTTGTTTTAATACCTTCATTGCTCATCACCTTGTGCAGCCCTTCATCTGTTTTAGAAACCTTCCATCCGCTGTTTTAATTTTATTTATTTATTTTTGTGGTCACCTAGCTATCACTTTCGTAGGATAACACAGGTCCGCTATCACTCTTTTTTTTTTTTTTTTTTTTTTTTTTTTTTTACTTTATGTCCCAATGTTCTGCTAATGGTACCATAGACAGCCTGGAATTTGTCTATTTTATTTTCAGTGTCAGCGTCAAATCAAAACTTATAGGACAGCCTAAATAAGAGATTTGAGAAACTTTTTCTAAAATGAATTATCCAAAATAAATTTTCATCTAACTGGATATTTTCTTTCTACTACGAGAAATATTAAAGCTGTATTTCTTGCACATTTCGTTCAGCCGATATACTAATCTTTGGAGGTCGTCTTATTCTTTTGAGTAACAACGATATCATCAGCAAACAGGTATTCGTCATCGTTATCGTAATTCCTTTCTTTACTTTACGCTTCCATTTACGAAGAATGAAGTCAATGTAAATATTATAAAATGTAGGTGATACTCCACAGCCTTGTCTAACATCTTGGTTAGTAATTATTTCTTCTAATCGATACCTATCTGTGATTTGTTTTAATACATGTATTTTCTATAGACTTTTCACTATCTCTATTAGGTGATAACATAGCCACAGTCAGACATAGTCTTCCTTAGTCCATCACAGGTCACACGGTCAGAAGCCTTCTAAAGGTCGATAAAGGCCACATGAGTTTCTGTATTAGATTCTCTGCGTTTTTTTCTGTAACATGTTTATTTACAAACATACTGTATGTCCATGAAGACTTGATGTAAATCCCTTTTGTTCATTATTCTTGCGTATAGTTTGTATATTCTGTTAAGAAGTCTGATGCCACCATAGTTTTTACAGTCATTACGTTTCCCTTCCTTGAAAAGAGAGATTACTCCTGATGCATACCAACGGTCTGGGATCTTGCCGTCGTTCAGCATTCATTTATTAATTGTAAAAGTCTTTTATCTAATGATAACCCCCATATTTAATCAGTTTCGCATTTATTCCGTCTGCTCCAGTAGCTTTTCATTTCTGTATGCCTTTCAAAGCCTCTTGTAACCCCCCGTAGTAAATGAATCTATAATTTGAGTGTTCATTCGTTCTCCAGTGTCATCTTCGAACTTCTATGTACGCCGTAAGTTCGTTTAAAGAGTCATCCATTGTTCATTGCGTATAGTGTTCAGTCAGATTGCTGTCTACCGTGTACGTCAAGTTCTAAGATGCTAATGAACGAGTCCCATGAGTCCTGATGTGCTTTGTGCGCTATTTGTTTAGCAGCGTTCTTTTTCTTTTTCTTTTGTAGGTTTCCAAGCTCTCTGATACTTTTGTGTATAGAAACGTCATCAGCTACTTGTTTTTTTTCCTTAATTTCTCCTTTATTTTCCGTGTTTAGTTCTGAGTCGTTCTTTTCCGTCCTTTCTTTTATTTTTTATTCTTCCTCCTCCCATGAGCCATGGACCTTGCGTTGTGGGGAGGCATGTGAGCCTCAGCGATACAGATAGGCATACCTTAGGTGTAACCACAACGGAGGGGTATCTGTTGAGAGGCCAGACAAACGGGTTGTTCCTGAAGAGGGGCAGCAGCCTTTTCAGTACTTGCAGGGGCAACAGTCTGGATGATTGGCTGATCTGGCCTTGTAGCACTAACCAAAACGGCTTTGCTGTGCTGGTACTGCTAACGGCTGAAAGCAAGGGGATACTGCAGCCGTAATTTTTCCCGAGGGCATGCAGCTTTACTGTATGGTTAAATGATGATGGCGTCATCTTGGGTAAAATATTCCGGAGGTAAAATAGTCCCCCATTCGGATCTCCGGGCGGGTACTACTCAGGAGCATGACGTTATCAGGAGAAACAAAACTGGCATTCTAGGGATAGGAGCGTGGAATGTCGGATCCCTTAATCGAGCAGCTAGGTTAGAAAATTTAAAAGGGAAATGGATAGGTTAAAGCTAGATGTAGTGGGAATTAGTGAAGTTCGGTGGCAGGAGGAACAAGACTTCTGGACAGGTAAATACAGGTTGGTTCAAATGGCTCTGAGCACTATGGGACTCAACTGCTGAGGTCATTAGTCCCCTAGAACTTAGAACTAGTTAAACCTAACTAACCTAAGGACATCACAAACATCCATGCCCGAGGCAGGATTCGTGCCTGCGACCGTAGCGATCTTGCAGTTCCAGACTGCAGCGCCTTTAACCGCACGGTAAATACAGGGTTATAAATACAAAATCATATCGGGGTAATGCAGGAGTAGGTTTAATAATGAATAAAGAAATAGGAGCGCGTGTGAGCTACTACAAACAGCGTAGTGAACGCATTATTGTAATCAAGATAGACATAAGCCCAAGCCTACCACAGTAGCACAAGATTATATGCCAACTAACTCCGCAGATCATGAAGATATTGAAGAAATGTATGATGAGATAAAAGAAATTATTCAGATAGTGAAGGGAGACGAAAATTTAATACTCATGGGGGACGAATTCGTTAGTAGGAAAAGGAAGAGAAGGAAAAGTATGGAATGTGGGTAAGGAATGAAAGAGGAAGCCGTCTGGTAGAATTTTGGGCAGAGCATGCGTTAATCATAGCTAACACTTGGTTTAAGAATCATGAAAGAAGGTTATATACGTGGAAGAGACCGCGAGACACTAGAAAGTTTCAGATAGATTGTATAATTTCAGATCAATCCTGTATTTCTGGATTTTCGGAAGGCTTTTGACACTATACACACAAGCGGCTTGTAGAGAAATTGCATTTTGTGGAATATCGTCTCAGTTATGTGACTGGATTTGTGATTTCCTGTCAGAGAGGTCACAGTTTGTAGTAACTGACGGAAAGTCATAGAGCAAAAGAGAAATGATTTCTGGCGTTCCCCAACGTAGTGTTATAGGCCTTTTGCTGTTCCTTATCTATATAAACGATTTGGGAGACAGGTTGATTGCAGATGGCACTGTCGTTTATAGACTAATACAGTCATCAGAAGACAAAAAAATGATAAAGATTTAGAAAAGATATCTGAATGGTGCGAAAATTGGCTGTTGACCCTAAATAACGAAAAGTGCTAGGTCATCCACATGAGTGCTAAAAGGAGTTTTAAACTTCGGTTACACGGTAAATCAGTCTAATACAAAGGCCGTAAATTCAACTAAATACCTAGGATTCACAATTACGAACAACTTAAACTGGAAGGAACACATAGGAAATGCCGCGGGAAAGGCCAACCAAAGACTGTGTTTTATTGACGGGACATGGCAGGACACTTAGAAAATGTAACAGATCTACTAAGGAGCCTGTTTACACTATGCCTGTCTGTCCTCTTTTAGAAAACTGCTGCGCAATGTGGGATCCTTACCATGGCAGCACATTTTGTATTATCGCGAAATATGGGAGAGTGTATCACAGAAGTCATACGGATTTGGGCTGGACATCATTGAAGGAAAGGTGTTTTTCGTCGCGACAGAATCTTCTCACGAAATTCCAATCCCCAACCTTCTCCTCCGAATGCGAAAATATTTTGACACTGACCTACATAGGGAGAAACGATCACCATGATAAAATATGGGAAATCAGAACTCGTACGGAAAGATATATGTATTCATTCATTCCGCGCGCTATACGAGATTGGAATAATGGAGAACTTGTGCCAGGCACTTAAATGTGATTTGCAGAGTATCCATGTAGATGTAGATATATTCCGACAGGAGTTGTAGTTCAAACTAATCTTGTTGTGGCTTCTTTTGGAGTTTCTTTGTCTTCTTCCATATTAATAGTAGTCTTATCTTACTGCATGAAGGAAGTGTTCGCTACCTATGTCGCTTCCTCTACAAACACGTATATCCTGCATAATATTTTTCATTTTATCATTAATTAGTAAATAATCAAGAGTCGTCCATAATCCTTGTGCCTTCCATATAAACTTGTGAATGTCTTTCTTACCCTGTTGCGGAATATTATTCACCAGCCTGGATGAATAATACTTACACAAGACTTGTTGATGCACAGCTTAGCCATACCGTGCATCTTATAACTGGCACCGTCAGACCCAAATCTAGTTTCTGGCTACTTATGCTTACCGCATACCACCTCCATCTCTGCAGCGGGGAAGTGAATTTGTATGGGCGTACAAAAAATTATTCTAAGCTCCTTGTTCAGGCAGACATCCCAAGCATCAGCAAAAGGTTGGCTTCACTAACGTTCACCAATCTCTAGAAATTGCCAGAATGTTAGTTGGAAAAAGCCTTAATACTGATGACTGCTGGAGACGCATATGGCAGACTAATGCTACAAGGAACAACTTAAGAGCCGGACGAAGTGGCCTTTTGGTTAAAGGCGCAGCAGTCTGGACCCGCAAGACCGCTACGGTCGCAGGTTCGATTCCTGCCTCGGGCATGGATGTTTCTGATGTCCTTAGGTTAGTTAGGTTTAACTAGTTCTAAGTTCTAGGGGAATAATGACCTCAGCAGTTGAGTCCCATAGTGCTCAGAGCCATTTGAACCATTTTTTGAACAACTTAAGATGCTATGCACATCGACTAAATCACCTGGTATTGAACTGCCACGCACGTATTATCGGTTCTTCAGTGAATAAGAACCAACACTGGAAGGTTTTCGAACTCTTTCATAAGTGAAAAAAAAGAAAGCTTCTCCAAGTTGTGGCTGTGGCGCTGAATAGCAGGTTATTTGTCATATAATTCAACAATGTCCACTGTGAGCTTTCCCTGGTGATCCTATAGAGTTCCTGCTGGTGACGGAGGAATCAACAGACTACATTTGTGGCCCTGATATTAGTTTGTAATTTGAAATCATTGTAATATTATTTTTGGTGATCTGATCATACCATAATTAAAGACACGTCAAATATTTGTTCTCGTGGACTGTAGAGTGATGTGGCCAGTCTGATGCTACGTTGCTATGAACGTCACATGCAGAATTCAAGACTATCATATTGAAATACTTGTTTTTATTTGATGCCCGCATTTGGTAAACATAGAGGGCGTAGGCCGAGCTAAAAGTTAGAACCGAAATACAAAGCGTTCAGAGAAACAGGAATTTGGAGACTAAACATCGGCATCTAGACGATGAGGAACTTGAACAAAAGAGAGCGGAATCATGGAATCAAAGCACAAGCTTGTAAGACAAGTGTAGGTCTGAAACCGGCTGGTGAATAAGTTGTGCTAAAAGTAAAATAAATAATACTCTAGCACAGTATTCGAGAGGTAAGGCAGTATGCAAAGAACAAAAACAAAAAAAAACTGAATTTCTGTATTGTTGTCTGAAAAGCTTATGTAGTAATATGGATAATATATTGCAAAACTGCATCAGTATGATGTTCTTTAGCGCTAGGGAAACTTAATGACGCGCCTGGTACTGAAAGGGATAACAGATCACGCATGAAAGGCTTGGTAAAAGCGGAAAAAACACTCCCTAAAACTAAGTTTACAACATGATAACTGATTTATCGTAGAAGAAAAAACATGTACAGGGTATTTCAAAGAATGTTCTAGGAAATACAGATTGTAGAAAGCACATCCTTCTAATCCCATCTTAATTTCTGTGACGTAGAAAATAAGCACTCTTTCAAACATTTACGAAAAAGAAAATATGGAATACGCGAGAAAATATTCTTAAGAACAGATTATTGTACCACGCAGTATACCAGCTGAATTTTATGCCAGATAATGACATATTTTCGGAGAAAAACGTCCACATGGTAAATTAAATAGCAAGAGGTGGTGATTTGTCGCCTAACATATAGAAGGATACGCAGTTTTAATAGCCAAGAAAAGAAACATCATAACCAGAGCCATTGTATACTGGTTGAAAAATATAATATCACAGGAAATACAACACCGCAAAGTTGTGCACTTTCTGGGCTATTAATATTACTTAAAGCAGTTGATTACAGTGAAATAACGTGTTTTTACTGCAGAATAAGGGATTAATTGCATTGGATTTAGTCAGAAAATTTGAAAGGATAACTCCCAGTTACTTGTTGTCAGGAAGAAACTTTGAACTTATTCCTCTGCACTGTTAGCGGTATAGTTTCAAGAGTGATGGTTTCTGATAAATACACTAACTAATTTCGAATATGAATATCTTTGAAACATTCAACAGCCTCCAAGGCACAGCTCTTTGGATTTTGTGGGAAGACAGACCGTCTGAAGATGGTATGTCCAAGACGTGGGTATTGTAACCACAGCCACGTATAATATAAACCGAAGGAGAGCACTGAAAATTTTCCCAGACTTTCTAGATCAAAAATAAATGAAACTAAGTAGACAAGAGAAATATGTAACTTCGGCAAATGTGGATGCCAGTCAGCGTAAAGGAGGAGGTAACAATCAAATGAGGCGCTGAAAAATAAAAGTGCCCAAAGGACAGTCGCGAAGTTTTGAGAAATATAGATGTTAGTGAAAATCAAATCTCTAAGCAAACCACCAGTCTCACAGACTGACCTGTCTTTTAACGAAATCTCAGCCTCCAACATTTCCTATGAAAAAATTGTGAAGCAACTCTGTGCTACGAAATTTTAATTAACATTTAGGATTATTATCATTAATGTCAATTCACAAATTTTTCATGTAAAGGCTAGTGACAATACTGCCCATTGATAGTTGTAAAGTTTCTAAATAATGTGGAACTAGAATCAGGATGTAAAGAACTCTTCTTTCCACGTTCATTGCACCTGACGAAACTCTTAAACGTACACTATGTGATCAAAAGCATCCGGACACCCACAAAAACATACGTTTTTATATTAGGTGCATTGTGCTGCCACCTACTGCCAGGTACTCCATATCAGTGACCTCAGTAGTCGTTAGACATCGTGAGAGAGAAGAATGGGGAGTTTCGCGGAACTCAAGGGCTTCGAACGTGGTCAGGTGATTGGGTGTCAATTGCGTCATACGTTTGTACGGGAGAATTCCACACTCATAAACATCCATATGTTCATTGTTACCGATGTTATAGTGAAGTCGAAACATGAAGGGACACGTAAAGCACGCAAGCCTGTCTGTTGAGTGACAGAGACCGCGGACAGTTGAAGAGGGTCGTAATGTGTAATAGGCAGACATCTATCCAGACCGTCACACAGGAATTCCAAACTGCATCAATATGACTGCAAGTTCTAAGACAGTTAGGCGGGAGGTGAGAAAACGTGGATTTCATAGTCGAGCGGCTGCTCTTAAGCCACACATCACGCCGGTAAGTGCCGAACGACGCCTCGCTTGGTGTAAGGATCATAAACACTGGATTATTAAACAGTGGAAAATCGTTGTGTGGAGTGACGAATCACGGTACACAATGTGGCGATCCGATGGCAGAGTGTGAGTATGGCGAATGCCTGGTGAACATCTGCCAGCGTGTGTAGTGCCAACAGTAAAATTCAGAGGTGGTAGTGTTATGGTGTGGTCGTGTTTTTCTTGGAGGGGGCTTGCACCTCTTGTTGTTTTGCGTGGCACTATCACAGCACAGGCCTACATTGATGTTTTGAATACATTCTTGCTTCCCAATGTTGAAGAGCAATTCGGGAATGAGTACCTGTTCTTAAAGCACGGCCTGTGGCGGTGTGGTTACAAGATAGTAACATCCCTGTAATGGAGTGACCTGCACAGAGTCCTACCCTGAATCCTATAAGAGCTTTGGACGTTTTGGAACGCCGACTTCGTGCCAGGCTCACTGACCGACATCGATACCTCTCTTCTGTGTAGCATTCCGTGAATAATGGGAGGCCGTTCCACGACAAACCTTCCACCACCTGATTGAAAGTATACCTCCGAAAGCGGAAGCTGTCAGCAAGGCTAAAGGTGGGCCAACACCATACTGAATTCCAGCATTGCCAATGAAGGGTGCTACGAACTTGTAAGTCATTTTCAGCCAGGTGTCCGAATACTTTTGGTCACATAGTGTATGTTTACTGGGGCGGAGTTCAGTTTTTTACTCTTCATCGTTACAAAATTGTGATTCGAGTCGGTATTTGCCCCTTCGTACGCCTTACAATGCAGTATGTGATGCTGGAATCTCTGTCTGGCTATGATATAATCCAGCTGGAATCATTCCACTCCTGTTGCGATTTTTGAACTGTATATTCGCTATTACTCGGTAGAACATATTGCATAATAATACTCTCCCACTCCTACTACCAAGCCCACACTCCCACGTTATCCTTTCTTTCATCCTTCCTCTTTAAAAATAATCCAGTCGCCCATGGTTGTCAGATTATATCCTTTTTCCATATTTCATTTCTATTTATTTTCTTGTTTCGGACCTAGGCCGATACAGCAGAACAAGTGTCGTCATTACTTTGCTGCCGATTCTAATGAGACTAATCCTGTCAGTAAACTATCCATAGTAGACCAGTCTTTACTTTCTCTTCATGCCGAATCTCATTCCCGCGACATCATTAATATTAGAGTATCAAAACTCGACCGGTAAGGAATCTTTATCATCTTACCATTTCACTTCAGGAGCCCCGTTACATCTACACTGAGCACCTACATTCCCCTTTTCAGATTTTATAACTTCCCTACCACATTCATATTTTTATCCCAAGTCCAGGTTAATAGAGTGTCACCCCTTCGCTGGTTATTCAATTTTTGTCAAATGGTCACCTAGCCATTGGCAGTCCCCGCTCAGAGATCCGAATGGGAAACTAACTCGGAATCTTTTGCCAATGGAGGGACAGAATTATGACTGGTTTCCAGTTGCTGTCCACATGTCCTGTGGATACACATTATGTGCCTTTCGTGCAGTGGTTTCCATGGACTTCTGCATCCTCATGCCGTTGATCATTGCTGATTCTTTCACCTTGAAGGTGCAATTTGCCAGCCCAAGGGCAAACGAGGGCACTGAACAACAGTTCGCCCGCCCGCACCTCTTTGAGTGGGATGGCACTGACCACCTGCGGCCTACGCTCGCACAAAAGACGAGTCAGTCTCTCAAACTGCCGTAGGAAGTTGGGATTTAACCAATGCCATTTTTGATACCATAGTTCAAGACGATTTGATAAGGGAGGGTATTTAATATTTTTGGAACATAAACGAGTAGAAGAGGACACAGATGGGGTCTGCGATATTTGTAGCTACAAGCTTTCATCACAGGCTGGCTCTGCCACATCGACCCGTAACTGGGCTGGCAGCATTCAGAGTCGCATCGTACTTCAACGATAGAAAGGTATATGACATCAGTGTTTCGATCGATTTCAAAAGGTACCTTCGTTGACAGTCTGCGGCAACTTTATAAAAGTTTCCAGCAGAGGTTACTGTAGAGTTCTTTCAAGGCGAATACATGGATAATGTTTGTATATTGCATTGTTCATTTACAATGTTATTCATCTCTTAAACTAACGTTGTGCAAGTTCTCCGTGATTTTCAGAAGCATTCCTGCACAGTACTTGCAATCAGATTATGCTCTGTCTCTAATAATATTGTTCTCATTGTAGCCAAGGAAATTAGACACTCCACTCTTATAACGAACGCTGAAAGGTGAAGGATCAACCTGCCTCACAAATGGTTCCGCGGAAGTGCTTGTTGTACCGTAATTTATGAAAATTATAAATAAGGCGCATGTTACAGTTTCGACTTCGGTATAGCTTATAGCGAACAGTAGTGTGCCGCTGTCCATTAACGCTAACCATACACATCTCGTATATGTAGGTCTATAAACATGGAAAAAATGCACATGGAGTCCTACTATAGCAGAATGAAACGTCTTAAGCTGTACCGTGTGAGGCGAAAGTAAGCTGCGCATACCAAGTGCTGAACTACCATCAAAAAGTTAGCCACTTATTACTTCAGCTTCATACTACAAATATTCATTTGCAAAGTTTATTATCGACAAACCATCGCAGTTTGAAAGGAATAATAAGGGCAATAAGTAGCCAGTTACTTGTGGTTCTAGAAAAGGTGTGATTTATGGTTGGACAAATACTTTGTACGCCATTCATATAACAAAGTTTAACTGAATTTGTCTCTTCTTGCTAAGTAGTGTTTTTCACTGTTTAAGAAGTATTGAAGATTTGAGTACTTTTACGTTTGTGAATACCCCACATTATAGCATACATGAAAATTAATTATGTTAAGTAAAAAGTAATTGACTCGTTCAATATCAGTATTGTAAATCTTGAGATGAACGATGTCATTTGGACGTTGTACTGGTACCCGTGGTTTAGGGTTAGCGTCTCTGATTAATAATCAACTGTTGCCGGTCCCGAATTCGGATCACGCCGCTGCTTTAATGCTGAACTAAAAAATCGTTAGCAATGGCGGCTGAAGATTTCTGACGCAAGAAGTCACCCTGATTCTGCCAACGGCCTTGTCAAAGAGGGCGGAGGAGCGGACAGAGGTTTAGGGCACTCTCTTGTTCTAGGGATGGGAAACTGCTCCTAAAGGAGGAGGAATCAGCAATGATGAACGGCATAAGGATGCAGAAGACAATGGAAAGCAATACATTAAAAACACGTAACGTGTTTCCACAGGACATGTGTGCTGTAATTGAAAAAGTGTCATGATGATCTCTCCATTGGCAAAAGTTCGGATCTGCAGGAAGGGGCATCCAAGGGGGAGGCCCAACGAAAAGATAGCGTTCTACGACTCGGGACGTGAAATGTGAGAACTCTGAAAGTGGTAGGGAAGGTGCAAAATCTGAAATGGAAAATGGTAAGGCTCAATTTAGGTATAGTGGGCGTCAGTGAAGTGAAACGAAAGGAAGACAAGGCTTTCTTAGCTTCGTAAGATGGACGTAGAGGTATTATGGGCAAAATTTAAGCAGACAGTCGTGGTCTCTAGAGTCATGTGCCTAATTAGTGGATAAAGGATGGAAAAGACACATCATGGTTTAATAACGAAATTCGGAAGATGCTGAGAAAGTAGAAGCTGTTGCTCTCTCGGTTCAAAAACAATGCCTGAGTGACGAGAAGCGAAGGTTAGTTGAGATTCGTGCGTCTGTGAAAAAATCTATGCGCGAAGCATGTAACAACTACCACCTTAGCAAAAGATCTAGCAGAGAACCCGTTAAACTCTGGTCCTACGTAAAATCGCTAAGTGGGTGTGAGGCTTCCGTTATGTCCCTTGTTGACCAGTCTGAAGAGGCAGTTGAAGATAGCAAAATGAAAGCCGAAGATCGACATTTCACGTTCAAGAAATCGTTCACACAGGAGAATTGTACAAACATACCTTCATTTGACCATGGGACAGACTCCCGTATGGACGACATAGTAATAAATATCCCTGCAGTAGGGAAACAACTGAAAGATTTGAAAGCAAGTAAATCACGAAGTCCGAGTGGAATCCCAGTTCCTTTTCACAAAGAGTGCTCTACGACATTTGGGCCTTACCTAGCTCATATTTATCGTGAATCCCTAGCCCAGTACAAAGTCCCATGCGCCTGGAAAAAGATCTGGTGACTCTAATATATAAGAAGGGTAAAATACCGGACCGCAAAATTACCGACCAATATGCCTAACTTCAGTTTGCTGCGGAATCCTAGAACATATTCTGAGTTCGAATAGTATAAACTTTCTTGAGACTGAGAAGCTTATGTCCACGAATCAGCATGGTTTGTGGAAAGCGTCGCTCGTGCGAAACTCAGCTCTCGCGTTTCTAAAATGATATACTGCGAACAATGGATCAAGAGCAACAGGCAGAGCCGAAGAAGGGCAACGGGCAGATGCCATACTTCTAAATTTCCTGAAAGCATTTGATGCGGTGCCCCTTTGCAGCCTGTTAGCGACTATAAGCGCAAATCGAATACGTTCACAGATATATGAGTGGCTCGAAGACTTCTTAAGTTCTAGAACCCAGTATGTCGTCCTCGACGACGACTGTTCATCAGAGACAAGAATATAGTCAAGAGTGCCCCAGGGAAGTGTGATAGGACCGCTGTTGTTCTCTATATACATAAACGATTGGCGGACAGGGTGGGCACCAATCTGCGGGTGTTTGCTGATGATGTTGTGCTGCACGGCAAGGTGTCGATGTTGAGTGGCTGTAGAGAAATACAAGACGACTTAGACAAAATTTCTAGTTTGCGTGATGACTGACGTCTAATAGAGGGAAAACGTAAGTTAATGCGGATGAGTAGGAAGAACAAACCTGTAATGTTCGGCTACAGTATTATTAGCATCCTGACTGACATAGTCAAGTCATTTAAATATCTGGGTGTAACGTTGCAAAGCGATATGGAATGGAACGAGCATGTGAGAATTGTGGTAGGGAGGAGGATTTTACGGAAGATTGGTTCACCTGTAAAGGAGACCGCATGTAGAATGCTTTTGCGGCCTATTCTTTTCTACATCTACATTGACGTGATTACTCTGCTTTTCACAATAAAGTGCCTGGCAGAGGGTTCAATGAACCATCTTCAAGCTGTCTCTCTACCGTTCCACTCTCGAACGACGCGCGGGAAAAACGAGCACTTAAATTTTTCTGCGCAAGCCCTGATATGATCATTTTTCCCTATGTAGGTGGATGCCAACAGAATGTTTTCGCAATCGGAGAAGAAAACTGGTGATTGAAATTTCATGAGAAGATCCCGTCGCAACGAAAAACGCCTTTGTTTTAATGATTGCCACTCCAATTCACTTATAATGTCTGTGGCACTATCTCTCATACTTCGCGATGATACAAAACGAGCTGCCCTTCTTTGTACTTTGTCGATGTCATCCGTCAGTCCCATCTGATGTGGATCCCACACCCCACCGCAATACTCTAGAATAGGGCGGACAGGCGTGGTGTAAACAGTCTCTTTAGTAGACCTGTTGCATCTTCTAAGTTTTCCGACAATGAATCGCAGTCTTTGGTTGGTACTATTCGAGTGTTTGGGATCCTTACCAGGTCGGACTGAAGGAAGACATCGAAGCAATTCAGAGGCTGGATGCTACATTTTTTACCGGTAGTTTGGAAAAACACACACAAGTATTACGGAGGTGCTTCGGGAACTCAGATGGGAATCCCCAGCGGAAAGGCGACATTCGTTCAGCATTTGAAACTGACTGTCGAACGATTCTGCTGCCACCAGCCTGCGCGTAAGGACCACGAAGATAAGATTCGAGAAGTTAGGGCTCATACGGAGACATAGTGGTTTTTCCCTCGCGAGCCGAACAGGAAAGGAAATGACTAGTAGTGGTCACCGTATAGTGATTTGGAGAGTATCTCTGTAGATGCAAATGTAGATGTAGATTTCCGGTCAGACGAGTATGGGATAACACCAACAACAGCAGAAAATGGTACAACTGGAGTAGGATACGTAATGAATAGGAAGGTAGGACAGAGTGTGAACTACTGTGAACAGCTCAGTGATAAGTGTGTTCCTATAAGAATCGGCAGTAAACCATCACCGACAAAAATCATTCATGTATACATGCCGACGTCGCAAACAGAAGGTGAAGAGCTAGAGAAAGTACGTGAAGTTACTGAATGGGTAATTCAGTACGTAAAGGGGGATGAAAATCAGTACTCATCTGGAAATGAAATGCGGTTTTAGGGAAATATGTAGAACAACGGGTTACGGGAGAATATGGGCTTGGCAATAGGAATGAGAGAGAAAAAGACTAGTCGAGTTCTGCAATAAAATTCAGTTAGTAATAGCGAATAATCTGTTCCAGAATCAAAAGAGGAGGAGGTATAGTTGGAAAAGGCCGGGAGATACGGGAAATTTCAGTTACATTACTCCATGGTCAAGCAGATATTCCGAAGTCGGATACTGGACTGTAAGGCTTACACAGGAGAAGATATACTCAGATCACAATTCAGTAGGCTGAAGTTTAAGAGATCAGTCAGGAAGAATAAATGCGTATAGAAGTGGGATACAGAAATACAAAGGAATTAAGAGACAAGTTTGAAGTTCTCAGAGGCTATAGATACTGTGATAAAGAATAGCTCAGTAGACAGTTGAGTTAAAAGAAATGAACGTCCCAAAAAAAGACAATCACAGAAGTTGGAAGGAAACCCGTCAGTACTGAGAGGTAACTGCGGAGAAACCATGGGTAAGACAGAAGGAAGCACAAAAATGTTAAAGTAAATTCAGGAGTACAGAAATTCAAGTCACTTACGAATGAAATAAATAGAAAATGCAGGGAAGCTAGGACGAAATGGCAGGATGAAATGATTGTCAGAAGGATTGACTCAGCATACAGGAAAGCCAAAATAACCTTCGGTGAAATTAAAAGCAAGGAAGGAAACATTAAGAGTGCAATGGTAACTCCACTGTTTAAAGAACAGGAGAGAGCGGGTAGGTGGAAAGAATACACTAAGGGCCCCTATGAGGGGGAGGAGTAATCTGATGAAGCGATAAAAGAAGGAATGGGGGTCGACATGGTAGAAACAGGGGCTCCAGTATTAGAGCCAGAATTTAAAAGAGTTTCGTACGATTTAACGTCGTCAAAAGCTGAAAGGAGAAATAAAATTTAATCGGAATATGTAGAATCATTAGGGGCAGGGAACAAAACGACTATTCACGTTGTTGTGTAGAATGTATGAGTCAGGCAATATTCCATCAGACTTTCACAAAAATATTATCCACACAAGTTTCGAAGATAGCAAGAAGTGCGAGACGTAACGCATAATCAGCTGAACAGCTCATGCATCCAAGTTGCTGACAAGAACAATATACAGAAGAAACGAAAAGAAAATTAAGAATCTGTCTGTTAGTTGACGATCAAATGGCTCTAAGAACTATGGGACTTAACATCTGAGGTCATCAGTCCCCTAGACTTAGAACTACTTAAACGTAACTAACCTATGGACATCACACACATCCATGCCCAAGGCAGGATTCGAACCTGCAACCCTAGCAGCAACGCGATTCCGGACTGAAGCGCCTAGAACCGCTCGGCCACAACGGCCGGCAGTTGACGATCAGTTTGACTTTAGGAGAGGTAAAGGCATCAGAGAGGCAGTTCTGTTGTTGCGGTTGATAATGGAAGCAAGACTGACGAAAAACAACGAAACTTTCATAGGATCTGACGACATGGGGAAATCGTTCGACAATATAAAATTGTTCAAGATCCGAAATCTTGAGAAAAATAGGGGTCAGCTATACGGAAAGACGGCTCATATAAAATATGTACCAGAACCAAAAGGAAACAATAGGAGTGGGAGACCAAAAACGAAGTTCACAGATGAAAAATGTTGTAAGAGAGGAATGTAATCCCTCACTGCTCGAACGTCGAAGAACAAATAATGGTAACAGAAGGAAGTCTCATGAGTGGGATTAAAATTCAACGTGAAATCATATCAATATTAAGATTCACTGACGACATTGCTAGCTTTAGTGAAACTGAGGTACAATTAAGGGATCCGTTGAATGGAACGACTAAAGAATATAAATTGAGAGTAAATCGAAGAAAGACGAAAGTAATGAGAAGTAGAGGAAATGAGAGCAGCGAGAAACTTGATATCAGGATTGATGGCACGAAGAAGATGGAGTTAAGGTAATCTGTTACTTAGGCAGCAAAATAACCCATGTCGGACGGAGCAAGGAGGACATGAAAAGCAGACTCTCTCTGGCAAAAAGGGAATTCCTGGACAAGAGAAGTCTACTAGTATCAAATATAGACCTTAATATGAGGGAGAAATTTCTGGAAATGTTCGTCTGGAGAACAGCATTGTATGGATGGCGTGAGATATGGACTGTGAAAAAACACGGAACAGAAGAGATTAGATGCACAGAAGAATGTTGAATATTAGGTAGATTGATAAGATAAAGACTGAGGAGGTTGTCTGCAGAACCGGCGAGGAAACGAATATATAGAAAACGGAGATGTAGAGAGTAAAATCTGTAGAGGATGACAGAGATTGGAATGTGTCCAGCAAATAATTGAGGACGTCGGTTTCAAGTGCTATTCTGAGATTGAGAGGTTGGCAAAGGAGAGGAATTCATGGCGGACCGCATCAAACCAGTCAGAAGACTGACGACTGAGAAAAAGAAATTGTAAAGAGGAACTTATGCTTTTGAAATTTAGCAGAAGGCCCGTGCCCTATTGTCCTTGCTTTCTGTAGCACTTTTTGGTGTCACCTACCTGAAGCACCGTGCAAAATAGGCACTGGATTTTGTAGGAAGAAAAATGTCCCGTTTCGTCTCATTTTAGAAGCTTGAATACCACTGTTATTTGATGATTATTTATTGCGTTTTCCATATTTGAATGGACGTCTGTAGTTCCAAATAATCTCGAATTCAATAGGAGTGACATCCACTGCAACGCGTCACATCAGTACCAGTAAATAACGATTAACCTAGAAGTAGTCGGTTCCAGTGCTGTCCACGCAAAAGAAATTGTATCACCTGGATTTCGGAAGAGGAAAATGTGGCGTATACTTTACGACCGTCAGATTCCCAAAATCCTCCTTAGTGTCTACGTGTCAATGGTTCATTTGTTCATCAACTGATAACATTAAGCTGTGGGCATCTTTGGTGGCATTTCGTAATTTTAGGCGTAGCAGTGGGTTGAAATTAATGGGGCAGTTCACAGTGTCTTATAACCAAACATTTAAACTATTGCTACTTCCGGAAGGTACTG
The DNA here is from genome assembly GCF_021461385.2 of Schistocerca piceifrons. Taxonomy (NCBI): domain Eukaryota; kingdom Metazoa; phylum Arthropoda; class Insecta; order Orthoptera; family Acrididae; genus Schistocerca; species Schistocerca piceifrons. The sequence continues at coordinate 447,842,683 of NC_060138.1, read as the reverse complement.
TACATGGTAGGGATAGAGCAATGGAAGATGTTGTTTGCACTATAATATACGCGTCATTATAATTTCCGTACTTTGGGATAACGTTATGTTGTAGTGACTCCTCCCTCCGCATCTCGATAGTAGTCTCTAAGGCTGCTGCATGAAAAAAAAAACATGTTTAACGTCCTGTTGGCATGGGGGTTATTGCAAATGTAACACTGAATCGGCGTGGTGAAAGATTGGGAAGGCAGATAGACGGTGTCGTTTTTGAAGTCTATTGCTTCACGTTATTCAGCGAGAAAAATGAATGTAACTGGCCACACGGGAATCTGAACCGCTGTCTTCCCCAATATGGTACTGCTGTGCTGCCTTCAAAATATAGCTCATGAATATTCACGTCACGATGGAACAAAGGGAAGATTTTCTTAACTGATTTCGGTGGTACCTCGCAACACCAACCAAAGAAGAAAGCATGGTCGCAAAAGTGGTTTCGAAGAAACATCGAAACAAGCAAAGCTTCAGGGCAACAACAGACAGAGAAAAAGGGAGGGGGGGGGGGGGGGGGACCAGACGCTAGAAAAGTGTGCAACGGTATTCAGTACGATCAGAGACCAAATCTCTCCGCGAAAACACCAATTTGCAGGATATGTAGCTGTAATTCGTCAAATCATAAGGTGTAGTTGATTCGTGTTGTCCGGAGACCGTCACTATCATCGGTACTGAGCGTACGAATGATGAGATAAGAAGCTGTGATGAAGTGACTGAGAAAGCACTGGAACACAGCAGCCAGTGACGTGGCATAGCGGTTATAGACGGTGGATTATGAAAAAACAGGATTCACATCCACGACTGGCCATTCAAACTTTGTTATTTCATGATTTTTCTGTGTTTCTGGTGCAGGATTTCGAAACAGTCCTTTAAATGCGTCTCCGTCAAAATTCTTTCATCAGATTGCGGCGAGCAAGATTAGAGCTGTTCATCTTTAACTGTTGAACCCACCTACGTCGATAGGCTTCTTGCTGTTCGTCCCATTCTCTCTGTGCCGGTAGATACGCACTCAGCCGATGAAAAGCAGAGTTGAACAAACAAATACCTACAAAACAAAGGTGGGGTAACTCAAGTTTGGAAACAGGATATGAAAGCCGATTCTCAATAACTTTCACGAAAAGGTTTAAAATTCACTTACTTCGTCTTTACTCCCGCCAAAATAAATTGTAAATGGTTATCAAGTTCGTATTTACCGGAAAAACTATTAATAGTGAAAAACTGTTAATAGTGCTATTTAGTTAGTGTTTTTACTACAAGTTTTCACACTAAAGTAGCCACAAGTCCCCAGTTAGACCCGAATAATTTTCATGTCCTAAATAGTGACTGACACACAGCAATCGTTCAGTGGACTCCTTAAAAAGAAGTGCTCGCAAAAAGTTCCGAAATATTCACGAAACGCGCCACGTGGAGTTTTATGTACGACAGGAAAGTTAACACACAAAAAACTTCCAAATTAAGTCACTTAAAATTTGCAAACTTTCACTTAAAGATTTTACATTGTAGTCACTGCGATAACAGAACCGACAAAACGCAAGCTTTCCTTCATCTTAGAACAAATTTGTATAGTACTGTTCAACATTTATGTGATGGTAGGACGGATCCCGAGCGACATCTGTGGACACAAAACTGTAGCACCAAGCCCCACACAAAGCGCGAGAATTGCTTAATTCCTATATTCCGATGATAAAGGCAGCTTGAGCACTCCTACTACAGCGGCAATTCCTAAATCATTCAACACGATTACAGAAAGCAATGTAAAAGAGATTCTGTATTTACTAAACTAAACTCCGTCCAAACAGGCCTTGGAAGGCCCGACGGTACCGACCGGCCTCCCTGTCATCCTCAGCCCACAGGCGTCACTGGATGCGGATATGGAGGGTCATGTGATCAGCACACCGCTCTCCTAGCCGTATGTCAGTCAAGTAGCTCCTCAGCACAGCCGATAGCGTTTAACTTCGGTGATCTGACGGGAACCGGTCTTACCACTGCGGCAAAGCCGTTGGCATTCTGTCTTTACGAAACCAAATTTGATTCTAATAAAACAGAGTATGAGCAATCCCCAGAAATGGAACACTAACTGATTCAACACCTACCATTTCTTCTGGCTGTTGGGACAATCGTCATGTGTGCTTTCCCTCACATACATTTTACGTAATTTTCAATTAAATAAAATAGCCACAGTTTAGGTAATCTCTCCATACTCTTTCTCGGTCCCTCCACATCTTCACACATCGAAACGTAATTAATTTTAAAGCGGAGAGAAACCTATCAGAGTGGAGGCAAAGAAAATTCTAGAACAACAATTTATATGAACTGGATCTTATACTTGTAGTTTCAAATTATGTCATAAATGAAACATTACAATCCCTAGCTCAGTTTTGTAGTACCAAAAAAGTTATTATGTCTTTAGGTAAAATTGTATACTTGCGAAAGTTGTGAAAATTAACTGAGATTTTCGCAGTAGAATTGTGTCATGAATAAGAGACTCCATACGGAGCACGAAAAAGATCGAAAAAATCAGTACTATTCCCTTAGATTCATAGGTAGTGTGCATGACAGATGGTATACACACCCCAGCAGTCAGCGACAGCTGTACTGATGTAAGTTTAAAAAAATGTTCCATTCCCGGCTACACGTCAAGGCATTATAAGATTACTTACTTCACTGCAAGGTGTAAGGACTCGGAATAATTTGCTACGTTACAAAATGTTGACATTGTTTAGTCTAATGACCTCTGCATCGACGGTTTATTACTCTAACATTCTTTTCACCAGAAATAAAAAAGAAGATCGTATCCTGACTTCTAAAACTTTTCTAAGTTAATGGTACTTAGGTCAAAAAGCATTCAGTCACTGTTCTACATGTACCTGAAATTAATACAAAGTGCTAATCATGCTGGACAACGTAGTCCATTCCGCTTAAATAGGAATTCCAAGGTCATCCTTCCATCTATTTCTTAGATGTCCAGCATCTCTCTGGCCAGTCGCTTTGTAAAGTATCTTCCAAATTCAAGAACATGGTGATCCAGAAATATGTTTCCAGTGTTTCTAAATTGTGTTTTCTGGGTAACAGAGAACAGCTGAGGCGTCCTTGATTTTTCGTTACACAGCCAGACACAATAACACAGAAGAAAACTCTCTGTAAATTTATCTAACCTTAAGAAACGAGGAACTACCCAATTACATTCCGGAGTAGATATTAAATGTTTCCAACGCGTCTTGAAATTTTGATGCTTGTCAGATGATTTCACAACAATATGGCGCTCGGAATGTGCTCCAGTTCTGGAACTGTTGCACCACGTCTCGTGCAGTCTACTTCCGTTGTCTGGGCATAAACGGAGGCGGTGAGGCCACGGTCTCAGTTCATTGCCATTCGGTTGGCTCATAACACTTTTTCATACTTGTCTGACGCGTTGATCATTGCTTTCCGCATCTCGAAAACAACCAACTAGACTGATGGATTAAGAGCTACCGACAGGTTTCGTTACTTTTTTTTTTCCTTTTCAATGAAATATTGTGTTTCAGTATTCATTTATTAGGCACTTACCGCTCAGTTTTTTTTTTTTTTTTGTCTTTTGCATAGGGCGATATGACAAAGGAATGTTCTCATTTATACCAATAAAATCTACATAAAGCGTAGAAAAAAACATAACGATTTTTTAAATTTTTTTACGAATCTCTTTGCGTTATATACTACCTGAATCGTCACTAAGTAATGTATTTTATCTGCAAAGCTGTTGTGACTACGTTAACGTTACAAGTACGTGATATAATCTCCCCACCTCGGCGCATTTTTATACAGCTAGAAACTTCAAATCTAATAATACTTAGATACAGAGCTACACGAAAACTCTGAAACAAGTGAGACGGCACGGTCGGAATACACTGGACTCGTATTCGGGAAGCCCGGGTTCAAAGCCCTGTTCTGCTACCCAGGCTTGGATTCTCGTGATGTCCCCAAATTGTTGAAGGCGAATTCCGGGACGTTTCGTCTGAAAGGACACGCCACAAATTCTACTCCGTCTCTAATATTCTTGTCGTCGACGAGACGTAAAACCCTAACTTCCCTTTTTCCTTGAGAATGTAAATGTTGTACTCTAGTAGGAAGTCACCATGTGACTGTCAGATAAGAACATTGTCACCTACTTACAGTTTATGCTTACCTTCAACGGGTGGAAAAACTCGTTTCACGGCGTAACACGCCGCTCACAAGCTGCCATGATAGCCTCTGAAGAAGACTATGGTCAAGAACGACATTCTGTCAGAGTTAAAATGGTATATCAATCCATGATATGTCAGAGAATAAGATACGGAATCTGTAGAAGTAAGTTCTACTGCACTAAAAAAAAAGTAGTCCCCAAAGTTCTTGGTGTCTGTCGAGAGATTGATAAGAAGGAATTCGACAGAGAAATGTACGTTCAAGTGCGAGGAACTTCTACCTGTTTGACACGAGGGCAGAAGCTTTGTCATGCCTGATAACGTTCGAAGATGAGTTACGTAACGCCATTATGACTCAGTAATGTGCTCTATTCTATAACAAAATTAGAACCTCAAGAATTTTAGTGAAATTGGCTGTCGGTAAGATTCACTATTAATGAAAGAAAAGAAGGGAGAAAGGTCAGGATGTATCATCCCATCAACGATTAGATTATTTGAACTTGTGCCCGGGCTCTCATTTTACGAGGAGGAGATAGAAAACTATGCGTACCAATATTCTTCAGTAAAATTTATTCGTCGCTATAATTATGAATTTTTTTCCCACTGATACCTATTTCGACCTTGAATGATCAACTTGATAACGTAAAATGAAACAGAAACTTGTCATACTCATGCGTTGCCAGAAACAAAATAATTACTATAAATCTATGAGTCGCTGGACTATACATTACGAGAATAAGTTTGTACACCTCTGCTGACGCCAGACACAAGCCAATGTATTCGGTATATAATCGCTGTACTATCTAATAAAATAATTGACAATACCTACACAATACTTCTTTGGTTACAAAACATTAAATTTTACGAGATTAGTTGGAGTAGATATACTGTCGGATAGGAATGTGAAGTATAAACCATGGTCGGACGTCGACGTAACTTCGTACATGTACTCACTATCTGTGAATATTCAGGTGATCAGAGGTATCTACCTATGCGTCAGATAAAGCAGCCACTAGAGTGCATTAGGGCTGTCAGTGTTTACTGTCAGTACCAAAACTGGTAGTATACAGGGTGTTACAAAAAGCTACGGCCGAACTTTCAGGAAACATTCCTCACACACAAATAAAGAAAAGATGTTATGTGAACATGTGTCCGGAAACGCTTAATTTCCATGTTAGAGCTCATTTTAGTTTCGTCAGTATGTACTGTACTTCCTCGATTCACCGCCAGTTGGCCCAATTGTAAGAAGGTAATGTTGACTTCGGTGCTTGTGTTGACATGCGACTCATTGCTCTACAGTACTAGCATCAAGCACATCAGTACGTAGCATCAACAGGTTAGCGTTCATCACGAACGTGGTTTTGCAGTCAGTGCAATGTTTGCAAATGCGGAGTTGGCAGATGCCCATTTGATGTATGGATTAGCACGGGGCAATAGCCGTGGCGCGGTACGTTTGTATCGAGACAGATTTCCAGAACGAAGGTGTCCCGACAGGAAGACGCTCGAAGCAATTGATCGGCGTCTTAGGGAGCACGGAACATTTCAGCCTATGACTCGCGACTGGGGAAGACCTAGAACGACGAGGACACCTGCAATGGACGAGGCAATTCCTAGTGCAGTTGACGATAACCCTAATGTCAGCGTCAGAGAAGTTGCTGCTGTACAAGGTAACGTTGACCACGTCACTGTATGGAGAGTGCTACGGGAGAACCAGTTGTTTCTGTACCACGTACAGCGTGTGCAGGCACTATCAGCAGCTGATTGGCCTCCACAGGTACACTTCTGCGAATGGTTCATCCAACAATGTGTCAATCCTCATTTCAGTGCAAATGTTCTCTTTACGGATGAGGCTTCATTTCAACGTGATCAAATTGTAAATTTTCACAATCAACATGTGTGGGCTGACGAGAATCCGCACGCAATTGTGGAATCACGTCATCGTCGCAGATTTTCTGTGAACGTTTGGGCAGGCATTGTTGGTGATGTCTTGATTGGGCCCCATGTTCTTCCACCTACGCTCATTGGAGCACGTTATCATGATTTCATACGGGATACTCTACCTGTGCTGCTAGAACAAGTACGACACAACATGTGGTTCATGCACGATGGAGCTCCTGCACATTTCAGTCGAAGTGTTCGTACGTTTCTCAACAACAGATTCGGTGACCGATGGATTGGTAGAGGCGGACCAATTCCATAACCTCCACGCTCTCCTGGCCTCAACCCTCTTGACTTTCATTTATGGGGGCATTTGAAAGCTCTTGTCTACGCAACCCCGGTACCAAATGTAGAGACTCTTCGTGCTCGTATTGTGGACGGCTGTGATACAATACGCCATTCTCCAGGGCTGCATCAGCGCGTCAGGGATTCCATGCGAAGGAGGGTGGATGAATGTATCCTCGCTAACAGAGGACATTTTGAACATTTCCTGTAACAAAGTGTTTGAAGTCACGCTCGTACGTTCTGTTGCTGTGTGTTTCCATTCCATGACTAATGTGATTTGAAGAGAAGTAATAAAATGAGCTCTAACATTGAAAGTAAGCGTCTCCATACACATGTCCACATAACATATTTTCTTTCCTTATGTGTGAGGAATTTTTCCTGAAAGTTTGGCCGTACCTTTTTGTAACACCCTGTATATAAGGGACGTGAACAGCTTCAGATGTTGAGTGAGCAATGTGCCGGTTTTACATGACAGTGGTGAGCCGTGCTGCGGCTCGCGTTGGTGCTGTTTGTGGGTTTCCGCCCTGTGTTGGAGGCAAGGACAGTATCGTTTAGTTGGCATGGTTACGGTTGTTTGTCTTCTTCTCGTGTTGACTGGCGCCACTCGGTTTTGCAAGCGTTGCCTGTCCGCTAGTGGCAGCAGCGTTGGTTATCGATGTGTAGTAACTGTTTTCTGGGTCGTGTGGGTGAGCCAGGCTGGTTGAGGACTCAGGAGGAGCCAGGTCCGCGCAGTGCCAGAACACGCCGGGACCGCTGGCGGCACGCATGGACTGCCGGATGGAAGGTCTGTGGTCATGAGGATGCACGACCTCGTCGTGAACCGGATCCAGCAAGCTTTAAGATGAGTGCCTTTAAATCCAAGTAGAGAAACCTCCACCATTGTAGCATCTGGCGATTCTGCAGTGACTTGGGTTCGTGTTGCTGCCTGTAGTGTCGCCTAGGCAAAGAGTAGTGAGTGGAGTGCTTGGGGAAGGCAGATCTGATTAGCTTTCCTCGACTTCTTATTACTATTTACTACGTTCAACTTGTTACAAAAAATGGCTCTGAGCACTATGGGACTTAACATCTGAGGTCATAAGTCCCGCAGAACTTAGAACTACTTAAACCTAACTATTCTAAGGACATCACACACATCCATGCCCTAGGCAGGATTCGAACATGCGACCGTAGATGTCGCGCGGTTCCAGACTGAAGTGCCTAGAACCGCTCGGCCACTCCGGCCAGCCAAGTTGTTACAGTTTGTTGAGTTCAACCAGTGGTAAATTTTCTTGCGTGGTGGCTGCTAATGCCCCAGTTACCTGCCCTGGGGGTTAGTGTATGTGGTAGTGGTTCCTTTCTCGTTCCGGGCGCTCTAAAGACAGTGTTCTGGGGACGTAGTGCAGACCGTCGGTTCAGTCGTTGGCGTATTGTTCCATTGTTGCATTTGGTTTATCGGACGTCAGGTAGCTTCAGCAAGATTATCATTAGTCATTCGTTAGACTACTACTAGTCTGAGTTACCATCTTGTGAAGTGAATGCAGCTCTTGGCTGCCTATCTCATCACTCGCGAAAGTGTTTTGTCGAACCTTCTCAGAGGTCGATTCCTAGAGCACCGTCTGTGGCCCCTTGGTTCTTGTAAGACATGTGTGTTTAAAAGGAGGTCTGATGGCCAGTAGTTCAGTGTAGCGCTCCTTCAGCTCACGCCTTCTGCGGGTATTATCTGGCTCGGTACCCTTTAAGGAACTTATGTACTGGTCCTTGTGTTTTATTATTGTACTATTTATTACAATACCTTGTAATGCCTACATTAAAGGTTATATGGGTCTAGTTAATAGTTCTGGTCGCCATCTGGAATAAATCTAGCAGTGTAATGTTCAGTGGATGTTAAGGGTTGTGTTACGAAGTTTATAATCATCTTATTTCACCCGTTTGGCGATTGGTTGCTTGTTTTTTAACTAACCTTTGCTATTGTATTTGCTGTTTTACAGCAGGTTTCTAAATTTTTAAAATTATTTCCGTTTCTGGCGTGTAAGGCCTTCAGCCATGATTGCGTTCACTTGCCTTAAAATTCTAATTTGGTATTCGTATTTATGCAGTAAGCCTTTAAAACCTTATTTTCTGCTATTCCTTGCGCCTGATGGCTTCTGCTGTGTTTGTGGCGATTTGCCTTTAATATTTCAATACCTGTAATCTGTAAGTTGTAGCAATTTTTAAACGATTCTTAATTTATTGCCATTCCTGGCGTGTAAGGCCTTCTGCCCGGATCACAGTGGCTTGCTTTTAAAACATTATCTGCTAAATTGCAACTCACTGAAAACACTATTACTTACACAGTTGTTTATTACTTCATTAATATCGTGTGGTACTTTTATTTATTGTTGAGTCTGGAATTACTGGTTGAAAATAAATTGTGTGTAACTGTAAAAGGCAACCAATAGTAACTGATTATGGCCCCGATCACAATCGTAGCCGAATCCTGCCTTCCCGTGACAACCAGGTTTCAAGAGGCTCGATATTGAAACGCTTGGGAACATGAGGGCAGGCATACCCGTCAAGGTTCGATCGATCAATTATTGTGGACCAAGTACACTGTAGCCCCTTCACATCAGTGTCTGGCATCCAGGAACGAGTAGAAGGCGCCTTGCAACATTCTGCATCACACCGCATTGCTGGTGCGACTGGACGACGGCATTACTGTCCCAGGCTTATGCTGCCGTTAACATCACAACACAAACGGATACGTTTTCCAGTGATTCAGTGACCAGGAGGTATGGACTGCTGACGAATGGTGTCGCACTGTGTTCAGCGATGAACTGCTGTTCTGCACTGCCCCAGATGACCATCGTCAGCGAGTATGGCGACGACCTGGGGTGAGCTCCCTTTCTTCAAATGTGTTGGAGAGGTATATCGGTGTTTCTCCTCGCGTGATGTGTGGAGTTATGAGGTATGACTGACAACAACAGTACGTCATGGACATCCTGCGTCCTCATGTGTGAGCGATGGATCTCTTCAACTAATTGTCTGCGATACGTTCTGGGACAACTGGTATTACTTGTAGCGATCGATCTTTTGTGACGGCTCCGAAACCGAAGGTCCTCGGCGGTACTTTTGGGCCAGCCACCACAAATTGTATAAAGCGTGGGTAATGACCAGGATGTAGCTAGGTCTGTTGGCCGAAAAATAATGACAAGAATTGCGCCAGCTAGAATGAAGAGATAACTTATCTTTATTTCTGACGAAACGTGCACCAGCAATACAAGTCCAAGTAATATCCAAGAGTAATCCGTGTACTGAGCCTAGTCGAATACAATAGCAAATATCACACTGCAATGGCTCCGCTATAAACTCCACGAAAGGCTAGCAATAGACAATCGACAATAGACTGTCTCGGGGCGAGCGCTCCTCCTTATATGCAAAAGACAGAGGGCGCTGCGGACCCGAGCTCAGCCATGGCGCGACCTCTTCCGTCGGCGGTAACGCCCTGAGACGCCGACGGGCGCGACAGGAACTGTGGCCAGCGATGTCACGGTCAGGGCGCGCGTGCGCGAGTTGGTTGGTTGGGTCCGTGGATACAACACGATCCTTTGCAGGCGTACATGAATTTCGCTACAGTCCTTTGCTCGTGTAGGTATTTTTTCAATAGGAGAACTCATGTCTACAAATTGCACATATTTCTATCTACTGTCTGCTTGATGTTAATGTACTCCTGTGGTCATCAAGATCCCCAAGTCTGTACTCGATGGAACATGTGTGGGACCAGCTCAGATGTCAACTAGATCCCAGTGCTAGTCTCCTGTATACAAAGGTCCAGTTATCAAGTGTTGGTTATTTCGCTTCAGGATGGTTAACGATGGCTTTTTGACACCTTTCCGAACCGAATCAAGTGCGCACATCTAGGCCAGAGGGCGTGCAGCCCGATTAGTGGGCTTAGACTGCCAGTACCTTTGTCCATTTACATTGATTTCGTTATCACACATTCTCTCAACTAGTGAAGTTCCATTTTTCTTTTCCTGGCCTTCTGACTGCTTCACTTTTACGATAGAGACGCTGCGTATTCATCCTCCGACATTAGACAAGCGACTTTGAAGTAAAATGTCTTACCTACACTCCTGGAAATTGAAGTAAGAACACCGTGAATTCATTGTCCCAGGAAGGGGAAAGAACACATTGACACCGGTGTGTCAGACCCACCATACTTGCTCCGGACACTGCGAGAGGGCTGTACAAGCAATGATCACACGCACGGCACAGCGGACACACCAGGAACCGCGGTGTTGGCCGTCGAATGGCGCTAGCTGCGCAGCATTTGTGCACCGCCGCCGTCAGTGTCGGCCAGTTTGCCGTGGCATACGGAGCTCCATCGCAGTCTTTAACACTGGTAGCATGCCGTGACAGCGTGGACGTGAACCGTATGTGCAGTTGACGGACTTTGAGCGAGGGCGTATAGTCGGCATGCGGGAGGCCGGGTGGACGTACCGCCGAATTGCTCAACACGTGGGGCGTGAGGTCTCCACAGTACATCGATGTTGTCGCCAGTGGTCGGCGGAAGGTGCACGTGCCCGTCGACCTGGGACCGGACCGCAGCGACGCACGGATGCACGCCAAGACCGTAGGATCCTACGCAGTGCCGTAGGGGACCGCACCGCCACTTCCCAGCAAATTAGGGACACTGTTGCTCCTGGGGTATCGGCGAGGACCATTCGCAACCGTCTCCATGAAGCTGGGCTACGGTCCCGCACACCGTTAGGCCGTCTTCCGCTCACGCCCCAACATCGTGCAGCCCGCCTCCAGTGGTGTCGCGACAGGCGTGAATGGAGGGACGAATGGAGACGTGTCGTCTTCAGCGATGAGAGTCGCTTCTGTCTTGGTGCCAATGATGGTCGTATGCGTGTTTGGCGCCGTGCAGGTGAGCGCCACAATCAGGACTGCATACGACCAAGGCACACAGGGCCAACACCCGGCATCATGGTGTGGGGAGCGATCTCCTACACTGGCCGTACACCACTGGTGATCGTCGAGGGGACACTGAATAGTGCACGGTACATCGAAACCGTTATCGAACCCATCGTTCTACCATTCCTAGACCGGCAAGGGAACTTGCTGTTCCAACAGGACAATGCACGTCCGCATGTATCCCGTGCCACCCAACGTGCTCTAGAAGGTGTAAGTCAACTACCCTGGCCAGCAAGATCTCCGGATCTGTCACCCATTGAGCATGTTTGGGACTGGATGAAGCGTCGTCTCACGCGGTCTGCACGTCCAGCACGAACGCTGGTCCAACTGAGGCGCCAGGTGGAAATGGCATGGCAAGCCGTTCCACAGGACTACATCCAGCATCTCTACGATCGTCTCCATGGGAGGATAGCAGCCTGCATTGCTGCGAAAGGTGGATATACACTGTACTAGTGCTGACATTGTGCATGCTCTGTTGCCTGTGTCTATGTGCCTGTGGTTCTGTCAGTGTGATCATGTGATGTATCTGACCCCAGGAATGTGTCAATAAAGTTTCCCCTTCCTGGGACAATGAATTCACGGTGTTCTTATTTCAATTTCCAGGAGTGTATTATCGTGTTACAGCTCGACAGCATCGTCTCGTTTTCCCGTACTGGTAGGTACACACGACATGTGTATGAGGAAATAGTATGTTACCTATCTGAACCGTTTTCTTTCTGTATTGTAACAGCAAACATCCCCACGATGCATCTCGTATCGTTCCCGTAACGATCCCATGCTGAATCTGTAACATCACTGTCACATAATGTGCTGAGATATTGATTCATTTTTGCCACTAATTTGTGGTTAATTTTATATAGAGTGTACTGGGCACATTTTCCAGGAGGAAAGCTTTGTGTTTTTCTCACTGAGAAGGTATTTTCCCTGTATGGTATCTGGATAATCTTTGTTGCCAGGTACTCATCAGTAAATGTTACTAGAATGCACGGAGATCCTCTAGAAGCTGGACAGATTTCGCTTTGTGCTTTTACGGGTAGAGCCAACACCTCTCCTAGTCTTGAGCATAAGGTCCATGGTACCGCCGCCATCCCCAGAGAATAACTGAGCAATACATTTTTGCCTATTCCGTTCGGGCATCAGAAGCCACGATACTGAGCCACCGCCCGACCAGCGCGGGAAGGTCCGTTGCTCTTGCTCCAAAATTTGGTGTACCCAATGAAACTGGGCTACCGTGCTTCGTTCAGAGAAGCCCACCAATCAGTGGGACACTGTTCTGTCCTGGTACCAATATCTTATTTGTTAAGATCGATTGAACACCAATGGTGGGAAATTTGGCCGGAGTTCATAATGTTTTATCGTGAAATAAGCGATATTCTCGTCCGTTACACTGGCAACTACAATGAGTCATCTCCTCCTCATAGAATTATTTGGAAAGTAGAGAGATGGAGAGGGAGATCTCCCACTCCCGCCCGCCGTTCGGTGTTCTTGGGTGCACGGTTTGCTGATTTTGGAGAAATGCGGTAGTCTGAGCTGCTCGTTACTTGCTTACTTTGCCACACAGTTTGTGCTGGTCATAATTTGTGTCATCTTGTCGTGCTGTTAAACTTGATTTCCTTTGCAATTTGATTTGGCTTTTAGAGAACTTTGTTCTCTGTTAAATTTTGTTAAATAATAAAATAATCTGTTAATCTCAGTCTCGACTTAGATTCCAAGTTCTCTTACATTGCCCGACAATTTTTCCACGGTTAGGTTACCCACTAATAATAAATGTTGAACCTTGACGAAATGACACACTTGGTCCTCTGCGTTTTCTCCTTGTCTGTAGCGCGTTCCTTTTGAAACTCCCGCTTCGCGCTCTGCTGTTTTCTTACTCTGGCCAGAGGGCGTTGTGGCGTCGCTGCGGCCGGCTGCCTGTGGTGTTCGCGGGAGGAGGAACTCTGATTGCGGGCGTCTGGGAGCGTACAGGAGGCGACGGCGTTATGTTGATGGTTTGGCGTGACTCGTGTCAGGTGTGATGCATCGTTAAAGCCGTGATAGCAGCCAATGTTACTGTCTTGGTCGCAAGTGGATCCAAGGGAATGAGGCTTGGTTGTACATTGAAACTCCTATCCTACGGATGTCATCGGACTTAAAGTTAGACGTTTTGACCATTATTTGCGTCATTTCCAAGCAACTGGGGATTTCGGCGTCTGCAGTAATTCGGTGAAGATTAGTTGTTACGTCGGTGTGTAAATGATTGAACAAGGAGCAGCTTACTTAGTGTTCACCTTATGCTCGTGTTCTGCGTGTGCTGCTTGCGAGTGTAAACTTGGCTCTCACCTTTGATGATTTTAAGCGCATCGTCAAATACTGAAGCCAAATAGTGACTTTTAATTAATTAGCTGGATTCTTTCTTTCCTCGTCACGACGCTTGTTAAATGGCAAAGTAGAATTGTAGACCTTACCTTGCTACCTCATTTGCGTGGCGTCAATAACAGAGCCTAACCTCCAGAATGAGATTTTCACTCTGCAGCTGAGTGTGCGCTGATATGAAACTTCCTGGCAGATTAAAACTGTGTGACGGACCGAGACTCGAACTCGGGACCTTTGCCTTTTGCGGGCAAGTGCTCGACCAACTACTGGCAGAAGTAAAGCTGTGAGGACGGGGCGTGAGTCGTGCTTGTGTAGCTGAGTTGGTAGAGCACTTGCCCGCGAAAGGCAAAGGTCCCGAGTTCGAGTCTCGGTCCGGCACACAGTTTTAATCTGCCAGAAAGTTTCAGGGCCTAACCTGTTAATTAATTAAGGCTTGTGGTAAACAAAGGTATTTTAGTATGTTGTTTTAAAATATTATCTGAAATGTGTCAACGATTTATGTTGTGGACGTTGATTCTGGAGTATGAACGGAAGTGTTGGGAATCCTGCTAGTTTTGATTGTTTTGGAAACTTTAATTAAGCGAGAAACTAGTGTGCTTTAGTCCTGCGGTGGGTAAGGCTGTATTGGGGCTCTGGCATTTGTACTGCAAGCTGCAACATCATCCTGTTGTTTCATGGTTGTTTTGTTCTCAAACTAGGTGTTTGCCCTAAACATGCTTTGGGCTGGGCGTTTCGCCCCTCAGCATTATACTTGCGTTTCAGTTGAGTGTTCAGTCTATTGACTGTCCATCGTACGCCACATCGGTAATGGTCAACCTGTCATCAGTTGATTTCAATGCTGTAGTTGCTTGTAAATTAGTACTGCTTCCATTACCTTCTGACCAGGGTTCTTGATCGACGCTTGTCTTTAAACACGCCGCTAACCTGGTTAGCATATGTTGCGGCTAGCTTAAATTAATCACTGCTCAATAACCCAACACAGTTTGTCGGCTGTCAGAAGCCGTATATGTGTTATTTATTCAATTAGTCTAGTCAATCTATAAGCATGCTATTCTTAATTTAGTCACTCTATGTAGTCATTAAGTTGCCTTTTCTGGGGTGTTTCGATGGAGTGCGGCTCCTTTGAGTATAGATTTGTCAATTTCCAGTTTAGTGTTTTTCCACCAGTTTTAATCGTGTTCATATATATATATCAGTGGAATCTAATGTTTTCTATTACTATTGAGCTGTACTTAATGTCGTATTGTAAAGAAAGGAAGTTATTGGAGGTTAACTGTCGCCGTAAGGTGTTGTGGATTGTGCACTTTCCTGTTATTCACCTTAATGTCTAGTCAATGTGTAAACTTGCTAATTATTTTCCCTTAAAATGGAGTGTGCCTGCCTTGATGTTATATGTGACTGTTTCATAATCAGTTCTTTAACGCGCCTATGCGCATACATTCTTTTTTTGGTTTTTGTTTTTAGAACTTAAATTCCGTTCGCTGTTTTACTGTGGACAGTTCAGTGATGCTGCTATTCTTATCAGAATCGACAGCAAAGCAGCACAGGCAACGGTAGTTCAGGTATACAAGCCGACGTCGCAAGCTCAAATGAAGAGACAGAAAAAATATATGAGGATACTGTGTAACCTCCCCGCAATAAATTTAGTCAATATTAACTGAATAATAAAATGAGCCAAGTGTAACCTCCCCGCAATAATGTTAGAATAAAATTTGCGCAAATGTAAACTCCCCACAAAATATCGTTAAGGGATGAAGATTGATCACAAACCCACAATAACATTAATTAAATAATGAACCATGAACTGAATGTAACATCTGAACAGAAATAATTAAACCTGATAAATCTTATAAGGGCAGCTGCGCTGAACTTCGGCCCTGTGAAATAATTAAACCCGACAAATTCTTACATCAGTAAAACGGCATCTATATCTGCTCTTATTTTTCGGCACAGCTCCGTGCAATGCTGGCCTACATTTAATTTTGATTCTTGGAGGGAATGCATAGGAAATATTATTTAAATTGAAATGAATCTTTTTCTTTAAAAAGTGGAAAAATTATTTAAGTTGAAATGATTACTTTTCTTTAAAAGATTTACTTTATAAAAAAATTATTATTGGGGCATTTCTTGAACAGATTAATTACAATTAACACACGTTATTAGCTGAGCGCAATGCTGCTTCATTACCTTCAATAATAATACACATCGTCCACCACAATCCTGACCAGATTCGGAATAACAGCACGCCGTCGACGCAAGGTGACGCCTGCTCAGTACAGCCGTCCGCTCGGTACAACTACTGCCGACTAACTTCTACTACAGACGGAGTACAACTCGCAACTGTCTACTCCCTCTGCCGACTCGCCACACACTAGCACTGTCGTCTCGCGCGGTCAAGCGCAGACTAGCCACGATAAATAACTCTGGTCAGAGATTCTGTCATGCCTCGCCATCGCTGGTAATGAATACATATGAAACGTACGCTTTTCAACCGTTCCCTGAATAGAAGGTGATTTCTTTTGCTGGAAGTAGTAGGGCCCCACTGCATATTATTTCTATTCAAAATTTAGACGGTGGCGGAGCTTAAACTCAGGGCTCAGTACGATTTGATTGCTAAACAAAGACGCTAATCCTTGACCACGGTAGCCTCTTAAGCAGATTAGCATAGGCAGAAAAAGCTCTTGTGGCCAAAAGAAGTCTACTAGTATCAAACATGGGCCCGAAGGTGAGGAAGAAATTTCTAAGCATGGTATGGTGGAGCCCAGCATTGTATGGTAGTCTACATGGACTATGGGGAAACCAAAACAGAAGAGAATGGAAGTCTTTGAGATGTGATGCTACACAGCAATGTTGAAAATTAAAATGCGGAGGTTCTCTGCAGAATCGGCGAGGAGAGGAATATATGGAAAGCAAGAATGAGGACAGGCTGGTAGGACATCTGTTGAGACATCAGGGAATAACTTACATGCTACTAGAGGGAGATGCAAATGGTTAAATCCGCATGGGAAGACAGAGATTGGGATACATCCAGCAAATAATTGAAGATGTAGATTGGGATTGGGTCTCCGAGAAGAACAGGTTGACACCGAGAGGAACTCGTGGCGTGAAGCGTCAAACCAGTCACAAGACTGATGACTGAAAAAATTGTCGACGACCAGGACATTTGATCACCACGGTGGTTTGCTGTGTTCCAATTAAACAAAATAATTTGTTCGACTTGCCTAACTAAGTTTGTTGTCTTACAGTCGTGAAGTATCCTTGCTCTTATTATCCAACACCAGCAGCGGCGACAGTGGAACAAAGGGATTCCGGAAGCCAGACCACGGGCCGGCGAGGTGGACCGTGCAGCGCATTCACGGCCACCGGCCCCGGGCGGCCCGCAGCACAGATCGGCAGCGGAGGAGAGCGGCCGCCGCGTCGCGACACTTCTGCCCCCGAACAATACTGCGGAAAATGTCGCCGGAAAACACCGCCGGGGAAGTGCTACGTCTGCTAGCCGAGGGAAAAACACAGTCCTGTCCAGGCACGACTTACGCACTACTGTCTTTATTTACAAACCACACGGAGGAGGACGTATATGGTGGAAACTAAAACCTCTACACGTACCGACCAAATGCCCTTCAGTACAATTTCTGCCTTAGCGGCCATACGGAACTTGTTAGAGTCTCCTAAGGAAATGTCGTGTGACTAGGGCCTCCCGTCGGGTAGAGCGTACGCCGGGTTCAGCTCTTGCGATTTGACGCCACTTCGGCCACTTGCGCGTCGATGGGGATGAAATTATGATGATTAGGACAACTCAGCTACCGGTGGTGGACCTCAGAGCCTCCTAAAACTATGTCATTAACTGAGAGGCGCGGAATTATAGCACTGCCTTACAAAAAGTGTTGACAGTTTTCTCGTTGAATGTGCAATAACAAGGGCATGTATTTCTTACCAGGGTGTTATCGTTTATCCGTGGAGATGCCGTTAAGGACAAAGCCATCATTCGTAAGAGCAGTTCTTTGAGAAGGAATCGGCGGATTCATTACGAAGTAAGTGCTACGTGGCCCAAAAGCCTTAGGGATACCGTAGAAAATTTACATGAGACTGGTCAAACAATATTTAGAATTCGGTACGGTCCAGCGCTTAAATGCTATGGAAGTGTAACAGTTTAGTGCGACTGGTGACTCCAGACGAACTTCTTTCGAGGCACCGAGCCTTCAGGAGTGGAATTCTTGCACCGATGCCCTGTGTCGTGTGTCGAAAACGTATAGTACGTGTGTGAGGCTGCGATTTCATTTCACCATAGTGGAAAGGCATTGCTGGACGGTATGGCTGCTTACTAATAATTATTGTCCACTGTTGGTGGTGGTTATCCCGTAGTCAAGATACGTATCGCAAACCTTGGACACATTGGCATCTGAAATTGTCAGTTCGGAGCTGAAGTGTCTTACGCGTCGGACTCCCACGATACGGCTGCCACTACGAAGTGCACCTGGGCCTTGTGTTTTATCCCCTTCAGCACTCAGCTGGCATGTCGACGCTGGCACTAGATCGGGGTCAACGAGACATACGGACCCTGCAACTAACTTGTGACGTCTGACTACTCGGGTTGTCCGCCACACTTCGCGAACGCTCGGCTCGGCTCCGTCCAGGACCCATAGAAATCAGTTTGTAATTGAAAAAGTACCCACTAAAAGAATTTTTCATGTGTTATCGAGAGCTTACATGCATTTAAATGAGCAGTCAAGAATTATTAAAACCGTCTGAAATAGTTACTCGCTTCCCGCCAGAGACGGCTACTCGCACTCATGAGACCTGCAGAGTCACATGCTGTGACGTATGCGCCACGGCCTGTCTTCCTCGTAGACGTAGCACAAGATTTAACTACGTCACAGTGATGTTGCACGTCGAGTGACACAACAGCTTTTCCTCCAACAAACACTATCTGATCAAAAGTAACCGGATACCCACAAAAAAAAAACGTTTTTCATATTAGGTGCATTGTGCAGCCACCCACAGCCAGTTAATCCATATCAGAGACCTCAGTAGTCATTAGAGAAGAATGGGGCGCTCTGCTGAACTCACGGACTTCGGACGTGCTCAGGTGATTGGGTGTCACTTGTGTCATACGTCTGAATGCGAGATTTCCGCAATCCATAAATCCCTACGTCTATTGTTGTTTCCATTGTGATAGTGAAGCGGAAACGAGAAGGGACACGTACCGCACAAAAGCGTACAGGCCGACCTCGTCTGTTGACTAACAGAGACGGCCGACAGTTGAAGAGGGTCGTAATGTGAGACAGTCAGACACCTATCCAGACCATAACACAGGAATTCCAAACTGCATCAGGATCCACTTCATGTAATATGACACTTGGGCGGGAGGCGAGAAAACTTGGATTTCATGGTCGAGCGGCTGCTCATTAGCCACACATCACGCCGGTAAATGCCAAACGACGCCTCGCTTGGTGTAAGGGGCATAAACATTGGACCATTGAACAGTGGAAAAATGTTGTATGGAGTGACGAATCACGGTACACAGTATGGCGATCCCGTGACAGGGTGTGGGTTGGCGAATGCCCGGTGAACGCCACCTGCCAGCGTATGTAGTGCCAACAGTAATATTCAGAGGCGGTGGTGTTATGCTGTGGTCGTGTTTTTCATGAGGGGGCTTGCACCCCTTTTTGTTTTGCGTGACACTATCACAGCACATGCCTACATTGATGTTTTAAGCACCTTCTTGCTTCCCACTCTTGAAGAGCAATTCGGGGATGGCGATTGCATCTTTCAACACGATCGAACACCTGTTCATAATGCACGGCCTTTGGCAGAGTGGTTGTACGACAATAACATCCCGGTAATGGACTGGGCTGCACAGAGTCCTGACCTGAATCCTATAGAACACGTTTGGGATATTTTGGGACGCCGACTTCGTCCTAAGCCTCGCCGACCTCAGTGCAGCCATTCTGCCATTCTCGAAGAAACCTTCCAGCACCTGATTGAACGTATGCCTACGAAAGTAGAAGTTGTCATCAAGGCTAAGGGTGGGCCAACGCCATATTGAATTCCAGAATTACCGATGGAGGGCACCACGAACTTGTAAATCATTTTCAGCCAGGTGTCCAGATACTTTTGATCACATAGTGTGTCAGTTATCTGTAATTCAACTCCTCATGAGTATATGAAACGACCATATGAGTACTACATCAGAAGGCATTTGCAGCGATTACTAAATCTAGTACAATCGACACATAACTGGCGTCATGTATTGTTTACGAATGCATCCAGTCTAGTCCGAAAACGAATAGTATATGAGAATAGATGTAGTGAGGAGCTTTAATCCACTATCATAACTCTGAAATCTACGAAAGGAACGTATTCTCATTATTCAGCTTCTGTTACTTCGATAGAATATCTTTAGTTGAAGGACAGGTCTTGTAGAAACGTGGTTGCTTAAGTCCATGTGATGACGTATCCCTTACGTCACTTCCGTGGGTAAGGAATTCTCCTATACACGACAATGCTCGACCACAATGCGTTCGCCCACTGCATGTATATCTTAAGCTCCAACAAGTCAGTGCGTCAAAAGTCCAAATACAACTTCGGATTTGAATTCTGATTATCTCTATGGCAATGCTGTAGAGCGTCGAGTCCTCCACCCCCTAACCGACCTGAAAATTGATTTGCAAGAATGACTTTCCCTTCTCGTGGTGCTCATCCATATCGTCATTGCCAGCACCATAAAGCGTGTATATCGTACTGCAGCTCGGTATTGACATTATTTTCACAGTACCATAGATCGATATCAATTTTATTAACTTCAAACCAGCTCGAAGTTTAATTCCTTTCATAGAATTTAAACAGTTTTTGCCTTCTTGCAGGAACTGTGTTTTAAACCCTAAACATGTTTCATCACAGTTGCGATATCCTCATTTGGTGTTTTCTTTTATTGTTTAGGAAATATATAGGCCGCTACATATAAATTTTATGCAGGTAGTATTATTTTGACACCAGATTTCGTTGCTGTTTAGATTATATATGTACTTTAACTTGTTTTACATTACATATGCTCTGTGCTGCCAACAGAAATCAGTCACAAGTCTAAATTAACACGGAGTGTCATCTGCAAAACGAGGATGTTAGGACAAAGTCTGAATTGAATTTTAGTTAAGAATACAGTCCACAAAAGTAGTAGCATATGCCCCTTTTTGACGCTTACCATTGCTGTAGTTGACCTGTACTGAGCTACAATTGGTTTTTATTTCTGTGGTAAATGTGTTTTGTTGTTTTTTTTATATTTAAAATGGCTTGTCGACATCGGTAAAACGAGTGAGACTTTGATTTAGAAAAATATTTGATGTGGTTTTTTATTTATGCATTATGTCCCGCATTTGTAAGTATTCTCTTACCTTACCTCTTGCTCATTAGGGAAATCTGTCTGTTATTGTGTTGCTATGACTGAGACACACTTTTGACTGCAAGTTTACACTTATATAAGCTCTTGACACACTATTGTTTTCGGTTGGCGCTTGCGAAGTTTGAATTTGTGTCAGTTTGCACATAGAGGAAGAAGATAATGCTTTTATTCCATGACTGTGTGTAAACAGTTATTTAAATCTATTGTTACATTGCGTAATGAATAACCAAGATTTCATTTAGACAAGATCATTGCTTCAGGACGTTACGTTTTCCTTTTCTGTGAGTGGAACATAGGTTAAGACACTTTACCAAAATCCGGGAGGGTATGAGTTCAAATCTCCGAACAACCAGCAGATTTTGGTTTCCCACTATTGAGTTTATGCATAAGTTCTTAGCGTTTTGTCATACATTTAATAAACAAAACCTATACACATAATAAAGAATTTTGTCATTAATCATGTTGACTCCTCCACTCTTTACAACAGGATGACAACTCTGGGCAACTTTTCGATTCCAGGAATGTAGAAATCACGTGTTTTTGTTTGTTTGTTTTTTTTTCATCCGGAAAGGAGGTTCACCACATTTGCTTGTTCTCGAGTAGACTGAAGTGGATCACTGTGGATTAATGCGTTTAACACACCTTCATCAAACCCATAAGGTATCCTTGAACATGGAGAGTCACTATTGTCAAAACGATCCCTCCTCAAAACGGGAAAACCATTTTCTTGTCGTGCCCTGTCCAATAGCATGATCCCCATACACGGCGCAAATTTTTCTGGCTGCTGTCAACACTCTATTCAATACAAACAGAAGAATGTCAGAAATGTTCCGATTTCTCGATTTGGCACTCCATTTTCTACCATCCACAAACTCCACTCACTATTCTCAAATGACAAAATGACAATATGTAAAACGAAAAGCGGTAAACAGATACAAACAAAAATGACAATCGATAAATAAACCCATAGCAACTGGAACACCAACATGCAAAAACAAAAACCTTATACTTCCCAAAATCTCCCACAAAGAGGAGAGTGCCAGTTTCTTTACCGATCACTGTTCGTCTCAGCACGTAGTTTACCTCTAAAGACCGAAACATCGACAAGACACTACACCCCAGTCTTCATATTTCTCTGCTATTCTTATTTTTTATCATTATAAACATAAAGACTTGGTAGCTTAGCTGCTGGTGGTGACTTTTTCTTTCCTTCGATTTTCCCTTGATTTCTGTCGACTCTCTCTCAGAACTGCGGGTGGTAGCATCATAACAATATTTGTTACGGTCCATGCTTACCTCTCCCGCGTAAGATCATATTTGTCCGTTCCTATATTCATTCTTGGCATAACAGTGTCATAAAAAGAGCAAAGTGTTTATGTTTTTACTGAGAACAGTCCGTTTCCGTATGGTGGGACTGTGAAGTAAGACTTTGAAGAAAAACATGGCTCTGCACACAGCATCTCACAAGTCACGCTCTTGGTACTGCGTAAAAACGAAATAGAATGTTACGTTGGTAATTACAGCAATCTCCGGCGGATGCCCACAATTTGCCTTAACTACTACACTTTCCTTATTAGAACCTTATTTCGTAATAATACCTCTTTTACTGCGATTCGTGAACATGTATCCTAGTGAGGTTGGCTCATGGACGCACCAGACTTGTAGCTCGTGGGAACGGGAGTAAAATATATAAAAATTAATTACATTTTCTGTGTTTACCCGAAATCACTTCAAGTGTATGCCCGAATATTTCCCTGAAGAGGGTCGAAACGGTTTTCCTTCGCTATCGTTGTCTGACTAACCTAGTTGTCCGTCCATAATGAATCTGATGGCCGTGGGATGGTGAACTCTAACATGTCTTTCTTGTCAGTATGTCATTAAAACTCCTTCAGATTTCTCACTTTTATTGCTAAAGCCTGATCCATTTTCTTCTACGCAGGAAAAACTTTCCGGAAAATCACCTGTACAGGACGATGGTGGCTTATGTCCTGTTGCAAGTCTTTTCTAATTTGGGCAACACCCACGTCCGACGATGGGAGAATGAAGAGTGTGAATCCTGATGTCGGCAAAATGCCGTCTCGACTGGAGTAAGTCCCGAGGTAGCTGCTGTGCTTAACAACCACTTCAGTCGGACGCATCACGATCAACAGACTCTCATGCCCCATTCCATGAGACATCGTGGACTTAAGAGACGCCTAGAATCTGGCGCGGAATCTGGTAATCAGAAACTGTACCCTCCCTGTCAAACAATGGCGTAGAAAATTTCTTACGCCGCTAGGATTGAAAATAGCTGTCACCAAGACGACCAGTAACGCAGAAGCGTGCGTTAGCGACTTCGGATGTGGAGGCTACTAGCCATTTACGAAACAACAAACAGGACGACTTTTTGTTAATGTTAAAGAGTTTATTTTTCTGGAAGGAACATCCATCAAGTTATGATGCATTGGAGGTGGAATAGGTTACCATTGAGCCTGTATCGTGGTTAACAGCTCTGCTGGATCTTTGTGCAAGTACACGTGAGGTAGAAATGAACTTCTAGCTTATCCCATAGTTTTCCGATAGAGTCTACGACGGAATTTTGTACAAATTCTTTGTAAATAAGAGGCAATAGTCTTCCTGCACAGACGGTGACATTACAGTGGTGATTCTCGGCACGTCCGATTACGAACTCGGATCACGAAACTTGATTAAAATGTTTTTGGGCGAACACGTGATGTTAACAGAGGCCAATGGCCCGAGACAAAACTAAAAGATGAGCAATATTTCATCACAATATTTGCACCGAATATCTTCATGTCCACAATATTCTGAGATGAACACTATACGTGAGATACCCGAGAGGTCCGCTTATAACCATCTTGTTCCACATTTGACCCGCTACAGCATGAAAGATTTTTTTCTTTACTGCACAGACCGATGATATCGCCGTTTGTACCGTAAAGAAAGCGGGGTACCAAATTTTTGCTTGTAGGAGGTATATATATAATGTACTCGTAAATACGACTCGAAAAGATCTTGTGACCACTGAAAGATAGAGGACATGGTTTCCAAAAAAAGGTCGTCCATATAAATTGTCTTTGCTTTTGATATCTATAAAAAAATCAATCTGATGAAAGATGTACAATCTTCCGAAACGTGGTAGGAATAATACATATGGCTGGTCACGGTTTCAGTTGATTTCATAATGCTTAAGCTTAACCTAAATTGTTCACATTTAAAGTTACAATAGCACTCCGTCTTCAGGCCACAGGTGGCCCATCGGGACCATCCGACCGCCGTATCATCCTCAGCTGAGGATGCGGATAGGAGGGGCGTGGGGTCAGCACACCGCTCTCCCCATCGTTATGATGGTTTTCTTTGACCGGAGCCGCTACTGTTCGGTCGAGTAGGTCCTCAATTGGCATCACGAGGCTGAGTGCACCCCGAAAAATGGCAACACCGCATGGCGGCTGGATGGTCACCCATCCAAGTACCGGCCACGCCCGACAGTGCTTAACTTCGGTGATCTCATGGGAACTGGTGTATCCACTGCGGCAAGGCCGTTGCCTAAAGTTACAATAGCATTATGATATTTATTAGTGACTCTTGGTGATGCCCGAGGGCAATCCTTCACAAGATTATGAACATTTAAAAGCAACAGTTATAATTATCGATGGCCACTAAATGAAGTAGTGATTGAGAAGGGACTGAAACAGAGTCGTGGCGTATCCCCAATGCTATTCAATTTGTACATTGAGCAGTCAATGAAGGAAACTGAGTGGAAATTTAGCAAGCGAATTAAAATTCAGGGAGAAGAAATAAAAACTTTGAAGATTGACGATTACATTGTAATTCTGTCACATATGGCAAGAACTTGGAAGAGGAGTTGAATGGTATGGATAGAGTCTTGAGAAGAATTTGTAAGAAGAGCATCAACAGCAGTGAAATAAGAGCAATGGAATATAGTAGAATTAAATCTGAGGAAATTAGAGTAGGAAATAAGATACTAAAAGTAGTAGAGGAGTTTGTCTGTTTAGCCATCAAAATAACAGACGACAGCAAAACTAGAGAGGATACAGAATTCAGATTGGCACCAGCTAGAAAAGCAGTTACAAAATAGAGGACTTTATTAACATCTAATGCAAATTTAAGTGTTAGACAGTCTTTCCAGAAGATTTCTGATTGGGACGTATCCTTGTATGGAGTGAAACGTTAACTATAAGCAGTTCATACAAAAAAAGAATCGAATATTTTGCAAACGGGTGCTAGAGAAGAGTACAGAACGTCAGATGGATAGATCACGTTACTAATTAGGGGATAATGAATCGGACTGGAGGAAAAAATGTGCCTCACAACTTGGCTAAAAGAATTGATCGATTGAGAGGACACATCCTCAGGCACCAAGAAATAGTCAGTTTTGAAAAGGGGGGGGAGTGCGGGGGGTAAAAATTCTAGATGGAGACGTAAGAACGAATATAATCGTAAGCAGGTTCACATGGATGTAGGTTACAATAGTTGTTCAGAGGTTAAGTGACTTGCCCACGAGAGACTTAAGTGGAGAGCTGTATCAAGTCACTCTTCGGACAGGAGATCGCATCAACAATAACAGCAATAACAACAGCAAATGGATTTTACATAACTTAATATGTTGAAAAACAGAACGATAAAATTAACTTCTTGTGCAGTGTCTGCTACAGTAAAAGTGAACAAGTATACAAGGTTTTAACTTTCTCAAAAAAAAAAAAAAAAAAAAAAAATGCAGACCGCCACTGGTTATCTACCTGTGTGCTCCAAGTAACGGACACATCAACTCCCTACACTTCATTGTAACAAACTGACGGGGATGGGTTGACGCTATAGTAATTATTCTGTCTGTATTTCAACCTGGAGAATAATTTTACGTAGATTAATCGAGACATGGCAGTGCAGCTCAGTTGCTGAGCAGGGTGTGACAAAGAGTGAATTTTCGCAAGGGACACTGCCTCCGGTAGCAGCAATAGGAGGCGTGCTACATTTCCCCTTAAATTTGAGCATTGTGTGACACTCGCAAATGCTTTCTCAGCATTGAGTTTTCAGATATCCCCTTGATGTTGCTGTAACTTCGGTAATCGCTAGTTTGTCAAATTTGCTTACGAGTGTGCCGTTGTTACTAGTGGTAAAGAATGTTCATGTGCGAGAAACAAGCCGAGCATCCACCAGTTACAGCGCAGGTTCACTAGGAAGCCTGAATCCACAGAATGAGCTACCGAGCTACGTCTTTTACTAATAATCCAACACTTACATCCTTTTAGCACGTTTACAGTTACAGGTCGCACCGAAAAGGAAGTCACTTAGGTTACGGAAGTGATAATGTTCAGCCGGTAACAAGGAACATACACGAAAGTCTAAGCTAAGGGTGACTTCCCTCACCTGCGGAAGATTCCAGCTTGTCTTATCGAGAACTGTGACTGAAGGACAGGCGCTACACACAGTGACAAGACCACCGTTCAAATTGCTTCCGGAACCCATTAAGATAACATCGAAGACAGCAAACAGTCGCACGGCTGTCTGGAAGCAACAAAGCAGCGAGTGAGCCTCTAAAAAAGCGACTCACTGGCCGCATGATGTTCATTTGTAAACGTGGACAGCAAGAGAGATTATCTTAAGCTGAAAAGATGACTGTATAGCTGCAAGTTGTTTTCAGCGATGCTCGTCATCCGAAATTATCTATGAGTAGAATTCCAATTTTTTTTTATTTTTGACTCGTCAGTCCTCTGAATGATTTGATGCGGCCCACCACGAATTTATCTCCTGTGCCAACCTATTCATCTCACAGTAGCGCTTGAAACCTACGTCCTCAGTTATTTTCTGAATGTATTTCAATATCTGTCTCCCCCTATAGTTTTTACCCTCTACAGCTCCCTCTAGCACCACGGAAGTTATTCCCTGATGTCTTAACAGATGGTCTGTCATCCTGTCCCTTCTTCTTGTCAATGTTTTCCATACATTCGTTTCCTCGCTGAACCTTCTAACAACCACCTCATTCCTTACCTCATCAGTCCACCTAACTTCCAACATTCGTCTGTAGTACCACATCTCAGATGCTTTGATTTTCTTCTGTTCCGGTTTCCCCACAGTCCAAGTTTGACTACCATAAAATTCTGTGGTCCAATTGTATATTCTGAGAAATATCTTCCTCAAATTAAAGCATATGTTTGATACTAGTAGACTTCTCTTGGCCAGGAATGCCCTTTTTGCCAGTGCTAATCTGCTTTTGATGTCCTCCTTGATCCATTCGTAATTGGTTATTTTGCTGCCTAGGCAGCAGAATTCCTTAACTTCATCTACTTCGTGGTCATCGCTGTTCTCATTTCTGCCACTTCTCAATATTTTCGTCTTTCCTCGATTTACTCTCAATCCATATTCTATACTCATTAGATTGTTCATTCTTTTCAGCAGATCATGTAATTCTTCTTCACTTTCACTCAGGATAGCAATGTCATCAGCGAATCGTATCACTGATATCCTTTCACCTTGAGTTTCAGTTCCACTCCTGAACCTTTCTTTTATTTCCATCATTGTGTCTTCGATGTACAGACTGAACAGTAGGGGCGAAAGACTATATCCCTGTCTTACACCCTTTTCAATCCGAGCATTTCGTTTTATTTTGTCCACTCTAATTATTCCTTCCTGGTTCTTCTACATATTCTGTATTAACTATCTCTCCCTACAGCCTAGCACTATTTTACTCAGAATTTGGAACATCTTGCACCATTTTACACTCTCGAACGCTTTTTCTAGGTCGACAAATCCTATGAATGTGTCTTGATTTTTCTTTACTCTTGTTTCCATTATTAACCGCAACGTCAGAATTGGCTCTCTGGTGCCTTTGCCTTTCCTAAAACCATCTAACACATCTTCAATTTTCTTTTCCATTCTTTTATATATTATTCTTGTCAGCAACTTGGATACATGAGCTGTTAAGCTGATTGTGCGAAAATTCTCGCACTTCTCACCTCTCGCAGTCTTGGGAATTGTGTGGATGATATCGAAAGTCAGACGTTATATAGCCAGACTCATACATTCTGTACACCAACGTTAATAGGCGTTTTGTTGCCAATTGCCCCAATGATTTTAGAAATTCTGATGGAATGCTATCGATCCCTTCTGCTTTATTTGATCCGAAGTCCTCCAAAGCTCTTTTAAATTCTGGCTCTAATACTGGATTTCCTATCTCTTCTAAATCGACTCTTCTTTGTTCTTCTATCACATCAGACAGCTCTTCCCCTCCTAGAGGCCTTCAATGTATTCTTTTCAGCTACCCACGCTCTCCTCTGCATTTAAAAATGGAATTCCGGTTGCACTCTTAACGTTAACACCCTTGTTTTTAATTTTGCCGAGGGTTAATTTGACTTACCTATACGCTGAGTCAGTCCTTCCGATTATAATTCCTTTTTCGATTTCTTCACATTTTCATGCAGCTATTTCGTCTTAGCTTCCTTGCACTTCCTTTTTATTTCATTCCTCAGCGACTTGTATTTATGTACTCCCCAACTTCCCTTAACATTTTTGTATTTCTTCTGTTACCCATGGTTTCTTTGCAGTTGTCTTTTTTGTACCTATGTTTTCCTTTCCAATTTCTGTGATTGCCCGTCTTAGAGACGTCCGTTCCTCTTCACCTGTACATGCCTACTGGACTATTCTTTATTGCTTTATCTACAGCCTTACAGAACTTCAAGCGTATCTTGCCATTTCTTGCTACTTCGGTATCCCACTTCTTTGCGTATTGATTCTTCCTCACTAATCTCTTACACTGCAGTCTACTCTTCGTCACCACTACATTGTGAGCTGAGTCTATATCTGCTCCTGGGTACACCTTACAATCCAGAGTCTGATTTCGGAATCTCTGTCTGACCATGATGCAATGTAACTGAAATATTCTCAAATCATACGCCTTTTCCAACTATACCTCCTCTTCCTGTGGTTTTTGAACAAAGTAGTCGCTGTTACTCGCTGAAACTTGTTACAGAACTCAATTAGTCTTTCACCTCTCTCATTCCTTGTCCCAAGCCCATACTCTCCTGTAACCTTTTCTTCCGCTCCTTTTCCTACAACTGGATCTCAGTCCCCCATGACTATTAGATTTTCATCTCCCACTGCGTATTATACACTACTGGACATTAAAACTGCTACACCACGAAGATGACGTGCTACACACGCGAAATTTAACCGACAGTAAAAAGATGCTGTGATATGCAAATGATTAGCTTTTCAGAGCATTCACACAAGGTTGGCGCCGGTGGCGACACCTACAACGTGCTGACATGAGGAAAGTTTCCAACCGATTTCTCATACACATACAGCACTTGACTGGCGTTGCCTGGTGAAACGTTGTTGTGATACCTCGTGTAAGGAGGAGAAATGCGTACCATCACGTTTCCGACTTCGATAAAGGTCGGATTGTAGCCAATCGCGATTGCGATTTATCGTATCGCGACATTGCTGCTCGCGTTGGTCGAGCTCCAGTGACTGTTAGCAGAATATGAAATCAGTGGGTTTAGAAGGGTAATACGGCATGCCGTGCTGGAGCCCAACGGCCTCGTATCACTAGCAGTCGATATGATAGGCGTCATATCCGCATGGCTGTAACGGATCGTACAGCCACGTCTCGATCCCTGAGTCAACAGATGGGGACGTTTGCAAGACAACAACCATCTGCACGAACAGTTTGACGACGTTTGCAGCAGCGTGGACAATCAGCTCGGAGACCATGGCTGCGGTTACCCTTGACGCTGTATCACATACAGGAGCGCCTGCGATGGTGTACTCAACGACGAACCTGGGTGCACGAATGGCAAAATGTCATTTTTTCACATGAATCCAGGTTCTGTTTACAGCATCATGATGGTTGCATCCGTGTTTGGCGACATCGCAGTGAACGCACAATGGAAGCGTATATTCGTCATCGCCATACTGGCGTATCACCCGGCGTGATGGTATGGGGTGCCATTGTTACACGTCTCGGTCACCTCTTATTCGCACTGACGGCATTTTGTACAGTGGACGTTACATTTCAGATGTGTTACGACCCGTGGCTCTACCCTTCATTCGATCCCTGCGAAACCCTACATTTCAGCAGGATAATGCACGACCGTATGTTGCAGGTCCTGTACGGGCCTTTCTGTATACAGAAAATGTTCGACTGCTGCCCTGGCCAGCACGTTCTCCATATTTCTCACCAATTGAAAACTTCTGGGCAATGGTGGCCGAGCAACTGGCTCGTCACAATACGCCAGTCACTTCTCTTGATGAACTCTGGTATGGTGTTGAAGCTGCATGGGCAGCTGTGCCTGTACAAGCCATCCAAGCTCTGTTTGACTGAATGCCCAGGCGTATCAAGGCCGTTATTACGGCCAGAGGTGGTTGTTCTAGGTACTGATTCCTCAGAATCTATGCAACCAAATTGCGTGAAAATGTAATCACATGTCAGTTCTAGTATAATATATTTGCCCAATGAATACCCGTTTATCATCTGCATTTCTTCTTGGTGTAGCAATTTTAATGGCTAGTAGTGTATTATCCTTTCAGTTGAAACGCGTACGTTTCATATGTATTCATTACCAGCGATGGCGAGGCAGGACAGAATCTCTGACCAGAGAGTTATTTATCGTGGCTGGTCTGCGCTTGACCGCACGAGACGACAGTGCTAGTGTGTGGCGAGTCGGCAGAGGGAGTAGACAGTTGGATAGTTGTACTCAGTCAGTGCTAGTGTGTAGCGAGTTGGCATGCGTCCGCGGTGTGCTCTGCCCACGAGTCTGGTCAGGAATGTGGTGGACGATATGTATATTATTGTAGAAGGTAATGAAGCAGCATTGCGCTCAGCTAATAACGTATGTTAATTGTAATGAATTTGTTCAAAATGATGGCCCAATAATAACTTTTTGTAAAGTAACTCATTTAAAGAAAAAGATTCATTTCAAGCTAAATAATATTTCCTATGCATTCCCCCCAAGAATCAAAATTAAATATAAGCTAGCATTGCACGAAGCTATGCCGAAAAATAAGAGCAGATATAGATGCAGTTTACTGAGGTAAAAATTTTGGTTTTTGTGTTCAGCTTTAATTATTTCACAGGGCCGAAGGTCAGCACTGCTGCCCTTATAAAATTTATCAGGTTTAATTATTGCTGTTGAGATGTTACATTCAGTTCATAGATCATTATTTAATTAATATTATTGTGTGGGTTTGTGATCAATCTTCATTCCTTAACGTTAATTTTGTGGGGAGTTTACATTTGGGCCATTATTATTCTTTGATTTTGCAAGAAGGTTACGCTTGGCTCATTTTTATTATTCAGTTTTGTGCGAAGACAACATCTGGCACATTTTTTTATAATCATTGACTTTCAAATTTCTTGCGGGGACTTTCTAATTTTTTGCGGGGAGGTTACACGGTTTGTTAAAAATGGCTGAGCCGGCCGCGGTGGTCTCGCGGTTCTAGGCGCGCAGTCCGGAACCGTGCGACTGCTACGGTCGCAGGTTCGAGTCCTGCCTCGGGCATGGATGTGTGTGATGTCCTTAGGTTAGTTCGGTTTAAGTAGTTCTAAGTTCTAGGGGACTGCTGACCACAGCAGTTGAGTCCCATAGTGCTCCGAGCCATTTGAACCATTTGAAAAATGGCTGAGGACTGGGCAAAGGTTCAGAGCACTCTCTTGCTCTTGGGGTGGGAAGACTCATCGACGATGATCAACGGCATGAGGTTGTAAAAGGCAATGGAAACCACAACATTAAAGACAAGCGAGAGCTCGATGGAGAGCTGAGTGGAGGCCTTTTGTGTCTTCTGATGAACGTCAGTTCTCTCTCGGTGTGCCGGGCGCGGTGGCCGAGCGGTTTTAGGCGCTTCAGTCCGGAACCGCGCGACTGCTACGGTCGCAGGTTCGAATCCTGCCTCCGGCATGGATGTGTGTGATGTCCTTAGGTTAGGGGACTGATGACCTCAGACGTTAAGTTACACAGTGCTCAGAGCCATTTGAACCATTTTTCTCTTGGTGCCAGTGATGGCTGTGTGCTGTGTGTTGGTTAGAAGAAGGCCAGTCACCCTGTCTGCGTGCTACACACACCTGGCTTGCGTCTGGAGTTATAGTCTGGGCTACGATTTCGTATGACAGCAGGAGCACTTTCGTCGTTATCCCACACATCCAGACTGCAAATTTGTACTTGAGTCTGGTGATAGACAAGTTGTGCTCCCATTCGTGAACAGCATTGTAGGAGGGGTGGGGTGTGTTTTCCTACACGATAACGCTCGTCCGCAAACCGCTGTTGTAACCCAACATGCTGTACAGAGTGTCGACATGTTGCATTTGTCTGCTAGATCACCAGATCTAGCTCCAATCGAGCAGGTATGGGATATCACCGGACTACAACTCGAGAATCACCCACAAACAGCATTAATGCTCCTGTACTGACGGACCAATTGCAACAGGCGTGGAACTACATCCCACAAACTGACATTCGGCAAATGTAAATACAATGCATGCAAATCTGCATTCTTGCACTCAACATTCTGGCGGTTACGTCTGTTATTAACGTTAATTTCGCATTTGTAATGGCTTATCTCGGGCTTCCATTAACCTGTGATCTTGCAATGTTAATCAGAATATATTACCTAGACAAGTATATTTCCAAAATTTCATTACTCTGCATTAACTATTTTTTGGTTTTAGAATATTTTTACTGTCAATGTGTATGACTGCTCGCCACTTTGGGACCCGTTCTAGATAGGAGTGACAGAAAAAAATAGAGAAGATCCAAAGAAAAGTAGTGCGTTTCGTCACAGGTTCGTTTATTAACTGAGAAAACTTATGCGGCTGCAGCGGCAAACAGGGATTATGCGTCGCGGTGAGGTTTACTCTTAAAATTTCGAGAGCACTAATTCCTAGAACCGCCAACCACTCTAGACTCTCGCGAGGCGACCACGAAGGTAAAATGTCATTCAGGCTCACGCGGAGGCTTACTTGGAAGTGCGAGGCGATAAGATGGCTAGCAGAGTATAAATGTTGATTGTTTTTATTGAATACAGTTACTTTTAAAATAATATCTGAATGCATTTATGGCTCCTCCGCTAAAAAATGATTTGCAAAATCGCGACGGTTTCAAGGTACTGGTATCACTTCTTAGCCGAAAGACTCTAACCTGCGATAGCGGTTGCGCGGACCGCTCCCGCGGCTATGCCCTTGTCTCGCCAAGGACGTCTGCGACTGTTAGCGGGTTAACGCCGAAGTATGAATGGCGGGCTGACCGGTTCTGGAGGCCTTTCGTTGCGGACGTGGGAACCGATCGCAAGGCCGCCACACGATCTGCCGCCTCACCCATGTCCCCTTCTTCCTTAACGATCTTTGACTCCAGCGAGATTCGAGCAGCAGAACGACACGGAACGAAGAGAGATAAAATGAAAGAATACGCCGAATCCTGCAAGCGTAAACAACGAATGGATCGCAGAACCCAATAAGACCGGAACACACGTTAAAATAATTATAATGTTTCAAGATTTTAAACATGGCTGAAACAGCAACTGTTGAAATTCTTCGCGGTAAATGACGACAGCCAAAACAGTTGCAGGATAAAGATTTATTAAAATTCTTGACCAAGGTTTCGGTATATATAAATATACCTTCATCAGAAGTAAAAATCTAAAATTACATCCTGCAATGGAGATTAATAAAACAAATGTGCCAAAAGGCGATCTGATGAAGATATATTTATATATACCGAAACCTTGGTCAAGAATTTTAATAAATCTTTATCCTGCCACTGTTTTGGCTGTCATCATTTACCGTGTCTAATGTTTCAGATGGAGGCGGCGCAGAGTAGAAATTACTCATTCACCAGACCCATCGGCGACGGACGGCAGCGGTATTTGTTGATTTGTGCCAGGAGCAATGGCACGTTTTCACTTGAGTCATCCTCCTAAGCGGTAGTAATGAAAACTGTTAGTCTTAACCTATGGTGGGATAAGCTATCGCCGGCCGAAGTGCCTTGCGGTTCTAGGCGCTGCAGTCTGGAACCGCGAGACAGCTACGGTCGCAGGTTCCAATCCTGCCTCGGGCATGGATGTGTGTGATGTCCTTAGGTTAGTTAGGTTTAACTAGTTCTAAGTTCTAGGGGACTAATGACCTCAGAAGTTGAGTCCCATAGTGCTCAGAGCCATTTGAACCTTTTTTTTAGATAAGCTATCGTTGTACAACGTCGTTCCCACTTCCAGACCACTGGGCTCAGGAGCAGTAGACAAGACATTTTGCAGGCATGTTTGTAACCGTAAGAAGGGCGTAGGCACTTCAGTATATTAACCCTTCGAATCCCAACAAAATAGTTTAATTTCAAAATGTTTCACAGCACCGACCTTTATCTTCGCAGTAAGCAACGATTGTTGTTGTTGTGGTCTTCAGTCCTGAGACTGGTTTGATGCAGCTCTCCATGCTACTCTATCCTGTGCAAGCTTTTTCATCTCCCAGTACCTACTGCAACCTACATCCTTCTGAATCTGCTTAGTGTATTCATCTCTTGGTCTCCCTCTACGATTTTTACCCTCCACACTGCCCTCCAATACTAAATTGGTCATCCCTTGACACGAAATTAGCAAAAATTGTTTTAAGGAGGTGGTCGGAACCATTAGGACCCAGTTTTAACAACTATCATTTCACGAGGTATATTTAATTATCCCGGCCGCTGTGGCCGAGCGGTTCTAGGTCCTTCAGTACATGTGTACATGGTTAGTATGTATTTGGAATGTGTAACATTGTTATTTTAATAAATGTTTTTATAAAAAAAAGTGCTCAGCGCGACAGAATGTCAATCCTAATGACCCGAGTTCAATTCCCGGCTTGGTCTGAGATTTTCTCCACTCAGGGACTGGGTGTTGTGTTGTCCTAATCATTATCATTTCATCCCCATCGACGCGCAAGTCGCCGAAGTGGCGTCAAATCGAAAGACTTGCACCCGGCGAACGGTCTACCCGACGGGAGGCCCTAGTTACACATTTTTATTTAGTAGACCCCTAAAACCGTTGTAATCGCCAACAGCATTTCAGTCCGGAATCACGCTGCTGCTACGGTTGCAGGTTCGAATCCTGCCTCGGGCATGGATATGTGTGATGTCCTTAGATTAGTTAGGTATAAGTAGTTCTAAGTCTCGGGGACTGATGACCTTAGATGTTAAGTCTCATAGTGCTTAGAGCAATTTGAACCATATTTATTTGCAATTTCGCATTTTCCTAGACAAAGTCCCACATCTCCAAACTTCCATCAACGCTTAATGCCAAAACAAATAATGCTAAACTAGCTTAGCGTCCGATGCACCGCTCGCTTAGACTGTATGGCCTGCAAAGAAATGTTCTCTTTCTTTCCATTTAATCGAATTTTATGTTGTTCACAAATTGCAATACCTTCTAAGCTTTTCACACTAATTGATGCCATATAAGCATCGTCTTTTCTGAATGTACTTCCGATCAAAAAGTGAATCCGGTAGCTGGAGTCCAAAGGTTTTGTTAATCATGCCTTTGCATTCTTGTGGAGATATTTCCTTACTAGCTTTCACCCCAAACAATTATTTCTTTATATCCAGCCGAGAAGTGAAATATCAATTTTCATAAATTTAGCTTTAAATTGTTTAACGTAACGAATTTTTCATTCCCTATTACGCTCCGTTAGGGGCTGAATTTCCAGAAACACTGAAACAAGCATTTTTTTTTTTTTTTAATTTCTAACCGAGAAGTTAAATCCCAGTTGTCATAGATGTAGCCTTGAAAATCCTTTAGCAGTTCTTTAGTACCGGTAATTATTTATTTTCGGAGAAACTTTCACCCACTATTTTACCTCCGCAGTGCCTGAATGCCAAAAATGCTAAAACGTATATTTTTTATTTTCTGACTGAGAGACCAAATACCAGTTTTCGTAGTTCTCGCTTCAAAATTCGCTTAATAGCGACATACTTTCAAATGGGCTTTCATTCCCTACTTTACCCCCTTAGTAGAGGAATTTCGGACAATCCCTTCTTAAATGATGCCTACAGTATAACATCCACACCCTCGCCAAATTTCAAGTTCCTATTCTTAGCGGTTTTGGCTGGGCGATGATGAGTTAGTCACTCAGTCGGAACATTGCCTTTTATGTATAGAGATAACAAGGAAAACTGGGAGTGAATTTTAATAAATTTGTATCAACAGCACACACTGTCCCATTGGTTTCTTTTCGAAACAGCTCTTAAAAACAATAGTACAGATTCAAGTTTATGTTACAGTAATTTTACATATACCTACATTCACTGTCTATGACCTCTTCAGTATGGTCAGTGTAAAAAAAAACTACATGTTACATTTCCTACAATCACGAGCACAATTGCTCTGAACGCTGTGACTGCTACAATGCTCAACACGGGTTCAAGTACCTCATTATGCTACTAGATGTCTCTGTGATAACATCAGCTATTACATACAAAAGGGACTGGTACTTCAAACCAAAATTGATAAAATGGTTGTTTCAGGCGGAAAGCACTCGTACTCGAACGTCGGCTGTTGAATACATATGTATCCCTATATCTGATTCATTTCTGGAAAAATTTTTATGTGTTTATATCTTTGTAGGCAATGGTTAGTATTTTAATCATACGTGGTACTACTGTTTGAGAAGAGATAAACACACATACCGACCACACGTGGGCGCGCAGACAAGTAATGCCTCCGAAATTTGATCTGAAAGCTCTTAAGGCTTTTTAAATAATAGAAACGTTATTAACAATCTACGTCTTTATTCGTCGTGTCTACAAATTTATTTCTTATCGTAGTCACTTTGGCAACATTTACAGCGGAGCCACTGCTTACATTGTTTCATCATTATCCAACTGAAGTTCTCGAAGGTGCTTTTTCATTTCTGGAAATAGGTGAAAATCAGATGAGGCTAAATAAGGACTGTATGCAGGATTACCGTTGACAGTGAACCCAAGGCATCGGACGGTAGTCGATGTCGCAGTGCTCGTATCTGGGTTCGCATTGTTATGCTGAAGGAGAGGGTGGTCTGTGCGTGGACGTACTCTCCGCTTCCGAAACTCGATTACACCACGCTGTTTCTCATTCACCGTCATAGTTACATTACTGTAATAGAACTAAGCTCTTCATTAGGTTCTAGGGCATATACAAATAATAGGTAAATTCGTATGGCGTGATTGGCTGCGAGTCCCTCAAAAGGCTTTCAGCTGCCTGTTCACAAGTTCTTTCCGTTGGACTTGCGCAGCCTTCACTGTCTCACCAATCTTAGCAGGGAAAGACGACCTACAGTTTAACGTGCAATCTAAAATACGATCCTGGTATATCATTAAAGGGTCAAGGCTAACGTAAAGGCAGGCTGAAAAGTTCCGCTGTCTGATTCGATCCCGTGACCCAACAGCCTCCAGGCTCGCACTTTAGCCTTAGACCACCAAGCCTAACACTTAATGCTATGTATTCTTGGGTTTCACTGCTCTAATTATATGCACCGTTATAGAATGAAGCCTTTTGTGAGAATAACTGAAATGTGCGTATTGAGACTTGTCAAAATTCAATTCCTTTGACTCACGTTTTCATGTAGTTGATAAGAACTAGACTGTTTCTTATTGCTGTTATTGCTTAATCTGCAAAACAACGTTAAAATTGTGTGCTGTGGCCCAATAACTCGTCCCATTGCAGATTAAAATTTCACTCAAATTAATACAGAAGGTACTTCATATGCGAGCATAGAGGAAAATATAGCACAACCACATCTACCAACAGTTACCTCGTTATGATAATACTCATCCCAAACTGTAATGGCCTCAAAACTTCTCTGCTTTTCGTCTCAACTTAACTGAAGCAGCAAATAAACCTTCAGAAAGCAATCATATACGAGTCCAAACACAAGAAATCTTCGTCGAGAGAAACTTAGTCGTTTGATGAAACGGAAACATCGGTGTACTGTGCCCGGAGGAACTGAAATATCACCGTGTTACAGTTTTATCAACAAGGATCTGATTCTTTATCGTTATAAATATTCTGTAATGTACGAGTTGCAGTTTCAAGATCTACATGCTTTCGTCAAGTCTTGTGATGTTTTCTGAATTAGGCAATATCGAGGTATTTGGATTTTCAATTTTCCTTTCTTCAGAGAAGGCCTGGCTCAATCTGAGCCTCTCCGAACACTCTCCGGTATGCACCAGAAGCTCCTCAACAGGAAGATGAGCGGCCGTTGCATGATGCTCCATTTAGCGTTTGGCAGGTCTTTCCGGCCACCCTATATGACACATACGACAGAGTTGTAGAGAAAGGTGAAACTGGCGAAGGGAAGAATGCAATAATTTTTATTACCATAACTGCAATGAGAGACTTTTATACAGTAGCGTTCTTATTCATCCGCTGTTATGAACAGTATTTCATCAGAGAAGTCACATAGGAAATACGACGGCACTAAAGGGTCGGAACAACCTGCCAGCAGCTGCTGGAAATACACAGGAAACGTCATTTGTAAAACGTCATTTGTAAAAGCAGCGCGAAAAGTAAATAAACGTGTGGAGAATAGAATTGTATGGAATAGAATAGGCACATCCGTAGCTGCCACTTTCGCAGTTTCAAACTGTTTTGTTGTCTCAAAAGGGCCGGCCGGGGTGGACGAGAGGTTCTAGGCGCTACAGTCTGGAACCGCGCGACCGCTACGGTCGCAGGTTCGAATCCTGCCTCGGGCACTGATGTGTGTGATGTCCTTAGGTTAGTTAGGTTTAAGTAGTTCAAAGTTCTAGGGGACTGACGACCTCAGAAGTTAAGTCCCATATTGCTCAGAGCCATTTTTTTTTGTCTCAAAAGGGCATAAAAATTTGGCAATATTTTCCTTGACTCATCTAACTTTTATGGTTCATGTTTCTCTGTTGAATACTGGCAAATGCTAAAGCATACTTTCGACATGCTTTCGCTGTACCCAACATTTGTCTTTCATCGACAATATTCAGAATTGTTCTGCGTCATTTATGTTCTGTATATCTACAAGGAAGAAAATTATTTCTTTTTAGAAATGATCTGTAGCATACGAGCTGTAAAACATTCGTCATTGCTCGCTCCACCTATACAAGGTGTCTGAGATGAACAGGAGACAACGTCATAGTAAAGCCATTCTGAAGGAAAAAAACTACGCAGACACATACTTCACTCTCAGAGGATTTCGGTATGTAGCAATTTGAAACTTAAAGTGTTTATTACGGTGATCACTTAAAAAGCGAACCATATGCAGAGAATGATAACCTCCGGTCTCAAACAAGGCCCTTAAGTTCAGCAAGAAGTTACTGCGAATGGACGTGTAGAGCATAGAATTGTAGGGAAGTGAATTGGACCGTGGGAAAACCGGAAAAGAAGAAGATCGAAGCGTTGAGATGTAGTGTCACAGAAGGGTGTTAATAATTAAGTTTCTGACAGGGTAAGAAATGAGAAGATGCTCCGCAATACTGTCGAGGAGAGGC
This sequence comes from Schistocerca piceifrons, assembly GCF_021461385.2. Classification (NCBI taxonomy): domain Eukaryota; kingdom Metazoa; phylum Arthropoda; class Insecta; order Orthoptera; family Acrididae; genus Schistocerca; species Schistocerca piceifrons. The sequence goes on along the minus strand of NC_060138.1, from coordinate 447,803,129 downwards.
AAACTTTGTTGCAAATGCTGACTAGCAGAAAGACCGAGATGATAGATCGTATTTTGAGACATCAGGGAATAACTTCCACAATACTACTGGGAAACGTATAATGCACAAAGACATAGATTGGAATACATACAATAGATAATATTGAGGAAGTTGGGTGGAAGTGCTACCCTAAGGCGAAGAGGTTTCCGCGGAAGAGGAATTCATGGCGGACGTCAACAAACCACATAAAAAACTTTGTAGAAGAATATCGGCTATTCAGTTACTTTATATGAATGCGAAACAGGAGGAAAGTTTATTATAAATAATATCAATTTCTTTTGCAATGTGTCATGTAGTCTTGAGATTTTAAAAAATTCATGATAGTATCCTCGACATCCGGAATGAGGCTGGACTGTAATACGTTATCGCAAGAAGCAATCTCTTCTGGAAATGGGGTGAGGGGGCGGGGGAGAGCGCAAACACTACGTTCGCCCTAGAGCCACGTGGTAATCGCAGTTTGAGTATTTCGATGATTTGTTCATATGAAAGACCAGAACGAATCATAGGAACTGGTTTAGGCTATGATATTAGGCTAATAGAGCTGGACAAGAAACTCACATGTGTGTGTATCGGCACGCTCTTTTACGGCAACAGAAAAATATGTACAACAGTGGTTCCTAATTTCTGCAGTGCTTGACCCTCATAGTGAAAAAAATAATCTGCAGAAGAACTTTCACGCTGCTGTTTGTATGCGTTTTGAACAGAAGTACTTGGTATAGAGAAAAAAATAGAAAAGAAGCACAGACAAAGCCAGAAGCATCTTACTTTTGACATTTAAGGAGTGAATCCCTCGCATGTTAATAATGTAGTATTATTGTTAGCTGTTTGGAATATCGAAGATGTACTAGCAAGTCAAACTCTCCAGCACACTTCTCTCAGATTTAGTGGTAAAATGCCCCAGTGAGTAGCTCCTGAAAACCAGAACACAAATCAAGCACGGAAACAGGAGGAAGTTGTACTGAACTGTGAAAAAAGAAGCAAAATAGAGATAGCGAACGGTCCACGCAACATCGAGCGAATTGGAAGAACCACAGCGTTGTGATTATGCGGTCACGGTGTGGGACTGCGAACCGAGAGACTCCTGTTTAAATTTCTCTCGTACTTCACTCTTTTCGCAAAATTATGAACCTTCCATATGGTTATTAACGTGTCTGTTCTCCTTCTCTAGTCCTACCAATTTTCACTGTATACATTGATTATAGAATGAGTCATGTGGTAAGAATATATTACCGTCACAAGTAAATGTGATGAATAGTGAGAACAGGCGAGAAGCCGCATTGACCTCTCACAGAAATGAAAACAACAAATAATCGGGTGTGAACTAAGTTATAACAAAGGAATTCAAGAGTTAAAACTTCAAAAACGGAACACAAGAGTCGTCTCGTGTGGTATTTGTGTAGAACAAATAGGGAAGTACGTACTTCTGGAGGTCACCTCCTTACACCTCGCTGTTGCAAGCAGACTTAACACCACGACTCAGAAATAAATTCTAGAACATCAAACAGACGCATCAATGACTGGAATGATAGTTCATAATACAGTGAAAAGAAAAGTGGCACGAAGGAGATTTGAACATGCTACTCTCCATTCGTCGCAGTCCAACGCCCCTGAACACATAACTATGACGCCGTGGCTATTCATATTCGCTCGGATGTTGCACATCTTGAGCACGGACCGTTCACTGTTTCTACTTTGCTTCTTTTTCACAGTTCAGTATATCTTCTTCCCGGTTTTATGTTTGATTTGTGTTCAGTTTTTGACGGCCTATCCACTGCACCATCTTATAACTAAATCTGAGGGTGGTGCGAGGGGGAGTTCCCCTTGTAACTATGTTATTGAAACTGCTCTTTTTCTGGCAGTTTCTGACGGGTTTGGCGGTTCCCACCTTAATTTACTCTCCTGTGACAATATCTTCAACTGAGAGAAGCACCTACCCCTCCAACGGCCTCAGTTATGTATCTAATACGCTAGTCTAATCTGAGTTGTATTACTACGGCTCCTTGTATTGCTATGGAGTGTCTCCAGTTGTGTTTCCCGTCGCACAGTTGGTTGTCGCTTCCGCTTCAGTGATTTTAAAAGTTCTACAGAAATATTAGGTGTCCCGTCACATAATTAAAGCGCTTGTGTTACAAAGCTCTGCAAGTTGTATCATTTAGTGGGTTCCCTATGCCCAAATCTATACCCATTCCGTCCTGTTGCACGTCAGCGGTAACTTTCTTCATCTCTCAGTGACCCTCAGTGTATCTTTCCACTGGCCGCGCGGGGTAGCCGCTCTGTCTTGTCACGGTCCGTGCGGCTCCCCCCGTCGGAGGTTCGAGTCCTCCCTCGGGCATGCGTGTGCGTGTTGTCTTTAGCGTAAGTTAGTTTAAGTTAGGTTAAATAGTGTGTAAGCTTAGGGACCGATGACCTGAGCGGTTTGGTCCCACAAGACTTTACCACAGATTTCCAAATTATCATCCCACCCATCCGCTCACCCCGTTGCGTCTAACAGTGGGATTACTCTTGCACTCTTGATATTGATGCGTTGGCTTGTCATTTCTGTGTGCTGAATCAGTTATTTCAACGACAATTTGTTTTCTAACTTTTTCGGAATGTTTGTGCTCCTGTTTCGTCTTAGTCTCCCTGCACTTCTTCATTTCATTTCGAGGCTACTTCTGTCGCTATATTTCCGTCTTTTGTTGAACGTTTCTATACTTCTTTCTCTCCTCGATCAGATGAAGTATTTCTTTGTTACCCAAGGTTCTCTTCGCAGTTGTCTCCTTGTACCTATATTTATGTGTCCCATTTTTGTGATTGCATTTTTTAGAGATGTCCATTTCTCGTCAACTGAACTAATATGATATTCATTACCACAGTATCCACAGCCTCTGATATCTCCGAACTTACATCATCCCTCCTCATACTTCAGTACCTACTTCCTTTACGTTGAGTCTTTTGATGACACCTTTTGAGCTTCAAATTCATTACTAAATTGTGATCTGTGTGTGTAACTGCTGGGTACGCATTACAAACAAGTATTTGATTTAATTGTCTCTCTCTAGCCATGTCGTAATGCAGTTGGTATCGTCCGTCGTTTCCTGGTCTCTTCCAGGTATGTCTCTTCTTCTTCGGGTTTTTCAGCAGTGTATTTTCTGTTATCAACTGAAATTTAATTCAGAACGTAAGTAACCTTAGTCCTTCCTCATTTCTACTACAGTACTTGTTTCTCATGTAACACTTTTTATCCTCTACTACAATTTGCTAAACCGCCATATTTATTTAATTTTCGTCTTATTTCACGCAACAAGTTATCTGTTCAATGTCCTCATATTTTTCTCTATATCTTCATCTTCTGCTTGTGATGTCGTCAAATAAAACTGAAGTATTGTTGTTGGCAGTGGTCTGCTGTCGATTAACAACAATTCGCAGCACCTCAGTCTTTGCTCTACCTTCCTAGTCATCATGAATTCTACTCTGCACTATAATATTGTCTTACAATGTTGATAATACTCTCTACTGATCTGATTTTCCATTACATTCCGGAGATTTGTGCTGTATCAATTCGCTGTATGATTTTATGGACAAAAACCAGTACGTACAGTGTGTTCTACAATTCCTACTCCAGACTTCTAAATAGGATTCAGTAGATAAAGCTTTGATAAGGACCCACGTTCGGAAATGCATCGTTTCGAAGTATGTTTGAAGACTGGATCACTTTCAAATCTCCCCCTTCATGGTACGCACAGAGCCGAAGTAGTGAGCTCTGACCTATGTGCCGGGGACTATGGCATGGGCAATGTTTCGAGTACTCTTCTACTTGACGAAGGACCACGGACAACTCTCATAGTTGCGAACATACCAGTTTCTCGCAGCCGTTATTGTAGTAGGAACAAAATGTATTGTAACGTCATAATCATAACGGGGATTGATGACGGCGCTCACAGTTTATGTGAGTACTATGATGGGGGTGATTTGAAACTGATTCCATCGTCAAACATATATCAAAATATTTTCGGATATGGTTTCCTTTCATTTCGGATATGCTTTACTTATCAAAAGTTTATCTACTAAGTCGTCTCTACAAATCCTAGAAGCTTGTAATAGAAACTGTGAAACATCCTGTATATAAATACTGTATCTAGATTGAGCCTTAGCGTTTTCCTTTCCGGATTGTATAGCTTCCCATCTCTCTCTACGTCTACAACTACATTCATATTCTGCAAACTACCCTACAATGGCACTTCTGGTACAGCGTCAATATTTCCCCTTTCCTTGTTCCAGTTGCGAATGGTGCATGGGAGGAACGGACTGTCTTCAAACTTCCGTAAGAGTCCTAATTCTATGAATCTTTTCTCCGTGATCATTTCGCGAGACGTACATGGAAGGAAGTATTGTGTTCCCAGCCTTTTCTTCGGAAGTAAGCTATCGGGATTTCAACAGTAACCGTCTCAGTGACACAAGAAATCTCATGTAGCAGCTGCCATTCGATTTTTGTAAGTATGGCGGCAGCAGAAAATGATATAACGGGAGTAGGATTCGTTACAAATAGAAATGTAGAGCAAAGAGTGAGTCACTGTGAGCAGTTCAGTGATATAGGGCTGTTCTCGTCAGATTCGACAGCAAACCAAGGCCGACAACGATAGTTCAGGTCTACCTGCCATTGTCAGAAGCAGAAAAATAAAGACAAAGTGTATGAGGATATCAAACGGGTAATGCATTGCGTAAAGGGACATAAAAATCTAATAGTCATGGTGGATTGGTACGCGGTAGTAGTGGAGGGAATAGAAGGAAGGGTTATTGGAGAATAAAGATTTGAAGTAGGAATGAGAGAAGATAAAGATTAATTCACTTCTCCAATAAATTTCAGCTGATAATGGCGAATACTCGGTTCAAGAATCATAAGAGGAGGAGGTGTACTTGGAAAAGACAGGGAGACATGGGAAGATTCTATCTGGGTTACATCATGATCACACAGAGATTCCGAAATGAGATACTGGATTGTTAGGCCCACACAAGTGCAATATAGATTCAGATCGTAGTTTAGTAATGATGACGAATAGGCTAAAGTTCAAGAATCAATGCGGAAAGAAATGGGATACTGAAGAGGTGAGGAATGACGAGACGCGTTTGAAGTTCGCTAAGGATGTGGATGTTCTGGAGTAGGCACTTCAATAGAAGAGAAGTGGACACTTCTGAAAAGAACAATCACAGATGTTGGACAGACGAACATAGGTATGAGAAAGGTAACTGCGAATAAACCTTGCGTGGAGGATGACATACTTCAGTTCATATAACGGAAAAAATTATCGTTAGGAGGACTGACTCAGCATAGAAAGTCAAAACAACCTTCGATGAAATTGAAAGCGGGAGTAATAACATTGAAAGTGAAATGGGAATTCCATTGTTGAACGCAGAAGAGAGAGCTGATAGGTAGAAAGAGTACATTGAAGGTCTCTGCGAGGAGTGAGACTTTTCAGATGACGGAAGAGGAAACTGCTGTCGATATGGATGACATAGAGGATCCAGCATTAGAGTCAGAATTTAAAAGAGCTCTGGAAGGCTTGAGAACAAAAAAGGTAGAAGGGATACATAAATAACATTCTATCGGAATTTCTAAAATCGTTGGGGAAGTGAAAACAAAACGACTATTCACGATGTGTGTACCATCTACGATACTAACGATGTACCATCAGATTTTCGGAAAAACCAAATCCACAAATTTCCGATGACAGCAAGAGCATGTAAGTGCGAAAACTGTAACCCATTCAACGTAGCAGCTATTGCACTCTAGCTGCTGACAAGAATAATATGAACAAGAATGGAAAAGAAAATTGTAGCTTTATTAGATGACGATCAGTTTGGTTTTAGAAAATGTAAACGCACTAGAGACGCAGTTCTCACGTTGCATTTGATAATGGAAGCAAGGCTGAAGCAAAATCAGTACACTTTTCCAGGTTTCGTCGACTGAGAAAAAGCGTACGACAATGTAAAATGGTAAATGATGCTCGAAATTATGAGAGAAAGACGAATAGAATAGTATGTACAAGAACTACGATAGAACAATAAGGGTGGAAGGCCAAGAACGAAGTGCTCCGAATAAAAAGGATGCAAGACAGGGATGTAGACTTTCGCCCCTACTGTTCACTCTGCACATCGAAGAATCAGTGATGGAAATAAAAGAAAGTTGAGTTATGGAAATAAAATTCAGGGTGAATGGACATTAATGATACGATTCGCTAATGACGCTGCTATCCTCAGTGAAAGTGAACAACATTTACATGATGTGTTGAATGGAATGAATAGTCAAATGAATACAAAGTATGGACTGAGAGTAAATGGAAGAAAGACGAAAGTAATGAGAAGTAGCAGGAAAGAGAGCAGCGACAAACTTAGCATTACAACAGGGTATCACGAAGTAGACGAAGTTATGTAATTCTGTTTCCTAAGGAGCAAAATATCCCACGATGGACGGAGGGCATAAAAAGCAGAATTAGGGCATTCCTGGCCAAGAGAACTCAAATGGTATCAAATAAAGGCTTTGAATCATGAAGGCAGTGAATCATTGACGGTGTGAAAAGAACAGAAGATGATCGAAGCCTTTGAGATGTAGTGCTACAGAAGAATGTTGAAAATTAGGTGGACTCATAAGATTCAGAATGAGGAAGTCCTTCACAGAATTAGCCAAGAAAGAAAGACGGAAAATACTGACAAGAAGAAGGGATAGACTGATACGATATGTGTTAAAAAATCATAAAACAGGCTCCGTGCTACTAGAAGAAGTTGTAATGTAAAAACTGCACGGGAAGACAGATTTGAATATATCCAGCGCAGGGCGCAGGTGCTACTCTAAGATGAAGAGGTTAGCGCAGGAAAGAAATTCGTGGCAGCATCAAACCCGTCAGAAAACTGACTACTCAAAAAATAGGAAAAGAAAGAGAGAGTGCGAAACTGCAATGAGTTCCAGAAGTCAAGGGACACGCCTTTATCTACAGCGCTCTGGATTTCATTGACGAACAGAGCGAGCTGTGTTTATCAAAATCTCTGTTTACAGAATCCATATTGGATTTTCAAGGGAAGAATTCTGTTCTCCACAAAAGTCATAATGACTGAATACGGAACTTATTCCATAATTCTATAACGGGAATGGCCTTCGCTTTCTTCCACTTACTTGCTACCCTTCGTTGTTCAAACGAATTACGACATTCTACTGATACAAGGGGAGCAAGTTCTTTCGCACTATCTCTGTAGAATGTCACAGTTCTCTTATTAGGTACTCTCATACCTTTCCACTATCGAACGATTTTACTTGATTTCCTATTCTGCCTAATTCTATATCTGCTTTTTCGGTGTTCGTGTGATGATTCATAGGAGGAACAGTATCAATACAATGAATCAGTTTCGGAATACGATTTCAGTATATCTCCTTTCTGTCATGCTTTGTTTCGGTGCTATTATGGTCACTGAGCGAGTGATTAGATCATTTTTATCCGTTAAGTGACAGTAATATCAAAACTTCTTAGGATTTCCCGTCGTGTTAGCAAAATTTTAGTTCAAGTTCACTGCACACTTTGTACGCTCGTTTTGGTTCCGCTTTGCTTTTAGTTATGAACTAAACTTATTCTTCGGTTAAACAATGATGAAGCTGTATTTTCTTTGTAGCAACTTCCTAACATGGTTATTATACACCGGTGCGGCTTTGCCATCCCTCACAGCCTCGCTACGCCCATGCAGACGTTTGAAAGTCCACTCTATTAATTGTTTGTTTTTCAGTATTTCTTACTACGTTTTTAGTTGTGATATTTTAGAGAGAGAAAATTATGTAAAAGAATGTTAGTAATAATAGTAGTAAATGTCCATGCCGAACGGATGCAATTAATATGAAGAAATTTTAGATATTTAATAATTGCAGGTCATGAAATACTGGACAAATATACTTATAAGAACAAATTCTTAGAACCATATATCAATAATAAATCGAAAAATAAAAAGGATGATATTGTATTAGACATTTTCATAATGTGTACCTAGCTTACATATCTGGAGGTATAGTTGTACCTTTATCGAATTGTCTAGCTGGGTTTCACTCTGAAACGTCCCCTTGGAAAAATTACTGACACACAATATTTCTTTTTTGGCGCAACGCAATCTGACTTTCAAAAATCCCTACAAATGAATGGCCCTGACTAACATTAACCTATACGTTTCACATCTCACTTACCTCACAAAAATCTTGGTTACTCGAACTACTGCGCCACTACTGCCAGCTAAATAAAAGATTCAAACTACGGAAGGCACTAACTACTGATAGGCATAGTTAGCAAATGAAAGATTTTAATAGAGAACAAACAATGAATTTACCTTAATAGTCATCAAAAGTCATAATATATATAGCAGTTCATGACATCCAGTCTTACAGATTTCAAAATTCCGCCATTTCTCTCCCCACATCCACCACTGCTGGCGGCTCACCTCCAACTGCGCAACGCTACGCGCTGTTAACAGCCAACAGCCCAACACTACAATGGCAGACAACAATGCAATCTAGCCACAGACTGCACACAACACAGCCAGTGATTTTCATACAGAGCGCTACGTGGCGTTACCAATAAAAAAAAAACCTAAACAGCCTACTTACAACTCTTTTAGGCGATTTCCCACACCCATTTTAATGATTAGAATTTTTTCTAATATCTTCCTGAGGAACACCGTTACACTTCGAAAACATGCATTTCGAGGTTAATGTGCTTTACATGCAGATGATGTGCATTGCGGTGTTGTGTCGTTATGAAGGGCATCTAGAAGTGGGAGCAGATTTATGAAGAACGACTACATTTCAACTGCGGAGTCTGGAAAGCATAAAACCGCACGAATAGTAATAATTACATTTTCTAAAGCTAAATCATACTCGTGACTCATACTCAACTAGTAGCTCCCTGCACGAGCGAAACCTGTTACTCAAGGCAGCGTCTTGAAACGCAGTCTTTACTTTTGCTAAATCTACCAGAGAATCTCTGCCGCAGGTGGTAAGCAAATTCGAGACACAGCAAAGTAATGAAACAGTCTGCTTTAACATTTTTATCTTTCTTGCTCGCTGATCCGTGTTCTTCCTCCGACAGTTCGTTCAGAAGTGACTACATTCTGTTTATAATGTTACAAATTTGAGAATCATGGTGTTCAAACAGTTTAAAGCTACAAAATGGGTTTCTTATTGTTAGAAGATTTTGTCTGTATTTTAACTTCCAATTACTGTCGTAGTCTTTCATGTTAAAAAGAGTTTCCATTAATGTGGATTCTGTTTTCTTTTTCGGTTCATTACAGATATATGGTTCCAAAATTTTGTTCTCAGAAGTAACTTTCTCCAGTACTTCATGGTCTACAATTACTATATCCGTGAATTTTCTTCAAATTTCTTGCATCCATTAGGCTCAGAAAATTATTATGATTGTTATTATCATTATCAACATTCACCTAAATTTTGTTCTCACTAAGATATCGGGGTTGGTCGTAGAACTTCATGTTTGCAAGTGTTTACATTAAGTTCCTGAATATCCTTGCGCAGTTCCTCATTGGTTCCTTTTTTCTGTATTCTGTTTATTGTTCCAGTACTTAATTATATCTTCTGAAAAGCCAGATTTTGTAAAAGAATATGAGAAAGAAATGAGAGCCACTTATGGAATGTTAGTGCTCCTCGCTCTGCTAGAAGCGAGAAACAGCACCAGTTGAAAGCATTTATTCTCCATAAATTCTAACCGACTACTTCCACAAGCAAGTGTAAAATGAAAAAAGTTAGCGTAAAAAAGATGAAAAATTTAGGCAAGCCGTTCGACACCAGCACTAGTAAAGGTATTTACGAACTTCCTAGCCAGCAGACATACTTAGATTAATGACTTCAGGTGGGCCTTTTCAAATATTTGACTTTAAGGAAGCATGAATTTTTCGTGTCAATGAGTCATGTCACCTCTGTCTATAGCCGAGCCTCCTTATAAGGATAGCCCTCTTTGAACGCATGGAAAGTGATTTGTCAAATGAAGTTAAAAGTAATGACAAATATGATGAAATAGTTTTATTCCTTACATTTTCGCCTTTAAGAAATCACTTTCGTGTCCACATCGGACGCTCCCAGTAACCGCTGCACCAGGTGGAAAGACCCTTTGCTGCCAGAACATTGTTATCGGTGGGAATTCCCGAATCCCACCAATTCGACCTGTAAAAAAGTCATTTTCAATACATTTTCTACCAGCATAAGTAGAATGACTGAAAAATAGTAACTTGTAAAAAAACTGTGACGTGTTAAAACAAATCTTTTCTGCACCCACGAATTCGAGACAAGACCGCTATATTCACTGACATAGAATTCAATTTAGAATGCCGGCATCAAATTCCGATGAAAATCGTTTGCACTGCTATAAAGTAATATTTCCCGCTAGTTTGAAAAATTTCAGAAAAATGAGTTTAAAGCATTGGGTTACATTTTTTTTATTTTAGTTACGTTAAAAACACCTCTAGCCAGCGATCCCTGGATCGTACAGCAAACCTTCCAGACCCAAAAGCAGGTCCTCCTCCATCTTCGCGGCGGGTCTCTTTGGCAGCATCCGCCATCCGCTGCTCTGCTCTTCGATACGCTTCTCGTCCGCTTTTGTGCAGGATTGTATCAGACTTGTCCAATCTCAACTTCGAGACCGTTCCTAATTTCCATAAAGTCTATTAGGACGATTGATATTTTTAAATATATCGGGAATCCTATACATCGATATTGAAATTTTGATGTTTACTGTGGCTCTATATATCGAGAAAAGTTAACGATATATCGACGGAGGAAATATCTACGTACCAGCCAAGAAAGCTATCGGCTACACATTGTAAATATACTGCCACTTTTACAGTAGCATATTTAAGTCTTGATTTATTATTATTAGGCATTCTGTACGTCAACAAACTATCAGCCTGCTTATCCACCTCAGAGCAAGAATTGAAAGGAAAACAATGAACGTTCTCACTTGGCGAAAACCACTTTGCTAACAATGGTAACTGCAGGTAAGTGGCACAATAAAAGATGTCCGATGGGTCCGTCGTTCGGTTTCGTCACATTTCAGATTTGTCTGGAACACTTCACGTCTACTTCCCTTTTCTTTCATTTCTGGAAACGCCAGCCACCTGGCAGTTGCAGTGTCGAAACGGCTGGGTGGAGTTAAACGTTGCAGTTTCGGTAGCGCCGAGCGCCGATTACGTCAGCGTTTATGCTCACATGTCTCCGCCCATCGCAAAGATCAGTTTTATCATTTAGATTTTTGTTCTTCAGTTTCGGGGAAGAATGCCGATGTGAAGAAATAGCACACGAGTTGCCTTAAAACTTATTTTTCAACGCAACTGGTGTGCTATTTCTTCAACTCGGATATTTTGTTATTCCACATTCACACAGCCGCCACACCCCCCCCCCCCCCCCCCCCCCCCCCGGTGCAATCGGACTACTTCTTGTGCCACCTATGTATCGATACACCGATGAGAAAATATCGCCGATATGTAAAGATGATTATTGGAAAAAATGTCAGTATACCGATATTTTCTCAAACGCCCTAATGCCTATTAGAGCGTCGTTGAAGTTACATGTCGACTATTTCCTCTTCCGCTGTGATTGGTTTTCGCAGACACTTTTTCACAAATCGCCTTGTAACTCGATAAATGAGTTTCTGGCGAACTTGGGTTGAACACTATAAAAAGGAAATATCACGAAGAACATTTTAAGCCAAAAAAGAAAAAAGTTTTTTTTTTAATTTTGAAAGAGGGTTACTCCCTTAAGCGAATCTGAGCGGCGTTGGACTCCAATTAACACGAGCGTTTGCAAGGATGCATACGGTTCTCCAAAGGATGGCGCTAAACAAGCCTGCGACGCTCTTCATCACTGTGCGAAGCAGACTGACCCTGTTACTTTCGTTTAAAGCAGCGTCGATGGAAAGTCGTGTTTCCCTAACAGAATTTGGAAACAGTGTCTAACTGGGCGAGCCGAGATAGCACACACGCGTTACCGCAAACCACTCTGAACTAGAGGCCTCTGGTAATCCCAAGGATGGCACGATAGCTCTCCATTGCTTTCAAGACAGTCCCGAAATTGCCTCAATCTCCTTTCCTTGTAAGTTTCACATCGACATATGTTTAGTCCTCTCATACTTCTCCTTCGGATAGCTGATTAGAATAGCACATTTTCCTATCTAAATATTACTGCAAATTATTTTACTGTTCCTTAAGTTCTTGGTAGAATATTTTACACACTACGAATGACAAAACAAACGACTCTGGTGTGTAATATTCTACAAGATTGTAGAATGAGAAGCCATTTCTACAATATTATAGAATATTACACCAGAGTCGTGTGTTTTTTCATTCACAACATAACTGTAAAATACAGTAGGCTGTAAGCACAGCTCAGACCATAAGTGACTACAATAAACGAAGCTCTGGACAGTTAATTAGTAATTACTTACGTTACTTTTCATGAAGTGTGACGAATCATGAAGTACCTGACATAAATGTGAGACACTGGATACAAGGCGGGTTGCGATAATATAAAGAAGTTACTACCATACCAAACGTCAAAAGTCATTTCTTGCAGGAGAACGAACAGGGACACATGACGAGCTTCTAAAGATCATTTCATAGCTGTTCTATGATGGCACACCTTCCACACTAAATACTGACCTAAGTTAGACTTCACTGTGCTCTCGGAGGTGTTGCAATGGCAGACAATATCTCAACACAGAATAATGAGATGCAATCTTATGTAAGTTACAATTTTATTACACCCCATCACCATTACGTCATTATCGTTTAAGCCTGATTACGATTCTTATACCTCTATTCTCCTTAGTTACCACATAAAACAACCTGTGATATCAACATGCATTATGCGTCTTGCGACAACTGTAATCCGATACAGGAACGGTGTGCATTAAACAGAAAGTGGTTTTGCAACTTCAAAGATGAACGAGAAGAAGATGAGAAGTAGAGGTCTGATTCACAAATCGCCCTGATTTCAATTTTGTTTCAGTTGTGTTCTTGTTTGCACAATGAAATAAGTCAAATTTTAACTTGGTTTGAAAATTAGAATTGTTTATATGGGTATTTCAATTACTTCAGTGTGTTTCTTTCAAATGAACGAAATGTAACAGGATGATCCAAGCCAATAAGAAAAAGTGTTGAGTGTATATGGAAAAGATAGGCTAATGGTAAAAGGATGGGCTGTATTTGTCGTAATAGACAAGAAACTCAAATCTACCAAGACAGACATTGAAACTTCATACCCGATTGTCTGGACGACACTCAGTATCAGGGGTGAGCAAAATCATAATCAAATCATTCTGTCGACCAACAGACTTACCTCCAGATGTAACCGAAAAAGCTAGAGAAAACTAAGTTCACTAATATGAAGGTTCCCCAATCACCGTGTCATCGTTGGATGCAATAGGGAAAAGTACAGTTTTGTAATATGTTTGCGGGGCAAGACGTCCCACGAAACATTACTAAATGCGCTCTCTGAGAACTGCCGAGAACGGATTGTTTGGAACCAACAAAGAGATCTGACGTCATTAAGGGCGTTCTCATATGAACTTTTATCAGCGACCATGAGATCGTTCTAGCAACAATTACTACTAAAGTACGAAAGGCACTTAAAACAAGTAGCAGGATTCATATGTGCAGCAAACTAGATAAAGAGGCAGTAAATTAATAAGGAACTAGAAACATTCGGCTCTGTACAGCACATTGTAGAAGAATTGTGGTTCAGAATCAGAAGGATAGTCGACCGCGCACTTGATAAACGTGTACCTAGAAGGCCATTCCATGGTGGGGGAGACTATCAATGGTATACAGTCAATGTGAAGAAAAATCTAAAGAAACACAGTCTACTACATAATAGATGTAAAACAAAACGTAGAGCTATACATAGACTGTCAAGAGAGCAATGGGTGACGACTTCAACTACCTACCGTAGCAGAATATTATCAGACAATCTCACACCAAACCCAAAGAAATTTTGGCCTGTGTAAAGCTTGTTAGTGATACGAAAGCTAATGTCCATACACTCTTGGACGAAATAAGGACTGAAATCGAGGCTTGAAAAGCAAACGTAAGAAAATTGAACCCGGTTTCAAATGTTTCTTTCCAAATGAAAATCCAGGTGTAGTGCCCCAATTTAATTTTCGCGCCACTGCAACTATGAATGATATAGATACTAGCGTTACCTGGAATCCCTAAAATTGAACAAATCTCCTGGGCCCGACGCATTTCAAACCATATTCAGTAACAAATTTGCAACTGAGTTTGCCGTTCTGTTAACCATAAACCCCTAAAACAAAAAACCGTTCTCAGTAGCTGGCAGGAAGCACAGGTCAGACCCGTCTACAACAAGGGTAGTGGAAGGGATCCACAAAACCACTACTCAATATCCTTGTCACACTTGTTGTTCTTGCTGTATATTAATAACGTTGTAAACAATATTAATAGTAACCTCAGACTTTTCAGAGATGATGCAACACTGATAACGAAGTACTGTTCGAAATAAAGCTGCACAGGTATTCAGTAAGACCGTGAAAAGATTTCAAAGCGGTGCAGAGTTTGGCAACTTGCTTTGAACATCCATAAATGTAAAACTGGGCGCTTCATAACACGTATAAACGTAGTATGCTGTGAATATACTACCAATGAATCACGGAATCGATCAAATCATGCCCTTACAAATACCGGAGTATGGCACTTCGTAGTGATATGAAACAGAATGACCACTAAATCTCTGTCGTAGGTAATTTAGGTGGCAAGCTTCGGTTTATTGATAAAAACCTAGGGAAATGCAATCAGTCTGCATAGCATATTGCTTACAAATCACTCGCTCGACCCAGCCTAGAACATTGATTGCTCAGGTCTGTGGCGTTCGTACTGAATAAGACTAGCGGTGAGTAGTGAACGAATAGGCGGACGGGCAGCACGACTGGTCCCAGGTTAGTTTCATCCGTGGGAAAGAGTCACGGAGACGCCGAAATGGCTGAAATGGCAGACTCCTGCCGATAGACGTAAACTAACCTGAGAAATCCTACTCACAAAGTTTCAATAACCAGTTTTAAGTGATGAATCTAGAGATTACTTCAACCCTCTAAGTATCGTCTCCATCTGGATCGTGAGGACAAGATCAGAGACATTTAAACAGCGCGCACAGGAGCATTTAAACTATCACCCTTACCGCCATCCATACGTGAATGAAATGGAAAGAAGCCGTGTTAACTGGTAGAATGAAAACTACCCTCTGCCATGCAATTCACGGTGGTTTGCAGAGTACGGATATAGAGGCAGATGTAGGAACTCAAAACTAACAGGTATTTGTAGAACTGAGACCAACATATCCTCGAAAGTTTTAGGGAAGTTTAATGAATACCTTCCTGTATTCGTTACTGTGGCGGCTACAAAAGATTCATCACCAGAGTTAAATCAGAAATCAGTGACATGTTATCAACATACGATTTTGAAGTTACGTCTGTGGGCGATGCAGGTTTCCACGAATAAAGGAAACTTGCATAAATAACACTATCTAACAGTGCCATGGACCTAATGTGCTTTAACGTTGCCTAAGGGTGTGGCCCATTACACAGCACACAGAAAACATGAAAACACAATTCGAAAGGACGATTGGTGTTTAACGTTCCATTGACGACGTGTTCATTGGAGCATAGGGAAGGATTTGGAAGAGTTATGGGAAGAAACCATCTCAGTCTTCGCTGCAAGTGATATAGGGAAATCACATAAAACCTAAATCTTCTTTAAATCGATGTCCTTTCAAATACGAGTTCATTGTCTCAACTACTGTATCATCTCGATCAGCAGCACAGTCAGAGACAAACAATTTGTGTTCCGAAGAAATGTGTGTGAAATCTTATGGGACTTAACTGCTAAGGTCATTAGTCCCTAAGCTTACACACTAATTAACCTAAATTATCCTAAGGACTAACACACACACCCATGCCCGAGGGAGGACTCGAACCTCCGCCGGGACCAGCCGCACAGTCCATGACTGCAGCGCCCGAGACCGCTCGGCTAATCCCGCGTGGCAATTTGTGTTCCAATATAACATGTTTGGAATATATAAAATGATGTGTCAGTGTGGTACTTCACTAATACAGTGACGTTTGTTTTAGTCAATGAAAGTGTCAACGAGTTTCAGTCTGTGTGGGCCAAAACCCTGAATAGCATTTGTTATTTGTTGTTTCATTTTTCTAGCTAAGCAGTAAGAATACCTTTCACGTTCCAGAACACACCATGTTACAAAATTTAATGCACACAGGTCATACGAAATAAAGAGATGCTTTAGAGAATATAACAATAGAGTAATGAGGCCTTTAAATAACTTCTACTAGAGGGAAGACTGGGTTTGTGGAATTTGTGCTATTGCATCTGGGAACGGCAAAAATGAGTTTGTAGGAAGTAGCAAACAGAAATCTTGAAGCAGTAAACACAGCTTAGAATGTGTGAAGCTAATTACTGAACTCTCTGGGTGTAAGAGATTAGAAAGAAATAAAAGAAACTTTAGCGCTAACTGCATGACTGATAACAAGCAAGGCGAGATCGCTGCTTGTTTCGAAACTTTTAGAAATAGTTTTATCCACTTACGTTTACTGTGATTCTCTGTTATAGGCTGAATAGTGGTACTTATCAGTTGTCGCGTATCGTTGACTTGGAAAGAGGACTGGCCTTTGTTTTACTTTTCTCGTGAGTCATAGGCAGTCAACGTGCTGGTCGTTTGAAGTGAATTATGTTTTCCTGTGACTCACTTCAGTTCTTAAGACATTACCATCACAGTAATTTGGAGACTGCTAGAAAGCTAACCCAGTCTTTCACCGTTTTTCCATTGCAATAAATTGCCAAAACTTTGGTTAACTGTATGTTACGGGAATCCCAAGAGAAGTAAGATATAGTGACCTTCAGCACTCCAAGAGACGAAGGATCCACAGCCTGTGAGTAAATGATTTTATAAAGTATTCTATATTTATTGGCTACGTCTATCACTCTCAAAGGTCGATCGTCGCGAATTTTCACGAATGTGACATAAAGTTAGGCACTTACAAACTCACGAAAGAACTTCACCTGAAACAATACAAGGGAGTAACATGAGATTTTAGCAGACTCAGAGTATAATTGTGGCCGAGAGCAGCAAATGCTTATGAACGTAATACAGAAATATAATTTGTTCGGTCATTTTCCCGACTGATGTTATTTCAGTTTAGGTAACACTGGCACATTTTAGAAAGATATGTGTGTATCATGGAATAATACAGGGCGGGGCAAATGAAAGTGGCCCAGAGAACAGAGTTCCAGTGTACAAAAAACACAGCAGAGGAGAGGAAATACCATATCAAGCTGACTATAGCAGATGTTGAGAGTGACTACCACTCATATCTTGGCACTTTCGGGCCCCAGTCAGCAAGTTGCTGAAGGTGGATCGAAGCTGGACTGTTGGAATTGCTGCAGTTTCATCCCTGACGCTGCAGTTCTTGAAGGCTATAAGGATTGTTGCGATACACCTTAGACTTGTGGACTCCCCACACAAGTAATCGCGCACTGACAGATCAGGTGACCTGGATGGACAGCAGAACCAGTACGTCCCCACATAGGTCTCCGTCCGCCTGGTCGGAAAGGGGCCAGACTCGTGAGTTGGTTCCAAAAGGTGTGACCCCTTGGGTTGACACCGACTTCCTGTTCTCAACGCGCAATGTGCTTACCCGAAAGAAACTATTCAAAAGATGTTCTGAACGTAAATGAATTTCAAACATTTAATATGTAACTCTATAAATCTGAGCTGTAGTTATAAAGTTTTAACTACCAACTCAAAAAAAGTAAATTAAAGTTACTTAGCTACTATTGCGTTTGTTTGAAGTTACCTACATGTCCGCAGTCATGGTACACTTCAGTCACCACACCACAGAACAGCAGCACGCCGCTAGATGAACCAAAACAAAATGGCGCTACCCTCTGCTGTACATTTTAACAAAATTTTGGCTTAATCCAGACGCGAGTTTTGATCTGGTCATCGATCAGCGGTAAACTATTTCTGAGAATCTATTCAGACGCTCTTCTCACCACAGATTTAAACATTCCTGCAACATAGACCAAAGTGACAGCGCTCGTAATAAAATAGATCAATAAGGTCTAATACATGGATTGCGAATTTTATATATTATATCATACCATTACTTCAAACCTAGGAAATGGTTATTCCTGAGTTACAAAAAATAGAACTTTCGGAATAGTAGATAAGAAACGCTTCTAAAACTGGATGAAACATATAATCTGGACCAATAGTTTTTAAAGAAATCATTATAAAATTCTACAACGTAATACAACTCCCATCATTTCTGACTGGAAGCCAATGTTGGGCACTAACGAAACAACAGACCAGAATAACAGAAAATCCGTGAGCTATATTTTACTGGACATGAACAGAAGACATCTGTAGACAATTGAAAGTGATTAACATTAATGAAAAAATGGTAGTAGACTTAATACCATGGAATAACATGTTGTAAGGTGGCTTCATTGTTGATGTAGCCCCACCCGACATATTTTGTTCATACGTTTAGGCTCTAATAGAACCCCCCAGGTCTGTTAACGAGATGACTGGGTAAGTGAGATGTTCTTTTCACAGTCGAACTACTACTTGCAAAATGTTCATGTAATTCCACATGCTGCCCAACGTCGAGCTAGGAACTGAATTAGCTGTATACTTCTGTTTGTGAGAAACTGCGCCGGCCGCGGTAGCCAAGCTGTTCTAGGCGGTTCAGTCCGGAACCGCTCGGCTTCTACGGTCGCAGGTTCGAATCCTGCCTCAGGCATGGATGTGTGTGATGTCCTTAGATTAGTTAGGTTTAAGTAATTCTAAGTTCTAGGAGACTAATGACCTCAGACGTTAACTCCCATAGTGCTCAGAGCCATTTGAACCATTTTGAGAAGCTGCGTTTTTCCGTTGTTATCGGAACAGCAGCCTAGCAGATGGAGACAGTGGAGGAACGCAATCATTCTGCCTTCTCCACAGCCTTAAACTTGTAGCTTTAAGTGGTCTTAGGGCCAAAGCAGCCTCCACCATTGGGATTGGATTGGATTGTTTGGGGGGAGAGACCAAACAGCGAGGTCATCGGTCTCATCGGATTAGGGAAGGACGGGGAAGGAAGTCGGCCGTGCCCTTTCAAAGGAACCTTCCCGGCATTTGCCCGGAGTGATTTAGGGAAATCACGGAAAATCTCAATCAGGATGGCCGGAAGTGGGATTGAACCGTCGTCCTCCACCCTTGGGCTTCCCTGACGTGGATCTGGCCATGATAAAGCAATGGGAGGTAACGCCCCGTGTAACTTGAAAGCGCTCGCGCAAAAATGCGATGCCTACGTGGAGGAATGTCTCCTTTATTCAAAGGAAATGGCGGTTGTACGTTTTCTGTGGAATCCGCGAGACATAGCGTCTCAATGGCTGCTCTGTAACGTGGCTAGAAAGACAGTAAGCTTCTGACTGTCCCCTGCCCCCCTCCCCAACCCCCAACCCCCCCCCCCCAAAAAATAAACAAAATTCAAAATGTCTCACTCTTGCTGGCACTCGGTCGAAATCTTGATATTTTATTGGAGTAGTGGTCGCAATCTTGGCAAAACGTGGCTACAAATTACACGACACTCTGAATAATTACTTTCATTGGTGGATAACTTAGGGCTTTTCCAAAATTTGAGAGAGGAGTTAGAATTTCAGTTTTTAGACTCTGCCTCCTGCATTCATGTTCTTGCAGCACCTCACAGGTAGCATACTTGAAGATGGGTCTAGTATGGGATTAACTGCCCGTCAGAGCCGGCGCGCACACACCTGGGTATTGGAAGTTTATTTGGTGAGACTCAGCCAGTAATGCTTTTCCTTGGAATGCCTTCGGGAGCTGCAGTATTGATCAACTTTGCGCGGAGTTAGTCGTTTCGGTAACTGATGACCGCACTTAGTTGTTTGATTTGCAGGATGCGCTTTGGATCAGTGAAACTATGTTTGTTCTTCCGAGTACACGTTTCATGAGCACTTTCTGATATGTTCTTTACACGACCATTGGCAGTAGTCATTACGTGATCCTAAAATTGGTACCAAGACTGGAATTAAACATAATTGTCCTGTCGCTTTGCATTCATTGCTATCTTGTTGAAGATTTTCTCACTTCAATGGTAATTAAGGGAAATAAATAGTCTCTTTTAAAAGAGAGCACTTAAATTTAACACTTAGATGCATTCTTTAACTGAAATATTCTGTAGTGTGGCTGTTGACCTGTGCATGTCATGTATGACCGTAGGCCTTTAAAGGTTAGCCTAGCCTTGATAAATTCAGACTTAATAAGACATTATCAGTTGTGCGATTTCATTCGTTACCTATCAAAAGTAAATTCACATGATTACACAGAGAGCTTCACTCCCTTTAGCGATCATGGGTACTTTAATTTTGTATCCGAGGGGTACGCACTACTACAGTCACAACCACCCCACCCCACCATCATGGGTGGAACAAGTCAAGAATTATACACTCCTCAATAAATTTTGGCTAACATCAGATCCTATAACAGGACGTTGTTGTCTTCATTTCGAAGTTTGGTGTGATGCGGCTCCCCATGCTAGTCTGTTAAGTGCAAGCCTGTTGATCTCTGCGTTAAGTACTGGAACCTACATCCACCTGAACCTACTTACTGTATTCAGGTCTTCGTCTCCCTCCAGGATTTTTCACTCTCACTACTTTAGTTGCAAAATTGGCCATTTCTAAATGCCTCAGAATATCTCCTATTACCCGATCCCTTCTTTTAGTCAAGTTGTAGCATAAATTTCTTTTTTCGCCTATTCCATTCAGTAAATCCTCATACGTTATTCGGTCTACGCATATAATCTTCAGCATTCTTCTGTAGCACCACGTTTCAAAAGATTCTCTTCCCTTCCTCTGTGAAATGGTTATCGTCCACATTTCACTTTCGTACAGAGCTACACTCCAGACAAATGCCTTGAGAAAATAGTGCGTAACTGTTAAACTAATGAAAATTTTCACTCTACAGCGGAGTGTGCGCTGATATGAAACTTCCTGGTAGATTAAAACTGTGTGTAGGACCGAGACTCGAACTCGGGACCTTTGCCTTTCGCGGGCAAGTGCTCTACCAAATGAGCTACCCAACATTCATTCTAGAAACAACCCCAAGTCTGTGGCTAAGCCATGTCTCCACAATATCCTTTCTTCCAGGAGTGCTAGTTCTGCAAGGTTCGCAGGAGAGCTTCTGCGAAGTTTGGAAGGTAAGTGACGAGCTACTGGCGGAATTAAAGCTGTGAGGACGGGGCGTGAGTCGTGCTTGGGTAGCTCAGTCGGTAGAGCGCTTGCCCGCGGAAGGCAAAGGTCCCGAGTTCGAGTATCGGTCCGGCACACAGTTTTAATCTGCCAGGAAGTTTGTTAAACTGATGTTAGATGTTAACGCACTCTTCTTCTCCGAGTTTTGTTTCTTGCTTTTGCCTGAGTTATTTTACTGACCGAGTAGTAAAACACATTTACCACTTTTAACGTCTTCCTTCCTGATCTAATACCCTGAGCGTTACATTATTTAATTCGAGTATATTTCATTATGTTTGTTTTAATCGTGTTGATGGTCATCTAAAAATCTCTTTTCATCACCCTATCCATTGCGTTCAACAGTTTTTCCAGATTCTTTGCCGTTTCTCACAGATTTACTATGTCAAGAGCAAATCTTAAAAATTTTATTTCTACTTCACGGGCGCTCATTCCCTTCCTCCTTGGTCTTCTTTACTGCTTACTGAATGCACAAATTGAATAACATGAGGGATAGACTACAAACCTGTCCCACTATATTTTCAAGCGCGGTTTCCCTTTCATGTCCCACGACTCTTACAATTGCAGACTAGTTTCTGCACAACTTGTAAACCACCTTCCGCTCCCTGTATTTTAATACTGGCGCCCTGAAAATTTCAGATAGTCTAGTCAATATTGTTAAAAGGTTTCTGTAAATCTACCTTTTCCCCATCTGCATTCCAGGATAAGTAATAAGGCCAGTATTGCCGCGGGTTTTCTCGCATTTCTTCAGAACCCAAACTAATATTGCCAAGGTTGGCTACTATCGGTTTTCATATTCTCCAGTAAATAATTCGTCTCAGTATGTTGCAACCATGGCTTATGAAACTGATGGTTAGGTAATATTCGCATCAGTCAGCACTTGACTTTTTTTTTTTTTTACCTGGAATTATTATATTCTTCCTCAAGTCTGAGGGCATTTCATTTGTCTCATATACATTGCACACCAGGTGGAAGATTTTCGTTATGCGTGGGTCTCCGAAGGATCTCAGTGATGGTGAGGGAATGTCCCGAGGAGGCTGTTCTTCACGTACTCTGTCAAATTCTTCTCACGGTATCCTGTCTCCCATCTCATCTTCAGCTACTTTCGCTTCTTTATCTATAATATTGACTTCCAGTGTGTGTATATGTATATATATATATACATATATATATATATATATATATATATATATATATGTGTGTGTGTGTGTGTGTGTGTGTGTGTGTGTGTGTGTGTCTGTTCCAGAGGATCAGTGCGATACTTTCGCACATTTGTAGTTTTAAATAATGACAGTATTTGCAATAAGTGTAGTCGTTGGGATAAGGTTAGTTGTGAGAATGAAAATAAAACGTCTTTAAGAACGAACTAAACGACGAAAATAATAATCATGAATTTATGATACATCCTTGTACATAGATTTCCATGTACATAATTTTGAACCAAATTCTTCGTAGAGCATTACAATACCTCGTTGTAAACGACAGTTGACGTAAGAATGTAATCTTCCTGTACATTTTGTTTTTCATTTTCTTTAAGGTATAGTGCAGAGATAATGGACTACCGCAGTGGACACGATTATTATCTGTGACAATGCTGCATACAAATTATCCGTTAACTAGCACTTTAAAACAAATAAAATGGTATTTGTAATAAGATAATGTGAAAAGGGAGTCTCTTATTCACGATTAATAAATTAATTTCGTAAAATTTAGGTATGAAGCTGGGTATTCATGATGCCCTTTTGCCTAGTGATTGTTAAGTCTATTTTATGTACCACAGTAGTAAGCAAAATCGGTATACAATGTCAGAACCAGGTTAAAAAACCTTTCTAACGATGCCTCATTCATCCCCGTACGACCAGTATGTGTTCAGAAAAGGAGATGTTGATTTGACAAATAATGTGTTCCCTTCATCTTTTCTTTCTTACCATCTGAGTTTGTGGTATTCATCAAGTTGCTTTTCCTTCCTCGAAAGGTCTCTTGAATTCTCCTGTAGGCGGAATCTATCTTTCCGTGGACATACGTGCTTCTACAGCATCGTATTTGTCCTGATCCTTACCTGCCACGCCATTTTGCGCTTTTTGTCGTTTTTTAGACGTCTGTATTCCCTTTCGCGTGCTTCAGTTGCTGCATTTTTTTTCACGTTTCATCACTTAAATTCAGCATCTCCTTGTTTATCCAGGATTTCTACTAGATCTTGCCTGTTTTGCCTGTTTCAACCCTCAGAGTAACCAGTTCTTCGTCTATTTTATTCTGTTTCCCCATTTCAGCACTACGTTGCGTAGTGTTCAGTACCAGTAGAAAAACTATCAGTCTCTGCTAAATATGTAGAAGTAACTTAAATACGAGGAAATTTTAAAACAATGAGAGTGAATTTGGGTTCTTTAAGCTCTAAGGTTTTTATAGTCTGTAATTTCAAATATATGTAGGTCGGTTTGCGTCAGATTCCTGTAAGCATACACAAAAGCTAACTCCTCAATGCACAATGAATAAAACGAATTGGAACCCAGACTACACGCTGTTATTAAATTGTAAACCACAAAATTCAGATTTGTAGTGTATATCAAGTATTTGAAAATGTAGGGGCCTCAGCTTTACCGAATGTTAAAAATAATTTAGTGAGTGAACCGAAATTTTCAGAATTAATTAGGTATCTGCAGCAGCTGCACAAAAGATGGCCTGCCTAACACTGACACATCACCGCACTGACATGTGCTCCAAATGTACGGTTGGTATGACGTCATGTCAGATAGTACAAATCTCAATGACTGCAGAGCTGTCTAGGACCTACTTGGTCCATCCGCTGCAATATTTGAAACTCTTGAAAAAACAAAAGCGTCTAGAACCATGATGTGTAATGCCAAAGAACCACACACAGCTGAGTGGAAACCTCGCCTGTTAAACAGTGTAGTAGAAAGTTAACTGAACTTATTCATAGAGAAAGAAGGTCATTGGGAATGATTGTCACATCAGAAAAGGAGATGACTATCACCTAAGAGAATTTTATGCTCAATTAGAGTCCCTAGAAAACACTGCAATGAAAACAGTTTGACTGTACACCGATCATCCGTAACGCTATGAGCACCTACCTAATATCCGGTGTGTCCACCTTTGCCACCGATAACACTGGCGATGCAATGTGGTGTGGACGCAATGAGGCCTTGGTAGGTCTCTGGAGGGAGCTGGCACCACATCTGCACACAAAAGTCACCTGATCCCCGTAAATTCAGGGGATGGGGGCGCTGAGCTCTCAAGTCACGTTCAATCACATGCCAGAAGTGTTTGATGGGGTACAGATCCGGCGAGTCGGGCTCTGTTAGATCGCGCTCCTTCCCCATTCTACACACGGACAGCACGCTCACTTACACTACATGCACCGTGCGTGCGTCTGACTGGCAGTCATTCCTCGACAGGTGACGCTGCTATCGCCTGGACGGGTTTAACTCGCTAGTATGTCGGTGGTCATAATGTTCTGGATGATTAATGTGTAAATACCAGACTCACCATGTCGCCATTATTGGGGAATTTCTCGTAAATCCGGCGAACTCAAAGAAGAGGCCTCAGAACAAATTTCGGAGTACGAAATATACGAGGTGCATTCGAGTTCTAAGGCCTCCGATTTTTTTCTCCGGACTGGAAAGATATTGAAACATGCGCATTGTTTTAAAATGAGGGCGCGTTCATTGTCAATACGTCCCAGAGATGGCAGCACCGTACGGCAGATGCAATTTTACCGCCAGCGGCGAGAATGAGAACTGTTTTAAATGCTTAAAATGGCGACGTTTTCCTTACTTGAACAGCGTGCAATCATTCGTTTTCTGAATTTGCGTGGTGTGAAACCAATTGAAATTCATCAACAGTTGAAGGAGACACGTGGTGATGGAGTTATGGATGTGTCGAAAGTGCGTTCGTGGGTGCGACAGTTTAATGAAGGCAGAACATCGTATGACAACAAACTGAAACAACCTCGGGCTTGCACAAGCCGGTCTGATGACATGATCGAGAAAGTGGAGAGAATTGTTTTGGGGGATCGCCGAATGACTGTTGAACAGATTGCCTCCAGAGTTGGCATTTCTGTGGGTTCTGTGGACACAATCCTGCATGACGACCTGAAAATGCGATAAGTGTCATCCAGGTGGGTGCCACGAATGCTGACGGATGACCACATGGCTGCCCGTGTGGCATGTTGCCAAGCAATGTTGACGCGCAACGACAGCATGAATGGGACTTTTTTTTCATCGGTTGTGACAATGGATGAGACGTGGATGCCGTTTTTCAATCCAGAAACAAAGCGCCAGTCAGCTCAATGGAAGCACACAGATTCACCGCCACCAAAAAAATTTCGGGTAGCCGCCAGTGCTGAAAAAATGATGGTGTCCATATTCTAGGACAGCGAGGGCGTAATCCTTACCCATTGCGTTCCAAAGGGCACTACGGTAACAGGTACATCCTACAAAAATGTTTTGAAGAACAAATTCCTTCCTGCACTCCAACAAAAACGTCCAGGAAGGGCTGCGCGTGTGCTGTTTCACCAAGACAACACACCCGCACATCGAGCTAACGTTACGCAACAGTTTCTTCGTGATAACAACTTTGAAGTGATTCCTCATGCTCCCTACTCACCTGACCTGGCTCCTAGTGACTTTTGGCTTTTTCCAACAACGAAAGACACTCTCCGTGGCCGCACATTCACCAGCCGTGCTGCTATTGCCTCAGCGATTTTCCAGTGGTCAAAACAGACTCCTAAAGAAGCCTTCGCCGCTGCCATGGAATCATGGCGTCAGCGTTGTGAAAAATGTGTGCGTCTGCAGGGCGATTACTTCGAGAAGTAACGCCAGTTTCATCGATTTCGGGTGAGTAGTTAATTAGAAAAAAAATCGGAGGCCTTAGAACTTGAATGCACCTCGTAGCTTGCCAACCAGCAGGAACTTGTGCCTTAGCTCTCGCACTAGACAACAGCGGTCATGTACTCTCTCTCTCTCTCTCTCTCTCTCTCTCTCTCTCTCTTTCTCTGTGTGTGTGTTTGTGTGTGTTGGGTTGGGGGAGGGGGGTGTTTGTGTGTACGTGACAACTTTAGCATAGTGAAAGCTTTGGAAAGCTTTAGGTTCAAAAATGGTTCAAATGGCTCTGAGCACTATGGGACTTAACAGCTGAGGTCATCAGTCCCCTATAGCTTAGAACTAATTAAACCTAACTAACCTAAGGACATCACACACATCCATGCCCGAGGCAGGATTCGAACCTACGACCGTAGCGGTCGCGCGGTTCCAGACTTAAGCGCCGAGAACCACTCGGCTACTCTGGCCGGCAAAAGCTTTAGGCCTTTCAATATTTCTATGGATTCAGTTAAGTGATCTGATGGTGACAGAACTTTGCTTATAGCTTCCTGGCGCAGCCTGAATCGGCTACTGTCAACAAACAGTAGCAAGCTGCGTTGGCCAAGAATAACAGGCTTCATGTGAGTGCTTTGTTTTGCTTTGGCGATGCTTCGTTTTGTGAAGTCTCACTGGCGTCACCTAGTGGCTCCGATGTCACTGCGACATGCGACAGAACACAATCTGTTTGGCGTCATGCTTAGCACACAACTAATGTTTGCCTCGACTAAAAGAGAGTGCTTGTTAACGACGGTTTCGACAACCACAACAACAGATACGAGGCTTTAACTGTTGATCAATATCCCATGAAGCACGAGTCGCCCCGTAGACCATCGCCATGACTTTATCGCCTGAATATGGGGGTTTTTTTCCCGAAAGGGAAGTAGTGGGGCGTCAATCCATAGATTGCTGTTTTTTTCCCGGATCGAAGTCATGAACCCATGTTTTATCGTCTGTGACGATGTTCAACAAGAAATTATGACGGAAATCTTCGCAACGAGCAAGAAATTTCGCGGAGATGGTCGTTCACTGGTCCTTATGGAGCTGTGAGGTGAATCAAGGTAGGGTTAGGGATGGCTCCGAGGGCAGCCAACTTTAAATGATAATTAACTGAAACCCTCAGCTGCAGACAGGTGTTGTTGATATACCTCTATGGGGATAGCTGAAAATGTGTGCCCCGACCGGGACCAAACCAGGGATCTCCTGCTTACATGGCAGACGCTCTACCCATCTAACCACCGAGCACACCGATGAATAGCGCGACTGCAGGAACTTACCCCTTGCACGCTTCCCGTGAGACTCACATTCCCAACAGTCCACAATTTTCATACTTACTGTTCCCAGTAGATATTTACCCACCCCCATTGTCAGCTGCCCCATTGAGGTATATCAACAACACCTGTCGGCAGCTGAGGGTTTCAATTAATTACAATTTATTCTAGAGAAGCTGCACGGTCATCAATGGTATCTGTTCTTTCGAGAACAGTTACTATCTTCACATGCAGCCAACCCTGCTCACGTTTCTCTGGTGCCCGTCGGTACTATCAACAGTTGGCGTTTCATTAGGCATGGCCAGGACTGGGAAGGGAAGATTGGTAAAGCTGATTCATGAAAGTATACGGGCCGGATCTCGGGACACACATGGTCAAATACCTATTGTCATGGGTAGGATAAATCCAGACAACAGGTTCCCCTTCCTAAAGGGTATCTCCAGTAGTTAAAAAATACTGAAACAATCAATCACAAGGCAGATTTTAACACTCCAAATATCACACATACCAGATGCCACAAAGAAAAACAAACCACTCGAAGGAGTAATATGGGCCTCTTAACAGACTTAAGGACCCTCCAACAAAATATGCAATCAATAAAAAATAAAATACACCTATTAGAAGTTGAGCTCCAATCTCTGAACTGCACAGTAGTTTGGGCTACTGAGCACTGGTGTAGAGACACAGGAATCCAACACGAAGTATTATCATTGTATGAAAGGGCAAACTCTTACTGCAGAATTGCTTCAAGGGGAGGAGTACCAGTCATTCATATCGGAAAAGGAACACAGTTCGAATCAAGACATAACCTCAGTACAGTAAGTGAAGACAAACACTTTGAAATATCTGCTGTTGAATTAACAAGACTTGGTATCACCAAAAAATTATTCATTTTGTGTGTGTATAGATCTCACAGTGGTAGTATGGACACTTTTTTCAATAAATTAACAGAAGTTCTAGATAAAATCTCAAATACAAAGGTCAACATAATTCTGTGTGGGGACATTAATATCAACACTATGAAACGTCGCCTTTGAACAATTTATACAAGTGACTGTGCTTAAACTGACACACAATATTTTGTTAGCGCAACGCAATCTGACTTTCAATAATCCCTACAAAAGAATGGCCCTGACTAACATTAAACTATACCTTTCACAAATCACTTACCTCACAAAAATCTTCGCTACTCAAGCTACTGCAATACAGCGAGCGCCACTACTGCCAGCTAAATAAAAGATTCAAACTACTGAAGGCACTAACTACTGATAGGGATAGTTAGCAAATGAAAGATATTAATAGAGAACAAACAATGTATTTACCTTGATATCATCATATATAAATATAGCAGTTCATGACAAATTTCAAAACTCCGCCATCTCTCTCCCCACATCCACCACTGCTGGCGGCTCACCTCCAACTGCGCAACGCTACGCGCTGTTCACATCCAGCTGCCGCTGCCCAACACTACAATGGCGAGTATTACAACAATGCAAAGCAGCCACAGACTGCACACAGCACAGCCAGTGATTTTCATACAGAGTTGGCGTTACCAATAAAAAAACCTAACCAGCCTACTTACATAGCCCACATGCTCCCCACAAAAAATTTTACAAATTGGATTGGGCAGTGGCCAATACAGATTTGAAAAAATTTTTCATAATTACAATAACAAAGAAATCAAATGCACACACTTATTGATACAATGTTGGTCAAAAGCTCAAATTTTCTCACAGTCCATAAAGACAGTCCTGATCGTTCATTACGGTAAAATAGTAGTGTTTTTCTCAAAGTCTGAGCAGTAGAAGAAAATGCACACGGAAGTAGTGGATTTCCATGCAGTCTTGAAGAAGTAGTGTTGTCCTTCCAACGGAAAGACAGTGCTGACTCTTGACATGCATACAGGTAATGGGCCACAACAGAGCAAACCCACAGCAGAGTCAGTCGAAATTTTGAAGAGTATTGGTAGGTAGGTCATCACAGAGCAGACCCACTGTAGCCCTGGTAGAGATTACGGTATTGGTGGGCCACCAGAGGTGCAGACCCACTGCAGTCCTTGTAGAAATGTGGTATTGATGGATCATCAAAGATGTAGACCCACTGTAGTCCTTGTAGAGATAATGGTACTGGTGGGTCATCAAAGATGCAGACCCACTGTAGTCCTTGTAGAGATAGCCAGCAGCCATCTGTTGTGACTGTGCAGGTGCACAATCACCATTGAAGAGTCTTGCGGATAATATAGCATGTCCATAAACCACCACTTGTGCACTCACAAAGTTTTTGAAATTGTCCTTAGAACCAGCAATGCTGTTATCCAGTCCCTTGCTGAATTATTAACACATGTGCAAACACTAACAGTCCCTACTTCTCACATATTGTCCATATACTATGACCAACAGAAACGTGTGCAGTGAAATGTAACTTACAAGTTAATAATATGATGAACTGGTGATAATTACAATTTTATAACATGAGAATACAATTACAAAGATACAGAAAACATCATTAAAAACATAATAATACAGATAACATTTGTTGTAATACAGGCTTTACAAAAGAATAAAAATAAACATATACATCAGTGTTACAAAAATAATGACATAAGTACATACATAAAGATCAGAATAACTTTTGAAACATCAACTTCACGTATAAGCATTAACACAAAACAGAGTAAATAATGTCTAAACATCTTTACAAAGTAAATAACATATTATTAATGCAAATTGTATTCGAGGATAACAGTATTCCTCATCATAGTGAATATAACTTAGTATTAGAAGAGAAAAAAGTTCTATGAATCAGTACACAGAGACAGGAAGAAAACAAATACACAAGGGTACACAAACACATAGGGGGATAACACAATGGAAAGGACAGGGTTCGTTTTCAGTGTAACTTTTGGTACTGCAGTATTTTGCAAACAAAACCTTTTTTGTTCTTGGAGATCTCCCTTCGTTCATCATTATTCCCAAAAAGTCCTATCTGTACCTCTTTTCTGTATTCTAACCATATTTCTTTCAAAAGAAATATGGCTCATTGTACAATACTCATTTAGGCCCAAATCGTTTTCATATAACTTTCAAAGCATTCTTTCCCTATTCTCCATAGTTAGCTTCTTATATAGTCTACCCCCTCTTAAGCTAACTTAAATCTACTGAGCTCAGATATTAAACTAAGGGACGAGGCAATGCAGCAGCATAAAACAATTAATACAAACAGCAATGAAAAAAAAATGGAAACTGTCAAAGCAAGCAGCAGTAAAATAAATTAGCAGAGCAATTGCAATATTACAACTAATATGAGGCAATGAGCAACAAACAAGAAAAATAAATCGGTAGTAAACTGGCTTAGCAGAGTAACACAAATTAAAATTCAGTAGCACTATGCCTGGCAGACAGCAGCTTAAATCTAAACATGACATAGCTCAAGCAGAAAAAATAGTACACTAAAGATAACAATGCAGATAAGGGAAATGTATAATCACATCTTAATGTCTAAGTAATTAAAGTGGTGCACCACAACAACTTATTGTAAAAAAAAATATTACCATGTACTTGAAAAGAATATTATGTACACAGTTACTGTTACTAGTCCCTTCTTATTGTTCTTTCCTTTCCAAGTGCTCCTTTTTTGAAGACTGTGGATCACAAAATTATTATTTAATAGATCTGTTGACAGAAAGTGTTCACATTAGCAAATGCATTTAATTTTATTTTATGAAACCAATGCTGCAACACAGCTGGAAAACAGATGTCAAATGAAATAAGCAATTACGCAAACCAAAGCATAAAAACATCATTCAATAGCTATGTGGCATTTCGTAAGTCAGTAGCTCTCAACTCTCGTAGAAAGACACTTGTCATTATCAGGTTTGCAGCTGTAAGAATATTTCCCATCAATTCATAAGCATTTCAGTAAATATCATAAATTAAGAGCTCCACAATGTAATCATATGTTTTCAAGTTCGACCGTGTCGTTTTTGCGATGCTTTCTACAAAGGAACGTCAATAGCGAGGATAATGGCCTCCCTTTTTTTTCTACCTGTGCCGCTGAAAGGCTAATGGCTTTTTTTCAGGCGGCTGTCGCCCAGGTGGGTGCCCGCGACGCATTACGTGCAGGTGGTCACTTAACTTTCTTACGGAAATATTTACGACAGCAGTTTCCGCTACAGTGACAGTCTCATATACAAAATTTCACAGGTCGAGAATTTGCGTTGCAAATGTGTAGAAACAAAACCCTATAAATATAACAGTGTCCAAAAAATTTTCGCCGGCATTGTGTTACATTCACGCATTTACACACATTTCATACCTCTTAAAGTACGATTCTTAGTTTCCAACATCCTGTTTCACAAGTCAAGAGGCCCTACCCACTATTCATTACTCCTTACCTTATTACACATATACGTATCCATCAACACTCGTCAATATTTCGTCATTATAAATATGAAGCATAATCAAATAACTCATATAGCCTCAGCCTATTAATCATAAACATACCTCAGCAGCATAATACACATTGTCGTCGTAAAAATAACATCATAACACCTCAGTCAAATCTCAAAATCGTCATAGCTTCCTCCAATAATTAAAAAAATTCTCTGCTCATGTCAAAAGTGTCATCTGCCTCAGACGTACTTTAAAAATCATGAATCCATACCAAATACATCATTCAAAGCTCTCATAGTATCACAATGGTTCCAAAAAAAATATGAACAGTTTACAAAGTACAGACAAAATACAATTTCATAAGTGTGAAGTTATCCAACTGTGTAATTACGTAAACATCTGTCACTGATGTAGTAAAAAAAATGTTTATCTCTCAGTTAAATGATCAGATAGCTGTGTAATTTGTGTGTTAGAGAAATATGGTACCGATGTGTAAATTTGTATAAGCAAATACCATATTAGCTAGGGCTCCTTGTGTTTGCCAAACACATGGTACACACAGTAAGCGTGTACCCCCCTGGGGATTAATGTAATTATACCCTCAGGTGTTACAGATGTATCACGGAAAAACTTCGTATCATTGTACTTCAAATATCTTTAAAAATAAATGTTTTAAGTACAAAATCAATCACTCAAATACATGTCCTGTAGCGCTAAATGTGCCTCTTGCTGTAAGATAATTCTGTGGAAGTGTCGTAATTATCGTCCTCCGAAAGCTAAGTTCTGCAGAAGTCAATGTACTTACCCCATCATAAACGAAAGTGAAATGCTTTGTGTATAGATATCGTAGTTATTACGTACATTACTGTGATCAAGAAAGTACTATACTGTAAAGTATTGTTGTGCTATGAAAAAGGCCCTCACAGTGTAGCTTACTACTAAAACATGTTTTGCTTTCCAGAAGAATTCAGAAAAAACTGTGCGGATACAAAACAGATACACCGCAAAAACAACAATGTAAATTGTCACTCATTAGTAGCGTCGTGATATAATCGTGTAGCTGTCAAAGAAACCAAATGCTAAGTCATCATTAATTCCACAGAAAGTACTTTAAATCCAGAATGTATTTTCAAGTAAACCAAAATGTTGCATTAAAATCTCATTAGCAGTACTGGTAAATGTTCTAAGTATGTGAGCCTTATAGTCGTTACGTAAACGTGCAACTAACAAGCAAGAACGTACACACAATAACACTGTGACGTCTGTTCACTATAACAATGCATTCGTAATTTCTGTTTAAAAATGTTCCCTAGGTTCTAGACTGGATATTTAACTTCAAACATTGTTGCATGTTAACATTTTCTTAGGTCTGACAAAGCATACTAGAAATGTGAAGTGAAAAGTTTTATGGCAAAGACAAAGTTAAAAAGTAGATTATCTTTCAATAAACGGTTTTACATGTGAAATGTGGTGTAAACCTTTACTCTTCCTAGTACGCAGAGTTTCAACTTCAACGCAATTATCATGTGATATACGTCGGTAAAGAATACTGGAATTTTTCTCAAGGTTAGCGTCTATGTTATTTTTCTCTGAGCCAGCCGGCGCACGCGGATGCCTGCGGTGCGAGTCATTGTCTGTTCCTTTGTTGGCGCGCGTCGTTATTGGGATTAGGAGAGCTAACTTCTACAAATTCACCTTGCCGAGAGGGCCCAGCTCTGTTAGAATCCCGCCAGTTCTGATGAAATTCACTGTTGTGTCGGTAGCTGGACCGACACAGTGGAGTTGATTGCTGAAAAAGAAAGCTATAGACTAACGCTGTGGCCGATAGTGCACGCACAGCATAAAGCAGCCGGGCGTGAAGTCTGGAACATGAGAACTTATGAATGAATAAGAAGAAAAGTATGTAGATGCTTTTTACTTATCTTTTAATGGTTCTTTGGAATACATCTCTCTTGAATACTCGTAAGCTATAGGCACTGATACAAGTGGCGCCTTGCTAGTTCGTTGCCATTAACTTAGCTGATGGCTATTCTGTCTCTCGGCTAATGAGAGAGAAAGGCTTCGTACAACTGGGCGATAGCTAGGTTCGCGTACAACTGGGCGGTAGCTAGGTTCGCGTACAACTGGGCGGTAGCTAGGTTCTCATACAACTGGGGCGAGTCCACTCTCGTATCACGAGACCTGCCTAGGTGGTGGCGCTAGGTCTGCGATCACAGTGGCGACACGCGGGTCCGACATGTACTACATGGACCGCGGCCGATTTAAGCTACCACCTAGCAAGTGTGGTGTCTGGCGGTGACACCACATTCCTCCCCCGCAAATCGGCGAACGGTCGTGAGATAAGGCTTCCGCCCGCCGTGGGGAGGACCACATGTTGACGTATGCGATGAGGTGGGGAGCCTAACAACAGGCGAGGCTGTGCCACCCGCACCCGGCCATCCGGTCCGAGGGGAGCTAGGAAACGCCTGCAAAACTAGTCCAGGGTGCACGTCAACATGCGGTGTATGCGCCCGGAAATAAACATGAGGGGCCGAAGTGTCGACCTCCATTGCGTCGGGGTAGCCGACGCGCGATGACGTCATGTGGTCCGGAGCGGTCGGGAGTTCCATGGCGGAGGACAGCTGGTCACGGGAAGCGATCGGCGGCGCGTGACCCTGGGAGGCGCGTGGCGGCTGCAACGAAGCGTCGAATGCGGTCGGCGGGAGAACAAGAGGCGGCGGCGGCGGCGGCGGCGGCGGCTGCTGCTGCTGCTGCAGCGGCGGCGGCGCGTCGCCATGGGGCAAAACGGAAGGCATCGTCGGTAACACCTGGGGATGAGGCGAGCCAGTAGATGGGTCCCCAGGGCGCTGACCGGACGGCATCGTCGCTGAAAGCAGACGGGGAGCGGCAGAACCCGAGCGACGACAGAGGCGCAGCTGATTGAGATGCCGACGCACCTCACCAGAGGCCCCCAAAACCAAATACATCGCGCGGCCGAGGCAGCGAAGAATGCGCCCTGCGAGCCAACGCCGTGAACCTCGATAGTTGCGATAAAATACAACGTCGCCTGGAGCAAAAGCAGGAGTCTGCCGCTGCGCAGGAACCTGATGCGGCGGATGCAGCAAAGACATCAAGGTGCGATGAGGACGACCGTGGAGCAACTCAGCCGGCGAGCGACCATCTCGGGGCTGAGAGCGATACGAAGACAAAAAGAGCAACAATGCGTCCTCCCGAGAATGCGACTCTTTCAATTTCAACATCTGTGACTTGAAAGTCCGGACCAATCGTTCAGCGGCACCGTTGGACTGAGGCGAAAACGGCGCGGATGTCAGATGTTGAATACCATTGGCCTGGCAGAAAGACTGGAATTCTGCGGACATGAATTGTGGGCCATTGTCGGAAACAATAGTCTGCGGAAGACCTTCAATGCAAAAGATAGCAGACAACGCTTGGATGGTGGCGGAGGACGTCGTGGAAGACATCCGGACTACAAAAGGAAAATTACTGAAGGCGTCGACCAGAACCAACCATCGAGCATTCCAGAATGGACCAGCAAAATCAATGTGCAAGCGTTGCCAAGGGGAAGTGGCTTTTGGCCACGCAAAGACTTTCCGCGGCGGTGCGGACTGTTGTTCGGCACACGCCGGGCACGAAGAACACATATTCGTAATCGCAGCATCGATTCCGAACCACGTACAGTGCTGACGAGCAAGTTGTTTCGTTCGCACTATACCCCAATGTCCTTGGTGAAGAAGCCGTAAAACAGAGGACTGTAACGAACGTGGGACCACGACTCTGGACTGATCATTATCAGAACGCAACAACAAAACACCACGTCGAACAAAAAGTCTCTCCTTGTGAGCAAAAAATCGGCGAACCAACGGATCCTCGATCCGAGACTTTGACAAAGGCCATTGCGTAGCAACAAAACGTAAAACAGTAGCAAGGACAGGGTCAGCAGCTGTGGCTGTAGCGACACGACGAAAATCAATCGGAAACGATTCGACCACTTCATCGGTTTCCGAATCAATGAACATGCAAGCAAGTTCGGAAGAATCGAATGCTTTATCCTCAGCAACAGGCAAACGGGACAACGCATCGGCGTTTCCGTGCTTAGCAGTGGACCGATACAAGATATCGTAGCGGTACTGCGAGAGGAAAATAGACCAGCGAATGAATTTCTGCGCTGTACGTGGAGGTACAGGCTTGGTCGGATGAAAAAGCGATGTCAAAGGTTTGTGGTCTGTGATGATGGTAAAGTGACGACCATACAAGAAATCATGGAACTTAGTAACACCAAACACGAGAGCCAAAGCTTCTTTCTCTATCTGTGAATAATTTCTTTGCGCAGACGAGAGCAATTTGGACGCAAAGGCAATAGGGCGATCATGGGAGCCAACTTTGTGCGCAAGTACAGCACCGATCCCGAAATCTGATGCATCTACCATCAACAAAAGGGGTTTCTGGGGATCGAATGGCGTAAGGCAAGTATTAGAAAGCAACGCCGATTTCAACTGGCGAAAGGCGCGTTCACATTCCGTCGTCCAGACGAACGGAACACCTTTACGGCGTAAGCGATGAAGCGGAGCTGAAATGGAAGAGGCATTGCGCACATATTTATGGTAATAATTAATTTTACCCAACACACTCTGTAGCTGTTTCAGATTTTGAGGGGAAGGCAAATTGTGTATGGCACGGAGGTGCTCTGGACTTGGATGTATGCCTTGGGCATTAATGACATGTCCCAGGTATGGTAAGTCACGAGCAAAAAACACACATTTGTCCTTCCTCAAGCGAAGACCATTTTGCCGCAAGACCTGAAATAATGTTCGTAAATTCGCAAGATGATCTTCTTCTGTCTGTCCGGAGATCACTATATCGTCCAGATAGTTTGCTGCAGTAAGGACCGACGCACAAATAGTTTGTAAATATTGCTGAAACAAGGCAGGGGCGGATGCACACCCGAAAGGCAGTCTTTTGAAGCGGTACAATCCAAGATGCGTGTTAACCACCAATACGCGCTGGGATTCGTCGTCCACCGGTATTTGCAAGTACGCATCGGCTAGGTCCAACTTTGAAAAATATTTTCCCGGGCACAGTTTAGCAAAAAGATCTTCCGGGCGGGGCAAAGGAAAAGTAGCAGTCACTAGCTGTGGATTCACTGTGGCCTTGAAGTCCACGCAAAGTCTCAATTTTCCGGAAGGTTTTGGCAAAATGACTAAGGGTGAGGCCCAGAGAGAAGCTTGCACACGTTCAATTACACCCTGTGATTCGAGATCGTGTAACGTTCTTGCGACCTCATCACGCAATGCGTGGGGAACATTGCGCGCCCTGAAAAATTTCGGTTGCGCGTTTACCTTCAGTTCTAAATGTGCTGCATAGTTTTTAGCGCAACCTAAGCCCGGTGCAAAAATGTCTGCAAATTCGTCACACAGCCGAGAAACACTGTCTGTAGGCACAGTCTGATTCACTGATAGGACCTGATTTACAATAGACATGTTAAACAACTTAAATAAATCTAGACCAAACAAGTTCACTGCAGAAGAAGAACGAAGAACGTAAAATGACACAAGTTTTGTTTGTCCCTTGTATGTTGCAAGAAGGCTGCACTGTCCTAACACAGGAATTGTCTGTCCGGAATATGTAGTTAGCTGAACATTTGCGGAACGCAACGGAGGTTTGCCCAGTTGTTGGTACGTGTCGTGATTGAGCAATGAAACTGCAGCTCCGGTATCGAGCTGGAATGGTATCACTTTGCCTTCAAAGTCTAAGTCCACAAAAAGTTTATTGTCCTGCTGACGACAAGAGCGACTGTTTTGTGCAATTGGAACAGACACTGGTACAGAATCACTTGCTAATTGACGTGATTTCCGGCGACGTCGACGCACAGGTTTTGTGGGACGATCACAGTCACTGTTAGAGAAAGTGTCACTGGACGAAGCGGAATTAACGACATGAATGTCCATAGGCGAAGGTCCACGAGCCTGAGTGTCCTGAGTTCGATTCCGGCGCGAAGCAAAGGGCCTGGAATGATTGTGATTGTCTGATCTGAGCTTTTTCTGGCAAACACTTTGAACATGTCCTTTCTTATTGCAGAAAAAGCAAATAGCTTGGCGTGACGGGCAATGTTCACGCGAATGTCTAGTAGCACACCGCGGGCATGATTTCACTGCATTTGTGTGCTGGCGCGGCACACCTGGCTTAGCACGCGGCGGCAGCTGTGCGGACGGCCGCGAGGGCAGTTGACCGGGCCGCGTGGCGCGAGCGCGCCCGGCGGGCCGGTTAATGTTACACACAGCTGGCGAAGTTGCAAAAGATTCCTGAGCACAGTCAAGTGTGTCCTGTCTATCCAATATGTCTATGACTTGTTGAAGGGAGGGATTAACTAGTTTCAATATTTGCTCCCGTATGCGAACATCAGAAACGTTCTGTGCAATAGCATCACGCACCATTGTATCTGAATAAGAAAGACCACAGTCACATTCAAAGGCACAGTCCCTAGTAAGTCCTTGCAATGTTGCTACCCACTCCCTATTAGTTTGACCGGCCGTACGTTTTGTACGAAAAAACGTATACCGTTTTGCAACCACATTAACTGTTTCTTTGAAATAGGCATCTAATGCAGACAAAATTTCCTCGTATGACAAAGTTGCTACGTCGCGCCGGGGAAACAATTTCACTATCACACGGTATGTGGACACACCGACACAAGAAAGCAAAAACGGCTGCCGCTCATTACCTTGAATTCTGTAGGCAGCCATGTGAAAGGCGAACTGACGAGACCACTCTTGCCAGGTCTCATCGGCTGCCACGTATGGTCGAAAGGGAGGTGCAACAGCGTTCAGTGGCAGCGGTAGCGAAGAAGCGGCGGCGGCCGCATCGGTGTGCAGCGCACGTTGACCCTGGACGAGCTGTCCAAGGGCATCCAGTAACGCCTGCGTCTGCTGATTCTGCAAGCGATAAAATTCGGACAGTACATCTGGAGATTGTGGCGAAGCCATGACACAATTAAATGTAAGCAATCAGAACACTTGAAATCGGCCAATGGTGCAAATGAAGTAATACAAACTCTTTATCCCGTCGCCAATAAATGTTGTGTCGGTAGCTGGACCGACACAGTGGAGTTGATTGCTGAAAAAGAAAGCTATAGACTAACGCTGTGGCCGATAGTGCACGCACAGCATAAAGCAGCCGGGCGTGAAGTCTGGAACATGAGAACTTATGAATGAATAAGAAGAAAAGTATGTAGATGCTTTTTACTTATCTTTTAATGGTTCTTTGGAATACATCTCTCTTGAATACTCGTAAGCTATAGGCACTGATACAAGTGGCGCCTTGCTAGTTCGTTGCCATTAACTTAGCTGATGGCTATTCTGTCTCTCGGCTAATGAGAGAGAAAGGCTTCGTACAACTGGGCGATAGCTAGGTTCGCGTACAACTGGGCGGTAGCTAGGTTCGCGTACAACTGGGCGGTAGCTAGGTTCTCATACAACTGGGGCGAGTCCACTCTCGTATCACGAGACCTGCCTAGGTGGTGGCGCTAGGTCTGCGATCACAGTGGCGACACGCGGGTCCGACATGTACTACATGGACCGCGGCCGATTTAAGCTACCACCTAGCAAGTGTGGTGTCTGGCGGTGACACCACATTCACGTCTGTCGTTTTGTCGATACTTCACATAGTTTCTTGTTTGTCGGTCATGTGGTGGAGAATTTCTCCCTGAATCGTAACTCTGCGCCGAACTGTTGCGTCTGAAGTTATTCTGTCTCCCTTGATAATAATTGTTCTG
The DNA here is from genome assembly GCF_021461385.2 of Schistocerca piceifrons. Lineage (NCBI taxonomy): Eukaryota > Metazoa > Arthropoda > Insecta > Orthoptera > Acrididae > Schistocerca > Schistocerca piceifrons. The sequence continues at coordinate 447,763,441 of NC_060138.1, read as the reverse complement.
GTTCCCATATTGTCTGTTTCTCTGATTGTCTCTGTGATAGTCATTACTACGGAAATGCGATCTTTCTCTGTAACTATTATTACTCTGCCAGTGGTTGTCATATGGGTGGTGTCTGTTTTGGTCACGATTTGCGTTGTAAGAATAGGCTTGTCGTGTCCAGTTATTTCTTCTGTCGTCACGGAATTGTGACGGATGTGACCTGTAGTGATTGTTTTCCTGTTTTCACATCCCGCGACTGTCTGTGTCAATTTCTAATTCCTGTAAGAGTCCTTGAAAAGCTTCAATGTCGTCTTTGCAACGTCCTGCTAAAATAATATGTCGTAAATGTTCAGGCAATTTCATTAAGCAAATGCGGATTAGTTCTGAAGGGCTGTATGGGTTTGAAAGATATTGATTCTTATGCAACATGTCTTCAAAATATTTGACAAGACTGGAAAATTCATATTGTTCAAAGTGTTTCATCATCATGATGCTATGTTTTACTCAGTCTTGTGTGGCTTGAGACCAATATGCTGAGAGGAAGGCATGGTAAAACTCTCCTTCACTGTGGCAATCGTGAATTACCGATCGCATTCTTACAGCTGGTTCATTCTCCAAGTAGCCACACATAAATTCTAATCTGTGTTCTAACGACCAGTTGGGAGGAAAACAATGCGAGAATTGATGGAGCCATGCTTGTGGATGAATGTCGTTGCCAGAATTCTTAAATGTTTTGAATTTACGTGTAGTAATGAACAGCTTATAGTCAAAATCATCATGTCGGCGAGTCGCATATCGGTCATTGTTAGGTCGTGTCGGCCGTTCCATCTCAAAATTCGGTGCACATTGCCAATTTCTTTCATAACTTCCGAAATGCCCTGTGTTATTATTTTGTGCCTGTTCCGTATTTCTGTGTCCCTCATCCTGTATTGGGGCGCGAGTATCCTCTGAAATACAGTACGTAATTCTTGTATTACCTGTGTCAGCTGATCTTGTACTTCCCGGATTTCTCTTTTGTACTGTGTATTGATTTGATTTTGATTCTGTTTGAATTTTCTAATTTGTTCATACTCTTCTGTGTCAGTGAAGGCTACAGGTCTTGTGTCATTCAGATCATCATTTACCTTTGTAGATAAGTTAGTGACCTGATCCGAAAGTTCGGCTACTTTTTCCGATAGTGAACACATTTCCTCAGTGTGTTTTTCTGAACCAAGTTTCAGAGTGTCCATTTGTGTTGAAATCGTATCTACTGTGTCCTTTAAGTTTTCTTGAGTTTTTGCAAGTTGCGTAACCGAATCGGTAGATGCAACTGAGTCAATTTTAGCTTGCAAGGTGTTGTGATTTTCATGAACAATAGTTTGCAGTTCTTTTATGGCTGCTTCATGATTCTGTAATGCATTTTCATGACGCGAAAAAATAGGTTGGAAATGCTCACAAATTTGTGTTTTTACGTCATTACAGACTTTTTGACATTTCGATTCAATGTTATGTAACTCAGTAGTTAAATCTTCACGTGTTTGTTCAAGTGTGGTGTCTAACTTTTGAAGATTTTGTTCCATTGTGTCTAACTGTTGCTGTGTTTGTCTCTGGTGTTGTTCCACTGTGTCTAACTGTTGCTGTGTTTGTCTCTGGTGTTGTTCCATTGTGTCTAACTTTTTAAGATTTTGTTCCACTGTGTCTAACTTTTTAAGATTTTGTCCCATTTGTCTCTGATTTTGTTCCATTTGTTGCATTAATTGCAATAATAATGTATTAGTGTCTGGAATCTGTTTCTCTACGCTTTTCGGCAGTGCATTTGCACCGGCAACATTCACATTTTGACAAGCAGAAAATGTGTCTTGACTTATTTGAGAAAACGGTGATGACCCAAAACCTGAATCTACAGTATTTGCGAAATTGTGTCCTGTCATTTCGGATTCCTGAGGCGAGCTGTTGCCGACCGATCGATCGATAATGCTTCCCTGTTCACTACCTGTTTCACTGTCTACACCATTGTTTGCAGCCCGCTCCATTTCCCTATGCACAATTACCAAATTACTACTTTGAACGTCTGTTAATTCCTTACACAGTGGTGCTGGCAAGCTACGCTCGTCGTCACTATTATTTCTCAGTTTACTTTGGAGCCTAGTGTTACGTTTTTCACACGCCATTATTGTCACAATATTTCACACAACAACACAGAAAAACACAATTTGAAGATCAAAAATAAGAGAACACATTAACATAGCACTGAAAATAATATCTAGTTAATTGCAGCTGCGAAATACTTGGTGCAAATCTACATGCATGCCACAACTGTTTTACTGTACAACAATGAAAGTCTGCAACTACAAAGGAGATTTTCTCTACAATTACGTGCTAGCAATAAACAAAATCTACACTAATTACAGAAACTACAACAAAAAATCAGAAGATTCCAGTGAGGTATCCTCGGCTAAGGGTCGCCATATGAAACGTCCCCTTTGAACAATTATACATGTGACTGTGCTTAAACTGACACACAATATTTTGTTAGCGCAACGCAATCTGACTTTCAATAATCCCTACAAAAGAATGGCCCTGACTAACATTAAACTATACCTTTCACAAATCACTTACAAAAATCTTCGCTACTCAAGCTACTGCAATACAGCAAGCGCCACTACTGCCAGCTAAATAAAAGATTCAAACTACTGAAGGCACTAACTACTGATAGGGATAGTTAGCAAATGAAAGATATTAATAGAGAACAAACAATGTATTTACCTTGATATCATCATATATAAATATAGCAGTTCATGACAAATTTCAAAACTCCGCCATCTCTCTCCCCACATCCACCACTGCTGGCGGCTCACCTTCAATTGCGCAACGCTACGCGCTGTTCACATCCAGCTGCCGCTGCCCAACACTACAATGGCGAGTATTACAACAACGCAAAGCAGCCACAGACTGCACACAGCACAGCCAGTGATTTTCATACAGAGTTGGCGTTACCAATAAAAAAAACCTAACCAGCCTACTTACAACACTAATATCAAAAATGCATCCAGCAGCACCCTCATAAACATCCTTCAAAGTTTTGGCATGTCCCTATTGGTCAATAGTGCAGCAAGGGTTACTACACACATCATAAAAAGTTTTGCATCACCTCGGTTCCAAGAGTTCCGGAACCCGCACAGAAAGTTGGAATAGAGAATAACATAAACATCACTGCATGTTGTACCACCATACAGCGAGACATTCAGAGGTGGTGGTCCAAATTGCTGTACACACCGGCACCTCTAATACTTAGTAGCACGTCCTCTTGCATTGATGTATGCATGTATTCATCGTGTCGTACTATCCACAATTTCATTAAGGCACTGTTGGTCCAGATTGTCCCACTCCTCAACGCCGTTTCAGCGTAGATCCCTCAAAGTGATTGGTGGGCCACTTCGTCCACCCACAGCCCTTTTCAATCTATTCCAGGCGTGTTCGATAGGGTTCATGTCTGGAGAACATGCTGGCCACTCTAGTCGAGCGATGTCGTTATCCCGAAGGAAGTCATTCACAAGATGTGCACAATGGGAGCGCAAATTATCGCCCGTGAAGATGAATCCCTCTCCAATATGCTGCCGATATGGTTGCACTATCGGTCGGAGGATGGCATTCACGTATCGTACAGCCGTTACGGCGAATTCCATGACTACCAGCGGCGTACGTCGGCCTCACAAAATGCCACCTCTAAACGGCATTCGCTGACTCGCTCAGCAGCGTGTCTAAGGCGTTCGGCCTGACCGGGTTGCCTCCAAACATGTCTCCGACAATTGTCTGGTCGAAGGCACATTCGACACTCATCGGTGAAGAGAACGTGACGCCAATCGTGAGCGGTTCATTCGGCATGTTGTAGGGTCCAACTGTACCGCGCTGCGTGGTGTTGTGGTTGCAAAGATGGACCTCGCCATGGACGTCGGGAGTGAAGTTGCGCATCATGCAGCCTATTGCACACGTTTTGAGTCGTAACACGACGTCCTGTGGCTGCACGAAAAGCATTATTCAACCTGGTGGCGTTGCTGTCGGGGTTTCTCCGAGCCACAATCCAGCGGCCTAAGCGAGGCATGTCTTCGACAGTTCCTGTCTCTCTGTATCTCCTCCATGTCCGAACAACATCGCTTTGATTCACTCTGAGACGCCTGGACACTTCCCTGGTTGAGAGCCCTTAATAGCACCAAGTAACAATGCGAACCACGGTATCGACCGTCTAGGCATGGTTGAACTACAGACAACACGAGCCGTGTACCTCCTTCCTGGTGGAATGACTGGAACTGATCGGCTGTCGGACCCCCTCCGTCTAGTAGGCGCTGCTCAGGCGTGATTGTTACATCTTTGGGTGGGTTTAGTGACATATCAGAACAGTCAGAGGGGCTGTGTCTGAGATACAGTATCCATAGTCAACGTCTGTCTTCAGGAGTTCTGCGAACTCGGGTGACGCAAAACTTTTTTTGATGTATGTATTATAAGTTATTGAAGCGAGTGAGCTAGTGGGTGCCACTGTTGATAATATCATTAAGTGTGATGACATCACTATATTTATGCTCCATTTTCCATCCATCCATCCATCCACCCACATGATTACTCCGCAATTCACATTTAAGTGCTTGGCAGAGGGTTCATCGAACCACAATCGTACTATCTCTCTACCATTCCACTCCCGAACAGCGCGCGGGAAAAACGAACACCTAAACCTTTCTGTTCGAGCTCTGATTTCTCTTATTTTATTTTGATGATCATTCCTACCTATGTAGGTCGGGCTCAACAAAATATTTTCGCATTTGGAAGAGAAAGTTGGTGACTGAAATTTCGTAAATAGATCTCTGCACGACGAAAAACGTCTTTGCTTTAATGACTTCCATCCCAACTCGCATATCATATCTGCCACACTCTCTCCCCTATTACCTGATAATACAAAACGAGCTGCCCTTTTTTGCATCCTTTCGATGTCCTCCGTCAATTCCATCTGGTAAGGATCCCACACCGCGCAGCAATATTCTAACAGAGGACGAACGAGTGTAGTGTAAACTGGACTTGTTGCATCTTCTAAGTGTCCTGCCAATGAAACGCAACCTTTGACTCGCCTTCCCCACAATATTTTCTATGTGGTCTTTCCAACTGAAGTTGTTCGTAATTTTAACACCCAGGTACTTAGTTGAATTGACAGCCTTGAGAATTGTACTATTTATCGAGTAATGGAATTCCAACGGATGTCTTTTGGACTCATGTGGATCGCCTCACACTTTTCGTTATTTAGCGTCAACTGCCACCTGCCACACCATACAGCAATCTTTTCTAAATCGCTTTGCAACTGATACTGGTCTTCGGATGACCTTACTAGGCGGTAAATTACAGCATCTTCTGCCAACAACCTAAGAGAACTGCTCAGATTGTCACCCAGGTCATTTATATAGATCAGGAACAGCAGAGGTCACAGGATGCTTCCCTGGAGAACACCTGATATCACTTCAGTTTTACTCGATGATTTGCCATCTATTACTACGAACTGTGACCTTCCTGACAGGAAATCACGAATCCAGTCGCACAACTGAGACGATACCCCATAGGCCCGCAGCTTGATTAGAAGTCGCTTGTGAGGAACGGTGTCAAAAGTTTTCCGGAAATCTAGAAATACGGAATCAACTTCAGATCCCCTGTCGATAGCGGCCATTACTTCGTGCGAATAAAGAGCTAGCTGCGTTGCACAAGAACGATGTTTTCTGAAACCATGCTGATTACGTATCAATAGATCGTTCCCTTCGAGGTGATTCATAATGTTTGAATACAGAATATGCTCCAAAACCCTACTGCAAATCGTCGTCAATGATATAGGTCTGTAGTTCGATGGATTACTCCTACTATCCTTCTTAAACACTGGTGCGACCTGCGCAATTTTCCAATCTGTAGGTACAGATCTATCGGTGAGCGAGCGGTTGTATATGATTGCTAAGTAGGGAGCTATTGTATCAGCGTAATCTGAAAGGAACATAATCGGTATACAATCTGGACCTGGAGACTTGCCCGTATCAAGCGATTTGAGTTGCTTCGCAACCCCTAAGATATCTGCTTCTAAGAAACTCATGCTAGCAGCTGTTCGTGTTTCAAATTCTCGAATATTCCATTCGTCTTCCCTGGTGAAGGAATTTCGGAAAACTGCATTCAATAACTCCGCTTTAGCGGCACAGTCGTCGGTAACAGTACCATCGGCACTGCGCAGCGAAGGTATTGACTGCGTCTTGCCGCTTGTGTACTTTACATACGACCAGAATTTCCTCGGATTTTCTACCAAATTTCGAGACAATGTTTCGTTGTGGAACTTATTAAAGGCATCTCGCATTGAAGTCCGTGCCAAATTTCGCGCGTCTGTAAATTTTAGCCAGTCCTCGGGATTTCGCGTTCTTCTGAACTTTGCATGCTTTTTCCGTTGCCTCTGCAACAGCGTTCGGACCAGTTTTGTGTACCATGAGGGATCAGTTCCATCTCTTACCGGTTTATGAGGTATGAATCTCTCAATTGCTGTTGCTATTATATCCGGGTTCGATTCCCGGCGGGGTCAGAGATTTTCTCTGCCTCGTGATGACTGGGTGTTGTGTGCTGTCCTTAGGTTAGCTAGATTTAAGTAGTTCTAAGTTCTAGGGGACTGATGACCATAGATGTTGAGTCCCATAGTGCTCGGAGCCATTTGAATTTTTGCTACTATATCTTTGAATTTGAGCCACATCTCGTCTACATTTGCATAGTCAGTTCGGAAGGAATGGAGATTGTCTCTTAGGAAGGCTTCTAGTGACACTTTATCCGCTTTTTTAAATAAAATTATTTTGCGTTTGTTTCTGGTGGATTTGGAAGAAACGGTATTGAGCCTAGCTACAACGACCTTGTGATCACTAATCCCTGTATCAGCCATGATGCTCTTTATTAGCTCTGGATTGCTTGTGGCTAAGAGGTCAAGCGTGTTTCCGCAACCATTTACAATTCGCGTGGGTTCGTGGACTAACTGCTCGAAATAATTTTCGGAGAAAGCATTTAGGACAATCTCGGAAGATGTTTTCTACCTACCACCGGTTTTGAACAAGTATTTTTGCCAACATATCGAGGGAAGGTTGAAGTCCTCACCAACTATAATCGTATGAGTGGGGTATTTATTTGTTACGAGACTCAAATTTTCTCTGAACTGTTCAGCAACTATATCATCGGATTCTGGGGGTCGGTAGAAGGAGCCTATTATTAACTTAGTTCGGCTGTTAAGTATAATCTCCACCTATAGCAATTCGCTCGGAGTATCTACTTCGACTTCACTACAAGATAAACCACTACTGACAGAAACAAACCACCACCAATTCTGTCTAATCTATCTTTCCTGAACACCGTCTGAGACTTCGTAAAAATTTCTGCGGAACTTATTTCAGGCTTTAGCCAGCTTTCTGTACCTATAACGGTTTCACCTTCTGTGCTTTCTATTAGCGCTTGAAGCTCAGGGACTTTCCCAGCACAACTACAACAATTTACAACTACAATTCCGACTCTTCCTTGATCCAAGCGCGTCCTGTATTTGCCATGCAATAATGTCCATGATGACATTATTGGTGGCTTGCTAGCGTATCTTCCAACAGCGTTGCTTCGTGCTTGACTTTTATTGTCTGGTACAGTGTTTGAATATCGTAACTGAATTTAACGACATACGTACTTGGTCTGCGTCGATTCTTTTCACATTTCTGGTGGAGGGAATTTTAATCATCTATGCAGTACTGGTACAGTGGTGATTACTTCAGCGTTCCATTGCACTACAACGAACGCGCATTAGGAATTTTACAGCCATCATTATTAAGAAACTCAATTTGCTCTACAGACACGTTCGTAAGTATATAGATCTCTGCATTCGCTATAAACCATTTTTACAGACATGTTCAGGGAGGAGACTTGGTGAACCGCATTTATTACTACGCATATGAAATCAGTCTACAATGTTGCAGGTTCCTTCAAAAAGCTACCGACTTTGTGCACCATGCTTGTCCAACAGAGCTTGCACTCAAGAGAAATCGATATAGAGAGCAACACAACGACGAAAGAGATGCAAACTGAGCAACCGCCCTCCATGTTTTACGTCAGCAAACCAAATGAACGTGGTGTTGGATAGTCATAGATAATGTGTTCACTACCTACGAAATAACATCCACCATTTTAATGTTCAGCAGCTACAGTCAGAAATTAAGTTACCGCTGAATATTAAGGACGAACACTTGATATACGACATCTTTCAGCAGTGCTGTAAGATTTACGTGTAAATGCTGTAGTCCAAGGCGATCAGTTGTATGGCATTTACAATTAGGAGGCACAGCCTTGAACGTTCAGATTAGGATGTGTTTTGGTGTGGTTTAACACACATTGTACTACTCAAAATGATTTACCCAATAACGAAAAATGTCGAAATGTGTAGGAGATATGTACAGTGGAAACCTTTCGGAGAAGAACAGTAAGTTCAGAGAAAAAGTCTACAAAACTGGAAACTTTTATGTAAACTATATGTAGCATGTGGTTAATTTGCATTTGAATTTGAAATAAGTGCTACATGACTCAAATACAGAAATTCCTTTTCAGGGATCAGGTACTAACCCACCCAGGCAATCAACTATGTAACGTAACTCTTGACTGATTGTGAGTTTATGAAGTTAATACTTAAGACACTCTACAGAATTAGTTTCTCAGCTGCCCTTATGTAGACTCAAATTTTGTAGATCTTCTACTCATCTGCAAAAGAATACCAAAATTCAGTTTCTAAGAGCAATTTACACTTAAGACCTTTTACTTTACATAGAAATCCCTCGCATTAACGTTTCAAGATGTAATCTGAAACTAGAAATTGTCTGTTAATAGAAAATTAGACACTTTTCTGTCTGTAATCCAAATTTTCTCATATGCTAGCATATTTTAAAAAAGTATTGCAGTAATGTCTATGGTAATTGCCAAAAACAGAATCAGTTGCTTCACAACATATCCAGCAACGAAGTCTTCAGTCACAACAAAGACGACCCTTACGCTTTGGAAATTTTACAAACTATACCAGAAGACTTGGTGAAGATCCTTCATTTTCAGAAAATTCTTGGAACATTGAAGAGCTTATGGTAAAAGACAAGGAGAACTTGGATGAAATAAGCTTTATTACACAAATAACAGTGTACGCAAACTACATCATAATTACGCGGCTTTTGTAAAAATATTTACACCAGTCGTCAGTGCTTTGTCCAGGTATGTGGGTGCATTTATAAGCTTTTGACACGGTAAGTATGGTTCCGAAAACAAATCAGCAGTTGTGCAGCTTGCAGAATCAAAGATAAAGTTTCGCTTTCAAAACAACTGCATAATGACCATATGGCGGCTAACAGTAGAACCTGCCTCAGCCTCTCTAAGTATTCCTTATCTCTTCTCTTGCGCCCCGTTTTTAATGACGTCAATGTTGTCGGGACATTGTCTCCCACCTCGCAATTCGACTTCGGCCTTACAAGTACAGGAGGGAAGTGCCAGCACGTGCAGCAGTGTCGGCCGACTACCGGCCGTTGCCTTACGGCATAAATTTAGAACCAGACGGACGCGAATAGAACGCTCTATCAAATATTAACAGGCAGTGGTCTGTCGCTCACGTGACGGAGACACCGTTTCTGTGGCAATCGGTCACACAGGCACCAGTGACTCACCTGTCTCGATCGTTTTAGACCACGGGAAAAAGAAACTCGCCTCCCACGCGGCACGCATTTCTTGTCGCGTACAAATTATGTGGTCTGTCGAAGCACTGAATCGTATTCACTATCAGTAAGTATATCAGATGCAGATAAGTTAATTACTTACTGCCTTGTATAGCTCTGCCGCTCTATTTGACATCTTAACCTCATCTGCGAAGGTATGTCATTCAGCAAGAATTATCAGTTAGTACAATGCGCATAACTTGCCTCCGTAGGAGTTCGACTCTGAGGTAGCCGATTCGAATTCTGATGGTCAGACCAAATTTTATTGCTTTTATTTGGCCGGTAAGGGGAGGACAGACAGCGGCGTACTGCTTCTGATGACTAGACATTGTGTCAGTGTCGCGGGCTGAGGGCACGTGACACTCCTGCTGGTGATTTGTCTGTCAGGCGGGCACGTTAAGCTTAGCGGTCACCCTTCTGGAATTCGACGGGAGTAGGCCGTATGTCGGCACAGGGTTTCTGTCTCCCTTCCCTTCACACAAATCAGCACGAGCATTCGTAGTAGTCATCTACGCACTTGATACTCCATAACAGGTCGGCAGTAGGCAACAGCAAACCATTTCCACTAGGACGTTTCCAAGGACGACAATATGGGACTCCCGATTTCGTCCCTAAGGCTCATTTCCTGAATATGGGACTGACATTGCTTTTATTTTAACAATATAAGTATGGGCTGACTGGCTATAAAATATCTTCACTGCAGGAATACACACACAGAACCTCTGTGCACGAGCTTGTCATATCGCAGTTGCTTACTCTCTGTGCGACAGCGGATCAATATCGACCTGCCGTTTGTGAATGATCGATCACGAAGAGAGAAGGAGAATACAGTTCTTTCCTTACCTTATGATAGGCGGTCAGAATGGGCTACTTACATCAATATTGCGAATAAATAGTAGTTCATAATGTAAAATCTTTCAAACTTGACAAACTACGACTGTCTAAATCGGAATTTCGGTAATTTCTCTCTCTCTCTCTCTCTCTCTCTCTCTCTCTCTCTCTCTGTCTAGTCAGCATCAGTTCCCCATTCTTCTCGCTTGTCCACCTTCCGCTTCAGCTCGCAATATGCACAATAACTCATATCCTCGAATATTTACTTAATGTACTCCAGTCTGGATCTTCCTCTGCAATTTCTGCCTTCTATTGATCCCTCAATTATTCTTTTCAATAGAGCATCATGTCGGAGTATATGGCCTATGAGCTACGCCCTTCTCCTGTTTAGGTGTTTCATGATGCATCTTTTCTCTCTCTCTACTGAAAATTTCATCTCTCATGAGCATTGTTTCCATCTAATTTACATAATTCTTCTGTAGCACCATGTTTCGAAAACAGCGAGTCTCTTCTGTTGTCTCAATTCTTTCGTCCAAACTTCCTCGCCCTATGACACAAAGGCCTTCAACATTTGTTTCCTCGCGTCAACGCTTATATTCTTCGTAGTGAATATGATTTTCTTATTATTAAAAGCATTCTTGGCCTGGGCAAATCTGCATACTACTTCCTTCTAGCTTCTTCCCTTGCTCGTGATTTTACTTCCCAGGTAATTACACCCCTTCACTTCCGCAGTTGTTCCATTTTTCAACTTTATCCTCAGTTGTTCCAATTTTGAACTTTACCACTGACTTGTTTTCTTCGTTTTTATTGCACACTACAACTTTTGTTTTATGTGTGTTTGTTGTCACATGGGATCCCTTCCGCGTTGTACTGTCCATTACCTGCAGAATTTTTTGTAGGTCTCCTTCACTTTCCACAACTAATGCTGTGTCATCGGTAAATATCAGCAAGTCCAAGAAATTTTACTCCTATGCTTACTTCTTTTCTCACCTCAGAATAAATGAGTATGGCGACAGGGAGCATCCTTGTAATTCCTCCATTTTGAATTCTAGCTGATTCTTCTTTATTATCACGGCGAACTACTCCGATTTCACGTATACAGACGCTATGTACAAGTCTTCTCTCTTTAAAGCTGACTCCTGGTTGGTGTAGGATTTTGAATAATAGATTCCAGTTTACAAAGTGAAATGCTTTGTCAAGATCCGCAAATGCTGCGAGTGTACTCTCGCCGTCCTTCAGCTATTTCTCTATCACTTGGCTCACTGCCAATATTGCTTCCCTTGATGCCACACCTATCCTAAAACCGTACACGTCTTCAGATAATTGTTCCTCTATTAGTTTTTCCTTTCTTCTCAAAATAATTTCGGTGACTATTTTCGATGCAAGGCATATCAGCGGCAATATTAAATGTTGTTCACACCTCCTTGCATCTGTTTTATAGGTAATGGTACTATTACGCATTCAACAAAGTGTTAATTTATAAATTTAAAAACCATAAATTTATAAATTTTTAGGAAAAGTTTATTCAGTGCGATAGTCGCTAAAATTTTTAAACTGTTAGCAGTTTTGCCGGCTTGGAAGGCCATATCAGTAATAAACGCAGCAGACAAACATGAAAGATACATGAGCCTGGAGTTACTAACACACACTATCTGATTAAAAGCATCCGGCCACCAGTTACAGGGCGTTAATATGGAGCGTGTCCGTCCTTCGCCTTTACGACAGCTTGAACTCTGCAGGCGATATTTCCAGTGAAGCGTCTCATTGTCTGTGGAAACACGATATGTCGTTCTTCCACAGCCGAAACCAGAGCAGTTAGTAATGTCGGACGCGGGGGTGTGGATCGAAGTGGATGTTTTAGCTCTTCCAAAATGTGTATCATCAAGTTCAGGCCGGAACTCTACCAGGCAAATCCATTTTAAGAATGTTATTGTCCACAAACCACTGCCTCACGAACGCTCCTTTAAGAGAGGTCTTATTGTAATGCTGATACAAATAAACATTGCCTCCGAACTCTTTCTCTAATGACCCAGAACACAATACCGCAAAATGAGTCGGTATCCTCCCGCATTTAGCGTTTTCTTACCGCAATACGGGAACCACACTCTGAGAACGGAAAATACCGCCATAGAGTAACACAGCGTACTCTGCACTTCACTATTGGCACTACAAAGGCAGGTAGCGTTTTCTAGGAATTCACCAAACTTAAGCCTTTCGGATTGCCACAGAGTATACTCTAATTCACTCCAAATCACCCGTTTCCAGTCGTCCACTGTCCAGTGCCGCCGCTCTTTACGCTACTTCATGGGTAGCTTAGCAAAGACTACAGAAATATGTGGCTTATGAGGAGCTGCCGGAGCACTGTGAACTATTCTTTATAACACCCTACGCGCAATTATCGTGCCACTTCATAACACTTTGGCGTTCACATTTGATTGCTTCTGTTATTTCCATGCGATTTCCTACAACCACCCTTCGCACGATACTCGAACGTCTCTACCAGTCAGTACATGAGGTCTGCCATATCTTAGTTTAGTAGCGATCGTTTCTTCGCTTTTCCATTTCACAATCACATCACCAACGGTCGACCTGGCCAGAAAAGTCGAAATGTTCCCGACGGATCTCTGACATGCAACGAATAGTCCACATTCAAAGTAACTACCTCTCCTGAGAGACCCACTCTGTTCGTGCTGCTTCTCTGCTGCGAACACGATCTCCAAACATACAGAACCCGCGAGCCACCGTGCGATGTATGGCGGAGGGTATCATGTACCACTAATAGCGATTTTCTTTCCAGTTCCTCTCGCAGATGCCGGCCGTTGTGCCCGAGCGGTTCTAGGCGCTTCAATCTGGAACCGCGCGACCACTACGGTGGCAGGTTCGAATCCTGCCTCGGGCATGGATGTGTGTGATATCCTTAGGTTAGTTAGGTTTAATTAGTTCTAGGTTCTATGGGACTGATGACCTCAGACGTTACGTCCCATAGTGCTCAGAGCCATTTGAACCATTTGAAACTCTCGCAGATAGAGCGATCGTCTAGAAGTCTCTGTACCAGCCTTAATTTCTCTAATCTTACCTCCGTGGTCCTTAGACTAAATGTACGTTCGCGGTAGCAGAAACGTTCTGCAGTCGGGCTCAGATGACGGTTCTCTTAATTTTCACAATAGTGCCTCGCGAAAAGGAAGTTGTGTTTCCTTCAGAGATTACCATTTGGTATCATGAAGCGTCTCTGTATTGCTTGCACACTGATCGCACCTACCGGTAACAAATCTAGCAGCACGCTCCTGAACTGCGTCGATGTCTTCCTTTAATATGACTTGGTGAGGGTTCCAGACACTCGACTATTACTCAAGAATGGGTTACAATAGCGTTCTATACGCCATCTTCTCTATAGATGAGATACACTTTCCGAAAATTCTCCCAATAAATCGAAGTCGATAAGTCGCCTTCCGTACTACCAACCAGACGTGCTTATTCCATTTCGTATCGCTTTGCAACTTTACGCCTCGCTCTCCTTTAAAATCTTGCTTTGACACTTTGCTTTCCGATAAGTAGTGTACGTTCTTAACAACCGTTGTACCTTCTGATGCTACTGATCTTCTTGGCACATTTGTTTGCACCAAAGTGCCCTATGTCTGGAGAGTTTACAAACTCAATTTGTCCTCATTATCGGCGGGGATTCAGATGCACCACTGCACAGTTTCTGATTCTGAGTTTGCTGTAGCTGCTATTTTACACTGTTCCACCTAGGATCAGTGGCTTGCAATCATGACAAGTTTCGACAGGTATTTAGATAATACGTCCTGTCTGTTTCTTCTTTCCCCTAGAAACTGACCATTGTTCAGTCGCCTCCATGGTTTCAACCAGCCATTCTGAAAGTCCAACCGACTGAAAGTGCCACCAACTCTGTTGTTGTATATACTCTCTCTCAGTTGGACAGGATTCGTGTCACAATATGACTGTAAGGATGCAGGTGATTATTCAATTGTTCTTACCTGACTTCACCCTGTTGTCGAAGGGCAGTCGGTAATCGTGGAACCAATGGCACTGCATGTTCTACCTTAGCAAATTTATAACTGGTTCTGAATTCAGCAACTTCTTGGGAATGTGCCTCCTGAACAAGGATGCAAGGCTAATAAATCTATTGGCCGGCCGGTGTGGCCGTGCGGTTAAAGGCGCTTCAGTCTGGAACCGCGTGACCGCTACGGTCGCAGGTTCGAATCCTGCCTCGGGCATGGATGTGTCTGATGTCCTTAGGTTAGTTAGGTTTAATTAGTTCTAAGTTCTAGGCAACTGATGACCTCAGCAGTTAAGTCGCATAGTCCTCAGAGCCATTTAATAAATCTATTTAATTGCTTCCTCGTCTGAGGAGCTGGAACGTCGGCTGTTGGACCGATACTTTTCACTGTCTCCTAGCATTCTTCTTGATGTAATTACGTGCCCAAGGAATTTGATCTTGTCTTGCCCATACTTGAACTACTGTAGTTTAGCAGCCTCTCCCGTCTGCAAGAATTAATCTAGGACTTTTCTAGCAGAACAGTATTTTCTGATCACGTTTGTGTTGTTATTAATAAATCATTGACAAACAATGTAAGCTCGCCTCGAATCTCAGATCTAAGTGGAGTATCAAGTGCTGATATAAATGCATCTGAGCTCGAATTGAGACTAAAATACTGTGCTTTGAATTAATTGCTCCTCCCAGCATCTGTTAAATGTAATATATTTAAGTGATTCCTTTGCCAGGGAACCTATCACTGCGAAGCATGTGTATAAATACTAATCAGGTACATTACACTATGGAGCTTTTATATCATCTATGCTTTCCACGTGAGTTCCGCCAGGCTCACTTATTTGATTAACACTAATCTAACATAACCACTTGATTTCGTCACTGCTATCAGTAGGCTAAATATGGGCTGTCAGACAGTTCTATAAAATCCCACTCAAGCGTCCTTTTAATTTTTTTATCTACCGCAAGTCTCTTCGACCACAGCGTGGGATATGACCTATGAAACAGTATCTCACGTAGCACTAAAGTAAGATGACACACATACCTATGGATTATTCTGGGGTTTTTCTTGAATACGTCAGCATATTTGAACAATAAATAAGAAATCGATGAAGTAAGCACATCGTGTGGAGATCGCGTGCCTTATGTGGGCGTATCCAACCTAGCTGGGAGTATGAAGGACTGATATGATCATACAACCGTATGTTGCATATGTATCTAACACAAGCATTCATCACTAGCTCGAGGCATCTCGAATTTTCATTATTTGTGCCATGTTGAACTACATCACAGTAGTAAAGATTAGGCAAGACTAGTGTTTGGACTAATTTTTGTTTAACATGGGTTGGAAATATTTTTCTAAATTTTTGAATTGCATGTAGGGAGGAGAGCGATTTTCTAGGGACTCTCCCAATGAATCTCAACCTGGTACCCGCCTTACCAACAATTGATTTTATATGATCATTCCACTTCAAATCGTTCAGCACTCATACTCCCAGATATTTTACAAAAGTAACTGCTACCAGTGTTTGTTCCGCTATCATATAATCATACAATAAAGGATCCTTCTTTCTATGTATTCGCAATACATTACATTTGTCTATGTTAGGGGCAGTTGTCACACCCTGCACTAAGTGCCTATCCGCTGCAGATCTTCCTGCATTTCGCTACAGTTTTCTAATGCTGCAACTTCTCTGTATACTACAGCATCATCCGCGAAAAGCCGCATGGAACTTCCGACACTATCTGCTATATTTTGTGAAAAGCAATGGTCCCATAACACTCCCCTGTGGCACGCCAGAGGTTACTTCAACGACTGTAGACGTCTCTCCATTGATAACAACATGCTGTGTTCTGTTTGCTAAAAACTCTTCAATCCAGCCACAAAGCTGGTCTGATATTCCGTAGGCTCTTACTCTGTTTATCAGGCGACAGTGCGGAACTGTATCGAACGCCTTCCGGAAGTCAAGGAAAATAGCATCTACCTGGGAGCCTGTATCTAATATTTTCTGGGTCTCATGAACAAATAAAGCGAGTTGGGTCTCACACGATCGCTGTTTCCGGAATCCATGTTGATTCCTACATAGTAGATTCTGAGTTTCCAAAAACGACATGATACTCGAGCAAAACACATGTTCTAAAATTCTACAACAGATCGACGTCAGAGATATAGGTCAATAGTTTTGCGCATCTGCTCGATGACCCTTCTTGAAGACTGGGACTACCTGTGCTCTTTTCCAATCATTTGGAACCTTCCGTTCCTCTAGAGACTTGCGGTACACGGCTGTTGGAAGGGGGCAAGTTCTTTCGCGTACTCTGTTTAGAATCGAATTGGTATCCCATCAGGTCCAGTGGACTTTCCTCTGTTGAGTGATTCCAGTTGGCATAGAACCCTGTTTGCTCCACCACCCATTAGATAGCACTACCTCGTATGAGTGTAAAGCAACGCCGGACAATGTAACTCACTCTCGTAATACTACAGTAAGTTCTATTGACAAACCTTGCCTACACTCAACGACGTAATCTGTGTGACTTGAATTATTCGTCTGTACTAATACAACGACGTTACGTCAGCTTCTGACGCTATATATCACACTACAGTTCGCTATAACATCACTATGTATAAAAGGATTGACATAGTAACACTTTTTATTATGTATCAAATTCACAAAAACTTCCAATTGTTTCTCAGTAAAAAACTATTATGTAGGACGAACGTTTTATTTAATGTAGACCACATTCAATGCATCCAACGCTCACGCCGAAGTCACACAATAAATCCTAACCAAATATCGCTAAGTCACTATTCCTCAGTGCTTGTATACACCTATACGACGACAATAATGCAATGCAACGCTACTCTCCCTTAGTGCATGCTTTGATCCTCAACCACAAAAGAACTAAACAACTTCGCATGAACGCTTCTCTTCACACGGATGGGTAGTTCAGTTTTCCACGGACTTTAGCATGTATAGGGACTATGATTGTTGTGTGCGGATGCGAGCCAGGTTGGTGACACTTCGCTCTCAGCTTCAGGCTGTGATGGCTTCGGTTACACAGCTTGAGGCAGTGGTGTATAGGTACGACTGTTAGGAGCCGGCCGTGGGCATCCAACGGACGCCCTGCACGTCTGAGTCCTCTGATCAGTCCTCACCGGTGGCCAGCCCAGTTACAGCTCGCACTGAGCTTGATCCCCCACCTGTACTCAAGTGGGAGGTCGCCTCAGGGCGTAGCAGACGGCGAAAGACTCCCCAGGCGGCCGCACGTGACGCATCCCCGGTTTGTATGACAAACAGGTTCCAGGAGCTATCTGTGGCTGACAATGTTGCTGAGCCAGATGCTGTCGCCTGTCCTGTTTCAGAGGAAACCTCTTAGCTTCCAAGAACTGGACAGTCACAGAGGATGAGCGTATTGATAGTTGGGAGCTCCAACGTTAGACGCGTTATGGGGCCCCTTAGGGACACAGCTGCCAAGAAGGGAAAGAAAACCAATGTGCACACCGTGTGCATACCGGTTGGAGTCATTTTACATGTGCAACGGGTCCACCCGGATGTCATTAAGTCCACAGGGTGCAGCCAACTGCGGGTGGTTGCTCACGTCGGTACCACTGATGTATGTCACTTTGCATCAGAAGAGTTTCTCTCTGGCTTCGCGCGGTTAACATAAATGGTAAGGCTGCTAGTCTTGCTTGTAAGATGAAAGCAGAGCTGACCATTTGCAGCATAGTCGACAGCACCGACTGCAGACCTCTAGTACAGAGACGAGTGGAAGGTCTGAATCTGAAGCTCAGACGGTTCTGCAACCGTCAAGGCTACACATTCCTCGACTTGCGCCAAAGGGTGGCTGGGTTTCGGGTTCCGTTGAATAGATCAAGTTTCTACTATACGCAGAAGGCGGCTACACGGGTAGCAGGGACTGTGTGACGTTGACTGGGCGGTCTTTTAGGTTAGAGGGTTTCGGGAAAACACAAAAAGGGCTTCAATCACACAGGGTGCAGGCCCGACACAGGAAGAACGTAAATACAGGAACCATAGATGTAACAGTTGTAAATTGTCGTTGCTGTGTTGGGAAAGTACCAGAGCTCCAAGCGCTAATGGAAAGCACTGATGCTCAAATCGTTTTAGGCACTGAAAGCCAGAGATAAACTCAGCCGAAATTTTGTGAAGAACGTAACGGTGTTTCGAAAAGATAGGCTAAACACAATTGGAAGTGACTTGTTTCTTGCTGTTAGAAATAGTTTATCTTGGCGCGAAATTGAAATAGATAGTTCCTGTGAATTAGTGTGGGCAGAAGTCATTGGATGCTTTTACCGACCTCGCAATTCAGATGATACAATTGCTGAAAGGTTCAAAGAAAACTTGAGTTTCATTTCAAACACGTACCCGACTCATACAAGTATAGTTGGTCGTGACTTTAATTTACCTTCGATATGTTGGCGAAAATACATGTTTAATTCTGGAGGTACACATGAAACATCATCCGCAATTGTGCTAAACGCCTTCTCTAAAAATTATTTCGACCAGTTAGTTCAAAAATGGTTCATATGGCTCTGAGCACTATGGGACTTAACATCTGTGGTCATCAGTTCCCTAGAACTTAGAACTACTTAAACCTAACTAACCTAAGGACATCACACACATCCATGCCCGAGGCAGGATTCGAACCTGCGACCGTAGCAGTCGCGCGGTTCCGGACTGAGCGCCTTAACCGCTAGACCACCGCGGCCGGCAGCAGTTAGTTCATGAGCCTACGCGAATAGTAGACGGTTGTCAAAACACACTTGACCTCTTAGCAACAAATAAATTCTGGAGGTACACATGAAACATCATCCGCAATTGTGCTAAACGCCTTCTCTAAAAATTATTTCGAGCAGTTAGTTCATGAGCCCACGCGAATAGTAAACGGTTGTGAAAACACACTTGACCTCTTAGCAACAAATAATCCTGAATTAATAACGAGCATCAAAACGGATACAGGAATTAGTGAACTCAAGGTTGTAGTAGCGAGATTGAATATTGTAACCGCCAAATCCTCCAAAAATAAACGAAAAATCTACACAATGTGATCAAAAGTATCTGGACACCCCAAACACATACGTTTTTCATATTCGATGTATTGACCTGCCACCTACTGCCAGGTACTCCATATCAGCTCAGTAGTCATTAGACGTCATGGCGCGCTCCGCGGAACTCACGGAATTTGAACGTGGTCAGATGATTGGGTGTCACTTGTGTCATACGTCTGTACGCGAGATTTCCACACTCCTAAACATCCCTAGGTACACTGTTTCCGATGTGACAGTGAAGTGGAAACGTGAAGGAACACATACAGCACAAAACTGTACAGGCTGACGTCGTCTGTTAACTGAGACCGCCGACAGTTGAAGAGGGTTGTAATGTGTAATAGGCAGACGTCTATCCAGACATCACACAGGAATTCCAAACTGCATAAGGATACACGGCAAGTACTATGACAGTTAGGTGGGAGGTGAGAAAACTTGTATTTCATGGTCGAGCAGCTGTTCGTAAGCCACACATCACGCCGGTAAATGCCAAACGACGCCTCGCTTGGTGCAAGGAGAGTAAAAACTGGACGATTGAACATTGGAAAAACGTTGTGTGGAGTGACGAATCACGGTACACAGTGTGGCTATCCGATGGCAGAGTGTGAGTATGGCCAACGCCCGGTGAACGTCATTTGCCAACAGCAAAATTCGGAGGCGGTGGTGTTATGGTGTGGTCGGGTTTTTCATGGAGGGGGCTGGCACCCCTTGTTGTTTTGCGTGGCACTATCACAGCACGGGCTACATTGATGATTCAAGCACCTTCTTGCTTCCCACTGTTGAAGAGCAATTCGGGGATGGCCATTGCATCTTTCAACACGATCGAGCACCTTTTAATAACGCACGGTCTGTGGCGGAGTGGGTACACGAAAGTAACATCCCTGCAATGGACTAGCCTGCACAGAGCCCTGCCTAGAATCCTATAGAATACCATTGGGATGTTTTGGAACGCCAAATTCGTACCAGGCCGCATCGACGACATCGATACCTGTCCTCAGTGCAGTATTCCGTGAAGAATGGGCAGCCGTTCCCCAAGAAGCCTTCCAGCACCTGATTGAACGTATACTTGAGAGAGTGGAAGCTGTCATCAAGGCTAAGAGTGGGCCAACACGATATTGAATTCCGGCATTACCGGTGGAGGGTGCCACGAACTTGTAAGTCATTTTCAGCCAGGTGTCCAGCTACTTTTGATCACGTATCGTACCTATTCAGTAAAGGAGATAAAAATGCAGTTGACGCTTTCCTGAGAGACAATCTCCACTCTTTCTAAATTAACAATATAAGTCTAGATCACATGTAGCTTAAATTAAAGAAATAGTATCGGGAGCAATTGAGAGATTTATACCAAATGAATTAACAAACGGCGGAATTAAACCTCCTTGGTACACAAAACGGGCCAGAACACTGTTGCAGAAACAAAGAAACAAATACGCCAAATTTAAACGAATGCAAAATCCACAAGATTGGCGATCTTTTACGGAAGCTCGAAATTTAGCGCAGGCTTCAATGCAAGATGCTTATAATAATTTCAACAACGAAAATTTATCTGGAAACCTGACAGAAAATCCACTGAGATTCTGGACGTATGTAAACTATGCTAGCGGCGAGAAACAATCAATGCCTTCTCTGAGCGGTAGCAATGGGGATACTGCCGACGACAGTGCTGGCAAAGCAGAGTTACTGAACACAGCCTTCCGAAATGCCTTCACAAAAGAAGATGAAGGAAATATTCCATATTTCGAATCGAGAACAGCTACCAACATGAGTAACGTAGAAGTAAATATCCTCGGAGTAGCAAAGCAACTTAAATCATTTATTAAAAGCAAGTCTTCTGGTCCAGAATGTATACCAATAAGGTTCATTTCATAGTATTCTTATGCAATAGCTCCATACTTAACAATCATATGCGACCATTCCTTCGACGAAAGATCCGTACCCAAACACTGGAAAGTTGCAGAGGTCTCATCAATATTCAAGAGAGGTAGTAGGAGTGATCCACTAAATTACAGTTCTATATCATTGACATCAAATTGCCGTAGAATTTTGGAACTTATGCTCGAAAATTATGAATTATCTCGAAGAAAAAGGTATTTTTACACACAGTCAACATGGGTTTAGAAAACATCGTTCCTGTGAAACACAACTGTCGCTTTACTCGCATGAAGTGTTGAGTGGTTGCGGTTGCAAAGATGGACCTCGCCATGGACCTCGGAAGTGAAGTTGCGCATCATGCAGCCTACTGCGCACAGATTGAGTCGTAACACGACGTCCTGTGACTGCACGAAAAGCATTATTCAACATGGTAGCGTTGCTGTCAGGATTCGTCTGAGCCATAATCCGTAGGTAGCGGTCATCCACTGCAGTAGTAGCCCTTGGGCGGCCTGAGCGAAGCATGTCATCGGCAGTTCCTGTCTCTCTGTATCTCCTCCATGTCCAAACAACATCGCATTGGTTCACTCCTACACACCTGGACACTTTCCTTGTTGAGAGCCCTTTGTGGCACAAAGTAACAGTGCGGATGCGATCGAACCGCGGTATTGACCATCTGGGCCTGGTTGAACTACAGACAACACGAGCAGTTTACCTCCTTCCTGGTGGAAAAGACTGGAACTGATCGGCTGTCGGACCCCCTCCGTCTAATAGGCGCTTAGTGGGCTTAGTGTGATTCCGTATTTCTGGATTTTCGGAAGGCTTTTGACACTTTACCATACAAGTGACGTTTAGTGAAATTGTGTGCTTATGGAATATCATCTGTTATGTGACTGGATTCGTGATTTCCGGACAAAGAGGTCACAGCTCGTAGGAATTGACGGAAAGTCATCGAGTATAACAGAAGTGCTTTCTGGCATTCCCCAAGGTACTGTTATAGGCCTTTTGCTGTTCCTTATCCATACAAACGATTTGGGAGACAATCTGAGCAGCCGTCTTATGCTGTTTGCAGTTGACGCTGTTGTTTATCGACTAATAAAGTCATCAGAAGATCAAAACAAATTGCACAACGATTTAGAAAAGATATCTGTTTGGTGCGAAAATTGGAAATTGACCCTTAATACCGAAAAGTGTGAAGTCATCCACATGAGTGCTAAATGGAATCCGTTAAACTTCGTTACATGATAAATCAGTCAAATCTAAAGACCGTAAATTCAACTAAATACCTAAGAATAACTTAAATTGGAAGGAGTGCATAGAAAATGTTGTGGGGAAGGCCAAAGACTGCGTTTTATTGTCAGGACACTTGTAAAATGTAACAGATCTACTAAGGAGATTCCAGAATGAGATTTTCACTCTGCAGCGGAGTGTGCGCTGATATGAAACTTCCTGGCAGATTAAAACTGTGTAGAGCACTTGCCCGCGAAAGGCAAAGGTCCCGAGTTCGAGTCTCGGTCGGGCACACAGTTTTAATCTACTAAGGAGATTGCCTACGCTATTCTTGTTCGTCCTTTTTTAGAATATTGCTGCTTCGTGTGGTGTCTTTGCCAGATACTATTGACGGAGTACATCGAAAAAGTTCAAAGAAGGGCAGCACGTTTTCTATTATGGCGAAATAGGGGAGAGCGTGTCACTGAAATGATACAGGATTTGGGGTGGACATCATTAAAACGAAGGCGTTTGTCGTTGTGGCGACATTCCAGTCACCAACTTTCTCCTCCGAACGCGAAAATAATTTGTTGACATCAGCCAGAAACGATCACCAAGATAAAATAAGGGAAATCAGAGCTCGTACTGAAAGATGTAGGTGTTCGTTCTCTCCGCATGCTATACGAGATTGGAATAATAGAGAACTGTGAAGGTGGGTGATGAACCATCTGCCACGCGCTTAAATATGAATTGCAGAGTATCCATGTAGATGTAGAAATACCTAAAAAATGTTGAAACACGGTTCGCCTTCATAGGAATGGGTTTCAAGCAGCACAATGGACCATTAATCACAAATGGGAGAAACTAATGTCAAAATTCAATAAATCGGGGCTTTTCCTACACCTGGTGACTCTACAATCTACCAAAATCGGTGAAATAATAATTTTCCAAACAAGCCGATTATCTTCTGAAAATATTTTTCTACAAAACCTAGATCTATCCCCATTACTGACTAATTCACGTAGCGCATGTGTGAGCCGATCTCATCACACTCTTGAGATATTCTCTCTCGAGGCTCATTACTCGAACAGAACTAGGATTCTGAACTCAAATTCTCAAAGGATAAGCCAAGAAACATTCCCTGCGAACGAACATTCTCTCTTTAGCAGTAAGAGTTTCTTCTCAGCAGTGGCCGGAAAAGTTTTCTATTGGCCAGCTGCTCCGTAGTTGTCATCTTTGCCGCACGCCCCGATTCAGCAGTCGGCTGGTTTGCAAACTCGCTGATATGACAGGACACAGTTTTTCTCGAACGTTAGGTATCACATATCTACAACATTTTAACACTAAAAGTTTAAGAAAACTTTATAAACCTCCTAGCAACCTCTTCATTCACTCAAAACTTTGAAGTCAAGTTGGGGATGTATTAACAAGTGATGGGCTTCTTCTAGGTGAAGGCATTACACCTGTTTTGCCGACATCACACTACTTGGTTGAGCACCGTGGACAATGTTCCACCCAACATTACTATTCTTGAGAATATTTCTGCTAACGACTCTCTATTTTCACTGGCTTGAAAGTAGATTCAATAATTTCAACTATGTACTCAATATTTATTTCATCTATGCGTTCCTCGTTTGCCTCATTTCCTGTCTTTACCGTAGTGTGCAAAAATTCCACTAAAAATTCTACTATAGTGTCTAAGTGACTATTAAAACTATAAAAAAAAATGGAAATGAGCGAATGGCATCGTTGGCTGGGAGGCCCCATGCGGGGAAGTTCGGCCGCCACGTGCAAGTCTTATTTCAGTAGACGCCACATTGGGCGACTTGCGTACCGGTGATGAAGATGAAGTGATGATGAGGACAACACAACACCCAGTCCCCGAGCGTAGAAAATCTCTAACCCGGCCGGGAATCGAACGCAGGGGCTCAGCTAAGTAGGCGAACGTCAAAGCAATGAATAACTAAGCACAACACATATATATTGGCTATTTATTCCAACAGTTAAGCTCAATTGCTGTGTGCAAAGAAAATAAATCACAGGTGCACAAATCTTTGACAAAAAAGATAAGAAGTTTATTTTTGGTAAGAAACTGAGACACAGTTGACGTGCAGCAACGATAACAATATGTGCACAATTTTGACACCGTAGCTACTCTGACTTCTAACTAACAATAAAATTACTTCGGAATAAATTCACTGACTACAAACAATTTGCCTTCAGTTGTTTTACTTATAGATGTACCGCTTACTGTTGACATGAAAATTTGTGCCGAGCCGTGTCTTCAACCCGCGTTCCCTACTTCATTCGGCTTCACCATTAGTCTCCTCGTGCACGCCTCCCAGACCGACCCAGACTTGCCCACGTCACATTGTCTACATCCCTGTCTGCTACATTCATCACAACTTTCTAGCAGCTATATTCCTACAACATTGAGAGTGAGACCATGAGGAATTGCGACCTCTTTCCCGCCTCTGCTTGTAATATTTACTTGCATGTGTGGATGAACAGACACTGTTGCGAAAAGACGGCCGTCCAAAACTGCTTCGAAATAATTTCGCTGAAGGCGAACAACTTGGGTTCAGCTGTTTTAGGTATAGATGTACTATCTATTGATGAGACAGAAAATTTGTGCCGGACCGGGACTCGAACCCAGGTTTCCCGCATATCACAAGTGGTCGCCTTAACTATAAAGTTATCCGACCTAGACTTCCACATGTCACACTGTTTACATCACTATCCAAGTCTACACATTATAAATTATAACAAATCTTACCAAGAGTGCTGTGTTTGTGATAAATCACTTTCTCGAAAGGACGTACTGTCATAAAACGCAAGTTATAATACAAAAACAAAGAAAAACAAAATGGTGCCTCCAAAAGTTTTTCATTTGTCGACTGATATCAAGTTTCATGCTCATATCGAGATCCATGTAAGACACATCCTTTTGACGTCACTTCCCAGTACGTTTCGGCTGATAGTAGCTGCTCGCCACTCTTTCTAAGCAGACATGTTTGCTGCGACCTCTGGAATCGCGGTAGCTGCATGATGATCTGTATGTCACACTAATAATATAGTCCCTTGTCTCCGACTCCGTCTACGTATCGCTGGGGGTACATAAGCATATGACGACGCGATCACATACCGAAAAAAGTTTTGGAAAATATATTTTCACTCAGTCATTGAAGGTCATTTTTGCGATTAGTCATTTGTCATGTTCCAAAAGCGTCACACCTTTCTGTAACGTGCAGCAAATGACAATTAGTACCAAGCGATTAATTTCTGTGAGTTCAGTGGGAGTCGCCAATTCATTTTCCAACAAGTAGAATTCAGACGCAGTACAAACTTACCCCAAGTCCTTTTAAATGCTGGTTATTTCCATTAACGCTTACTGGTTTGTGAAGGAAACCAGGCGGACGAAGAAAACACTGAAAAAAGGAACTAGCTTATTATCAGATGTGCCGTAGCCTCGCGGTAGTTACAAGTGCAAGGTTGCAAATGCCGCGAGAAAACCTGTTTCCAAAACGTTATCGGAACAGGCGTGCAAAACTGCTCACGTAACTCGCCGGCGTCTGACTTTCGTAGAGTACTTGGAAGCTTTCTCGGATCGAATATAATCCACTTCCTTCACTGGAATTGATTTTCCTGCTTTGATAGACTTTTGAGAGAAAAATTGAGCAAATATGGATGCGAACACCATGTCGCTCCGCTTACAAACGATACACTTCGAGATTATGAACACTACAACAGCAGTCATTTATTCTTTTTTTTTCACAGATGGTGAAATATTTAATGCTGTGGTAATCGCGTCTCCTTTTTGTTGAGAAAGGATAATCAGCTGTGATATGTGTTGCTTCTGATTTACGTAGGTGACGTCTGGCTGTAGCTGCACGCTTGTACTGTTACTGCTGCATCTTTAAAATGACACTGTCATAAGAGAAATTGTTCAGATGGCTCTGAGCACTACAGGACTTAACATCTGAGGTCATCAGTCCCCTAGAACTTAGAACTACTTAAACCTAACTAACCTAAGTACATCACACACATCCATTCCCGAGGCAGGATTCGAACCCGCAACCGTAGCGGTCTCGCGGTTCCAGACTGAAGCGCCTAGAACCACTCGGCCACAACGGCCGGCTCTGTCATAAAGAGACTCATAGTGATGCAGCTGATGTGAGTGTACAAAAACTAGCATAAGACTGCGTACTGTTATGATATAATATAGAATGACGGTATCAGTACGGTGTAAAAGGTGAGTGAGATTGATCGGACAGTGCTGGCAATATTTCAAACAATATTTGATTTGACGATGACGTTATGAGTACATTGAGCAGAGTTGTTGAAACCTTACTGAATGCGTTCCAAAAATGGTTCAAATGGCTCTGAGCACTATGGGACTCAACTGCTGCGGTCATTAGTCCCCTAGAACTTAGAACTAGTTAAACCTAACTAACCTAAGGACATCACAAACATCCATGCCCGAGGCAGGATTCGAACCTGCGACCGTAGCAGTCGCGCGGTTCCGGACTGAGCGCCTGAACCGCTAGACCACCGCGGCCGGCGAATGCGTTCCGAACCGCCTGCTTGAGAGTCTGATCTCTTCCTGTCGATCTGATAGGCCCGCGCCTGCTTGTCCCAACTGCCTTGAAGCATAGAATTTCACTACTTTCGCGGT
This sequence comes from Schistocerca piceifrons, assembly GCF_021461385.2. Classification (NCBI taxonomy): domain Eukaryota; kingdom Metazoa; phylum Arthropoda; class Insecta; order Orthoptera; family Acrididae; genus Schistocerca; species Schistocerca piceifrons. The sequence goes on along the minus strand of NC_060138.1, from coordinate 447,736,058 downwards.
CATTTCTATTTATTTGTCATGCGACTAGAAGAGCAAGATGTAGAAAGCAACTGTGTCAGGTTGTCAGGCAAAAAAGGGTAAGTTTAATACAAATATTCTTTCATATATTACTTCACTTTATGTTGGTCTGAATTTTTATGGAAACTTTATAGGCAAATTGAAGGTGGATAGGGGGAGAAAGGAAAGGAAAAGCAGGGGATCACTGCTGTCAGTTGCATCGGGACATCACGCGTAATCGGCGGCGACGAGTGAAAATGTGTGCCGGACTTGGAATCTAACCCGAGATCTCCTGCTTGCTAGGGAGGTGCGTTAACCACTGCGCCATCCGGCACACAGCCTCATCGCAACTGCCCGGACTGTCTCGGCCGATCCACACTCCCATCGAGCGCCACTTATCCCTAGTCGCCGTCCATTTCCTCCGAGCTCGCTACTCTGAGGTTCCCACAGGACGTAGGACGTACTCGTACACCTACACAGAAGAAAGTGGATCTGTTGCCCAGCTAGGCTTAATTAATTACAAGAATGCGTGGTGTCTGTTCTTTCGGACATATTTGAGGACTACCTACATACTCAGATATACTCTGTTGTCTTTTTGCAGGGCGCATATTTTATAAAGTTTCTAGTACTTTAATTACTTTCTAAAATGTGTGTGAGCACAATATCGACTATTATTGATCATAGGTTTGAACAAAATATTTATGTTCACAAAAAAGGTTATATGTAATTATGTCATTACTCCAATTGTAACAGTGTTCACCCCGAGATAACAATTTTGCACATACACAGTTGGAGGTAGTATGGTGTACACATCGTGTATAATGACAGTGCATTGGTGGAGCTGTAATTTGTATCAGATGATTCATGTGAAAAGTTTTCCGACGTGATTATGGCCGCACGACGGGGTTTAGCAGACTTTGAACGCGGGAGGGTAGTTGGAGCTAGAGGCATTTGACGTTCCATTTCGGAAATCGTTAGAGAAGTCAGCATTCTGCGATCCACAGTGTCAAGAGAGTGCCGAGAATACCAGATTTCAGGCATTAATTACATCACGTACAACGCAAAGACCGACGGCTTCACTTAGCGACCTAAAGGAGGAGCGTCCGCATAGAGTCGTCAGTGCTAATAGACAAGCAACAGTATGTGAAATACCTGCAAAATCAATGTGGGACGTACGACGAACGTACCCGTTAGAGCAGTGCGGCGAAAATTGTCGTCAGTGGACTATGGCAGCAAGTGACCGAAGCTAACTTTGCTAACAGCTCAAATCCGCGTGCAGCGCGTCTTCTGGGTTCTTGACCATATCGGTTGGACCGACTGACAAACCGTGGCCTTGTCAGGTGAGTCCCGATTTCAGTTGGTAAGAGCTGATGAACCCGTGGTCTAGGGGCAGTACGGCTTAGCAGCCGAGCAACGCGGACGTGCTGTGTGTTTCCGCCTGCAGTGCGGACGCGCTCGCCTTGTTTACTTTCTTCGGCCGACACTAACGTGAAGCCACAGTGCGACAAGATCATGGTGAATCAATACCGAAAATCAACACTGAGATTCGCTTTTAGAAACGCCTTTGCTAGAGAAAAAGCACTCGATATCGGGCGCCTTTTAAAGGAGCAGGCCAAGATACAGGCTGCCGGCATCGTCGCATCCATTATTCGATCGTAAGTAACACGGTCTGTGTGAAACTAACTAACGACGCAACGTGCGACATGGTTCTTCAAGACACGAATCAAGGACTACGCTTCTGCAAGAACGACGGAAACGTTGGCAACGTCGAGGTTGCTCATTGCGGACTGGGACTGCGGACCATACGCGTATTTGAACTACCCTTCGAACTCCCGGCGGCTGACGCCGTGACCACGCTGCGACCCTGTGGTACAGTATACGAACACGTGGTAGAAAAGTGGACCCAATTTAAGCCGTATCCGGTCCTCAAAGGCGTACGCCAGGTGCGCATTGAACTCCAACGGCTCGTCCTGTCACACCTCCAAATAGGGGGCTGCCGAGCCCTTGTTATTTATGACGGCCAGTGTACAATGCGTTCCGGGTGCGGCAAGGAAAGTCGCTTACGTTCAGAGTGCCTTCAACAGAACTTCCACTGAAGGACGTGACACCTCCACCGAAAATCCTCCTGTAACTTACGAGGCGGCGATCACCATGTCTCCGTCCGTCCAGATGCGACAGACCGACGCTGCAGTACCGGAACTGCCCTCTGCAGACCGACTCCGGGCCGATCAGTCAGACTGGCCAGTGGTAGACCTCTGTCCAATGCCGTCGATATCATCGGAAACCGCCGACAGCAGGACGGCAATCGATGCACTTTTCGTATCAACGAAAGCCTATGTGCCGGCGACGCATTAGTCAGTGACATCGTCTGACACGGAAGGCCACACACGAAAACCAAGCACTCCGAAACGCCGAAAACGGTGCCTTAGGACCCTGACGGAACACGGAAACTCCCACTCGCAGGAGGAAGAGGATCTACTCCTGCAGGTCGCCGACCGTTGACACTGACTCCAACCCTGCAGAATGGAAGGAGGGGCGGGCGCAGCCCGTCTGCCAGTTCTCTGCGACAAACAGGCTGGAACATGAGCGAACGTCCGCGCGAACGTCACGGCCAGAGGACGCCGAGTCTCAGCAGGACCCCGCCCTGCGGTCGGTGGGGTGCGTGAGGTATTGTGCGAGTTGTGGCGCCCTGAAAGTATTCTAAGTTCGGAGTTGGAGGGTTCGTCAGCGACCGCGTGGTGCCGTACGTTAGCTGGGGCATGTGGGGTAGCCCCAGCGCGAGGTCCAAGCCGACCACGTGGCTAGGAATTCCATGTTAACGCTGTGTCGCACAATGGGCTTTGTGTCGATGGAGATTTGTATGCCGCGGAGTGCCAAAGATGGTGGACTTTGTGAAAGCATAATGGCAGACATTACACAGCTCATGTAGAAATTAATAATAGCCAAAGGAATCATGATACCTTAAAAATAAACGTGTACATTACCATTATTTGCACGACGATTCTGATGGTGTGATTAGATTTTCAATATCTTTATTAGTTTAAAGATTAGTATCTGACTGTAAATTATGCAAGTAACACCCAGCAACGAATTTCAAAATCTAAACGGCTCATCCGATTTTGTCGATCGACTTGTCTTTAGAAAGCTATTAGTGCAAACCCAAATTGCTATGAATTACAGGCATGTAACTTGAATAGTACATGAGTTATTCGAGGTCAAAGTGGCCAATTACTATTTATCGCGTCAGGCTATAAGTACTCCACAGTTACACGAAAAAACGGTAGCAGCATGCTTATAAATATATGTATCCATCTATGTCTTTGTTTACATCCGATATATAGTATTCATGAAGAAATTGGCCAGTTATTTACTGTGTTTTAGAAAGCACAGAGGCATTAACGTTTCTAGCCAGGACAGAGGAGTTCTGAACAATGCGGCGCGAGGGACAGTCGCACAGGATACGGAGAGAGTCCTGGACAGAACGGCGCAACGGACGCACAGATGCAGGAAAGACTTGGAGATTGGAGCAGTTTGCGCATGGTCGCGAGAGATAGAAATATTTCGTAGTACCAACCTGTGCACTTGTGCGATTTCCGTGGCTTCTGCAGTGAAGACGTAGTACGCTTTTAAAAGTGAATTTCTTACGAGCTATGTTGTTGCGCATAACTAATTACGTGAAGTAGGAATCTATTATTTCCCTGTTATTCAACTTATATTTTATTTAATTGCTGGACCATCGACACCAAAAGTGTTTTACAGTAATAAAGGTCATTCTTAAAGGTACTTCTGCTATTGTAGTCATCACTTAAAGTCGTTCAAATGGTACCTGCTGATTTTATTTATTGTAATCTTTCATTTATAAATTTCTATATAACATTCAAAATTCACAATTGCCGAGTGATAGGAATCTTCGACCATTCGAATCACGTTTATATTCATTTTGTATACTGTAGGCTCAGCATTCTTTGACTTGTAATGCGGCAACTACGTATCCCAGTCCCTAGACAACGAAACCAGCCGGAACTTATAATACTTCAACTCTGAGTCAGAGGGTACGTAGTTAAGGGCCACCTCACCACATTTTTTTTTATTTTTTTTTTTTTAAAAGCACGCAAGTGTGACGTCACTAACGACGTCTGCTTCTCTCCATCGTCATCATGGATAACCCTGCCCAACCACCACACCGCCAGACTTACCACCTAGGCACGATGACTATCAACATGACTAGATCTCCTGTCTAGCTCCAACTTCTAAGAGGAACGAGCCACAGGAGTCGACTTTGCATTCCTACAGTAGGTGCGAACGACCATACTCATGAATTTTTATGGCTACAAAACTTACGCGACGCCTGGTAATTCCATGGACACCGACGCGGCGATTTAAGTGCATGACGATGTCGAAGCCACCGACATCACATGCCTCATGCCTCCCCTCCGCACAAGGATTAGCTGTCATGGAACTTGACATTCAATTCATTAACGTTTATACAACGTCGGCCACCCCAAACGGCGTGACAGTGCCAGGTGCTACTCCACTGTCATTGGCCTCCATTTTCTACACACATTGTCTTCGCTAGCGATTTCAATTGTGTCTCTCATCCCAAGGACCGAATCTCGCACTGAAAGCCATGTACTGAACTGGATGTGGCGATTCACGATCTTCATTTGTGCGACACGTGGGAAAAGATACATGGCTACACTTCTAGACATACACATCTTACCAGCCGATTGAATCGCATGTATGCTCCACGAGGTCTTACACACGAAATGGAGGCCGCCGAACGATGGTCTCTGCCTTTCCTGATCACAGTGGCTACATTTACACGTTGCATCTCCACAGTCGACAAGTTTGCCGTAGTAATAGCTTTTGGAAGACGAATATGACACACTTCCGTGGCCGGGACTGCCGTCGGCAAGTTGCTTCAACGTTTTCGAACTGTGAACGACGTCACTCCCGATACCAGTCGACTTTGCCATGGTGGCTCCTCTGTGCCAAACGGCAGTCTGCAAGACACTTGTGCAATTCGGCAAGGACACGGCTGTGTGGCAGACCCTGGACGTTTACTATGCAGCACTGAGGGACTTCCACGTTCTACCCCATCACCGGGCGGACAACGAGAACGTTACCGAATCAAAGTTCACATATCATCGTTGTCGAAGCGCCTCTTAGAAGGCGCCGTAGTCCGCTTGCGACCACACGACCGAACAGCAGGAGAGATCCCCTCCATGCACCACATTGCAGCGGACATGCGCTGACACCGCTGACAGTTAATCAAACGTCTTACGACGCAAGAAGATGGCTTCTGTATAGCTCAAGCAAATATGAAGAAAGCTGTCGAAGATCTTTTTCGTGACCTGCGCCAGGAAAGAGCTGTAGACGTCGAGGCCACTGCGGAAGCCTTGCAACCATTGACTGAGCAACGGCGGCGGCATTACTGGAGGAAGTCTCGTCTAAGGAGACGCCTGAGATAAAGGTGCGGTCTACAACTCTCCTAAGCTTGATGGATTACCAGTCCCCGGATTGCACCATACAGCCTTCCTTCGTAGGGTTTCTCACACCGGTACACAAGCAAGCAGGAGGACGGTCGGTCAATATCGGCCAGTTACAATGTTGAACGCTTACAACAAGATTTTCGCCAGGCTTTTAGCAGACAGTATGAAGAAGACTTTGCCAATGATAGTCGTTCCAGAACAGACATCACAGGGGAAGATGCCGACATACAAGTGGCCACCAGCGACTGCAGTGACTTAATAGCGATCGCCTCAACACGCCGTCTACAAGCAGCGATCGTCTTTATCGACTTCAATCTGACCTTCGACAAAGTGCTCCACAACTTCCTACTACAGGTAATGGACTGTATGGATTTCCAAGGCTCGCCGACACCCTGCGGCGCCTTCTGGCAGTAGCCGATCAACGGACGGACGATGGGTCCGATATCCATCAAAAGATCTCCACGCCAAGATTCCCTGCTTTCTGTCTACCTTTGTGCAATCGCGCTCGAGCCACTTTTGTGGGGTCTCAATCACAAGCTATCAGGCATCACCCTGCGAGACACCAGCTTCGAAATAGTTAGGGGCAACACCTGAAGAGGGATAGTTCATTTCTCTCTCACTCTCTCTTTCTCTCTCTCTCTCTCTCTCTCTCTCTCTCTCTCTTTCTCTCTCTCTCTCTCTGTCTTTTTTTTTTTTTGAAAGATCTTAAGCGGCGGTCCCAAGCAGGGATAGATTTCTTTTATTTTTGGAGATTAAACTCAGCTACATATGAAGAAGATAGGTCCACGAAAAAGAGTCTAAGGCGCCTAAGGGAAAAAAAGTAGAGAGTGAGAGTGTCGTTTCAAATATCCTGCGTTCAAATCCCATTCAATGCAATACAGAAAAAGGGATATAATCTTCGACTAGGAAACGAAACGTCCTCTGCCACGCGTTCGAACCCCGCCACCGCTTTCATTTCTAAGCCGAGGACTTCTCGCAAAAGATGTCACCGTCACTTTGCCAACAGCCTTGTCAAAGAGAGCGAAAGAGCGGACAGAGGTTCACTGCACTCTCTTGTCCTTGGGTGGTAAACTGCCCCTAACCACGGAAGAATCAGCAATGATCAACGGCATGACTATGCAGAAGGCAAAACGCAATGGAAACCAATGCATTAAAAATGCATAATGTGTATCCAAAGGACATGTGGCCTGTAATTCAAAAAAAGTGTCATGATGATCTTCCAGTGACAAAAGATCCAGAAATAGTCCCTCATTCGGAACTCCGGAAGGGCAGTGCCAAAGGGGAGGTGACCATGAGAGAAACATAGAATAATCAACGACATGATAACAATCTACTACTTGAGGATTGGAATATCAGAAGTTCGAGCGTGGCAGAGAAGCTAGATAATCTGAAAAGAGAAATGCAAAGGCTCAATCTAGATATAGCGAAATGGAAAGAAGACAAGGATTTCTGGTCAGATGAGTATACAGTAATATCAACAGCAATAGAGAATGTTATAACGAAAGTAGGATTCGTTATGAATAGAGGCAGAGAATGTGTTTCTGTGAACAGTTCGGTGATAGGGCTGTTCTCATCAGAATCGACAGCAAACCAATACCGACAACGATAGTTCAGGCATGCATGCTTACATCGCAGGTCGAAGAAGAAGAGATAAAAAAAGTATATGAGGATATTGAACGGATAATTCAGTACGTAAAGGGAGGTAAAAACTAATAGTTATGGAGGACTGGAATGCGATTGTAGGGGAGGGGCTGGAAGAAAGGGTTACGGGAGCGTACGCACTTTGTACTAGGATTGAGGGAGGAGAATGATTAATTTGGATTCTGCTGTTTATTTCAGCTAGTAATAGCGAAAACTCTGTTCAAGGAGCACAAGAGGATGAGGTATACTTGGAAAAGGGCAAGAGATACGGAAAGTTTTCTGTTAGGTTACATGATCGTGAGATACTGGATTGTAAGGCCTACCCAGAAACAGACATAGATCACAGTTTAGTAATGACGAAGAAAGCTGGAGTTAAAGAGACTAGTCAGGAAGAATCAATACACAAAGGAGTGGGATGTGGAAGCACTGAGGAATGAAGAAGTAATCTTGAAGTTCTGTGAGGCTATAGATACTGCGATAACGAATATATCAGTAGACAGTTGAAGATGAACATCTCTAGAACTAGCAGTCACACAAGATGGAAAGAAAAACATGGGTACAAAGAAGGTTACTGCGAAGAAACCGCGGTTAACAGAAGAAAAACTTCAGCTGATCGATGAAAGAAGCAAGTACAAAAATGTTCAGGGAATTTCAGGGATACAGAAATACCAGTCTCTGAGGAATGAAATAAATAGGAAGTGCAAGGAAGGTAAAACGAAATGGCTTCATGAAAAATGTGAAGGAATCGAAAGAGAAATGACTGTCGGAAGGACTGACGCAGCTTGTAGGAAAGTCAAAATAATAACCTTCGGTGAAATTAAAAGCAATGATGATAACATTAAGAGTGGAGAGTGAATTCGGCCCTTATATGCAGAGGACTACTACTGGTTCAAATGGCTCTGAGCACTATGGAGCTTAACATCTGAGGTCATCAGTCCCCTAGAACTTAGAACTACTTAAATCTAACTAACCTAAGGACATCACATACATCCATGCCCGAAGCAGGATTCGAACCCGCGACCGTAGCGGTCGCGCGGTTCCAGACTGAAGCGCCTAGAACCGCACGGGCACTCCGGCCGGCTAAATGCAGAGGAGAGAGCGGACAGGTGGAAAGAGTACATTGAAGGCCTGTATGAGGGGAAAGAGTTGTCTGATGTAATTGAGGAAGAAACGTGAGCCGATAGGGAAGGAACAGGGGATTCAGTATTAGAACCATAATTTAAAAGAGCATTGGAAGGCAGAAGGGCTAGATAATATTCCATCATTTCTAAAACTGAAAGTGGTAACAAGACTACTATTCATGTTGGTGTGCAGGGTGTTTGAGTCTGGCGATATACCATCTAACTATCAGAAAAACATAATCCATACATTTACGAGGACCGCAAAAGCTGGCAAGTGCGAGAACTATAGCAGTATCAGCTTAGCACCTCATGCATCCAGGTTGCTGACAAGAATAATATACAGAAGAATGGAAAAGAAAACTGAGGATATGTTAGATGACGATTAGTTTGGCTTTACGAAAGATAGGTCTGACATTAAGTCTGAGAATGGAAGTAAGGCTAAAGAAATATCAGGACAAGTTTACAGAATTTGTCGTTCTGAAAAAGGCATTCGACAATGTAAAATGGTGCACGACGTTCGAAATTCTTAGGATAACGGGGTAAGCTATGGGGATAGATGTCTAAAATACCGCGTCGTCTGGGACACCCTGCTACGGTTCGCGAGGCTCCCTCGTCGGAGGTTCGAGTCCCTTCTCGGTCATGAGTGTATGTGTTGTCCTTAGCGTCTGGTAGTTTAAGTTAGATTAATTAGTATGTAAGCCTAGAGACTGATGACTTTAGCAGTTTGGTCCTATAGGAACTTACCACCACTACCATCATGTACAAGAGCCATGAGGGAATAACAGCAGTCCGGTGTGGCCGTGCGGTTCTAGGCGCTTGAGTCTGGAACCGCGTGACCGCTACGGTCGCAGGTTCGAATCCTGCCTCGGCCATGGATGTGTGTGATGTCCTTAGGTTATTTAGGTTTAAGTAGTTCTAAGTTCTAGGGGACTGATGACCACAGCTGTTAAGTCCCATAGTGCTCAGAGCCACTTGAACCATTTTTGAATAATAGCAGTGGAAGATGAGAACGAAGTGCTCGTATTACAAAGTGTGTAAGTCTGTCCAATCTGTTCATCGAAGAAGCAAGGCTGGAAATAAACGAAAGGTCCAAGAGTAGAATTAATATTCAAAACAAACGAGCGAACACAGTCCGAACAGACCTTGAAGACCCAACTGTGCTTTCCTGCCGCCGTGTCAGCCTCAACCCATAGGCGCCAGTGGATGCAGATATGACGGGTCACGTGATCAGCATGCAGCTTTCCCGGGCGCTGCTCCTCTATCAAGTAGCTCTTCTTGGCCTCGTAAGGGCTGACTGCACTCCACATTCCTACAGCACTCGGCAGACGCGGATAGTGTTCCATCACAGTGCTAGCCCAACAGCGCTTAACTTCGATGAACTTCGAAACCGTTGTTACCACTGCGGCAAGGCCGCTGGCGCATTGAAATTCAAAGTAAAGGATATCAATGATATGATTCACTGACGACATTGCTATTCTCAGTGAAACTGAACAAGAATTACAGGATCTGATGAATGTATTGAACAGTCTACTGAGTCCAGAACGTAGCTTCAGAGTAAATCGAAGAAAGACGAGAGTAATGGGAAGTAGCAGAAATGAAAATAGCGATAAAGTAAACATTAGGATTGATGGTCACGAAGTTGGTGAAGTTAAGGATGTATGCTGCCTAGGCAGTAAATGACCCATGTCGGACGAAGCAAGGAGGGCATGAAAAACAGACGAGCACTGGAAAAAAGGGCATTCCTGGCCAACAGAAGTTTGCTAGTATCAAAAATTGGCCTTAATTTGAGGAAGAAATTTCTGAGAATGTACGTTTGGAGCACAGCATTGTATGGTAGTGAAACATGGACTCAGGGAAAACCGGAATAGTAGAGAATAGAGGCATTTAAGATATAGTGCTACAGACGAATGTCGAAATTTAGGCGGACTGATAAGGTAAGGAATGAAGAGGTTCTGCGCAGAGTCGGAGAGGAAAAGAATATGTGGAAAACACTGACAAGGAGAAGAGACCGAATGACAGGATATGTGTTAAGAGATCAGGGAATAACTTGTATGGTACTAGAGGCAGCTATAGAGGGTAAAAGCTGCAGAGTAAGACAGATATTGAAATACATCCAACAAATAATTGAGGTCATCAGTTGCAAGTGCTACTCTGAGGTGACGAGGTTGGCACAGCAGAGGAATTCGTGGCGGGTCACATCAAATCAGTCAGATGACTAATGTTCAAATGGTTCAAATGGCTCTGAGCACTATGGGACTCAACTGCTGAGGTCATTAGTCCCCTAGAACTTAGAACTAGTTAAACCTAACTAACCTAAGGACATCACAAACATCCATGCCCGAGGCAGGATTCGAACCTGCGACCGTAGCGGTCTTGCGGTTCCAGACTGCAGCGCCTTTAACCGCACGGCCACTTCGGCCGGCCAGATGACTAATGACTCGGAAAAAAATGAGAAAGATGATGGTAGGTTTTTAGGTGTGACGCAGAGCCCTTGAAGCCATGGATCCAACGCTACGGACGTAGATTCGGATCCTGCCTCGTGTATGGATGTGTGTGATGTCCTTAGGTTAGTTAGGTTTAAGTAGTTCTAAGTTCTATGGGACTGATGACCTCAGATGTTAAGTCCCATAGTGGTCGAACCATTTGAACCAACCAATGATCCAAGTTGTCAACACTGGCACTGTGCAAGCTGGTGGTGGCTCCATAATGGTGTGTGCTGTGTTTACACGGTAGGGACTAAGTCTGCTGGCCCAACTTAAGAGATCACTGACTGGAAATAGTGGTGTTCGGCTACCTGGAGGCCATTTGCAGCCATTCGTGTACTATATGTTCCCAAAGAACGATGGAATTTTAAAGGATAGCATTGCCCCATGTCACCGGGCCATTGTTGTTCACTACTGGTTTGAAGAACATTCGTGGACAACTCAAGCGAATGATCTGGCCACCCAGATAGCCCGACGTGAATCCCATCGAACGTTTATGAGACATAATGGAGAGATTAGTGCGTGCAAAAATCCTGCTCCGGCAACACTTCTGCAATTATTATGGACCGCTATAGAGGCAACATGGCTTAGTATTTCTGCAGGTGACTTACAACAAGTTGTTGAGTTCAGGCCGCGTCGAGTTGCTGCACTACACCACCCAAAAGGATTTCCGACACTTTGTTAGTAGGTATCCCGTGACTTTTGACGCCTCAGTTTATTTACACTCTCGGTATCGCACCCCAGCTTTCACAGAGCGTATTTTCTATCTTCACATTTCGTACTGTTACACCTCGCGTAGTTCTATTGGCCGATAAGTTCATTTTATTCAATGTTTTTCTTACTTTAACTTCAGCCTGTATTTGTATACAACGCTAAAGTTGACTTAGTTTCTTCTTTTTCGTAATAACTGAATACAATAGTATTATCTACTACGAAACTGTGCCTTCTTGTTTCGCAATCTTTAGCCACAGATGTCCAGTGAGAACAGGTGAATTGAGTGTGAAGTTATAAGTATGGTACGTAAAAACGTAACACTTATTTGGCTATTCTTCTGGAAACTTTGGGGGCACAGTTGAGACACGCCCTTCGGAAAGTGCATGAGGTGCGAAGTTTCTGGTGCTGACGTGTTTCAAAACAGAACACCAAGTGTTGTGGAAACAATGAACTGAAAGCGGCGTTCGTCCTTCTGTCTGCACACGGTGCGTTTGCGACGGGATCAATGCCGGCTGCCATAAAGGAGACATCACGCCACGGCTCTGCTTTCCTCCTGTGCTCCTTATTTGGACAGAAGCGTCTCAGCTGCGACGCGATGTATGCAAACAGCCGACAGTTATGTAAGGCGAGACGGCGCCCGTGGCTCGGATCAGGGGATTAGAGCGCTATTCACGAAGCGGGACCTTGTGTAGGCAGACACAGTGCTTGTTGACTTCGAGACAAGAGCTACGTTCTGTCATGTGACGCAGAACATACTGCTGCCTGAAGTAGCAGCCAGTTGTGAGCGCGCCACATGCGACATGTGCTGCACGCGCGTGGCTCGTCTGTTCAACACACCCTGCAGGGAAGACTCCTAGTGTCATTCTCGGCTGATAGTGGTGCGCTTTGGTGTGAACCTGTTGTGGTCTGTCATCTTTCTGCTGCTAGTGTCAGCAGTGAAAGATATCGAAGACTGATAGTTCTATGACGCTTTCGCTTGTTTATTCGGTCGGTTTGTCAATAGCTCATTGTACTGAATGCTGCCATGTTATCGTTCGAAGAACAGGGAAGGAAGATTAGCTTAGCGGGGGGGAAAATGCTACACTTGGAGGTCAGAATGCGGTCCGTCATTCAGATTCAGCAGTGAAAGACATCGAAGACTGATAGTTCTATGATACTTTCGCTTGTTTATTCGGTCGGTTTGTCAATATCTCATTGTACTGAATGCTGCCATGTTATCGTTCGAAGAAGAGGGAAGGAAGATTGGCTTAGCGGGGTGGAAATGCTACACCTGGAGGTCAGAATGCGGTCCGTCATTCAGATTCAAGGCAAAAGTTTATGTAGCAAAATCATATCGGGTGGACTGCTACGGTCGCAGGTTCGAATCCTGCCTCGGGCATGGATGTGTGTGATGTCCTTAGGTTAGTTAGGTTTAACTAGTTCTAAGTTCTAGGGGACTGATGACCTCAGCCGTTGAGTCCTATAGTAATCAGAGCCATTTTTGAACCATATCGGGTGCATTTTGAAAACACATGTATAAAAACTGAGAGCTGGAAACACTCGTCACATCGTGCAGCACATCAGACTGTACCGAGGAGCCTGTATTGTCACGCAGTACCACGCCAGCCTTGTAGCTCACTGAGTAGATTGCTGAGACATGAAACCCGTGTCCACCATGGCGCTATTGTTCTAATCCTCGTGATGTTCCTTTTTATTTTTTAGATGTCTAGTCCCTAGTTCTCGTCGTTTATAAGCGGGACGTCATTTTGTCACATGACAATGGCCTATGACACCACAGCGGGATGCATTAAACAGCATGCCTGTTTCTACTAACTGCACAGTGCACAAGCGTAACTGCTCCCGTCAAGTTTATGTTCGTCTGCTTCCCGATGAAGTACACGGACGACGAATACACAGACGACGAATACATCGATATGCTTTTGGTGCTGGGTGCATCCGATACCCAAGCTGCTGCTGCTGCTCGTCCGTATAGTGCACAGTACTCTCAGAAGCGCCATTCAGATAAGAACGTTTCTCGTCGCCTGGAGCAACGCCTTCGCGAAACCAGTAATCCCAATAACAAGTATCGGACAGAGGACTAGACGTACTCCACAAACAGAGGACGCGAGTCTTGAAATCATTCATTAGTCACGTGGGTGAAGTATCCGAGGTACTGCAAGGCAGTTCTAGATATCTGAAAGACTGGTTGTTAGAGTGTTGCACGATGAAGATCTGCACCCACTTTGACTCCAGTGGTCAGAAGACCGTATTCGACGAGTGCAGTTGTGTGAATGGCTACTGCACCAAGTGGAAGATAACGAACATTTTACAAATACGTGATATGTACCGACGAATCCAGCTTCACTCGTGAAGGCATTTTCAACGTCCACAACAACCGTGGATCACAGCCCACATTTCACCCATGGATTTAAGGCACGCTTTGGCATAGACCTGTGTTCTGGAGTCGTGGGAGGTGTGCTTTTGGGCTCCTACCGAATGCCGGATAAGTTGAATGTGCTTCTGTATCGTACGTTTCTTTGCAACACTTTGCGTGACGTGTTAGAAAATGCTCCACTTTATGTTCAGCACAGCTGTGGTTTCAGCATGATGGTGCAGTTCCATTAAAGGACGCGTTTTCAGGGAAGTGGGTTGGTCGTGGTCTCCACGTTCCCTGCACTCCAATTCACTAGATTTTTATTTGTGGGAACACTTGAAGGAACAAGTTTATAGTACTCCACGGCCTAATAGCTCACATACATCCCACTTTGGCAATTATGCCTGCAGGTGTGTTGCGTAGGATCCGGAAGAGTTTTATCCACCTACTAACGAAGTGTTTTCAAATGCAAGATGTTCATTTTGAACATCTTTCCTAAACTGATCGTTGCTCTTACTTGTATGTACTGGCTTTTTGAAGATAAACCTGGACGTTAAAAGTACAGAACTGAATTATTGTGCATAAATGGAGTCATTGTGTTTCTGTACCTGGGTGAATGCAGACGATGCTAATGTGTCCATTATTAAATTCTATTGGCTTCATTTGTGTCATGGACGAAACATAGTGGTCGTTTACGTCTGCAAGGAGATCATGTTTGAACAAAGGTAACAGTAACCGATAGAAATACGCAAGTTACCGCATTGTGGAGGTGTAAATTGGATACAATTTGATACATTAACTGAAAAGAAAAAAAATGTTTGGCACGAACGTGACCCCAACATCAGGAAGTGTACATATCTATTCCCCAAAGCATTACCTCTCCTCACTGAGCTAAAAAGACAGCTCCGACAGGGTGCAGGGTTCATACTATCTGTTCTTGGCCACGCTGCATGCCGTTACAGCGTTGACAGAACCTCTTTTCTTAAATTGTATTTCCATTAAACATGTTGGCGGGACTAGGTTTTGCTATATACACTTTCGTCTTGATGAAGAATTTATGCCGGCCGCAAAGTGCAGCATTTTTTCTTCATTCTGAAGATTAATAAGAGGAGACACCCATCTGCTTGCTTGCAACAGGTTTACCTTCCAGCTGTATGTTTGTTAGCTGCATGTTTCAGTTATCATTTGAACGATTTTTACCGAAATGGTGGACAAATCAGTTTACAAAATATGTGCAAGAGGTGGATAAAATTATGAAAAAAACCGCGAGAAATGCGTAGTGGAAGTAAATGCAGATGCTAACCAAACCTGCATGTGACCACAAAGGTCGTCCGTGCTGTGGCCTCAATACGTTGCAAGTGTCAGTTGTGGTCAGAACAGTGTTCTGTGTAGTTCTGATTGTATTATGCCACAGCCCAGTACATTTCTTCTTCTTCTTCATTTACTTGTGCCTTGGCCCGCAGGTTTGGCATTGTTAAAATCGGATTTAACATGGTTAATTTAAGGGGTGGCCAGACGCCCCTCCCGCCGCCACCCCATACCCCCCTGGGACAGAATCAGTGTACCCCAACTGTATGAATCCAGTGTAAACGATGAAAAAGTGCGAACGTGTTTCAAATGTCCGCAAGTCGTGTAACCAGACCAGTATTCACCTAGATGGATACGGAAAACCGCCTAAAAACCACATCCAGGCTGGCTGGCACACTGGCCCACGTCGTTAATCCGCCTGGCGGATTCGATCCGAGGCCGGCGCGCCTACCCGAGTCCTGGAAGCAGCGCATTAGCGCTCTCGGCTAACCTGGTGGGTCAGCCCAGTGCATTCCAGCGTGGGAAAATAATAAAATAATTGACGCTCGTATGGCTAGTGCTTCAGTAACCAAGGTAGCCGAAGCTTTTGGTGTTTCAAGAGGCACCAGTCGAAGATATACCGTTTATAGAAAAGCTGATCATCATCCGGTTAATCACAACGCGGACGAAAGTGTGCTTTGAGCTATCGCGACAGGCGGTCGTTGAAGAGAGTTCAGACGAAAAATAAGAGGACGATAACTGCAAAGGTCACTGCGAAACTGAATGACGCGCTCGCGAACCCTGTCAGCAACAAAACACGAAATGAACTCCATAAGCAGGGAACTGCAGGGCGAGCTGAAATTCCAAAACCAGTTACAACGAAGCAAATGCCCCTAATCGGAAACGTGCTGCCGAAAATATAAAACCTGATCGATGGAGCAGTAGAAGGAAACCCTGTCAACATCAAAACACGAAATGAGCTCCATAAGCAGGGAATTGCACGGCGAACTGAAAATCCAAAACCACTTACAATGAGGTAAATGCCCCTAATCCGAAACGTGCTGCCGAAAACATAAAACCCTATCAATGGAACAGTGGAAAAAATTAATTTGGTCGGATGAGTCTTCTTGAACATTGTTTCCAATTTCTGGCCGAATTTATGTTCCAAGAGTGAAACATGGCAGCGTTTCTGTGGTAATTTGGGCAGCCACGTCATAATATTCCATGGGCCACACGGTTATTCTGAAAGGTCGCATCACCGGCAAAGATTATGTGACCACTTTGGTTGATCAGGTTCTTCTCTTGTTACACCGCTCCCTACGGTGACGCTGTGTTCCAAGATGACAACGACCCTGTTCACACAGTTCGCATCGTCCAGGACTGGTTTTGCGAGCATATGACGGAATTGTCGCACCTCCTGTGACCAACACATTCACCAGATCACAATATGATTCATCCTTTGTGATCTGCTTTGGAGAAAGGCCACGTGCTCGCTATCCAAGTCTATTGTCGCAACTGCATTTGCCACTATTTAGCAGGAAGAATGACATAAGATTCCCTTGAAAACTACACAAGACATGAATTTGTCCATTCCGAGACGACTGGAAGCTGTTTTGAATGTCAAATGTTTTCGTACACCGTATTAAGCTTGGTAATGTGTAATGTTTCTGGTGTTTTCATATTTTTGTCCTCTAGCTGTGTACGCTGTTAGTGTTAACATTAATGAACAAATTTTTTTAGTCCGACCGAAAAACCTACACTTAAAACTACGCCTAAAAAACAACAGAAGTTTCATGTAAGGAATAGAAGGGATTAACCACACAAAATGATTTTAGGTTTGACTTAAAGTTTTATTTGTTACCTGTCGGATTTTTTGTGGTATTGTGTAAATGATAAAAACATTTGTTGATGCTTACTGAATTCCTTTCCAAGCTACTGGCAGCTTTAATAATGTGTCCTTAATACTGAAATCGATTTCACAGGCTCTTGACTTCCACCACAAGGCACCTGTCATAAACACTCTGCACGATCATCCACAGATCACATTGTCGTCACGGGTTCAACTTTCGAATATACATAACAACTCGCATGTAAGGAACTTACAACTCAATCCCATTCAAGTCCAACTCAAGTGTTTTGTGTCACTTGTTCCCCCATCTGTAGTTTTCACTGACTAGAATGCGATGAAATTTTTACATTCCTTTACGTGGAGTAAATGATCGAATTTCCGAAAGATGAGCGAAGGAAATCAGTCGCTTCGTTTTGAAAGGAGCTTTTATGGTGTACGCCTTGAAATAGGCAAGAAAACTACAGTTTATCTAGATCTGAAACGGTGGAAGGATATTTGGAACCCGCTTATCCCAAATGCAAAACGAGTGTGCCGACGTCTGAGGCAACTCGATTTATACGAATTCAACAGACCCATCTAATGAAACATACATGTGTAGTCGACATGGTTCTTGTGAGGTTTTATTGTGGAGAGCTTTTGTGGTAAATGTCCATTCATGGGACTGTGGAACTCCGAAATTGACTGCATCGTAAACTAAATTATGGTAGCAAGAATACGAATGAGAGGAAAATCTGTTTCATTGATCAAAAGGAAGTCCCATCGACGACTAGGTTAATGTGTGGGAGCGTGTTGTCTGTTGCGAGAGCAAATGGACATACTTCGTCCTGTTGGATCGATTTTATTGGCAGACAAAGGCGGTGGTGGAGGGGGGGGGGGGGGGGGGAGGGCTGTACAGTCAGATTAATCGTGCCAGTCAGAGCTGGGAAATATAAACCTCGCATCCGCGAAAGCAACATATAGAGACAATAGACGAATCGAGAAGACCACACTTCTATAATCAGCGACAGCTAAAAAATTATTGCTTTGAATGCAGTTGTTTATTTCTCCCTATTTTACAAAAGGCTGGAAGAACAGAGTTAAGCTACTAGTCTCACTTTGACAACATGTTGTTTAGGAACTAAGAATATTTAACAGTTATACTTGTAGACCTATCACTGCCGCGAAATTAATCAATTTGTGTGAATTTTTAACAAGATGATCAATCTAAGTTTTAATGCTAGTCATCTGTTCCGCGCTCATTCCTCAATTACTCCTTACATATGTTAATTTCCCATCCATGCTCCGTTACCTATATTCCGCAAAGGGCTTCACAATTAGAGACGAACCGCACAAGGATGGGCGAAGGAAATCTGTCGTGTTAATCGATGAATCCATCCTGAGTTTCTTCTTAGATGAATTAAGGAAACCAGGGAAAACGTATTTTTGTATGGTCCGAGGGGAATGAAAACCTGCCGCTCCCAAATGCGAGGTCAGTGCTGCAACAATTGCAACATGTTACTTGATTTATCGTTACTCGATTTATCACATAATGAAGATACTTCCTCTTAATGAGGAAGGTGTAAACGTGACTCAATGTTAACCATATTTTCTCTTTTTGAGAATTTCTTCTCTTAGTATTGTCACTCTGTATTTTATTTGCTCTTTACTTGAGCCATTCCTGGAAACGTTACATTTGTTGAACTGAGGAACCATGGGATCTCAAATTGAAGAGTCAGTTTTGATAGATACGGGCCTCACCTTGTCCTGAGTCTGACATTTTTACATGCGAAACCGTTTAGAATATAATCACAGTTATTATGATTCACTTTATACCATGCCTGTATGAAGTCCACCTAACACCGGTGCACTAGCAGCATTATCCCTAAAACGACAGGGAGACGAGGAATTGCGTTTTCCTCGTGATGACGTTGAGTTGTAAAATAATTAGCTAAAGCCATGAATCCTACCGCTGACAGATACCTGGAAGCAAATGTTACATGGGACAACGGGGGCCATAATATGACAGCGTTTTTTTTTTTTTTTTTTTTTTTTAATGGAGTCGCGTCAGACATATGAAAGTCAGCCTTTTTTTTTTTTTAATGGAATGCTATAGTTTGGTATTTATTTTCTGACAGCGGGTATCCAAACGAATCCAATTGCGGCACGAACGTCCATTTACAGATGGTGTTAGAAGTGATTACCATTGGTATCAATGCAGTGCTGCAATTTTCTTATCATGGATTGAGTGGTATTCCTTATTTCTTCGGCACTTATCGAAGCACATGCTCTGACAATTCTCTCTCGTATATCGTGCAAATAGTAAATATTCACTGTATACGGCGTATCCATCTAACGTGCCATTCACATGTGAACACCATTCGTCGGTTTCACAATACAACACTACAACACTAATAAGAACGGTAAGACTAGTATCGTCGAATCAAGCGAATGTGAATGATGTATTCCTTCGAAGAATAAGTCGCTATGCTTCTCATTTACGGAGAATGCCAACGAAATTCAGTGAGAGCTAGAGACTTATACACTAAAAGATATCCTTAACGTACTCACCCTACACGTCGTATATTTAAATGTGTCTATGGGTCTTTAACGCATCGCCGGCCGGTGTAGCCGAGTGGTTCTAGGCTCTTCAGTCTGGAACCGCGCGACCTCTACGGTCGCAGGTTCGAATCCTGCCTCGGGCATGGATGTTTGTAGTGTCCTTAGGTTAGTTAGGTTTAAGTAGTTCTAGGGGACTGATGACCTCAGATGTTAAGTCCCATAGTGCTCAGAGCCATTTGAACGATTTTTTTAAGGCATCGGAAACAGATCCGGCAAAGGAAAGTTACTAACGAGGAAACGGAAATTGGTATTCTTGCCACTGTGGTTCGAGGTCCTGTTATTAGTTTTCGTCATATAGCAAGGGAGCCAGAGTAGTTGTTCGTGTTCTGCATCGCCACAAATATCATCCTTACCATACAAATCTCCACCAAGAATTAACTGGTACGGATGATTATATGCGTTGCATTGAATTCTGCCGATGGGTTCAACTTCAGCTTCAGAGGGGTGACACATTTATTAATTTGATTTTATTTACTGACGAGGCTACATTCACGAACCATGGAAATGTTAATTTGCATAACATGCATTATTGGTCAACTGAAAATCCTTGTTGGCTGCGGCAAGTTGCACACCAAAAACCGTGGTCGGTGAATGTATCGTGTGGGATTCTGGAGGACAGAATTACAGGCCCCTATTTCATCGAAGGAAATCTTAATGGTAGTAAGTGCACCACATTCGTGCAAGAAACATTACCTCTGTTGTTGAAGTAAGTACCTTTAGGAATAAGGAACAGAATGTGGTATCAACACGACGGGTGTCCGGCACGTTTTTCGCTGATGGCTAGAAATGAGTTGCAGAGACAATTCCCAAATCGTTGGAGTGGACGCGGAGGAGATGTGTCGTGGCCGGCACGTTCGCCAGACTTGACGCCTCTGAATTTTTTCTTGTGGGGATTCGTAAAAGACCTAGTTTACAAAGACGATCCAATTACACCTGAAGATATGCGAGAAAGAATTGTCAGAGCATGTGCTTCGATAAGTGCCGATGTGATAAGGAATACCACTCAATCCATGATAAGAAGATTGCAGTACTGCATTGATACCAACGCTCATCACTTCGAACACCTTCTGTAAATGGACGTACGTGCCACCATTTTGACCCTCGTTGACCTTCAAAGACCTTACTGTTACATATCAGGATTAGTCTCTATAGCCGCTATCAGGAACTATAGCATCCAAACTATAGCATTCCATCAAAAAAAAAAAATTGACCTTCATATCTCTGAAGCGACCCCACCTAGAAACAAAAAACCAACGTCATATTGTGGCCCCCGTTGTCCCACGCAACTTTTGTCCCACAAACTTTTCAGCTCCTATTTATTATTATTGGTGGAGATAATTAGTAACTCACCCTGTTTTACACGCTTACGAAAATGATTTCTGGTCGTTTATGAGAGGCGAGTTAAAATTCGTCATCGCTTTCGCTGGAAGATATCTTTGGTCCCACCGACTGGAGACATAACCTGTACAGTGAACGCGAGTGAACGAACTCTTTGTGGCGGAGTAACGCACTTCCGCGTTTCGGAGCTACAAATAGCTGTCGCAGCGATCGATTACGACGCTGGAGAATTATTCTGATATCCATTGTATAATGAAGGGTCTGACGTCACGAAACGGAATCCATTAACCCAGTCACTGTTGGTCTGTTGCAACGCTTCGTTTCGTTTTGTAGATGCGTAATGCATCACACAGTTTCTGTACCTGCCGTCAAATCGTTATATTGGTTTTAGCTACCCTTATTCACAATAAGGCGCCCACCACCACCACTAAGCCCTACGGAGTCTCATAATGGTTTTTTAACGCATCGAAAGGAACAAAGAAAGGGAAATATGTGAAGACTATTTCAAATTATCTTATTGTTATTTCGAAAGGACTCAATGTCATTTCGTTCGTACTTCCAAAATAACGGAAACATCAGAATATAATTAAGATGTAATTGAACTACAGACTGTTTAGCTTAACGTTCAGCTGAAAATCTTCACATCACTCGTGACCTAGGAATTTTATGACATTTCGTACTTTAAGTGCGACCACACGTGATTGATTTTCAAAAAATCTAATGACTTGATGAGTCTAAGGAGATTATGAAGATAATCTGCGTGTTTGAAAAACCATACCTTAGTAGAGCTGGCAATACGTAAATGGGAGATCGGGATTCAAATGCTCGTCCATACATACATATCTTTTTTATTTTTTTTTATTTTTATTGTTATTTTATTCCATTTTTTTGAGTCAGCAGCCTTGTGACTGGTTTGGTGCAACCCGCCATGAATTCCTCTGCTGTGCCCACCTCTTCATGTCAGAATAGCACCTGCTACATCCGTCCTCAATTATTTGCTGGATGTATCCCAACATCTGTCTACCCCTACAGTTTCTACCATCTACAGCTCCCCCTAGTACCATGCAAGTTATTCCCTGACGTCTTGCCATATGTCCTTTCATCCCGTCCGTTCTTCTTGTCAGTGGTTTTCATATATTCCTCTCCGATTCTGCGGAGTACCTCCTCATTCCTTATCTTACCAGTCCATCTAATTTTCAACGTTCTTCTGTAGTGCCAGTCAATCTCTCCCCGCCAGACAGTGTTGTGCTCCCAACATACATTTTCAGAAATTTGTTCCTCATATTAAGACCTATGTTTGATGCTAGTAGACCTTTTTACCAGTGCTAGTCTGATGTCCTACTTGCTTCGTTCCATCATGGTTTATTTTTCTGTCTAGGTGGCTGAATTCCGTAGCTTTATCTAGTTCGTGATCACTAAATATTTGCTATGTTTCTCCCTGTCGTCATTTGTGCTACTTCTCATTACTTTCGTCTTTCTTTGATTTACTCTCAATCCACACTATGTAATCACTTAACAGTGCCATTCAACATGTCCTGCAATTCTTCTTCACTTTCACTGAGGATAGCAACGTTATCAGTGAATCTCAACATCCAGATTAAAGTTTTCTTAAATCGCTTAACATGATTGCTGAGGTGGACCCTTCTAGAATGACGCAGCTGATTTGCTTCCTATCTCTTCACATTCTTAACCTCCACTCCGTCTGTAATGGCGTCGTTATTGACGGGACGATAAAATCTTTATCTTCCTTCTGTCCGGAGTGTACTAATAAGCTCCTGATATTATGTACTATTGGGACGCTCCTGCAAACTTATCAGATTGAAGGCCATAAACAAATAGGCGATGTGTGATAGTAGAGCAACGATCCTGTAGGGACTTAAACAGTCGTCGAGGAATGCTTCAGTACAAGACGATGCGATAAAACAAATATTGTACTAGTAGCAAGTATATGGCAAGGGACACGCCACCGAAAAGTATGAGCTGATGGATGACTGGCATGGCCTATTAAACCATAGCATATGGTGAGGCTGTAGTCGAGTGTGGAATGTTATCACGGATACAGGCACAACATTCTTACTGTAATGACTCTGTACATGGTTCTATTGCACTTGAATTTTAATGTTCATATCCACTATATATACACATAGTTTCTTTAATCGCCTACCTTAGTTGCAGTTTAATGTATCCTTTGTCTCTCATCTATTTTTGTAACGACTGTTTCCCTGTGATGCACCGTTGTTTTGTAGATATCTACAATGATATTCCTGTTGTGTATATCAGTTTTATTCCGTGTAAGATTTTTATATTAAGACCTTGTTTATGGCTGCTAAAGACGAGACCATACATTTACCAATCTCGGCGGTTGCCACCTTTTTCTGGCCACTGTTCTCCTGTAGTCGTCTTATTGCTCGATTTCTGGCTATACTTTGTGTATACCATCAGTAACCCCCGTTTTTGTTGAATTTTTCTCTTTCATCTTTTTAGTGTCATGCGTTCTGTCACGTTAAATTTTAGGCTTTTCTACATTACATTTAGTGATGCATTAATTGGAAAACACTGATAAGGAGAAGGGACAGGATGATGGGACATCTGTTAAGACATGAGGGAATGACTTCCATGGTACTAAAAGGAGCTGTAGAGGGCAAAAACTGTAGAGGAAGACAGAGATTGGAATACATCCAGCAAATAATTGAGGACGTAGGTTGCAAGTGCTACTCTAAGATGAAGAGGTTAGCACTGGAGAGGAATTCGTGGCGGCCGCATCACACCGGTCAGAGGGCTAGTTTACATTATTTAATTTCAACGACTCTGTCGATGCATTAATGCTATTATATCCCAACCACACGCATCCCCCTACTATGCGTAGGCTTAATTTCTTTACTTGTTTTCCCTAATCCTAGTTTATAGCCCCTTTTTCTCCTTGCTTATTTTTTTATTCGCCTGATACTGTGTGACGCGAAGTGCTGTCAGGTACGTGTACATCGGATGGGCAAAATAATGTGAACACCTATTCTTACTTGTAAATGGTTTATTGACAATAGATTAGACGTTCATTTACCCATAATACAGCTGCGATTCTTCTTGGTATACTGGCATATAATAATTGTAAAGTCTCCAGTGGAATGTTATGCCACTCTTCTATCAGAACCTCTTCTAACTCCTGTAGTGACGAGGTAGGCGGAAATCTGCTCCGGAGTCTGCACTCAAATACCGTCCGCAGGGGTTGGATAATGTTCAAGTCCGGTGTCTGTGCTGTCAGGTAAGACGCTGCAGTTCAGTTGCATGCTCCTCATACCACGATGTACTGTCCTGGCTGTGTGAATGGGTGCATTGTCGTCCTGAAATATGACATCATTTTTAGGGAACAACATTTGAATAAATGTTCACATAATCGTTGGCTGTAACGCGGCATTTGAGAGTAACGATGGGACCAGCAGAATATCACGATATGGCTACCCACACCGTCACACTTCCACCTCCATGCTTAAACGTTGGAATCAGGCAATCAGGAGTGTAGGCTTCTTTTGGCGTTCTGCAGACGTAAACTGGGTCCGATGATTGAAATAACGAAAACGTTGACTCGTCGGACCATGTCACGTATTTCCACTAATCAGCCGTCTAGGATTTATGCCCCTGACACCATGTTTTACGCTTCTTTGCTATGGTTGTCGTCACCAATGGTTTCGGTATAGCAGCTCGTCCATGAATATTCGCTTTATGGAGTTCTCGGCGGGCAGTGTCGATAGGTACGGGGTCTCGAAGATGGCTATTCAGCTCTGCAGTCACTGTAGCCGCCGTAGTTTTGTGTTGTTTTGACAAAATTCGTGTCAGCTTACGACGATCTCTGTCATTTATTTTTGATTTGCGCCCACTATTGATATCGTTAAACATTCAATTAGTTGCTGTCTTGGTTACTGATGCTCCAGCTAATCGGGCCCCCACAATCTGCCTTTTTTGGACTGCTGTTAGGTCTTTCACTGCATCTCGAACTCGGCCTCTGAATGCAAATACGAAGTGTGCACTACTCGTAAACAACCTGCACTGATGTCTAATCCGCACTGAACACGCAGAGTCCAGCTCCACCCATGCCTTACCTGCGTTGTTGACCGTCAAACGCAATCAAACCTTTGCTACCACTGTTCAAAAAATGGTTCTTAACATCTGAGATCATCAGTCCCCTAGACTTAGAATTACTCAAACCTAACTAACCTAAAGACATCACACACATCCATGCCCAAGGATGGATTCGAACCAGCGACCGTAGCAGCTATCACTGTTCACATTATTTTTCCTATCCCCTGTACGTTGTTACTCCTGTTGCATCTATCATTCAGGCTTACAAACTTTTTGTACTAAGATGTTTTTGCTCTGCAAGATGACACTATACATGAGTACAGATCTTAACAGTTAGAATCATTCTCTTCCCACACTTCACGACTCATTGTCTTACTGCTCGATTTTTAAATATATCTTTATGTATCATCCTTATCCACAGTTTTAGTTGTATTTTTATTTTATATCTCTCTAATCTTATGTATTCTGTGAAATTGGCTTTTAGGCATTTTTACCGATTCCCTACAGACGCTTTCACCGTCCGGGTCAGCTGGCTTCTGGACCGACTGCTCCTCTCTCTTCCATGTCGTGCTGTCCAGGCGGGCGCTGTTGTTGCTGGTCCTACGCGTGAGTTCAGTTGCTTATTTATTTACATTATTGTTGAGTTCATTTCTGTTCGGAACTCTCCCCAAAATTAACGTTTTTATTCCAGTCCCACGATTCCCAATGACTGACTGACTGATCCGACGGTCACACATTTCTGTTCCCGTAATTAAGCGAGAACACGATTTTCCATCACTGTAGCTTTCATTTTAGTATGTCAGCCCCATATTACTTGTACGTTAGTTGCCCTTCTTCTTGTTCGCATTTGGTGGCACCTGGAGATAAAGCTTTCAGCTTCGAAACCGGTCGTGGAATAATTTAAGAAAGTTACTGGCAAGTTGACGCGGATTTTTGTTATATAAATCTCTTACTTTCACCTTGAGTGTCATAAGAAAATAGTCAGCTGCCAGAAAGTTACTTTCCTAACAACTACTGTGGATGATGGTAGTGATGCAAGACACCAGAAACTGAAGACAACAGTTATTACTTCACATGATATCAGAACCAGTTTAGTTACAAATTCGACTGAGGGAGAAAATGCATCGTCTATGAAGAGATGAAGGCCTGTGATTGGTACTGAAGAATAATAGAGAAACCTTCGGTCGAGCTATGGTGCATTCATAACCGTGAATCTGTTAGTTGGTAATTACTGCAGCAGCATATGATCGGACATCGGATTCGTATGCGTACTTCTTATTGATGAAGGTTGCTTCACTATTGATGGGATATTTAGCAGTCAAAAGAGTTACCAGTGGGCTAGTGGTAATCAGAATGGCACGCTATAATTGTCTAAAGAAAGGTGAGGGAGAATTATTGGGAGTACGCAAAACATAGACCATGCAGTGTTATTTTGCGTTTCTGCTATGGACCTACCACCCTGCCACGAGTGTTCAGTTTGAACAGCTGTAGTCGCAGGAAAAGGCTCAGACACGGCAGCGTCTCATGAAGTCTGCCGCAGTATGCGGTTACCTTCATGAGCATTAGGCGGCCCCTGTAGCTTACGACAGCTTTTCGGCCATTATTGCTCTTATAGTTATACATTTACATCTGAATCTACATAGATAATCGGCAAGCCACGGTACGCTGCCTGGCGGAGCGTACACCGTGCCACTATTTGTCATTTCCTTTCCTGTTCCATTGGCAAATATAGCGAGGAACAAACGATTGTCGCTATGTCTCGGTAAGAGCACTAATTTCTCGTATGTTGTCTTTGTGGTCTTTATGTTGGCGGCGGTAGAATTACTCTGCAGTCAGCTTCTAATTCTGGTTCTCTAAATAATCTCAATAGTGTTCTTCGCAAAGGACATCGCCTTCCCTCCAGGGATTCCAATTTTAGTTACCGAAGCATCTTTTATGTTCTTCGAAGCTACAGCTAACAAATCCAGCAGCCCGCCTCTGGAGTGCTTCGATGTCTTCCTTTACTCAAACCTAATGCCGATGCCAAAAACTCGAGCAGTACTCAAAAACAGCGCCTTGTATGTGGTCTCTTTTACAGATGATCCACAAGTTCCCAAAATTCTCCCAACAAACCGAAATCAACCATTCGCTTTCCCTACCACAATCCTCATATACTCGTTTCATTTCATGTCACTTTGCATCGTTACTCTCACATATTTAATCGACGAGACCGTTTCAAGCAGGACACTATTAATGCTATATCCGAACATTACGGGTTTGTTTTCCCTACTTATCTGCATTCACTCACATTTTTCTTCATTTAAAGCTAGCTGCCATTCATCATACCAATTAGAAATTTTGTCTAAGTCACCCTCCTACGGTCACTCAACTTCGACACCTTCCTTTACAACACAGCATCAGCAAACAACCGCATATTGCTGCTCACCTGTTCGCCAGACCATTTATGTGGGTAGGGAACAACAACTTTCCTGGGGCATACCTGACGATACCATTGTCTCTGATGAACATTCTTTGTCGACCACAACAGACTAACTTCTATTACTTAAGAAGTCTCGAGCTGCTCTCATATGCGGGAACCTATTCCACATGCAGTGAGCTACCGTGTAAAATGCTTCTCGGAAATTTAGAAGTATGGAATCTGGCTGTTGCTCTACATCAATAGCTGACAGTGTAGCTGAGTTACGTACGAGCGATGTTTTTTCAAACAATGCTGATTCGTAGACGTAAGTGAGCATACGCATCTCAGTACAAGGAAATTTATTATATTCGATCTCAGAAAATATTCAAGAATCCTACAGCAAACTAATCTTATGGATATATTTATGAAGCGTCTTTCACCGCTCCGTTTACATTACTGTCTACCTTGTTAGAACCTACATTTAGTCACCAAAGCTACAGTTACAGACAATAATGAGCTACAACTAGATACTTCCATCTCTCCCTTTCTGGCTATTTCCTCCTCTCTCACTCCCTCTCTTCCTCTCTCTCTCTCTCTCTCTCTCTCTCTCTCTCTCTCTCTGTCTGTCTGTCTCTCCACCCCTGCCCTCCATGAAGCATGCGCCTTGAAATGGT
This sequence comes from Schistocerca piceifrons, assembly GCF_021461385.2. Classification (NCBI taxonomy): domain Eukaryota; kingdom Metazoa; phylum Arthropoda; class Insecta; order Orthoptera; family Acrididae; genus Schistocerca; species Schistocerca piceifrons. Next base: position 447,708,039 of record NC_060138.1, on the reverse strand, counting down.
GGGGTTGCTTGCGTGCCTTAACGATAAAGGCAGCCTTACGGTAGCTGCAACCACAACGGAGAAGTATCTGTTGAGAGGTCAGGCAAACGTATGGTTCCTGAAAAGGGGCAGTAACCTTTTCGATAGTTGCAGTCAGTCTGAATTATTGACTGATTTGGCCTTGTAACATTACCCAACTTGGTCTTGATATTCTGAAAGCAGGGGAAACTACAGCCGTTATTTTTCTCGAGAGTACGCTGCTCTACGACATGGTTAAATAATTATGGCGTCCTCTTGGGTAAAATACTTCTGTGCGGAGACTACGCAGGAGGATATTGTCAGTCAGCAGGGAGAACAAAACTGGCAATCTACGGGTCAGAGCCAAGTTAGATCCCTTAGTCGGGAAGGTAGAAAATTGGAAATTTGTGGTAAGTTCCTATGGGACCAAACTGCTGACTTCATCGGTCCCTAGACTTACACACTATTTAATCTAACTTAAACTGTCTTACGCTAAGGACAACACACACACACCCATGCCCGAGGGAGTACTCGAACCTCCGACGGGGGCAGCCGCGCGTACCATGGCAAGGCATCCCAGATCGCGTGGCTACTCCGCGCGGCCAGGAAGGTAGATTAGAAAACTTACAAAGGGAAATGGATAGGCTGAAGTTACATATAGTGGGAACTAGCGAAGATCGGTGACAGGAAAAACAGTTGTGTACAAGGTTATAATTAGAATGTATCTAAGCACTATCGGACTTAACATCTGAGGTCATCAGTCCCCTACACTCAGAACTACTTAAACCTAACCAACCTAAGGACATCACACACATCGATGCCCGAGGCAGAATTAGAACCTGCGACGGTAGCAGCAGCGTGGCTCCGGGCTGAAGCGCCTAGAACCGCTTGGCTACAGCGGTCGGCCTATAATTATAAAATCAGACTGGTGTAATGTAGGAGTAGTTCTGATAATATATAAGAAAATAGGAAAGCAAGCGACTGCGAACAGCATCGTGGACGCATTATCGTAACCTACCACAGTAGCACAAGTTTATATGTCATCAGTCTCAGCAGATGATGAGAGCTTAGAAGAATGTTTGATGAGATACAAGAAATTATTAATTGAGGGAAAGCAAAAATTTGACGGTGGACTGGAATTCGGTAGTAAGATGAGAAAGAGAAGGAAAAATAACAGGTGAATATGGACTGGGGGGGGGGGGGGGGGGAAGGAATGAAAGAGAAAGCCGCCTAGTAGAATTTTTCACTGAGCATAATTTAATCATTGTTAACACTTGGTATAAGAATCATGAAAGAATTCTGTTTACATGGAAGAGACTTGGAGACACCGAAATGTTTCACACTGATTGTGTAATGGTAGGACAGAGATTTCTGAACCAGATTGTAAACTCTCAAACATTTCCAGAAACAGTTGTGGACTCTGACCACAATTTATTGCTTATGAACTGTAGATTAAAACTGAAAAAATTGCGAAAATGTAGGAAATTAAGGAGATAGGACCTCGATAAGTTGAAAGAAACTGAAGTGTTTGAGAGTTAGAAGATAAATGGATAGCTTTGAGAGATGAAATAACGAAGGCAGCAGAGGAAAAACTACTTAGAAAGACAAGGCCTAGTTGAAATGTTTGGATATCAAAGGCGATAATGGATTTAATTAATGAAAGTAGACAATATAAAAATTCAGCGAATAAAACTGGCGAAATGGAATACAAGTGATTAAAAAATGAAATTATGCAAAATGGCTAAGTAGGAATGGCTAGAGGACAAATGTCTGGATATATAAACATAAATAACTAGGGAAATGTAGATACTGCCAGCAGGAAAATTCAAGATACGTTTGGAGAAAAGAAAAGCAGCTGTATGAATATTAAGAGCTCAGATGGAAAAACAGTACTAAACAAAGAAATGATAGTTGGAAAGTGGAAGAAGTATATAGAAGGGCTATACGAGGAAGATATACTTGAAGGCAATATTATGGAAATAGAAAAGGACGTAGACGAAGATGAGATAGGAGACACGATAGAGACACAATACTGCGAGAAAAGTTAGACAGAGCACTAAAATATCTAACCTGAAACAAGGCTCCAGAGTAGACGTCATTCCTTCTGAACTACTTATTCCCTTGGGAGAGTGGGCTGTTACAAAACTATTCCACCTGGTATGGAAGATGTATGAGACAGGCGAAATACCCTCAGACGTAAAGAAAAATGTAATAATTTCAATTCCAAAGGAAGCAGGCGCTTACAGGTGTGAATACAACTGAACAGAATCATTAGTTTAGTAGGTCATGATCGCAAACACAATAATTTGCAGAAGATTGGAAATACTGCGAGACGTCGACGTTGGGAAAGATCAGTTTCGATTCCGGAGAAACGTAGGAACAAATGAAGCGATACTGACTTTACGACGTATGTTAGAACATAGGCTAAGGAAAGGCAAATATGCGTTTGTAGCTTTTATGGATAGGGAGAAAGGTTTTGACAATGTCGTTAAGAATACACTATTTGAAATTACCAAGGCAGCAGGCGTAAAATAAAGAGAGCGTAAAGATGCTTACAAGATGTACACAAACCATGCGTCGATTGTAACTTACGAAAGACGAGCACTGATTGAGAAGGGAGTGTCCCCAATATTATTCAGTCTGTACATCTTTACATTGAGCAAGCACTAAGGGAAACCAAGAAAAATTTTGGAGAACGAATTAAAGTTCAGGGAGAGGAAATTAAGCCTTTGAGGTTTATCGATGATACTGTCATTCTGTGAGACACAGCAAAGAATTTGGAAAAGCAGTTGAACGGAATTTACGGTATCCTCAAACGAGGATGTAAGATGAATATCAACAAAAGCAAAAAGAGAGAAGTGGAATGTCGTCGAATTGAATTAGGCGATGCTCAGAAGATTAGGTTAGGAAACGAGACATAGGAAGTAGTTGACGTGTTTCAATAGTCGAGCAGTAAAATAGCTTGCGATGACAGCCGTAGGGAATACATAAAGTGCGTTTCTGAAGAAAAGAAATTTGTTAGCATCAAATATAAAATTAAATGTTAAGAAGTCTTTTCTGAAGGCATTTGATTGTAGTGCAGCGTCATACAGAAGTGAAATGTGGACGATAAGCAGTTCACAGAAGAAGAGAATAGAATATTCTAAAATGTGATGCAACAGAAGAGTGCTGAAGATTAGATGGATGGATCACTTAACCAATAAGTAGACCTCGGACTGTTAGGTTCTAAAAATCTTAAATTAGATACCTAAAATAGGTTCTATCACTTACAAAAATAGGTTATAAAAATTAGAAAATAGGTGGCCAAAATCTTACTTTTTATTGTCTAGAACGATAAACAGATTGACAAAAATCCACATTGTAGTGTCGCCCATGGGTATAACTACAGTCACAGTAAATAACTAACACTTCTCCAGATATTCCATTGAGAAACTGCATCTCTTGTCTTTTAATAGCATCTTATATACTGAGAATGAGCGTTCCACGTCAACAGATGTCACTGGAGCATATTTAAATGACGGTGTTAGGCGCAATGGGGCCGCACGCTCATGTTCTGTTGATTTACGTGATAAGATGTCAGCCATTGTGCAGAGGTTGGTCAGTCCTGGGTTTTTTTTTTTTGTTGCACTTTCATTAGTTTCTCACTAACTTTCATAACAATAGAACCTGGGACCAAGATGAGTTTTCCTGTCACCCCTTCTATCAATCGCAGTAACGCGTAACTGGTTTCCCTGAAAACTGTAGAACTCTACTAACAGGGGCGAAAAATGCATAATGAGATCTTATGTATGCAATGCCATTGGAAATTGTTGGGTCCTTTAGAAGATTTTTAGCTGAAGTAATGCTCACTGCCTCTTTCCGCAGTTTAAGAACAATGTTCTTAATGTCTTCAACATGTTCGCTGTAATATTCCACGGCCTCTAGCCACGTTCCCCAGCGGGTAAGTATGGGTTCTGGTGGAAGAGGTACGATGGGAAGCTCCTCTCGAAATAACTGGATTCTTGTAGGTGCTTTAATAAAAACCTTTTTGATGGTTGACACTAGCGTATCTACATGTGGAAATTCGAGACAGATCGTCTCAGCTACACGATTCATGGCATAGGTAAGACTTGTGATATGGAGCAGTGCTCGGTAAAATACTTTCAACAATTTAACAGCAGCAATCATGTATGTGGCTGCATCAGTGTAGATTCTTCTTTCTTTCTTTTGGTGTTCAACCCTGAGGTTGGTTTGCAGCAAGAGCGCCATTCCTCTCTTCTGTATGCCTTCCTCTTCATTTCCACGTATGTGTTACATCCGACATCATTCATGATCTGTTGCATGTATGATATCCTTGGTCGCCCCTGCCGATTCATTCCCTCAATAGCTCCTTCTGATATTGTTCCAATGACGTTGTTGTGTCATAGGATGTGCTCTACAAGTTTGTCTCTTCTTGCTTGGATGTGCCTCCACAGAGATCAGGTTTCCTGAACTCTTCTAAGCACTTCCTCATTTGTTACTTTGTCTCTCCAGCTGATCTTCATCATCCTTCTGTAGCACCACGTCTCCAGGGCGTCTAGCCGTCTTCTCTCTTCTCTTCCAATTGTCCAAGTTTCACATCCGTATAGGGCCACACTCCAAACGAACCCTTTCATGAAACGTTTCCTTATTTTCAGACTGATTTTGTTCCATGTAAGTTCCTTCTCCGATTAAATGCAATTTTGGCCTTTTGCATTCTGCTCGAAATTTCTTTCCGGCTTCTACCACCGTTTTTTTTTTTTTTTATTTACACATAGACTGTTGGGGAAAAGTAGTTTGAGGGCTTTATTAACAAGGTGAGTAATTGTTTCCTGGTTATTCCTTTTTAGCTCCTTGCTGCGGAGCAGGTGACGTACAGAGCGAGTATCAGATCTAACTTTCCAACAATCAAATTCGCCACATATCGACCTTGTCTGTCAGTTGTCTCATCGAAAGAGATCCAGGTGTATGAATCACCTATATCTTCCCTTATCAATGTATTTTCATATAAAGTATCTAAATAATTCTTTCTCAGTGTGGATTTTGATGGAATGCTGCGGTGACAATATTTCACTAGAAAATTTTTGATCTGGCTATTTTCAACTGCATTGAATGGTATGTTTGCTACAACAATGGCTCCACATAGGTCAAGATGAAATTAGTTTTTGTTTGTTGCATTTGGTCCAGTTACAGACGTTAATTTCAAGTTTGATTGGTTTTTTGAATTTGCTTGGTGTTTAATCTCCGCAACATGCTGACTTAAGTGCGACCTCTGTTCAGAACGTAGCCTACCTAAGAACAAAAAGAAGTGAGAAATTCTTTGTGGAAGAATTTACGTACGAGATCTGCTTGGCAAAATTAACCTACATTAAGAGTTTAGAAACAATATTATTCCATTCGCAAGTGTCTGGTTCACGTAAAATTGGGAAAAACTGTGGCGTCACTGACCTCAGAGTGGGCGTTGCAGATAAAAGGTTAACATTTTATACAATTTTGGTAAACATTTTTGGAAAGCAGTGATCAATAAATAGTTATATTTTGACTAAAGTTCAGTCTTGATCACGTCATGTATGTTTTAATGATACAGGTGACCGGTTTCGGTTCTTTTTACAAAACCATCATCAGACCCTGGCTCCTTTAGGATGGTAAGCGGAGCTCTCCTCGCTGCTACGCTGCGTAGCAGCGAGGAGAGCTCCGCCTACCATCCTAAAGGAGCCAGGGTCTGATGATGGTTTTGTAAAAAGAACCGAAACCGGTCACCTGTATCATTAAAACATACATGACGTGATCAAGACTGAACTTTAGTCAAAATAAAAAAAAAAACGTTAACATTTTACTTACGTCTTTGTTGCACACATTGCAGTGAATAAGTTTTCCGTCTGTATAGAAATCAGAAAATTCTTGTAACCACCGACGAATCAGAGATGGTATGGAGCTGCTTTCGGCATGCTTGATTTTCCACAAATACACTGTTGCCGTGAAATATTTCACCACATTCAAGGAGCACGCTGACCGACTGAATGAAGACAGTGCAGCCGGCCGAAGTGGCCGTGCGGTTAAAGGCTCTGCAGTCTGGAACCGCAAGACCGCTACGGTCGCAGGTTCGAATCCTGCCTCGGGCATGGATGTTTGTGATGTCCTTAGGTTAGTTAGGTTTAACTAGTTCTAAGTTCTAGGGGACTAATGACCTCAGCAGTTGAGTCCCATAGTGCTCAGAGCCATTTGAACCATTTGAAGACAGTGCAGGTGTTTCAAACAGGCTGTTCCGACAGGGCAGGAAGGCGCCGGAGGCAGATCACAAGGCTCCTCCGTGCCCTGCGGCCCATCTGATGAAGATCAGAAGAGTAATTTATTTGACTGGACTGTGTCTACAGTCAGGATCTAACATGAAATTAGGTATTTTAGGTTCTATAAAATCACAATTTTCGATAAAATATTTGCTTAATTCTTAGCTGGGAAGACCACGAGAGAATTTTGGTCATAAAAAATTTTATTTAATTGGATTTTTAAAATTTAGGTACAATCAGGTACTAACCTGAAATTAGGTATTTTTAGGTGACATAAAACTAGCGTTTTCGATATTAAATTGGCTTACTTCGTGTATGTATAACTTTTGTTGCCTTTATTCAATGAGGAACAAAATAGGTTTTTACCTAAAATCCGACGTCTGCTAATGAGTTACTGAACAGAATTTGAGAGAAAAGAAATTTGGTGTTGATGTTGGCTAAAAGAAAGGATCGGTTGATAGGAGATATACTGAAACACCAAGAATTAGACAGGTTAGCGTTGGAGGGAAGTGTGGAGGTTATAAATTGCAGACGGAGGTCAAGAGGCGAATACCGTAAGCAAGTTCAAATGGATGTTGGTTGCAATAGTTATTCGGAGATGAAGAGGCCTACATAGGATAAACTAGCGTGGAGAGGTACGTCAAATCAGGCTTCAGACTGAAGATCACAACAACATATAATTCAAGATTAATCTTTGATAGGCGTCATGTGGTACTGATATCAGTGCCGTTCGTCATTACGTCCCGTACATATTTATCATGTGACTATCGGAAGAAAAGTAACACTTCAGCGTTATGTTATCTCTTGGACAAAAAGTTTCCACATATCAAAAGCTAATTTAGAATTCTCGAGATCGTAGTGATACAGTCGGTACTGCAAATGAGGGAAGCTACGACGTGTTTTACGTGAAGCATTATCTGATACGTGAAGCCGATGTAATCTTAAAACTCCTGTCAATGCAGAGGGTAGCCCACATCAATTGAACATAGATTAAGAAATAAATATAGACGCATCGATTGCTCTCTCTACAACCGGGAAATCTTGCATTTACAGTTCAACGTAAGAACCAGTTTCCACGCAGGGGATCAGTGGGTTCTTACCAATTGGAGGCGAAAATATCGACTGAGCTGCTATTATAAGAGCTCTTTAAAGCGGATGACGTTTAAGTAGTAGGTGGAAGTGTTGTACACAAAGGAGAGGTACCTAGGCATACACAATGTTTTTTCGTCCTTACTTCAGTCACTCGAAGGACTGCATGCTAGAGACCGTCATAATCTGTTTCCGCCGTTTTCTATAGTCAGTGTTCTTATTAGGTGTGACGTTGTGTTTGCGGCACCATTTGTAAAGACGAAAACAACGCACTACGAAGAAATTATCTGAATGGTGCGGAAATCAACATATGTGATGCACATTTACAGACAAATAAATGGTTACAATTTCGGAAAAATTGGATGTTTAATTCAAGAGAAAGAACTTCACAAACTGAGCAGTTATGGTCCTTAAGCAGGCAGTTCGGTTTGGATACTCTCCTCAGGAATGTAGTTTCAAATTCTGCCCAGTTGGCGAGTTAGAGCGTCGAAACTCCTGCCCATAATGGCTCTGAGCACTATGGGACTTAACATCTGTGGTCATCAGTCCCCTAGACCTTAGAACTACTTAAACCTAACTAACCTAAGGACATCACACACATCCATGCCCGAGGCAGGATTCGAACCTGCGACCGTAGCGGTCGCGCTGCTCCAGACTGAAGCTCCTAGAACCGCTCAACCACTCAGGCCGGCAGATTGGTATCCCACAGCTATCTGGGGCGTCTCCAGACATGTCCTCGCTGGTCATCGAGGCTCATTTCGAAGCGGGTCTCATCACTGAAGTCAATTCTACTTCACTCATTGAGATTTCAGGCCGGATGCGTCCGACACCACTGAAAACAATCTTTTTGACGCAAAAAAAAAGAGGTCGACGAAACGGGCCCCGTGAGCTCAACCCACTTTATGTGATCCGCCTATTAACGGCCCTTGTGGTTACCGAAGCACCAGTTGAGCGGCGGATCTATTGTACTGATGAATTCGGGGCTCTGATTACGTCTCTCGTGATTGCTCAACCACCATGTTCTTTCGTCCCTCTTAAGTCGATCTCTTCCTTCTTGACGCTGCATTTGGCCATGGTTCACCCATTCCTGCCAACACTGTCGAATAGCGGCATCGCTCCTATTCAAATGTCGATCGATACGCCCATTATTTCAGCTGGCTGCAGCGTCACACATTCATTCATCGGCGGGGTGCACTCAGCCCTTGTGAGGCAAACTGAGGAGCTGCTTCATTGAGAAGTAGCGGCTCCGGTCTCGTAAACTGACATACGGCCGGGAGAGCGGTGTGCTGACCACAGGCCCCTCCATATCCGCATCCAGTGACACCTGTGGGCTGAGGAAGACACGGCGGCTGGTCGGTACCGCTGGGCCTTGCAAGGCCTGTTCGGATGGAGTTTTGTTTAGCTTATTATTATTATTAACCCTTGATTCACGTAAAAAAATTTAGAGGATATATTGATAATAATTCAGCTATGCATCAAAATTCGAAAAACGTTAAAATTCGTTGTATTTAAGTTCACTGAAAGATTTATTTTGAAAAAGAGAAAAAGCGAAGTAGATAGAGCACTTAAATTTGAAGGGGAAAGGTTTGACTCTCGATTTCAAATTTCCGCGAAGCTTCCTTGCAGAAAATCCTGCTTTGTGCTGCTTCCGAGAACTCTAACTGATCGTATTCATTACAGAACCTCAGTTCACTTTGCCGTTTTCTCTCGGATCCTCGTTGTATATTCAATGTTAACAATTTTCTTTCTGTTAAAACTATAATAGCTAACTTTTGTGCACATTGGCCTTCTGATCAGTTTATTCTAAATTCCCTGTAACCATCTTTTAAAGGTTAGGTCTTCATCTGTGGAAAAGGGAGCGTAATAGTTGTAATTTGTGGATTATGGAATATAAACGCATTTTGATGATTTTTTTTTCTCTTTGGTTGCACTGTAGTTAAATGGTGTGTGCGCTACTGGCTTCTACGTGGAAGCATCCAATTCCATTCCCGGTACCTCCTCCGATTTTTTTTCTGAGGTAGGGAGCTCTGTATTGGGGTGGCAGTAGTAGCTGAATGATTTGGTGAATTGTTGATCACATTTCCCACGATCATAGATCGCTTCCCATACTGCCTTGCGGGCAGTAGTCGGACAATGGAACAGAATGAGGGCTTAATCCGTGAGTGGCTTTTACTTTAATTTACTGATTAGTTTTTTTTTTTTCCTGCAAATCTTGCTTTCCACAGATTACCTCGCACCTACCGTCCTTCCACTGGACTCGCATTCGGGAGGACGACGGTTCAATCCCGTCTCCGGCCATCCTGATTTAGGTTTTCCGTGATTTCCCTAAATCGTTTCAGGCAGATGCCGGGATGGTTTCTTTGAAAGGGCACGGCCGATTTCCTTCCCACTCCGTCCCTAACCCGAGCTTGCGCTCCGTCTCTAATGGCCTCGTTGTCGACGGGACGTTAAACACTAACCACCACCACCTACCGTCCTTCATATTCTGGTGCGTCACCCAATCCTGGGATTGTTCTAAACTCTTGTCTTTGTTGGACAGAAATACGCACGAACGTCAGCAAGCCGCTTTTGTCGCTTGTGCGGGTGCGTTTTATCGGCTGCTCGCTCTGTGAGCCTTTGTCTGGTTGGAGAGTGACGAGGGAGCTTCAAATTATTTTCCTCAACTGATACGCCGATTGAAGGAACTTACTTCCTGTGATTGACAAATGTTCTGGTACAGGCGAATATTTTTCCTTATATGTTGAGTTTCTTTGCTAAGAATGGAGTTTTCTTTATAAATGAAGTATCCAGGCAATCTATAGATAGCCCCACTCGGACAGAAATAAAACTGAGGGAAATAAAAACATTCGTCGAAAACTTGGAACTACCCAGTTGTGATTGCCCGAGAAGGTACGTCCACTACTAAATTTCTCATGACATATGATCTGATAACGCATTCGATATTCTTCTTCTATTAAACAAGCTAACTGTTCCCACTGAGAAATCTACCGCTCCTCTCATGGATCATCCAATCTATTATCTTAATATTCTTGTCTCCCAAAAAACTAAGCAGCAATCACGTCTTCTAAAGGGAGCTCAATGTTATTCATACACTGCCAGAAAAAAAAATCACAACACCAAGAAGGAGTTCTGCGACAAAAAAGAAAGTTGGTAGACGTGTTCCTACATCTGACACATTATATCTCGTATTTAGATGTCACGTCAGTCCCATAAGAGCGGCGCTAGTAACGTCACTATGAGAGTCCAAATGAGGGTTTCTTTAAACACACGCTGTAATCAGCGTGAGGTTTAATTATCTTTTAGACTGGACGTGGTGTGTTGATATTTCTCAAGACTGCCTTTATGTTGAAAGAGACGCCATTATCAACAGTTAACTGATTTGAGCGAGGTCGTGTAATAGGGCTGGGATATTGAAGAAGCACTTAGCATGAATGTAGCCACCCTACATGATTACTGGCAGCGGTAGTCACCGGAATGTATGGTCACAAGAAGACCGGGCTCCGGACGGGCACGTGGTACTACCGAGAGGGAAGACTATCGTGTTCGGCACACAGCTCTGTCGCATCGCGCTTCATCTGCACCAGCATTCTGAGCAGCCGTTGGAACCACACTGACACAACGAACTGTTACAAATCGGTTATTTCAAGGACACCTCCGAACCAGACACGCTTAGCGCGAATTCCGCTGACCTCTTAAGTGGTGGTCAAGCGACAGCTCATTGGAGAGCAGGGTGGAGAGCTCTGCTATGTTTTCTAATGAAAGTTGGTTCTGCTTCGGTGTCAGTGGTTGCTGTGTGTTGGTTAGGAGGAGGCCAGTTGAGGGTTTGCAAGCAACGTGACTACGTGCTAACTTGAAGTTAACGCATGCACCCTGACTGCAAATCTGTACGGTAATCTGGTGATTCGACCTGTTGGGCTGCCATTCACGAACATTCCAGGGGGCGTTTCCCAAAAGAATAACTCTCGTCCACACACCGCTGTTGTAACCCAACATATTCTGCAAATGTCTACATGTTGCCTTGTCCTACTCGATCATCAAATCTGTCTCTGATCGAGCGCATATGGGACATCACTGGACTACACAGGACTACTGGACTACTGGACTACTGGACTACAACTCCAGCGTAGTCCTCAAACGTCATTAACTCTCCCTGTACTGACCGACTAAATGCAACAGGCATTGAGATCCATCCCACAAACTGACATCCATCACCAACACAACACAGTACATGCATTCAATATTCCGGTGGTTACATCACTTATTAATTTCCAGTGACTTACCTCGAGCTTACATAAACTTGTGATCTTGCAATTTTAATCACTTTAATATGTTACCTAGACAAATTTATTCCCAAAATTTCATTACTCTACATTAATTTTTTTTTAGTGGTGCATTTTTTCCGTAGGTGTATTTCGATTTATGTATTTCATTCCAAATTACTTGACGAAGTATTGCCGTAATGTTCTTTCTATGGTTTCGTCTTTTATTAATAACTTTACCCGTATTTTTTTCCTAAAAATACTTGTGAACGGTAAATTAAAATCACGTAAAGGAAGAATAGCACTAGTTTATCGCAGAACTTGGCTTAAAGAAATTATCGGTTCTTAGGAGATATCCCGAGGCAACAAAAAAGTGAAGCTGGTAATCGAGTGGCGTCTGGGTGTGTGAGGGGGGGGGGGGGAGAATGGTACAGGAGGGGGACCGAGGCTTGCCTACAGTAAGCAGGTTAAAATTGTTGAAGGTTGCATTAGATATGCAGAGATGAAGAGGCTTGCTAGCTTAGAGAGCTGTACCAAACCCGTCCGTGGACTGAAGACTGCAATAACACGTACTGTGCAGAAACATTTCGATCTTTGTATAGGTTTTTCATGTTCACGTTTCTGTGTACCGGAGACATAAAAAGTTTGAGCGAAACTATGTGGACTTTTGGAGCAATTTAATCCATGAATAAAAGTAAATGAAGAACCGCAGCACTATTGTTTTTGTTTACTTGTTACGGCTCTTGGGTTACGTTACTCAGCTGTCCATTAAGATCGTTTTCCGTGATAGGGACTTCCAAATCTGGGAGGAAAATGTAGTAAATGTCGAGAAAGTAGTCAAATGACTAATGGAAACAGACTTACGAGGAGAACTCGGCAAGTGCCATAACCCAGTTTGCCAGAGACCTCGATCAGTGGAAAAGTAGTCAAAATGAAGAAACACATGTCTCGGCTTAGATAGTCGGTAGTTTCTGAGTAAACGACCGACAAAATTTTTGACTTTATTTACATGCGCTTTAGTGTGCAACAGGCTCAACCCTCTCACTCTTGCGGTCCCGTGTTCTAAACCCGATTATTGTATTTATTTATTTTACATTATTTTATTATTTTATTTATCTATCCATGCCCTTAGGAGATTACTACAGGAATGTTTCTTACCAAGTTTCACAAAAAGTGTCAAAAATTTTACTATATTATGAGTGTGTGTTTGGAATTTTCAGGTTTCACAATGGTTTTAAATTCTCATATTTTTATACCACTCCTTAATTCATATATTTTATATTCGTGTTTATTCTTCAGGAAAGTTTGCTACATTCCCTTGTGTGATACCAATCGTAGGAACATTCTATAGAGAGAAATTCCGAACACCAGGAGAATCGCACGACGATAGGTTTATCACAGCGACGTATCTTCGTATGAATTTCTTTCGGGAAAGAAACGTCGTTGACATTACTGAAAATTTAACACGTTGGCAATAATTTAGCGGAAATACATACATAACGGATACTTTTCCGAAAACTCGCGCTTTCAATTGATTATGAACCACGACACACAACAGGAATTTCCCCAAATATATTTTCAAGTTATTTTTTTACTCATTTCTGATTTTTTTTTAAATCTATTCATTCAACCGTGCATACAATTAGTATATAAATAAGGAAAACGTTATTTCAGTATACGCTGGAAAACATTCGTGTAGTAATCTTTTACTGACATGAGTAGAAAAATGGAAAAAACTATAAAAAATAAAAATTTGTTTTCAAACAGAGGCACAAAGATGTGAAGCCACCGTGCTAGTCAAATTGCCACCGCTTCAGCTGAATTTTCTGCTCGATAAATGGCACGCAATGTACCACGGAAACTTTGGCTGTTGTTTTCTTATGAACGGTCGATAGTCTACAGATAAGCAAAAACATGTGTTTCTGGGAAATCTGGTTATGGCACTCGCTGTGTTTTCCTTGTTAGCAAAGTACTGTGGGAAAAACATATTCTCTGAAATCTACAAAAAAATGAGTAGATTTGCTGTGCAGGTTGTGGTGCAGTCTGGATTGTTGGCATATTTCCGCCTCCCTCTTCCCCACCCAGAAACCTGCTTACTCCTCCCCTTCCCAACTCTACAGTCCCTCCCCATCCCTTCCCTGTTCCCATCTCTTCTATCCCTTCCTCCTTCCCTCCATTTAACCATGCCTGAAGCCCAATCACAACTCTTCCCTCTTCTTCCTCCCCTCTCTACGTCATATTCTGTTGCCAGATTTCCCTCTCCTCTCACCTCTCCTGATGTGGGGAAAATATCCTATATACACTACTGGCCATTAAAATTGCTACACCACGAAGATGACGAGCTACAGGTGTGAAATTTAACCGACAGGAAGAAGATGCTGTGATATGCAAATGATTAGCTTTTCAGAGCAGTCACACAAGATTGGCGCCGGTGGCTGACATGAGGAAAGTGTCCAACCGATTTCTCATACACAAACAGCAGTTGAGCGACGTTGCCTGGTGAAACGTTGTTGTGGTGCCTCGTGTAAGGAGGAGAAATGCTTACCGTCGCATCACTAGCAGTCGAGATGACAGGCATCTCATCTGCATGGCTGTAATGGATCGTGCAGCCACGTCTCGATCCCTGAGTCAACAGATGGGGACGTTTCCAAGACAACAACCATCTGCACGAACAGTTCGACGACATTTGCAGCAGCATGGACTATCAGCTCGGAGACCATGGCTGTGGTTACCCTTGACGCTGCATCACAGACATGAGCGCCTGCGATGGTGTACTCAACGACGAACCTGGGTGCACGAATGGCAAAACGTCATTTTTTCTGATGAATCCAGGTTCTGTTTACAGCATCACGATGGTCGCATCCGTGTTTGGCGACATCGCGATGAATGCACATTGGAAGCTCCTCTTGTTCGCATTGACGTAACTTTGAACAGTGGACGTTACATTTCAGATTTGTTACGACCCGTGGCTCTACCCTTCACTCGATCCCTGCGAAACCCTACATTTCAGCAGGATAATGCACGACTGCATGTTGCAGGTCCTGTACGGGCCTTTCTGGATACAGAAAATGTTCGACTGCTGCCCTGGCCAGAAAATTCTCCAGATCTCTCACCAACTGAAAATGTCTGGTCAATGGTGACTGAGCAACTGGCTCGTCACAATACGCCAGTCACTACTCTTGATGAACTGTGGTATCGTGTTGAAGCTGCATGGGCAGCTGTACCTGTACACGCCATCCAAGCTCTGTTTGACTGAATGCCCAGGCGTATCAAGGCCGTTATTACTGCCAGAGGTGGTTGTTCTGGGTACTGATTTCTCAGGATCTATGCATCCAAATTGCGTGAAAATGTAATCACATGTCGGCTCTAGTATAATATATTTGTCCAATGAATACCCGTTTATCATCTGCATTCCTGCTTGGTGTAGCAATTTTAATTGTCAGTAGTGTATATAAAATTTAAAAAAAAATGCAGGAAATTGAAAATAGCACAGTTATACTGCTGGGAACTTCCACATTCCTAAGGATAAATTGTAAAAACAGTATTCCAACAGTCGTTACTTTCATAACTTTTTATTTAGACTACCAGTTTCGACTCGACAACAGAGTCATCTTCAGGCTCTGTAGTATGAACGATAAAAAAGTCCAGTCAGACAAGTATGTAACAGTTTTTGTTATCGCTGAGCACCAGTCACACAATAATTTTTAAATGAAGACACCGCCATTTGACTGTTTTGATGTTTATTAAATTATGACCCAGTTTTCGGCCTTTTGTGCCATTTTCAAGTGGTTGAGTTTATGTCATTAACATATATTGTAGGACATCTACTTCAAAATTTTCCATAATTCAGAAAAATATTTGCTTTCCAAGATAATGATTTAACATCTGTCATTTCGTGAGGAGTGAATATTTTTCTTAATTTATGGCCAATTTTGTGCCTGATGTCCAGCAACATATGTTAATAGCATAAAGTCTGTCACTTGAATATGGCATAAAAGGCCAAAACCTGGGCCATAATCAAATAAACAACAATACAGTCAAATGCGGTGTGTTAATTTAAAAAAAAAGTATATAACAGTACCAATATCTTCATCTGGTTTCCATAGAAGACTTCACAAGTAATGTGTGCTCTTCAAACATGTAACAACTGTTACATGATAGCCTAAATTAAAAGTACTACAAAATTAATGTCTCTTGAAATACTATTTTTACAATTCATTGACCAGGCACTGTCCCAAATGTCTCGATCACAAAATAAAGTTAGGTTTACTAAGTATAAATTGTCAGTGAATTTGGAATGGTACATTGTACTGCTGGAATACGGAATGGCTGACCTGGGACATTGGTGTGACCTGCATTGTTGACAGATATTCTTGTTTTTCTCCTGAGGGCACTAACCCGAGACAAAGATTGTTTTCCCCGCGTGCAGGTCCAAGGCTATCAGTTAGATAAAGGATGCCAGTCTGAGCTTGTTGGCTATATAAACATACTTCTCACAGATAATGAGCCTTTGAGCAACGTAGAAAAATATTCAGAATGTTTTTCACAAGCTATTGTTCACTCAGACAAGTAGAGACTTGCAGTCATGATTGTCAGAACACTTTTTATATGCTACTGAGTATGGAGTACAAGGTGACCTCCACGTTTCCCCTCCCCCCCCCTCCCCTAAACTTAAATGCCACCTGCTCCAAGTGTAGCTGTCCAAAGTTCAAAAATTTTCTCTGACGGCACCATAATTTTGGATCCTGGGCAGAGCTCAATCATAGCAAAGTCGAGAGGTCGACCACCACTCCATCTGTGGGCTTCTGGAGTAGTACCACACTAAGAGTCGGATCGGATTGCACAGCAACTAGCAGTTGGAGAGACACCAGGCCATCAGCTGCTGGGGTCACTGCGCCACACGAGATCGTGGCAGACATAAGAGTCCAGGACACGGTGGGAGTCAGGCCCCTGTCCACCAGTGACAGCTCTGCACACAGACACATGCTAGCTATTCGATAGCATAACGTGAAAGAGAGACAGAATCCAGATTCTGACCCCTAGTATGCCACTGTGACGACACCACATCTCCTCTAGCATCACGATCCATGTGACTCGAGTTAAATGATAGAAAACACGAAAAATGCAAGGAGTACACTTGTAAGTTAGGCCATATTTAAAAATTGTGGAGAAATTTACTGTGACCTATGATCCACACACACACATTCTGCAGGGAAGTTCAAAACCCAAGAGATGCACATTTGTCCTGCTGACAAGGAGATTTCTGCAGTAGCTCGGAGAGCCCCCAAAACTAGATGGGAATGCACGACATTTTCTGTAAGGTACTTCATGACGAGAAAACTACCATCAGTAACAGAGTGCAGGAGATAAGTATAACTACTGAAGGAGTCAATATCAAGCAATATACGCAGTATAGGGCATACATGAAATGGAAGTGTACAGTCCCTCTCCAGGTACAGTAGCATTTGCAACCTACATCCTCAATTATTTGATGGATTCATTCCAATCTCTTTCTCCCCCTACAGTTTTTGCTCTCCACAGCTCCCTCTAGTACCATGGATGTCATTACTTGCTGTCTTCACACCAGATGTCCTGTCAACCTGTTCTTTCTCCTTGTCAGTGTTTTCCAAATATTTCTTTACTCTCCGATTTTACTCCATATTTTCACAAACCAACCACTAGAGAAGAAGAGATGAAAATAATTAGAATCAACATTAAAAAAACACCTCCTAACCTTTCAAGAAAATTACTACATACTGAAAATAAATCAGAAAAGGAATCCTTGTTGAATGATCAGGTACACATGCCAAAAAATTCATTGTTTAACTAACAGATAAAAAATAGAATAACACTCCAAATGAGGTTTATCATAATAATAATAATGATACCACTCAACACCTTTTCATTCACTTCTGCATGAACCCCTCCAGAGAACATTTAAACCAAAACTGAATGAATTCACAATATTTACGTCCCTAAAAGCACAGTTTTCAAACAAATAGCTGTAACTAGTGGCAAAAGAGTAATACTGCACGACAAAAATAAGGATAGACGTGGTGGATAGTGTGAAAGAAAAAGTTCGGAACATAAAAATGTTTTTATAAAGGGGTAGTGCGACATCCATACCAGATCAGAGGAAACGCTGATGCCAACAAACTGTAAGTAATTACTTATTTACGTAAAAAAGCAATTTGAACTGTTTGCTAATCTAAAAATAACACATATCAAAACAAAACAAAACTGTATCATTCTAGATCCCACTAAAGATGCATTAGAATACCAAGAAAAAAAATAAAGAAAAGGCGAAACGCGTCTGGGAGAAATAAATTACAGCTGCAACATGAAAAGACGGTTTTATTGACAGAATAAATATTTCTGTGCTTTCTGTGGGGGATGACCACGCAAACAAACTTGTTAGAGTCATAGTAGTTGATACGTTTGTAATGTCAGAGACACAGCACATTTTTACATGAGATGAAACATGACAATTCATCTGTTGCAGTTTCAGAGAGTGAGAGAGACTTAACAGTTGCAATAAAAAAATGGCCTATGTTACAGTAAAGTTATAGCAATATGTTTCGTGTTACAGCAGAAATTGTAATCAAATGTCTGTCAGTGTACAAGTACTCAGACGTTGACTGCACCATATGCGTAAAAGAACAAGACTACACCTAGACACAGACAGTCCAAGCCCTTGCTGCGTCGGGGCAGGACTTAGAACATTCTTGTACGTGAGATGAAACTTAACATATCGACCGATGCAATGTCAGAGACAGTTTATGCATTTTTCAGTTGTTGTTGGACTTTGCAGTTCGTTATTGGAAGAGACAACAAGTGTCTGGAATATGAATGCTCAACAAAATTAAAAGCACGAACTAGTGAACCACACAACGTGTCTGTGTGAGGGAGACTCTCGGTACTCATAGTAGTAACTGGAAATCTCCACGGCCACGAAAGACTTACGGCGCGCGTGAGCGAGAGGTGAAATGTACAAGAGGGAAATAGACAATAGCCATTGAGGAAAGAAAGCCTCGTGCGGTACGTGAAGGGGGTGCTGAGCACGCTACCAACAGAAACAACAGGAGGCAGCGCAGCCAGGCGGTAGGAAACTGCAACCGTGAAGACGTCCCAGCCGTAGACAGCACATTCACGTATGAAATACCACCCGTCTGCGCTATTGAGAAGTATCCAAATGATCTAAAGTGCATTCTGCGTACTGTGTACAAGCCAACATGTCATAACATCCTTACAAGTCCTGTAATCTCTTTCAGTGCATTCGTTTGACTACGCAAAAGATCACTTAAATCATTCAGCAGCATTTCGCCCAAGGTAATTTTTTTTATGAATAAGAGATTTTGAAGTTCCCGGACTCAAAAAGTTCTATGATTAATGGAAGTATTCCTGCGCGCTAGAGCGTTTTCAAACCGCCTGTTGCCCGTCATTAGCTCGGCAAGTGGTTTTGGATAAATTAATTAATGAAATAACGGAAAAAATTAATAAAACTAGTAATTTCACTGCGTTCCGATGGCACATGGATCTATAAACTGTTTGAAAGCCACCTATCGCCCTTGTTACATAGCGCCAAAGACAGTAAATATTTAAGGGGTTCATGAGCAACTACTTGTGCACATGTCTGACCTTTAAATGAACTGTTTTGTTCTTGTTTCAGACACAGCACCTGTAGTCAGTGATAACCAACGTGTCGGACCGAGTCTCGAATACAGTCCTGAATGACATTATTGACTGGGGGTAAATACTTAATTTTTAGCCAGTGATGATTACCTAGCTTCAACCTCGAATTACATAACTACATTTTTTGTACTATGTCGAGCCTCTACTATAACTGATGTAACTGCCCGCGAAAGGTGTTAAATATGATTTCATTCGCAAGCACGAAAAAAAAAACTTGGTATGAATTGAAAAAGTGGTTCGTGTTGGGCGTAGGCTTGAAATCAGCACCTACTTGGATAGTTAACTAAGCAGAGTAAAATATTAGAAATCGACTTTTTTCATCAAATGCGATATGTTTCAACTCGAAATGACGAACCAGAGTTTTCTTACCTTGTAAGGTTTCGAACCCGGAGTCTACAACCGATATTTTGCAGCAACGAATGGCCAACAGCGAGACGTATGCTAGTTAAAACTAGAAGTAGCGTGACGAAAAGTTCTATGCCGGCGGAAGTCGGGACCCACGAAAGCCATCGTTGTTGATTACACACGACAAGATGTTAAATATTGAACTCTTTTTCACCAATAACTAGGAAATACCTGAATGAACTTGAAACGATGTGATGAAAATTTCTATGTTCAGAGTGAACAAAGAGACGTTAAAATTCTAATTTTTTTCATCGGCAGTTTGTGCTATGCATGCGAAAGCTTGAAATATATGATGAAAAGTTTTGTGCCGGATCACAATTCCAATCTACAGGCGCGCCTTTCGTGGAGAGCTTGGAGAGGTCGGAATTTTGGGGAAACAACGAAATGATGGAACTCTACTCACAGGATGGGATCAGATCCCGTAAAATGGGAACTTCGAAATGGAATCAAAGTCCATCACCATATTTTTATCACGCTCAAATAATGTAAGAAATAGCTGCTCACGAAATTTAAATAGATCTAGTACACTGACGGAAAAAGTCGCAGCACCAAGAAGGATTTATGTGACATAATTGGAAGATGGTACGCCTGTTCCTACATCTACAAGATGATGTCAACTCAAATTTTGCGCTAGTCGTATAAGAGTGGCCAATATGATGATGCAGATCAGGTTTGCTTTAAATGCACAGTGTCGAGGTCGTAACAGTTTGTTACCTTTGAGATTGGACTTAATGATTCTACAAGGTCGCGTAACAGGGCTACGAGAAAATGTATATCCCTTCTGCGATACTGCAGAAACACTTGGTAGGAATGTAGTCACTCTATGTGATTGCTAGTACCGGCGATCACGATAATGTACGGTCGCAAGAAGACCGGGCATTACCGAGAGGGAAAGACCATTGTGTTCGGCATGTGGCTCTGGCGCATCATACTGCATCTACAGCAGCAATTTGAGCAGCAGTTTGCACCACAGCGACACAACGAACTATTACAAACCGGTTACTTTTAGGACAGCTACAAGCCAGACGCCCTGTAGCGTGCATTCCACTGACCCTAAAACACCGCCATTTGCGACTTCAGTGGTGTCAAGCAAGAGCTCATTGGAGAGCAAGGTGGATGTCTGTTGAGTTTTCTGATGAAAGCTGTTTCTGCCTCTGCGCCAGTGATGACTGTGTCTGGTTACAAGGAGGCCAGTTGAGGGCCTGCAACCAAGCTATCTGTCTGCTAGACATACTGCACCAACGCCTCGAGTTATGGTCTGGGGTTGTGATTTCATATGACAATGGAGGAGTCTCGTGGCTATTCCACGCGCCCTGAATGCAAATTTATAGGTCAGTCTGGTGATTCGAACTGTTGGGCTGCCATTCACGAACAGCATTTCAGGAAGTGTTTCCAAAGGGATAACGCTCATCCACGTACCACTGCTGTAACACAGCATGTGCCACAGCGTGTCGACATGTTTCCTTGGCCTGCACGATCACCAGATCTGTCTCCAACACGAATGAGACACTATCGGACCACTGCAGCGCCATCCACAAAGAGTATCAACCGCCCCTCTACTGACCGACGTAGCCCATCCGGCATGGAATTCCGTCCCAGAAACTGACATCCAACACCTGTATAACACAATGCATGCACGTTTGCTGTTTGCATTCAACATTCTGACAGATACACCGGTTATGAATATACCAGTATAGCACGTGTACAATGACTTATCTCGCACGCACATTAAACGGAGATCTTGCAATACTGATCGGTTAAATATGTTACCTTGACAAATGCATTTGCAAAATTTCATTGTTCTTCATTAATTATTTTTTACTATTGCGATTTTTTCATCAGTATATAAGAAGGCTCACTGGTGACAGACTTTTTACTTGGTGTGATTTTCCCCTCAGTTACGACCCTTCTTTTCGGGGTGCACTCAGCCTCGTGATGTCAACCTCGTGATGTCAATTGAGGAGCTACTCGTCCGAATACTAGCGGCTCCGGTCAAATAAAGCCATCATAACGACTGGGAGAGCGGTGTGCTGACCACATGCCCTCATCTGAGGATGACACGGCGGTCGGGTGGTCTCGATGGGCCATTTGTGGCCTAAAAACGGAGTGTATGATCCTTATTAAAGTGACTCAGCTCCAGTCGGTAGCGAAGGGACATCATGTGTAATATGCATTTGGAGCCACGGTGCAAATCTAAGTTCTTCACTTGGCGTTGCCAGAAATAATGAGGGTATTTTGGTGTCTCGTGAAAATGTTCGTATGAATGTTGGAACCCACCCCTAAGGTGATCAAGATGGCATCAGTCCAGTAGACTACCAAACTCCACATCTGGCTAAGTCATGTTTATGTCGAAATGGAGGATGCTGGGTGTGAATTCTGACTCCCACGACGTGGATTGCAGCCCGAGATCTCCATCTGATGTATGTGTTAGTTGTCTAGTGGTAAATGACGCGCACTGTAAAAGCAAAGCGAGCACATATCTTTATTTTTTAAACCTATTTGCGCCGGATATAATTGTGTATGTGTGTGTGTGTGTGTGTGTGTGTGTGTGTGTGTGTGTGTGTGAATTCCTAAGGGACCAAACGGCTGAGGTTATCGGTCCCTAGACTTATACACTACTTACACTAACTTATGCTAAGAACAACACACACACCCATGCATGAAGGAGGACTCGAACCTCCGGCGGGAGGGGCCGCGCAGTCCGTAACATGGCGCCTCAAACCACGCGGCCACGCCGCGCGGCTATAATTGTGTAAACAATAGCATATGACATGAGGAATATTGAAGTATGTAATGCACCACTGTGGGCAAAAGTTTCCTGAAAAAACTATGTTGGTGATTTTGTTTGGCGTACTGTCTCGCAATTTACTATAAGCATATTTACCAATCGTTCTTTTTGTTTGAGGTTCTAGTACTGTTCTTGCAGAGACGTATTGAATATTTTGTACTTGAAGGTTATGAGTCGCATAAGATAAGCTTTTAAAAACAAAACGGAAAACGCGAAAAAAGACTTAAGATTAGTGAAATTTTGTTCTCTTCGGATTCAATTGAGGGGTAGAAGCTGCTCGAAGCATTTGTACCATGAATGCTGTGAGTGCCATCGAAAAAAAAAAAACACATATCGGATATTAGTTTCCTCCTCGCAAGTAGAATCGTTTTGATGTGATTATTCGCTACATTCAAGAAGACGAACTTGATTTGATGAGGACGCTTGTACTGTTTACTACTTTGGTTCATGACGGGGTGCCTGATAACGGGCAAAAGTGATGAACTGTGATCACCATTTAAACTTCATGTGACACTAATTTTCAGTGGGCAATCTTGGTGAAAGAAGAAACGAAGGAGTCAGCGTTATACGTCCAGTCGACGGAGAGGTTATCAGAGACGAAGCAGAAGCTTGCATTGAGGAGGATGGATAAGGACATCACCTGTGCCCTTTCAAAGGAAAAGTCCTAGCGTCTGTCTTAATCGTTTTAAGAAAATCACGGAAAACCAAAATCGGGATGGCCTGACAGGGATTAGAACCACCATGTTTTGACTTTATAAAAGTAAAGCAGTACTGTCGATCTCTAACTAAAATATCTCAAACAAAGACCAGTGTTTGTCCACAAAATGTAACCTTAATGTATCACTTATTTTTCTCTACTTTTTTCAATAAATTTACGAAAGATGCTGTAAAATATCCGCTATCCTGATACAAAAACATTACAACTTAACATAACCACATGACGAAAAACTATCTTAGCTCATCGTAAATTACCCATATCGTCAATATCAATAAGTTTCTCCATCTCAAATAAAAATGATTGTTTGTAAATATGTTTATAGTAACCTGCATGACAAACGCCCGACACATTGCACCGACTTAGATTTTTTCAGGGAAATTTTGCCAGCAATGGTAGCTTACGTATACTCATATAACATTATTCCTCGCTTAATATTCTGCACGAGCACTGCCCGTGCAATTATATTAGACGAAAATGGAGTTAAAAAATAACGGTGTGCGCTCGGCATCTCGGCTTTTAGCGGCGTTTGCCACTAGACCATGAACATACTCATCAGCAGGACACCTCAAGTTGAAGTTTCATACAGAAACTGTGAATATATTGAACAGGCCGTAATTCACCACCAAGAGGTCAGAATTCTCATCCAATGTGGAGCATCGTCCGTTACAGAAGAAACACGAGCCAGACAGACCTCGGAGTTCCGTAACCTGCTGGGTTGATGTCAGTTAGCATGCCTAAGCTGTGGGTTCCATTATCGCTTCAGCCGACCATATCTGACAGACTCGGAAAGACAGGCTTCATCTCTGGTAACGTAAGTAAAGAGATATGTCTGTTCGCCACCAACGGGAGAAGAGTCGTCTTGAGTTGGAGTATGGCTAATGCAGAAGTTTTGGAAAGCAGGATCCCTGTCACCAATAAGCTTTTTGACTTTTTTTATCTTGAAATGTTGAAAATGTCGATAGTGGACCGGGACTTGAACTCGGATCTCTCCTTTCGTGGAATCTGACCATTTTTTGGACCGATACAGTTCCACCACTTCTGTTACGGTAAGATAGCAGGACACTTACTGCTGGAGTGGAAGGACCAAATCCAAGACGAGGATACAGGGAAAATATTTTTCTTTTAGTTGATGATACACAATACACTGATAGAACACCTAGAACAAGTAAGCAACATAATGTTTTACAGAGAAGCTCAGCAGCCTGAGAAGTACAAACGAGAAACAGAAAAATTTTTTAAACAGACTTTAATTAAGTCAAAGATTTAACTTGAAATTATGAAATGTTTGCCATTCAGGGACCCTTATCTGATATGCAACTTAGGGGATAGAAGCACGATGTTATGCAAATCACACAAAAGTGAATTTATAGAGACTCTTCATAAGATGTTTAAGGCTGAAACTTCCTGGCAGATTAAAACTGTGTGCCGGACCGATACACGAACTCGGGACCTTTGCCTTTCACGGGCAAGTGATCTACCAAGTTTGGAAGGTAGAAGACGAGGTACTGGCAGAAGTAAAGCTGTGGGGACGGGCCGTGGGTCGTTCTTGGGTAGCTCAGTTGGTAGAGCACTTGCCCGCGAAAGGCAAAGGTCCCGAGTTCGAGTCTCGCTCCGGCACACAGTTTTAATCTGCAAGGAAGTTTCATATCAGCGCACACTCCTCTGTAGAGTGAAAATTTCATTCACGTTCAAGGCTGACTTACAATGATCCTGATACAAATCCTACGTGGGATACTAGCCTCTCATATATAATTTATTCTCAAATTAATTGATGAAAGTTCCCTCCAAAAATAACGATGAGAAAGGAGTTTAATGAGTGTGACAGTTTAACAGATAAATGCCGTCGTAAATATTTACAGTTACATTTATTTTCTTTAAATGGAACACAAAATTGATCATGGATTTATACAACGAACGATCACGTACATTAAAGTAAAGCAACGTCTAAGTAGTCCTCACTTGATACAGGTGTTGACAAGAACCTAGTACAAACGACCCTGCATGGAATCTAGTGTATTTCTCTACTACGAGAAGAGAGAGCAAATAAAACCGGTGGGGGTACGCGACCGACTCCTGTAGCGGCCAGGAACCAACCATTCTCAATTCCCTTCCGCCTCGTTCCCTTAGAGCGACTACTGCACTTGTGCCGATAAACAGAGCTTTCACCGATTATGGCCTTACGACAAATTCATCTAGACACCCACCAACGTACTCCGTCAGCCTGGACGCTACTACCATTCCCTCCCCCCAATTCCCAACGGTGACTCCAAATGTATGCTGGCGTTAACAGTGGAGAAGACTATCATAGCTGCTGCTATGGTCGCAGGTTCGAATCCTGCCTAGGGCATGGATGTGTGTGATGCCCTTGGTTAGTTAGGTTTAAGTAGTTCTAAGTCTAGGATACTGATGACCTCAGATGTTAACTCCCATAGTGATTAGAGCCATTTGAACCTATCATAGCTTCCGGCAGGACTTGACGAAGGGCGGGCCGCGGTGGTCTCGCGGTTCTAGGCGCGCAGTCCGGAACCGTGCGACTGCTACGGTCGCAGGTTCGAATCCTGCCTCGGGCATGGATGTGTGTGATGTCCTTAGGTTAGTTAGGTTTAAGTAGTTCTAAGTTCTAGGGGACTGATGACCACAGCTGTTAAGTCCCATAGTGCTCAGAGCCATTTGAACTTGACGAAGGAATTTTGCTGGCGACGGTCCCCAATGGAGTATGATAATTAGGGTGCCGTTCAGTTGTATATACAGTGGAGCTCGGTGATCATTTCCCTGGAACTTCCCACACAATTGCACAGCTGTTGCGCTAAGCTGGCACACTCGTGCCCAAAACATGGGGGTTTCATGAGAGCCCCTTTCCCCTCCTCCAGCCACTGTAAAATTAGCGAGTGTCCATCGCTCTGGTCCCTGAGATCCAGCGTCAAAGGAGAAAGCCGCCAGCCAGAGACCAGGACTCTGTCCGCAATTCCCAGTGACCAGATGCCTACCCCGCCTCCTGCTATTGTGAGCGGTTGGCCTACCCACAGTCCAAAAGTTCCCGCTAGTCTCCTACGTGAAACGAACAGAATTATGATTCATAGGCATCCTATTCCTGATTACGTACATGCTAGTACATAGCATCCAGTTACCTATTTTTGCATGACAGTGTAATTACGGTAGTGAAATGACATTAATTTGCATGTATGCTAATTCAGCTTTTAGAAATGCAAGATTGGACCGTTTAGCAGCTCTTAGTAAGTGTATAAAGAGGCCAGAAAGCGTGCCATTTTGCTTGACCCTGCTACTCTCACCGGATTTTTACACAGCGTGTGTGCCTCACTTCAGAAATGGCGAAAGTTTGTGGCACAAAACCTAGAAAAGTCACATCTAATTCGAGCAATTCTAAACATGCCAGAAGGAGTCTTAAGAGTTCAGTAAAAAAAAAAAAAAAAAAAAAAAAAAAGACATAATTAATACACTATGTGATCAAAAGTATCCGGACACCCGCAAGAACATACGTTTTTCATTTTAGGTGAATTGTGCTGCCACCTACCGCTAGGTACTCCATATCAGCAACCTCAGTAGTCATTAGATATCGTGAGACAGCAGAATGGGGCACTCTGCGGAACTCACTGACTTCGAACGTGGACTGGTGATTGGGTGTCACTTGTGTCATACGTCTGTACACCAGATTTGCACACTCCTAAACACCACTAGGTCCTCTGTTTCCGATGTGATAGTGAAGTTCAAACGTGAATAAAAACGTACAACAGAAAAGCGTACAGGCCGACCTCGTCAAAATCTCTGACAGAGACCGCTGACAGTTGAAGAGAGTCGTAATGTGTAATAGGTAGACATCTATCCAGACCATCACACAGGAATTCCAAAGTGCATCAGGATACCCTGCAAGTACTATCGCAGTTGGGCGGGAGGTGAGAAAACTTGAATTTCATAGTCGAGCGGCTGCTCATAAGCCACACGTCTCGCCGGTAAATCCCAAACGACGCCTCGCTTGGCGTAAGGAGCGTAAACATAGGATGATTTAACAGCGGAAAAACGTTGTGTGGAGTGACGAATCACGGAACACAATGTGGTGATCCAATGGCAGGGTGTGGGTATGGCGAATGCTCGGTGAACGTTATCTGCCAGTATGTGTAGTGCCAAGACTAAAATTTGGAGGCGGTGGTGTTACCGCGTGGCCGTGTTTTTCATGGAGAGGACTTGCACTACTTGTTGTTTTGCGTGGCATTGTCACAGTACAGGCCTACTTTGATGTTTTAAGCACCTTCTTGCTTCCCACTGTTGAAGAGCAATTCGGGGATGCGATTGCATCTTCCAACACGATCGACACCTGTTCACAATGCACGGCCTCTGGCGGAAAGGTTGCATGACAATAACATCCCTGTAATTGACTGGTCTGCACAGAGTCCCGACTTGAAACCAACAGAACGCCTTTGCGATGTTTCGGAACGCCGACATCGTGCCAGGCCTCACCGACCGACATCGACAGCTCTCCTCAGTGCAGTACTCCGTGAAGAATGGGCTGCCATTCTACAAGAAAGCTTCCAGCACCTGATTGTACGTGTGCCTGCGAGGGTGGACGCTGTCATCAAAGCTAAGGGTGGTCCAACAGTATATTGAATTCCAGAATTTCCGATGGAAGGAGCCACGAACTTGTAACTCATTTTCAGCCAGGTGTCCGGATACTCTTGATAACATAGCGTAATTGCCAACTACCATCTGTCGATTCATCACCCTAAGAAAGACAACACAGAGACATACTCTGGAACACCGCACATGTTTATTCAGTTTATCAGACACTTTCGGAGAACTAGACACCGGGATGTTGCCCACGATATCTGAAATGATTGTGCCAGACAGATTCGAGGTCTTTACAATTAGTGTACACGAACAACAAATTGCAATAATCATAACGTCTACCTGTGCCAGTAAGAAAACACCACAGACCTGCACCAACACAAAAAATGAAGACCAACACACACTGTGGTTGCATCTCCGACTAATAAAAGTGCCACACACTAACATATGTGACAGAACAACAAATGTTTAGTGTATAATCAATTATAGCTGACTTAATGTCCAGAATGTTCATTTATTCGAATAATATGTGTAGAGAAAGAGTCAAACCTAGACATGCAAATCATAAACAACGTAACATAACAACATGCGTGATGGTGCAACGCAATCTTGCTCAAAGTGGATAGAGGATGATGAACATAGAAATTTAGATTATCACAAAAATGAATGTCTAGTATGATCGAGTTTCCGTCTGTAAGAGCATATAATAATAATAAAGATGATCAATTAATATCTCCATATTTCCTGGAGCACACTTACTAATAAAATATGTCTAAACATTACATGAATAAATTAATGAATAGTTTACAAGACCTTTCTGCTGGCAGCCCGTTCTGCCCTGTCTGTGTCGCTCGCGAACACCGGCTGTCCACCATATCGCTTTCCGGACTCCCTCCAACTTCGCGATCGTTCGTTCCCTCTTAAGAACCCTCAAACCAAAGAGATCACTCACAGGTGATAATCAAGAGCTAAAGCCTACAGCCAACGATACAAGCGCTATTTACCCGCAATGCAAGAATCAATTTCGTTATTTCTTCGAGATTCGAATCTCCTTAAGGTCTCCATGAAAGATGTGTCTACGAGTTCAAGTCCAGGCCATGCACGAAAATCAACTCATTTCAAGCTCTGGCTTATAAGCATATAACTACTGGAGAAAAATAAATTTGATTTTTAACGTCAGTTTGAGCGTTTGCTAGTTTATACTGCCAATTAGATAGAGCACTTTCAGTCAGTCATTTCGTGCTCAAGCATGTCATTCCTAACTACTGGTGAGGAAGTATTTGATAGTTAACGTCTCTTAGTGTGTAGTGAACAGCCACAATATGTGTGGAGTTGCACTCCGACTACGCACAAAACTTTTCGTTAAGTGATTTCTAATTAAAACATGCCCATATCTCGGTACTGATGAAATAAACAGCTATTTAACTTCTAATGTTGACTAGAAAACAACGGTAACAGTGCCAGGTTCGAATCCAAACAGGGCAAAAAAAAAATTCTCGCCATTTCAGGTTCAAACACATCGCTACCAGTGAAGAAACTTGATTGAGAAGTGGTAGTGGCTCGTTAACAATCCAATTAGAGGTTAGGATCAAATGCCCATCCAACACAAAACTCTATGTCACGTTGTTTCAAATTTAAATACACATAAACTTTGTTACTTGTTAATGAAACCTTATTTATTATCTTTCGTGGTTAGTTTATAAAACAGTAGTTGCTACGCAGGAGGTTATTTTTATCATATGGTCTCTAGTTCAGAGTTGGTAAATGAGCTGGCCATAAATTAGATATTTCAAGTCCATTTCTGCCTCGGCAGTAGCGACCATCGGTAACTGTTTTCGGAGATGGGTCAGGCACGAAAGCCTTGCTTGTTTAATATTTGATTAGGTGCTATCCAGAACAAAACAGTTCAACCAGTTTGAAGTTCAATCATTTGCACAAGTAGATACCTATGAATCCAATATATATTTAATATCACTTATTGCCAGATAGCTAGCGGCCTTGCCGCAGGGCTGACACCCGTTCCCGTCAGATCACCGAAGTTATGCGCTGTCGGGCTGGGCTAGCACTTGGATGGTGGTGACCATCCGGTCTGTCGAGTGCTGTTGGCAAGCGGGATTCACTCAGCCCCTGTAGGTAAACTGAGGAGCTACTTGACTGAGAAGTAGCGGCTCCGGTCTCGTAAACTGACATACGGCCGGGAGAGCTGCGGGTGACCACATTCCCCTCCATATCTGCATCCAGTAACGCCTGTGCGCTGAGGATGACACGACGGCCGGTCGGTTCCGTTGGGTCTTCTTGGCCTGCTCGGGCTCTGTTTAGTATACTTTTATTGCCAGATAACAAGGGCAATAGGTGACTTTCGAACTCCGTGTGCTATCTGCACTACAGTGAAATTATTAGTGAATTTCTGTTGACGTTGAGGTTTCCATTAGTTTATTAAGCAGTTTATGTAAAAACATTCGCCAAAGAAACGACTGTTAATAGGCGTTTAGAAACCTCTCAGAGAGCAAGAATGCTCTAAATTATCATAAAACTTAAAAAGTCCTCCTATTCTTGCAAAATCTCTTAGTCTTAAAAAAAATTAGTTTTATGTACAAGTTACAGATTTACGAGTATTAATCGTCTCAAATGCTAACGAGAGCAGTAATATTTTTGAAATGATGCTTATTGTACTGAATTTAAGTTTAAAAGCTCTCTCACCTGTAATAACGTGTTTCCTTATAGTTACAATACCGTGGCATTAATTTACTTCTGAACTGATTGCCATACACAGCAGTGTACTCTCGGGGTCTCTTGTGGTAACCAGTATACAGGATGTTACAAAAAGGTACGGCCAAACTTTCAGGAAACATTCCTCACACACAAATAAAGAAAAGATGTTATGTGGACATGTGTCCGGAAACGCTTAATTTCCATGTTAGAACTCATTTTAGTTTCGTCAGTATGTACTGTACTTCCTCGATTCACCGCCAGTTGGCCCAGTTGAAGGAAGGTAATGTTGATTTCGGTGCTTGTGTTGACATGCGACTTACTGCTCTACAGTACTAGCATCAAGCACATCAGTACGTAGCATCAACAGGTTAGTGTTCATCACGAACGTGGTTTTGCAGTCAGTGCAATGTTTACAAATGCGGAGTTGGCAGATGCCCATTTGATGTATGGATTAGCACGGGGCAATAGCCGTGGCGCGGTACGCTTGTATCGAGACAGATTTCCAGAACGAAGGTGTCCCGACAGGAAGACGTTCGAAGCAATTGATCGGCGTCTTAGAGAGCACGGAACATTCCAGCCTATGACTCGCGACTGGGGAAGACCTAGAACGACGAGGACACCTGCAATGGACGAGGCAATTCTTCGTGCATTTGACGATAAACCTAATGTCAGCGTCAGAGAAGTTCCTGCTGTGCAAGGTAACGTTGACCACATGACTGTATGGAGAGTGCTACGGGAGAACCAGTTGTTTCCGTACCATGTACAGCGTGTGCAGGCACTATCAGCAGCTGATTGGCCTCCACGGGTACACTTCTGCGAATGGTTCATCCAACAATGTGTCAATCCTCATTTCAGTGCAAATGTTCTCTTTACGGATGAGGCGTCATTCCAACCTGATCAAATGTGTTGGCTGACGAGAATCCGCACGCAATTGTGCGTGCAATCACGTCATCAACATAGATTTTCTGTGAACGTTTGGGCAGGCATTGTTGGTGATGTCTTGATTGGACTCCATGTTCTTCCACCTACGCTCAATGGAGCACGTTATCATGATTTCATACTGGATACTCTACCTGTGCTGCTAGAACATGTGCCTTTACAAGTACGACACAACATGTGGTTCATGCACGATGGAGCTCCTGCACATTTCAGTCGAAGTGTTCGTACGCTTCTCAACAACAGATTGAGTGACCGATGGATTGGTAGAGGCGGATCAATTCCATGGCCTCCACGCTCTCCTGACCTCAACCCTCTTGACTTTCATTTATGAGAGCATTTGAAAGCTCTTGTCTACGCTACCCCGGTACCAAATGTAAAGACTCTTCGTGCTCGTATTGTGGACGGCTGTGATACAATACGCCATTCTCCGGGGCTGCATCAGCGCATCTGGGATTCCATGCGACGGAGGGTGGATGCATGTATCCTCGCTAACGGAGGACATTTTGAACATTTCCTGTAACAAAGTGTTTGAAGTCACGCTGGTACGTTCTGTTGCTGTGTGTTTCCATTCCATGATTAATGTGATTTGAAGAGAAGTAATAAAGTGAGCTCTAACATGGAAAGTAAGCGTTTCCGGACATATGTCCACATAACATAATTTCTTTCTTTGTGTGTGTGAGGAATGTTTCCTGAACGTTTGGCCGTACCTTTTTGTAACAGCCTGTATATTGTCAAACGCCTGTATGTAAAAGAGGTTAGAGCACGTGCAAGGAAGTTACTTTTGCGGGCTGCATGCAGATCCGGCAGAAATCAATTCAGGGCGTTCGGATATTTTTGAGGACGATAATACATATACAGGGTTAGCAAAATAAAACATACCCAGAGTGTATTTCATGCACTTTAAGACAGGCAACCAAACTTACATTACCTGCTCTCAGGGCAGGAAGTTTTCTTGGTATGTTTTATTTTGCCCATTATGTATTTTAGTAATAGATGTAGTATTAGCTATGCAGTGCAGTTTCACTATTGCTAGTTTGTACATTGGAAATATCTTCAAAATAAAACAGGTTACAGAATGAAATAAACTTTGAGATATAGATATACAGCTAACATTTAAACTTTTAATGAAAGCGTAAACTGTAAATGTCCTTTCCGTAAGGATATCCGTGGGATTGGTGCTTCTTTTCCCTGACCCTTTTTAAGGTTTACATTAGTGATATTCTGAAAGAAATGTTGTAGAATGGGGATTAAAATTTTTGTGTACCTTACTACATGCGGACGATTAGTGGTTATCCGCTGATAATTTAATTGTAGTTTACATGATAAGAAAAAATTATTGACGACATATGAGGAGGCAGGTGTCAAATCAAATCTTAGTAGAACAAAACATTTGACAGTAATGCAGTAGAACACAACTGTTAAGGAAAAGAAGGGACTGTCAATTATTGTGAAGATTGTAAGTATTAAAATCAGTTAATTTCTGAAGAACTGTGTGAAACCAGATGAATTTCAGCAGTAACATCTAAACTACCTACAAAAATAGCATTCCCTGTTAACGACGACACATAAAACTACGTGAAAAATTGTTCGTATTAGTCAATGGAGCAGAGGAGTGGCCAATGATTCACAGAGAAGACAAATATTAGCATCGGTGGAAAGTTGATTTCATGAAGGTAAGTTGTCGAATATTAAGACTAAAACGGAAGAATAATACCGAAATGAAGAAAAAATGAAGAAAAAATGTGCTTGAACAAATAAAGAAGCGTTGGTTCAAATGTGATGGCCACATGAGGAAAATGAAACAAGATCGTTGACCAAGGTGGGTACGGTGATAATTGCCCAAGGGAGAAGATGAAGAGGCAGATCAAGAAACTGGACAATACAAGCGATATTAGTTACGGAAGAAAAAGGTATACAAGTGATTTTTGATAAGGAAAAGTTGCTTGGAAAGGAAGATACAACAAACGGCCTATAATACTGTATCCATCCCGAAAAACAAAGATTTTTAACTCTACATTCGTAATTTTTCATTCTGTCCTTATTCATCTACATCTACATCTACATGGTTACTCTGCAATTCACACTTAAGTGCCTGGTAGAGAGTTCATCGAACCATTTTCATACTCTCGAATGGCTCGTGGGAAAAAGGAACACCTAAATCTTTCCGTTCGAGCTCTAATTTCTCTTATTATAATGATGATCGTTTCTCCCTACGTAGGTAGGTGTCAACAAAATATTTTCCCATTCGGGGGAGAAAGTTGGTGATTGAATTTTCGTAAGTAGATCTCGCCGCAAAGAAAACCGCCTTTGTTTCAGTGACTGACACCCCAACTCGCGTATCATATCAGTGACACTCTCACCCCTAATGCGCGATAACACGAAACAGGTTGCCCTTGTTTGCTCTTCTTCGTCATAATTATCTATCTTTTAAACAGAATCGCTTTTGAGTCAGAGATTATGAGAGCAAGCTCTGCACATATACAGTAGAATTATAAGCGCTAATAAATATGAAAAGACAAATTGCTTGTAATTTCCACAAATAAAATATCTCCTATGTCGCCGAGGATGCGTTACGATTACAGTGAGAGGGATTTTAGAAACAGTTAAGAGATGAAGAAGCTTGCACAGGATAGAGTAGCATGGAGAGCTGCATCAAACCAGTCTCTGGACTGAAAACCACAGCAACAACAACAGTATCCATGCGAAAATGCGAGAGCTAACTTATGCATATTCTATTCTTAGCAACCAGCAGCTGGACGTGCGTTTCAAAATTAAGAAAGTAATGAGGTCTTATCATTATGCAATCTCTTCTACTGGGACAAGCAAGTGGACTCATTTCGCTATCTCTCTCCTACAACACGTTATCAGGGTTGCTTGAAACTGATGACATCTTTCATCAGAGCGTATGATTCACGCTGACTAACGGCAAGTAATTGATCTGTCATGTTAAGAGTCCAATTTCCCTAGCAATGCAACGTATATCTGTGTTGTTGTTCTTATTTTTGACATTTTAAATTATCATTGAAGTATTCGTGGAGGACGTTTAAACATGGGTGATTTATATATCAGCAGGAAACTGGTAGTTTGTGTTAGTTATAGGTACAACGAAAACACTAATGAACTCATTTTCTGTGTGTAAGACGTATAAAAAGCAAGACTGGTGGAGTAATGGTCAAAGGCAAATGTACCACATGGGAAAGAAGTTGGGCCGGGGCCCACAAAAGATATAGTTTTCATTCGTTTAAAACTGTAATAAGTACCAAGAAAATATTTAGCAATAAATAATTTAGTTTCACAATCAGTTCGTGGGAACTAACTCTGAAGTAGATACATGGGAATACCATGCAAAATAGTCTGCGAAAAGATACGGTTACCAAACCTGAAGGACCAGTTTCTCTCGTGAACGTTCTGGGTAAGAGTTTCTGGAAACTATTATACAGATGATTATCAGATCAGACACTGCTACACGGGATGAGCCCTTGTCAGTACGGAATTAGAAGAGGCAAGTCAACGGGGGACGTAATGAATAATGTGCCTTCGCCTACGACCTATAGCCATTCTAGGTACACTTTAGTGATGGTCACCATCGGGAGTTGGAGCGCTGAATAACTCCCTAAGAGACTACTGGCTGTGGGAGATAAGCAATGTTAACGCGTTGAGACGGGGAATGAAGTCCACCTCGAAATGCTGTTCACAGGGATCTGTGTGTGTTCCAGAGATGTCAGTTATCACTTTGCAGTCCACATCAAAAACGTTTCATAACAGTACTAACGTAAGCGAATCGCACTGCAGCTCGTATCACAAACGTTTCATGACAGCGTTGTCGTAAGCGACAGGTAACGCTTGCAGATGACTTTATGTGCATCGTAAGCGATGACTCGAGAAGAATAACAACATACAACTGTAATGCTGCACTCAAGTTGGGTGGTGTCGCAGTGTCAAATTGTCACTAGCAACATTCTGTTGAAAAGCAACCTAGTAAGATATCCTAAAGTAGAAACGAGATATCTAGAGGTATTCACGTATGAACGTCATAATTTCAGACATCCTAAGGAGGCGGCAGTCAGTAAGGGAACAAACGAGGTACACAAAATCAAACAGACCGTTCTGATTTTTCCTGAAAATAATCAGTGCATACCACCAATATATATATAAAGTCGATTGTGGAATATGGTCCGAGCTTCACTTATTTCAGCTTGTGAAGCGGGCTTGAGTGCTCGGAAGATTATAACGAGATGTGCTACTTAGTAGAAGAACCTCGGGTGCACGGCCACTGTGGCCGAGCGGTTCTAGGCGCTTCAGTCTGGAACCGCGCGACTGCTACGGTCGCAGGCTCGAATCCTGCCTCGGGCATGGATGTGTGTGATGTCCTAAGGTTAGTTAATTTTAATTAGTTCTAAGTTCTAGGGGACTGATGACCTCAGATGTTAAGTCCCATAGTGCTTAGAGCCATTTGAACCTTGCAGGAGAGGAATTCAAGGCGTGCTGCATCAAACCAGTCAGATAACTGATAACTAAACGGAAAAAGCGGCTATCGTAGAACTCTGAACGAAACAAAGTTAGTAATTTTGGGTATATGTCCGTTGATGCCAGAAATGAGGAGAAGAGGGAGTTCTGTATGATTGATGAAACGTTAGTCCGCAGAATACTTTGAACTGAAGCCAGTGCTAAATAATTAACACAATATCGCATTTAACAACTGTGTCGGAATGAATGGGACACTTCTGACACGGATAGGAGAACATGTGAATTGCTCTATAACATCATAGATAGACTAATAACGAGATTCCTGAACTCGTCTAGAGGTTTGATTCGTCATGGCCCTTATGCTACGTACCTGAATAAAAGCACTGTTTTAAAATAACTGCTTGCTGGCGAGGAAGCCATTCTTCAAAGTTAGTAATAGTGATAATACTAATGTTGATTCTAAGAAGTTATAGCGAGCTGTGGTATCGAATATTACACTGGACGTGCTGCAGTGCTCCTAAGTAATCCAGCAGATAATGACTGCTGAACGAGGCATTTTCAGGGTGCTTTCAATAGCGGAAACAACCTTCAATGGTTGTATGATTTTCACAAGGCTCAGATGATAATAATGAATGAACAATAGGAGAAGCATACCGATTATAATTATGGCATTGATATTAATACTAACACTTAGGTAATTGGTTAAGGGATCAGTAGTTGTTTTATAGAGGTAGAAAGTAGTTTCTATTTCTCTCTCTTCTCTATTTCTCATTGATCTTCTTTGTCGTAGCATAAGTTCTCTTCCAGCATTTGTATGTAGAAAGTAGTATACATAAATATTTGGACGGCATGACCTGTAAGTTTTAGTATTTACCCCAATGATCGGCCTATTGAAGGTATTTCATCTATGCTTATTATACAACAGTGGCTGCCCAAGGGAAGAAGTTTGAAGAGAGGTAAAAGAAAACTTGACTTCTTCATTGGATACTCTTCGACTTTGGTATGAGGCGAATCATCTAAAGTCAAATTCCAGCAAGAATTAAGTGTCACGTTTCAGATACGGAATAGAGAATATCGACGTAAACTGGACTTCACGTGGCGAGGCAAACGACTTCAACATTGTCCAACACTTAAACATCTCTGTACTCTTGACCGAACGCTATCCTTCAAGAAACATTGTTATAGCCTCAAACTGAAGGTCAGTGCAAGGAAGTTCATAGCCAGCACCTGAGGAGCTAATCCTGACGTCCTGAAAACTTCTGCTCTGGCTTTGTGTGAGTCACCTACAAAGTATGCCTCACGTCTGTGGAGTGCCTCTGCTCATACCAAGCAGGCTAACATTGCAGTCAATGAGACTGGCCAAATGCTGTGTAGTTGTACGAAACACTTCAGTCAATAAACTCTGCCCAACTGCTGGTAGAACAGCACCCCCTCCTCCTCCTCACCCCCCCCCCCCCCCCACTCAACTTTGCCAGAAAGGCCTTCGTTGCCGATGCGGAGAGGATATAGCTGACCATTCATCCCCTCATCCACTGCATGATCACCAAGCTGCAGTCTGTCGAATGAAATCGAGAAAGAGGAGTCAGCCATTAGAGCTAGCCTAAGAAAACGATCTGCCTTACCATGTTTGAAGATTACTCAATCGCCTTATGGCAGAAAAATGGGGCATCCTTCCAGCTAATGGATTCGGGTCACTGGCTCATATGCCCTCTACTGGAACAATCTTGCATAACACACGACTAGATCGAGGCAAATAACAGGACCATTGGAGTTGTTGCGCTATGGAAATGCTGAATGGGAACAGAAATGAATGAATGAACCTGTTTAATTCCAAACATTGAAAAAAAAAATAGATAAGTCAAGTTGCTCAATGTCTACTCTTGTATTGCAGCTGTTAGAAAGGCTTCATTCGGACGACAATCATAACTTAACTACTTAATCTTTGGTAACGCTAACCGTTGGAGATATTAACGGAATTCCTGTAATAAAAAAGCATCGTACATTAAAGCTTCATAAACGTTACTAAAGCTAATAACAGGTTTGTGCTAACGCATCGAGACATGCCGCTCTCAAATGTGGGCCTACTATTTAGATCTACATGAAAATTTTACAAATTTATTACTGATCGTAGTGTTGGTAGGTGTTTAGAAGCTCAGGATAGTTTAGATTACACACAAAAATGTCTGCTACTGCGGTGGGGGTGAAATGAAGAGTTTCAAGGTGGATGAGGGCGGAGACAGCGCTATGTCGAATGGCACAGCTGATTTCCCCACCTACAAAGAGTCAGGAGCAGATGTAAGTGGAACAAGTAACTTCCTCCAAGGCCAGCTTGATAGCCAAGGTGGAAGTAGCTGGCAAGACTGCAGCACGTCATCAGGGTCCTGATGCTGAGGCGGCCGAGATGTCCGCAAAGGTCGTCTGTGATTACAGGTGTTGGGGCCAGTTGCTGCATGGAGACGAACGGAGACGAACAAGCGAGTTCTTGTCGGAACAAAGAGCAAGAGGCCTCGAGAAACTGGTGTCCTTCGGTACCGTTACCTGGACGTCACTATGATCTGCATAGTGTATGGCTCCAGTGTAGATGTAACAGCTTGGTGGAACGTCTCATTTCTTTTCCCAGCCAGAGTGACAGTGATCGCAGTGGAGGTGAAGAAAAGGGATTCTGGATGTCAAGAGAAGCACTACTGGGTGACTTTGCAGCCTACAGATGCACGTTGGAGATTTTATGATTGATACAGAGCGTTGTGTGCTGTACGAGCAGTGTACTGAATGTGTTTGCTAGTCACAATTTCCGCACAAAAGTCCGTGATTGTAGTATTGCAAGTTGTAGCTGTTTATTGACGGCACACAGGAGTGTGATGGCGTGCACTGTGAGCAACAACACTTTTACTTTAATTACGGGCTGCGAGCGACGTTAGTTGTGTTACTCCTAAGGTGTTTTTTTCATACTACGCCGTGAGAATGACTGCTGCGAATCCTTCTTCTTACGTCTTATATACGCATAATCAATTGTTTGCATTATTGTATAAAAATGTAGTAAGATATGTGCTTAGTAGTTTGGTAAAACGTTGTGTGTTGCTTGTTTTGGTAGCTATTGATGATGATAATACTAGTAGACTAATTCGTAGTTTGTCAGGAAAACAAAACACCAGTCCAAAGTTGCAAATTTTACATTTTTTATTCACTCGATGACTAGTTTCGGGCCGGGACCCATTTTCAAATCATCGTCCTGCGGTACTATCAAACCATGGGTCTCGGCATACTGGAATTTCGTCGTAGTTGTGTCTTATGATCCTAGTGAAGTAAAATGTTGCTTTGCCATCTTATGTGTTACTGCTGTTCAGATCTTACGACTAGTTGTGGCATAGGGCCAGGCAATGTAAATTGTTAATGTTGTTGTCCAGTTACGTATATCAGAGCGAAGATGGATTTCAATTTTTGATTAATGAAAGACATTTTTGTGTTGACAGTGGTGGTCTTACTTAAGAATTTTTACTGGCTACAGGAATAGTTTGTTTTATTGAAAACGTATCTCTGTTATGTTCGGCCGACGTACGCCGCTGGTGTTCATTGAAGAGCAGTAACGGCTGTACTATACGTGAATGCCTCGACTGATAGTGCAACGATATCGGCAGCATAATGGTGAGGCATTTGTCTTCATGGACGACAATTCGCGCCCCCGTCGTGCACACCTTGTGAATGACTTCCTTCAGGATAACGACATCGCTCGATTAGAGTGGCCAGCATGATCTCCAGGTATGAACTGGTGGCTGGTGGCTGGGATAGACTGAAAAGAGCTGTTTGCGGACGACATAACCCACCAGCCACTCTGAGGGACCTACGCCGAATCGTCTTTGAGGAGTGGGAAAATCTGGACCAACAGTGCCTTGATAAACTTGGGGATTGTATGCCACGACGAATACAGGCATGCATCAATGCAAGGGGACGTGCTACTGGGTATTAGAGGTACCAATGTGTCAACAATGTGGACCACCACCTCAGAAGGTCTCGCTGTGTCGTGGTACAACATGCAATGTGAGGATTTCATGAGCAATAGAAAGGGCAGAAATGATTTTCATATTGATCGGCCGACGTATGCCGCTGGTGGTCATTGAAGAGCAATAACGGCTGTACTATACGTGATTTTTCTGTACAGGTTCCGGAACTCGGAACCGAGGTGAGGCAAAACGTTTTTTGATGAGTGTATTAATCCATGAAATCACTTATATCTTGTAACAAGTACTGCGAAAACATCTGACCACTATTATGAAAACTAAGAGTAGATAAGACGAATATGTCGGCTATTGTAAACCTCAGTGGTATAACAATAACAGAAATAATGTCGTAATAACAGAAATGACAGTAACAGTAGTTCTGGATGTTGTATGCTGAGAAGTTTCATTTGGCATTCGACCTGCTTCTTGCATGCAAGTGTGATTGCCTTTTCCTTACGAGAAACAATTTTGCAGGGCATTTGGGGAACGCAATAGACTCCAAACCCCAATAATCATTTTCGGTGCGGCTCGACTAAAGAGATATCAGAGCTCTTTTCATGTGGAAACTTGACATCTGCACATCCACACCCGTAGAAACATAAATGGGCGGGGTAGAAAGGCCTAGGAGGAGGGGGGGGGGCGAGGGGTTGAAAAAGAATAAACAATAAGTGCCACCTAAGATCGCCTACTTCCTCCTCACCTTTGTGGCGCCAGAGAAGACAACAAACGGCAAGGCAGTCGTAAATCAGATGATAATGCCCAGTTGTCACGTAATAACCTGAAATAGCCTGCTCCGATGACGTCGATGCCTTTGTCTCAAAGTGCTGCCCAACGATGAAGAATTAATTTTAAGAATGCGGGCTATGTTGTAATCGGAAAAGTGTGACTAGCTTCTAAAATTAAACTTTATTCTAAAATCCGCAGTGGGATATCTTATCTGTCCTCTCTCAGTATTGACACATCTTAAATTGAAGCGAATGATTGAACGCCGCTGCATCTTCAGCTTTCATACTACGCCAAGATAGCGTCATTGTTTGTTTTGTTTATGATACCGCCTGGTTATGAAACTTTGTTTACAGAGTGTCGCTCACATGACAAAATGAGCTAAATTAATAAGTAGCAGATACGGAGTTCATGCTCTGGTTTGCTTTTTCCTCCTTATCGGTGATACTTGTCGTTAAAGGAGAAACTTTTATTTTGTGAAATGAGTGTGTTGCACGCTGTGCCATGATGTAGGAAATGCCACTTCTGACCTGGTGCTAATGCCTGTAGTCTCAGTTCGTAGCTTAAAGATAGCCAATTCAATAATTATTCTTTCACAATTGAATCACCTTACTGACTATGTCAGTTCAAAATGGAATTCTCAAGCCGTCACAACCAGATAAATAACAACATCAATCAAGCTAGGAAATGACATCACAAAATGCAACAAAATAAATAACGCAACATTGCTGAGCTTCCTGTAGAATCAACTTCAGAACGCGATGGAGATCAACCTGGGCAATGACGGATGATCGATTAAATTACGATTTTTCTCTTCTTTTGCTGTTTTTTTTTTTATTACCTTCGTCACGCAGAAAGAGGAGGAAGATGCGTTGTGGATGTTACAGTATCAAAAATAAAATAAAAACAAAAATGACTGTTCTTCTATGAATCAAGTGTTACATCAAGCGATTTAATGAAATTTTACAGTTCGACAACGAAATATAAAAGAATTGCGAGTGATTCAAATGGCCGAGCGCATCCCACTTTGGCGACTTGCTTGTCCGTAGCCTACCCCAGTCACCCCGTCAGTGAAAGAGGACCTACAGTTTAACGTCGAAGGTGAACCACTTTTCGATCCTTGAAGCTCCTTATGTCTTTGTGAAGTGAAGGTTACGTCAAAGGAAGACTGAAAATTTCAGTAGTACTGCTGGATTTCGATCCCGAGACCACTCTGTTTCCAGAGAAGCGTTTAGTCGCTAGCCCACCATGGTCCGTCAACAATGAAGTGATTCAATTAAAAATAAAGGTAACTGTGCTTACTAATGTTATGTGCGGGAACCTTGCTAAGAGGGAAAAGAAAAAAAATATACATAATTTGGAGAACAGTGTGTGCAACAGTAATGCAACAGGAGCTTTGTATGAAAGAGTGAATCTTGTGAAAGACTGACGGTTAGTGGATATCGTAGCTGAGACATGACTCTGCATCCGTAATCAAGCTCACTGAATGGTAACGAGTAGACAGGCACCATTAAGTGGAAAAAGCCTGTGACAACCAGTACAATGGCTAGGTTTAAATAATAACGAAATAAGGATGGAGTACACGAATTACAGAAGTACACAAATTATTGTTTTGTTTTCACACCCAAAAGTGTTTCACCACAGTAGCGGGGTCCTCAGGTTTCTATTTTTTTATTTTTCTGAAATATATACATACAACTTATATTTAGGTTCATAATACCATACACCAGATTTTGTTGTTATTTAAATTCTACATGCACTTCACCTTTTATTTTACTTTGCGTATCCTGTGGCGTCCAACCAAAATCAGCCACAGGTCTAAATTACTACACTTTGTCATCTGCAAACATGAGGAAATCGTATGCATTGTAGTTTTGTTTATTATCCAATCTTTAAAACGTGCCCTCTGGTAAAATTCGTGAAATGTGCCCGTTTTTTGGTCTTACCGTTGCAGTATTTGGCTAGTTCTGAGCTCTGACAAGTTTGATTTACGTACGAAACGTGTTGTTGTGTAGCTGAGCTGAACCTGTGGACACTGTAAACGTTTCGTAAAATTTAGATATGGAGAACTGTTTCGTGAACTACACGAAATAGTTTTCCTTACCAAAGCTTAAAACAGAACCCTAGTTGGTGTACTTGCAAAAAGGTGGACTCATCCTTAATTCAGTATTATTTTTCTGGAAGCACGGGAACTAAGCTCAAAACTCCAACATGATACATAGGGTTCAATATTCATTACAAAGAGCTATTTATCATGTAGGTGTTATGACAGTTTAGCAGACGTCATGCCCAGGTATTCACCACAGTTGGAGGTCAGCTGTTTTACACATTCATTACGTTGAAGCCACTGAAGGGATGAAAACGTTTCAGAAAACTGCAATACCCAGAAATAATATGTCAAATAAAAGAAATGTGGGAGAACAAGTAGACACTGCACCAGCAACAAATGACTTAGATTACAGGTGTGCCAGCCACACCAGCGACCATCGGACAGAGGGCGCAATAGATGCGCCGTGCACTCGCAGCTACAGCATGAAAAAGTCAGAGCTAGTGAGGCCATTGTTACCCCAACTTCAACTGATAATGATGTGTCGGCAGCTGGGCCAACACCTTGTAGATCGAGATGGCTGAAAATGCACGCTAGACTAACGCAGACGGGCGTGAAGTACTGGAACAGGCTACGTAATTAATGCTATGAAGAAAAGTACGTAGCTGGATTAATACTTATCTTTAATCAATCATTGTGGTACATCGCTCTTGACGATACACAGGAGACTTTAATTACAATCACTGTAAGGCTAATGGCGCCTTGCTAGTTCGTAGCCATTAACTTAGCTGAAGGCTATTCTGTCTCTCGGCTAATGAGAGAGAAAGGCTTCGTACATCTAGTCGCTAGCTAGGTCGTCCGTACAACTGGGGCGAGTGCTTGTTCGTATCACGAGACCTGCCTTGTGGTGGCGCTAGGTCTGCGATCACACAGTGGTGACACGCGAGTCCGACATGTACTAA
This sequence comes from Schistocerca piceifrons, assembly GCF_021461385.2. Lineage (NCBI taxonomy): Eukaryota > Metazoa > Arthropoda > Insecta > Orthoptera > Acrididae > Schistocerca > Schistocerca piceifrons. The sequence continues at coordinate 447,664,384 of NC_060138.1, read as the reverse complement.
ATGGACCGCGGCCGATTTAATCTACCACCTAGCAAGTGTGGTGTCTGGCGGTGACACCACAGATAAAGAATCGTCAAACGTGAAAGCAATTGCTGTACTAGCTCGTTGATTTCAAAGGATGCCATTCACCATAAGGGAGGCCACACGGAGTAAAGCTATTGTATCTGTAACGCCGCTAATTTTCGGCTGCAGCTTGCCCGTGCATTAACGTGTCCGAGGAACCAGTAGACAAAAGAGGGTTTATGTGCAACGGTTAGTGTATACGGACCATGCAGTGTGACCTCATAGGATGACCGCCATCTTGTCTTGGCTCGGTGATGAAGCACAATAACAGAAGTGTGTCTTTTACAAAGAAGATAAGTCAACAGTGTCTGCTAAAATACTTTGGGCTTCATCCTACCAAATTAAAACTTGTATTGTATTGTATGTTAACCTGGGACCTAGAAACGACGGAGAGGTTCCGTCCCCGCCGCAGCCGCATGACGACCACAGCAGTCCACTTCACCCCTCCGCCGCCCCACACCGAACCCAGTGTTATTGTGCGGTTCGGCCGCCGCTGGACCCCCCCCCCCCTCGCTCCCCACCGCAGGAAACGTCTCACACCAGACGAGGATAACCTCTATGTTTGCGTGGTAGAGTAATGGTGGTGTAAGCGTACGTGGAGAACTTGTTTGCGCAACAAAAGCCGACATAGTGTAGCTGAGGCGGAATAAGGGGAACCAGCCCGCATTCGCCGAGGCAGATGGAAAACCACCCAAAAACCATCCAAAGACTGGCCGGCTCACCGGACCTCCCAACAAGGTTCAAATGGTTCAAATGGCTCTGAGCACTATGGGACTTAACATCTGTTGTCATCAGTCCCCTAGAACTTAGAACTACTTAAACCTAACTAACCTAAGGACATCACACACATCCATGCCCGAGGCAGGATTCGAACCTGCGACCGTAGCGGTCACGCGGTACCAGACTGAAGCGCCCAGAACCGCACGGCCACACCGGCCGGTTCGACACAAGGCCGCCGGGCGGATTCGTGCCGGGGACGAGGCGCTCCTTCCCACTACGGGAAGCCGTGCGTTAGACCACTCGTCTAACCACGCGGGCGAAAGTTCAAACTTAGTATTATTAACATGAATTATAAGTAAAAAATTCAAAACAAAACTGCTTCAGGAAGTCATCAAGACACGCTTGAGGAAATATAGATTTACGTTGCTAAAGGAAGGTACTCACATAACATGGTAGTTTGCACGAAATGCACATTGCTTTTCTCAACCCTCCCTCTTCCACTGCCCGCTTCTCATCCACACTAACCGCTGTAGCGACACGCCACGATCTACATCAACATCTACATTTATACTCCGCAAGCCACTCAACGGTGTGTGGCGGAGGGCACTTTACGTGCCACTGTCATTACCTCCCTTTCCTGTTCCAGTCGCGTATGGTTCGCGGGAAGAACGACTGTCTGAAAGCCTCCGTGCGCGCTCGAATCTCTCTAATTTTACATTCGTGATCTCCTCGGGAGGTATAAGTAGGGGGAAGCAATATATTCGATACCTCATCCAGAAACGCACCCTCTCGAAACCTGGCGAGCAAGCTACACCGCGATGCAGAGCGTCTCTCTTGCAGAGTCTGCCACTTGAGTTTGTTAAACATCTCCCTAACGCTATCACGGTTACCAAATAACCCTGTGACGAAACGCGCCGCTCTTCTTTGGATCTTCTCTATCTCCTCCGTCAACCCGATCTGGTACGGATCCCACACTGATGAGCAATACTCAAGTATAGGTCGAATGAGTGTTTTGTAAGCCATCTCTTTTGTTGATGGACTACATTTTCTAAGGACTCTCCCAATGAATCTCAACCTGGTACCCGCCTTACCAACAATTAATTTTATATGATCATTCCACTTCAAATCGTTCCGTACGCATACTCCCAGGTATTTTACAGAAGTAACTGCTACCAGTGTTTGTTCCGCTATCATATAATCATACAATAAAGGATCCTTCTTTCTATGTATTCGCAATACATTACATTTGTCTATGTTAAAGGTCAGTTGCCACTCCCTGCACCAAGTGCCTATCCGCTGCAGATCTTCCTGCATTTCGCTACAATTTTCTAATGCTGCATCTTCTCTGTATACTACAGCATCATCCGCGAAAGGCCGCATGGGACTTCCGACACTATTTACTAGGTCATTTACATATATTGTGAAAAGCAATGGTCCCATAACACTCCCCTGTGGCACGCCAGAGGTTACTTTAACGTCTGTAGACGTCTCTCCATTGATAACAACATGCTGTGTTCTGTTTGCTAAGTTTATCAGGCGACAGTGCGGAACTGTATCGAACGCCTTCCGGAAGTCAAGAAAAATAGCATCTACCTGGGAGCCTGTATCTAATATTTTCTGGGTCTCATGAACAAATAAAGCGAGTTGGGTCTCACACGATCGCTGTTTCCGGAATCCATGTTGATTCCTACATAGTAGATTCTGCGTTTCCAACGACATGATACTCGAGCAAAAAACATGTTCTAAAATTCTACAACAGATCGACGTCAGAGATATAGGTCTATAGTTTTGCACATCTGCTCGACGACCCTTCTTGAAGACTGGGGCTACCTGTGCTCTTTTCCAATTATTTGGAACCTTCCGTTCCTCTAGAGACTTGCGGTACACGGCTGTTAGAAGGGGGGCAAGTTCTTTCGCGTACTCTGTGTAGAATCGAATTGGTATCCCGTCAGGTCCAGTGGACTTTCCTCTGTTGAGTGATTCCAGTTGCTTTTCTATTCCTTGGACACTTATTTCGATGTCAGCCATTTTTCCGTTTGTGCGAGGATTTAGAGAAGGAACTGCAATGCGGTCTTCCTCTGTGAAACAGCTTTGGAAAAAGGTGTTTAGTATTTCAGCTTACGCGTGTCATCCTCTGTTTCAATGCCATCATCATCCCGGAGTGTCTGGATATGCTGTTTCGAGCCACTTACTGATTTAACGTAAGACCAGAACTTCCTAGGATTTTCTGTCAAGTCGGTAAATAGAATTTTACTTTCGAATTCACTAAACGCTTCACGCATAGCCCTCCTTACGCTAACTTTGACATCGTTTAGCTTCCGTTTGTCTGAGAGGTTTTGGCTGCGTTTAAACGATCCGGGTACAATGTAGCACCTACGGCTACACATTATTCAAACTGAACACTGACAAAGATTTCAGAACCTCAGATTGAAACAGCTCTCTTAGTGTTTCGTCGGAGGTATGTCAGCCACACCGGCAACCATCAGACAGCAGGCGCAATAGACGCGTCATGCACTCGCAGCTACACGTGGCCGGCGGAATGAAACGAACTTTTAAAATGTCGTCAAAAATACACTGACGGAAAAAATCGCAACACCAAGAAGGAGATGTGCGACATAAACGAAAGTTGGTAGGGGTGTTTCTACATCTGAAAGATCGCGTCTACTCAAATCTCAAGCCAGTCGCATAAGAGGGGCGCTAGTAGTGCCAGTAAGGGGATACAAATCAGTTTACTTTAAATACACGCTATATTGGTCGTAAGAGTCAATTACCTTTGAGATTGGACATGGTGAGTTAGTGTCAGACAAGAATGTCTTTAAGACGACATCTTACTGAGTTTGAACAAGGGCGTGATGGCAGCGTTGGTCACGGAAATACACGGTCGCAAGAAGACGGGGTCCCGGACGGTCACGTAGCACTATCGAGAGGGAAGGCCATCGTGTTCGGCGTGTGGCCCTGGCGCATCATACTACATCTGCAAGAACAAGTTCAGAAGTAGTTGGCACCAAAGCAACACAAAAAACTGTCACAAATCGCTTACTGCAAGGACAGCTCCGAGTCAGATGCTGTGTAGCGTGCATTCCATTGAAATAAAACCACTGCCATTTACGACTTCGCCGGCCGGTGTGGCGGAGCGGTTCTAGGCGCTACAGTCTGGAACCGCGCGACCGCTACGGTCGCAGGTTCGAATCCTGCCTCGGGCATGGGTGTGTATGACGTCCTTAGGTTAGTTAGGTTTAATTAGTTCTAAGCCCTAGGGGACTAATGACCTCAGAAGTTGTGTCCCATGGTGCTCAGAGCCATTTGAACCACTTTGAACCATTTTATGACTTCAGTGATAGCAAGCCAGAGATCATTGGAGGGCGGATGGAGGTCTGTCGTGTTTTCTGATGATAGCTGTTTCTATCTCGGTGTCGTTGGTGTATTGATTAGAATGAATTTGATGCAATTTCATTTGACGGCATGAGCGCTCTCTTGGGTATCCCACGCACCATGACTCGAAATTTATACGTCAATGTAGTGATCCGACCTGTTGTACTGCAATTCATGAACAGCATTCCAGTGGGTGTTTTACAACAGGATAACGCTTGCCTACACACGCTGTTGTAACTCAACACGCTCTGTAAGTGTCGACATGTAGCTTTAGCCTTCTCGATCACAAAATCTGTCTCCAGTCGAGCACATATGGAATATCATGGACGACAATTCCAGTCGTTATGCACCTGCATAACACAGTAACACAACGAACTGTCATGAATCGCTTACTTGAAGAACAGTTGCAAGCCAGACGCGCTGTAGCATGCCTTCCGCTGACCCTAAAACGCCGCCATTTGCAATTTCAGTTGTGTCAAGCGAGAGCTCATGGAGGGCAAGGTGGATGTCTGTTGAGTTTTCTGATGAAAGCTGGTTCTGCCTCGGTGCCAGTGATTGCCGTGTCTGGTTAGAAGGAGGCCAGTTGAGGGCCAGCAACCAGGCTATCTGTCTGCTAGACATACTGCAGCAACTCCTCGAGTTATGGTCTGGGGTTGTGATTTCATGTGACGGCGGAGGATTTTCGTGACTATCCCATGCGCTCTGACTGCAAATTTGTACGTCAGTCTGGTGATTCGAACTGTTGAGCTGCCATTCACGAACAATTATTATTTTTTTTTTTTTTTAATTTGTGGTAAGGTCTTATGGGACCAAAGTGCAGAGGTCATCGGTCCCTAAACCTACACACTATTTAATCTAACATATAATAACTTACACTACGGACAACACACAAACCCAGGTCGAACCTCCGACGGGGGAAGCCGCACGGACCGTGACAAGGCGCCCTAGACCACGCGGCTACCCCGCGCGGCTGAACAGCATGTCAGGGAGTGTTTCCAAGGAAAAAACGCTCACCAACATACCGCTGTTGTAACAAAGCATGTTATACAGCATGTTGACAGGTTGCCTTGGCCTGCTTGATCACCAGATCTGTCTCCAACACATACGGGACATCATCGGACGACAACTCCCGCGCCATCCACAAACAGTATTAACCGTCTCCCTGCTGGCAGACGCAGCGCACCCGGCATGGAATTCCACCACAAAAACTGATAACCGACACCTGTACAACACAATGCATGCACGTTTGCATTCTTGCATTTGACATTCTGACGGTTGCATCGGTTATATGTATCAGCATTTCACATTTGCACCGTCTTATCTCGCGCTTACATTAACCTGTGATCTTGCAATTTTAATCACTTAAATATGGTACCTAGGCTGATGGATTCCCCAAATTTCACTATTCAACATTCATTAATTTTTGCTGTTGCGATTTTTTTCCTTCTCTGTTTTTAGTTATCATTTATGTGCAAACTCATTGGGGTTACGTTTAGCAACGTAAATTAGTAATTCCTCAAGCACTTCTTCGCTTCTTTCTTAATCACTTCTATGTAGGATTTTTAACTGTTCATTCACGCTAATAATACTATTTTTTAGTATGAAGCCCGAGATATTTCAGTGATCACTGATGTCTTATGCACGACTGATATGTCGTTCTTTCTGACATTCGCATCTGTTGTAGTACTTTATTACAGATCCAACAATATGGAGGAAACCGCACAGTACGTCACAATCACAGAGACAAGATGGCAGTTATTCCATGACGGCACATTGCGCCTTCCAGTATTTACTCACCGCTACTCGCAATCGTGTTATACACACATCCAAAATAAGTTTTGCATCACCTCCGTTCCTAGAGTTACGGAACCTGTACAGAAAATTGGAATAGAGATCAACATAAACATCATTTCCGTCCTTTTTTATTGCTCATGAACACCTCACATTGCATGTTGTACCACCATACAGCGAGACCTTCAGAGGAGATTTTCCACATTGCTGTACACACCGGTACCTCTAATACCCAGTAGCATGTCCTCTTGCATTGATGCATGCCAGTATTCGTCGTGGCATACTATCCACAAGTTCATCAAGACATTGTTGGTCCAGATTGTACAACTCCTCAACGGCGACTCGGCGTAGATCCCTCAGAGTGGTTGGTGGATCATGTCGTCCATAAACAGTTCTTTACATTATTCAGCAACAAAAATCTTTGATCATTTGCCCAACAATACAAAGTGTCTGGCAAGTAGCAGATCAAGTTTTAAATCTAGCTTAAAAAAAATTTCTTCTGGACAGCTCCTATTCCGTGGACGAGTTTCTGTTTCAGAACTGGTAAAAAAAAATTTAAAAAAATTGCACCTCTAAATGTAGTTGCATGTGTAGACCATTCCGTAATATTAATATTAGCACTACTCATATATACCGGGTGATCAAAAAGTCAATATAAATTTGAAAACTGAATAAATTACGGAATAATGTAGATAGAGAGGTACAAATTGACACACATGCTTGGAATGACATGGGGTTTTATTAGAAAAAAAAATACAAACGTTCAAAAAATGTCCGGCAGATGGCGCTTCATTTGATCAGAATAGCAATAATTAGCATAACGAAGTAAGGCAAAGCAAAGATGATGTTCTTTACAGGAAATGCTCGATAAGTCCACCATCATTTCTCAACAATAGCTGTAGTTGAGGAATAATGTTGTGAACAGCACTTTAAAGCATGTACGGAGTTATGGTGAGGCATTGGCGTCGGATGTTGTCTTTCAGCAGCCCTAGAGATGTCTGTCGATCACGATACACTTGCGACTTCAGGTAACCCCAAAGCCAATAATCGCACGGACTGAGGTCTGGGTACCTAAGAGGCCAAGCATGACGAAAGTGGCACCTGAGCACACGATCATCACCAAACGACGCGCGCAAGAGACCTTTCACGCGTCTAGCAATATGGGGTGGAGAGCCAGCCTGCATAAACATCGTACGATCCAGCAGGCGTTTATCAGCCAGGCTGGGGATGATGCGATTCTGTAACATATCGGCGTACCTCTCACCCGTCACGGTTACAGTTTTGCTGTCCAGCGCCATCTGTCGGACATTTTGTGAACTTTGTTTCTTTTTTTTTTTGTTCTGATAAAACCCCATGTCATTCCAAGCATGTGTGTCAATTTTTACCTCGCTATCTACATTATTCCGTGGTTTATTAATTTTTCAAATTTATACTGACTTTTTGATCTTGTAATATGATATCGATAAAATAATCGTGATAATGATCTACGGAACATGACATAACTAAAATAAACTAAACTATACTTCAATCTACCCCAGGCATGTTCGATAGGACTCATATCGGGAGAACATGCTGGCGACTATAGTCGAGATATATCGTTATCCTGAAGGAAGTCACTCACAAGATGTGCACGATGAGGGCACGAATTGTCGTCCATAATACGAATGCCTCGCCAATATGCTGCCGATATCGTTGCACTATCGGTTGGAGGATGGCATTCACATATGATACAGCCGTTACGGTGCCTTCCATCACCACCAGCGGCGTACGCCGGCCCCACATAATGCCACCTCAAAATATCAGGGAACCTCTACCTTGCTGCACACGCTGGACAGTGTGTCTAAGGCGTTCAGCCCGACCTGGTTGCTCCTAACAATTCTCAGACGATTGTGTTTTTGAAGGCATATGCGACACTCATCGATGAAGAGAACTTGATGCCAATCCTGAGCGGTCCATTTGGCATGTTGTTGGGCCCATCTGTACCGCACTGCATGGCGTCGTGGTTGCAAAGATGGACCACGTCATGGACGTCGGGAGTGAAGTTGGGCACCATGCAGCTTGTTGCGCACAGTTTGAGTCGTAACACGACGATCTGTGGCTGCACGAAAAGCGCTATTCAGCATGGTGGCGTTGCTGTCAGGGTTCCTCCGAGCCATAATTCGTAGGTAGCGGTCATCCACTGCAGTAGAAGCCCTTGGGCGGCCTGACCGATGCATGTCATCGACAGTTCCTGTCTCTCTGTGTCTCCTCCATGTCCGAAAACATCGCTTTGTTTCACTCCAGGAAGCCAGGACACTTTCCTTGTTGAGAGCCCTTCCTGGCACAACGTTATCAATGCGGACGCAATCTGACCGCGATGTTGACCGTGTAGGCATTGTTGAACTACAGACAACACGAGCCGTGTACCTCTTTCCCGGTGGAGTGGAAGTGATCGGCTATCGGACCCCTCTGTCAAATAGACGCTGCTCATGCATGGTTGTTTACATCTTTGGGCGGTTTAGTGACATCTCTGAACAAAGGGACTGTGTCTCTGATGCAATATCCACAGTCAGTGTCTATCTTACGGAATTCTTGGAAGCGGAGTGATGCAAAACTTTTTTCGGTGTATGTATGTATTGGTTCGTCAGACACTTTACTGGATGGCTTGTTGTGGCAGCGTTACAAATGAATTGCCAGAGAAAGATAATTCTAGACGACCTTGCCCATATGATGGCATGGCGCTGTTTGACGTTTCACATTTGAAGGCTCTCCATCAACTAAAATTGGGGTAACACTGACTCTACTAGTTACGACTTTTGTAGGCTCACTCATACGCCTTGTCATCTTCGTCATTTACGGCTAGTACGTCGTCTAAACATGCTCTCAGTTTTTATTTATTTGATCTATTATTTCTAGATATTTCAGTTTTCATCAACGTTTTCGTATGTTCAGCGGCTTTAAACTAACGAATGCGTCTGATCTCCAACTCCAGTGTAATATTTCAGCATGACGTCTGCTAAACTGTCGTAACAACTGCTTGATATACAGCTGTATGTACGATAAAGACTGAAGTCAGATGCTCGATTAGATGTCACGTACTTTCTATATTCACACAGGCCATTTAATCTTATGGCTCAAAGTACTTCGGAAAGACAACAGAAAAGTATGTAATTAAGTAATACAGCCCTGAAAAGTCGCTGTATCGAGATGAACTATCATCTGATAGCTGCAGATAGATAACCTTCTGACGCAGACAGGAGATTTTCTCGGACTTAGTTATTAGGAACTGTTATCACGAAGCTGTTGGGAACTCAAACTTATTCAACAGTTAAGTGACTGCTAGAGCCACACCTCTGTAAATGCCATAATTTAATTATTAATTATTCAGAACATGGGTAGCTGCACGGTTAGAAAACATGAATAAAATTCATTTACATTACGTTGACCAAACCACACAGAATTGTGATACATTAAGCAACAAGCAAGTAACAGCGATACTAACGAACGTATAATAGTGAACCAGATAAACAACTTCTCATTTTTTCCATTTGTTGAGATGATCTACAACACTGTACGATTTTCAATCTCGTCTTATGTGGTATAATAGGTTTGAAAGTCATAACAGTTCACAATGGCTCTATGCCGTCCACCACATTCCCAATCTGGGATTAATATCCGGTACTCCATATTTTCTCCATCTAGCACCTCCAACATCCTACATCTTGGTCCGCCTCTACTATCTCTACCCGAAGCGGCTCCTCCATTGTCAAGTTTAGTCTGTCGAAGTCGCTCCTTTATTCTTCAATCAATTACTAAATGCATCATCAGCTTTTTCTCCATTCGAGCCTTTATCGTTCCGGGATTAAACTCATATTCGTCTAATATATGTACAAGCTTATTTTCTCTAACCTCCTGTTACGTTATTGTAGTTATTACGATTGGTCGTACATTGGTTCGCATATCTCCCCCTCGTACCTTTGTCTGAAAGAAACAGAAAAAATCCAATTGCACTGGTAGCTGATAGAACCCAAGGGGGAGTTTCAGTCGCCCTATTGGAATGTGGTTATCTTCCTCCACGCACAGTGTACCCTTTCCACAGGGTGAGTGTGGATTGTATCATAACGGTATTGATTGTGTGTAGGTGACTAAAATGTGTGTGTGTGTGTGTGTGTGTGTGTGTGTGTGTGTGTGTGTGTGTGTCTGTGCGTAGTGTGACGTCATGTTTGATTGGTATGGTGGTTAGAGCGGGGAGATAGTGAAACCCGGTGCTGGCATACAGCCAACTTCACTCGCATAGTACCAAGAGGACAGCTAACATTGACGTCCCCGTCCGACAGACGGATGATCATTAACAGTATCGCAAGCCTTCATTTCAAATGGTTCAAATGGCTCTAAGCACTATGGGACTTAACATCTGAGGTCATCAGTCCCCTATAACTTAGAACTACTTGAACCTAACTAACCTAAGGACATCACACACATCTATGCCCGAGGCAGGATTCAAACCTGCGACCGTAGCAGCAGCGCGGTTACGGACTGAAGCGCCTAGAACCGCTCGACCACTGCGGCCGGCGCCTTCATTTCATGAGCCACTGTACAGAGATTTGGAAATGAATACAGGACAATAGCGCAAAGTCTGGTGATCAGGAACTTTACGTCACCAGCTCTCCTCCCTTTGCTGTCCAAATATTAGCAGTTAAATTTTTTTGTGACAACCAGAATTTCAACCTGTTATCTCCGAGTCGAGCATTGGCATGCATTAGCGACCTCGGATATTGAAATATGACGATGATTTAGTCGAAATCTAGTGAGAAATAGATGTTTCAGACTTTTTTCCCACAGCAAGAAATAATCCTCGCAGATACAGTGTCTGGGGGAGAAATGCAAAACTGTAGAAGCATGCCTGGCTATGGGAACGATACTCGCCCGGCTAGCCTTGCGATCTAACGCGTTGCTTCCCGAGTGGGAAGGCGTGCCGGTTTCCGGCACGAATCCGCCTGGTGGATTAGTGTCGAGGTCCGGTGTGCCGGCCAGCCTGTGGATGGTTTTTAAGGCGGTTTTCAATCTACCTCAGCGAATGCGGGCTGGTTCCCCTTATTCCGCCTCAGTTACGCTATGTCGGAGATTGCTGCACAAACACTGCCACCACATATGCATACATCATTATTACTTTACCACACAAACATTTCGAGTTATACTCGTCTCGTATGAGACGTTTCTGGGAGGATGAGGGGGGGGGGGGGGGGGGGTGGTGTTCACTGGGGGCCGAACCGCACAATAACCCCTGGGTTCGGTGTGGGGTGGCGGTGGGGTGGGTGGACTGCTGTGGCCGGTTGTGGGGTTGTGAACCACTGAGGGCTACGGCGTGACGAAGCCTCTCTGATATTTCTCGGTCCCCAGTTTAACACACATAATACACATGGCTACTACAGGGTTTCTATAAGGGAAATAAATTTTAAGACAAAGGAAGGGGAAGTAGATGAGTTTGGTAGGTATGTTACTGCGAGAAGGAGTTGACAGAAATCTGAAAGACCCAAATCGAAACAAGGCACCTGGATTGGATAACACCTTCCCTGAGAATTACTGGAATTTGTGGGGGAACATACTATGACAAAACTACTCCATGTGATATGCAAGATATGTGAGACAGACGAAATAATCTTAGACTTCATGAAAAACTGAATGATTCAATTTCATCAGAGGTCGGTGCTGACGGATGAGAGTTCTGCAGAACCATCACTCTAATAAGTTATGACGCAAAATAGTGATACGAATTGTTTATGGATGAATGAAAGAATCCGGTAGAAATGGTTCAAATGGCTCTGAGCACTTTGGGACTTAACATCTGAGGTCATCAGTCCCCTAGAACTTAGAACTACTTAAACCTAACTAACCTAAGGACATCACACACATCCATGCTCGAGGCAGGATTCGAACCTACGACCGTAGCAGCAGCGCGGCTCCGGACTGAAGCGCCTAGAACAGCCCGGCCACTCCGGCCGGCTAATCCGGTAGACACTGATCTTGTGGAATACCAGTTTGGGCGTCGGAGAAATACAAAAAACTACAAAGCAAAATGACTCAGTAACTTATCTAGGTAGATAGGTTGAAAAAAGACAAACATACGTTTACAGCACTAGTAGATTTAGAGACGGTTTCTGCAAACGTCAACTTGGATGCACTCTTTGAAATTATGAAGCCAGCTGGGACAAAATAAAGGAAGTGTAGAGAAGCCAGATTTCAATTTTTTTCTATTTCTGAATCGTCATCATCGGACCGACGCGGCCCTCCACGAATGCCTCTCCTCTGGCAACTTTTACTCCTCTGTTATTTGTTGGATGTATTCCGATCGCTGTCTTCTCCTATGGCTTTTTACCCTCTACAGCTCTCTCACGTACTATGCACGCTATCCCCTGATGTCTTAACACATGTCCTGTCATCCTACCCCTTCTTCTTATCCGTGTCTTCCAGTTGTACCTTTCTTCGTCGATTCTGTGGAGAACTTCCTTGTTTCTCATCCTACTAGTCCACCTAATTTTTAACATCGTTCTATACCGCCACATATCAAGCGCTTGGTTTCTCTTCTTCTCCCACAGTCCATGATTCACTACAATACACTGCTGTATTCTAAATGCACATTCTTCGAAACTTCTACATCACATTAAATCCTACTTTTAATGCTATTTGACTTCTTTTTACCAGGAATGCTCTTTTTATGTTCTCCTTGCCTCGTCCGGCGTATGTTCTTATGCTTTCAATTTATCAGGATTCTTTCACTTCTTTTGCTTAATGATCACCATTTTCGATGTTAAGTTTATCGCTAATCTCATTTCTGCTACTTCTCATTACTTTGTCTTTTTCCAGTTTACTCTCAATCCACATTCTACAGTCATTAGACTCGTTCATTTCACCCAACAAATTCTGTACTACTCCTTCACTTTCACTGAAAACAGCAATGTTCAAAGCGAATCTCATCTTTGATATCCTTTCACTCTGAATTTCTGTCCTACAGTTGCACCTTTCTTTTATTTTCATCCTCGCTTCCTCGATGTACACATAGAACACTAGGCGACAAGTGCTGCATCCTTGCCCTACAACCTTTCTGTCTAGGTTCTTGCTCTTCCATTCTTATTGTCCCCTCTTGTTTCTTGTACATTTTATGTATTGCCATTTGTGTAGAAATTCGAGCATAATGCACCATTTTTCATTGTCGAACGTTTTTCCTAGGTCGATAAATTCTGTGAGCGTCACTTGATTTTTATTCAGTCTTACTTCCATTATCAATAACAACCTCAGTGCTGAGTCTATGGTGTCCTTACCTTTACTAAAGCCAATCTGACTGTCATATAACGTTTCCTCTACTTCCTTTTCCACTCTTGTATACATTAGTTTTCTTAGTAGCTTACATGCCTGACCTGTTATGCTGATTGTGCGAAAAGTCCCACAATTATCTACCGTTGCTATCTATGTCGCAAGTGTCGTAGATCCTACACAACTAGAATAGTCGCTTTGTTCCTATATTGTTATTTTTATTGTATTTAACGTTATTATAAACAAGATTGGAATATATATACTTTGTTTTCAAATGGTGTATTGAAATGTTCATTGCAATTAAACTCGCCTTTTGTGTGTTTTTTCGTGTGGTAATACGTCGGTAAAGAGCTGTAGCATATTTCTTGTTGCATGCTCTTCAGTTCGTTGAAAGTCGCAGTGTTTATTTTCTGGTTCGTTCGCCAGTCTTCCCAGCGTCTCTCCAACTCCTCGTCGACGTAGTGTGGCTGAAACTTTCTAAAGTGATTAGAAAAAGTGATATTATTTATCATAGATGAGCACTCCTTTATTTCTTCCTTGGATACAACTTTTACTCCTGTATTTCTTCCTTGAATACAACTTTTACTCTTACAATCGAGTTGTAATACGTAATATTCACAATTATAAGCTCCCTTCGTTTTTATCAGAGCAAGAACAAAATCGGAAGCACTAACATTACATTGAACAACAGAAATAATGAAAGTCAAATATAACGTAATGATAATGTTCACTTTTCTTATGCGAGGAGTAACGTCTTTGGTTCCCACACGCAGCACGATATCTGACACAGTTATTTCCGTAATAAAATTTGATGTTACAATGGCTTCCCCAGGGGTATAGCAGAGTGAGTTACGAATTGATGCTGAACTCCTACATTAAACAGTTTAACGTTCAAATTTCAATAACTGAATGCAATATTCTTTCTATTTTTTCACGCCACATCACTGGTAATAGGTTAGTAAGTCTACATTATACTGTCCAGTTAATCTTTGTTCATTTATGTCATGACAATAATTATGTATTAATCTGCATCTGTATTTGCTTGTATTGATGTAGGTTTAAGTGTTGTATGATGTTCACTCTGTTTTATTACATTTCTAAGTACTGGATTATAACTTGCTTCTCATTCGAGCATGGATGAACGGGAAAACCAGGAAAACTGCATCGATGCCATCAGCATTGAGAATTGCAATGTGAGTGTCAGATTATATTGATTGACTTAATTGTGTTTGCTGAAAAACGTCCGATAAACTTTTCAATGTCCTAGTCTTAGTCAAGTTACTCGGATACATGTCTGCTGTCACAACCACTAAACTTTAAATTGTTTTGAATCTACGGTTGCTGTCTTCTGCCGTCACGTTGGCGGCAGATGATGATGAAGTTATCAGGACAGTCGGCCAAAATCTGGATCGAAGGGAGGCATACTCACGATTGGTGTTGGACATTGTAACCTTCCCTCGGGATGGAGCAGTGAACAGCTCGACGATGGGACATGGAACAATCATCGTAACGTGGTATTACAATTTTGACAGAGAATTTCTATCAACTGTGCCTGTAAGAAATGGATGAGATCTTGCATGTAATCCATTCTCACACGACGAATCTGTAGCTCTTACAGATTTGGATTCAGGTTCGTCCATGGGAATCTTACGAATTGTTAACACAACTAACATGTAGCTTCTGGTCCGCATACTTTAGCAAAAGCTTCAGAACACAATGTTCTTTCGATTATCATAGGAACATAAAAAGGCTTTAGCGACCGCTTCATTTAATTATTGTAGCACACCACTCGTAGAAATGCAAATCTGCTATGACAAGAGAGTTCGTTCCAAATCGTGAAAATAGACTGGATTACAATCCATGACACTGTTTTAGTGTTCATTACGTGGTAGCACAATTTATCACAAAATTACAAGTTGAATTGTGTTGTTGCAATACCAGTTTGAATGCAAAGTTTATGTTAATCGCTGCACACATCATTATGCGTCTTTGAAAGCCATTGCATAGGAGATTACATCGCTAAATTATTGTATGTAAACACTGTGTCCCAACGTCTTTAGAATACATGTAGTTCCACAGTCATTTCTATACACTCATTTCCTCATACTCTTTATTACAAGTAAGCTTAAGTATGCAAAATTACGATGGATACTTGCATGGATTGCTGTTGTACATTCGTATGTACATTTTCATATCCATGTCTACTAACTTACCTCATGGAAATAGGTATCCTAACCAAGAAAAAAGTCATTAAAGACCAAAACATGCCCAAAGGAGTCGAATAGACATCACTCAGATATCCCTTTACAAACAGACAAACTAAGATTAATGTATGTGAGGACGTTCCTGAGAGTGTGTTCTGTGTGTGTAATGCAGGAACACATCAGTTGCATTCTCTTCAGTGAAAGTTAAAACCTATGACTGTGAAAAAATATCAAAATTGTATAATAAAACTGCTGCAACAGTGTCAAATACACTGACTATAATATGGATGGAACACAAAAAGCATAATATATATAATGGCAAAATTATATCTCAACTAATGATATATTTCAGTTCTGTGTTTCAGTGAGATATAAATGTGATTCAGAACGAACACTAATCGAAAACTTATTGTTCAACATTATAAGAAAATATTTCTCTCACTGATTACATCAGTCTTTAGAATAGTGCAGTTTTAGATCATGAAGAAGTTACATCTCCTTCACATTTTGCTAGTGGGGTAACATAAGACGTAGGCACCAGGATTCGGTATTAATATAAACCGATACGTTCCTGAGTACACAAGAGATCATTGTTTACGTTACGACGCCTTTGGCTGACTCTTTGGTTACATCTTTGTTCTCACTGGACATAGCTGAGTCCTCTTCAACAGCTGGTCATAGTACTTCTTCCTTTGTTGTGCTTTTGTCTTCATCGAATCTAATTCTCTCCCTAGATCCTTCTATACCCATCATCTTTGGTCAACAATTGATCCACTCATTGTTTTCCTTTTTATTGAACAGAAGTTCTGTTGATGTAGCCTCAGTTGATCCGTGAGTCAAATGTATGTATACTGTACATAGTCCGCCCACAATAATTGTATATGGTGGCTATATGTGCGGATAAATCTGTTCAGTGCACGAAACTACTTCTCTATGGGTTGGCTCTCGGATGGAACCTTCGGATCAAAATTTGCCTAATCCTGTTGCTTTGTAAATATCTTTCCACCTGTGTCCCATAAAGTTGGTAGCATTGTCTGACATTAGTACACATAGCTTGCTAACATACAATGTAATAATTTGCGCGTCTATTGATAATGGACTTCGTGGTAACGTCTTGTCACGATTCTATTTTACAAATTCGATAATTAGGTAGTAATCTCTTACAATGTATTTGACATTTCCTCTCACGCAAGGTAGGGCTGCCATTATATCAACATTCACAATCCGTAGTGGTTCTTCTATGTCAACTGGGTGTCAAATTACTCAGGTACTGTAGTTTAAATGTTTAGCCTTTTGACACATTTGACATTTCCTTAATGTTTCTTGACACTTCTTTTTAGATTAGGAGCATGACTGTATCTTCCAATCTTTTTGAGCATGTGTAAATACCGCAGTGACCCCTTACTACGTGCGTGTGCCACATTAGTTTCTCTACACGGTTTTGTGGAACCCAAACACACCAGTTGTTTGTCTGAGGATGCTTCCTGTGAAATAAAGCCCTGTCAAGAAATTGATAAAGCTCTCTTATTTTTGGTGAACTTCCTGCTTAAATCTGATGAATAACATGATTCCAAGGAGGATCAGTTTGCTGAAGATGTGCAATGTTTCTGCACATTGCAAAGTAGCCTCGAAGATTTTCTACATCATCTATTAGCAAAACTTTAAACTCTCTCGCTGTTTCTCTATTTCAGTAGCTTTCTTACAAAGCACATTAAGAGAGTAAATAATCACTTCAAAACAACCATGCTTTGCAGCTGCCACTGATATGGTCTTTAATTGGTGGTGGCAGGGATTCATGGAAGGACCAAGCCCCAGGTTCAAAATCATTTGTGGTTGACAACATCGAGATTCATTTTGTGAAAACATTTAATATTTTTCTTTACAATGGAATGAAGCCAGTTAACAACAACCAATAATCACAGAGCGATACAAGGACTTAAAAATTTGCTTTGAAATTTAGTCCACTTCTTTTAAAAAAAAATTACAACAAGATCAATATAGGCAATCACGGAGTGCCAGAACGCTTACGCTTTACTTTAAAATTCTCTCAATACAAAAAATGTAAACAAAATCAAAATTAGTAATGTAAGTGGGCTGTTTAGGTCTTTATGTTGGTAACGCCATGAAGCGCTCTATATGAAAATTGCTCACTGTGCTGTGTGCAGTCTGTGGCTGGTTTGCATTGTTGGAATTTGCTATTGTAGTGTTGGGCAGTTGGCTGTTAACAGCGTATAGCGTTGCGCAGTTGGAGGTGAGCCGCCAGCAGTGGTTGATGTGGGGAGTGAGATGGTTGAGTTTTGAGAGCAGATGATCTGGACGTGTGTCCATCAGAGACAGTAAATTTGTAAGACTGGATGTCATGAACTGATATATATATTATTAGTTTTGAACACTATTAAGGTAAATACATTGTTTGTTCTTTATCAAAATCTTTCATTTGCTAACTATGCCTATCAGTAGTTAGTGACTTCAGTACTTAGAATCTTTTATTTAGCTGACAGTATTGGCGCTCGCTGTATTGCGGTAGTTCGACTAACGAAGACTTTTGTGAGATAAGTGATTCATGAAAGGTATAGGTTATTGTTAGTCAGGGCCATTCTTTTGTAGGGATTATTGAAAGTCAGATTGCGTTGCGCGAAAAAATATTCTGTGTCAGTTTATTGTTGATCAGAATAAGTAAAGAGAGTAATATCTGAGTACGTTCAGTTTTGCTCAGCTGTTTGAAAAGCAAATATCGTAAGAGGTTTATCAGCACAGTCACTCATTAATTTTTCTAAGGGGACGTTTCAATAATCACCAAGTGCCAGAAGGCTTAGAAATTGATTTGTAATTTTTAAGTATTACAAGAAGATCAAGATCACTACAGAGCTCCAGAAGGCATTTTTAAAAAAAAAATACAATTCTTCCAAAGCAGTTTAAGAGAGTAAATGCCCACTTTAAAAAACTAGGTCACGATGGTGGCTACCAGAAATATAACAAATCGAAAAGCAGTGACAAATACTGCACTTTATCAACGTACGGCATCCATCAACAGTCCACATTATCCGCAATAATTGCTCTGCCTATCCCAGTAGGACTTGTATTAGTTGGATCTCTTCATAGATTCAACAAAAAACGATTTCACAAGCAACTTAAACATTACTAAAACCGGTCACGGTGCAGCAACAGGGACGAACTGCAAGTAATCATGGGCACACAGAACCCAGAAGTGGACAAAACACTCAAAACACGTCGTCCACTGAGACTACCGACCGACCAACCAACGGTCGTTCCCGTTGAAATCATAAGCAAGTGAAAAGGTTGCAAGTGAATCGCCAACTGACAGCTTATTACCAAGAGGTCACTTCGATAGACTGCAACGCAATGGACGCCAGCGGCAACACACTTTCGATGGAAAACCAACAGCCATCACATCTCGCAGAGCGGAGCCTTTGGAACTTACTCACAATCAGCTAAATGTCGTCCTGACTGCTTCAGCTCGGAGCCCCAACTTCCTCCCAGCGCTGTCCAAATGAGATTCCCACGCTACGAAAATTTGACCCACTGGCTGCAGCGCGGCGGCAGCGCCACCAGACGACCGGAGGAAAAACGAATCAGTTGGAAGTCGCCCAGAAGAGAAATAGATACAAGTCGACATGGCTCATAGTCTCAAAATGATGTTTCTGTAGTATTATCGTCCATCAGGTTAATCGTCGATGTAGAAGCTTGCACATATTCAGAAAGCTGAGTGCTAGAGGATCGCAATGTACCTTTTTATCTGCTCCAGCTAGAAGATAACGATATTTTGGAAACGCCCATATCAGTGCCAATGCTTACAATTCTATAGTCATGTGTGCTCATTCAATGTTTGTAAGTGTTCGACTTGTAAAAGCTAAGCCGTGAAAAGTAGGTAATCCATCGACTAAATGTATCTGAAATAGGCCGGCTTCTAATCCACAGGGTGATGCATCTGTCATCAATCCAAGATCTATTCTCATGCCTGTATGATGTATTATTGGTGCACTGAGAAGAACGGTTTTTATAGTATCAAGTGCTATCCGGCACTCACGATTTCATGCTCTTCTTTAAAAAATTTAACAAGGCCACTGAATTTAGCATCTGACTTGGTAAAAAACGAAGTAAAATGTGGATAGTCCTAAAAACACCTTCAACTGCCGTTTTATTGTATGGTGGTGGTGCATTCTCTATTGCATTAATGTTTTTGTCGTAGCTAAACTTTCATACAAAGAAATTAAATGTCTCAGGAAGCTGATATCTGTGTATGCAGATCTTGAGTTCTTGAGGTTGGCAGTCACATCTGACTGTCGAAAATTTTCCAGGATGTGTCTTAGAGTCTTAATGTGTTGCTCCCAATTTCATAATGTAATTAACATATCATCAAAAAATAGTGCAACCAAATCACACAACTCAGGTCCAAGCACCTAGTGCTGAAATGAATACACCTGCACTGACATTAAGACCAAATTGCAATACTGGAAATTGGTACCTGCGTCCCAAGTACAGCCATGCTGTATGTTGTCATGATTTAATGTCTAGTGCTACTTGCCAAAACGAAGATCTTACATCTAGTGTGGTGGGAATCTTGACACCAGGAAACTTTAGAACTAACTCTTCCATATTTAGAGGTTGTGTGTTAACTGGAAATATTATTTTATTTATTTCTCAGGCATCCAGAACTAAACGAATATTCCTTCTGATTTGGGTACCACAGGTAATGGACTGCAACATTGACTGTTGAATGGTTCTATAATGTCCCAGCATTCACTGTACAGGAATTCTGTATATTGTCATGATTTAATGTCTAGTGCTACTTGCCAAAACGAAGATCTTACATCTAGTGTGATGAAAATCTTGACACCAGGAAACTTTAGAACTAACTCTTCCATATTTGGAGGTTGTGTGTTCACTGGAAATATTATTTTATTTATTTCTCAGGCGTCCAGAACTAAATGAATATTCCTTCTGATTTAGGTACCACAGGTAATGGACTGCAACATTGACTGTTGAATGGTTCTATAATGTCCCAGCATTCACTGTACAGGAATTCTGTATATTGTCTTAATGTCTAGTGCTACTTGCCAAAACGAAGATCTTACATCTAGTGTGGTGGAAATCTTGACACCAGGAAACTTTAGAACTAACCCTTCCATATTTGGAGGTTGTGTGTTCACTGGAAATATTATTTTATTTATTTCTCAGGCATCCAGAACTAAATGAATATTGCCTTCTGATTTGGGTACTGCAGGTAATGGACTGCAACATTGACTGTCGAATGGTTCTATAATACCCCAGCATTCACTGTATTTGTGGTGGCTGATCTTAGCACGTGTGGACTGTGCTACTGTGACAGTACGTTTTATGTGGTTTCACATTTAGATGATGTAGACATTATTTTATCATGCCTGGCTTCTCCTCAAATAACATAGCATCTTCTTCTAGCACTTGTATTAATTCTATCTTCCACTGTGACATTAGGGCATTATATTCAGTTACCTTTTGGTTAATTTGTTCTGATATTCTTAAATTAGAAGAATTGGTCAATGGGTTGGTAATCTTCCTGCTAGCATCATGAGTAATAATTTTTATTGTAGTTTTTATGGAATCCATGTAAGTCTTGTTTCTGCACAAAATTGACTGTTAGAGGAACTCCTTCTTTAGTTAACACGAGCTTGCTGAAGGCGAAGTCTATTACTGAAGCCATCTCTCTCAGTAATTGATTCCCCAAAATCAAGTCCATTACAAAATTAGGTACCACTAGACATTATTATCGAAGTCCATTTTATTCTTGTTTGTAGTTTAACTGAACGAGTATGTCCTTCTAGAGTACCAGGTATCTTGGAGTTAGTGATGGCAAGGTCAGAAAATTAGCTCATTCCTGTAATCGCTTCCTAAGAGCCGTGGAGACAGCATCACACTTGCCCCAGTGTCTAAGATTGCCAAAACATTGAGTCCCACAATTCTAACATTCATACCCACTTGTGGCATGTTTTTCAGTTTTAAATTACAGGTTTGGTAAGCAAGCAATAGTTCATCCCTAACGTCAGCTCCATGGTTATACTGTATCCTCCCAATATTACTATTACAATCCCATTCACTTATTCCGACCAGCCTTTTGGGGCTAAAGTCAGTCGTGTTTTGTTTTCCTGTGCTGTCTCGCAGGTATAGCTTGTTCATCAGTAACGTCAGTAATAATAGACAAATGATTTCTCCAGTCATTACTTGTGTCATTATGATTCAGTTGAATACTACAATTCACATTCCAATGTGATGTTGCTGGATTTTGTTGATCTCCGGGATTGTAGCGCCTATCATATCTCTTGTTCCCTAATTTATTGCCATGATTAATGAGTTTCCATTTCTTGAGCAACTAACATTATTATACATAGTATTGTGAGAAACTCTCTTGTTAATTCTCATCAGCATTCGATTGCTGCTGGAAGTTATTTGTACCTCTATTTCAATAATTCCCTCCATTAAAACCGTTGTTACCTCTGGCTCTTATATCTTCCATCAACTTGTTTACTGCATCGAGTGAAGACAAAAGTTCTTCAAAATTGATATCATAGACTTGCAATAATTTATTTTTTATTGTCAAATGGTAGCTTCGCTTTTAATATTTTAATAAGGTATTTGGTACATACTGCTTAAAACAAGTATTTCATCTTATTAGGGTACCGCTTAAAGTATCTGTGCAATGTACCTAACCGTGGATTATAAGGTTCTGGATTGCAAATCTCCTTACAATTCTCTCTTGTATCGCAGTAGACCAGTACTTTGCAATACATTCATTCTCGAATTTGGGATATGTATTGCAAATTTCTGCAGCGTCAACTGCCCAGACGGTTATGTTACCTAACGTATGCCTATTCACATAACTTATCTTCTGACTTCCAGTCCACATTCTAGGGAAAACGCTTTTAAACAACGTGTTGAAAACGATTGAGAGTACTGTTTTCTTCTGTGAATTAAAAGATGAAAATTGTCTATACATAATTAACTTTTATTTATCACTCACATTATCTGGCATTACAATCATATATGGTTATGTGGTGTCTGTACTTGGTCATGTTGTTTAAAAGATTGTTGTGCAGGGTCTGTACTAGCTTTCTTTGTTATGCTTTTATTATCAGTAATGACCAGTAATTATCCTGTCAAGTATGGCGTCGATTGTCATTTGCTGATTGACATCTTATATCTGTTTGTTTTTCATAGTTAAATGCCTTTCAGAAAATTGTTGAGTTCGAGCTTCTTGCAAACCCTGATAATTCTTGCTTAACAAAATCTTTATCTGACCTTACTGCTGGCGAAATCGTCTGTTCAGCAGAAGTTGTCAGTTGGGTACCTTTGTCTTCTAAACACTGGAGGAAAACTTCCATAAACTGTTGTGCTTGTTGTGTGAGTTGCGTGTGGATAATATCACGCTGTTCACGAGAAACGTCTCCTAGTGCTTGTGAGAGCTCGGCAACACTTTTAGTTAACTCATCTTTCCCTGTCTTTATATTTTTGAACTGTAATTTTAAAGCATCAATTGCATATGGTAAATGTTTGTGTTTATCATGGAATTGTTCGAATTTGCCAGCTAAACTTTTGTGTGCACTTGAAATCTGTAGAATGGCACTGTTAAGTACCGTCTCTCATCCTATGACCTTATTTTGTAATGTTGTCTTAATGGCCTGTAATTCAGTCTGCAAGGCCACCTGGCTATTCAGGAACTCGGTTTTCAGTGCGCGCTACGCGCCAACGTTAATGTAAAAGGATCCGCAACCTCCTGTACGTTCACCGCCTGCTGAACATTTTGTTCCGTCTTGCGCCATTCTAGCCTGCTGTCTTGTTTTAACCATACAAATTTCGATTTCCTACTCAGAGTGTCGTAATCCGTTTGAAATGATTAAATCAACTACAGTTCAGTCATAAACTGTCTTCTCCTGCAATAACGTGGGTGACTGTCACTTTGAATCTCCACGTCAGCAACAATCTAATAGGACTGTGTAGCATCAACGTCGCACATGCAGTTGACACAAACGAGTTATTCACACTGACATCGTCTGATCTACGAAAAAGAATGTGACTCTCCACTACTATTAATTTCCTTCTACACCCTTTAGAAGAGTCAGCACGGATTGACATGAAAATACACACCTACTTTTAGTAGTCAGCCACGTAGTCGTCCGATGTTACAGTTATTGTGTCCTTAACTTTTGCTCGTGTACATGTATCTTCTCTGCAGCACTCCAGTAATCGTACATATAAAGGAAATACAACATTAATATCTTACAGTAATAACGTGCACTACAAGATCAAAAGTATCCGGCCCCCTCCAAAAACATATATTTTTCATATTAGTTGCATTATACTGCCACCTATTGCTAGGTACTCCATATCAGCGACCTCAGTAATCATTAGACATCATGAGAGAGCAGAATGGGGCTCTCCGCGGAACTCACGGACTTCGAACGTGATCAGGTGGACGGGTGTCACTTGTGTCATACGTCTGTACGCGAGATTTCCACACTCCTAAACATCCCTAGCTCTACTGTCTCCGAAGTGATAGTGAAGTGTAAACGTGAAGGGACACGTACAGCACAAAAGCGTACAGACCGACCTCGTCCCTTGACTGACAGAGACCGCCGACAGTTGAAGAGGGTCGTAATGTGTAAAAGGCAGACATCTATCCGGACCATCACACAGGAATTCCAAACACGTAAGGATCCACTGCAAGTACTATGACAGTTAGGCAGGAGGTAAGAAAACTTGGATTTCATGGTCGAGCCACACATCATGCCGGTAAATGTCAAACGACGCCTCGGTTGGTGTAAAGAGTGTAAACAATGGACGATTGAACAGTGGAAAAACGTTCTGTGGAGTGACGAATCACGGTACACCATGTCACAATCCAATGGCAGGGTGTGGGTATGGCGATTTCCCGGTGAACGTCATCTGCCAGCGTATGTAGTACCAACAGTAAAATTCGGAGGCGGTGGTGGTATGATGTGGTCGTGTTTTTCATGGAGGGGGCTTGTACCCCATGTTGTTTCGCATGGGCACTATCACAGCACCGGCCTACATTGATGTTTTAAGCACCTTCTTGTTTCCCACTGTCGAAGAGCAATTCGGGGACGGCGATTGCATCTTTGAACACGATCGAGCACCTGTTCATAATGTACGGCCTGTGGCGGAGTGATTACACGACAATAACATCCATGTAATGGACTGGCCTTCACAGAGTCGCGATCTGGATCCTATAGAACACCTTTCTGATGTTTTGGAACGCTGACTTGGTGCCAGGCCTCACCGACCGACATCGATACCTCTTCTCAGAGCAGCACTCCATGAGGAATGGGCTGCCATTCTCGAAGAAACCTTCCAGCACCTGATTGAATGTATGCCTGTGAGAGCAGAAGCTGTCATCAAGCTAAGGGCGGCCCAACACCATATTGAATTCCAGCATTACCGATGGGGGCGCCACGAACTTGTGAGTCATTTTCAGCAACGTGTCGGAATACTTTTGATCACATAGCGTATATGACATTTGTAACAAATACAATATGTTGTAATGTATGGTATACGTATTTCCAGGCTCAAGATTAGTCGATTAGTCCTGTCAGTGGTAGACAGATTATACTATTATTTTTATTGTGTTTCATGGTTTTATAGACAAGATTACCATGTATTCTTGGTCTTCGAATGGTATATTGAAATGTCCATCGAAACTAAACTAGTATTGTGTGTATTTCGTTGCGTGGTAATATGTTGGTAAAGCTGTGGCAGATTTCCTGTTGCGTGCTCATGAGTTCGTTGAAAGTCACCGTGTTTATTTGCAGGTTCGTTCGCCAATCTCCCCATCGTCTTTCCAACCCCCACGTCAACATAGTTTAGCTGAAACTATTTAGAGTAATTAGAATGACCAGAAAGAGTAATATTTACGTTCAGATCTCGCCAAATTATTTATCAGAGACGAGAACTTGTTTTTTTTTGTTCCTTGAATACCACTTTTACTCATATTATTGAGATGTAATACGTAATATTCACAATTATAAGCTCCCTTCGTGTTTATCAGAGCAAGAACCAAATCAGAGTCATTAACGTTACGTTCAGCAACTGAGATAATAAAAACCAGAGATGATGCAATGACAATGTTCGCTTTTCTTATACAAGGAGTAAGGTCTTTAGTTCCTACCCAAAGCAGAATATCTGACACAGTTTTATCGGTAATAAAACGCGATATTACTTTACCGCTGCCAACAACGATTTCAGGAATTATGTAGGACTGTTATGTTTCTGTGGTGTGCGTACTGTAAGACCTTCGGTACACACACCATCAGATTATTTGACTTGTCGCTCTAACGAAGTATGCGAGTGTCAGCAATATGTCTCGTGGTCTTATCGTGGCATGTTTATCTTCTGTCGTTATGTCAGACGATAGAAATGCCACTTGCACGCTTAGAGTAGCAGATTGACGGTGACCAACTTTAAACAGAACTTGATTAATTTTCACACACATTTATTAAAATAATAAAAAACATAGTCATTACGTAACTTGATTCTGGATGCTGTTTACAATTGACAATCTGAAGTTCCTTTGGTCTTGGCACGTTAATCTTATTCTCACATATCTCTGATACTTGACAAAGTGTCTATACATTTATCTTCATGGCTATGTACAGGAATATGATAATCTTATTAGGCGCAGACTGAAATTTGACTACAGACTAATGCAGACTAATGTAGACTGACTAATCGGAGGTCTGTGCACTTGTTATAATACCTCGCGCGTTCAGGTATTACTGCGCGAGTGTGATCCGCGAGGATAAAAGGTTCTACGTTAGCAGCAATCTCATTGCTTTCATACTGGCTCCCAATTCTTCCTCAGTCACGTCAGAGAGGTCTCCCCCTCGTAGAGACCAACAATCCTCTGTTTACGCCTATCCGCTCCCCTCTGCGCTTAACAATGGCATCCCCATTGCAGTATTAATGTCTCATTCCACCTTGGATACCTTGCTCTTCCGGTTTATTTCATGCCTACGTGACTTATATTTCTGCATTCCTGAATTTTCCTGAACATTTTTGTACTTCGTACTTTCGTTGACCAACTGAATATTTCTTCTGTTATCCAAGGTTGTTTCTCAGGTACCTTCCTTGTACTTATATCTTTCTGTCCAACTTCCGTGATTACCCTTTCTAGAGACGTCCAATCCCCTTAAGATTATCGCAGCATCTAAAGACTTTAAAAATTTGAAAAGCACCTCATAATTCTTCAGTGCTTCAGTATTCCACTTCTTTCCACTTTGATCAACGAGTGAGGTGGCGCACTGTTTAGTTCACTGGGCTCGCATTCGGGGGACGATGGTTCAGATCTCCGTCTGCCCATCCAGATTTAGCTTTTCTGTCGCTCCAGATAAATGGCGAGGTAATTGTTTGAAATGCCACAGCTGGTTTCCTTCCCCTCCTAAACTTCCTTCCGTCCTCCCACTCTGATTCATCCGGGAGATTATGTTCCATTTTTTCCTCTCTTCAAGATTAGTAAATTGTGATCTGAATCTATATCCCCTCCCTGTAGGACCTAAAATCCGCAATCTCTGATTACGATGTAACTCAGCTGGAGCTTTCCGCGTCTCTGGGCCCTTTTTCAGGCGCATATCATCGTCTTCTGATTCTTGAGCAGAATATTCATCTTCACTATTACTAGGTGAAATTTATTGCAGACCTCAATTAGTCTCCCCCCCCCCCCCCCACCCGCATTCCAAGTACCAAGCCCAAGTTCTCCAGAAAGTCTTTCTTCTATTGCATCCCCTTGCTATTGTTTTCCAATCCCCCACGGTCAGTAGATTATCATTTCCCATTATGTACTGAATTGACCGTCCAGTATCCCATATATTGTCTGTATCTCTTCATCTTCTGGGGTTGGGTTTGTGTGTGTGTGGGGGGGCTAATCCAATATCTTTTGTTAATCATTCACATGTCTTTTGTATACAAGTAGTGTGTCTTTAAAGCGGTCGTTTCCATTGCTTTCTGTATCTCATGCCATTTATCATTGCTGTTTCTTCCACCTCTTGGATGCAGTTTCCCATACCAAGGGAAAGAGTGTGACTTGAATACATGATCGCTCCTCCACCCTCTTGACGCGAAGAACTCGTAGAGTCGTGTTCGGAGCGTATTTCCATCCAGAAAGGAAGTTCCTTGAAGGTTGTTTGATAGAGAGGGGAAAAGATGAAAATCTGTGGGCGCAAGATCAGGTGAGTAACGCGGGTGCAGAATGACTTCAAACCCAAGTCCTGTACAGTGATTTTTGTCAGTCTAGCAGAATATGCGCGGGTGTTATCACCTCACGCAGTCTTCCTGGTCGTTGTTCTTGGACTGCGTTTGCAAGACGTCTCAGTTGTTGACAGTAAATGTGAGCGGTGATGGTTACACCTCGGGGGAAGCAATTCGTAGTACACCACACCGTCGCTGTTTCTCCAGATACATAACATTGTCTTTTGAGGATGCGTGCAGGTCTTAGTACGGGGAGTTGCTACACAGTTTTGGGTCAACCATTCGTTTATTCTCCTTATGTTAGCATAAAGACACCTTTTCTCGTCACCGGTAACGTTACAGGACTGACGACGAGCAAGCACTGGTGTCAATATGGCCACCCGCTGATTTTTGTGAGATTTGGAGCATGTGGTACCCATTCAGCCGATTTTAGAACTTTCGCCAGTGCAAGCAAATCTCATATGATGGTAGACTGATCGCAGTTCATCGAATTTCCCAGTTCTCGACAATACTGACATGGATCATTGTAGATTAATGCGTTTAAACCGTCTTCGTGAAACCCCGAAGGTCTTCCTGAACGTAGGGAATCATTAATGTCAAAACAATCCTCCCTAAAACGAGAAAATCATTTTTTTCCCATTCTCTGTCCAGTAGCATTATCCCCATACGAGGCGCAAATGTTTCTGGCTGCCTCTGCTGCTTTCACCCCAGCGCTGAACTCAACCAGAGGAATATGTCGCGAATATTCCGGCTTCTCCACTTGGCACTACTTTTTCTAGCGTCCACAGCTCCACTCATTATCACGATATGACAAAACGACGATACGTAGACTCAAACAGCAACAGTGAATTACAAATAAAAAACGACAATCGATAAGTAAACCCATAGCAACCGGAATATCAACATGCAAAATAAAAAGGCTACGAACTGCTGCACCAGCCTGTCATCACGAAATATGTATAAGGGGCTTTCAAAAAGCAACGAGCCGGAGGCATAATTACAGAAACCAGTACGTGTATGTTAGAAACACTGACCCTGGTTGTTAATACACTTGTCCTACTGTGACACAAGGCGGTTAATGGCTGTCTCATAAAGTTCCCTGGGCTGCGGGGTTAACCAGTTCCACACGTACAGCTGGACGTCGTTGTCCAAGATGAATCGTTTGCCCCTGAGGGCCTTTTTTAGGGGACCAAAAATGGCGTAATCACAGGGAAAGAGGTCCGGACTTATCGAAGGTGCCGGAGAACCTCCAATTTTAATTTCTGCAGGAGTGTCGCAACTATATTCGCCGTATGAGGCTTTGCATTGTCGTGGAGCAGAATGACCCCACGGGTGAGAATGCCTGGTTGTTTTGATTTGATCGCTTGGCGAAGGGTGGTCAAGGTCTGAGAGTAACGCTGGGCATTCATTGTTGTCCCTGTGATTACGACATTTTTGGTCCCCTTAAAAAGCTCTGAGGGGAAATGATTCACCTCTCGCGACGACGTCCAGCTGTACGTGCGGAACTGGTTAACATCGCAGCCCCGGGAATTTTATGAGACAGCCATTCACCGCCTTGTGTCACAGTGGGACAAGTGTCTCAACAGCCAGGTTCATTATTTCTAACACACATGTACTGGTTTTCTGTAACTATGCCTTCGGCTTGTTTCTTTTTGAACGGCCCTTATACTTACAAGGTATGTCCTTCCTTCTTGTGCACACCGCCTTTGTAAGCGGCGCTCTGTATTCGAAGACGTCCGCGTGGCGCCGAGCAGCCTGCAGTGTTACGTGTGCGGACGTATCAGCCGCCACTGGCTGGCCACTGTTACTATAGACACTCTCGTGATAAGCCGGCGCCACGCCGCGGCGCAGCGCAGCGCGAGCGGGTTACGCACGCGCCTGTTGCCGCAAGCGAGTTGTCAGATAACGGCAAGAGCTTCCCCGCGGCTGTTTGTTGTCAAACACATCCGTCGATAAGGCCGGTAATGAAACATTGTCTCGCGCCGGACTCTGATTGCCCGTGCGTCAGCACCGTGAGAAATTAATTTGGCGCCTCGGAGAGTAATGCGATTCGTGGGAGGAGTTGATCGAGCTGCAGCGAGTGCGCAAAAATATTGGAAAGGTGACCCTGTTTATGGAGATTAATGATAACAGCCCGAAAGTTCAACGCATAATGCTGCGGGAAAACACTGAAGGATCTGTGCCAAAACTGATAGCACGTATCAATGCTGGAAACTAGCCTCTTTAACGGAGGAACTATTTCATAGAACTTGGCTTGCAAAAGGAGGAAAGGTGACAAAGCTCAGCTACCTCTTGCAAATATCTGTACTAGGTTATTCGTATGATCTCTGACCTCTCTGTCATATCTCTTGGAACATAACACGAGACATCTGTTGTGTGAATTGGAGCCGGCCGCTGTGGCCGTGCGATTCTAGGCGCTTCAGTCTGGAACCGTGCGACCGCTACGGTCGCAGGTTCGAATCCTGCCTTGGGCATGGATGTGTGTGATGTCCTTAAGTTAGTTAGGATTAAGTAATTCTAAGTTCTAGCGGACTGATGACCTCAGATGTTAAGTCCCATAGAGCTCAGAGCCATTTGAACCATTTTGTGAACTGGACTCAAATTCATATTAGTAAACATATCGGCGTAAAATGCAAAATTAACTTTAGTGGCTGATGACCTCTGTGACTCTGCAGCGCAATTTGACCACGCTGCTGGCAAGAATAGTAAATAGGGGCATGTCGATGTCAGAGCGTAAAGTCTTTGCGAATTTCATTCGGTGTTCTCAGTTGGACAGTAACTATGCCTCGCAGACAGGCGAGTGAACAATATACGCAGTCAGCGTTTGAGAGAAGATGTATAGCTGGGCCCAAAGAAGCCGACTGGGGTAATCGGCGAATCGTTCGACATATGGACAGCAGGGATGCCACTGTTCGACGATGTTGGCAGGAGTGGGTGAACCATGACAGAACACAGCGTCAAGAAGGAAGCGGTCGACCTAGAGGGACGATAAAACATCATGAGTGAGCAGTCGTCTTACAGGCACTCAGAGCACCTGATCATTATCGATCCCATGTGCAACTTGTGCTTCAGTAACCAAAAAGGCCATTAATAGGCGGATCATAGGAACATGGCTGAGCTCACGGCGCTCATTACGCAGACTACCATTGAGCTCTGTACACCAGCAAATCCATTTTTAGTGGTGTCCCTCACATTCGGCCTGGAATATGATTGGCTTTGAAACTTCGCGGCAGATTAAAACTGTGTGCCGGTCAGAGAACCGATCTCGGGACCTTTCTTCTGTGAAGTTTCGCAGATAGGAGACGAGGTACTCGTGGAAATGAATATCTGAGTCGTGGTTGGGTAGTTCAGTTGTTGGAGCAATAGCTACCGAAAGTTTAAAGTCTCGGGTTCGGATCGCGGTCCAGCATGCAGTGTTAGTCTGCCAGGATGTTTCATATCAGATCACACTACCACAGAGTGAAAAGTTCATCCAGGAGTATAATTTTTCTCAGTACTGAGTCCCGTTTGGAACTGAGCCCCGATGTCCAACGAAGACGTATCGAGAGACGCTCCGGACAGCGGTGGGTACGATTTTGATGCCGTCAGCTATGCGGCCCCACAGCCGCGAGAGATGGTTTGGGGTGCCATTTCATTTCACAGCAGGACCACTTTGGTTGTCATCTGCCTCACCCTTACGGCACAGCGGTACGTCTGCGATATTCAACGACTCGTTTTGTTGCTCTTCGTGGCAACCCATCCCGAGCTTGCATTTCAGCAGGATAATGCCCGTCCGCACACGGCGAGAGTTTCTACTGCTTGTCTTCGTGCTTGCCGAACTCTACACTGGCCGGGCCTCTCTCCAAAATTTTTGCAGCAGTATGGGCAGGGCCCTCCAACCATCTCCGGATTTTAACGACACAACTTGCCATTCGCACAGAATTTGACACGATATCCCTAAGGAGGACATCCAACAACGCTGTCACTTAATGCCGAGCAGAATAATTGCTTGCGCAACGACTAGAGGTAGACCAACGCGCTATTGACTTACAGTTGAAGGGTTTGGTGCAAGAAGAAGGCAGCTCCACTTTTTCCAGTTTGTCGCAAGTTAAAAAAGAGTTTTAAAAATTCAATTTTCACCAAAACGAAAAAGTTGTCTGCTTTGTTTTAGGCTATGGGGTATCTAATACTGCTGAAGAGAATACACACAAATGCATGCACTCAGGTACGTGCAATAGTGTTTTGAATTTTAGAGCTGCCTCCGTTTTGCTCCAAAGTGAATGAAAAACTCTTTGTAGGACCATTTTCTTCATAATTAATCATATTTCAGTTTAAAAACATTTATTAATAAAGAAAGTACGACATTGTTGGCATAATACACTAATTCTATAGTTTTTCTACTGTCTTCTAGCTCCCCTTCAGTCACCTCAGGATCGTTTGAAGCATCTGAAGTCAACGGGTCGTAAAACTACATTTCGTTTTGCGCAACATACTTTCTGGCCAGCTCTTTGACGTCTTTAAACTTTTGGCCTTTAAGCAGGAGGAGACAATCAGAAGCTTGATGAAGGTGGTCCATTGTTATGAGACTCGCAGGTCCTTGGTTCCAAATCTGCGCATTATCGAAGACAGTCATCCCTACGGTCGAACTGCATTGAATAATCCCTTTACGGATGTATGGCTGTTCATAGAGGAATATTTTGTACTTAGAGATTAAATATTTTCCTATTCTCTTGTTCAATAATGATACGTAAGGGTTCTTTACAAATATTTCTTCAACGTGTCAGCAAAGTGGAAAATAAATCTCTGGTTCACTTCAGTGACATGAAACGCGCGATGTTTACACTGGTCTGCTGAACAATACGTAACACAACCTCCTTCCTGCTTTTGTTTGGGGGAAGAACGAGACAGCTTCCGGAGCTGCCTCTGTTTTCATGCAAACTCGGAATACAGGCAGCTCCAACTGTTGGATTTCTCTGAAACTAGTGGGTGGAGCTGCCTCTTTCTTGCGCCAAACGAAGGGTCTTTTCTTGTATGTGATAGAATGTTCAACTCAATACAGCCAAAAAGTGGAGCTGCCCCTCAACTTGTGAAGCTCTATCTCTTGAATAAATCAACCAAATTTTCTGTAACTCTAATCATTTGTGTATCTGTACGTATACATCTCATTTACCGATCTCCGTCTCTTTCCTGTAATTCCTTCGTAATGTGTCTATTGCCTGTTTTGTATAAGAGGATACATGGTGAACTGTTTAGAGCAGCGTTTTATGAAGATAAGGTAAATTTTAACTTGCACAACAGTACACAAAGCTTTTATTTTCAAAAGACCCATCAGATTTTACCGAAATATATCATTCGAGTCCATACACATACAATCTTGAGGTGCTCTTTGGTCAAACGCTTCAATGGAGCGAAGACAAAATCCCTAGAAATTAAACATTGGCTTTTGGTCGAATTTTCATACCTAAATGAATAGTGAGTAATGGGCAAACGGGGTATCCAATTGAACACCATAATGTTTTGTTTTGCAAATAAAGATTGAAAGCAATCATGGCAATTGACAAAAAAGTTATTAGTGATTTGAGGGAACGTTTTTCTCCAAATTTTTAAAGCCAAACAAAAAGTGATAAATGGACAAATGGCATATCTAACTGGCTAGAATGAGGCCTAGTTTTGCGGGAAAAACACCTGAAAATAATCATATAATTAATAAACGCTTAATTGGTGATTTGAGAAAAAATTGAAATACGCCTACGTCAAGGACAGCTGTTACAAGCTATGGAAATTAAAAAAAAAATAAAGTAAATATCAAATTACAGCATCAGCTGAAACCTGTCTGCTTTCTCTTGTTCTATATACTCTTAACAATAATACGACTAGAATTGCGATAGATATTTAAATAGACTATATTTCATTCTTTGTGGACAAAACCTACAAAAAAAATATTTAAAAAAGGACAATTTTTTTGTGAAATTATTTGTCGAAAAGTAAGCATAAAACAGATTAAAGAAACAACTTTCCACCGAGCGAGGTGGCGCAGTGGTTAGCGCACTGGACTCACATCCGGGAGAATGACGGTTCAATCCCGCCTCCGGCCATCCTGATTTAGATTTTCCATGATTTCCCTAAATCGTTCCAGGCAAATGCCGGGATGGTTCCTCTGAAAGGGCACGGCCGACTTCCTTCCCCGTCCTTTCCTGATCCGACGAGACCGATGACCTCGCAGTTTGGTCTCTTCCCACAAACATCCCAACCCCAAACAACTCTCCTCATTTGCTTTACATGTTTTCGAGCATAATGGTAAGGCACATCAAATGTTTCTCTAATCTGTTTCATTTGTTAGAAACGCTTAAAATCAATGCCATATATGCCCTTCACTGGACGCACGACAGACATTCAGACTAATCAAACTCAGCAAAACACACCAAACAGACAAATGAAGAACAGTTAACTCGTAGCTTCTGCGGACAACACACAAAACTTTTCAATGCGCTCTACATATTCATCGAGAAATCGGGGGGCGATGTTTGGACTTCTCCTTGTATAAACAACCAGTATGTTGAAACTAGTGGTGCCAACATCGAATACTGTGAGCTATAGCAGGTTCCGACGAAAATCGCGTCGCACAGTTTAAGTAAACTGCACCTGCTGAGTGCTGAGACGGTGGAAGCAAAACGCCTTTTGTAGCAGCTTCATCGCCCTCTACGCTCATTGAGTAATGAACGAACACGTGAGCGAGCTATTTACTTAACTGCATCTTGAAGATCCCTACCAGCAACCACACGAATTACCAGCTTGCAACTGGCGCCAAGGTTAACTTTCAGTTTCGGAGTTCAAGTTAAAATACACCCCAAGTTATTACTTTCGATTATGTAGGATATTGTGTACTCGAATGAATATCTTTGAGACATTCTTTATTTATGTAACTACAACTGTGATTTATTCAAAGGATGCAGCTTCGACACGAAGGCCGAGTGCTTTATCCAGCATTACAGTTGCAATTCCATTTGCTTCTTTCTTAGCTATGATTCGTTTTTCGCATTCCTGTCATGCCCATTTGCAGTATGCCAACCGTAAAGTACTCACACCCATCGAACAATAGGGTGCGTTAAGGCACCGCATCCACGATGCAGGGGGTCGAGTCTGCCCCAAATCGAATACATCTCGCATATTAAGGACGGTATTTGATGAGACGGCCAGCTTGGACGTGGTTTTTATGCGGTTTACCACATGCGACTTGGTAAATTCCGAGTTGATTCCCAAGTCCCACCTCAGACATACGCTACGTAAACATTTAGGTGACCGTCTCGCACTTGAAAATATAGGGTTAATCAACAACCCCTGAGATTGATTGTTTTTTTCACAGATGTTTGTTACTCCATTTCAATATTTACGTGATGTTTCTCAAAGTCTCCTTGGGGGGAGGTTGGGGGGAGGGGGGAGGGAGGGCCGGGGTTGATCATACTTTTTATAGCGTCTCTGCCAGTCCACGAACATACGCTGCAGAACATTCTTTGTCAGGTCCTTGAGAGTAGTTCACTTTTCTTGAGCACTATTTCAGTGTTCTCATATCGAATGCCCCCAAAGCTTTGCGTTTAGCGGTGGGTACAAACACAATCACTGGTTGCAAGATCGGGGCTATAGGGCAGATGCGGTACACAGGTAATGTTGGATTGAGCCAGGAACTGCGTGACATGAACTGCAACGTGAGACCTCACATTCTCATGAAGAAGTCTCCACCCAGTCCGAGAAAGTCCAAGTCGTTTTCTTCCTCACTACAGCGGACACTGGCATATACTATGCTGCTGTAATAATAGTGTGAGGGGAACTACTTGTGTTAAATGAGTTCAGACAGCAAAAAAATGTTATAAATCGGTCCACAGTTAAAATATATTATCACCATCAATTTCCCTGCAGATGGAACAACTTTCACGTTTTTGTGGTGTTGGAGAACCGAACGATTTCCACACTGTGCTGGCCCATTTTCATTCAGAATAACAATTATGCAGCTGGTGATACCTGCTTCTAGAAACGCATCCCCTCCATCACCAAAGAGACTCAATCCTTCACGGCTTGTCTCCATTAGCGCAGCCCTTTGTTCGGGAGTCAACGGTCATGGCACCCACTGGGCGCAAACATGTGTCATACGGAGATGATATTGGACAAACGTAACGAAACTGCCATATGAAATTCTCAACACTTCACTGAGGTTACGTATGTAATCCGCTGGTTCTCTCACAGACAATCGCAGCAACTGTGTTGAGGTTGACAACACAAGCCGAAACATCAGACCCACCTCATTTAACACTGACAAGTCGGACTTTTTTAAAGTTCTTGAACGGACTAATCACTGTTGCACGAGGTAGTGCGTCTTCACCCTTGCTGCAGCTTTTCGTAAGTTTCAGTGGCTGTATGGTTTTAACGGACACAGAATTTTGTTGTGACATACTGCTCCTCTCGATCCCCACCTCCACTGCGTGTATGCGAAATGCAAAGAACGCCTATAAAACAGATCACTACTATACTACCAACCTACCGGCACTGCAGTGCTGCCGTCTGTGAATCGCTCTTTTCAATCATTTATACGTACATTAATCCTTGTTCCATAGATCATGAATACGACGTTTCGTAATGATGTGGAACGTGTCACTTTAACATAAGTTTTCTTTACACAAAATCATTAATTAATATTTTTACAGTTAATACTTTATTGTGCAGATACTTTCTTATCGAGGAAGCTATAGGGAAAAAATCTGTCTCGGTCTTTGTTCTTCGATCCTCGTAGATTTACTCTAGACGCGGGCAGATGGGGCAGACAAGGAAGGCACCCGATAGCCAATTCCCCTAACATTGCTTTAACCCATTTACCAATGCTGATACGGGTAACGGGGAAAAGCAAAAGATGAAGACGAAAAAGAATCTTTAAGTACTCATTTGAAGGCCGAAGTAGTTCTTGAAAGAAGAAACAAGGAAAGAAATTATAAAAAAAGTTTCAAAGAAAATGGAACAGCTTAATGCGAATAGAACATCTGCTAAGATATCCAGAAATATTTAACTTTACATTGGAAGGAGCAGTGGATGGATCAAATTTTATAGATAGACAAATATTGGAACACGTAAAAAGGACTGTCACATATTTTGGGTTCTCATAGGTACGCGGATACTAAAAGATTTGTACAAAAAAAGAAGAAATTATGTACGAACAAAGCAGTAGGAAGGTTAATAGTTTTCACGGATTCAGTAACATGATCACTTTTCTACAATTCTTTCTTTTCCACCCACGCACTGAGCTGCTGGAAACCACTCCGCAGAACTGCCTTGCAAGTTGGTGTTTCTGTTATTTATAGACCATTACAGAAACAATAAAATAACCAATAAAAACACTCATTTACCACACAAACTACTCAGAATGAAACTAGTATCAATAACATAGGCGCTACAGTCTGGAACCGCGAGACCGCTACGGTCGCAGGTTCGAATCCTGCCTCGGGCATGGATGTGTGTGATGTCCTTAGGTTAGTTAGGTTTAAGTAGTTCTAAGTTCTAGGGGACTGATGACCTCAGATGTTAAGTCCCATAGTGCTCAGAGCCATTTGAACCATTTAGTAACATAGTCAACACGTCAATTCTTTTCCTTTCTTTTTTTTTATTTGTTTAGTGGAAAGGTGAACCCTAGGTCCCATTTACTGGGTGTTTCTGGAATCTGGAGGTAGATACCGATAGCAGTGCGTTGAGGTGTTTCGCAATTGGCGCCAGTGACAACCTGATCAAGCTGACAACTGCCTGCAGCCATTTCCGTGGGGTCACGTGCTATCACATTTATTTTTTCTTCGTGCCTAGAAGCTGTTGTAGTGGTGACCCATGGGAATTGGTAGGAAATAAAAGGTTCATAAGACTCACGTGAACAATGTCAAGTCTAGTGCAAATGTTCAAATTTTTAAGCAGATAATTACGTTGTCTTGACACGATGCCACGTTTCACTGTACGACTTTAATCATTTAACATGGCTTATGCTTGAGGAAGGACATTATGAATAGATTACTTCTATTTTTTCGCTGTACGTCCCGTAGATTAAGAAAAAGCCACAGGGAGAAGGCCGTGAAGAGCATTAAATTAGTCGTTACATTTTTTTATGGTACAGAATTCCGATTTCAGCTTTAGTAGCAACGGTTACCAATATCATACAAAGAACTACGGTATGTAATAGAATTGCTAAAGCAGAATTCAGAGCAACTTTTGAAGAAAGACGTGAAAAAGAGCAGGCAAAATAGGTGGAAGATTTTGATGCTTGGCTAACCCCATTCCAGAAGAAAGATTCTTAAAGTTGTCTATGACTTAGCGAAAGACTGGAATTATTGTATTGATTTAACAGGAGATGAAACGTGGCTGGAAAATATATCCAAGTTAAGCAAAAGCAAATTTTCTGTAGTCCACATCAGCCCTCAGGGTGATAGATTTTTCGTCAAAGCTTCTCTTTCTGGTACTCGTGACTCATGTCATAGTACAAATGTAGAATAAATTGCATGTGCTGTTTATTTTCAGAACTGGATACAGTGTCATGTGTAAGGTGGCTAGACAGATGTACTTTGTCCAGACTTGGATGGTCCTCTTTACTGTTAATGCGACGGCAGTAAATTTGAAAACTAATGATGCACGTAAGCAGAAAAAAGAACAACAGTGTATTCGCTTTTTATCACAAAATTTACATGTCTTGCACATAACAGAAAATTCTGTTTCATTTACTATATGTGAACCTTTCTGCCAACCAGAAATTGAATGTCATAACTCACGTTCCTGAAGTCAGACGTAAAGAAACCGTAAATGTCATGTGACTAGGGCCTCCCGTCGGGTAGACCGTTCGTCGAGTGCAAGTCTCTCCATTTGACGCCACTCTGGCGACTTGAGCGTCGATGGGGATGAAATGATGATGATTAGGACAATCTCCCTGAGAGAAGAAAAGCTACGACCCAGCCGGGAATCGAACCCGGGCCCTTGGATTGATATTCTGTCGCATTGACCACTTTTTTTTCTTTTTTTTCGTTTCATCTGATCGGGGCGGACGTCGTAAGACACCCTTTTACGTTCGTTGTTGATCTATTAACTCAGTTTTTTTTTATTACAGAGAGTAGGTAACCCTCTGACCGAACACACTGAGCTACCGTCCCGGCGTCACTCAGCTACCTGGGGCGGACAAGCAAATCGTGAAGAATTTAAATAAATGAAACTAGACTGTGATATTAACCTCTCTTCTCTCGTAATCAGGTCAAATGTGATACCCCCGTTCTACCTCAGAAAAGCACATTGTCCACTGTTTCCACTGCATTAAATAACAGAATAATGTAGTTTTCTTAGAGCTATTTAATTAAAATCCATTTAATTAAGACATTCTGGATATCCACTGAATGTTCAGATATTTCATTGTACTACAGTGTCTTGTATCATACTGATACAAACAAATTTTAGTAAAATGGTTCAAATGGCTCTGAGCACTATGGGACTTAACAGCTGTGGTCATCAGTCCCATAGAACTCAGAACTGCTTAAACCTAACTAACCTAAGGACATCACACACATCCATGCCCGAGGCAGGATTCGAACCTGCGACCGTAGCAGTCGCACGGTTCCGGACTGCGCGCCTAGAACAAATTTTAGTACTGAAGGTTTCATGTCTGCACTTGGCAGACATACAGATCTTGTATCATTTGTCGAAGACACAATCTTCGATCGTAGAGCCAAGAATTTTTCCAGTTACATGTGTTATCCTTGTAGTTTTAACAGCGCAGCAATTTCTCAGGCAACTGTTGCCAGTCCACTCATATGCGTATCAAAAGACGTTATTATGTAACTGTCTCGGGACATTGGCACCCTTGTTTCTAAGTATCCTCCGTACTGCATAGGTGACTGTTGAAATCACGCATTCTCCGACATGCTTAAGTTGACCTCAATTAGTATCGCAGTGGTTTTCTGAGATCTGAATCGTCACACCTGCTTTAACTCCAAATGAAGTGAAAAACTGCACTCGCCTTCAAAAATTATCGCCCAGGAAACAAGATTACACTCGTCTTCAGCAAAACT
Source organism: Schistocerca piceifrons (assembly GCF_021461385.2). Classification (NCBI taxonomy): domain Eukaryota; kingdom Metazoa; phylum Arthropoda; class Insecta; order Orthoptera; family Acrididae; genus Schistocerca; species Schistocerca piceifrons. The sequence goes on along the minus strand of NC_060138.1, from coordinate 447,624,642 downwards.
AATCTACTTTCTTTTAAGAACAGTAGCAAAAATGTGGGCCAAGTGTTACGAATTTTAATCCGACTTGTAACCTAAATTCTTATCACGTTCTGTCTGCTTGAGTTTATAAACACAGCAGACCTTGAAACTAACTTATCTGACATAATACTGATTGATTATCTTAACATTACCCATCTCGCCACATGGAAATGAAGAAAGAAAAACGGTCCCACTTGCCCACATAAAATATCACGAAGCTCGTTCACCATTATACTTATGAGTCGTGATATGAAATGAAACGCAAGGCAGTAAAGTTGTCGTATTTTTACAAAGATGAGCCAGAAATGAAACTGACGCTAAATATTATGAAAAGTTATAGTATTATTCGGATTTGGACAATGGTGCTTCGGATTAGCATCTTGGAATTTATTAGCTGAAACACGGCGGCGTATCACTGTGTAGGAGAAAAGAGAATGGCGATAAATTTAACATCAAAATTTCTGACCTCGATTAAGGGCCGGCTGGAGTGGCCGAGCGGTTCTAGGCGCTACAGTCTGGAACCGTGCGACCGCTGCGGTCGCAGGTCCGAATCCTGCCTCGGGCATGGATGTTTGTGATGTCCCTAGGTTAGTTAGGTTTAGGTAGTTCTAAGTCCTAGGGGACTGATGACCTCAGAAGTTAAGTCTCATAGTGCTCAGAGCCATTTGAACCACTTTTTTTGATTAAGGAATTCTGATACCTTGGAAGAAAAATAACACATGACAGACGAAGAGAGGATGACTTAAAACGCACGAAGTAACACAGACAAAGAGGCTTTTCAAGACCAAGAGAAATCTGCTGGTATCAAATATCGACCTTAATCTAAGGAAGAAATTTCTGAGAATGTTCATTTGATGCATTGCATTGTACGGTAATGCATCATGTACTATGACAAAATGGAAAAAATAAGATACGAAGCGTTTCAGAAGTCGTACTAGAGAAGAAAGTTACTGGATTGATAAGATACGGAGTTAGCAGGTTCTCATCAGAATCGGCGAAGAGAAATGATGTAGAAATCACTAACAAGAAGAAGGAACAAGAGGATGAACATGTGTTAGCACATCGGGAAATAAATTCCATACTACTTGATAGTAGTTGAAGAGGGTAAATACTGTAGGAAGACAGAGATAGGAATACACCCCAACAAATAACTGAGGGCATAGATTGCAAGTGACACTCTGAGAAAAAGAGGTTGGCATAAGAGAGGAATTAGTTGCGAGCTGCATCAAATCAGTTAGAAGTCTGGTGACGAGATCTCACGAAAATTATTTCTATCAGAATTTTTTGTGTGAAATATTTAAAGGTTACTTGTGGTTTCATATCTAAGTTTCCGTTTTTTCTGTTTATTTGTAATAATTTTTGGAATCCACATCACCGCAGTTCTAGTTCCCCTGTATTAATGCCCGGGTCTGTTGGGTGTTTTGTCGAAGAGTATTCCTCTATGAGACAACAGAAAACTTATCTCTGGATGGCTGATTGAAAATCGAGTCTCAAAGACGTTGCCGATCAATAAACATTGTCACAGCAAAAATTCAAATAAAACAATTTATGTGTCAGTCACTTGTCATTTTATCCCATGAGGCGTTGCTATCATCTTCAGGTGGAAAACAATGATAGCTTGTTACATGTGTACCAGCTGGATGCAGGTAGTTGTTTGTTTTGGTTTCATTTTGCTGCTACAAAAAGTATAACAGGCACTTGTTGTCATTGAAGGGCATTAAAATTATACATTTCAAGTGGTGATGGAGTTACTTACGGGGTTCTGTATACTGGAACAGTTCGTAAGTAGCTCCATCACAATTTCATATGTATAACCTTAGTACTATATGACGATAAAAAGTGCCTCTTATACTTTTTGTAACAAAATAAAACCAAAACAAATATCTAGCTGCATTCAGCAGACAACCTTGCAGGTAAGGTAACCACAGCTATGAGTATTAATAAATTGGGTTTTAATAAACCGCTTCAGCTGTATTTAGTCCTTTGCTATTGGATCACTACTGGTTTCGTGGCACTAAAATTCACATCTTCAGGTAAACATCTGTTTAACAATAAACCCATAAGGAATAACAACCCTGGGATATGCACTGCTATTGTAAATTATTTTAAGATTTTAATTTAAAAAAATATTAAAAACTTTTACAGGAGACTATCAAAATTTTAGTACCTACATGACTGAAACATTAGAGAGGAAAACTCGGAGCCGGCCGCTGTGGCGAGCATCAAAGCGGCTTATCATTAAGCAGATTTTCATGTTTTTGTCGCCGAGGCACTTGTATTGTGTTCATTTGGCTGCCTACTACAAGTCTACTGAACTTCTGTAGTGTGTCGTGCGAATTAATGTGTCGGCAGGTCACGCGTGTTGTAGTTCTGTCAGATGAGCGATAGGATGTGTATTTTTTAATTATTGTGAAACATAAATTTGCTGTTAACTGGAGAGAATAGTTAACGCTTAAAACTGTCTTGTTGTCTTGTCGCGACGTTATTTCGAAACCGTGTGAGCTGATTTATGTCAGTGGCAGTCCACGCACAATTTTATTCACCGTGTGCATTCAGATTTGTATATTGCGCTATTGAAATTTGATGCTCTATTTCTATTGTAGGCAGACTGTGTGCCAGTTATGGTTTCTGTATTATACAGTGTAGCGACATGTGGGTCGCGGCACTGGATTGAATACCTGCGTTATATCTCTTAGCCTAAGGTTTTGTAAGATTCATTGTCAGGCAAGGCAGCAGGTTAAAAAGTTGTCAACTGTCTATACTTCAAACAAAGACTTACGTGTTATACAATTTCAAGTTAAATCGTTCCTTTTGATTTTACAAATGTGTAACGTTGTATTCTGTTCAGTTCAGCAATTGATATATCGTACGTTTCAGTTTTGAATAAGTTGTTTTAAACGCACAAAGGTAGACCAATGCATTGGGACAGATGTTTGATTCCTTAAGCGGCGTGAATTCGAAAGAGCATAAAAAACTGATTCTATGGCTTGCTAGTCTTTGTGACGAAAGGTATATCTTTTGGTCCACTATTTTAATCTCTGTATCAGCAAACTGTTTCGTTGTGCTCTTGGCGTAAGGTTAATTACAGTCGAGACTTGGTGCCCCTGACGTACCAATTTGATGTTTTTCTGGACCCTTCCACCAGTTAAGCATGTGTCCGTGTTAAATAATAAATTGAGCTGTTATCTCGATAGTTGGAAGTGAGTGGCTTGTCATCATTTTTGATACTGAATGGTAACATGAAATTGTCTCGTGGACAGAGCACCGTTATAGTTTAAGTGATTTCAGAACCTTTCAATAATTATCTTGGTTAAGTTACCTGAAAAACCTCATTAGTATAAGCATTGTTGTGAGTTGTTAGTCTTGAAGCAGCTGTTGTTGCCAAAAGTTACTTCTGTAGAGCGTCTCTATATTTTTCATTGAGATATCTTGATTTTGTTGTTTATTCAACTAGTAAATTTTTCGCTATTGCTTACTACGTTACAAATTTCTTTGACTACAACCCTGATGCAAATTTCAGAGCAGCCACGAAGTGTGTTTTTCTGAAATCCTTTAAATTTTCTAAGCTTGATTTTATTTCACTCAATAGAGAAATTATTTCATCGTAATTGAATTTAAATGAATGCTTGTCATGGTGTAAAGTTTAAAGTAGTCACTACTGTTGATCTCTGAACTTTGAGTACTCTTTGCTTGATGGTCTTACAGTAAGTAATAAGTACAGTTACATTTTGTCAAGCTTTGATTGCATGCGAGTCATGTCTCATGCAAAACTGTTTCGTCACGGACTTCCGAAATTTGTCAATATATCGAGTTTGTTTGATAAATTCATGCTGTGTAATAAATTGTTTCATTTGGGCACCAGCATCTTACCGCTACAATCTAGCTCTCGACCGCCTAGGCGACATTTTGAACTTTTTGGTTACTACGGTAAATTTATATCTTTTAGATGGCAATAGATGCTACTTTTGAGTTTGAGGAATCAGGTTTCTGTTATATGCATCGTTGTCTGCCCTTTCAAAAAGCCACTTTATGTTTAACAGCAATTACTTTTAACACCAATAAACAAGCAATGTTCCGAAAGCCAATTGACATCACTCTCACCGTTTACTGTCATACTTAACTTTTCGCCTCTTCCACAATCGACGATTACGGCTGCAGTCCCCCTTTTTCCTGAGATCAACAATCGAAGAGAGAATGTTGAATTACATTCTTTTGGCTCCCAACCTCTTCCTTACCTAACGCCGTCAGTTAATAACATTCAGTTATAGAATTAACCGCTTCCTGAAGTATGAAGCAAGCTACATCGTCTAGTTCGTACATAAAACCTAATGCTCTTTTGCAAACAAATATCCTGGTATGCACTCAGTCCCACGTGGAACGCTGTGACAACATAGTAGTTTCAGCGGATACTCCTAAGGAATAGTCTTAAAGAAATGAATCCCGGAGATCCTTAAACAAAAGTTGTCCGTGCATTAGGGCCCGAGTAATTCGTACAAAAAAAATTCTTGGGCTCCACCCCTTTTGAATAATTTATAGTCTACTCTTTGTTTAAACCGCCAGATTTTTGTGTGATAGCCTCATCTGTAGCGGCAGTATTGAGGATTTGTTTCTGGCTCTTTCTTTTATATTTCGTTCGGACTTTTCTTCCGTCTTGCTTTCTTTTCTCCATAATATGTCTTTTAATTTAGCTGTATTGTGATGTTCCATTAGTGTCTACGTTTTTGTTGGTATTCAAGCCAAGTGTCTTTAGATCTTATCTAAAGTTTTCGATCCTCTTCCTGTCGATAAATATAATCTAGCAGTCTTGTAGAAAATGTTATTTGATTCTCACCTGTTGTTCAGATACTGATGAACATTTGCATCCACAATGTCTTGTTACACTCACAGCTTCCAAGTGCTAGGTTTCTAGGATTGCTGCAGGTGCTGTATTATGCGTCAGACGATTGTTGCATGTCATGTGACATGAAGTATTGTTAGGGTTGATGGTGGTATCCGTGAGCAGGTTCTTCGAAGATAAGCACTCCCAGAACAGACCAGTTATTTTCTCGAACGTCTGAAAAACCCCTGTCGATTGTTTGTGATTCTTCGGGTGTCGTAATATTTTTGTTGTCCATAAGTTCATGTAAGTATGTCAGTAGACGATGAGCACTTGATTAGTATTACTTATCTCTCGATCTGCGCGAGTACTTCTGACACGATTCAGATGAGATAACATACGTGTAACACACAGACAACAGATCGTGCGAGACCTTGGCCGCCTTATGTGGAACCACTCAGGCAGCACCCATTATTAGTCTCCGAAAGTGACTCCGCGTGGTTATCTTCTTTACTAAGTAAAGCTGTTACTTAGCTTGTTTATTCGTAACATGCTGCTTCCTAGTGTATGTGCTCAAGTTAGTAAACTTCTCCTGGTTTTTGAAGCTGAGTGAAAATGCTGGCAGGCATTCGTTTTCCTCCTCAGTACAATGAAAAGTTAGAAACCTTCATTAATTGGACGCTCGTTGAGAAGTCAGAGGATTTTATTTAGGCACGTCGTCACGAAATACTCTGTGGAAGTATGTAGAAACTAAACGCTACAATCATTTCAAAAGTCCATCGTGGATTGTAAAATTGTTCATACAAGATAACCGTTATCCCATCAAGTAATACGTTGCTGACCACAGGCCGACACTGGCTAGCAACAATGCACGATGCAGTAAAGGTCATCTTATACAAAGAGTTTCACAACACACGATGGATATTGCAAATGGTTTTAACCTTTAGAAATTACCTCGCAGCTCCAGAGACACATAAGACCAACTAAAATGTACGAAGGTTTGGAATAAGTGTGGTCTCATTGTTGTTTTTTTCCTGGTCTTCTCTCAATAAACTTGAACTTCAGAATTTTTCTGCATTAATCCGTTAATAGTAAATTATTTTTTCTCTGCTCGCCATTGAATATTTACTCAACCAGTACATTTAGCTTTGCCGAGTCTTTCTTAACATCAAAAAGCCCTAAGCTGTTTCCTCTCTGTTAAACTAGAAGTATCAGAGAAACTTAAGTTATTTTGCAGGTGACTTGATCTGTTCTGAAGCTTAGTCAGGCTCCTTGCAAACACGTTTCATCCAACCAGCGTCAGTCTCGTTTGAATGTGTCGGACGTCACCCATCTGGGAACAACGAGACAAAAAGAGCTTTGAGACTTCTCGCAAAAGAAAGCGTTGATTGCTTAGGAAATGCATGAAAATGAATGGCGAGTGCGCAGTAAGAAAGCGACAAATACACGAGTGTGGATCTCGTAATTAATTTTTGACCTGTATCATTTTAGACCTCATTTGAGACGCGACTCGCTAGACATTGTTCAAATTTTTGGCAAGAATGTTTTACCTCGGAAGACTTTTCGAACTTTCGCCTCTAGCCAGCCGTGTAACACATCTACATCTATACTCCACGGGCAAGAACACTGGGATCCTGACGTCCCAGTGGCACTAGCGGGAAGGAAAACAATCGTGCCCTGTTCACTAGACAGGGACTTGATGCTAGCACAGTAACGCGCCCGTGGCAGACTCCATGTACATTTGCACACACATCGTATTTTCTTCTTGTGTTATTCTAAAACAGTGTGGCAGACGTGTGGCATACACGTACGATGAATATATGGATATGCTTCTGGTCTTTGGTACATCTGATAACCAGGGTTGTGTCGTCGCTCCTGAATATGCTGCAAGACGTCCTGGTTGACGACATCCAAATAAAAATGTGTTTCGTCTCGAGCTTCTGTCCTTCTACCGTCGCGTGACAGAGATTGTCCACGCACTCTTCCCTCTCCAGTTATTGAGAAGGCTATTCTGGAGGTCATCCACCAAGAACCCGAGCTAACTACACGTACTGTACCGAGGCAGTTGCGTGTCTCGCAATGCTTAGTCGCTGACATGCTACACGAGCATTCACCTGCATCCTGCAGACCGCCGTCTGCACATCCAATTCTATGAATGGTTCCAACAACAGGAAGCCAATGACGACTTCATAAACGCCGTAATATGGACGGATGAAGCACCGTTCACTTGTGAGGGTGTCTCCAACATGTACGACGCGCACCCGTGGTGTAATGTTAACCCGACCTCAGCCGCGACTGTGGATATCAAGGTCGTTTTGCCCTCACCGTCTGCGCTCGAATGTTGGTAGAAAGGAGTGTGGGTAACTACTTGCTGCCTAACCGGTTAACCGTACGAAGGTATCATGCATTCATCTCAAACCATTCGCCTGACGCACTGGAGGATGTCTCACTTCGTGTTCGGCGGAGTTTTTGGTTCCAACACGATGATGCACCTCCACACTTTGGAACTGATGTGCGACGGTGTTTAGACAAAACATTTCCAGAGAAATGGCTCGGACGGGGAAGTTCAGTTGTATGGCCTCCGTGTTCGCCTGTCCTAAATCTTGTGGATTCATTCCTGTGGGAACACTCGAAGCACGTGTATTCTACTCCGCCGACACGTGTGCAAGACTTGATAGCGGGTGCTCATGCTGCTGATGTATCTGTGGATGCAATCATGTTGTGTTCCGATGACAAAGTGTTCTTTTGTAAACGCCATGCGGTCATTAATATGGAAATTATTATTGTCACTGGTTGATAATGTCTTACGTCTACGTAGACGTACCATGAAGTATAAATGACTAGTAGATTTTGAGTTATTTAACTGTTCAGTCATCTTTGCCATCTTGTAACTGACATTGGTTTTGTAGTTATTCTGTCCTATAACAGGTCATTTGTTTCATGTGTTTTTTTTCTGACTTATATAATCATGTTTTAGTTTATATTCGTCGTTACAAAACACTGTACTATGTAAAGACCGGATACTTGTGGCTTAAGAAACGATGTATGCTACAGCATTATATGGTAGGATGAAATTCTCAAATTAAAACAAACACGCTTCGACCTTTTGCAAGCTAACACTTTTTTTTATCTCTTTTTGTTCGTGATTTTTCGTTCTGTTTGTTCGTTCGTTTGTTCAAGTTCATCGTCGTTCCATTAACTCATTTTTTTTTTTAAATTACACTCTGACCGAACACTCTGAGCTACCGTGCCGGCACACTTAACGCTATCCACTGCACCAACTGCACAGCAACAGCAACACGCCTTGTGCTGACAAAGGATCCCGTACATATGATTACAGGATTGCCAGATCGTCAATATTTAACATCCGTTTACTGCGGAAATATGCATAGGACGAAACTTTCTGAGAAACATTTTTGTATTGCTAGTATGTGAGGAATCACGCTGCGAAGAGCGTACACATACATTTACAGGCTCCGGAGCCTGTAACGTTGACGCTCTGTACCGTCGTTGAATGACGTTATCGGGCATGGGTTCCTATTCAATTTCAAAACACTCTTTATGAACTTCAACATTCTTCTCTAACACCACACTTCAAAAGTTTCTAGTCCCTCCGTTCTTGTCTAAACTAAAACTTCCACTTTTCACTTCCGTACAAGGCTACACTCTTATCAGTTACAGTCTGAATGGATTTACTTGCTGTTGCCTGTCTGCATTTTATATTCTCTCTGTTTCCGCCACCATCTGTTATTTTTCTGTCCAAATGGCAAAACAACTTTTAGCGTCTCATTTAATAATTTAACATCCTCAACGTCACCTGATGGAATATGACTTATTCCTTCACCCTTGTTTTACTTTTGTTAGTTTTGCGTTACAACCTCGTTTGAAGAGATTATCCGTACCACTCACCTGAACTTATAGTCTTCGATGTCACGGTAATATTTAGGACTCCACAATGATTACCCCACTCATGAAGATAGAAGAGCCGCATTAGACAGACAAGCTGCCGTTAACCGACGGATATGAACGCTGGCCTATCGAGTACCTAGCAGTGCATGGAACGTTCCAATTTTGCCGTGTTTGTAAATATGTAGGGCGCCTTGTGTTTCGATGTCGTGGGGTTCTGCAATCGAATACTGCAAAAAGCGATAAACGACTTCCGCATCTCTGGCACCAGTCGACACTCTGCAGAATCAAGAATACGGATACTTCAACTGTGCTTCCCTTCTCGTCCGAATTACAGAGGTGAAGCTGGTATTGGAACTAGCTCCCTCTGGATCGGTCATCGCTGAATTGTTTTGCATTAGTGACTCGTGTTTCTCCAGAGTATTGTCAATGTCTCTTACCTTCACTATACTTGAGGCTATTACTCAACTTTCGATGTGAGAGGTAATGGTCGCTGCATTTCCCTTAGCTTCAACACTAACTTTTTCGTAGTATTCACAACGACAATAGCCTCATCGACAAGTGGCGTTAACACTCTCATAAAAACAAGGAGCCTATAAATAAAGAGGCAAATTGATCGTTTTCCCTGCAGCTCTCTCGTTTTAGTAGAGGTCGCCTTCGTAGCAAGTGATTGGATGGCGACCGGACAAAAGCGATGTTTATAAATAAACAGCAGCTGTAAGCGTTCCAGGATAAACTACGTCAATGTACGTCTCCCCAACGCAAAGGCACGCACAAAGCATTATTCATGACGTTGTACCCGATACTTGAATTTGATTCGATATCGTTGCCCCGGTTCTTCCTCATCCGCCAACTTGACGCTCAGGGCAGCTAACAATGAAAGTCAGTCGTCTTTCTTCTTCGAATTTTTTTTTTTTTTTATGTTTCAGGCTTTTGGCCTGAAGCAATGCAGCCACCTCTCTCAATGTTTTACAGTTTTACTGAGTAAAGTTACATTCATAGTTACATTCATGCCACAATTTCATAACTAGTCATAAAGTTAATAAATTACTTTGATGGAGAAGATTTGCTACGTTTGTAAGTTCCCCGCTATTTGTTTCTGTCTGAAATTAAGCTCAAATTTACCTCCCGTCCTATAAAAAGCCTACGCACTGCCAAAACTATGTGTCCACAAACTGTTATCCAACTCGTATGCTAAACTTCGACTAAACTGAACCTGATTTGAAATGAACTGTAACTGGTCTGCATACAACTCGTCTTCATATTAAATGCGTAATTGGACACAACTGTCTGATTCTAATCAAAATTTCCACTTGCCTCGCATCTTGACAACACTGTTGCCAATTTCTCGAAAGCACATCATCAAACAACATGCAGGCAGCGACTAACTTATATTTCTATTTTTAAATAAAATGTCTGAACAATATTCAGAGTGATGCACATCATACTGTGCAATATGGTAATGCGTAACGATAAACCTTCACTAAACGGTGGCATGGGAAAAGCAACTATTCCTATGATATGATATTCCAAGACAACGATTTTAATATATAAGAAACTATCAGCTTCGATTGCGGTAATGAAACCAACCTTTACTTAGGTTTCAGCCCAAATAATTGAGCCTTCTTCAGAAGATATACCTGAATCTATAATTTGTCTAAGAGGGCATGGTCTAGAAATAAAACTAAAAAAGCCTGACATTTTTAAGCAAGTGAACAAAGTTATCTGACAATAAACATTGCAGTCTTAGCTCAAATGTCTTTAAAAAAATAAAAATCATTCAAACTTCGTATTTCTTTCGCCTTTCAATATATGCATCATACTTATCCTTGCTGCCCTTTACAATAAATTTTTCTGCATCTAACAACACAATCACAACTCAACACAGCACTACTGAACACGTCCATCACCTACCACAGAAAGACTGCTGAAAGGCGAAGACTGTACCACAACAACACCAAAGATTATTTAACAGTAACGTAACTTGCTCTCTCTCTGACGTGCACATCGATAACTTACAAAAATCAAAATGACATGCCCACCTTACGCATTTGTTTTTAATGGCTGATGGAGCCTAACTATTGTAGAAATCAGTTTTCTGCTTTGCATCCACATAAATTTTACCTTCTTTGCGTAATTTTTGGTTTCCTTCCTATTTTTCATTATGTCCGTTCCCAGTGGATTAGTTTCCTTGAGAATAGCTCGTGTCTGCATATGTTGGAGCAATCTTCTACAGTTCGTTGACATTAAGTTTCTTAATCTGAGGTTCTGCAAGTAATTTAAAACTGCGAATCTGGCTGTGGCTTCTGCACAAAAACTAAAATAATTCCTTGTAAGCTGTGCTTCGACATAAGAACGCGCATCCACCCTGCCCTTGTCTGGGATTTTGGAGCCGTCAGTAGAAATCAAGTTATTTCGTTAAACCTGTAATTTGTACTAGGTCGTCTGGCGTTCTTAAGAGATCAGGTAAAATGTCCTTCATATCTATGAAGCTTGTACACAATTGAATACTGTTTATTTATTCTCTGTCTGTTCATTTCAATCTATCGAATTTCTGTACCAGTGGGTGGTGAATTGCAGAAAGATATTTCAGAAGCAGTATGTCTGTCGTTAAATTCCATCTTAAGGCCTTAGGCATTTCTGCAGCTTTTCTTAACAATGCATTTGTTAGAGTGGCGAGCATAGGTCGTAGGTAAGACCTGATGCAGCTAAACTGGAGTTTTTCTAGTTTGTAAACTTATTTTCTGTTGCCTCTGTAGAACAGCCTGCTTCCATAGTCGAGTGTAGAACATTATGATACACTCCCCACGATACTCTGGTAACCGAGTGCTACACCTTGGATCTTCTCAATGAGATACGTAATATGCCCCGTCCACGAACTGCGAATGCACTATCATTCTTAATAATTAGATCCTTCGCCTACCAAAGTTAACAATATACGTCTTAAGAGCTGAAAGTTATAAGCCTTTTTATGCCAGTCGGGTTCCTAACTGGGACATTGCTGAACTCACTCTTCTCCTCGATCTTCAAGGCTGGCAGCAGAAGACTATATAGATATATCATCAGCATGTTGAAGTACTTGAATAGTTATTGGCAGCTTGATTTCCATGTCTGCTGCGTAAACACTAAACAGAATAGGGCTTAATATCGATCCCTGTGGATGGCCAGCAGTGGAATTCCTTGGGGCTACAGTTTCATTTTTCGACGTAAGTGGACAGCCTAGAAAGACTGTCCACACCATAAATGAAGTTGTACCACAGATCAGTGTCTCATCCTTTGCCATAATAAGGAGATGATGACGTTAACGTATGCCCCTTCAATAACCACGAACATAGATGTCACTTTTTTTTTCGCAAACCCTCTTCGCATGTCCAAGTGAAGTGAATTTCGTCGTACTATAGAATGTAGAGCAATGTTTCGGAAAACCTTTTTGATAATCCGGCAGTATATTGTTGGTTTAGAGCCATTATTCAAGACAATTTTCACTATTTGTTCCCAGGTTTTCGCAGTGCACCCGAAGTGTGCTATGGGTATCCAGGAGGTGGCAACAGCTGGGTTCTTCCCAGGAACAGAGTTGGTATGACGATATGTGTAGTTCAGTCTTCATAAAACGAATCATATAACCATATTTGATTGTAAATTTTCAGTAGCCTTTCTTTTGCTGGTTCACATAAATTCGGCAGCATGGCGTAATATATATTGCCCAGTCCTGGTGCTGTATTCGCTGGGCGGGTTAAGGCAATTGACAGTTAATTTGCAAACGGCGAGCTTAGGAAAAGGTGAGACACTTCTCCTGGAGCACTCAAAGGTTCTGACGGTACTGAGGGACGAGCTGCTTTGTCTAGGACGGTATCTGTCAGTGATTCATCCATCCTTTGGGGACTCATATTTCACTGGCTCTTACGCCGAAGAGACTTAATGCAAAAAGCGAATCGCGTAACATGGGGGATAAATACATTCCATTTACTCACAATGAAATTTTTGATGATACCAGCAACACCTTCCATTTCAAATTCTAAGGTGATTAGAGCTTAATAGCATCACCCATCTGGGCTGAATTGTAATACTACTTCCGTCAAGGAAAGAGTGGTAATAGTTGTAACACTTGAAAGTTGGATGTATTACAATTTTGCTTCTAGTAAAATTTTCTAGTGCAGGTCATAAGATCGGATGTGCTTCCGAACACTTACCTTTCTCCGATTGAAGGCTCATGTTGATATATGAATGACCTGACCCTGTACTCCAATTAGTGCATTTCATAGTGCAATATTTAATGGTACCACGTCTACTAGGTCAATATTTAGTGGAACAATAGTTAACAGCAAAACGGATAATGCAAGTGAATAGGAGCAATCAGTTGCTTCATAACCACCTCCAGGTTTTCCTAAACGTTCATTCCTATTTCCAATAGGTACTTTGGCGTTCATTAATCTCCACATTATAAGCATACTTTTTGTATCTAGATGAAAATGGTTTGGTGGAAACCAGCAATGGCTTAGGTGAAGAGAAATCATTTGTGTGAGGAACGCGTCTCTATTTCATTCGTAATCAATGTTTATTCTCTTGAAGCCGAGGGTATCGAGAGGACATTTTGGAGCACATTTAACACATTAATTACGCAAACGGGCTCATCGAAATCGTACTAGAATAATTGGTCTCATAATTAGTTGACTTAGGTACTTATGTACACACGGTGTGATTGGCAATGGTCAACAGGACTGACCAGTGACTGTGATTCGAATGCTTGAATCGCACTCATACCCAGGCACTTAATGAAACAGTGGACAACCACATGGGCTACCAGTTACGATAGGCAAGGTAAGAAACGGGCAAACGCACTAGGTAGAAAGTAACAGGTATCTCGAAGGTTCATCATCATCGACAGCATCTCAAAGACTTAAGAGAGGGGTCACAAAATGTGGATAGCATCTAGTTAATTGCTGTACACAGGCATTAATGCGCTACTCATTGAGAGGAACTATTTTAACTTCCTGGCAGATTAAAACTGTGTGCCGGATCGAAACTCGAACTCGGGGCCAAGTGCACTTGCCCGCGAAGGGCAATCGTCCCGAGTTCGAGTCTCGGTCCGGCACATAGTTTTAATCTGCCAGGAAGTTTCACATCAGCTTACACTCCACCGCAGAGTGAAAGTCTCATACTGGAGAATAACTACTGCTTGGCAGTAGTTGAGACATGAGCACGTGGGGTGATGATGGACAAAGAGAAAGAAACCTAATTAAAATAAGCTCAGATCCATTCAGAAAACTAACATGGAATCTGATTTATTGCATCACAGAAAGTGGCCTCATGTAAATGTGGGATGTGGTGAGCAAAGGTTATCATGCTGGTAACAAAAAAAAGACATTCCCTAGAATTGGAAAAAATGCACCCAGAATCTCCTGTGATCCATCTATAACCAAATATTAACAGGATATTAATCCGAAATTCTTAAGTAATGTGATACTTGCTCGTCTACTAGTGGCTCGAACTCGACCAAAAAGATTGTCGTCAGACTACACTCTTCTCACATAATTTAAAGTAACCGAAATTATAGGACCTTATCTCACTTCAGCCGGTGTGGCCGAGCGATTCTAGGCGCTTCAGTCTGGAACCGCGCGGCCGCTACGGTCGCAGGTTCTAATCCTGCCTCGGGCATGGATGTGTGTGATGTCCTTAGGTTAGTTAAGTTTAAGTAGTTCTAAGTTCTAGGGAACTGATGGCCTCCGATGTTAAGTCCCGTAGTGCTCAGAGCCATATCTCACTTCCCCAACATGAATAACTCTGAAGGAAAAGGAATTGTAAGATTTTGTAACTACGTAACACATTCTGGTACCTGACTCCACAAACCAAACGGCCAATGGCCATTTCGAAGTGGATAAACCTTTTTGAGTAGATCGCCGAAGCTACGCAACGTCGGGGGGTGGCCAGTACTTGGATGGGTGACCGACCAGGTAAGCTGCGCTGTTGACATTTCCCCATTTGTCTTTACGGTAGAGGGGACAGAAGGGGCGGCAACGTGGAGTCCCTGGTCACCAGTCTTTGCACCAAAATTTCTGAATTCAATTAGAAACCTCTTCGCAGTTTATGAAGTGAGGAGATGTGATACTGTTGATGGTGATCAATCCGTCGGTCGGATGGGGACGTAAATCTCGACGGCCACCTTGGTGCTCTTTGAGTAGTAGTCTGTGCCAACACTAACTAGGCTCCACCTTCTCCCTTCTCTCGTCACCTCCAGCACGAACATGATACACACACACACTTAACACATACACTCATGCACACAGCTCACATACTTCGAAACTGAAAGGTGCCTGCGGAATGTGAAGGCCAGGGGAAAATCTGCTAACTTATGCGGCTGAACCTGCCCTTCGGGATCTCCCAGCCATTCATCCCACATGACTTTACTTTTTACAAACTAAACAAAGCGTTCTAATAGAGCCACACCGGAGACCGAACGCCTGTCAAGCATAACGGGCATCGAGAAACGGCTCCACGTTCAGACAAGTGGTGGGGAAGAAAAGAACCGGGTGGCTGGAGCCAACAACATCGCTACAAAATTTGAATCCATCGCATATCTTTTATTCATCTTGTAGGCCCTAGTCTCCTTTCTTTGTTATACTTGCCCATTAATTTAGCTTGGCAATGGTTCTATACTACTCATGCGCCTGTATTGCCCCCGTGACACCATTCAAATTTACGACAAACAAATTTTCATACATTGAGGGGCTCAGAGGAGAAAAAAAGGATTGGCAAGGACGTGTACCAACGAATAAATGAACAAGTCGGTCCATTTCTACTCCAGAAGCCCCCAGTCCACTGAGAAGTTAAATACGCAACAGGAAAGACAACGTTATATGTATGAAAGTTGCATCAAAATAATAATAATAATATTTGAAACTGTTAGCACTATGAGTAACGGTGACCTTCGATTCAAATTTTATGCTGAAAGTCGAAATGTCTCGGTCCACTACTTGTTTCTCAAATCCAGACGCATCGATTTTCACTGTATAAATGTGATTTTTACGATTATCATTTTTCCCGAAAGGAAGTTAACAGCAAATTGTATTTGCTCATGCCTGTATTCACGACCATATTTGTTCCTCAAGGCAGCTAGCAGTGAGAGGCAGAGAATATTTCTGTAGAACTTTCGTTTCCCCCCTCTCTTGATCCATGTGAGAATGGTACATGAGAAGAACGATCATCAATAAGATTCCGTAAGAGCTCTAATTTTTCTGATTTTTCTCGACGTGGTCGTTTCACAAAATCTAACATACGTGAAAGGAACTAATATCTCTCTTCTTGCACGTACATACTCGAAATTTTCTGCTTGATACACTCTTATAACGTCTGCCACTGGAGTTCATTAAGCATCTCCGTAACGCCCTCCAAGAAATTTCGAAAGGAAATTAAAGATCAGGGAGATCAAACGAAGGTTTGATGTTTTATAGTGACGTAATTCTGTCCACTACGGCAAAGCACTACGAAAATGAAGTTAGAGTTTGTCTTGAGACGAAGGTATAAGATCAACACCAACAAAGGTAAACAAGGGCAGTCGGACGTAGTGGAATTAAATCAAGCCATGCTGAGAGAATTGGATCAGGAAGTGAGACACTGAACGTAACAGATGAACATAGATATTCAAGCAACTAAATGCTGGAGATGGAAGAGGTAGGCAGGATTAAATTACAGACCACACATAACATGAAAACTTTTCTGATTAAGAGAAATTTAACATAGACCATAAACGTAACTGTTAAGAATTCCTTTCTAAAGATATTTGTGTGGAATGTAGCATTGTACGGGAAGTGAAATGATCGTGTGGCATTGAAGGCCGGGAGGCCCCGTCCGGGGAAGTTCGGCCGCTGAGTTGCAAGTCTTATTTCAGGTGACACCACATTGTGTAACTTGTGTGTCGGTGATGATGGAACGATAATGAGGACAACACAACACCCAGTCCACGAATAGAGAAAATCTCTAACCCAGCCGTGAATCGAACCCAGGCCCGCTGTTTGGTAGGCAAACACGTTACCTCTCAGCTTAGCAGTCAGACATTGTACGGGAATGAAACGTGCACGATAATCAGTTCAGACAACGAGAGAATGTAAGCTTTTCAAGAGTAGTGCTACAAAAGAATACTGAAAATTAGTTGGGTATGTCGAATAACTGAGATACTGAATAGATTTGGAGAAAAAGAATTTATACCATCACTAGACCAAAGGAAGTGAAAGAGGGAGGGAGGTGGCAAACAAAGTAGAGTGACGAATGCAGTAAGCGGGTTCAAATGTGCGCTCTCACACAGGATAGACGAACGTGGCGAGCTACTTCAAACCAGTCTTTGGACAGAAGATCATCGCAATATACGCAAGTGATAAGAATAGATCACTGTCCCGTTGTCTTCAATTGCTGACCTGCGGTATTTTCTATTAACGGCCCTAGCATGTTGGGAGCAACATTGTCACGAGCTACCAAAGATTTTATTTCACCCTGATGAGCCGAAACATTACGACCACTGCCCACTGCGAGATTGTATGCTGCCTGGTGGCGCCGAGGACACGTGACGAGGTAAGAGTGTATGAGCGGAGCAGAGACAAATGGGGAATCAATCCAGGGACGATAAGTGCGGCATATGTGGAAAACCGCCGCCTTAAGCGATTTTCACAAAAGCCAGATTGTTGTGGCCCGCTGTTCTGGAAGCGAGCTTCCCGGAAACGGTGAAGCTGGTCGGCTGTTCGCGTGCTACTGTCGTGGGCGCCTGTGGAAAGTGGTTGAAGATTGCTGTAACCACGAGTATGCGACAAGAAGTTGTACGTCCATATCTCATCACAGAAAATAAGGATCGGAGGCTAGCCCACAGTCTAAAGCAGGATGGGACAATAGAGTACAGCGCTGCCTCAGGCACAAGGGTATTGCGGCGCACCGTTCAGCACACAGTGTTTATCATGATGTTTCGCAGAAGAGGATCCCTACGTGTTCTCATGCTGACCCAACATCATCTTCAATTTTGATTGCAATGAACACAGGATCATCGAGATCGAACCGCGGGCCAATGGAATCGTGTTGCCTGGTTGCATGAATCCCGTTTATTGTTAAACTAGGTCGAAGGTCGTGTCCAGATTCGTCGTCATCCAGGCGAGTGGTTGCTCGAAACACGCAGTGCCCCGCGGACGCAAGTCGGTGAGCGCAATATTATGTCATGGGGGGACATTCGCCTGGGCTTCCACGGAACCCGTGGTAGCAATCGAAGGCACCATGACAGCCGCGGTCCTCGCGAACGTTATTAGGGACCACCTGTAATCCCTTATTCTTGATGCCTTCCTCAACAACGATGCATCTACCAGCAGTGTAACTGTCAGTGTCACAAGGCCAGAATAGTCCTAAAGAATGTTAATGTCTTGCCATCACATTCGGCTTTTCTGAATCCATTGAAACCCAACTGGACGCTACCAGGCGCCAGCTCCGCACCCACAAACCCACGGCCCGTGAATTACGAGAGTGACCTATGCATAGTCACTTGACGCCACAAACCTCTGAAAACCTATCAAGTTCTTGTCGAATTCATGGTACCAGAAGTGGACCAGCACGCATCTAAGCAAGTAGTGTGTGTGTGTGTGTGTGTGTGTGTGTGTGTGTGTGTGTGTGTTTATGTGTGTGCATTCCTAAGAGACTAAACTGTTGGGGTCATCGGTCCCTAGACTTACACACTACTTAAACTAACTTCTGCTTATAACAACACAAACACCAATGCCCGAGGGAGGACTCCAAACTCAGGCGCGAGAGGCCGCGCAATCCGTGACATGGCATCTCAAACCGCGCGGTCTCTCCGTGCGACCACAGCAAGCAGTCATAATGCTTTGGCTCATCAGTGTACATGATTTGTGAATACTGAGAAGGAATACGCGACAGATTCAGAACACGTGATGCACGTTCTTTCCTTCCGTTGGCTACTCTGAGATTTGCTCAGTTTCGCAGAGAAAATCGAATTTTCATTATTGTTGTAGTTTCAGGACACGACGGTACACCATATCGGCACGGCAAGCAGACCTTTTCTTGGTCAGAAGCCAACGCTAGAAAAACGCGTGTGTAAATGCAAATGTATTCGTCTGTGTGTAGTCACTTACCATTGTGTTAGCGATAACTGCTAAAGCATTCTCTCGGCGGGAGGCTTGTGAAGTAGCATGGTGCCAGATCTGAATAAAAGATAGCGCAATCATCCTGCTCTAGTAATAATCGCAGTATTAGCAGCATTTTCAATCGATCGAAAATTATATTCTGCGCAAAATACTGGGAAAGCGTCAACAAATGTTATCAAAATATCTGGGATTATTGATGCGCAGCAAATAGTGAACTTGGAGATGACACACACGGCTGTGATACAGTGCTATGTATTATTGATCCATTACTGCAAAGACAAACATACGTCGGTGAATGTAGCTGTTCGAAATGTCCTATGTATGGAGATCGTCGTCATACGAGAATGAGTTTACTGTAGCAACACTTGCTTTCCTGACTATAATTAGCCGTCTTCAGTTCATTTTCATTGCAGCTCATCAGACTCGCGGTAGTTCATGTCACCATATATATATAGGTACTGAGCTCAGTGTCGTTCTGCCAACACAACAGTAATAACATGTGTTGACATAAAATGCGGAGAGTCTGTTGAACTGCAATGAAAATGCACTGAAGGTGGCTATTTCCAACCGAAATCTACATTTGCATGCATAATAAAAATTTATGGGATAGTGACTGACTGCTGTATGCCTTTCCTTACTTACAATCTAAGGTCGCTGTCCACAATGGTTGCTGATAGAATCAAAATTGGCTATCTTATTTCCTGTACTAATTAGTGTGCCTGATTCAAAAGTGAGTGCTAATATGACGCCTCATCAGTCACCTATCTCGTTACGGGGTTGTCCAGTGCTAAACTTTGATTGGGTCTAGTTTTACCCCAGCACAATCCCGTCCAGTATCATTTTCGGAGACAGTTCTTATCAGTGTACAGTCTTCGACGGTATGACGTGGCAGGGGGGAACAGAAAATTTTGACTTTGTGATTTCATTCATTAGTGTGCCATTGCTAAGGAAACACTCTCCATCTCGTCTTGGTACAGTGATCGTCGAATATCTGCAGCTCGTCGGCACCACTGATTATCCGACCCATCGATGAAACCAAGTGAGACAAGTGAATCTTCCTGTGGATTGTCCGCTACGATAAGCATTACTCTTACTTTCTGTTACGGTCTGTTAACTTAGTTCTTGTGAAATGTACACTTTAAAAATAATCAGTATTTCAACGCACTGTATGTGAACAGTAGTGTGGGACACATAACTTCCATTCATAGCCAGTATTTTAACAGACAGTGCTTATAACTGACCGCTTTCTGAAAATCAAAGAACTTTCCAATCGACCAGTATACATTAATAGTTCACATTGGTTCAAAGTCTCTTAGCTTCGCACCATTTAATATGTAATAAATATACTTCAATATTTCAAAGAGAAAACAGATGATCTTCTATGTAGTTGTAATTACGTTAGTGTACGTGAGTGTGTGTGTCTACATCACCGGTCCACGATCAAAGTAGGTGGGAAGCTAAAAGCGAGCAGAGTATGCAGAAGTATCAACGTAGTATTAATTTACTTTTCTTGGACTGAACCAAGCTAAATGTTTGTCATTTTGACATAAGATTCGATTGTTCAGCTGTAAAATTGCAACGTACTTGTGTAGAAACCATTTGTGGCAGCATGTTGCATTTCAACATTTGTTAATTGTGGGCAGTAATCCAGTTGCATTGGGATTAGTTATTACTGACAACTGCTGCAAACCGAATTATAGTAGACATTAAAGGTTTTCTAGCTTATGTGAACAGTAGTCTAGGATACATAACTAACCAGGCATTGGTGGTAGTATTGGAAATAGAACAGTAATGAAAGATAGAGAGGACGGGAATTGACAGATTTACGTAGTGACTGTGTGGTGGACACTTTATCCTAGTTAGCAGTGACTGTTGTAGACCAGTTCAATAGCCTTTGGGTACAGTTTACCGATTATGCGCTTATCAGAGCTCAAGCAAAATTGAAAAGTATAAAGATAACTGGGGATAGTTGAGCATCTCCTTAGAAACAGCACAATACAAGGAGAGGAGGTGGCGACAGCAATAACCGAATTGCAAGTTCAACAATTAACTACAAAAACTACACTAGAAGCAGATCCATCAGAAGAAACAAATACTTACGTTCAGTCAATTATTCAGCATGTTTAAAGAATTTAGTGACGATTTAGAAGATAAAGTAGAGGATAATAAGAAAGAGATGATAACAGAAATGAGCAAATTAGAAAAAGTAGACCAAACAGAAGCAAAAATAAAAGCTGATTAGATCAAAATAGAAACGAAGATAGAAGCGATTCAGAGTTGAAAACTGAAATCGAGGCAGAACAGAGCAAGCTTGAATCTGAACAGAAGATCGCAGAAGCGTAGATTAAGTTAAAAGGTATCGTTTTGGGAGTGGAGTTAGATCTAAAGAACGAAAACAAAGTCGTAAGACAAGAAGTTGACAAGAAAACAGAGAGTGTAAGGAAACAGTTACTGTCAGCTGCTGCAAGCCGCATTCTCGAATACACTGCAGATATTAAACAACATATGGACGGTAGTGTAGGATATATAACTAATCGGGCATTGGTGGTGATATTACTACTTAATATGAAATAATAGAAGAGGACGAAAGATAGAGGAAGGATGGGAATAATTCTACCTCCATATCTGCATTTGCAAAGTCTAAACGACAACTGTTGACATTCCAGAATGAGATTTACACTCTGCAGCGGAGTGTGCGCTGATATGAAACTTCCTGGCAGATTAAAACTGTGTGCCCGACCGAGAATCGAACTCGGGACCTTTGTCTGTCGCGGGCAAGTGCTCTACCATCTGAGCTACCGAAGCACGACTCACGCCCGGTACTCACAACTTTACTTCTCCCAGTATCCGTCTCCTACCTTCCAAACTTTACAGAAGCTCTCCTGCGAACCTTGCAGAACTAGCACTCCTGAAAGAAAGGATACTGCGGAGACATGGCTTAGCCACAGCCTGGGGGATGTTTCCAGAATGAGATTTTCACTCTGCAGCGGAGTGTGCGCTGATATGAAACTTCTTGGCAGATTAAAACTGTGTGCCCGACCGAGACTCGAACTCGGGACCTTTGCCTATCGCGGGCAAGTGCTCTACCATCTGAGCTACCGAAGCACGACTCACGCCCGGTACTCACAGCTGTACTTCTCCCAGTATCCGTCTCCTACCTTCCAAACTTTACAGAAGCTCTCCTGCGAACCTTGCAGAACTAGCACTCCTGAAAGAAAGGATACTGCGGAGACATGGCTTAGCCACAGCCTGGGGGATGTTTCCAGAATGAGATTTTCACTCTGCAGCGGAGTGTGCGCTGATATGAAACTTCCTGGCAGATTAAAACTGTGTGCCCGACCGAGACTCGAACTCGGGACCTTTGCCTTCCGCGGGCAAGTGCACTACCATCTGAGACCATCTGTTGACATTGTACAACTGGTGTGTAGGGGCAGTCGAGACAAATAGTATGATACGACACATGAGGTCCACAAAAGGCAACGAAGCAAAAGGGCGCCGTACGAGGTGCTGAATATCGTCTCGCCATCTCATGTCATCGCCTTTTGCTGACATTAACAAGCTACCCTGTATGTGTAATGAAAGAAAAAAAAAAACGATTTGAACATGTTATGCAAAAACTAATTACGGTTTCAGTTCCATCTAAACTTTACCTTTACAAGCAAAGTCGTCTCGTTTGAAGGAAGCCTGAGATACCAAACGATTCAACTTTTATTATTACGCTGTACATTTAAATTTATTTATATTTCTCTGTAGTTGTCATGTATGTAATTTTTAGGTTTTTATTACATTATATGGTTTATCGTTTTAGAATGGCGATAAAATTTTCTAGTTAGTGTTCGTGTTTTAGGACTATTCGTTAGTTTAAACTACTTTGCGGTTGATTTTCCATGTGTATGTAAATTTCAGTTCCGGAATTCTGTGTAATATTTGGAGCGCAGGTTCTACGTTTTCTGCTTTATAATTTTGTGTTTTTAAATGTAGGAAGAAGTGAAATAAATTGCTATCTAAATCTCTTGTGTTTTCTATACCTCATGGTAACATTTCTGCCCGTTTGTCCTGTGTACAATATATCGCAGTTAATTTTGTGTGTTCCTGGATTGAGTAATTTGGTATAGTGGCTTAAGCTGAACGGATTTTTGTGTTCAAATTGTTGCTCGGAATGCTAATTTAATCATAGTACTCCTTGACGTGTCAATTATTTTATTAGGTATTTTACCCACGTAGAAGGCAGGCATGTACTTGGTAATGCGTTTTGGTGGGTTTTCTTTTCTTGTTTATTGATTGTTGTTTGGGCTTTGTTCTTCGTCGTAAAATCATTGTACTGTCTTTGGATTGAAGCTACTTTTATATACTACGTACTTCAGTGTTGTTCTTTTTGTATGGCTGTTTATTCAAATGGTAAGTGTATAATTCCGTTCATCATTACATGTAAAAAGGCATATTTTTGAAATTGTGGATGGAAAGAGTTGTAATTTATTATAGTGTCAGATGTCGTTGGTTTTTTACACGTTTCAAATATACTTTATATTTACGTTCCTTATTTTTTAGGTCGAGGGAGGTAATGGACTTGTTTCCATTTCCAAGGTAAGCTTTATGTTTGGATATGATGTATTAAGTTCTTGGTGGATTAGTTAAGTGGCTAGTTTTTTTTTTTGTGAACTGTATTGTCTATATAATAGATGATTTTGTTTAAGAGGAGGTTATTGCAGGTTTAATAAATTCATTTTATTGCAAGGGTTAAAAACTATTCCATAACTCATACGTTTTCTAGCACAGATTTCAAACAGAATAATTAAAAAACAAAGTATACATAAATCAAATAGATTGCGGCAGAGATATTCACAGCACGAAGTAATCGCTTGCGTACGTAGCACTGCACTTCACTTAACGCTGCACTCCCCCCCCCCCCCCTCCTTAGTGTCAACTATATTTGAATTGAACTTGTCGTCCGAACCGGATCACAACGGGTGATGGGAGAGGTAAGCCTCAGACGTCCATTGCGGCTTACCTGTAGTGGGCAGTGCAGCGGCTGGCGCGTTTGTCGAGTTCATGGTGGGTACGTCCGTGGGAGAGTCCGTATCAGTAAAGGGAGCCCTGAAAGCTAGTTTGACCCTGTTGATGGTGGTTAGTTTCAACGTCTTTCCCTTCCCACTGATAAAGCGGTAAGGTCGTTGTAACGCAGTTGACCGGCTTTCGCACTGCGTCACGCCGTACAAAAACATAGGTGCATCTCCGTAGCTCGTCAAAAACAAAATGGCGGCGGGTCTGCTGATCCTTCGGAGCAACGGGATATAGTTACTACATTTGGGCACGTCGATTTCATACGAAGTCAGAGGGTTCTATGTGATCGTCTGACCTGATGAAGTACTCACCGGGCGGAAATATCGATTGGCCATATAAAAGTTCCGTGGTCGTGGCTTTAAGATCTTCTTAAAGGTGGTAAGTTACGGTTCTAATACGCTTCGTACCCAGTAGCACAGTGAGTGCTTCGAACATGTATGACTAGAATTGCGGTCCTTGGTCTGTTGTAACTCGTAGTGGTACACCGAAACGGGCGATCCGTCGTCGGAAGAACGTGATCGTGACGGTTTCGGCGGTAATGTCGACCATAGGGAACACCTCCATCCAGCGTGTGAAATGATCAACGGCTGTAAGATAGTAGGTATATCCTTCCGACGGTGGAAATGACGTCAAGATGCACATGATCAAATTTTTGGTTCGATGGAACGAACGCACCAAAAGTACCATGACATGCCGGCTAACTTTGTTTTATTGGCAGGCCATAGATGGGCGCAAATATTGCTGACAATTTTTGTTCACGTTTGGCAAAAAAAATTTCTTCACTATGTTAAAACAATGGCTCTGAGCACTATGGGACTTAACAGCTGAGGTCATCAGTCCCCTAGAACTTAGAACTACTTAAGCCTAACTAACCTAAGGACATCACACACAACCATGCCCGAGGCAGGATTCTAACCTGCGACCGTACTGGTCGCGCGGTTCCAGACTGAAGCGCCTAGAACCGCTCGGCCACTCCGGCCGGCTCACTACGTTCCTTATGACCCATACTCCAAAGTGCGACACCATGTAAGGAGGCAACTGCCTGCTGCCGAAAGTCAACAAACGGTCGTCGTTTGGTAGTTATGACGCCAAAGTACAGAAACACGTCTGACAGTGTAATACGACGGAGCTGCAGGCGTGATGGATGCGTCAAAAGGCCTCGCAGTTCACTGTCTGTTTGTGGTGTTGCAGCGAGAACGTCGAAATCAACTGTGACAGTTATCGCTTAGACCCGAGAGAGCATGCGGTGGTATAACGCGGTCACCATCGAAATAGACTGTGGGTGGTGAACTGTCCGATAAAGTCTACATGGTGCAGCAGGTGCAGTGATACTTTCTCCGGTCCCTGGCGGAAAGCGTATGTCACGGGCTTGTGACCTGTGACTACGGTGAACTGCCGTACCTCTATTATGTGGCGAAACTTCTTAATGGAGGCGTATGCAACGTATAGTTGACCGTAGTACATGGACCAGTTCCGCTGTGATGGCGATAACTCTTGACTGATGAAAATGTCCAACGGCTGCCAGTGTTCGCCTGTTTGTTGTTGCAGTGGCAGTCGCGTCGACTATTAGGGCCAGAAGCGCCTGTGCAACTGGGTGTGCTGATAGAACGGCTTCTGCGATGGCAGTCTTCACCTTATTAAATGCCAACTCGGCGTGGATATTCCACGGCAGTTTGTCCCTTGGCCTTTGTGAAACACGCAAGAATTCATTCAATGATGCAGCTAGAAAGCGTGGTTGGGAATGAAACGACGATATAAATTTATTACGCCAAGGACTCATTGTAATTCAATCATAGACCGAGGAAAATTAAGTACAGCATCGACTTCCTCCTATGGCGACCTTATACGTTTTTCATTGACAGTGTAGTCTCAGCTGCACTGAAGATGCACTTTGATGGGTTGATAATTAGACCATGTGCATGCACTTTGATGGGTTGATAATTAGACCATGTGCATGAAGACAGCAGGTAGGTTCAAATGCCTCTAGGCACTATGGGACTTGACATCTGAGGTCATCAGTCCCCTAGGACTTAGAACTACTTAAACGTAACTAACCTAAGGACATCACACATATACCTGCCCGAGGCAGGATTCATTCCTGCGACTGTAGCGGTCGCGCGGTTCCAAAGTGAATCGCCTAGAACCGCTCGGCCACATCGGCCGGCCCAGCAGGAAGCTCCTCAGCCAGTGCCTCAGAGCTAGACATTACCAAAACGTTGTTAATGTACACGTAGCAGCACTGCAAAGTCCAACGCGCATTCCAATAAACTCACAGTCTTAACGGTCTAGAGACGGCAGTCATAGCAATTTCTTCTGGTACCACAGGCATTTGACAGAGCGTCCATACTAATTGCAACATAGCAAAAATGCGTTTATCATGGACGTTGGAGCCGGCCGCTGTGACCGAGCGGTACTAGGCTCTTCCGTCTGGAACCGTGCAGCTCCTACGGTCGGACGTTTGAATCCTGCCTTGGGCATGGATGTGAATGTTGTCCTTAGGTTAGTTAGGTTTCAGTAGTTCTAGGTCTAGGGGACTGGTGACCTCAGATGTTATGTCCCATAGTGCTTACAGCTATTTGAACCATTTGGACGTTGGAAACTAAATACGCGATATATGATATCGGATACCGGCCGGGGGTGGTTCTTACATTGAGCTGTCTGTACTCTCCACATGGGTGCCATGCGTTGTTCTTCTGTACGAACATGAATGCGAATTCCTGCTTCGCTACCTTCAGCTTCTCCGGATCAGGCTATACAAATGGTCACCAGTCTCCTAGACTTAGAACTACTTAAACCTAACTAACCTAAGGACATCACACACATCCATGTCCAAGGCAGGATTCGAACCTGCGACCGTAGCAGCAGCGCGGTTCCGGCTGAAGCTCCTAGAACCGCTCGGCACAGCGGCCAGCTCAGGCTGTACAGTCGAGCATGATGTGATGGTCGTGGAGTAGTTAATATATAGTGTACTGTCAAGTGCTGCACAGGTACTAGTGTAGGCATTTAGTGAGTGAACTAGTTGAGGACCTCTACGAATGGCCATCTGCACTAAGTGCCATCCACATGATGTACTCAACCTTGATTTACCATATTGGTAACGGTATCAAAGAGGCGCCAGTGACAGAGGTCAGGCAGGAGTCCACAGAACGATACGAAGTCCACTCTGAGTATGAAGTGTGTAGTACCGGCTACGACGAATTGCCAGCCGAATTAACGTCACAGGCCTAAGTTTAATGTTAACGTGACTCGATCACATGTTGAGACAGCGGAACCATTGGCTGTGAAAAGGTGACAGTCATCACATTTGTGGCGCGGCAGATGGGCAGATGGATAAATTGACATGTCAGCATCTGTTTCTACCAGTAACTGCACTTTCGTATTTCCCTCTTTCATTAACAGTCGACGACTGCCGTTAGGAGAGCCAGTGGCCGTTGAATTTCCGTTCTAGGACAGTGGACTGCACTTCCACGCCTCGCAGCCGAACGTCGGTGATACTAGCAGAGACATGCTGTCGAGGTTGAGTGGATGCGCTTTCAGTGTGGGCGGTGGAGGCGGAATTGGCAAAGGGTGCTCTGAGTTCGAAAGGCAGCAACTTGCGCGGAGAGCTCTGCGCTTGTAATACGGCGAGTGTGTTATCTGCCGGAGGCTGCAGGCAAACCGTGGCGACGCACGTGCATGGATACATCTCTGCTACGAGATCCGCGGTTTGCGCGAGGGCCTCTACATCGCCAGCAGACTCTCGTGACATCTTGTGCGAGTCAGGTGGCAGGCGCGGTAACCAAATATTCCACAGGATATCTTCATTAACAGCTTTGCTCGCTAGCGTACGCAGTCGGAGCAGTAGCTGCGACAGAGTGCGGTCCCCTGGCTCTCCGGTGCGGAGCAGTTTCTCCAACCTCCTCATCTCGGATTACGAGAGACCGGGTAATCAGGGCGTTCTTGACAGTTGCGTAGCGATCAGCTCTTGGCTGTGACCCCAGAATGTCTTGCACTTCCGTGGCCATATTTACATTCAGCGCTGCGACGATGCCGTCTGCGGTTACTTGCGCTAGCACAAACTGACTTTCTAACTGCGCGAACCATAGGGTGGGATTCTGACGGTTTTACCATTGCGTGATTGAGTACTGCACCTGTGGGCACGTCCGCAGTTGGTATCAGTTCTGACATCGTGGAGTTGCGATGACAAAAGACGCGAAAGATGCGGACGAGGTAGACAGAGATGTTCGTTACCTAGTGCGATACGGCATCGTACTAGGCCACAGTGACGATCGAATATCACATGAGGCACTAACTATTGCGTGTCTAATAAATTCACTTTATTGCAACGGTTAAAAACTATTCTGTAATCACACCGAGATCGCGTCTTGCGTCAGGGATCATCACCGCACAGAGTAATCACTTCCGCGTGTAGCACTGCACTTGAGGTAACGCTGCACGTAAGAATTTTTCTTCTAGCTTATTTAACAAAACATGTGCTATTATTCCGACTATTCTGCTGCCCATGGCTACTCCATCTGCTCGTTTATAGTGTTTACGTTAAATTTGAAATAGTTTTGTGACAATGGAAGTTTAAGAAGCAAATCTAGACGTACGTGAAATTGTTAAACATCTTTTGCTTAAACTATCACGAAATAGACGACATCTATAGTTCTTGAAATAATATAGCAATAACAACTTCATAAATACATGAAGGCTTCTCAGTTTCACTAAATACTAAGTGGCTATTGTGAAGCACGTTTTACAAATAATTAGGTACATTATAAATGCAGTATCAACATTTTTAAAATTGTTAGTTTATTTTGAGTAGAAAGTATTTCAGTTCCAGAATCTACACTGACGGAAAAAGAATCTGAACACCAAAAATATAGCCGGCCGGAGTGGCCCAGCGGTTCTAGGCGCTGCAGTCTGGAACCGAGCGACCGGTACGGTCGCAGGTTCGAATCCTGCCTCGGGCATGGATATGTGTGATGTCCTTAGGTTAGTTAGGTTTAAGTAGTTCTAAGTTCTAGGGGACTGATGACCATAGTGCTCAGAGCCATTTTGAACCAAAAATATAATTAATGTGTCCTAATGAGATTTCGGGAATACATTAGTCTAGGTGACACATTTAAGTGATCAACATTTCAAGATCAAAGCTTAATATAAGCGCGAGGCAAGCCATTGCAAATGTGAAATGCTGGTACATTAATAACCGGTGTAACAGCCAGAATGTTGAATCCGAACATGCAAACCTGCATGCATTGTTATACAGGTGCCAGATGTCAGTTTGTGGGGAGGAATTCCATGCCTGCTGCACTTGATCGGTCAATAAAGGGACGGTTAATGCTGTTTGTGGATGACGCTAGAGTTGTCGTCCGATATTTGTTCGATTGGAAACCAAACTGGTCGTCGAGGAGGCGAAGGCAACTTTCCAGCATCTATAGGTTTTGCTGGATTACAAAAGTGGTATGTGGGTGAGCATTATTCTGGTGGAAAACACCCCTTGGGATGCATTTCATGAATTGCAGCACATCAAGTCGAATAACAGATTGACGTACAATGTAGCAATGAAGCACTCCGTCTTCAGATCACAAGTGGCCCACCGGGACCATCCGACCGCCGTGTCATCCTCAGATGAGGATGCGGATAGGAGGGGCGTGTGGTCAGCACACCGCTCTCCCGGTCGTTATGATGGTTTTCTTTGACCGGAGCCGCTACATTTCGGTCGAGTAGCTCCTCAGTTTGCATCACGAGGCTGAGTGCACCCCGAAAAATGGCAACAGCGCATCGCGGCCAGGATGGAATTTTGCAATCAAGGTGCGTCGGATACCACGAGAGTGCTCAAACTGTCATACAAAACAGCAACCCAGACCACAGCTCCAAGTGTAGGCCACGCGTCTCTAGCACGCAGACAGCTTGGTTACAGATCCTCACCTGGGCTGCTTCTAACCAACACATGCCATCACTGGCGCCGAGGCAGAACAGGCTTTCATCAAAAAACACAATAAACCTCCACCCTATCCTCCAATGAACTCTCCCTTGACACCAGCGAAGTCGGAAATGTGGTTTTTTGGGATCAGTGGAATGCACGCTACAGGGCGTCTGACTCGAAACTGTCCTTGAAGAAACCGATTTGTAACAGTTCGTTGTATCACTGTGGTGTGAACTGCTGCTCAGATTGTTGCTACGGATGCACTATGACGCGCCAGTCGTCCCTCGCTGTAGTGACCACCGCTGCCTGCAGCCATGTACAGTGGCTACATTCCAGAGCCAAGTATTTCTGAAGTACCGCAGAAGGAAAATCCATCTTCTCGTAGCCCCATTACGCGACCTCGTTCAAAATCAGTCAGTCGCTGATAATGGCGTCTTTGTCGCCTTAAAGGCACTCTTGAGTGGCGCCACTATTGCCACTCTCGTAAGACTGTTGCGAAATTTAAATAGACATCATCTCCCAGATCTAGAAACACATCTACCAACTTTCGTTTATGTCACTCAATTGCTTCTAGGTGTTACGGTTTTTTTCCGACATTGTATGTGCAATCATTCTGCCAGGAAAGTGACGCATGACATAGTGAAATATGCCGCAAAATTTTTTTCTTGCATTGATTTTCTTTTGACTTTCCCCAAGTGACACATTTTCTAAAGAAACTGCTAGTGTATCGTTAAACGCATATCCATTCTGCCTCCTGTCGAAGTCGTGTAACAAACAACATGTTTTGCTTATGGTATTCGGAAACTGAGCATGAACTTAACGAGAACGCTGAAAAATGCTCCACTTAGTGGCTAGTATTCCGTACGCACATTCAACAAGTGTAGTGAAATATGCCGCGAAATTTTTTTCTTGCATTGATTTTCTTTTGACTTTCCCCATGTGACATATTTTCTAAAGAAACTGCTAGTGTATCGTTAAACGCATATCCATTCTGCCTCCTGTCGAAGTCGTGTAACAAACAACATTTTTGCTTATGGTATTCGGAAACTGAGCATGAACTTAACGAGAACGGTGAAAAATGCTCCACTTAGTGGCTAGTATTCCGTACGCACATTCAACAAGTGTAGTCGGTGCAGTGCGATGTACCTTAAAGCTCCTATCCCATTAGGGAGCGTCAAAAATGAAAACACATCAGCAAACATACGCTGTCAAAAGTAAAACTCGTTCCAGAACACTCACGTTGGCGTGATACAGCCTGAAGGTACAATTGCAAACTAAAGGCAACCACTTTCACCTAGCAAAGATAGTACTTGCCTGCAACACGTTTGTCACAGCTCCCAACGACGCTGTTATCGTAAAATCTACGAACTTTGTACAAGAATGAAAAAATGTTACTCCTAATACATAGGTAGATAACGGTAGAAATGGTCTGACGCAAGTTTAATAGATGGTATGGTGTAAGGAGTGTGTCAGAACTCTGCATTACATTGAAAACAATATATTCAACTTAACGCTATCCATTGCATTGTGTAAGCACTCAGATAGTAACAATCTAAGAGCGAAACATGGGAGCGCGATTCCAAGCATTGTTGTGGGATGAGGTCTGTCTGCGAGAGTGCATGTAGTAGCGTCGGTCGAGAACTCGGTGACACTTCGGTGATGGCTGATCTTACCAAACTCAAGTACTGATGTCATTTATATAGCTAGGAGAGATTTATATGGCTTAACTACGCTTGATGATGAAATTCAAGGTAAAATTCGCAAGCACAGCGCAAAAGCAATTGCAAGGTTGGACTCGTGATTGTTAGTCTGAGTTTGCAATAATCCCATGTTTTGTTTGTCAGTTAAAGAAACCTCCTTATCTTCCAAATAACAATTATTATTCTCCACATCTAATTAATAAATAAATGCTGTAGTTATTAAATGTTAATGTAACTTTGAAATTGAAATAACTTGTTAATCTGGTACTCAGCCATTATTGACACCTATGTCATTGTAATTATCATTATCTGTTATTGGTTATGGATTATGATGTTTCTGAAGTTTCTAAATAAACTTAATCTATGAAATCCCTTCTCACAAGTTATTTAATAGTTAAGAGCCCCAAGCAAACTCCTTTTTATTAAATTCGTTCTTAGTAACAAGCTTTAGCCGCAGCTGCTGCATGCTGCTGCGAATTGCTGTAAACCACATGGAAAAAGGCAGTCATCTAAAGAGGTGAGCGCAAAACGTAGGGCCAAAACAAAGACATGACACGTCACAACATGTCATGTACTCTAATCCAATAAATTCCGTTGCACAAGTCAGATTCTGTATCACTTGAAAATTCTTGTTCAAATACACAGTCAGATAGCTTCTCCGAATGTTAGTTTTAAGTTTTTCATGTAACGATCTCTTGAGGGTTTAAATGACGGCGTTACACAGGTTAGGTTCCGTTTACTGATAGCTCAGGTTGCTTATCGAGTCCACTTTCACTGACGAACATAGGTATATTTATCGTAGCAACGTTACAAATAGTAGTTGCACAAACGTTACAATGGTTGCGCAGTGAGGACCCAGAAACAAACAAAACGAGTAAAATCTGCAGAGATAGCCATGCCAGCCATATTGGCAGGGGGGGAATCACGCGATCGGCAGAGTGGAAAGGCGGATGGGAAAGCGGAAGTTTATGAAATAGTGTCACAGTTGTGAAATGAAGCATGTGGTACAAACGAGCAGAAACATTAAAACAAGAAATGTGTACCTTAAGCATAGCGACTTGTGACTAGAATTGGCAACTCAAAATGTGCACAATCTGCTATCTTGCCACCGAGCAGACTTCTGCAAATCAGCCAGTATAACGACAGATGTTAAGAAAGTGACAGCGCTGCTACACAAAGCCTACACTAGAATGGGAGAATAGCTCATTCTAGAAAATGTATACAAAGACATTGCGAGGGCCCACGAAAGAGTATATTTCGATTACAATCGAGAGTGATCTAAATGTTTTGTACACATCTGGCATCCACGGAACTCTTAAAACTGAATGCAAACAACCAGACATTAGTTAGCATGGAGCTACCTAAACTAATGGATGAAGTGCATGCGGCCGTGGTCTGCTTGCAGGAACCCTGCATCAGGAACGGCAAACTAGTAGTTTTTGACCTCAAACACCTAGTGCGAAGGTTGCGATCGTTGTCACAGATCGAAGCCTTACAGTTACACAGCTAGCTCATCTATGTACCGTAAACCTCACAAATGTGGAAACAGCGCACGAAGGCAAGAAGTGGATTGTTGCGTCACTATCTACTGAATGGAATGAACATTCTAATGAGTACAGAATATGGATTGAGAGTAAATCGAAGAAAGACGAAAGCAATGAGAAGTAGCAGAAATGAGAACAGCGAGAAACTTAACATCAGGGTTGGTTGTCAAGAAGTAGATCAAGTTAAGGAATTCTTCTACCTAGGCAGCAAAATAAACAACGACGGACAGAGCAAGGAGCACATCAAAAGCAGACTATCAATGGCAGAAAGGGCATTCATAGCCAAGAAAAGTCTACTAGTATCATACATAGGCCTCAATTTGAGAAAGATATTTCTGAGAATGTATGTTTGGAGTATAGCAATGTATAGTAGTGAAACATGGACTGTGCGAAAACCAGAACAGAAGAGAAACGAAGCATTTTAGATGTGAGGCTACAGACGACCGTTGAAAATTAGGTGGGCTGATAAGGTAAGGAATGAGAAGGTTCTGCACAGAATCGGAGAGGACAGGAATATGTGAAAAACACTGACAAGGAGAAGGAACAGGATGATAGGGCGTCTGTTAAGACATCAGGGAATGACTTCCATGGTACTAGAGGGAGCTGTAGAGAGCGAAAACCGTAGAGGAAGACAGAGACTGGAATACACCCAGAAAATTACTGAGGTCGTAGGTTGAAAGTGCTACTCTGAGATGAAGACGTTTGCGCAGGATAGGAAATCGTGGCGGGCCGCATCAGACCAGTCAGAAGACTGATGACTCAAAAAGAAAAAGACGACTATACTGTGTGTATACGACATTCAACCATATCTGAGTTACATGAGAGACGTTGTCGAATATAGCTGCAGACATAAATGCTAGGTCGACTATATTCCGCTCTGATACAACGTATGACCGGGGACACTAATTCCATGAGGTGCTAAATGAACACAACCTCTTCATCGTCAACGGTCCGATTCAGCCACCCACCTACATAGCAGCATCGGGAGCTAGCAGCAGGACTGACGTAACAATTGGAAATGCAAACGCTCTGCCACTTATAACGGGTTGGGACGTCATGGATGGCGCTACTCAAAGCGACCACCAACGCTACTATCATCATGAACATAGACACACTGATATACATACCTACACCGGACAGATATCAGCGATTGTTATTTCATAAGGCGGATAGTGTGTAAGTAAGATGATTGAAGCCTTCCCCCTACATGCAGTTGAGGAGTCAGTGGATTATAAAGCACACATTTTGACTGACTTACTAAAAAAAATACAAAGGGCAGCAATTCCGACAGCTGACACAGGACGCAAGCTAAACATACCATCGACTAGAAGACTAACGATGTTGCGCAAAGAAGCAATAAACAAACGGAAAAGATATCAAAGAGCAACAATGGTGAGGGACACAGATGTCAGACTCACACAGTTCAGGGAAGCAAAACAACGTTGCAAACAAGAGTCACAAAAAAACACGAAAAGAACATTGGCATACACATGTGTGAAAACAGCTCCGAACCAACATTTCGGGGGAACCCTTAAAAATATAAATGCACTGTCTGAAGACGCCACTAGTCTCAGAAACGCTGAGGCGACATGACGGTACCATAACAGAGAGATGGAGAGGTCCTGCGGAATTCCCGCTAAACAAACTCCTCCCCTATGACGAGCAACAGTCGAATGAACAGATTCATACTGGACAGCGAACCTTAACAATTCTTGGTATGTAAACGGTACCGTCATTATTCCCCTGCGTGTGAGGAGGTCGCGCTTGCGATTGCCAAGCTAAAGGAAAAAATGCCCAGGGGCAAGACGGCATTGATGCCGAGACACTGAAAATTGTCATTTCTCAGATTGTTCCATACCTGAAGCATCTACTCAACGAATCACTACGACTGGTACGGGTACCTGCAGTCTGGAAAACTGCAAATGCTGTCATAATTAAGAAAATCAGAGGACGGTGATCCATCAGATCCAAAAAGTTTAGGCTTATATGCTTAATTGGCCTTAGTCCACACTAATTCGTTTTCATGGCGGGAAAGACAATAGATGATGCACTAAATAGGATACTAACCATTGTTAACAAGACAGAAAACAAATACACAGTTGCTATTCTTCTAGACATTTTGGGCACCTTTGATAACCTCGGGTGGCCCGCAGTGTGTGCAAGACTCAGAGAGATGCTGGTACCTAGGCCCCCCTACGATAGCCACTCGGACTACTGTAGAAACAGGGTGGTTGAATGGCGCGCGGGAAGTCAGAAAATGATTAAAAGAATCACCAACAGTTGCCCGCAAGTATCAGTCTGTAGCCTCGTCTTTTGGAATATCCCCTCTGAACCCCTCCTACATTAACTGGATAGGGATAACCTTGCGAACGGGGCGGATAGCATTTGCGGATGACGTCCCGGTTCCGTGGCCTCAAGAGCGCAACCCGAGCACCGGTTAACACAGCTACTCATAAGCATCAGCCAGTGGTACACGCATAATAAACGTAAGAGTGCTGTACACAAAACAGTTTATACAATACTCAAAGAGACACTACAAAGTCATCCAGCCATAAAACTACATGACATTACCACTGGCAGACAACGGAAAACACGATATCTTGATGTGCAACTCGACGAACGACTGTCCCTTGACGAACACATTTGAACAACGACTGACAGGGCTGCCAAGATCATTCACAAAATTTCCAGACTCAACATAACACACTTCACGGTACCATTACACACATTGAGAAATTACTGTTGAGCGTACTTTGCGCCTGTTGTCTGTTTTGCGGCCAGTGTATGGGCCCACCGAGTACGTCTGGTGACGAATAGGAACATCGTGCGACGAGGGCAGAGAAGAGCTCTGGTAAGGCTGTCAGGAGTTTTCACCACGCCAGTGGAATCACTCTGCGTGGTGCTTGGAACCTTCCCTATCGACATAACCTTTAGGTTTCGGGATGCAGTGTACTGGCTTAGAAGGGGAGACAGGATAAGGTAACAGAGATTACGGGAAGGACATCACCAAGAAGCGCCAACTCGTTAAATGGCGGGTGGATACCTGGTAAGGGAATGGGAGTCAAGTGATAAGGGCGTTAGTGTACTTCATTTCTCCCCGGACGCCAGGCACGTCTGAGACTGGGCCATATCAATCCCAGCCGGGGTGTGGTTCACTTTCCGACAGGTGACGTCCGTTACCCTGCTCATTTACACCACGTCGGGAGCAGCCAGAGTGCTAATTATACATGTGGGAAACATGGATCCCCAGAACACGTACTTTTTCACCCGTCACCGATACAGAGGAGCACACCAGACACTAACACAGCACGACAAAGGCGAATAGGAGATAATAAATAAAATCGTTGATGATTTCTCAAGGACATCACACAGGCAGACACGGTCCTCCCACAGAACACTGCAACACACACGAAGCACGTAAAACAAACAGCGGTACTACTCAAGCAGCGAACACTTTCACCAACACGTACCGCAAACAACTTTACACAACATCTAGAATAATGAAACTGTGTTAGTATAAACAGTGTAATGCAATCAAAATTATCCTAAGGACAAGCACACACACCCATGCCCGAGGGAGGACTCGAACCTCCGCCGGGACCAGCCGCACAGTCCATGACTGCAGCGGCCTGACCGCTCGGCTAATCCCGCGCGGCGTAATGCAATCAACCCTGTAAACAACTTCTAGCTTAAGTACAAACAGCAAGCATATCCATCCCGCGGTCATTATACCACAGTCGGGATGTAACACTTGTAAATGAACACGTAGTATATAAACAACATAACAGGAAAAATTCAAGGGACGTAATATAGGAACTAAAAATTAATTAAAAGCCCCAAGAAATAACATACTTCACACTCACACAACACTTCACTTTCCACAATGCACATAATACTTCTAATGTTTTTGGAAAACAGTGTTTAGAAATATCAATTCATAAATTAAACTCTAGTGAACCGGATCTGCAAGGCTCGACATAGTTCCGAGACTTTCAGACCTGGCTGGCTTAGATAGGGTAACATTTCTCTCTCTCTCTCTCTCTCTCTCTCTCTCTCTCTCTCTCTCTCTCTCTCTCTCTATCCAAGTGTTTCATGTCATCTATCATCATATTTTGAATATTTTTTGTGTGTTCTCTTTCAATTTCTAATATACTTTGAATTTATTATTACTTTCATTGTAATTCCTGAAAATAATTGCTGTTTGTAATATGGAATACGTTTTGTAATCTACATGAAAAACTGTAAAACGAACGACCTGTTACAAAATGTAAGGCAAGAGGTCTCCAAGTGAGCAATAAGTCAAATTAAAAAATTCGAAAATAGCTTAAGAGACGTGAGCACTTGTTCAAAGGAGGTGTGTGTTTTACACCGAGCGGAGCTGAAAAAGTGGTCCAAGGTCCTCAGGTATGCTGTTCAGAACCCACGTTTACTAGTCACTTCTTTCTTGTTTTGGTCCGTACTACAACCTTTGAATGTAGCCTGCCCTATAATCTTAGCAAAAGCACTATGGATAGATGTATTCCGCCCTTAAAGGTTTCGGAATGATTTTCGCTTCTAAATTTCGTCGCCGGACCATAATCCCTTACCTTCAATTGATACATCCATCCTTCTCCACCAGCACTGAAAGTTTTTAACATAATAACGGAATTACCCTGTATGTATGCACATATTTACAGGTGCAGGCTCCTGTAGCGCCGTTGGATGAGATATCCGCACAAGGATTTGTATACTCATTTTGTTACTCAAGGCATCTTCAACGTCTCTCGAAGTTTGTCTTAGAGAGTTTGAAACATCTTGCATATAACAAAAAAAAAAACCTTTATGCTGGAACACAAAACTTAAGCTTACCAAATAGTGGCAAGGCCTGAAACAATGTATACAGCAGAAACACTTAAACTAACAAGATTTGGGGATCTAGGAAAAACTGTAAAACGTTGAAAACTTCTAAGGAAAATACTGAGACCTAGAAGTATTAGTAACGTTGAATACAAATTAAGGTCAGAGAGTTCTATTTGAAAATGGGAAAGCTAACTAATGTAACGAGGAAAAGAAGACTACAGTTTTATGGACACATATACCGAATGGATAATAAGACTAACCAAGGAGACATTCAAACTTCTAAACAGCTACATATCCAAACCTATATAGTTCACCAAAATCGACAAAGGTATGAAAAACACTGGGATTAGAATAGACATAATGGGTGACAGAATACTTTTTGGAGAAGCACACAAAAGGTAGCATTTCAGTAAGGAAAGAGGTCTGCTGAAGAATAAAATCGGACCCAGGTAGAAATAGGGCACTCGAAAGATGACTAGGGGAAACGGAAATTAAACACAAAGAAGTTAAACCGAAGTTGATTTATCGCGCCCTTCAAAAGGGTTATTCGACTAAATAAATGAGAATAGGTAATCGGCGGTGGCATAGTACCTCAAGAATGAGCAGCATTCATTGGGTATCACCGGACAGCATGAGGATAGTGCTCTTCGGGAGTAAACGGTGGCTGCTATCAAATTTAGAAGAGGGGGAGATTTTTGGGCTGTAATAAAGGAATGCGTCAGCGTACTAAATGAGAATACAGGCGTTTCAGGGCCCACTTTAGTGATTTACTCCTTGGGAAGCAACCACCAGCTTACTCGAATTAGCGGCGTTCGTTGTCGCTTGGCCATTCTATGTGTACGCACAAGTTGCAACATGGGTGTAATATTGGATGTCAGAATTTAGAAATGTAGTGTTCATACGTTTCAGGGTACGCAGTAGCATCATACGCCGGCCGTTGTGGCCGAGCGGTTCTAGGCGTTTCAGTCCGGAACCGCGATGCTGCTACGGTCGCAGGTTAGAATCCTGCCTCGGGAATGGATGTGTGTGTCTAGGGGACTGATGATCTCAGATGTTAAGTCCCATAGTGCTCAGAGCGATTTGAACCATTTGAAGTAGCATCATTCGGGACTGGTGTAAGTGCTGCAGGGAAGTACTCGTACTACCATTGGTAGGTGACGGGGCCGCCTTTAATTTCAGATTATATTCTCAAGGCCAAACACGCCAACATGAGGTGTTGTAGGTTGACTTTTATGTTTGACAATGCAAGTTTGTTGCTGAGTTTTACTTTTGACGGTATCTAATTGGGTAGAAGCTTTAAGGTATTTTATGCTACATAACGATATAAATATTTTCATATGTTTGTCGGCAGGTGTAGTATTGCGGTTTATTGCTTTTTTCCTTGTTTCATAGCACCTGATCATGAGATAACAAAGTGGTGGTAAAAAATTAGACTTTTAGCAGTTTGTGCTAAATTTCTCGGTACTGATTTATAAAGACGTTTTTGGTAGGAGCAGGGGCAGGCCACCCAGCGGGATAAGCCAGCAGGTTCTCCCGGCTCTAGAATGAGTGCGTCCGCACCTTCAACTGCAGAGGGCAGCGGAGCAGGACGTGGCGAGGCGACCGCACTGGTAACAGACGGCGTGTCGACACGGCTCGCGGCGAACTCGCTGCTTAGCTAATGCCACTTCCGCTTGAGTAACGACAAACCTCCTGTGTGATTTCGACGAAGTATAGTCTTTTCGCGCACCACTTGCAGAAGCAAGGAAAAGATTACAAGTTTCTTTTCATTTGCACTGTTGTGTCGCTGAGATGAGAAAAAAGAAAACATTAATTCGACGGTGAGAGGATAAGTGTAGTGCGTGTCGCACAAAGAAGGTTTTTACATCCGGTGGACGGTGAGACGATAAGTAACTTCAGAATGGGGAATGAAATCGCGCATACCCTATCAGAGGAAATATGTCACTTTAGTCTTAAGCAATTTAGGAATATCACAGAAAATATAGACGGCCGGACTGGCATCTGAACAAACTGCCTTCACGAATACATCTCGCTTGATGAAGCAGCTATCACACAATGTCATCGCAGATTAAAAATCCTTTCTTTCAGGAGTGATAGCTCTGCAAGGTTCGCAGGAGAGCTTCTGTATAGTTTGGAAGGTAGTAGACGAGGTACTGGCAGAAGTAAAGCTGTGAGGACGGGGAGTGAGCCGTGCTTGGGTAGCTCAGATGGTAGAGCAGTTGTACCCGCGAAAGGCAATGGTCCCGAGTTCGAGTTTCGGTCCGGCACACAGTTTTAATCTGCCAGGAAGTTCCACGTTTACTGCTGTACTTACTGATGATTGAACTTAAATTGAACATTAGCAAAAAATGTATAACACTAAGACTGTTAAGTATCTTGTCTGAATTAACAAATGGAAGTTGCAGAGCAAAATATGTCGCGTACAACGCATCCTGTCTGAAGGGAAGTTAAGTTACATTTCGAGAAATTCCATTGTTAACATTGTTCAGTGCCACCGAAAATGTTGCCAGTTACTCTGTAAAAATTACTTTATGTGTGTGTAGAAAATGTATTCCTAGATTCAAATTAAGATTTTAGTTACTGTCTTAAAAATCAAAATTTCAGATTTTCAATGTGCAAGATGTTTGGCGCTCAGCGAAGTTTCATAATTAACTTTTAGGAAAGGACTTCGGTACAAATCTTAACTCTTTCACTTGTCACATTCTCGCATTGTAGTTTCTTCGCCATTCTTGACGATTTTACTATCACCTCACTAATGCAGGTAATTATTTGCTTGTTCGAAATTCGAATCACATATAATTGTAAAAACATTTTTCACGATTTCTGTTAGCTAGACACAACGTCTGGTGCAGTAGTTGTCACACGCTATAGCAATCGACATATTCTCTAACATTTCTAC
Source organism: Schistocerca piceifrons (assembly GCF_021461385.2). Lineage (NCBI taxonomy): Eukaryota > Metazoa > Arthropoda > Insecta > Orthoptera > Acrididae > Schistocerca > Schistocerca piceifrons. Next base: position 447,583,818 of record NC_060138.1, on the reverse strand, counting down.
AGTATTTTCACTCTTGCAAGGGAACTCACATCTTCCTCGATTCACGAGTAAACTGGTTTACTAACAGATAGTATGCCACCCTCAACGAAATCATTTATAGCCACTGTGTCGTTAGGTGCATTCAAATATGCTTCATGAATTCATAAGTAGCCTGAATGATAAATTATATTTAGACGTCAAGCCTTTTAAATGTCAAGGAGGGGACAATACGGTGTGCAATTTCGTGACAAGGGGCCGTGGGGCCTTAGGTTTTCGATAATGAAGAATGGATTACGGTGAATATCATTTCGAATCGTTATTTTGAGCTTCTTCAATCTTTTTTTTTCCACCTGCATTGAATAATCTTCACGTAACGTGGTTTCAACAGGATGGTGCCACATCGCACTCTGCTAGGCAGTCAATGAACAGTGAAAGTTGTGTGAGAATTGCTCGGTAACCATGTCATCTAGATTCGAAGACATTCCAAGGACCGTAGGATCAATGGATTTGGCCCTTTATGATTAGGTTTCATTTTTTTTTCATTTTGGGTTTGGTGGGGACTGTCTTAAGACCGGGTCTACAGGACTCAGCCAAGAACAGTGGTTGAACGGAAACAAAGAATTCAAGACGAAATTTTTGGTATCCCAGCTGATATGTTGCAGCAATTAAAGAGAAAGCCCGGGAGCTGATTGGAAAACTGAATAAGTATAGGAGGACGCAATATACGGGACGTAATTTCCAAACATTAATCGTTTGGATTACTATTTCTTAAAAAAAGTTCAATTGCTGGTTCAATTGCTGCCAATAAAAAAATTCGTTGGATTTTTCTATTTTACTGGATGTTCCAAAAGTTCCCGTTTTTCTCTGTCACCCTGTAGTTGCCAAACATTGATAATTTTTTCCGTAGTGAAGTGTATGGGCAGGTTATCATCAGTGCCACTCAGACACCACACTGTTTGCTGGCCGCCACAAACGGCGGCGCCCCATACGCGCAGCAGCCACCGAAGCACCGCGCAACGGATCTGAGGCACGCCCTCCTCCGCCGCGTCACGTGACATGGTGTGTCCCCGTAGCCTCTGGAGCGGGATAAGGCTGCCCACACAGCGACAACAGGCCAGCGTCGTACTCAGTCTACTTGCTTAAAACATCCGCTCCGACTTCCCTCTCATTGACGACCTATGCTGCGAGCATGGACTCTGAATCTGGATGGACTTCTAGTAGTGGTAAGACGGATTTGGGCGTTATTCGGGGAACTGCAGTATTTCGCAGCGTTAATTCTCTGCGTGACTCCAGCTAACCAGAAATTTTCTGAACTCTGAATCTACAAGAAATTTCTAATTCGTATTTGTGAGGGAACGGGAACTCCAAAATAACAGTAATAAGTCCTGCGAACTGTCTGCTGAAAAACGACAAGAAAAATGCTGAAACCGAAAGGCTCTCATTCTTACTTTAGATTTACGGATTGTTCACTTCCAAGCGAGCAAGAAAATCTAAAGCATAGGTCCCTCTTGCTGGCTGGTCGAGAGGAAGCAACTCGTGCACATGGATAATTTTGAATGGATAGCAAAGAAGGATGTTTCTTAGGATTTTACGCACAGTGCTCACGGGTCTGTCCAGTGTTCGGGCAATTCTCCGTGCACTACACGATTGCAATTCACCGCTCCTCTCCTCCTACACTGCTGTGGCCACTGCTTCCACTGACGTCGAATCAATTCTTTTCCTCCCTCTACCAGGTTGCACACCAAAAGAACCGGTCTTTTCACATTTCCGAATCATTTTCTCCAGACTCACGGTAGTCATCGGACCAACGCGTTTTGTCAAACCCTTCAGAGTTCGGAACTTCGGCAGATCGATGTGTGCGCAGTGATCATTCTTGTAATACAGCTTTACAAGCCGAGCGCGATCCTGCTTTGAGCCGCGGAAGGAAGCAAAGCTATGTACCCTGCGTGGGTCGTGCGCACGACAGGTGTTTTCATTTACGCATTCCGACACATAGAGTGCCATTTATTGATCAATTTTCACACTATTTTTTTCTTTTGCCACACTTTTTCCCCATTCTCCGATAATATTCCGTTGCAAAAATGGTTCAAACGGCTCTGAGCACTATGGGACTTAACATCTGAGGTCATCAGTCTCCTAGAACTTAGAGCTACATAAACCTAACTAACCTAAGGACATCACACACATCCATGCCCGAGGCAGATTTCGTTGCAATCTGACTTCATTCCGCCCAACGGTGGTATTTCTACAGCGGTTTTAAAGTTTAAGTTTAATTATAATCGCCCTGTACTTGCAATGAAATATAGTACTCAAATGATATACTGTACACTGAGCAGCCAAAATATTGTGACGATCGTTCAACGCGACATTGGATATCACCCGGTGGCGTTGCGGGCAAGTGACGCGTTAAGGAAAGTATGTAAGCGGAGAAGAGAAGGATGGGGGATCCTCCTAGCGAAGATATGCACTGCAGATGGGTAAATCCACTCCAGCGACTCTGACAAAGGGCAGATTATTGTTACGCACGGCCTGTGAAAGAGTATCTCGAAAATGGCGAAGCTGGTCGAATATTCACATGCTACTGTCGTCAGCCTCTGCGGAAAGAGGCAGGACAGTGAAACTACTACTAGGCGCTACATGGCTAGATGTCGACGACTCTTCACAGAACGTGGGGTTCGGAGTCTTGTCTGCTCTGTAAAGTAGAATAAATGGTGATCTGAGGTACCTCTACCGAGAGAGCACAATACTGGGGGGGGACTAGTGTTTCGGATCACGTCTTTCATCGTAAGTTGTTGAACATGGAGCTCCGCAGCAGTCGATCCCTAAGTGTTCCCATATTGACCCGACTCCGAGAATTATGACTTCAGTGGACACGGGACTACCGGGTTTTAACCGTGGATCGTTGTAAACATGTCGGCTCTTGGGATAAATCATGTTTCTTGCTACACCAGTCCGATCAGTCCGATGGTTGCCTCCTCCAACGCTGTCATCGAGACGAACGGCGGCTCCAAATGTGCACCGCACCATGGACAGAAGCTGGTGTGAGCAGTATTATGCTGTGGAGAACATTCTCCCGCGCTTGCGTGGAACCTGTGGTAGAAGTCTAAGACATTTTATCTGCGTACCACCTGCATCCCTTCATGCCTGATGTCTTCCCTGACTGTGATGTCATCTTTCGGCAGTATAATTGTCCGTGTCTTAAATCAGACCCGTGCTACAGTGATTTGAAGAGCGTGATATTGAAATCGCGTTAACATCTTGGCCACAAAATCCGCCTGATGTGAATCCGATGGCACCCCTCTCGGTCGCTATCGGGCGCTATCACCACATACACAAACCAGCGGCCCGTCATTTACGGGAATTACATGACTTGGGTGTACACATTTGATACCACATACGTGCACAAACCTACCAGCAAATTCTAGAAACGGTAATGTATTGCGTTCCAAGTATTGACCAGAAAGCTATTAAGCATGTGGTCATAATATTTTGGCTCTTCAGTGGTTACCTGGTGGGACAGGTAAAACCACGGTCGTCTATGACTACGTTCCATTTGTGATGCTATTCTCACACACCTCCAGAGAGAAACTGGTTACAGTGTTTGGGATTCACAGGCGGAAACATCATGAAGTGTTATTCTCAAATCTCTCCTCTGAGTTACCTGCGACTGATAACGGGAGATTCGTTGCTTTGCTATACCAAATAGTAAAAGATTGTGAGAGCAGTACAGGGATGACGATTGTAATTGACTTCTTCCACAATCTGTTAATAAACTTAAAACTCAGCTTCTGGTTTTCAGAAAGTGTACGCATGAAACATTCTGGGAATTCTCGGTAATATTAACAGCTTCTTTTCAAATAAAAAATATGATCTGATACTTCAGGAAATATCAGTCTTCACGTCCAGTCAAAACATTCCGAAAATCCTTTTCTACCTTAACAGCAAGCAAAAAGAAATGGAAGAACTATTGCAAATTATTGAGAGATATGGATTAACTGCTCTGATATGAAACCTCCAACTTGCGATGTAGGTACTTTTTAGGCTTGATGTCATTTCTTATAATCTTAACAGGATGAACCTTTCGGTAATAGCAAAATCATATAGCATTCTTTTTTAACAATTCTCATAACGTCCCAGGACAATGTGCCTGAAACGGCTCGCTCAGCGGAGGTGCGACATATTCTTTGGTACTCGGCAGTAACATGAAAACGGAAAACATATTCTTCGTAATAACAAAAATGGACCACACTCTTCCTTTGAAATATACTGAGGGAAAAAAATCGCAACACCAAGAAGGAATTATACGACATAAACGAAAGTTTCTCAATTCAATAAACTTTACCAACAGCCGTACACTTTAGGTTATTTTATTTTATTTCGAAAGCTACCAGTTTCGGCAATTCATTTTACAATCTTCAGGCCCCATACGCTTTATTCGTATCAGCAAGCTTATCGTATGGTGCCATAAAACTGGAACCGTGAATCCGAATCGTGATGCAACTGATTCATAAAAAAGGGTGTCAGCGTTTCGTATGAATCAGTTGCATCACGATTCGGATTCACGGTTCCAGTTTTATGGCACCACACGATAGGCTTGTTGACACGAAAAAAAGCGTATGGGGCCTGAAGATGGTAAAATGAATTGCCGAAACTGGTAACGTTCGAAATTAAACCCAAAGTATACGGCTGTTGATAAAGTTTATTGAACTGAGAAGTACGTACCAACCGATGTCCCTTGGCCATAATGGACCGACAGAGACTAAACGAAAGTTGGTTGGGGTGTGTCTACATCCGAAAGCTGTCTATTGAAATTCTACGACAGTCACATTAGAGTAGTGCTAGTAGCACCACGATGAGGATAAAATCATGTTTGCCTTAAATACACAATGTAAAGGTCGTAAGCGTTTGTTACCTTTGAGACTGGACTGAACGGGGTAAGTTGATGTTACTCAAGAATAAGATTTTTGAAAACATAGTCAACGATGTTGAAAGAAGTTAAAATTAAAATTTAAAACAGTCTTGATCGCACTCTTGTTAAAATATTTTTTTTTTAATTGGAGCGAGTGACCTGTTTCGACTCTATGAAAGAGTCATCTTCAGATTCCAGAGCGCTGGATGGACGCTGCTAGACGAGTTCCGTCGACCCTCGACGCTCGTATTTTAACAATATCAATATTGCGATCAAGACTGTTTTAAATTTTAATTTTACTCAATTTTAATTTTACCGTTGTCAGCACCTCAGTGATCTCAAAACAAGGTCATGTAGTAGGGCTATGAGAAGGTGTATGTTCCTTCTGCGATACTGCAGTGAGACTTTGTAGCAATACAGCCACTGTATATGATTGCTGGTATCGGTGCTCACGAGAATGTACTGTCTCAAGACGGCCACGTGGCCCACCTAGAGAGAAGACCATCATGTTCGGTGAGTGACTTTGGCGCATCGTACTATATCAGCAGCAACAATCTGAGCGGCAGTTGGAATTAGAGTGACACAACGAACTGTTACATATCGGTTACTTCAAGGACGGCTCCGAGCCAGTTGACCTGCTCCGTGTGTTCCACTAACCGCAATCCACCACCATTTACGACTTCAGTAGAGACAAGCGACATCTCGTTGGAAAGCAGGGTGGAGGTCTGTTATGTTTTCTGCTGAAAGCTGATTCTGCCTCGATGCCAGTGATGGTCGCGCGTTGGTTAGAAGCAAGCCAGTTGAGGGCCTGCAATCAATCTGTCTGCTTGCTGGACACGTGCCCCTACACCAGGAGGTGCATTTTCCTACAACTTTAGGAGTATTCTCGTAGCTATCCCAGGCACACTGACCACAAACTTGTACACTAGTTTTGTGCTTCGACCTGTTGTGCTGCCATCACTGAATACTGGCTGTTTCCAACAGGATGACGCTCGCTCACATACCGTAACGTACTCTACAGGGTGTCGACATGTTTCCTCGGCTTGCTCGATCACCAGATCTGTCTCCAATCGAGTATGTACGGGACATCATCGGACGCCTTCTCTAGCGTCATCTGCGAATAGCATTAACCGTCCCTGTATGACTGACCAAGTGCAACCGGCATGGAACTCCACCCCGCAAACTTATATCCGGCTCCTGTACAATACAATGCACGTACGTTTGCATATTTGTAATGAGTACTCTGGTGGTTACACCAGTTATTAATGTAGCAGCATTTCACATTTGCAATGCTTATCTCGCAAGTACATTAAGCTGCGATCTCGCAATGTTAATCGTTTATATCTGTTACCTAGACAAACGTATTCTTGGAATTATGTCAATTATATTTTGGTGTTGCGTTTTTCTCCAATCAGTGTACTAAAAATAATGGTAAATCATATGCCACATACATTTGGTCGGCGGCAAAAGAGAAACGATTGCCGCTAATGAGTTTGCGACCCTGCAGTAACTGGAGACAGTGAACATCTGAGTCAAACCTAGAGGCGTGTCAGATAGCCTGGTGGTTAGGGTGACAGTCAGCGATGAGCAGAAAATGCAGTATGGGGTTATGGTCTAGCACAAATTCTCAGTTGTCATTTCATAATAATTACAAGATATATTCACCGTCACTAGCTGCTAAGAGTTGTGTAGAAACAAGGTCTCGCGACATTTTGTACGGAAGAAACCACCAGTATACAGATATCTGATACAGACTATAGCCATATGAAAGCTGCCATAATCCACTCAAGTTGACTCGGTCCAATTCCTCGATCGCTGTGTTCCTTGTAACAATACCATCATTTTTTTTAAAATTCTTCTCGTACCTTGCGCAATAACCGTATAAATAAAACTTCTTTTAAGGCACGGCACTCATACTTCACAAGGAAATGTTACAGTATGCTCGATATGAGAAATCATTCTAACTACTGTGACCTATACTGTCGGAGACATCCGAAACAACAGTGTCATACCACTTTGCTCCAGTTTTCGTAGGAACACAGTCATTTCTCATTCCAATCCTTTTCGCACATTCAAAAACGTCACTTGGCAACAGCTTACGCAACAGTAAAAAAAATATTTCTTAAAATGTATTTTCCAGAATTAAAGAACGCTACAGTACAATCACAGTATTTTATCATAATTTTGTGAATGATTTGTTGATGTTACAAGAGTAAAAAATTTCTTCCTATTTGCAGCCTAACAAAATGTTCCGGTGGCTTGTTGATGTTGCTTATAGATGATAACCGGGCTTCGACAGAGAATTATGCTGTGATTCATTTGCAGTAATCTTTCACCAAAGTAATTTAAAAGCTGTGGTTCCTGAGTCTATATCATGTTATACACATTTTTAGTTTCATTATCAAGCATTGATAGTTTATCATAGCTCAGAAAAAGCACGATACGACTAACTTAAAAACATTATGATTAATTTTTCAATCCGAGATTCTAAATAATAATTCTTATCTTCTTCTGATGGGGGACATCGATTTAAGTGACAATCTGTCTGACTGGACACACTTCCTTTGTCAAACCATTTTCATGAAAGTAATGTCGCTGTTAGCTGTTTAACATTTCTTGAACAGTGACCGACGGCGTACCTCCCAGCGACGTGCAAGAGGCCCCGGAAAACGGAGTGCACCGCGCATTAGCCTGGTTCACATGCAATCGAATTATCTCGCCCTGGATCGGCGGTGCTATTACCGTATCTGACAGACGTCTTTAAGTGGAATCCCTAAATGAGAGTGTCACAGGACCGACCCAAATACGCGCTATCTCCCTCTTCGCTCATTTGCAACCACTCAGTCCGGTCAGTTGCGTAGATGTATGTCTTGAACTGAAGTCTACGTACTTGGGGAGGAGACGCGATAAGGAAACCTGCTCAGAGATAGTGACAGATACAGGCACGTCGTGCGTCAGCGTGGAAACAATTTTGATGGTATTCACCAACGGGTGAACAAATTCATTTACTTACACGCCTGCATGAGCTTCAGCCCGAATAAGATACATAACTCAGTTGCTCTTTTGAAAATATTCTCATATTATTTCTTGTTCCTTCAGTCAGACAGCTGTGATTCTTTGGAAGCCTCAAGAATATTCACATTAACTGTCCTAATAAGTCCTAATCCGTCCACTGTAGTCTGTATAAACACTTTCTTTCAGCTTAGATTCAAAATTCCTAACACAGGTAACGTGGTTTATGGAGCCATTCCACTGGAAAACCGCGATACGCTTTGTCAATACTGCAGTGCTGTTCTCAAACTTGGGTTAGGTCGCACTAATAATTTCAGAGCTCACATATCAATAAAATCTTCTTTTTAACCACATTTCTGTAGACAACGCAGGTGTCCAACCCGTGGCTCGCAGATCGCATGCTGCGCAAAGCTATTAGGGATGTGGCCCAAGAAATGAGCATCAGTTACATGAGCCGGTAAAAAATAAATAAATAAACAAAAATAAAAATAGAAACAAAAATCCATAAAATTCCGGTTATGTAAATTTATGATAAACTGAATATTTTCAATCTGAAATTCTATTCTCTCATTGGTCTATCGCTCTTTTTTCCTTTTCTTTTTCTGCTCAGCAGTTACTGTTAGTAGTGTCAAGTTTGCTGTCCAGAGAAAGTAATGCTCAAACTAATTGGAGACCAATATTCTCAACAGTAAATCTGCAAGTTGTCTACTCATATTTACCTTCTCACGAAATTTGAAAAAGTCATGACCATTAATACGCCTTGCGGCTTATGTCAACACAACTGCTTACCATTCAGAAGTTATAATGAGCCAGCCATACTACAGCTGTATTTAGAGCAGTTAATTCCCCACTGCGTCAGCTACGTTAATGACATGATTGTAACTAGGTCACCATGGAAAAGTCATCAAAAAATGTGCATACTTTATTTCGCACACTGCAAAACAGTGGCTTAACATAAAACCTGAAGATTTTTTTCCAGCCTAAACTAGAATAATCAGCTCACACACCAAGCAAGACTGTTTGAAAACGGTACACCTGCATGTAGACGTCATTAATAAACTTCCTGGGATTAAAAATCTCAAACACAATCATTATCAAACAAAGAATTATTACGGAAATTTCGCACTATGGTTTGACTGTCACATGTTGTAAATTGGACCTGAAGTCCTGATAGATGTGTGCTACCATAATAACGGTAGCGAATTTAAAAATGCTGGGAAGTCGCATGTAACACAGATCCAGATATTACTGAACCCTTTATTGTGCTCATGAAGCATTTAGAGCATAGCCCATCATCAGATGCCTGGTGACAGATAATAAAGAGAAGTAAGTGGAAATACAGTACATCCTAACCAAAGAAATGAGATTATATAAACCTCGAATGAAATTAATTAAACCCCCTTTTTGAAGACCTAAGTTCATACCATCTAAGATCATTATATACATTTACAAAAACGTTGAATGATGTCCGTACAAAGGTCAAGCAAAACACGTGCTGACGTATATAAGAAACAAACGTAACTAGTAGTTGACTACAAGTCACAACGAGAAGGCACCGCTAACGGGACCGTTAACGTGAGCACGTATCACTAGAGGACAGCACTTATAATCATTTGTGAAACAGAAATATTAATATGAAATAACAAACGCTCAATCGGCACTAATGTGCAAGAAGGTGCTGACTGGCGACCTCTTGCTGTACTTGAAGGATGTAAGTTTCGCTGCTTTCGCAGTTTCCATTTAACTCATTTGTTTATGCAACTTGAATTCTCAGTTGCCTATATTAAATATTTGTTCACCTGTGAGAGTCTGCTTCCCGCAGATTTTGGCCGAGCGGTTCTAGGCGCTACAGTCTCGAACCGCGCGACCGCTGCGGTCGCAGGTTCGAATCCTGCCTCGGGCATGGATGTGTGTCATGTCCTTAGGTTAGTTAGGTTTAATTAGTTCTAAGTTCTAGGGGACTGATGACCTCAGAAGTTAAGTCCCATAGTGCTCAGAGCCATTTGGACCATTTTTGAAATTAGACAATAAACAGGAGCACCCCAATAACAGGACACAGTGAAATGCATAAATTACTGAAACGTCCCCTTTGAACAATTATACACGACTGTCCTTAAACTGATACAATATTTTTAGCGCAACGCAATCTGACTTTCAAAAATCCCTGCAAAAGAATGGCCCTGAGTAACATTAAACTATACCTTTCACAAATCACTTACCTCACAAAAATCTTCGCTACTCAAGCTACTGCAATACAGCGAGCGCCACTACTGCCAGCTAAATAAAAGATTCAAACTATGGAAGGCACTAACTACTGATAGGGATAGTTAGCAAATGAAAGATATTAGTAGAGAACAAACAATGTATTTACCTTGATATCATCATATATAAATATAGCAGTTCATGACAAATTACAAATCTCCGCCATCTCTCTCCCCACATCCACCACTGCTGGCGGCTCACCTCCAACTGCGCAACGCTACGCGCTGTTCACAGCCAGCTGCCTAAAACTACAATGGCGAGTATTACAACAATGCAAAGCAGCCACAGACTGCACACAGCACAGCCAGTGATTTTCATATTGAGCGCTACGTAATGTTGCCAATAAGAAAACATAAACAGCCTACTTACATACAGAAAACATAAACAGCCTACTTACATAGCCCCCATGCTCCCCACAAAAAATTTTACAAATTGGGTTGGGCAGTGGCCAATACAGATTTGAAAAAATTTTTCATAATTGCAATAACAAAGATATCAAATGCACACACTTATTGATACAACGTTGGTCAAAAGCTAAAATTTTGTCACAGTCCATAAAGACAGTCCTGATCATTCATTATGGTAAAATATAGTGTTTTTCTCAAAGTCTGAGCAGCAGAAGAAAATGCACACGGAAGTAGTGGATTTCCATGCAGTCTTGAAGAAGTAGTGTTGTCCTTCCAACGGAAAGACAGTGCTGATTCTTGACATACATACAGGTAATGGGCCACAACAGAGCAAACCCACAGCAGAGTCATTCGAAGTTTGGAAGAAAATTGGTAGGTAGGTCATCACAGAGCAGACCCACTGTAGTCCTGGTAGAGATTACGGTATTGGTGGGCCACCAGAGGTGCAGACCCACCGTAGTCCTTGTAGAGATAATGGTAATGGTGGGCCATCAAAGATGCAGACCCACTGTAGTCCTTGTAGAGATGGCCAGCAGCCATCTGTTGCGATTGAGCAGGTGCACATTCACCATTAAAGAGTCTTGCGGAGAATATAGCAAGTCCATAAACCACCACTTGTGCACTCACAAAGTTTTTGAAATTGTCCTTAGATCCAGCAATGCTGTTATCCAGTCCCTTGCTGAATCATTAACACACGTGCAAACACTATCAGTCCCTACTTCTCACATATTGTCCATGTACTATGACCAACAGAAACGTGTGAAGTGAAATGTTACTTAATTTGAAGAACTGGTAACAATTACAATTTGGTAACATAAAAATACAATAACAAATGTACAAAATACATCATTAAAGAACATAATAATACAGATAACATTTGTAGTACAGGCTTTACAAAAGAATCGAACTAACATATACATCAGTGGAATTATGACATGAGTACATACATAAAAGTTCACAATAACTTTTGAAACATCAACTTCACACATGAGCATTAAACAGAACGGAATTAATAATGTCTAACATCTTTACAAAGTAAATAACATATTATTAATGCCAATTATATTCGAGGATAACAGCCTCATCATAGTGAATGTAGCTTAATATTAAAAGAAGAAAAAATTCTATGAAACTACACAGAGACAGGAAGAAAACAAATACGCAAGGGTACACAAACATATAGTGGGATAACACAAAAGGGAAAGGACAGGGTTTGTTTTACTGCAGTATTTTGCATGGAGATCTCCCTTTGTTCATCATTATTCCCAAAAAGTCCTATCTAAGCCTGCCTTCTGTATTTTGTTCACATCCTCTGTCAATAATAGTTTTTCTCCACTGTACAGTATCCTATTTCTTATAAATTTATAATAGTTAGTTTCTTATATAGTCTACCCCCTCTTAAGCTAACTTAAATCTACTGAGCTCAGATGCTAAACTAAGGGACGAGGCAATGCAGCAGCACATAAAACAATTAATATAAACAGCAATAAAAAAATGGAAAATCGCAAAGCAAGCTACAGTAAATCTAAATTACCAAGCAATTCAACATTACAACTAATATGAGGCAATGCGCAGCAAACAAAAAAATAAATCTGGCTTAGCAGAGTAACACAAATTAAAGTTCAGTAGCACTATGCCTGGCAAACAGCAGCTTATATCTAAACATGACATAGCTCACGCAGAAAAAATAGTACACTAAAGATAACAATGCAGATAAGGGAAATGTATAATCACATCTTAATGTCTAAGTAATTACAGTGGTGCACCACAGCAACTTATTGTAAAAAAAATATTACCATGTACTTGAAAAGAAAATTATGTGTCCAGTTACTGTTACTAGTCCCTTCTTATTGTTCTTTCCTTTCCAAGTGCTCCTTTTTTTTAAAGAATGTGGATTACAAAATTATCATTTAATAGATCTGTTGACAGAAAGTGTTCACATTAGCAAATGCATCTAAGTTTATTTTATAAAACTAATGCTGTAACACAGCTCGAAAACAGGTATCAAATGAAATAAGCAATTACGCAAACCAAAGCATACAAATATCATTCAATAGTCATGTGACATTTCGTAAGTCAGTAGCTCTCAACTCTCGTAGAAAGACACTTGTCCTTATCAGGTTTGCAGATGTAAGAATATTTCCCATCAGTTTATAAGCATTTCAGTAAGTAGCAGAAAGTAGGCGCTCCACAATATAATCATATGTTTCCAACTAATGCGCGTGTCTTATTTGCGATGCTTTCCACAAAGGAATGTCAATAGCGAGGTTAATGGTCTCTCCTTTTTTTTTTCTCCACCTGCGCCTCTGAAAGGCTAATGGCTTTTTTTTTTTCGGGCGGCCGTCGCCCAGGTGGGTGCCCGCGATGCATTACGTGCAGGTGGTCACTTAACTTTCTTACGGAAGTATTTACGACAGCAGTTTCCGCTACAGTGACAGCCTCACATAAAAATATTTCACAGGTCAAGAATTAGCGTTGCAAATCTGTAGAAAGAAAATCCTATAAATATAAGTGTCCAAATAAAATATTCGTCAGCATTGTGATACAGTCACGAATTTACGCACATTTCATAACTCTTAAAGTACGATTCTTGGTTTCCAACATACTTCTTATTCCTCATATACGGTAGCATCATCTTATTGATCATAAACATATCTCAACAGCATAGTACACATCGTCGTCGTAATAATAACATCATAACACTTCAGTCAAATCTCAAAAATGTCGTAGCTTTCTGCAATAATTTCAAAACCTAAAAAAAATTCTCTGCTCATTTCAATAGTGTCATCTTCCTCAAACGTACTTTAAAATCATGCTCCCTTACCAAATACATCATTCAAAGCTCTCATAGTATCACAATGATTCCGAAAAATATGAACAGTTTACAAAGTACAGACAAAATACAGTTTCATAAGTGTGAAGTTACCCAACTGTGTATTGCGTAAACATGTGTCACTGATGTAGTAAAAAAATGTTTATCTCTCAGTTAAATGATCAGATAGCCGTGCAATTTGTGTGTTAGAGAAATATGGTACCGATGTGTAAAGTTGTATAAGCAAATACCATATTAGCTAGGGTTCCTTGTGGTTGCCACACACATGGTACACAATGTAAGTGTGTACCCCCCTGAGGATTAATGTAATTATACCCTCAGGTGTTACAGATTACAGCAATGAAATGAAATGTATCACTGAAAACCTTTGTATCATTGTACTTCAAATATCTTTAAAAATAAATGTTTTAAGTACAAAATTAATCACTCAAATGCGTGTCCTGTAGCGCTAAATGTGCGTCTTGCTGTAAGATAATTCTGTGGAAGTGTCGTACTTATCGTCCTCCGAAAGCTAAGTTCTGCAGAAGTCAATGTACTTACCTCATGATAAACAAAAGTGAAATGCTTTATGTATAGATATCTTAGTTATTACGCTTATTGCCATGATGAAGAAAGTACTGTGCTGTAACGTATTGTTGTGCTACGGAAAAGGCAATCTCATTGTAGCTATACCACAAAAGTTACTACTAAAACATGTTTTACTTTGCAGAATAAAACAGAAAAACTGTGCAGAAATAAAACAGAAACACTACAAAAGCAACATTGTAAATTGTCACTCATTAGAAGCGTCGTGATAAAACCGTGTAGTTGTCACTTAAACTAACCACTGTGTCGTCTGGTATCTCACAGAAAGTACATTAGACCCAGAATGTATTTTCAAGTAAACCAAAATGTTGCATTAAAATCTCATTAGCAGTACCAGTATGTGTCCTAAGTATGTAAGCCTGACAGTCGTTACGTAATCGTGCAACTAACAAGCAAGAATGTACAAATACAACACTGTGTCGTCTGTTCACCATAACAATGCATTCGTAATTTCTGTTTAAAAATGTTCCCTAGATTCTAGACTGGATATTTAACTTCAAACATTGTTGCATGTTAACAGTCTCTTAAGTCTAACATAGCATACTAGAAATGTGAAGTGAAAAGTTTTATGGCAAAGACAAAGTTAAAAAGCAGATTATCTTTCAATAAACGGTTTTACATGTGAAATGTGGTACAATCTTTTACTCTTCAAAGTACTCAGAGTTTCAGCTTGAACGCAATTATCATGCAGTATACGTCGGTAAAGAATACTGGAATTTTTCTCAAGGTTATCGTCTATGTTATTTTTCTCTGAGCCAGCCGGCGCACGTGGGTGCCTGCGGCGCGAGTCATTGTCTGTCTCTTTGTTGGCGCGCGTTGTTATTGGGATTAGGAGACCTAACTTCTACAAATTCACGTTGTCGAAAGTGCCCTGCTCTGTTTGAATCCCGCCAGTTCTGATGCAATTCAGGTCTGTCGTTACGAATATATCGTCTGTCGTCATGTCGGTAGATTCCATAGTTTCTTTCTTGTCGGTCATATGGTGGAGAATTTCTCCCTGAATCGTAAATGCGCGCTGGTCCGTTGCGTCTAAAGTTATTCTGTCTCCCTTGATAGTATTTATTTTGGTTCCCATATTGTCTGTTTCTCTTATTGTCTCTGTGATAGTCACTACCGCGGAGAGGTGATCTTTCCCTGTAATTATTACTACTCTGCCAACGGTTGTCGTACGGGTGGTGTCTATTTTGGTCACGATTTGCGTTGTAAGAATAGACCAGTCGTGTCCGGTTATTGTTTCTGTCGTCACGGAATTGTGACGGATGTGACCTGTAATTGTTGTGTCCTTGTTTTCGCGTTCCGCGATTATCAGTGTCAATTTATAGTTCTTGTAACAGTCCCTGAAAAACTTCAGTGTCGTCTTTGCAACGTCCTGCTAAAATAATATGCCGTAAATGTTCAGGTAATTTGATTAAGCAAATGCGGATGAGTTCTGAGGGGCTGTATGGGTTTGACAGGTACTGATTCTTGTGCAACATGTCTTCAAAATATTTCACAAGACTGGAGAATTCAGATTGTTCGAAATGTTTCATCATTATGATACCATGTTTTACTCGGTCTTGTGTGGCTTGAGACCAATATGCTGAGAGGAAGGCATGGTAAAATTCTCCTTCACTGTGGCAATCGTGAATGACCGATCGCATTCTTACAGCTGGTTCATTCTCTAAGTAGCCACACATAAATTCTAATCTGTGTTCCAACGACCAGTTGGGAGGAAAACAATGAGAGAATTGATTGAGCCATGCTTGTGGATGAATGCCGTTGCCAGAATTCTGAAATGTTTTGAATTTACGTGTAGTAATGAACAGCTTATAGTCAAAATCGTCATGTCGGCGAGTCGCATATCGGTTATTGTTAGGTCGTGTCGGCCGTTCCATCTCAAAATTCGGTGCACATTGCCAATTTCTTTCATAACTTCCGAAATGCCCTGTGTTATTATTTTGCGGCTTTTCCGTGTTTCTAAGTCCCTCTTCCCGTGTTGGAGCGCCAGTGTCCTCTGAAATACGTAATTCTTGTATTACCTGTGTCAGCTGATCTTGTACTTCCCGGATTTCTCTTTGGTGTTGTGTATTAATTTGATTCTGATTTTGTTTGAATTTTCTTATTTGTTCATACTCTTCTGTGTCAGTGAAGGCTACGGGTCTTGTGTCATTCAGATCATCATCTACCTTTGTAGATAAGTTAGTGACCTGATCCGAAAGTTCGGCTACTTTCTCCGATAGTGTACTTATTTCTTCAGTGTGTTTTTCTGAACCAAGTTTCAGAGTATCTACTGTGTCCTTAAAGTTTTCCTGAGTTTTTGCAAGTTGCGTAACCGAATCGGTAGATGCAACTGAGTCAAATTTAGCTTGCAAGGTCTCATGATTTTCATGAACAATAATTTGCAGTTCTTTTATGGCTGCTTCGTGATTCTGTAATGCATTTTCATGCCGCGAAAAAATAGGTTGAAAATGCTCACAAATTTGTGTTTTTACGTCATTACAGACTTTTTGACATTTCGATTCAATGTTATGTAACTCAGTAGTTAAATCTTCACGTGTTTGTTCAAGTGTTTGTTCCAATGAGTCTAACTTTTTAAGATTTTGTTCCACTGTGTCTAACTTTTGAAGCTTTTGCTGTGTTTGTCTCTGATTTTGTTCCATTGTGTCTAACTGTTGCTGTGTTTGTCTCTGATGTTGTTCCATTGTGTCTAACTTTTGAAGCTTTTGTCCCATTTGTTGCATTAATTGTAATAACAATGCACTGGTGTCTGAAACATGTTCCTCAGTGCTTTTCGGCAGTGAAGTTGCACCAGCAACATTCACATTTTGACAAGTGGAAAATGTGTCTTGACTCATTTGAGAAAACGGTGGGAACCCAAAACCTGAGTCTGCAGTATTTGCAATATTGTGTTCTGTCATTCCCGATTCCTGAGGCGAGCTGTTGCCGACCAATCGATCGATAACGCTTCCCTGTTCACTACCTGTTTCACTGTCTACACCATTGTTTGCCGCCCGCTCCATTTCCCTATGCGCAATTACCAAATTACTACTTTGAACATTAGTTAATTCATTACTCTGCGGCGCTAACACACTGCTTTCGTCTTCACTGTCATTTCTCAGTTTACTTTGGAGCCTAGTATTACGTTTTTCACACGCCATTATTGTCACAGTATTTCACACGATAACACAGAAAAGCGCAATTTGAAGAGCAAAATAAAATAACATAGCAATGGAAATAATGTCTACTTAATTGCCAGCGCAGCTGCGAAACACTTGGTGCAAATCTACATGCATGCCACAACTGTTTTACTGTACAACAATGAAAAACTACAACTACAAAGGAAATTCTCTCTATAATTGCGCGCTAGCAATAAACAATAGCTACACTAATTACACAAACTACAAGAAAAAAATCAGAAGATTCCAGTGAGGTATCCTAGGCTAAGGGTCGACATATGAAACGTCCCCTTTGAACAATTATACACGACTGTCCTTAAACTGATACAATATTTTTAGCGCAACGCAATCTGACTTTCAAAAATCCCTGCAAAAGAATGGCCCTGAGTAACATTAAACTATACCTTTCACAAATCACTTACCTCACAAAAATCTTCGCTACTCAAGCTACTGCAATACAGCGAGCGCCACTACTGCCAGCTAAATAAAAGATTCAAACTATGGAAGGCACTAACTACTGATAGGGATAGTTAGCAAATGAAAGATATTAGTAGAGAACAAACAATGTATTTACCTTGATATCATCATATATAAATATAGCAGTTCATGACAAATTACAAATCTCCGCCATCTCTCTCCCCACATCCACCACTGCTGGCGGCTCACCTCCAACTGCGCAACGCTACGCGCTGTTCACAGCCAGCTGCCTAACACTACAATGGCGAGTATTACAACAATGCAAAGCAGCCACAGACTGCACACAGCACAGCCAGCGATTTTCGTATTGAGCGCTACGTAATGTTGCCAATAAGAAAACATAAACAGCCTACTTACATACAGAAAACATAAACAGCCTACTTACATTACAATGTAACAGTTGTCCTGCATTCCACACAGGCAAAACAGGAAGACGTTTTCGTACATACTGCAAAGAACACGAGGATGCTTTTAGGCTTAACCACTTTGACAAATCCACAACAGGTAACCGCATGTACTTTGATAGACACAAACTAAGTGACATCCACAACAGCCTAACTGTACACACAGAAAGCCATGGTAAAAACTTGATTTACTAGAATAATTAGAAATGATGTTACACAAAGAAAACTCTTCTGAAAACATGTTTATTGAACAAGCGGTGTTCAGCAGCCACGGTTTTTTCAGTAATTTTAAGAATTATTTTTCCTGAAGAAACAAATATTTAATAGTGCAGCCATTTGATAACATACACCCACATTTGACATGTTCAATAATATTTGTTTTATGAATGATACGTCCGTATACTTAATAATCTAATACCTTTGTATCTCCTTTGAAATATTAGCATCCATGTATTTGTAGAAATACAGAACTTTCCAAGTGAAATTCTTTGAGCTGTTTTGATTTTTGTTTACAAATGTGCTGTGTAGAGAAAAATGTATATATATGTTGGTAAACATGTTTTCTCACATTGTACTTCAAAGCCAAGCATCCACTACTGGAAACAGTAAGTTATTTTTCGATTTGTCTTAGTTTTTTAAACTTATATTCACAATATGCTACTTTTTGTAATATGCTACTGTAATCTTCTCCGGAACAGAGATAAACTAAATCTGAGAAAAATTAAAAAAGAATGTAGACTGTTAAAGCACCTGAACATGAGCCCCCAGGGTCCAAATGCATCGTGTTTTTAAATAAAATTACTATTGTGACTGAAGGCGGTTGTTCTGTATTTTACGAAAGTACCTACCACATTCGTCTGCTCTTGACATATTTACACAGAAATAACAAAAATACATATAAAATGATGAGCATCGTTGTTTTTACACGTTTTAAGGTAATGCTACCTTTCCCGCCTTAGGCACTGCGCAACTTTCATACTTTAAATGGTGCCAACACATCTTGTAGGCCGGTCGGAGTGGCCGAGCGGTTCTAGGCGCTTCAGTCTGGAACCGCGCGACCGCTACGGTCGCAGGTTCGAATCCTGCCTCGGGCATGGATGTGTATGTGATGTCCTTAGGTTAGTTAGGTTTAAATAGTTCTACGTTCTAGGGCACTGATGACCTCAGATGTTAAGTCCCATAGTACTCAGAGCCATTTTGAACATCTTGTATTACCATTGTTTGTCTTCGCTATTTCCGGTTTGTAAAATAACGTACCAGTATCATTTATTTATATTCAGTGTACTTCCCTAAAAAAATAAGCAAACGTAAAGAGCCTGAACATTGTATGGCAGTGGACACCACACAAATGGGACAGAAAAGGCGGTCAATATTTTGAAATGGTGACCCTAGTCTAACGTCAGCTTTTGAACTGCAAGCAGAGCCCATGCTACGCGTTCAATAGGTATATCATACAGTACGATAGACACAGGCAAGTAGCTATAATGGTCTTCCGTTTACATACTGAATCTGTTCCACGCAGCGTTGCTGCTTTTCTTCGAGAGAATCCTGTAAGCTTCTAGAGTCCCTCATTATTATTTTTGCCGACTCATGTTACGGGATTCGTCTGCTCAGTCAGCTATAAACAATAGCGTAACAGCGTCGTACTTAATCATCCCCACGCTGGTTATTTTACAGTGGGAAATTTTGTCTGACATCTGCAGACAGTATAATTCTGAATGATACTGAAAATCAGATTTATGATAACTATCCATAGGTCATTATAGATAGGAAAAATGAGGTGCCTGTGTCTCTGTCTGTATGTCAAAACAAATCACAATGCTAATATTGACAGGTCGGAATACTACTTCTTCGTCTACACCTGCAAGCCGCCTTACGGTGTTTGGTGGAGGGCACTTTCTGTGCCACTATCACTTCCCCTCTTTCCTGTTGCAGTTGCGAACGGTGTACGGAAACAGCGACTGCTGGGAAGCCCTCCAAACGTCCGTGAACGACTTCCCGTTCAAGGAAAAGACATCTCCAGAAAGATAAAGAACTTCCTAGTGACGCACTTATCACAACAAACCAACTTGAGATAGGTCTTGTCACATAATTTTCGGTGAACGGTTCATGTGGAAATGAGGAAGCAAAGCTTTGACCACTAAATGACTTGACAACAAAGAGCGCCTTTTTGTAGTAGGAAGCAATCCAAACACACGTGCAAAATATTGGTTCAAATGGCTCTGAGCACTAAGAGACTTAACATCTATGGTCATCAGTCCCCTAGAACTTAGAACTACTTAAACCTAACCAACCTAAGGACATCACACACGTCCATGCCCCAGTCAGGATTCGAACCTGCGACCGTAGCGATCACGTGGTTCCAGACTGAAGCGCCTAGAACCGCACGGTCACACCGGCCGGCTGCAAAATATTGCTTGCCCTTGCGCTAGGCGATACCACTTCATAACAATTACTAAAAATATACGTAGAATCGCCACTGCAGTGAAAACCATAACAACATACTCCTAAAAAGCATCTACAGTTGCTGGATGCCATCAAGGGTCTGAGAACTCTTATATCGAAAAAAACTTTCTGATAGATCTATAGGCAACAGGGAAGAAAACGGCACCTAAGTGTTGTAAACAACGTTCCCTTCAGTTTCGAATAGATCTATAATAAACGATATATGATAGATATTAACGTATTCTCCACAATTACTCATTTGCAGGCAACAGATATCGAGCACACGTTTATGAAAGTGTTTTGGCTTTTATTTCGTAGGAAGTTGCTGTTTGTTCCGTGGATTTTCCGCAAGATATTTAGTGGGGATTAGGAGCTTGTCAATATCACATAGCCATTTTCTGTATACGTGTGATGATAAGATGACTTTTGGCTGTGAAACGTGAACGTTTCATATGAAACCCATTCGTAAACTAATGTTTTCTCAGCTTTCCATAGAGATATACGTGTCGTTTGCTTTATTCCAAGAGAGGAAAACAAAACAAAGTCGACGACGTAATGAAAGATGACGTTAGAAACTCGCAGGAATGGTTTGGGTAAGTGAGGTTTAAGAGTGTTGTGCACGGAGAAGTCTAGAAGGAAACTTTATCATTCCCTCCATATAAGATGGGTGGTGGTGGTGGTGATGGTGGTGATGATGATGATGATGGTGATGATGACGATGATCACGACGACGGTTGTACCAAATGCTTCTATAGATTCCTCTTGCCCAATGTAGATATGTTTTTGTGTGAACCACATATTTACACATGAAATAAAGCTCATGTTATGGGATCTCAGCGTGCTGAGCTCGGAAACAAATCATTTATCAGTCAGTTCAAATATTGTTGCCAACGGCAGCCGTACTCGGGAGCAAGGTAGTGCCGTACCACTTCTACTCCCTAGCTCTAAGGGAAAGGAAAAAGAATTTAGTGTAGTCAGGTGTGTTCCTGACAAGAAAATGATTTAAAAATCGGTAGTACACAGGTTTTTAATAGAGTCGGAACTGGAACATTTTTATGGCCACATATAAGTCGTCATTCGTCTTCCAAAATATGAAATATTCTCTATATCTCCAGTTACTCACCTCCCGTACAGCTATCGTGTGGGCGGCGTTGACTGTTGCTACAAGAGAACAGCAGGTTGGCGATCTTTTACAGAAGCTGTAATTTATCGCGGGCATCAATGCGAGATCCTTATAATAGTTTCCATAACGAAACTTTATCTCGAAACCTAAGAGAAAATCCATAGGGATTCTGGTAGTATGTAAAGTATGCTAGCGGCAAGCTACAATCAATGCCTTCTCTGCGTGATAGCAATTGAAATACTATCGACGCGAGTGCTGCGAAAGAAGAGTTACTAAACACAGCCTTTCTAAATTCCTTCTCCAAAGAAGACGAAGAAAATATTCCAGAATTCGAATCAAGAACAGCTGCCAACATGAGTAACTGATCCTGACTGCATACCAATGAGGTTCCTTTCGGAATCTGCTGATGCAATAGCTTAACAGTCATATACAACCGCTCGCTCGACGAAAGATCCGTACCCAAAGACTGGAAAGTTGCTCAGGACACATCAATATTCAAGAAAGATAGTAAGATTATTCCACTAAATTACAGGATCATATCATTGACGTCGATGTGCAGCAGGGTTTTGGAACATATACTGTGTCGAAGATTATGAATTACCTCGAGGAGAACGGTGTATTGACCCACAATCAACGTGGACTTAGAATACATCGTTCTTGTGAAACACAACTAGATCTTCATCAGGCACGAAATGTTGGCTGCTGTTGACAAGAGGTTTCAAACTGATTCTGTATTTCTAAATTTCCGAAAGGCTTTTGATACTGTACCACACAAGGGGCTTGAAGTGAAGTGGCTTGATTATGGACTATCGTCTCAGTTATGTGACTGGATTCGTGATTTCCTGTCAGAGAGGTCGCAGCTCGTAGTAACTGACGGAATGTCATCGAGTGAAACTGAAGTGATTTCTGGAGTTCCCCAAAGTAGTGTTATAGGCGCTTTGCTGTTCCTTATCTATATAAACGATTTGGGAGACAATCTGAGCAGCCGTCTTCGGTTGTTTGCAGATGACGCTGTCGTTTATCGACTAATAAAGTCATAAGAAAGGCAAAAAAATTGAAAAACGATTTAGAAAAGGTATCTGAATGATGCGAAAATTGTCAACTGACCCTAAATAATGAAAAGTGTGTGGTCATCCGCATGAGTGTTACAGGGAATCCGTTAAACTTCGGTAACACGTGAAATCACTCTAATCTGAAAGCCGTAAATTCAACTAAAGACCTGGGAAAGAACACATAGAAAATGTTGTAGGGAAGGCAAGCCAAAGACTGCGTTTCATTGGCAGGACATATAGAAAATGTATCAGATCTGCTAGAGAGATTGCCTGCAGTACGCTTGTCCGGTCTCTGTCGGAGTACTACTGCCCAGCCTGGGATCCTCACCAGACGGCATTAACGGAGTACATTGAAAAAGTTCAACGAAGAGCAGGACATTTTGTATTATCGTGAAAGAGGGGAGAGAGTGTCACGGAGTTGATAGAGGGCCTGGGGTGGACACCATCTAAAGAAAGCCGTTTTCCGTTGTGGCGGAATCTTCTCATGAAGTTTCATCACCAACTTTCTCCTCCGAGTGCGAAAATATTTTGTTGACGCCGACCTACATAGGGAGAAACGATCATCACAATAAAATAATGGAAATCAGAGCTCGCACGGAAAGATATAGGTATTCGGTTTTTTTTCTTTTTTTTCCGCGCGCTGTTCGGTAGCGGAATAATAGAGAGAGCCACTTAAGTGTGATATGCAGAGTATCCATGAAGATGGATATGTAGATGCAGAACACGCATTCAGAATGCTGGCACTGACATACTTTATCATACGGTAGAAATAGTGATAGTGCTACTTTGTTTCTGGTTTAAGATTAATTTGATATGGTATAGCATTTATGTGCGGTATGAGTCCGTGCAGATGTCAAAATACGTCTAAATACGAGGGTAAGTCAATTATTATCCGCAAAGTAGTTACAAAATTTTATTGTAATCAAATAGGAATCTTTCAAGAACATCATTTTTCGATATAGACTCCTTGCGTTTCAACGCACTTGGTTCATCGTCGTGCAAGCTTCCTGATGCCCTCATAAAAGCAGGTTCTCGGTTGAGCTGCGAGCCAGGAATGCACCGCTTCTTTCACTGCTTCGTCCGAGGCAAAATGACGCCCCCTTAATGCCAGTTTGAGTGGACCAAACAAGTGATAGTCAGAAGCGGCAAGATCGAGACTATATGGAGGATGATCCAGTACTTCAAATTTGAGTTTCTGGAGCGTTCCAGCAGTGTGGGCAGCAGTCTGCGGACGGACATTGTAGTGGAACAACACAACACCTTTTTTCCAGCAGCCCTTCACGTTTGCTTCGAATTGCAGGCCTTAGCCTGGCAGTAGGCATCTCACTGTTTATTGTTGTGCCCCTTTCCCCATAATGTTCAAGTACTGGACCTTGTGCGTCCCAGAAAACCGTAAGCATCAGTTTTCCTGCGGACGTTTGGGTCTTGAACTTTTTCTTGCACGGCGAATTTGGATGTTTCCATTCTATACGCTGCCGTTTACTCTCCAGCTCGTAATGATGAATCCATATTTCGTCACCAGTAATGATCTTATCTAAGAAGTTGTCCCCTTCGTTATCCTAGCGATCCAAATACACTCCTGGAAATTGAAATAAGAACACCGTGAATTCATTGTCCCAGGAAGGGGAAACTTTATTGACACATTCCTGGGGTCAGATACATCACATGATCACACTGACAGAACCACAGGCACATAGACACAGGCAACAGAGCATGCACAATGTCGGCACTAGTACAGTGTATATCCACCTTTCGCAGCAATGCAGGCTGCTATTCTCCCATGGAGACGATCGTAGAGATGCTGGATGTAGTCCTGTGGAACGGCTTGCCATGCCATTTCCACGTGGCGCCTCAGTTGGACCAACGTTCGTGCTGGACGTGCAGACCGCGTGAGACGACGCTTCATCCAGTCCCAAACATGCTCAATGGGGGACAGATCCGGAGATCTTGCTGGCCAGGGTAGTTGACTTACACCTTCTAGAGCACGTTGGGTGGCACGGGATACATGCGGACGTGCATTGTCCTGTTGGAACAGCAAGTTCCCTTGCCGGTCTAGGAATGGTAGAACGATGGGTTCGATGACGGTTTGGATGTACCGTGCACTATTCAGTGTCCCCTCGACGATCACCAGTGGTGTACGGCCAGTGTAGGAGATCGCTCCCCACACCATGATGCCGGGTGTTGGCCCTGTGTGCCTCGGTCGTATGCAGTCCTGATTGTGGCGCTCACCTGCACGGCGCCAAACACGCATACGACCATCATTGGCACCAAGGCAGAAGCGACTCTCATCGCTGAAGACGACACGTCTCCATTCGTCCCTCCATTCACGCCTGTCGCGACACCACTGGAGGCGGGTTGCACGATGTTGGGGCGTGAGCGGAAGACGGCCTAACGGTGTGCGGGACCGTAGCCCAGCTTCATGGAGACGGTTGCGAATGGTCCTCGCCGATACCCCAGGAGCAACAGTGTCCCTAATTTGCTGGGAAGTGGCGGTGCGGTCCCCTACGGCACTGCGTAGGATCCTACGGTCTTGGCGTGCATCCATGCTTCGCTGCGGTCCGGTCCCAGGTCGACGGGCACGTGCACCTTCCGCCGACCACTGGCGACAACATCGATGTACTGTGGAGACCTCACGCCCCACGTGTTGAGCAATTCGGCGGTACGTCCACCCGGCCTCCCGCATGCCCACTATACGCCCTCGCTCAAAGTCCGTCAACTGCACATACGGTTCACGTCCACGCTGTCGCGGCATGCTACCAGTGTTAAAGACTGCGATGGAGCTCCGTATGCCACGGCAAACTGGCTGACACTGACGGCGGCGGTGCACAAATGCTGCGCAGCTAGCGCCATTCGACGGCCAACACCGAGGTTCCTGGTGTGTCCGCTGTGCCGTGCGTGTGATCATTGCTTGTACAGCCCTCTCGCAGTGTCCGGAGCAAGTATGGTGGGTCTGACACACCGGTGTCAATGTGTTCTTTTTTCCATTTCCAGGAGTGTATTTTTTGCAGATGTCCAAGCGCGTTAGTTTATGCAAATGTGTGAGTTCTTTTGGGGCCCATCTTGCACAAACTTTGTGAAACAAGGTCTGTTGTGGATGATTTAGTAGGCAGAACCGTGACTAATTTGCAGACGATGTGCCGCTTCGTCAATAGTTAATCGTCTGTCCAAGAGAATCATTTCACGTGAACGCTTAAGGGTTTCTTCATTTGTCGCGGTAAACGGTCATCCGGCTCCTTCATAGTGCGTAACACTTGTGCGACCATTTCGGAAGTTTTCAATCCATTCGTAGACACTTCGTTGTGGCAAAACACTGTTCCCGTACTGTACCGAAAGTCTTCGATACATTTAGGCCCCTGATACGCCTTCCGACCACTGAACGTTGCTCTTCTTTGGTGCAAATAGACATCGGAGCAGTCATGATTAACAGCACGGCAGCGGTAGAGAGAAACTAACCTAGCAGCTTGAAAATTGCAAAGATATAACAACAAACAAACAAAGCATGCGTCATCAACGTAAAACGGCAGTACTACCAAAATAAACAAAAATATAACTAAATTGCGGATAAAAATTGACTTACCCTCGTACTTTACATGCAACTTAGTTCAAACACAGGAGAAGGCTCATGAAACTATTTTCATTGTCTCCTTTAGGTATGGATCTTGAGAATAATTATTGCAGTTCCTTAAAATCCTAGCAAGGTCGCCTTTCGAGGTAGAATATAAGACGCAACAAGGGCGTTCCATTAACAGAGTGAATGGTATTTAGATACGAAACGGTAGCAAAATGCTGAGAGCAATAGGCTATAGAGTACAGTGTGTAAACTTTTAGATGGCAGACCTCTCCCTATTCCAGAATCGGTAGAAGTCGGTTAACGTCGGGAGGCTTCGGTAGGCACGCTGTTTCGACTGCTCCCAGTATTACGTAGCTGACTGTGTTGTACAAGGTAGCCATTGTCGGCTGCTTCGTTATTGTTTTGCGCTGTACTGTTCTGCGTGTTTTTAGTGTGCAGTTGTGCTAAACATTATCAAAATGAGTGAAGAGGCAGTTGCTGGCCCATCTCGGGAGTCGCCAACAAGCCCTACCGGTAGGCCTACAGAGAACAACTCACCAAAGTTTCATTGCAATCGGATGAATGGTTTGTGAGCGCATAGTAGACAAACACATATATATATATATATATATATATATATATATATATATATATATATATATGAAGATTTCAGTTTCGTTTACGAACAACATTTAAAGCGTGTTTTACTTCCAAGCCTTTCGTCTGCTTTCGTGTAATTTGTAGTGCTAGCACTGCAACTGGTAGGCGTGCCTTGTCCCCCCCCCCCCCCCACCCGCTCATCTCCCCTCGCCAGCCAATGCTTGCTTCCTCCTCTCCCCGCACTCCCCACACAACTCAGCCGTCTTACAGTTACCACACTGTAGTTGCATTCGCCGGGAGACATGTACAGAAAACACAAGAAACCTGAGTCACATTGAAATAAAATGTGTCAATAAAATTAAGTGTGATCACAACTCGCACACTATTAAGTCCCTGTTCGCTCGGTAGTGCTATCGGATCGAGAGTTTTGGCTGGTTCCTAACAGACAAGAGTCTAACACTTTACTTACACATGATCTCATTCGGTATCTTGAAGCATTTCTGGAAGTTTTTTGCTGTAATTATCTTCTGGTACGTTGACATTTTTAGCCTCTTACACTTCTCTTGAGCACGTGTGCTGTTTGCTTTCCTTATCTTTCGGCTGTGGGAGTTCCAGCAGCTTCTAATGGAGCAGTACGCCCTGACTGGATTTGAGTTACTTATCTGAGGACTTACCTCATCGAAAATGGTTCGTTTCGTCGAGTGTTAGGGACGTTGCATAACTGATGTTTGATCTGCCACACAAGAAAAGTTACTCTCGAGCGATAAGCGATAAGGTATGTGCGGTAATGTACAGTTATCATACTGCAAAAGCATACTACAAGACTCAGGGAATACTGAATATTAACAGCGCAGAGTGGCTACTCCGGGGCAGATTTTAATATTTTCAACCAGAAGATGTCGAATTACGCTTCCCATAATATTTTTGTACGGTATTATCTCGAAGTAATTAATATTTAAGCCGACATTCATTTCAGAAGACATTTACTAAGCAATCAACAGCTGTGACCTGTTAGACAAAGGTCACCATAATGAATAACATCCAGGTAAATTGTGTAACCTATCTTGAGCTACGGCCAACGGCCTTGCCGCAGTGGTAACACCGGTTCCCATAAGAACACCGAAGTTAAGCGCTGTCGGACTGGGTAGCACCTGGATGGGTGACCATCCGGTCTGCCGAGCGCCTTGTGAGGAAAAATTGAGGAGCTACTTGACTGAGAAGTAGCGGCTCCGCTCTCGTAAACCGACATACGGCCGGGAGAACGGTGTGCTACCCATATGCCCTCCGTATCCACATCCAGTGACGCCTGTGGACTGAAAATGACACGGCGGTCTGTCCCTACCGTTGGGCCTTCATTGACTGTTCGGGCGGAGTTTAGGTTAGTTTTTTTTTTTTTTTTTTTTTTTTGTCTTGCGCTAAGGGATAATTATCTAGTTTTTCATTCTGGCCTACTTGAGCGAATTCATCTTACAGGTCACTTGATAATAAATATTTCAGTAATATCGACAAATTGCCGTTTGGTCGTCTTACAACAGTTTATCTTCGAATGTGTCATTCCTTCATAACAAACCACAAAACCACAATGCCGCGAGTAATTTCAGTTACTTGTGAACTCGCTTTTAAAAAAATCAATATTTCGTTTTTTATCTTAAAAAGATGCTTAATGTTTTTTGAACAATATGGCAGTTAAAAGAATTGTATTGGACGTATTTTTGGGAAGTTATTTAAAACCCAACGCATTTTTTCACTGCTTTCATACGTAAAATGTTACCATTAGGCTCCCGTCCGAGAAAAATATAACCTACAACTGTTTCTCGAGTTGGCAGCCCTGTTAGATGATAATATTTGCGATTGTGTTATGTTTTCCATTGCATATGGCTCTGAGCACTTAGTTGCCTCAAGGATCCACTTTTCAGCTTTGGCCACTCTCATGAACTCAATTTCCACCTGTGATTGCTTCATACTGAACTCAGAATATATTCCTAGCAACCCTAGAACTCCACACCAGTAACATAACACTTTTATGGAGGCCTAGTAAGTTTCGAGAATTGCAAAATGGCATAAACTCAAACTTTAGACATGGCTATAAGCAAAACAACGCTTAAAAACCGAAGATATGCAATGGATCGCAGGTTCGAATCCTGCCTTGGGCATGGATGTGTGTGATATCCTTAGGTTAGTTAGGTCTAAGTAGTTCTAAGTTCTGTGGGACTGATGACCTCAGAAGTTAAGTCCCATAGTGCTCAGAGCCATTTGACCCATATTAAAATGAGTGCTGCCAGTCTGCTACACCGCCAGCTGCCTGTGACGCAGTATTGCTGACGCAAAGGTACGATGATATCAACGATAACTGCATAAGAAATAAAGCAAAACTTTGGGCTCAAGTTGTACAAAATTCCTCTTGCAATAGAGACCGTTGCTAAGGCCCTTCATCTAAGTGGTTACTCAACTACAGCCGAGTACGACATTTTGAATACACACGGTCAAAGAAAATAAGACTACCCTTCTGCTGCGATAATTGCTCCAAAGATCTTGTGTGACTCAGCATGAGTAACATACATTACTTGATCAAAAATATCGTGACACGCCTACGTAATGTGGAATTGGCCACTAGATGTCGCGAGAGGCAGACCCGCCTGAATAAAACGAAGCTTGGAGTATTGTGTTGTCAGTGGAGAATTCGTCGGTCAGGACAGCTCAGTGACTTCATACATGGATTCGTCATTGAATGTTACCTGAATAACACGTCCATCACACACATTTCAGCTATCTAAAGCTGTCCAAATCGGCCGTTGGTGACGTGACTCTGGAGTGAAAACGCGAAGGAACAAGCACAGCTGAATAAAGACCAGGCTGACCTTATGTACTGTCTGCGACGGGCCGGTAAATAAGAATTGCGGTTGGAGCGTTCAACGAATGTGCATATACAAATGTTGGTTAAAATATGTTATTTCAAATTTTGGCTCTCACGTAAGTCTCAGGGGATGATTTCCACACTTGGTGCATTAGTAAACTGTTCCACACCCGCGCATTAGTTTTAGTTTTTGAATTAATATTCATGAGTACAGTTTATGCTAGGGAACAAAAATTAGGTGATTATTATAGCGAAATCAGTTTTTCACGACACAGTTCAATCACTATTTATTGGCGTTGTCCTTTTCTTTCACACAATGAAATTAGCAATGGTGAGACAGTTTAAAGTTTTTAACCAACATTTGTTGGTTAACGAACGAGAGTAGCATCGTTTATGTATACAGTAGTTGTCAGTAATATCATATATGCAACACTAGCCGAAATAACCGCAGAATCGATGGGGAACGTGCAACGAACGTATCCATTAGTACAGTGCGGCGAAATTTGTCGTTAATTTCCTATGGCAGCAGACGAACGGCTCGAGTGTCTTTGCTAACAGTATGACATTGCCTGCAGCACGAATCCTGGGCTCGTGACCATTTCGGTTGGAACCTAGAAGGCTGAAAAACCGTGACCTGGTCAGATGAGCCCAGATTTCAGTCGGTAAGAGCTGATGCTAGGTTTCGAATGTGACGGAGACTCCTCGGACCCATGGATCCAGGTTGTCAACAAGGCAAGCTGGTGATGGCTCCTGGAATGGACTGGATCCTCTGCCCCAACAAAACCGATCATAGGTATACTTGAAAAAAGAGACAGCATTGGTCGTATATTTTTTACTATTGCAAAATCGATTTTCTGTCACTGAGTGACCATCTTCAGTGCTAGAAGTTAAAAATTTTTTTCACATTACGATCAGAGAGTACAACATAGAAAATCACAATTACATCTGCATATGAACATAACACTTGTTAGAAACAAACCTATATTGTATAACTTAAATTGGGATGCACTGTTGTCACTAAGCTTACGGCAATCACACAGGCTGAGGTCGCTGTTTACCTGCACTTGTTCAGCAGAACTCGGTATGACGGGGCTTGACACGCCCTCTATGTGACATGTGTCACGTGAAGACATAGTATTATTGGTTTTGCGAACTATTAACACTAAATAACTTCTGTACTTTTGTGAATGGTGTAGTAATTCAAATTTAAAATGTACGTACAACACATAGCAGACGCAGGAGAATATCTAAAATACATTGGCATATTGTTTTTTATAAACTATAAAACATAAAATAGATCGATGATAAGTTGTTAGAGTGCAGAACATATAAAAAACAAAAGATAATGCCAAAGAATAATAAATGAACAACATAAAAAGAGCCGCAACACAGGTCTTTCTTAAAAAAACGTAACACCCACCATCTGGCGTGGGAAGTCAAAAGTACAACGTTCGTAATTTATGTAACAAACGTTAATACCAAGAAGTCAATATATAAAAAAATAATCACAGTACGAAACTGCCGTTACTTAATAATTAAAATGCCGTGCAAATGTAAGGTGCGAACAAGTAGTATACATCAATCATTGAGAAACCATCATGAGGAAGGACAAGTAATAGTGTCACTTACACCAAAATGTACATCGTACTTTAGAGAAATTAAACATAGACTATGCACGATATCCAGCACTTATTCAAATAACAAAAGAATTGTTAACATACATTAAAAATAATTACGTAAAGTGATAACCGGTTTGTATTACTTTGTGTCAACGCCTATGAGATGTCGACTGTCGTAAAATTATGTTCAGTAGGCGTCCATAAGTTCTGTAAATTACAGAACAAAAAAGAAAGAAGCATCTTTTAAAAAACCGAAATTAGTAATGTTATTAAAACAAACTGAAAACATGTGTGTCAATGTGTTGATATAGTTGAAATAGCGGCCATTATACGTGTTCTCGTAGCGACTATGACTGAGGCGTTGTATATAAGGGGTAACAAGCAGCTGACTATGACAAATCCATGATCCGCCCCATCCTTTGTTATGCCAGCATCGCTTGGATTTCCGCCCCTCCCCGGTTCTATAAAGCCCTCCAAATCCTCGAACGCCATGCACTCCGCCTCGCCTTCCGCATCCGCCTTCCGTCCCCCACGCGCATCCTCTCTGACCTCATCCCCTTCCCCCACCTTCTCCTTTTCCTTGAACACATCCGCACACTATATATTGTCCGCCGCCTTGATCCCCCTCACCCCCTGGTGTCTCCCTTCCTCTCCACTCCCAACCAGTTGCCCGCCTTTACCGTTGTGTCCCTCCCTCTCTCCATCTCCACACCCTCCATCTCCTTTCCCAACACAACTTCCACCGTCTACCACTCCCGGATGATGAGCTTCGCCCTGACATCTACCCTTCCTACCAACTCTAACCCCCTCTTCCTGCCTCCTCCTCAGGGCTCCCTCTCCTCCCCCTCCCTCCTTCTGAGCGGATTTCCCCTCCTACTCCCCGTCCATCTCTTGTGCCTTCTTTCGGTGTCTGTGCTCCCTCCTGCCCTGTCTTCCCTTTTCCTCTCCCGCCCCATGTGTCTCCTGCCTCTTCGTGAACCCACGGTTGCCCCTCCTCTCTTCATCCCGCCGCTTCCCCAGCTGCCCCATGCTCTCCCCTCCTTTTCCATCCTCTCTGACCTTTCCCTCGGCAGGTCCCGCCTGGTAGTTTTATTCTTCATCGTGTGTGCTCCAAGTGGGTTTTAAGTGTGTTGTTTCGGAGTGTTTTTAATACTGTTGCCAACTTTTAACCTGTACATGCGCATCCAGTGTCTTCTGTGTTTTAAGAATCGCCAACTGTGTTTTTTAACTTTCTGGTGACTTTTTTAACTGTCCCCAATGAACTTCTACATGTCAGTGTATTTTTACCTCCATTTTCTCCCCTTACTCTGTTTTATGTTCCCTTTTTTTACCTCCTTATGTATGTATTATTTTATTCTTGTTTTAGTTGTCATTCACTCGGCTGAAGAGCGGCGGATTGTGCTGCTGCCAGCCCTCCCCTGCCCGTATGGGGCAGGGGCATGAAATCACAATAAAGAAAAGAAAAAAAAAAAGCTGACTATGAACATCTGAGGGTTGGATCCCCCCATTCGAAGGCGCCAGATTCCAAAGCCTGGGCTACTCTCTGGTTGGAATCTCCGCTTTCGAAGATTGTGTCCGTCTGCCCGCCGCTTACTGTTGTCGCTGTCCGTCCGTCCGTCCGTCCGTCCGCCTGCCTGCTCGCTGTCCGTCTCCGCTGCTGCCTGCTGTCCGTCCGTCCGTCTGTTCGCCGCCGCCAGCCAGTGCTCGCCGTCGCCGCCTCCGCCGCCGCCGCCGCCGCCGCCAGCTGGTGCTCGCCACCGCCGTCCGCCCTGGTCGTCCGA
This sequence comes from Schistocerca piceifrons, assembly GCF_021461385.2. NCBI lineage: Eukaryota > Metazoa > Arthropoda > Insecta > Orthoptera > Acrididae > Schistocerca > Schistocerca piceifrons. The sequence continues at coordinate 447,550,771 of NC_060138.1, read as the reverse complement.
CCCTGGTCTTCGTCCGTCTGCGTCTTCGCCTGTTCCCAGTTTGTGTCCTTTCCTTTTCGTGCTGTGCGTTTTTTCTTCCTGTCGTCATGTCCGCCCCCACCACCACCGTCACTACTACCACCACCGCCATCGTCTATACATCCCCTTCCGCCGCCTCCACCACTATAACTTGGTGTGCCCAGTCCCACCCCCCTCCTTCCATCCTACCTCTCCTCAATCTCCCTTTACCCTCTCTCTTTGTCGCCCCCTCTCCCACTTCTTCCTTTCGCTCCTCTCGTTCTGATCCTTTCCCCCCACTCCCCCAGCCTGTCACTGCAGCTCCGGCTCGGGTGGTGGCCCGTCGGGCCACTGTCCACGCCCAGCTCTCCCCGTCACCTTCGCCATCACCGCCGCCACTGCCACCGTCATCGTCGCTGTCGCCTTCGCCTTCGCCTTCACCATCACCGTCACCATCTCTGGCGCCGACTCCAGCCCCGGGACCTGCCACTCCCCGCCACATTCCAGTTGTTCCCATCCCCCCCTCCTCCTCCTCCTCTACCCCCTCCTCCTACCGCTACCTCCTCTCCCGTCCAGATCCCTTCCTCCTTGAAGCCCAGAACCTCACCCTCTTCCTTCGCCAGAATTATCCTGGTGCCCCCATCTCCCTCCTCACTCCTCGCCATGATTCGGTCCTCATCTCCTCCCCCAGCCCTACCCTCCACATGGACCTCCTTTCCCGCATCCCTATCACCCGCTTTGGCCCTCATGCCTCTCTCACCCCTGCTCCCTCGCCACCTCCCTCCCACCAACCGCAACCTCCGTGTCGCCAGCCGACCCTCACCGCCGTGATCACTCAGCTCAGTCCAGTGATCACGGAGGAGGAGGTGTTGGCGGAGCTTCAGGCCCATCCCCATCTGGAGGTGCGTGCGGTTCGCCGGATCCATAACGCTGCCGGCCCCACCCGCCTTATGTGCGTTTTTACTGAGCACGCCCCCTCCATAGACCGTCTCCTGAAGGAGGGTGCCATCCTTTTTAACCAGCGTTCTAAAGTTGACCCATCCCGTTCCCCTCCTCAATCCCTCCGCTGCCAAAGGTGCTTGCGATATAATGTGCACCCAACATCTGAGTGCCGCGAGGCCCCCACCTGCCCGTACTGTAGGCAAGCCCACTTTTTACGGCAGTGCCCCAATCTCCAGTCCCCCCCCCCTCCTGTAATACCTGTAACCTCCCTCATCCCACCTACTCCCAGAAGTGTAAGGCCTGACGCCCTCCTACCACTCCTGAACTCACCGTTCCTGTCCGCCCTCTGGACGCCCCCACCCCTCCTGGCAACTCCCTTCGCCCACCCCCTACCGCTGAGGACATCATCCGATTCCTCACCATTGTCCTGCAGAATGTACATCCTTTTCAGCGCCCACACACCCTCCAACAGATCTCCCTCGCCGCCCGATCTGTTTTCCACCTCAAAATGTACGCCACCTACTCTAACAACCAGGCCCATTTCACCTTCTCCCGTCTTGACACCCTCGTTTAAATCCCTGTCATGGCGCGACAGCAACGTATCCTTTTCGACAACATCCGCTTCCTTCCCGCCCTCTTTCTCCATACCCTTGCCACACACCACGTGGATGCCTTCCTAATTAATGAAATCTCCCTCCAACCCCACCACACCATCCACACTTTGCCCTACCTCCTCCACGGCTCCGATACTCCCCTCCCAATTGTGCGTGGCGGAGTTGCCATTGGGCACCACCACCAGATCCCCGTTCGGCTCCAACCTCTCCTTCCCGACCCCACCGAACACCTGATCCTTAGTCTCTTCTTCCCCGGCCTTACCGTTACCTGCGCCACCATCTATGTCCGCCCCAACGCTTCTCTTCCCTTCGACTTCCTCTCCCACGTCGATTGTACCTTCTCCTACGTGATCGCTGCCGACCTCAACATCCATAGTCGTTCCGCTGCCCAGTTACGGCGGTGGCATCGGTTCCTCTCCGCCCTTCGAGGCGACCTCGTCCCCATCCCCCAGCATACCCGTCCCGAATCCAACTCCACTCCTGATGTTATCCTCTCCTCCCCCAACCTCCTTGGCCGCATAACGGTGGATGTCCTGGAGCCTATTGGTAGCGACCATCTCCCTGTCCTCCTCACCGTTTCAGACGGTCGTCGCCCTTGCCCCGACCCTCGTACTGACCCTCCCCCTAAGTATGTCCACGACCATTCCCGTGCCGACTGGAATGCCTACCGGGATACCCTTTCCACCCAGGTCGATAGCCACCCCTTCACCTACCACCACCCTGATGATGTCACCCATGCCGCCTCCTTTCTCCAGCAGACCTTGTCTGAGGCTGTGGAGGCCCACGTCCCTACTGTCGCCATCCACCCCCACCGTCCTACCTTACCCCCACAGGCCGTTCTCCTCCTCCGTGAATCCCATCGTGTCTACCGTGCCTTCCTCCGCACGCGTGACCCGGACACACTACGACGCCACCGGCAACTCCAGCGACACATTCGTAATTTTGCTCGCGGCTAAGAAACGCCGGGACTGGCGACAGACATGCACCCGTTTAAATGCTACCCTACCAATCAACTCGTCCAAGTTCTGGTCGGCCTTCCGTCGCCTTACCGGAACTAAACCCTCCCCCTATTATCCTCTTCTCCATGATGATCACCCTTTCCCTGACTCCCTTAGTAAGGCCAATCACTTTGCCTCCTACCTCTCAGATGTCTTTTCCATCCCCGATGATCCCCAGTTCGATTACTCCCTCTTCCCGGATATCCGCGATCGAACTGACACCTCTTCCTTGGACAACATTGCACACACGGAACTCAATGCCCCTATCACTACACAGGATCTCATTGCTACACTCCGCACAAAACGCAACACCGCTCCTGGTCACGATCGTGTCACCTACCGTCACCTTCGTGAAGCTCCTGTCTCTTTCCTCTCCACCCTGGCCAGGCTCTACAATGTAGTCCTGTCCACCGGTTACTACCCCGACCTGTGGAAAACCTCCCGTATCCTCATGTTCCTTAAACCCGGCAAACCACCGTCCGCCATCTCCTCCTACCGCCCCATCAGCCTTACCTTGGTCTTCAGCAAGGTCCTGGAATCTATCCTCACCCGCCGCATCCACCAGCATCTCTGCCAGCACCACCTCCTTCCCGTCACCCAGTGTGGCTTTTGGCCGTCCTTCTCTTCCGACGACTAACTCCTTCACCTCACTCCTCTCCTTTCTGAACAGCTTAATTCCCGTCGCTCCGCAATCTTCCTCTCCCTGGACCTCGAATGTGCCTATGACGGCGTATGGCATTCCGGTCTCCTCTTCAAGCTCCAAACCTTCGCCCTTCCCATTAACTACGTACATCTGATCGGCTCCTTTCTCTCCCGCCGTCCTTCCTATGTCACCGTCCATAACTCAGATTCCTACACCCTTTTCCCCTCTGCCGGTGTGCCCCAAGGCTCCGTCCTCTCCCCCCTTCTGTACCTTTTGTACACGGCGGACATGCCGCCGCCGTCAGCCCCCGTCCACCTTCTCCAGTTTGCCGATGACACCGCCTTCCTTGCCCTTGCGCCCACCCTACAGCACTCCCAACACCTTGTCCAATCCCTTCTTGACCGGTTCACCGCTTGGTGCAACCAGTGGTTGCTCAAGGTCAATCCCTCCAAAACCCAGGTGATCATTGTAGGCAAAACCACCCCTTCCTTCCGCCTCCTTGATTTCTACATCACCATCTATGGCTGTCCTATCGCCCTCACTCCCACCCTTAAGTACCTTAGCGGCACCCTCGACCGTCGCCTCTCCTGGATTCCCCACCTCCGGACAATCCAAGCCAAGGCACGCTCCCGACTCAGTCTCCTCAAGCTCCTCTCCGGCCGTACGTGGGGTCTGGACCCCTCCACAATCCTCCACACCTATAAATCCCTCATCCGCCCTATCCTTTGTTATGCCCATCCGGCTTGGATCTCCGCCCCCCCGTCCCTTTTATAAATCCCTCCAAATTCTTGTACGCCATGCTCTCCGCCTCGCCTATCGCATCCGTCTCCCGTCCCCCACGAGGATCCTGTATGATCTCATCCCCTTCCCCCACCTCCTCCTTTACCTTGAAAGGATACGGATCCTGTACAACTCCCGTAAACTCGACCCTCCTCACCCGCTCGTCTCCCCGATCCTCACCCACCCCCGCCCGCTGCCGCGCCTGTATTCCCATGTCCTACCCAGTCTCCATCTCTCAACCCTCCTTACCCTCTCCCAAGGTGGCTTCCGCCAGCTCCCCCTCCCTGATGATGTCCTCCTCCCCTGCATCTACCCCTCCTATCAACTTTGATCCTTCCCCCCACCTCCTATGTCCTTTCCTTTAGGCACCCTCCCTCCCCCCCTTTCCCTTCCCTTCTCTTTCCTTCCCCCCTCCTTCCTACCCTCTCCCCCGGGCTTCCCCTCCCCCTTCCTCCCTCCCCCTCTCTCCTTTGCCCATGGCATCTCTGCTCTCCCCTCTCCCATTTCCCCTTCCTCCTCCTCCACCTCCTCTCTTGGCAGGTCCCCGGACTCGTACACGCTCAGTGAACATTCGCGCGCCGGAGATCATCGCCATCAGTGTTTAGTGTGTGTGCATCGTTTTGTGTTTCGTGCAGTTACAACTCAACTGTTCACATGTGCCGTCGCCGTTCTCCGTGTTTTGTGCGCCGTGTCTCCAAGTGTTATTGTTTTTTTCGTCCAACGTGAACGGCTTCTTGTTTATATGTTTTTTTTGTATCTCCATTTTTTGCCCGCCGTTTTTTGTATTGTATATATCACCTCTCTGTCATGTTTATTGTTCCACTTAAGGCTGAAGAGCAGCGTACTATGCTGCTGACAGCCCGCCTGTATAGGTGTTTAAAATTACAATAAAGGAAAAAAAAGAAAGCTGACTATGAATTGCAAATTGTGATAAATGACCACAAGTTGACTTTATTTCATAGTAAATCGGAGAAGCATTCCCAAAAATGTGTGCTTCTCGATATCGTTTGCTCGTTAAGCAGCGTGATATCTGGAGCTTTATTATAACAAAAGATCTACATCTCTTCCGTAAGGTCGAGAAGGCGACCTTTTTTACCCTTGTGCAATAATTTCAATTGTGGTGTCAAATCTGGAGTTGTATGACCAGTTGCTACCAGATGGGCTACGAAATTCGATTTTTCAGCAATATCTTTCCTCTCAAGTGCAACGTGCTCACGGAACCTTGTTTCTAATTTTCGTCCTGTTTGCCCTATGTAACCTGCATTACACGTGGCACACATAAGTTTGTAAACACCTGATTCATTTAAGACTTTGCGTTCATGAATGTTATTCCTTAAAAGCACGCCCAGTCTGTTCGCCGTCGAGAAACCTACATTAATATTTCTCTTCTTGAATACACTGGCAATTTTATTGCTAATGGGACCATAGAATGGCAATGTGATAAATTTTTGATTTTTAGTTTCGCTTGTCTCATTCCGCCTTAAATTGTCTTTACTATATTTTTTGGATGTCATCTCATAAATGTTCGTGACATATTTCAACGGGTAATTATTATTTCTTGCAATTTGTTTAACTCTTTCTCATGGTTTTCCTTAGATAATGGTAATCAGAACATACGATGAAATGCACGTTGCACTTGAGAGGAAAGATATTGCTGAAAAATCGAATTTCGCAGCCCATCTGGTAGCAACTGGTCATACAACTCCAGATTTGACATCGCAATTGAAATTATTGCACAAAGGTAAAAAAGGTCGCCTTCTCGACCTTATGGAAGAGATGGAGATCTTTTGTCATAATAAAGCTCCAGATATCACGCTGCTTAACGAGCAAACGATATCGAGAAGCACACATTTTTGGGAATGCTTCTCCTATTTACTATGAAATAAAGTCAACTTGTTGTCATTTATCACAATTTGCAATTCATAGTCAGCTTTTTTTTTCTTTATTGTACTTTGAACACCCCATACAAGGTGGGCTGGCAGCAGAAAAGTGTACTCCACTCTTCAGCCATAAGCAGTACAATAAAAGAGAAAGGGAGACAGAAAAGTAACAGACTGGCGCTTTAAAAAACAGTAGATACAATAATTAAAAAAACATGAAGCCGTTCACACTCGACGAAACAAACAAGAAAACTGTCGGCACTGTGCACAAACACTGACGAGTTAGACGACACATGTGAACGAAGGAGCGTGGACGGCGAAAAACACTGATGCACAAACACGACGGCACAGACACTAAACCAAGGGCGACGATCTCCGGCGCGCGAATGTTCACAATGCGTGTGCGAGTCCGGGGACCTGCCAAGAGAGGAGGAGGAGGAGGAGGAGGAGAAGGAGGAGGACGAGGAGGAGGGGCAGGGGGAGAGCGAGAGGGGAGAGCAGAGACGCGACTGGCAGGGGAGAGAGGGGGGGAGAGAGGAAGGGGGAGGGGAAGCCTGGGGGAAGAGGGGTGGAGGGAGGGGACGGGGGAAAAGGAAAGAGAAGGGAGGGGAAGAGAAGGGAGGGAGGGTGCCTAAGGGAAAGGACACCGGAAGTGGGGGAGGGCAGGATCAAAGTTGATAGGAGGGGTAGATGGAGGGGAGGAGGATATCATCAGGGAGGGGGAGCTGGCGGAAGCCACCTTGGGAGAGAGTAAGGAGGGTGGAGAGATGGAGACCGGGTGGGACGTGGGAATACAGGTGCGGCAGCGGGCGGGGGTGGGAGAGGATCGGGGAGACGAGCGGGTGAGGAGGATCAAGTTTACGGGAGGTGTACAGGATCCGTATCCTTTCAAGGAAAAGGAGGAGGTGGGGGAAGGGGATGAGATCATACAGGATCCGCATGGGGGAGGGGAGACGGATGCGATAGGCAAGGCGGAGAGCATGGCGTTCAAGGATTTGGAGGGATTTATAAAAGGTAGGGGGGGCAGAGATCCAGGCTGGATGGGCATAACAAAGGATAGGGCGGATGAGGGATTTATAGGTGTGGAGGATTGTGGAAGGGTCCAGACCCCACGTACGGCTGGAAAGGAGCTTGAGGAGACGGAGTCGGGATTGTGCCTTGGCTTGGATTGTACGGAGATGGGGAGTCCAGGAGAGGCGACGGTCGAGGGTGACGCCAAGGTACTTAAGGGTGGGAGTGAGGGCGATGGGACAGCCATAGCCAGTGAGATAGAAATCAAGGAGGCGGAAGGAAGGGGTGGTTTTGCCTACAATGATCGCCTGGGTTTTCGAAGGATTGACCTTGAGCAACCACTGGTTACACCAAGCGGTGAATCGGTCAAGATGGGATTGGAGAAGGTGTTGGGAGCGTTGCAGGGTGGGGGCAAGGGCACGGAAGGCAGTGTCATCGGCAAACTGGAGAAGGTGGACGGGGGGGGGTGACTGCGGCGGCATGTCCGCCGTGTACAAAAGATACAGGAGGGGGGAGAGGACGGAGCCTTGGGGCACACCGGCGGAGTGGAAAAAGATGTAGGAATCTGTGTTATGGATGGTGACATAGGAAGGACGGCGGGAGAGAAAGGAGCCGATCAGATGGACGTAGTTAATGGGAAGGGCGAAGGTTTGGAGCTTGAAGAGGAGACTGGAATGCCATACGCGGTCGTATGCACGTTCGAGGTCCAGGGAGAGGAAGATTGCGGAGCGTCGGGAATTAAGCTGTTCAGAAAGGAGATGAGTGAGGTGAAGGAGAAGGTCGTCAGAAGAGAAGGACGGCCGAAAGCCACACTGGGTGACGGGAAGGAGGCGGTGCTAACGGAGATGCTGGTGGATGCGTCGGGTGAGGATAGATTCCAGGACCTTGCTGAAGACCGAGGTAAGGCTGAAGGGACAGTAGGAGGAGACGGCGGACGGCGGTTTGCCAGGTTTAAGGAACATGAGGATACGGGAGGTTTTCCACAGATCGGGGTAGTAACCGATGGACAGGACTACATTGTAGAGCCTGGCCAGGGTGGAGAGGAAAGAGACAGGAGCTTCACGAAGGTGGCGGTAGGTGACACGATCGTGACCAGGAGCGGTGTTGCGTTTTGTGCGGAGTGTAGCAATGAGATCCTGTGTAGTGATAGGGGCATTGAGTTCCGTGTGTGCAATGTTGTCCGTGTACTGGAAACCCGGGGCGAGGGGAGGGACGGAGGTGTCAGTTCGATCGCGGACATCTGGGAAGAGGGAGTAATCGAACTGGGGATCATCGGGGATGGAAAAGACATCGGAGAGGTAGGAGGCAAAGTGATTGGCCTTACTAAGGGTGTCAGGGAAAGGGTGATCATCATGGAGAAGAGGATAATAGGGGGAGGGTTTAGTTCCGGTAAGGCGACGGAAGGCCGTCGAGAACTTGGACGAATTGATTGGTAGGGTTGCATTTAAACGGGTGCATGTCTGCCGCCAGTCCCGGCGTTTCTTAGCCGCGAGCAAATTACGAACGTGTCGCTGGAGTTGCCGGTGGCGTCGTAGTGTGTCCGGGTCACGCGTGCGGAGGAAGGCACGGTAGACACGATGGGATTCACGGAGGAGGAGAACGGCCTGTGGGGGTAAGGTAGGACGGTGGGGGTGGATGGCGACAGTAGGAACGTGGGCCTCCACGCCCTCAGACAAGGTCTGCTGGAGAAAGGAGGCGGCATGGGTGACATCATCAGGGTGGTGGTAGGTGAAGGGGTGGCTATCGACCTGGGTGGAAAGGGTATCCCGGTAGGCATTCCAGTCGGCACGGGAATAGTCGTGGACATACTTAGGGGGAGGGTCAGTACGAGGGTCGGGGCAAGGGCGACGACCGTCTGAAACGGTGAGGAGGACAGGGAGATGGTCGCTACCAGTAGGCTCCAGGACATCCACCGTTATGCGGCCAAGGAGGTTGGGGGAGGAGAGGATAACATCAGGAGTGGAGTTGGATTCGGGACGGGTATGCTGGGGGATGGAGACGAGGTCGCCTCGAAGGGTGGAGAGGAACCGATGCCACTGCCGTAACTGGGCAGCGGAACGACTATGGATGTTGAGGTCGGCGGCGATCACGTAGGAGGAGAAGGTACAATCGACGTGGGAGAGGAAGTCGAAGGGAAGAGAAGCTTTGGGGCGGACATAGATGGTGGCGCAGGTAACGGTAAGGCCGGGGAAGAAGAGACTAAGGATCAGGTGTTCGGTGGGGTCGGGAAGGAGAGGTTGGAGCCGAACGGGGATCTGGCGGTGGTGACCAATGGCAACTCCGCCACGCGCAATTGGGAGGGGTTATCGGAGTGGTGGAGGAGATAGGGCGAAGTGTGGATGGTGTGGTGGGGTTGGAGGAAGGTTTCATTAAGGAGGAAGGCATCCACGCGGTGGTTGGCAAGGGTGTGCAGGAATAGATTCCTGTTGGCGGGTAGGGAGCGGATGTTGTTGAAAAGGATACGTTGCCATCGCGCCATGATAGGGATTTAGACGAGGGTGTCAAGGCGGGAGAAGGTGAAATGGGCCTGGTTGTTGGAGTAGGTGGCGTAAATCTTGGGTTGGAATATGGAACGGGCGGCAAGGGAGATCTGCTGGAGGGTGTGGGGGCGCTGCAAGGGATGAACATTCTGCAGGACAATGGTGAGGAATCGGATGATGTCCTCAGCGGGGGGGGGGGGGGACGAAGGGAATTGCCAGGAGGGGTGGGGGCGTCCAGGGGACGGACAGGGACGGTGAGTTCAGGAGTGGTTGGAGGGGGTCGGGCTTTACACTTTTGGGAGTAGGTGGGATGGGGGAGATTGCAGGTATTGCAGGAAGGAGGAGATTGGAAGTTAGGGCACTGCCTGAGGAAGTGCGCTTGCCGACAATGCGGGCAGGTGGGGGCCTCAAGGCACTCAGCTGTGGGGTGCGCGTTATAGTGCAGACACCTCTGGCAGCGCAGGGATTGAGGAGGGGAACGGGAGGGGTCAACCTTACAACACTGGTTAAACAGGAGGGCACCCTCCTTCAGGAGACGGTCGATGGAGGGAGCGTGCTCAGAAAAAACCCGCATAAGGTGGGTGGGGCCGGCAGCTTTATGGATGCGGCGAACCGCACGCACCTCCAAATGGGGATGGGCCTGAAGCTCCGCCAACACCTCCTCCTCAGTGATCACTGGACTAGGCCGAGTGATCACGGCGGTGAGAGTCGGCGGGCGACGCGGAGGTTGGGGTTGGCGGGCAGGAGGTGGCGAAGGAGCAGGGGTGAGAGAGGCATGAGGGCCAAAGTGGGTGACAGGGATGCGGGAAAGGAGGTATGTGTGGAGGGTTGGGCTGGGGGAGGAGATGAGGACCGAATCACAGCGAGGAATGAGGAGGGAGATGGGGGCACCAGAACAATGCTGGCGAAGGAAGAGGGTGAGGTTCCGGTCTTCAAGGAGAGAGGGATCAGGATGGGAGAGGAGGTAGCGGTAGTAGGAGGGGGTAGAGGAGGAGGATGAGGGAACAGGGACGGGCGGGGAGACATCCATGGCATCATGGGTGGGGGAAGGAGGACGAGGCGGAGCCTTTTTGGAAGCAGAGGAGGCAGGGGTGCCACTGGGGCGCTTGACGGCGGTGGAGGAGGTGTGGGGGATGGGAACAACTGGAATGTGGCGGGGAGGGGCAGGTCCCGGGGCTTGAGTCGGCGCCGGAGATGGTGACGGTGATGGTGAAGGCGAAGGCGACGGCGACGATGACGGTGGCAGAGGCGGCGGTGATGGCGAAGGTGACGGGGAGAGCTGGGCGTGGACAGTGGCCCACTGGGCACACCAAGTTATAGTTGTGGAGGCGGCGGAAGGGGAAGTATAAACTATGGCGGTGGTGGCAGCGGTGGCAGTTGTGGTGGGGGCGGACATGACGGTAGGGAGAAACAATAACGAACAGAACGAAGAGGAAAGGACAGAAACTGGGGACAGACAAAGACGAAGACGGATGAAGACGAAGACCAATGAAGACGAAGACGGATGAAGACGAAGACGGCCGTAGACCAGGGTCAGGACGGCGGCGACCAGGCGGCCAGGCGGCAACGGCGGCGGCGAACAGACAGACGGACGGACGGACGGACGGACGGACAGCAGGCGGCGGCGGCGGCGGCGGCGGCGGCGGCGGCGGCGAACAGACGGACGGACGGACAGCAGGCGGCGGCGGCGGCGGCGGCGAACAGACAGACAGACAGACAGACGGACGGACAGCAGGCAGGCGGACAGACGGACGGACGGACGAACAGCTACAGCAGGAAGCGGCGGGCGGGCGGGCGGGCAGACAGACAGACAGACAGACACAACCGTCGAAGACGGAGATTACAACCTGAGAGTAGCCCAGGCGTTGCAACCAGACGTCGTCGACTGAGGGGACCCAACCCTCTGACGCATAGTCAGCTTTTTTTTTGTTTTTTCCTTTATTGAATTTCAATTCCCCCCGAAGGGGGGCGGGCTGGCAGTAGCTTAGTACGCCGCTCTTCAGCCGACAGATTTTGTGACAAAGAGCAAGAGAACAAATAAGAAAAACAACAGGCGATAAAATCGGAGACTTAGAGAGTAACAAGGCGAAAAGAAATCGTGGAACTTAAAACAACAACACAGGGATGATGACGCTAATAAAAATACATACGAAGTAGACAGGGAAAACAATAGACAATTAAAAAACACGGCGACAGTCTGGATTCTGTTCGCAAAGGAAATAAAATTCACACCGAGCGACAGCATGGTTTCTGTTTGCAACACGAGAAAGACAAACATCACTGAATAGTCACTGGAACACTGCACTAAAAAGTTGGCAAATGTGACACCACAGTCGAGAGCAGGTGGGGGGAAACTGGACAGAAGATGGGGAAACGAAAAAGGGGGGAAAGGAGAGTAAAAGCGAAGGGGGGAGCCGGGAAAGGAGCTGAAGGAGGATGAGGACCCAGAAGAGGGGTGGGGGCAGACGCGACAGGGAGTGGGGTAGGCAGAGGAGGGGAATACAAAAGGACTGGGGGGGGAGAAGGGAGGTAGGGAGAGGTTTAGTGGGGGGAAGAACAGGACAGAAGTGGGGGGGAGAGGGAGCCCAGGGAAAGGACAGAGGAAAGGAGGGGGATGGAGGATCAGAGTTGATAGGAAGGATAAATGGAGGGAGAGAGGGCATCATCCGGGAGGGGGAGTTGACGGAAGCCACCTCGGGAAAGGAGATGGAGGGTGTAGAGATGGAGGGTAGGGGGGACACAACGGTGAAGACGTGGCAGGGGGCGGGGATGGGAGAGGAGAGGAGCAACCAGGGGGTGAGGGGGTTCAAGACGGCGGGAGGTGTACAGGATGCGGATATGTTCGAGGAATAGGAGCAGATGGGGAAAAGGAATGAGATCATAGAGGATCCGCGTGGGGGACGGGAGGCGGATACGGAAGGCGAGGCGGAGTGCATGACGCTCAAGGATCTGGAGGGACTGATAGAATTTGGGGGGGGCAGATATCCAGGCAGGACTGGCATAACAGAGGATGGGACGGATTAAGGATTTGTAGGTGTGGAGGATGGTAGAGGGGTGCAACCCCCATGTCCGGCCAGAGAGGAGTTTGAGAAGGCGGAGGCGGTTGTGGGCTTTGGATTGGATGGATCGGAGATGAGGGATCCAGGTGAGGTGACGGTCAATGGTGAGGCCAAGGTAGGTGAGGGTGGGGGTGAGACGGACAGGATGTGCGCAGACAGTAAGGGAGAAATCCAGGAGCCGGAAGGAGCGACTGGTATGACCTACGATGATTGCCTGGGTCTTGGAAGGATTTAGTTTCAGGAGCCATTGGTTACACCATGCAGCAAAAAGGTCAAGGTGATTCTGGAGAAGGCGTTGGGACCGTTGGAGGGTAGGAGCGAGGGCGAGGAATGCGGTGTCATCAGCATATTGCAAGAGGTGCACTGGAGGGGGGTGGGGGCATATCTGCCGTGTACAGGAGGTAGAGGAGAGGGGAGAGGACAGAGCCCTGGGGCACACCGGCAGAGGGGTAGAAGGTGCGGGAATTGGCATGATGGATGGTAATGTAGGAGGGGCGGCGGGAGAGGAAGGAGGCCACCAGACGGATGTAATTGATAGGAAGGGCGTAGGTTTGGAGTTTAAACAGGAGACCGGGATGCCAGACACGGTCGTAGGCCTTTTCAAGGTCAAGTGAGACAAAAATGGCGGAGCGACGGGAGTTAAGCTGGAGGGAGAGGAGATGAGTGAGGCGGAGGAGTTGGTCATCAGCAGAGAAGGAAGGTCGAAAGCCACATTGGGTGTTTGGGAGAAGGTGGTTTTGGTGGAGGTGGAGATGGATGCGCCGGGAAAGGATGGATTCCAAGAGCTTGCTGAACACCGACGTGAGACAGATAGGACGATAGGAAGAGGCATCAGATGGAGGCTTATTGGGTTTGGAGAACATCAGGATACGGGAGGTTTTCCACAGGTCGGGATAGAAGCCAGTGGCAAGGATGACATTGTAGAGGGCGGCAAGGAGGGAAAGGAAGGAGGGAGGGCAGTGTCTGAGGTGGCGGTAGGTAACGCAGTCGTGGCCGGGAGCAATGTTGTGTTTAGTGCGGAGTGTGAGGCTGATGTCCTGTGTAGTGATGGGAGTGTTAAGTGCAGATGGTGGGGTGTGGCCCAAGTACTGGAAGCTAGGAGCAAGGGGAGGAACAGAGGTATCCATACGGTCCATGACATCAGGGAAGAGGGAATAATCAAAGTGGGGATCATCTGGGATGGAAAAAACATCAGAGAGGTTGTCAGGAAAGGGACGGTCATTAAGGAGGAGAGGGGACTGGGGGGTGGGGCGGTTCCCAGTAAGGCGGTGGAAAGCAGACCAATACTTGGAAGAGTTGATGGGGAGCATGGTGTTGAGGTGTGTACATGTCTGGCGCCAGGCTCGGCGTTTCTTCGCAACAAGCAGGTTGCGGATGTGTCGCTGTAATTGCCGGTGGCGGGTAAGTGTATCCCGGTCACGAGTGCGGAGAAAAGAGCGGTAGAGGCGGCGGGACACCCGAAGGAGAAGGACGGCCTGTGGAGGCAGGACAGGGCGGTGAGGGTGGATGGCTTTGGTGGGGATATGGGTGGCGACGGCGTCAGACAAGGTCTGGTGCAGGAAGGCAGCAGTGCAAGAGATGTCATCAGGAGACTGGAGGGTAAGGTCGTGGCTGTCAACCTGGGTGTGAATGGAATCCCGGTAGGCATCCCAGTTGGCACGGGAGTAATCATGGACAAGTTTAGGAGGGACGTCAGGGCGAGGAGTGTGGCGGGGATGGCGACCGGTAGAGATAGTGAGGAGGACAGGAGCATGGTCACTGCCAATGAGGTCAAGGACATCCGCGGTGATGCGCCCAAGAAGGTTGGGAGAGGCAAGGACTACATCAGGAGTGGTGTTGGATTCGGGCCGGGTGTGCTGGGGCAGGGGAACTAGGTCTCCCTGGAGAGTGGTGAGAAACTGATGCCACCGCCAGAGGTCGGCAGGATCACGGCTGTGGATATTGAGGTCGGCGGCAATCACGTAGGTGGAGAAGGTGCGGTCAATGTGGGCCAGGAAATCGTATGGGATGGGGGTGCGAGGGCGGACATAAATGGTGGCACAGGTGATGGTAAGGGCGGGGAAGAAGAGGCTGAGGGTGAGATGCTCGGCAGGATTGTTAAGGAGAGGTTGGGGCCGGACTGGGAGGTGCTTGAGGTGGCCTATAGCAACTCCGCCACGTGCCAGAGGGTACGGGTTATCGGTGCGATGTAGGGTGTAAGGGGCAGTGGAGACGGAGATACGGGGCTGAAGGAAGGTTTCATTGAGGACGAAGGCATCCACGCGGTGCTGACGTAGGGTGTGGAGGAAGAGGAGTTTGTGGGTGGGCAGGGAGCGAACGTTGTGGTACAGGATACGGTACGGTTGTGGTACCATGGGAGTGGAGAGTTAGACGAGGGTGGTGAGGAGGGTGAAGGTGAAGTGGGCCTGGTTGTGGGAGTAAGTGGCATAGGTGGTAAGATGGAAGATGGAACGGGCAGCGAGGGCGATTTGGGAAAGAGTGTGGGAGCGCTGGAAGGGGTGGATGTTTTGGAGCACAATGGTGGTGAAACGGATGATGTCCTCAGCAGTAGGGGGAGGGCGGAGCGAGTTGTTGGGGTGGATGGGGTCATCAACAGGACGGACAGGGACGGTGAGCTCAGGGGTTACTGGTGGAGGTTTCGCTTTACACTTCGAGTAGTAGGTAGGATGGGGTTCATTACAAGTGTTGCAGGAGGGGGGAGAGGTGAGGTTGGGGCAATGCTTGAGGAAGTGGGAAGCTTTGCAGTGGGGACAAGTAGGGGGGTTCTTGCAGGCAGAGGTAACGTGGTCGTTGTAGGTGAGACAGCGTTGGCAGCGGTAGGATTGGACTGG
This sequence comes from Schistocerca piceifrons, assembly GCF_021461385.2. Lineage (NCBI taxonomy): Eukaryota > Metazoa > Arthropoda > Insecta > Orthoptera > Acrididae > Schistocerca > Schistocerca piceifrons. Next base: position 447,535,536 of record NC_060138.1, on the reverse strand, counting down.
GGAGCGGGAGGGGTCCACCGTATGGCGCTGATTGTAGATGAGGGCTCCCTCGGTGAGGAGGCGGTCAATGGAGGAGGAGGATTCAGTGAATATCCGCATGAGAAAAGTCGGCCCGGCATCATTGAAGATGCGACGGGCCGAGCGGATTTCGATGTCGGGCCGGGAGTTGAGTTCCGCCAACACCTCAGCCTCCGTGATCACGGGGCTAAGCTTCGTGATCACAGCGGTGAAGGTCGGCGGACGTCGGGGAGGTTGAGGCTGACGGGGAGAGGACGGGGTGTGGTAGGGGGTGAGGGTTGCACGTTGGCCAAATTGGATACGAGGGATGCGGGAGAGGAGGTCGGTGTGGAAGGAAGCATTGGGGGATTTTATGAGGACCGAGTCCTTGCGAGGAATCAGTTGGGAGATGGAAGCATTGGGGCAGTATTTCCGGATGGCGAGAGTGAGGGAGTGGGCATCAAGGAATTGAGGGTCAGGATTGGAGAGGACAAAGGTGTGGGTGGCAGGCATGGCGGGGGCGGGGGTCGGGGCCGCGTCCATGGGAGTGGGTGGGTCACGGGGATTGGGGGTTTTTTTGGAGGAGACGTCGGGGGAAGGGTCAGCATTCGGGCGCTTGGAAGGTTTTGTGGACACCACTGGGTGGGGAGGGGGCAGGGGGACGGGTTGCAGGGGGAGATGGCGGGGGGCAGGACCACCCTGAGCAGCGGAAGACGCAGACGGTGGGGGCGCGGGTGTCACTGAGACTGTGGAACGTCGAGCAGAGATCCGTGCTGGCTTGGAGCCTGTCGGAGGCGGTGCGGGGAGCGGCGGAAAGTCAGTAGCTGTCGATGGGGCGACAGTGATAGGGGAAGAGGAGTTGGGGGTGGGTACAGCCGAAAGTGGCGCAGGGGTGGGGTGGACAGGGAGAGAAGGAAGGACGGGAAGTGGGGTGGAGGATGAGCTCCATGTGATGGTGGTTGGAGCAGCGGAGGGAGAGGTGAAAATGATAGTGGTAGTGGTGGTGGGTTGGGACATGGTGGCGGCGCGCGAGAAGAGCGGCGGCGGCGGCGGCGACCAGGCGGCGGCGGCGGCGGCGGCGGCAGGCGGCGAGCACCGGCAGGCGGCGACCAGGCGGCGGCGGCGGCGAGGACCGGCAGGCGGCGAGCAAACGGCGGCGGCGGCGGCGAGGACCGGCAGGCCGCAACCAAACGACGGCGGCGGCGGCGGCGGCGGCGGCGGCGGCGGCGGCGGCGGCGGCGAGCAGTACTGACGACGAGCAGACGGCAAGGCAATGGTGGGGTGGGGATCTTCCACGTCGAGGGTGCACCCTGAGAGTAGCCCAGGCAGTGAAACTCTTCGACGAAGAAGTGAGGAAATCCAACCCTCGAATGTGCATAGTCAGCTGCTTGTTATCCCTTATATACAACGCCTCAGTCATAGTCGCTACGAGAACACGTATAATGGCCGCTATTTCAACTATATCAACACATTGACACACATGTTTTCAGTTTGTTTTAATAACATTGCTAATTTCGGTTTTTTAAAAGATGCTTCTTTCTTTTTTGTTCTGTAATTTACAGAACTTATGGACGCCTACTGAACATAATTTTACGACAGTCGACATCTCGTAGGCGTTGACACAAAGTAATACAAACCGGTTATCACTTTACGTAATTATTTTTAATGTATGTTAACAATTCTTTTGCTATTTGAATAAGTGCTGGATATCGTGCATAGTCTATGTTTAATTTCTCTAAAGTACGATGTACATTTTGGTGTAAGTGACACTATTACTTGTCCTTCCTCATGATGGTTTCTCGATGATTGATGTATACTACTTGTTCGCACCTTACATTTGCACGGCATTTTAATTATTAAGTAACGGCAGTTTCGTACTGTGATTATTTTTTATATATTTGACTCTGAAACGTCCCCTTTTAACAATTATATACGACTGTGCTTAACCTGACACACAATATTTTTAGCGCAACGCAATCTGACTTTCAAAATTTCCTACTAAAGAATGGCCCTGACAAACATTAAACTATACCTTTCACAAATCACTTACCTCACAAAAATCTTCGCTGCTCAAGCTACTGCAATACAGCGAGCGCCACTACTGCCAGCTAAATAAAAGATTCAAACTACTGAAGGCACTAACTACTGATAGGGATAGTTAGCAAATGAAAGATATTAATAGAGAACAAACAATGTATTTACCCTGATATCATCATATATAAATATATCAGTTCATGAAAAATTACAAAACTCCGCCATCTCTCTCCCCACATCCACCACTGCTGGCGGCTCACCTCCAACTGCGCAACGCTACGCGCTGTTCACATCCAGCTGCCGCTGCCCAACACTACAATGGCAGACAACAATGCAAACTAGCCACAGACTGCACACAGCACAGCCAGTGATTTCATTTTGAGCGCTACGTAACGTTGCCAACAAGAAAACAAACAGCCTACTTACATAGAGAAAACATAAACAGCCTACTTACATAGCCCCCATGCTCCCCACAAAAAATTTTTACAAATGGGATTGGGCAGTGGCCAATACAGATTTGAAAAATTTTTTTTCATAATTACAATAACAAAGAAATCAAATGCACACACTTATTGATACAATGTTGGTCAAAAGCTAAAAATTTCTCACAGTCCATAAAGACAGTCCTGATTCATCACAGTAAAATTGCAGTGTTTTTCTCAAAGTCTGAGCAGTAAAAGAAAATGCACACGGAAGTAGTGGATTTCCATGCAGTCTTGAAGAAGTAGTGTTGTCCTTCCCACGGAAAGACAGTGCTGACTCGACATGCAGACAGGTAATGGGCCACAACAGAGCAAACCCACAGCAGAGTCAGTCGAAATTTTGAAGAGTATTGGTAGGTCATCACAGAGCATACCCACTGTAGTCCTGGTAGAGATTGTGGTATTGGTGGGCCACCAGAGGTGCAGACCCACTGCAGTCCTTGTAGAAATAATGGTATTGGTGGGTCATCAAAGATGCAGACCCACTGTAGTCCTTGCAGAGATAATGGTATTGGTGGGCCACCAGAGGTGCAGACCCACTGTAGTCCTTGTAGAGATGACCAGCAGCCATCTGTTGCGATTGTGCAGGTGCACATTCACCATCGAAGAGTCTTGCGGAGAATATAGCAAGTCCATAAACCACCACTTGTGCACTCACAAAGTTTTTGGAATTGTCCTTAGAACGAGCAATGCTGTTATCCAGTCCCTTGCTGAATCATTAACACACATGCAAACACTATCAGTCCCTACTTCTCACATATTGTCCATATACTATGACCAACAGAAACGTGTGCAGTGAAATGTAACTGACAAGTTAATAATATCATGAACTGGTGACAATTACAATTTTATAACATAAGAATACAATAAAGGTACAAAATACATCATTAAAAAACATAACAATATAGATAACATTTGTAGTAAAACAGGCGTTACAAAAGAATAGAAATAGACATATACGTCAGTGTTACAGGAATTATGACATGAGTACATACATAAAAGATCACAATAACTTTTGAAACATCAACTTCACACATTAGCATTAACACAAAACAGAGTAAAAAATGTCTAAACATCTTTACAAAGTAAATAACATATTATTAATGCCAATTATATTCGAGGATAACAGTATTCCTCATCATTGTGAATGTAGCTTAATATTAAAAGAAAAAAAAATTCTATGAAACTACACAGAGACAGGAAGAAAACAAATACACAAGGGTACACAAACACGTACTGGGATAACACAAAAGGAAAGGACAGGGTTCGTTTTCAGTGTAACATTTGGTACTGCAGTCCAACCTAAAACTTCATATATCTTTCCTCTTATTTCATCCGTTGTTTCCACCAAAAAAATTCTATCTAAGCATGCTTTCTGTATTTAAATGTTCACACATTTCGTACCTCAACATTTATTTCCAAGAAAATCCTACCTAAACCTGTTTTCTCAATGCATTTCTTCCAATTCATCGCAACTCATTCTCTTAGAGGCTACCCCCTCTTAAGCTAACTTAAATCTACTGAGCTCAGATGCTAAACTAAGGAACGAGGCAATGCAGCAGCACAAAACAATTAACACAAGCAGCAATGACAAAAAATACAGATTGGCACAGCTAGCAGCAGCAAATGTAAAAACTTATATCAAAACATGACATAGCTCAAGCAGAAAAAATAGTACACTAAAGATAACAATGCAGATAAGGGAAATGTATAATCACATCTTAATGTCTATGTAATTAAAGTGGTGCACCACAAGAAGTTATTCTACCAAAAAGTTACCAATTACTTGAAAAGAAAATTATGAATGCAGTTACTAGTTCCTTCTTATTGTCCTTTCCTTTCCAAGTGCTCCTTTTTTAAAGAATGTGGATCATAAAATAATTATTTAATAGATCTGTTGACAGAAAGTGTTCACATTAGCAAATGCATTTTATTTTATAAAAGCAATGCTGCAACACAGCTGAAAAACAGGTATCAAATGAAATAAGCAGTTACGCAAACCAAAGCATAAAAATATCATTCAATAGTCATGTGACATTTCATAAGTTAGTAGAAATTCTCTCAACTCTCGTAGAAAGACGCTTGTCGTAATCAGGTGTGCAGATGTACGAATATTTCCCATCAATTCATAAGCATTTCAGTAATTAGCACAAAGTGCGAGTAATCATATGTTTTCAAGTAATGAGGGTGTCGCATTAGCGATGAAAGGCACACCCTAATGGCTTGTTCTCCAGGTGTTTGACACGTCCCACGTCCCCTTTTTTTTTTTTTTCTACCTGTGCCGCTGAAAAGGGCTCGCAATAATGGCTTTTTCTCCAGGCGTCTGACACAGCTGGGTGCCCGCGACGCATTACGTGCAGGTGGTCACTTAACTTTCTTACGGAAATATTTACCGCTACAGTGACAGCCTCACATAAAAATATTTCACAGGTCAAGAATTAGCGTTGCAAATCTGTAGAAACCAAATCCTATAAATATAAGTGTCCAAAAAAAAATATTCGTCAGCATTGTGATACATTCACGAATATACACACACATTTCATAACTCTTAAAGTACGTTTCTTGGTTTACAACATCCTTTTCATAAATCAGAGTCCCTAAACACTACTCATTATTCCTTACCTCATTATACATATACATATTCGTCGACACTTCTTCAATATTTCATCGTGAGAAATACGTAGCATAATAAACATTCCTCAACAACATAATACACATCGTCGTCGTAATAATAACATCATAACACTTCAGTCAAATCTCAAAATCGTCGTAACTTCCTCCAATAATTTCTAAGCCTAAAAAAATTCTCTGCTCATGTCAAGAGTGTCATCTGCCTCAAAAGTACTTTAAAAATCATGAATCCATACCAAATACATCATTCAAAGCTCTCATAGTATCACAATGGTTCCGATAAAATATGAACAGTTTACAAAGTACAGACAAAATACAGTTTCATAAGTGTGAAGTTATCCAACGGTGTAATTGCGTAAACATCTGTCACTGATGTAGTAAAATAAATGTTTGTCTCTCTCAGTTAAATAATCAGATAGCTGTGTAATTTGTGTGTTAGAGAAATAAGGTACCGATGTGCAAAGTTGTATAAGCAAATACCATATTAGCTAGGGTTCCTTGTGGTTGCCACACACATGGTACACAAAGTAAGCGTGTACCCCCCTGAGGATTAATGTAATTATACTCCCAGGTGTTACAAATTACCGCAATGGAATGAAATGTATCACGGAAAACTTTCTTTGTAATTAAAAAAAAATCTTTAAAAATAAGTGTTTTAAGTATAAGATTAATCACTCAAATGCGTGTACTGTAGCGCTAAACTGTGCATCTTGTCGCAACATAATCTCTGCGGAAGTGTCGTAGTTATCGTCCTCCGAAAGCTAAGTTCTGCAGAAGTCAATGTACTTACCACATGATAAACAAAAGTGAAATGCTTTGCGTATAGATGTCGTAGTTATTATGCTTATTGGCGTGATGAAGAAAGTACTGTACAGTAACGTAATGTTGTGCCACGAAAAAGGCTGTCTCATTGTTGCTATACCACAAAAGTTACTACTAAAACATGTTTTTCTTTCCAGAAGAATTCAGAAAACTGTGCAGATATAAAACAGATACACCGCAAAAGCAACATTGTAAATTGTCACTCATTAGTAGCGTCGTGATAAAAATCGTGTAGCTGTCACATAAACTAACCTCTGTGTCATCTGGTATCTCTCAGAAAGCACTTTAAATTCAGAATGTATTTTCAATTAAACCAAAATGTTGCATTAAAATCTCATTAGCAGTACTGGTAAATGTTCTAATCGTGCAACTAACAAGCAAGAATGTACACACACAATTACACTGTGTCGTCTGTTCGCAATAACAATGCATTCGTAATTTCTGTTTAAATAATTTCTCTTGGTTCTTGGCTGGATATTTAACTTCAAACATTGTTGCATGGTAACAGTTTCTAAAGCATACTAGTAACGTGAAGTGAAACGTTTTATGGCAAAGACAAAGTTAAAAGGCAGATTATCTGTCAATAAATGGTTTTACATGAGAAATGTGGTGTAAACCTTTACTCTTCCTAGTACGCAGACTTTCAACTTCAACGGAATTATCATGTGGTATACGTCGGTGAGGAGTGCTAAAAATTTTCTCAAGGTTAACGTCTTATGTTATTTTTCTCGGAGCTAGCGGGCGCACGCGGCTGCCTGCTGCATGCGGTGTGAGTCATTGTCTGTCCCTTTGTTGGCGCGCGTCGTTATTGGGATTAGGAGACCTAACTTCTACAAATTCACGTTGTCGAAAGTGCCCTGCTCTGTTTGAATCCCGCCAGTTCTGATGAAATTCAGGTCTGTCGTTACGATCATATCGTCTGTTGTCATGTCGGTAGATTCGATAGTTTCTTTCTTGCCGGTGACGTGGTGGAGAATTTCTCCCTGAATCGTAACTGCGCGCTGGACCGTTGCGTCTAAAGTTATTCTGTCTCCCTTGATAATAGTTATTTTGGTTCCCATATTGTCTGTTTCTCTGATTGTCTCTGTGATAGTCATTACTGCGGAGAGGTGATCTTTCCCTGTAGTTATTACTACTCTGCCAACGGTTGTCATACGGGTGGTGTCTGTTTTGGTCACGATTTGTGTTGTGAGAATAGCCTTGTCGTGTAAAGTTATTACTTCTTTCATCGTGGAATTGTGACAGATGTGACCTGTAATTGTTGTGCTCCTGTTTCCGCGTTCCCCGATTGTCAGTGTCAATTTCCAGTTCTTGTAACAGACCCTGAAATGCTTCAATGTCATCTTTGCAGCGTCCTGCTAAAATAATATGTCGTAAATGTTCAGGCAATTTGAGTAAGCAAATGCGGATGAGTTCTGAGGGGCTGTATGGGTTTGATAGGTACTGATTCTTGTGCAACATGTCTTCAAAATATTTCACAAGACTGGAGAATTCAGATTGTTCGAAATGTTTCATCATTATGATGCCATGTTTTACGCGGTCTTGTGTGGCTTGAGACCAATATGCTGAGAGGAAGGCATGGTAAAATTCTCCTTCACTGTGGCAATCGTGAATTACCGATCGCATTCTTACAGCTGGTTCATTCTCTAAGTAGCCACACATAAATTCTAATCTGTGCTCCAATGACCAGTTGGGAGGAAAACAATGAGAGAAGTGATGGAGCCATGCTTGTGGATGAATGTCGTTGCCAGAATTCTTAAACGTTTTGAATTTACGTGTAGTAATGAACAGCTTATAGTCAAAATCATCGTGTCGGCGAGTAGCATCTCGGTCATAGTTACGTCGTGTCGGCGGTTCCATCTCAAAATTCGGTGTACCTTGCCAATTTCTTTCATAATTACCGAAATGCCCTGTGTTATTATTTTGTGGCTTTTGCGTATTTCTAAGTCCCTCTTTCCGTGTTGGGGCACGAGTATCCTCTGAAATACGTAATTCTTGTATTAACTGTGTCAGCTGATCTTGTACTTCCCGGATTTCTCTTTGGTGTTGCGTATTAATCTGATTCTGATTTTGTTTGAATTTCCTAATTTGTTCGCACTCTTCAGTGTCAGTGAAGGCTACAGGTCTTGTGTCATTCAGATCATCATCTACCTTTGTAGATAAGTTAGTGACCTGATCCGAAAGTTCGGCTACTTTCTCCGATAGTGAACACATTTCCTCAGTGTGTTTTTCTGAACCAAGTTTCAGAGTGTCCATTTGTGTTGAAATCGTATCTACTGTGTCCTTTAAGTTTTCTTGAGTTATTGCAAGTTGCGTAACCGAATCGGTAGATGCAACTGAGTCAATTTTAGCCCACAAGGTCTCATGATTTTCATGAACAATGGCTTGCAGTTCTTTTATGGCTGCTTCGTGATTCTGTAATGCATTTTCATGCCGCGAAAAAGTAGGTTGAAAATGCTCACAAATTTGTGTTTTTACGTCATTACAGACTTTTTGACATTTCGATTCAATGTTATGTAACTCAGTAGTTAAATCTTCACGTGTTTGTTCAAGCGTGGTGTGAAGATTTTGTTCCATTGCGTCTAACTGTTGCTGTGTTTGTCTCTGGTGTTGTTCCATTGTGTCTAGCTTTTGAAGCTTTTGCTGTGTTTGTCCCATTTGTTGTATTAATTGTAATAACAATGCATTGGTGTCTGAAACATGTTCCTCAGTGCTTTTCGGCAGTGAATTTACACCGGAAACATTCACATTTTGAGAAGCAGAAAATGTGTCTTGACTTATTTGAGAAAACGGTGAGGATCCAAAACCTGAATCTACAGTATTTGCGAGATCGTGTCGTGTCATTTCGGCTTCCTGAGGCGAGCTATTGCCGACCGATCGATCGATAATGCTGCCCTCTTCACTAATTGTTTCACTGTCCACGCCATTGTTTGACGCCCGCTCCATTTCCCTGTGCACAGTTACCAAATTACTACTTTGAACATTAGTAAATTCATTACTCGGCGGCGCTGATAAGCTACGCTCGTCATCACTATTATTTCTCAGTTTAGTTTGGAGCCTAGTGTTACGTTTTTCACACGCCATTATTGTCACAGTATTTCACACGACAACACAGAAAAGCACAATTTGAAGATCAAAAATAAGAGAACACATTAAAATAGCACTGAAAATAATATCTAGTTAATTGCAGCTGCGAAATACTTGGTGCAAATCTACATGCATGCCAAAACTGTTTTACTGTACAACAATGAAAGACTGCAACTACAAAGGAGATTTTCTCTACAATTACGCGCTAGCAATAAACAATAGCTACACTAATTACACAAACTACAAGAAAAAAAAATCAGAAGATTCCAGTGAGGTATCCTAGGCTAAGGGTCGACATATGCAACGTCCCCTTTTAACAATTTATATACGACTGTGCTTAACCTGACACACAATATTTTTAGCGCAACGCAATCTGACTTTCAAAATTTCCTACTAAAGAATGGCCCTGACAAACATTAAACTATACCTTTCACAAATCACTTACCTCACAAAAATCTTCGCTGCTCAAGCTACTGCAATACAGCGAGCGCCACTACTGCCAGCTAAATAAAAGATTCAAACTACTGAAGGCACTAACTACTGATAGGGATAGTTAGCAAATGAAAGATATTAATAGAGAACAAACAATGTATTTACCCTGATATCATCATATATAAATATATCAGTTCATGAAAAATTACAAAACTCCGCCATCTCTCTCCCCACATCCACCACTGCTGGCGGCTCACCTCCAACTGCGCAACGCTACGCGCTGTTCACATCCAGCTGCCGCTGCCCAACACTACAATGGCAGACAACAATGCAAACTAGCCACAGACTGCACACAGCACAGCCAGTGATTTCATTTTGAGCGCTACGTAACGTTGCCAACAAGAAAACAAACAGCCTACTTACATAGAGAAAACATAAACAGCCTACTTACAACTCCTCGGTATTAACGTTATTATTTTTTTATATATTGACTTCTTGGTATTAACGTTTGTTACATAAATTACGAACGTTGTACTTTGACTTCCCGCGCCAGATGGTGGGTGTTACGTCTTTTTAGAAAGACCTGTGTTGCGGCTCTTTTTATGTTGTTCATTTATTATTCTTTGGCATTATCTTTTGTTTTTTATATGTTCTGCACTCTAACAACTTATCATCGATCTATTTTATGTTTTATAGTTTATAAAAAACAATATGCCAATGTATTTTAGATATTCTCCTGCGTCTGCTATGTGTTGTACGTACATTTTAAATTTGAATTACTACACCATTCACAAAAGTACAGAAGTTATTTAATGTTAATAATTCGCAAAACCAATAATACTATGTCTTCACGTGACACATGTCACATAGAGGGCGTGTCAAGCCCCGTCACACCGAGGTCTGCTGAACAAGTGCAGGTAAACAGCGACCTCAGTCTATGTGATTGCCGTAAGCTTAGTGACAACAGTGCATCCCAATTTAAGTTATACAATATAGGTTTGTTTCTAACAAGTGTTATGTTCATATGCAGATGTAATTGTGATTTTCTATGTTGTACTCTCTGATCGTAATGTGAAAAAAAATTTTTAACTTCTAGCACTGAAGATGGTCACTCAGTGACAGAAAATCGATTTTGCAATAGTAAAAAATATACGACCAATGCTGTCTCTTTTTTCAAGTATACCTGTTATCTGGTCGTAGTGCACAAGACAACATGGAGTCGCCAATCAATAAAACCGATCATGCTTATGCTTGCCTACTTGGAAACCATCTGCGACAATTCATGAACTTCGTGTTCCTAAGAAACGACGAAATTTTTTATAGATGACAGTGCGCCATGTCACTGGGTCACAATTGTCTGCAACTGGAATTATTTGGCTGCAACTATGGACAGCTATAGAGGCAATATTTCTGCAGGGGACTTCCAACGATTTGTTAACTCCATGTCACGTCGACTTGCTTCACTATGCCGGGAAAAAGGAGGTACGACGCAGTATCACCTTAGTGTACGTAGTCAGTGCCAGCAGACGCTTGATGTGTAGCACAGAGCGACCCCTCTGGACAGTTGATGGGAGTGATTTGAACCGAGAAATCATACCGTATGCTGTGGCAGTTCGATGTTTTGCTTTTGGCGAATATCTGGAGAAATTTACCTGCCATCATGCGTAGTGCCAACAGTGAAGTTTAGAGAAGGAACTGTTTATGGTATGGAAGTGTTTTTCGTGGCTATGTTGTGGTTCCCTTACTGCACTTACAAAAACGTTTAATTCGGAAGGATAAGAACACATTTAGCAGCCCTGCATACTGCGCACATTAGAAGAACAGCACAGAAACGTTGACTGTTTCAGAACGACAATACACCCTGTCTTAAGAAGCACCTGTGAGGAAATGGTTTGTGGACGACAACATTCTTGAAAGGGGCTAGCCTGCACTGAGTCCCTGTCTGAACCCAATAAACGTCTGAGTTGAGTTAGAACGGCGACTTCGTTTCAGCGTTGGTGGGAGAGTTCAGTAACCTTCATGGCCTCATCTCAGTTTCCACTAGCAGATATCCGGATACTTTTGATGCATCCCAGGATTAGACCTGCTTGACCTCACCATTTCTTCGTCAGCCTTCCCACACTCCTTCTGCCAATATACTCATATTCCATCTCTCGTCGAGGGTTTCTATGAGGTGATACACGCAATACGTGCTCTTTTCAACCCTTCTTTCGTGGATTACTTTTTCAGCTAACGGCTGTACTCCCACTTCTTTCCTTATTTCTTATTTTGTCTTCTCTTGCGCAGCGTTTCACTGATCAAAGGAACTTCATGTCTGTTGTTTCAAGTTATCTTAGGTATCTTGCTCTTAATGTCCAACTTTCTGCTGTGGTAGTGCTATGCCTCTATAAAATTTGCTTTGGGTTTCTCTCCTCGTTCTACCTTTAATGCTTTCATATCAATCCGCATAAAAGTCGACAGAATTTTCTTATTTACGTCTCTCTCTTCTTTAAAATTTATGTCACATCCTCGATATCGTAAGTTATAATTTGGGCTTATGTTGTCTACTCTGTATACTGCTATTTGTAATTGGCCTTCATTGTCCGGTGTGATTACATGGTCGCCCTCAAAAAGCATTATATATATAGAAACTTATCTGTCCCAATTATTATTCCTTTTGTACTATCCTTCTCACATTCTCTGGTTATATCGATGCTGCAGCAGAGACGGTCAAGAATCCTGCATGCGTGCGGGTCTCTATCCCCTGACCTCGCTCTCCCCTCCCCCTCTCCCCTCCCACCCCTTCCTTTCCTCCCGCTTTCACGCCACGCTGTCTAAGTGCAGTAGGAGAGGGAGAGAGAGAGAGAGAGAGAGAGACGGAGAGGGAGGGAGAGAGAGAGAGGAAGAAACTGCAACGTTCCACATGGCACTGTAGTCTAGCAAGGAACTTGAACTACGTCCATTTAGTTTACTTTCATATTTCTCAACAACGCATGTCACAAACTAAACATACTTTCATTATTATTTAATTACTTATGAAATGCTGAAAGCATTTATATCCTGCACAGACTTTCAGCATAAGGACAGACACAGTTTCGCAGATTTTCGTCACTCAGGTTGCCACGTAATCGCTTTAAACCACTCCTGTTAATCGACACATTGTACCACGTTTGCAATCTCGTTATGGAGACGTCGAAGCTATTTCCAAGCTAAACAACTTGTAATTACTGGGCAGTTTTAACGTAAAAGAATTTCTCTTTGAAACTGGAATTACATTGCTGATCGATCAGCTACATCTGCAGCATGGAAATCAATAACGGGGTAACTGACAAAAGCAACTTTTTTTGAGTTACACCCGAACAACCAAGCGAAGTGCTGTTGTGCACAACCTGAAAAGCGCACTAAGCGCTGCGATTGTTTCTATTAGTTGATATGAGCCCCGAAAGATAGCATAAGCGACATGTGCCGGCCCACTGATGAAGCTAAAGCGGGCTAAGTGTTGTTTGCTCCTATGTGACAGAGATTTTGCCCAGATTGAAAAACTTAAAGAGGCTGGAAGAATGTCAGAGTGTCAAGTACCGAAGAACACTGTAAAACTTACGGAGAATGCGACAACTAATAATCCATTTGTGGTTACTATATGCTCCAGCCTGAGAAAATTTTTATTTTTAAAAAAGCAGCCGATACACATACTGAGATAGCAAAAATAAATATTTCTAAGCGTAATTGGATTCAAGTGAAAAAATTGCACCTGGCGTCGTCAAGACGAGAACAATGTTTAATGGACTTGAAGACTGGAGCACCTACAAGATTTCAAGAACGGGATTACTACTGACATAATAAAGAACTTAATTTTACTGTCACAGCTCTGAAAAGATAAAGGATCTGCAACACATGCTGCGGTACTTGAAAGTCAAAACTATTTTGTGTTCCGGGCGACTGCAGCTGTTGAAAGGCATGATATTAGATAGAACTCCGCTAGCAACTGGTAAAATTGTTGTTTATTAAAACACAACCGGTTTCGCGGCCTAAGGCCGCATCATCAGGTGCAACAACGTTAAAAGATCGCTGAATAGTAAATAAATGAATAGTAAAGTTTGACTAGGAACTTTTATTCATGCCATAGCGATAGGACTACGGTTCTTCACAAAATTTTTCACATTACTTTTTACACCAATCTGATGATGCCTCAAAAAGGCGAAACGCGTCATTTCCTGTAAATAAAAAAGATTTAACAAGCGTGACTGTCCTTTTTCAAGATGTAAAACTTTTGTTTACAACAAAACTGAAAAATGCTTGAGATTTTTGTCGATGCCTGTGTGGCATTTAGCACGTTCGTGGTTTTTCCGAAAAAAATTTTTATTTTCATTGATAAAAGGAAGGGAACCTGAATAAAATTGCGAGCCGCGCGGGGTAGCCGAGCGGTCTGGGCGCCTTGTCACGGTTTGCGCGGTTTTCCCCCTCGGAGGTTCGAGTCCTCCCTCGGGCATGGATGTGTGTGTCTTGTTCTTAGCGTAATTTAGTTTCAGTCAGATTAAGTAGTGTGTAAGCTTAGAGACCGATGACCTCACAGTTTGGTCCCATTGGACCTTACCACAAATTCCCAAAATTTCTTGTGTAATCTTCGAAATGCTAAGAACCAGACTTCTTGCGCCGATTACCATACCACTTTCAAATTCCGCTAACTATTGAGGTACTGCTACGTTCACTACACATCACATTATAATACGAAATCCGAAACCTCTGTTATCGTGCATCTCTTTGCATAATTGCAGGACCATGTCGTAGGTAGAGAATACTATATTAGGCACGGAAATTTTACCGGCGATAATCTACCCATGATGTTTAATCTTGTAACAATGATCAAGTACAGTATATAGCTTATATAATACGTTCTCACAACCACGAGGCACCACTGTCCATGTCTATTCGAGGTATAGGACATTTGAAGGATCAATAACTGCAATGGTCAGTAGGTAATCCTTTGTGTTGATATAGATATTACGGATTTCATGTAAGCAGTTTCTTGCCTGCGCAGCTGTTGACGTGGTATTAGGCGTACGTAACAAACCCAGTGATTAAAAAAAAGTGTGTGGTTCACTCCACACAGAGAATAAGTAAGCTAGTGATTCACATGAGACTGGAATCGTGCAAATTGCAATTGCACAGCTTTTGAGAGCTCTGATGCCACATCCATATAGAGCTACAAGCTTACGTGGCTATCAAAGATATTTCTGTGTAAAGTTATGATTTTATGGCTGTTGTTAGGGTGGACGATACTAAATAGACAGCGATGATAAGGTGTAGGATTATTGTCCTTCAATTTTGCAGCTATTGGTTGCTACCAATTCAAGAGTTAACAGTTTCGCCAAGATGGCGATTTCCATTCGAGGAACCTCTTCGTACGTAGTTTGAACCAGAGGGGTACACATTCAGCTTTAAGCCTGCCCATGCTTGCAAAGTGCCATACGTTACCAGCAGAATGGGCAGGCTGCTTTACTTCCATCCACCCCATCCAATCACACAGGCTAAAAGAGTCTTGCTTGCCTGCCCATCTTCCACCTGTGCTACACTACGCCGCAATTTATTCTGTACACTTTCATTATAGTATTATGAGTATGGTTCGTAAGCTGATGAAAATGCTCGACTATCACATGGCGAGTCTAAATGAAATACGTATTCATTTTGGGTCATTAGAGCCCAGAAAATGGTGGATGTTATTTGTCCTTTTTTCCTTTTTCGGTGCCGGCTTTTATTTTAATTGAGTTGGGCTACAACTTATGTCCTTCATTTTATCGTCATTTAGAATCTTCTTCCTTTTGATCACGCCACAAGGTAGAACTGCACCTATAGCAGGAAATGAGTCTGAAGATATAGCCACGGTCAGGTCAAGAAGTGTGGTAATAGGCGCTCGTTTCAAAGCTGTACACCTGCGAACGCGGTTTCACCTTTCACAGAGAGACTATTATGGAATCGACGTCTCGTAGAATTCTCGTGTACTACGCCATCTTTACCTAATGAAAGATTACGAATGACGAGGAAATCGATAGAAAATGCCAGCACCGTAGTTGTTGAAGGTTGTCCACTTCGTAAGTCAGAGGGGGCAGCAATCTGTGGTCTGGCACGCAGCTCATCACACATTTATCGTGCGAAACAGAGCCTACAGCAGAAAAATTATATCATCGCTTAGCTGACAACGATATTTTTAGGTATTACTACAGCGAACGTAAGAGCATCGTCGTCAGCCCATAGAACAAGACTTGCTGGATGAAAACTACAATTACAAGTTTTAACACCTGAAACACGTATGTAACATAGCAGCGATGGCGAGGCATTGTAGCATCTGTGACCAGAGAGTATGCGCTTGACCGCGCGAGTGTTGCGAGTCGGTCAGTCAGTCGTTGCGAGTCGGTCAGTAGTCGTTGCGAGTCTGTAGCTCTGTCTAGTTGAGATCAGTACTCAGTCAGTAGTCGTCGCGTGCAGTACGCCAATAGTCGTCATGGAGAGCGGTCGGCAACACTGGTCAAGATGGTGAATAAGGTATACTGTTAATTAATATAATCATTAGATAATGAAAAATTTTATTTATTGTAACTATTCTCCAACAAGTCCCCAATAATAATTTTTATTTCAAAAGCATTTTTTTTCAAAAATTTAATTTTTATTGAACTAAAGATTTCGTTGCACTTCCCATTTCACTCCACTTCTTTAAAAGAAAATTTTTAGTAAAATCACAAAAAAAGAGAATATTATTATTTGCAATGCAGTTCCTCCAAGCGGTGCGCAACAACAAGAGCAGAAATGTGACATCCATTTATTCTGAGGTAAGACTTTAACTCTGATTGTTTTACACAGGGCCAAAGACCGATATTTCGGTTCAATTGAATTTTCTTATCACTGAATGGACTTTAAATTTTGTGAAGAATTTATATTTGAGTCAGATTGCGAATTTCACATTTTTGTTGCCATTTTCAATACCTCTCATTGTGGGCGAGGTTACAATTAGTGCAATGTCCATTAGCATTCATAATTAAATATTGTCATATTTCTTTCTTTCAAATTTTTGTGGAGAGGTTACAAACGGCTCCCATTTGTATTAAATATTGTCATTTATTTCTTTAAAATTACGGTGGGGAGGTTACACTTGGCGACCCTGCCAGGATCGAATTTCGTTGAGAGTCTTTTGAACAACAGTCAGATATCTGCTCTTGTTTGCTTAGATATAATTAGGATTTGGCGCAACGCTTTTACTAATTTTGTGACTCTCTTTCCACAGATCAACGGCAATTCTTTGCTCTGTTGTAATTGTGTGTTGCTTTTGCATTTGTGATTATTTGTTTTGTGAAAAATTGTGACTATTGTAAAAATGCCGCGAAAGACTGTGAATAGTGTATCGCGAAGTATTGTGAACGAATTTACCGACTTAAACAACGTGACGAATAGTAATTGTGACACGCAGTGTAATGATGACAATCCTGCGTTCACTGACAATCAATGCATTCCAACCACTAGTGATGACTTTTACCCTGATAATGAACAAACAAACTCAATTGTCTCGTCTGTTAATTTGACGACAATTGATGACGCAGAACGCTCTATTGTAATGAGCGCTGCCGAGCTTAACACACCCGATTTAGAAAATTCAAGTAACGTACAGACAAATTCTGTTAATGAAAATGAACAAGGTGCACAAAGTACGCCGGAGTTCTTTGATTCCGAAATAGTGAATGAGAGTGTACATTTGACAGGGAAAGCTTTTTGTGAACCAAAGAATGACCGAATGGTCACACAAAACGTGACAATTGCATGTACTCCATCACAGAGTACTGTGAATGCAACAGCTACTTTAAGTTTGGATCAATTTAGGGCAATAATGCTACAGTTTAAGAACGAACTTAGTGCAATTATCAAACAACAGAGTGAGAAAACAGACAACAATTTCAAACAACTTATAGGACAGTATAAACAACTTAATGCAAACCTTAATGAACAGAACAAACAAGCTAGCGAACAGATTACAGCTGTTACCATACAATGTCAGGACACTAAAGTACAATTACGTGTGGATACTAAGACTTGTGCTAATAACAGTAATGAAGAAGTTGGCACTGTTGCACAGGAATTAAGTAGCACACGTGTAGGCACAACAGAATCACATAAAGACGAGATTATTGCAGTCACCGAACAATGTTCAGCAAACGAAACACAGATACACGAAATTAATGCAATCACTGAACAATGCCATAAAAACGCAGTACAGATTCGCGACGAGATTAATTTAGAGTCAGTGGAAGTTTCACACACTCCGAATACGGAAGCTGACGAGAAATTTGCACGACAGATCAACCAAATTGACGAAAGTGTTACAGTAACAGAGTTGAAAACTATTCCAATCACCAATACGTCACAGAATCCACTGCTTTGCGAACATTTGTCGGACTTGCGCAGCGCGTGTGGTGTGGGCGGTTTACAGAGACTACGAGACGTGGGATCCGAAAGGCCACGCGACTTAAAATCTGAAAAGCTGTGCAACTTGAGATCCGAAACGACACAGACGAACAGATTCACACACAAACCTGAACGTGTTATCAAATTCAGTGACGAGAACGTTAATTATAAGCAATTTGCATTTGTAAGAAAATCTAAGGAATTTAATAATGACAGCGTACAGGTACACGCTTTGCACTGTATACGACAATTTATCTTTGTACATTCACCGCTATTACCTGTAATGCAGAAACTAGCTTTGAACCAGATGCGACAATTTATTTTTGTATTTACAACAGCATTGCCTATAATGCAGAAATTTGAATTAGCACGGATACAACAATTTACTTTTGGAATTTTACTGCCATTGCCTGTAACGCAAAAGCCAAAATTTATTTGCAGTGCGTAATAGACCTCAGGGGATTCATTACGCTTTAATGAATATGTGCCCTAGCGAGCATAGGGCCCCGAGCTGTAGTAGTGCTGTTTCATCTTTAGTTTTCTGCACTGCTGCCTTTTCTTCTACTATCCTTTATATCTATCCAAACTGCTCTTTAACTATTGCTCTACCTAGTATTAAGAAACATGTAATGAAAACCGGATATGACAAATATTTTACCGAATGTGACAATTTTCAGTAGGCACTTCCGTAATGGCAACTACCGCCGTAATTTTAATAACAGATAAAATCGTAATCATCAGTATGTGTAAAATTATCAGCAATAGGAACCATATTTTTGTAACAATAGATGTTTTTCACCACAACAGCATGAAAGTCAGCCGCTTAGTATACGTAACCAACAATGCAGTCTACAAGGTCAACCAAACTTTAATGTTTCGCCGCGTGCACGTATAGTCCCAGCGCCAACAAATAGTAACGCATGGCAGCAAAGAAATAACTACGTACAGACAACACACTATTTCAACTCGCATAGCAATACGCCGTATAGAAATTACTATCTTGACAGACGTAAAAATAACGAGCACAATTTTCAGCGTACATTTAATAACAGTCGATCTTTTCAGCAGCAAGAACATCAGCAACAACACATTATCATGAATGATCCAAACAATAGGTGTCATCTATAGCGTAACACGTCAGTAAGAAATAACAGAACAGTTCATATAGTGGATATGCCACAGCATCCTCCCGTAAAATAAATAACGGAACGTACGATAGATTTTAACCAGATACAGCACAGATTGCATATTACAGTAACGCAAACATTACTTTTGACACGCAGAATTTTGTTCACGAGAATGTTATTTGAAACATGCTTTGTTGAATGCTCCACTTTTATCGCACCCAGATCTTACCAGAAATTTTTCATTGCCACCGACAGTTCTAACACCGCTTTAGGCGTACATATTTTCCAGGAAATTGAAGAAGATGGTTCTACAGTAATTAAAAACATCGCAATTGCAAGCCGCATTCTGTCACCTGCTGAGCGAAATTACTCCGTTACAGAACTGGAAACATTATGTGTTGTATGGGCTTTTACGAGATTTCGGCATTTTCTTTATGGCAGACATACCACAGTTTATACAGACCACAGAGCTATACAATTTTTGCTTTCAGCTAAATTTACTCACGACAGATTAAGTAGATGGAAACTTTATTTACAAGAATTTAATTTTACAATAGTTCACATTCCCGGCACGCAAAATGTTATAGCAGACGCACTATCGCGTTCTCTCAGCAACAATCAGCAAGACGTAGCAACCAACTTCTGCAAAACAAATTTCAGTGTCATGTACATTCAGCAAGTTGCATTTGAAAACTTTATTTCATCGTCATTACAGGACATAGCACAAGAGCAAAATAAAGACAATGTGTGGAAAGAAATTAAACAGCTTTGGCAAGATAAGAATAATGTTACGATTAGAAACCATTACACTGTACGCAATGACATTCTGTTTCGCCGCTCTCATCCTGACAGCAACAATTGGTTATTATGCATTCCTGACGAACTGGTTAACAAATTAATCTGGTACACTCATTTAAGTTACGCACATTACGGAGCAAGAAAATGTTTTCTTATACTGAGACAAAACTGTTATTTTACTAACATGGAGAAACGTATACGACGAGTTTTAGCGTCTTGTAAAATTTGCCAGAAAGCTAAATCTGACACCACTTCACATATTCCTCGTTTATATCCCATTATACCTGTTAAGTTAAGACACATGGCCGCAGTAGACATTTTTGGTCCGATTCCGAGAACTAACAGAGGCTTTTGCTACATTTTTGTCGCTGTTGAGCTCACTTCAAAATTTGTTACTTTCACTCCGTTACGCAAAGCTACTGCTAAAACTGTTTCGAAGGCATTTGTAAAACATTTTCTATCTCATGTAGGGCATGTAATGAAAGTAATTTCTGACAATGGATCTCAATTTCGTAGTAGCGTATGGACACGCATGTTACGAGCCAGAAACATTTCTCCGATCTATATATCCAAGTACCACGCTTCTTCGAACCCCTGTGAACGATTAATGAAAGAAATTGGTAAACTGTGCCGAATATACTGCCACAAAAGACATATTGATTGGGACACACACATATTCTCATTCCAAGATGTAATTAATTCCATTCCAAATGAATCCACTATGCTATCTCCGTCTGTTATACTGAAAAATGCTGAACCACCCAACAAAATTAAAGAATTAATAACATTTCCTACATCTCGTCGATTACGACACCACGAAATAATTGACATTGCGCTGAACAACATCAAACGTGCCGCAGAGCGCCGGAGAAGACAGCAAAAACAGGTTTGTACACGCCGCGTCTTTCACGTTGGACAGAAGATACTAGTACGTACACACTATTTATCCAGCAAATTAAAAGGTAAGTGCAGTAAATTTGAACTTCTATACGCAGGTCCATATCGGATTCGCAGCATCCCTCACCCCAATGTTGTACACGTCGAAACTTTGAGAACCAGAAAATCGAAAGGCAATCACCATATCTCAAACATTAAACCGTTTATTGAGTGAAACCACTGTATGATTCAACACACTATGATGCCATTTACTAATGCAATTATTTCACCTGACTAATTACTGATGATTATCGTATTTTTTCTTGGCAAGTGCCCGACAAGGTAAGGTTAGCAGGTCGCTTTTCTTGTCGTTACACATCAGACCGTGCACATTTTCCATTTTTTGTGTATATGATTGTATTCCAGTTTTGTTTATATGCACTGTGAAATAGTTAAGATATAACACACACCAGTTGACTTTGACATTTTTTGCCTTATGACATCTCAAGATCGTGACTGTTTTACATTTTTTGCTGCTGCATTGTATTATTCTGTGTACATTTTCGCATCTGAACACTGTCAATGTCTTTGACATATTACGTTTTCTGTCATGTTATGCTGTATGCTTAATTGTGTCACCATTAACCAGTCATTATTTAGTGGGTATATGATTTAAATGCAAGACATTAATCTCTGTCATCAATTTCAGAAAGAAATGATGCATGTAAGAAATAAATTCAACAGAAATGGGAATTTCACCTACGGAATAAACGAAAGGAGATGCAATAACTTTATGAGGAAGAGTAAATGGATCAGGATTGGCAGGCATTAACAAGAATATACTATACTCATCATAGAATAGTAGTCTTAACTAATTTTTTCTTTCAGAATACAAGGTGATTGATGCAGGCTGTCAGACTGAACTACACATCTTAGTTTTAGTGATGAAATATGCTAGAGATAAGGAATAGTTGTATAATGAGTAATGAGGTGATTTTTTTGCAGATGATAATGAATACTGATGAATAATGATGAAGGATATGGTATTATGAATAATGAAGTTTTTCTTTACAGGTGATGATAATAATGAAGTTATGGTAATGTGGATAATGAAGTTTTTTCTTTACAGATGAAGATAATGTTGAAGTTATGTATTTATGCTACGTAGTTATTTAAGTATTTGTTGCGGTTTGCTTTGACAGCAGGTGTTACATTGCATAGTAGGATGACAGAAAGTTTTGGAAAGGACAGCTATGGAACACATTTTTATACACATTTCACTGCCTGTTAATTCGAAGTTCACCACTTTTCAGCATAGTGTGCGTTTCTTCTTTCAGGTCAATAATCCATTTTGTATTTTTTTCCAGGAGAAGCTTTTCATGATACTTACTAAACCTGTTACTTATTATACCTGTTCTAGTACTTGCATTTTTTATTTTTTACCCATTTGTGTTTATCATTTATGAATGTGATCACATATACTGCCTTGTTACATAATCTTGCTACAGCTGACTCATGACGAATGACGTTATCTATCCTCATTTGCAGCAATAGGTCAAAAGCAAATAGTGTTATGCCTCAGCAATTAATTATCGATCCCAATGCAATGCATTGCTAACAAAAAAAAAATGTATTACCAGTCCCACATAATGTCACCAGTTTGAGAAAATTCTGAATAATACTGATTAGCTCTGAATAGTATGTCACTTCAGTAATGACTTCTTAATGAGACAAAAAAAAAGTATATATTTAAAATAATGCTTTGTCACTAGTTAATAACTGCCACTGTTTATTGTAATGAGACTACTTATAATGCCTGTGATTATTAATGCTATGACTGTAATTAACTGATTTTTAATAATGACTTCGTAATAATCTGAATAATACTGAATGATGATTCTATTCAATACTTGCTGGCCACTGAGTGCCAATAATTAATGTCACTTGAAGAATTGTTATTAATTATGCCATTAATTAGCCTTTTTTTCCCATGTTGAGTTTTCATGTTTTGGTTAATGGCCAATGAGTGCCAATAATTTGTATCACTCAATGTATTATGTTAATGCTAGGCCAATAATTGACTCTCCTTTTCAACTAAGACTTCTGATGAACATTATTCTGTCATACTAAATATACTTTGTAACTGGCCAAGGACCGCCACTGTTTATTGTAATACGATTACCCATGATGCCAGCTAGTGATTCTTAATAGATTGGAATGACACATAATTAATTAACTATGGTACTGTTTAATAATGCTTTGTAATTAGGAGAAGACTAATAATTCTTGCTATTGGAATGACAAATGATTAATTAACGACAAATGATTAATTAACTGTAATTAGACAAATGATTAATTAACGACAAATGAGTAATTAACTGTAGTTAGGAAAAGGCTAATGATTATTATTGGAATGACAAATGATTAATTAACTGTAATTAGGAGAAGGATAATGATTCTTAATTACACTCTGTAACTGAAAAGAATGCGATTATTTAATAATGCTTTGTAACCAGGAAAAGAAGGCTACTGATTCCATGTAAAACAATTAATGAACATTTTTCTGTAATACTACATACTTGGTACAGAAATGTTCAATAACTGGGCTATGAATGCCACAAACTAATTAAGTCTCTAATTGTCAATATTATGTGACTTGATGTCCTTCACCTCATAAGCTGACTACCCTGAATTATTGCAATGTCCATTTGTCCTGTTTATCCTAGTGATCATGGAGCACTATCTTTGGTTTTGCACTAATTCTACGTTGGTGCGCCTTGTAAGAGCGTGGTGTTGACACGACATGCTGTCCACCACCGTGAGCGATGAAGACATTATTATGGTCCCACTGTTTGGTGTACCTAATGTACTGCCAAAATGAAAACATGGAACATTACTACGACAGTTCAGTGTCTTGGCTACACTGATAAATTCTGATGGGAAAAGAACTTCAAGTTGTGTCACTTGGTGTTGTACTTCTGTGGAAAGATATGGACTTTCAGAACAGCTGTGTGCAATCTAAAGTGCTACAACCATGATGCAATCCTTCCCTTTCCTATCCTAATTCTTGTCACATAATGAAAATCATTTTTTTGGTAACATCATTTCTGTTCGTAGGTTATACATTTTTTTCGATTCGCTGAACTCCAGTGCGAGTACACTTATGTCACTGGTCGACATGATGTTTTGCCATTATGTTTATTTGTTGTGAAAATGCTAAAGACATTTTTCAGTGCGTGTGCACTTTGGACATGATTTTTTTTGCCATTATGTTTATTTATTGCGAAAATGCTAAAGACATTTTTTTCGATTTGTTCTGAAGTACAGTATATGTACACTCTTATCTTTTATATTGTATATACATTTTTATTTTTATGATATGTTCTGAACTACAGTGCATGTGCACTTATGTTAGGTGTTAATATGTTTCCTACTGAAATTCAGTGACTGTGCACTTTTCTCATTTTTCAATATGATTTGTTCTATTCTGTATATTCAATACTTCAATGCGTATGCACTTATGTCATTTGTTACTAATTGTATATACATTTCATCATTTGCTGATATGTTCTTAACTGCAGTGCATGTGCACTCATGTCACTTGTCAACATAATATTTTTTGCCAGTCTGTTTATTTGTTCTGAATATGCTAAAGAATTTTTTCAGTGCCTGTGCACTTTGTTTTCTGTCAAATAATTTGTATATACATTTTTCTGATTTGTTACTATGTTTTGTACTCACATTTTGTCTTTGTCTGATATATCTTGTACTTAGTGCGTGTGCACAACATTTACTTTATGTACTACATCTAATTATTCTGTAAATTGTAGAAGTTTATTAGTTAATTAAAAATTTTGCCGCGATTGGCAAGTCCAAATGACTCACCATCGCTGCCAAATTTTTGCCCCCCCCCAGTGGAGGGTTATGAAACACGTATGTAACATAGCAGCGATGGCGAGGCATTGTAGCATCTGTGACCAGAGAGTATGCGCTTGACCGCGCGAGTGTTGCGAGTCGGTCAGTCAGTCGTTGCGAGTCGGTCAGTAGTCGTTGCGAGTCTGTAGCTCTGTCTAGTTGAGATCAGTACTCAGTCAGTAGTCGTCGCGTGCAGTACGCCAATAGTCGTCATGGAGAGCGGTCGGCAACACTGGTCAAGATGGTGAATAAGGTATACTGTTAATTAATATAATCATTAGATAATGAAAAATTTTATTTATTGTAACTATTCTCCAACAAGTCCCCAATAATAATTTTTATTTCAAAAGCATTTTTTTTCAAAAATTTAATTTTTATTGAACTAAAGATTTCGTTGCACTTCCCATTTCACTCCACTTCTTTAAAAGAAAATTTTTAGTAAAATCACAAAAAAAGAGAATATTATTATTTGCAATGCAGTTCCTCCAAGCGGTGCGCAACAACAAGAGCAGAAATGTGACATCCATTTATTCTGAGGTAAGACTTTAACTCTGATTGTTTTACACAGGGCCAAAGACCGATATTTCGGTTCAATTGAATTTTCTTATCACTGAATGGACTTTAAATTTTGTGAAGAATTTATATTTGAGTCAGATTGCGAATTTCACATTTTTGTTGCCATTTTCAATACCTCTCATTGTGGGCGAGGTTACAATTAGTGCAATGTCCATTAGCATTCATAATTAAATATTGTCATATTTCTTTCTTTCAAATTTTTGTGGAGAGGTTACAAACGGCTCCCATTTGTATTAAATATTGTCATTTATTTCTTTAAAATTACGGTGGGGAGGTTACACACCATATGTTTGATGAGATCGCAGCACGATGTGCATGAATTAGGAAGGCAATGTTACGCTATGGAGGGCATTTTTCCGGGTCACTCTGGGGCCTACGACTGCTGCAAAAGTCATCTTGAAAGCTGCTGGACAGGATAATAACTTTGCACACAACTGTGGCTGTAACCACGATCTTCGACTTTCGCGGGTGTTGTGGTTCTTCAGGGAATGCAAGAGCGAGAAACAGTTACCGTTAATGAACAGAAAATTCAGATATGAATTTATTCTACATCTAACACCAGGTCCGCAGCTAGTGGTCTCGCTTTAGCGTTCTCGCTTCCCGAGCACGGAGTCCTGTCTACGATTCCCGGCGCGGTCAGGGATTTTCACCTGCCCCGAGATGACTGGGTGTTGTTCTGTCGTCGTCTTCATCATCATTCATCCCCATTACAGTCGGAGGAAGCAACGGATAAACTTCCTCGCCTATGCTCTGTCAAGAAGCATGGGATTTCATTTCCATTTCCACATCTAAAAGCAACTAGTAAAAATAATACATAATTTTCTTGCAGTGTCAGTTGCCAGCAGTAGATTTGAATGTAGAAATAGGTAAAGATACAAAATATTTCTAAATGTGTCAGTCTTCCACAGAGAGTATATTCAGAAAATGTCGATCCCTGGCCAATATGAAAGTCTGTAAATATTATTCTGCTGGCAAACACTCAAAATGGGGTGGGTCTACGAATGTTGGAAATGAAGTACACCTACCGCTGGAGCTGCGGAGGGAGTGCTTGCATCTCATTGGCAGAGGCGTAATCTTCCGTGGCAGAGCCCTCGCGCTATGGTGACAGCTATAGGAAACACGGCGTTGTTGGCGGCAAGTATATTTGAAAGTACGGCCGACCGATACCACAGCGGGCTGTTACTTTTCTTCTGTTGTGGTTAGAAGAAAGAAGAAGCGATCGAGTGGCTATGCGTAGGACCTACTCGGGTGACTCAGTTGATAAGAGAATTGACCTTCAAATGCGAAGCTGGCAAACTGATTAATCTGCCAGGTATTTTCGTGACTAACCGCAAACCTCTGCAAAGTGGGTGATTCATTCTGAGATAATATAACAGACGGCCACTTCTGTTCCGTATTGTCAAATATTTACCGAGCACGAAACTTAATTTCTTGCGACATTTGTCCACACTACAACGCCAAAATAATTCTTAACTTGGAAAGCACCATGATGAATTTCACAATTCTGGTTCCACACTTGTAAACAACGTTACCAGATATTGCTGGAATTTATCGCCTTGTCGGCAGCGCTTTCATTACGTACAAATGGAACACAAACTCGGATTACGAAAGGGTAGGTGAAGGAAATCGACCATGCCATTTTCCGAGGAACCAGCCCGGCGTTTGCTTGTTGCAATTTAGGGAAACCAAGAAAAACCGAAATCTGGATGCCTGGATGGGGATTTGAACCATCATCCTTCCGAATGTGAGTCTAGTGTGCTAACTACTGCGCCGTCTTGCTCGGTGAATTTACTTGACGCCCTGTTTAGAGCTCTCGGGTTATCTTTTTGTATTTCAGTGGACTTTCGTGACATGTGAATGGATACTTTGAGGATCTGTGACTTGATACCTAGAATGGGTAAAATCCCTTACGTTACGTTGTTATGTTCTGGCTACTTGTTATCCTGATCAGGAAAATAGTGAGGCAAGAAAATATGTGGATAGAATACAAGCTATTTGAGCACTGCCAAACGTACTAAGCAGCCAAACAAAAATAAACTAAACTGCCAAATATCGCGGAAACAGTCATCACTGTTCAAGATGTGTCATGGATCATGCCCGAATGTTGCGCCTAGATTAGGGACGGCCAAGATTTCGGCTTGTGGCCATGTCCTGCCACGAGTGCATCGGCCCTCCGTCTCGCTGCACACGAAACCCACCGCCATGCCACGTCGCCTGAGACCAAGGACGGGAGACAGGGGGAAACTGTGAATGCACCGTGTTTAAATAGCAGTTCAGTCGTGCTGCATATGACTCAGCTTTATACTTTACATTTCTCAACAAAACAGATAGCAAACAAAACAAATTCACATATTGTTTAATTAATTTTGGCCGACTGAAGACTTAATGCAAACTGTCAGCATATTGACAGATTCTTACAATTTCACAGATTTCCGCATAGAGTAGCCACATAATCATGACGTATTTAGTTCCGTAATCGAAAGAAGGTGTTTCACACAAATATGTTTATCGAAATATTGTAGTAGTTTTGCAGCCTTAATTTGCAGACATGGAAGTGCAGAAAGTTCTTGTCATTGCAACAGGAATTACTTTGCAGGTCAATCAGTTTCATATGCACTTATACAGGGGCACTTTCAACGGAAAAGGGAACGGTCTCAAAAACAGCTCTAAAACAGATGAATGATTGGCAGTGTTCTCAAAATTTTTAAGAAAATAACCTTTCAAGGCCACAGTGAATACTTAAAATCTTTCGTCTTCCTTAATGGCAGTTAGCTTAGGCAACTGGAGTGTGTTCGTCAAAATGCATCCCTTCTATAATGCGATATCAGTAAAATGCATCCCTATAAAATCACACTGGCAATGTATTACTGTGGACAGCGTGCATTGAAGTCCACTTAAAATGCAACGTCTGCAACCCGTTCTGAATGTTCTAATTTTCGTTCCTGATCACCCTTTTCCTTCGTAAGTTCAACAATAGACAGTTTGAAAGCGACAAATCTTACCAAATATGGCTCTTAGCTTAACCAACGTAGTTTGCCCCTTGACTTGACCAACGTAGTTTGTAGCAATCTATTCAGTGTCCATACTCTTCGTTTAGATCCACCAAAAGGTATTGGAACTGACAGTGGAATTATGCATAGACTTCATAAATTTTAGTATTCATACCATCAATTTATACACGCGTTGCAAGCCTGAATGTATACGGCAAAGTAATTCTTGATGCACAGAACAGTGAATTCTACCTGTCGATTGTTGTTAATTTGCTGTGCTGTCATTGTCAACCAAATCTTTAAATTATTTCCGCCTAGTATTGTAATATAGTTTCATAGCAAATTTTCAGTATCCGTCCCTTATGCGGCTGCACAATATACAATGAGAAATCTCATCCCTCTCTTCTGCCACTCCCATTCGTTTTTAAAGACTTGTGAATGACGATGAATAGATAGATTGCCTCTTTTTGCACAAACAGTCACTAAACTTGCGAACGTCTTCCACACCAGGAGCGAATGGCGAAGGGAAAACCACGCTCACGTCGCAATATGAAATGAAATGTCGCGCTGCCCCGACTGCTTCCAGAAAGGCGGGCAAAGCCCAGACAGAAGGACCCGAAGCCAGCACGCGGCCTGCACAACCGGCCCGCGCGGAGTTCGGCACGCCGTGGTCGGCGCTCGTCTAGATGTTACTTATTGCTCCAAAGGATGTTAGTATAGACGTGGTGCGTAGTGAACATTGCTGCAAGTTGCTGGTTAACTCACTATCAACGTGAGATGATAATCACTACAATTCCCATGGGTCACAGCATATCGGAGATTACACAAGGATTCGATTTTCAGAGGTCAACAATCTCTTGTACACATCTTCAGTAAGCATTTGTATGTCCATCCTTTCAGCAAGACGTCTCTGGGACGACGGCCTTTTACTATCGTGACAAAAATAAAAACACCTACAGCCGTCCTTATAATTAACGCCTTACAAAGTTGTAGGTACTCTAAATAAAACTGTTTTGGAAGGCAATCTTCAGTATGACAAAGGCAATGTTCTCACAACGTAAACCGTACACGAGAACGAACACAAACGTTTCATGAGTGGGAAAAGGATGTAAGTTTAGAGTTGAAAATCCCGTAGACAACGGATTCATTAGAGATGGAGCACAGGCTCGGATTAGGGAAAGATGGGAAACAATGAAACATGGGACTTAGGGAAAGGCAGGATTCTGTGTGGACAGGGCCTTACACAGTTACCGTTGGTTTCTCAGATTTTTTTAATCACTTTCACTTTATTTGGAAAGATGGGAAACAATGAAACATGGGACTTAGGGAAAGGCAGGATTCTGTGTGGACAGGGCCTTACACAGTTACCGTTGGTTTCTCAGGTTTTTTTAATCACTTTCACTTTATCTGGAAAGATGGGAAACAATGAAACATGGGACTTAGGGAAAGGCAGGATTCTGTGTGGACAGGGCCTTACACAGTTACCGTTGGTTTCTCAGGTTTTTCTTAATCACTTTCACTTTATTTGGAACCAATTGCAAATGAGGTTGACAATAAGGAACAATTATCAAATTTGACTGTTAAGACACAATGTTCAATAAAAATTTTCTTTCATAAGTGATTAATTTTGTTGCAATATTACAGTTATCTACGTTATGTAAGGAACGACACCTAACAAACTGCGTGTTTGTCGTGTAGTACAGGCTTTCAGTATCGGACAGAAATAATTTCAATTTTTTAACCACATGTTCTTCTTCTTACTTCTTTTCAGGTTGAAATGATGGGAAAAGAGAAAAAGTAAGAGTAAAATGGAATGAAGAGTGCATGAAAAAGGCTGTGAGTAAGGTAATGTAAAACAAAGTGACCGTGACGGCGGCAGCTGAAGCGTCTGCAACAAGAAAAAGATTGCCACTGAAGACAAGAGATTAACCGCAGAAAAAATAAAATTTAATAAGGAAAGAAAGCTGAACTTGATTCCAGTGTTCCAAAATAAAATAAACACCAAAAGGTGGCCCAAGGGAAGCCAATTACAAAGCGGGGAAGTAAACTGAAATTTACTGAAAGTAATGGGTCAGCAGAAGAGACTGAAAAGTGAATTGTGTGTTTGGAGTCATTTGAAGAAGACTAAGTGTTGTGTGCCAAGTGCAGAGGCTGGGCACGATTTGGATGTGTGGATCAGGATAATATTTTGTATTTTATTTGCGATCGCTGTAAAACATTAAGCTAAACAGTCAACTGAGATGAAATACACAAATCTAAAAAAAGTTTTGCATCACCCCGGTCCCCAGAACTCCTGAAGACAGACATTGACTGTGGATATTGTATCACAACTCAATCCCTTTCACTGTTCAGAGATGTCACTAAACCCGCCCAAAGATGTAAACAACCATGCATGAGCAGCGCCTCTTAGACGGAGGGGTCCGACAGCCGGTCAGTTCCAGCCATTCGATCAGGAAGTAGGTACACGGCTCGTGTTGTCTGTAGTTCAACCATGCCTAGACGGTCAATACCGCGGTCCGATTGCGCCCGCATTGTTACTTTCTGCCAGGAAGGTCTCTCAATAGGGGAAGTGCCGAGGCGTATCGGAGTGAACCAAAGCGATGTTGTTCGGACATGGAGGATATACAGAGAGACTGGAACTGACGATGACATGCTCACGCCGCCCAAGGGCTACTACGACAGTGGATGACCGCTACCTACGGATTATGGCACGGAGGAACCCTGACAGCAACACCACCATGTTGAATAATGCTTTTCGTGCAGCCACAGGACGTCGTATTACTACTCAAACTGTGGCACAATAGGCTTCATGATGCCCAACTTCACTCCCGACGTCCCTGGCGAGGTCAATCTTTGCAACGACGACACCATGCACCCCGGAACAGATGGGCCCAACAACATGCCGAATGAACCGCTCAGGATTGGCATCACGTTCTCTTCACCGATGAGTGTTGATATGCCTTCAACCAGACAATCGCCGGAGACGTGTTTGGAGGCAACCCGGTCAGAATGAACGCCTTAGACACATTGTCTAGCGAGTGCAGCAAGGTGGAGGTTCCCTGCTGTTTAGGGGTGGCATTATGTAGTGCCGAAGTACGCCACTGGTAGTCATGGAAGGCTGTACGATACGTGAATGCCATCCTCGGATTGGATAGTGCAACCAATCGGCAGCATATTGGCGAGGCTTTTGTCTTCATGCACAACGATTCACGCCCCCATCGGGCACATCTTGTGTATGACTTCCTTCCGGATAACGACATTGCTCGACTAGAGTGGCCACCGTGTTCTCCAGACATGAATCCTATCGAACATGGATGGGTTGAAAAGGGCTGTTTGTGGACGACGTGACCCACCAACCACTCTGAGGGATCTACGCCGAATCGTCGTTGAGGAGTGGGACAATCTGGACCAACATTGCCTTGATGAACTGGTGGATAGTATGCCACGACGAATACAGGCATGTATCAATGCAAGAGGACGTGTTACTGGGTATTAGAGGTACCGGTGTGTACAGCAACCTGGACCACCACCTCTGAAGGTCTCTCTGCATGGCGGTACAACACGCAATGTGTGTTTTTCATGAGCAATAAAAAGGGCGGTAATGATGTTTATGTTGATCTCTATTCCAATTTTCTGTACAGGTTCCGGAACTCTGGGAACCGAGGTGATACAAAACATTTTTGATGTGTGTATTAATATGCAACTGTTCTCTTATTTATCTGTAACTATGATGATTATTTGTTCTATTACTATTCATCATCAGTGCAACGTATCATTAAGAAGCGATATTATCACAGAAAAGACAATGGTCGATATTGCAAGACACTTTCTGCAAACTTTATAATTGTATCTCTCTTACTTTCCATGTAATTAAGTACTACAAATTAAAAATAAAAGACTGCCTTATTTATAGAAATGTCCTCAAATTAGAGGACAGCATACTAATATTCCGGTAAACCACCACACTTACACAGTAAAGTCAAAACACTTCAGCCGGCCGAAAAGGCTCGACTGTCCTGTCGCGGTCCACGTATCGCCTTCCACTGAGAGGCAAGTTCTTGGTTCGAAATTCTGAGGTTTTCACCGGGAAATAACAATAGGTTTTTATAAACAGAAAGAATGAATAAAGAATTCATCGTCCTGCACAAATATGATCCCACATGTGATTTAACGAACACCACGCATTGTGGAAGACAGATGTTTCTGATAAAGCAGCAGATGGCGCTGAGTACTGCGATCAATGAAACCCGCAACGAATTGTGAAAAGACGATGTTTGCCACGGCCATATCCATCATTTAGGACAGCACGACTGACTCGTACCTTCTTCTTGTGAAAGAATGTTTTGCTTATTACCGTATAGTACCGATGTTGCCGAACTGAACCGCCTTCGTCACAACAAATGCCTCATTGTGGTTAATCATAACAGCGGCAGTGATCGTAATACGACTGTATAATCAGAAAAAGAAATTCTGGGTTGGTATTCTCACCATAATTGTCTCGTATTTCATTGTGGTACCCTGATCCTACCACGAAGTTTGTGCACATGATACCTATGACTAAAATAGTCTTCACTAACAACTTCGATGGGAATTCAGATTGTTCAACATTCCATGACTCTTATTAAAACATGTTTTCAGAGGTAGCTGGTTCTCGAAATAATAATTTAAAACTATAACAATAATCACTAAGAAAAACAAACAGAATACTAAAGACAAGTAGTACTTTCGTGTAAAAATCTATGCGCTATAGCTCGTTCAGCAACAACGCTACAAGTAACCGAAAGACAACGCTTATTATAAGGAACAGTGTTACTTCACTGTCTTTACAGTTAGTGTTTACGATTGCAATATTTTCTAAAAAAAAATTGTCCTTCATTCAAACACATTTGGAAATATTTCACCTCCCTCTACACACGTACATTAGTGTATCACCTGGTTTGATCTGTCAACGGTTGCTTAAATATACCCTACGTAGATCGGTCAGACGACGTGGCTTCTATTTACTGGCCTACGCTGTTCCAATCGATGCTCCACTTCTTGCGACACGCAACGAAGACCATTAGGGGTAACAGGTTGAACAACCGATGAGTCTCTCTCCTTCACAGCCACTGCGTCACTGACACGAACAATGACTGCTTTGTAAACAACCAGAAGAACGAAATCGTTAACAGCGGAGTTGGACGCTAAGAATGTATATAACAAGTATCGTACAATGTAAGACTACAGGCTTCAAAATAAAGGCCGTCTCGTGTTCGTGTTAGCGTTCGTCTTCAGAATTAATCTTCACAGCCCACATTTTGACCCCTCTGCTGGTATCTTCATAATTCTGGTGTCCCCAGTTAGCTGTACATGACACATAGAAAGTCAATGGCGATTTTGGCAGACGGCAGAAGTTTAGCACCCGATTGTATTAATACTGTTTGATTTACGAAAAAAGTATTGGCCGCCCTCCATGACTTAATGAACACTGCAGAGCGAAGCAAAGGTATAAAAAATGTTGCACATAATATTCGTATTTGAATACAAGAAATTACTCTGCGGCAAAAGACGTAGCCGTATATCATACCTGCCGCCAGCTCCGTATCCCTCCCCGATCCATGCCAAAATTAGCTGCTGTATTCTCTGTACTGTGTGATGATGTATCTGTATGTGTCACGTTTTGTATAACCATTTGGTCATTCTCTGATTCTTGAAAAGGTTCGCCAATTGGATGTGCACTGTTGGTCACTACACCGGAATCAAATAAATCTGACATATTTTGAGTACATTGTTCATCTTCGTTAGAAACATTTATCTGTTCACTGCGTAAATTTTGCAAGTCAGGTGTGTCAAAGTGGACAGCGTTCATTGTAACGGAACGTGTCACGTCATCAATTGCCGTTAAATTAAGTGTGGACATAATTGAATGTGTTTGCTCATCATTAGGATTAAAGTCATTACTAGTGGTCGGTACGCACTGATTATCTGTAATTAGAGGATTATCACTATGACACTGAGTGTTGCTAGTATTATCGGTCAAATTATTCGAGTCAGCTTTTTCACTCATTGCACATCGCGATGTACTGTTAGCAGTTTTTCGCGGCATTATCATAAATCAAAGTTAGGCACAAAATGAAACAAAGACAAAGCGAAATTGGAACAAATACAATTACAACAAAGAGCAATAAATTGCCGATGATCTATGAAAGAAAGAGTGACAAATTAGTAAACGCGTTGCGCCAGATGCTAACTACATTTAATAATAAGTAAATAAGAGCAAATATATAACTGACTACCTCTCAGAAATTCGCAAAGAAAATACGATACTGGCCGGTTGTCGACAAGTGTAACCTCACCACAAAATAAAAAAATAATATGAATAATATTCACATTTAGTGTAACCTCCCTCAGATAAATTCTGTAATCTTGGAACAATAAAATGTGACTAATCTCCTAATAAAAAAATGTGGCTCATAGATAACCTTTCAATAATTAACTGTGAATTTAAACTGGTAAATTTTAGACGTCAGCAGTGCTGCGTCATGGCCCTGAAAGAACATTCTGAATAAATTGAAAATTCTTACCTCAATGAAGGTCGCCGGATAACGCGTATATATCTGCTCCTATAAGAAATTTTTCTGGCACAGCCGAGTGCAATGCTGGCCGATAGATTTGTCATGTATAAAAAGAAACGACTGATTTTTCCTTTCAATAATCGGGATGACCAAGGATTGGAGAAATTAGTAAATTCTATAAATTGAAATGAATGATTGTCAAAAATTACTTTTTATGAGAAAGATTATTATTCATCATCATAATAATTTAAGACTGATTATGCCTTTCAGCGTTCAGTCTGGAGCATAGTCCCCCTTATAAAATTCCTCCATGATCCCCTATTCAGTGCTAACATTGCTACCTCTTCTGATGTTAAGCCTATTACTTCAAAATCATTCTTAACCGAATCCAGGTACCTTTTCCTTGGTCTACCCCGACTCCTCCTACCCTCTACTGCTGAACCCATGAGTCTCTTGGGTAACCTTGCTTCTCCCATGCGTGTAACATGTCCCCACCATCTAAACCTGTTCGCCCTGACTGCTACATCTATAGAGTTCATTCCCAGTTTTTCTTTGATTTCTTCATTGTGCACACCCTCCTGCCATTGTTCCCATCTACTAGTACCTGCAATCATCCTAGCTACTTTCATATCCGTAACCTCAACCTTATTGATAAGGTAACCTGAATCCACCCAGCTTTCGCTCCCATACAACAAAGTTGGTCGAAAGATCGAACGGTGCACAGATAACTTAGTCTTGGTACTGACTTCCTTTTTGCAGAAGAGAGTAGATCGTAGCTGAGCGCTCACTGCATTAGCTTTGCTACACCTCGCTTCCAGTTCTTTTACTATGTAGCCATCCTGTGAGAATATGCATCCTAAGTACTTGAAACTGTCCACCTGTTCTAACTTTGTTCCTCCTATTTGGCACTCAATCCGTTTATATCTCTTACCCACTGACATTACTTTGGTTTTGTAGATGATAATCTTCATACCATAGTCCTTACATTTCTGATCTAGCTCTGAAATATTACTTTGCAATCTTTCAATAGAATCTGCCATCACAACTAAGTCATCCGCATATGCGAGACTGCTTATTTTGTGTTCACCTATCTTAATCTCACCCAGCGAGTCTATTGTTTTCAACATATGATCCATAAATAATATGAACAACAGTGGAGACAGGTTGCAGCCTTGTCTTACCCCTGGAACTACTCTGAACCATGGACTCAATTTACCGTCAACTCTAACTGCTGCCTGACTATCTTTGTAAAGACCTTTAATTGCTTGCAAAAGTTTGCCTCCTATTCCATAATCTTGTAGAACAGATAATAACTTCCTCCTAGAAACCCGGTCATATGCCTTTTCTAGATCTATAAAACGTAGATACAATTCCCTATTCCACTCGTAACACTTCTCCATTATTTGCCGTAAGCTAAAGGTCTGGTCCTGACAACCTCTAAGAGGCCTAAACCCACACTGATTTTCATCCAATTTGTCCTCAACTAATACTCGCACTTTCCTTTCAACAATACCTGAGAAGATTTTACCCACAACGCTGATCAAAGAGATATCTCTGTAGTTGTTACAATCTTTTCTGTTTCCATATTTAAAGATTGGTGTGATTACTGCTTTCGTCCAGTCTGATGGAACCTGTCCCGACTCCCACGCCATTTCAGTTATCTTGTGTAACCATTTAAGACCTGACATTCCACTGTATTTGATGAATTCCGACTTAATTTCATCCACCCCAGCCGCTTTATTGCACTGCAATCTATTGACCATTTTCTCCACTTCCTCCAATGTGATCCTATTTCCATCATCATTCCTGTACCATTGTACATCGAAATCTGAAACATTACTGATCGTATTTTCACCTACATTGAGCAACTCTTCAAAATATTCCCTCCATCTGCCCAAGGCATCAACAGGATTCACCAGCAGTTTTCCTGACCTGTCCAAAATACTTGTCATTTCCTTCTTACCTCCCTTTCGAAGACTGCTAATAACAATCCAGAATGGTTTTCCAGTAGCTTGACCCAAGGTCTCCAACCTGTTTCCAAAGTCTTCCCAAGATTTCTTCTTGGAAGCTGTAATTATCTGTTTGGCTTTGTTTCTTTCTTCAACATACCTTTCTCTGTCTACCTGAGTTCTAGTATGTAGCCATTTTTGATATGCCTTCTTTTTCCTTTTACAGGCTGCTTTGACTGTGTCATTCCACCAAGCTGTTTGCTTCATTCTACCTTTACACACTACTGTTCCAAGACATTCTTTGGCCGCTTCTAGTACTGTGTCCCTGTACCTTGTCCACTCCTTTTCCAGTGACTGCAATTGGCTACATTCAACTAACTGGTACCTTTCTGAGATCACTGTTATGTACTTGTGTCTGATTTCCTTATCCTGAAGTTTCTCCACTCTTATCCTCCTGAACATGGACCTGACCTCCTGCACTTTCGGCCTCACAATACCAATTTCACTGCAGATTAAATAGTGATCAGTGTCATCAAGGAATCCCCTGAATACACGTGTGTCCCTCACAGCCTTCCTGAATTATATAGTCAATGACAGATCTGGTTCCCCTGCCTTCCCAAGTATACCTGTGAATGTTCTTATGTTTAAAAAAAGAGTTTCGATTACTAAGCACATACTGGCACAGAAATCCAAGAGTTGTTTCCCGTTCCTGTTGGCCTCCATATCCTCTCCAAATTTACCCATAACCTTTTCATACCCTTCTGTTCGATTTCCAATCCTGGCATTAAAACCACCCATGAGCAGAACACTGTCCTTGTCCTTTACTCTAACAACTAAATCACTGAGTGCGTCATAAAAACTATCCATCTTGATCTGTCCCTTCACAATGTGAATATACTGACACAATCCTAATTTTCTTGCTAGACAGTGTCAAATCTATCCACATCAGTCGTTCGTTTACATACCTTATTGCAACTACGCTGGGTTCCATTTCTTTCCCGATGAAAAGCCCTACACCCCATTGTGCTATTCCTGCTTTGACTCCTGACAGGTAGACCTTGTATTCTCCAACTTCCTCTTCTTTCTCACCCCTTACCCTAACAGCTAAAACGTCCAACCCCATCTTACTTGCAGCCCCTGCGAGCTCTACCTTCTTCCCAGAGTAGCCCCCATTGATATTAATAGCTCCCAATCTCGGTACCATTCGTTTGCCGAGTCCTATCTTAGGAGTCCCTGGTTTGTCAATCAGAGGTGGGACTCCGTCACCTCCAAAGGTCCGAGGCATTTTGCTCTGATTGTTGCCAGCATCAAATTTATAGTACCAGGGAAGCAGGTTGCTAGCCTTACTTGCCCCGGGTCCCATTGAGTTTTACCGCTAACGGTTGAGGGACTAACCGGTGGATTTGGTAGTCTTTGCCGTCTGAGCACAAACGTGGCCACGACTCGGAATATGTCCGAGATGCCCAGCCCCAGCCTCTTTTTTTTTTTTTTTTTTTTCGGTCATCAGTCTACTGACTGGTTTGATGCGGCCCGCCACGAATTCCTTTCCTGTGCTAATCTCTTCATCTCAGAGTAGCACTTGCAACCTACGTCCTCAATTATTTGCTTGACGTACTCCAATCTCTGTCTTCCTCTACAGTTTTTGCCCTCTACAGCTCCCTCTAGTACCATGGAAGTCATTCCCCCATGTCTTAGCAGATGTCCTATCATCCTGTCCCTTCTCCTTATCAGTGTTTTCCACATATTCCTTTCCTCTCCGATTCTGCGTAGAACCTCCTCATTCCTTACCTTATCAGTCCACCTAATTTTCAACATTCGTCTATAGCACCACATCTCAAATGCTTCGATTCTCTTTTGTTCCGGTTTTCCCACAGTCCATGTTTCACTACCATACAATGCTGTACTCCAGACGTACATCCTCAGAAATTTCTTCCTCAAATTAAGGCCGGTATTTGATATTAGTAGACTTCCCTTGGCCAGAAATGCCTTTTTTGCCATAGCGAGTCTGCTTTTGATGTTCTCCTTGCTCCGTCCGTCATTGGTTATTTTACTGCCTAGGTAGCAGAATTCCTTAACTTCATTGACTTCGTGACCATCAATCCTGATGTTAAGTTTCTCGCTGTTCTCATTTCTACTACTTCTCATTAGCTTCGTCTTTCTCCGATTTACTCTCAAACCATACTGTATACTCATTAGACTGTTCATTCCGTCCAGCAGATCATTTAATTCTTCTTCACTTTCACTCAGGATAGCAATGTCATCAGCGAATCGTATCATTGATATCCTTTCACCTTGTATTTTAATTCCACTCCTGAACCTTTCCTTTATTTCCATCATTGCTTCCTCGATGTACAGATTGAAGAGTAGGGGCGAAAGGCTACAGCCTTGTCTTACACCCTTCGTAATACGAACACTTCGTTCTTGATCGTCCACTCTTATTATTCCCTCTTGGTTGTTGTACATATTGTATATGACCCGTCTCTCCCTATAGCTTACCACTACTTTTTTCAGAATCTCGAACAGCTTGCACCATTTTATATTGTCGAACGCTTTTTCCAGGTTGACAAATCCTATGAAAGTGTCTTGATTTTTATTTAGCTTTGCTTCCATTATTAGCCGTAACGTCAAAATTGCCTCTCTTGTCCCTTTACTTTTCCTAAAGCCAAACTGATCGTCACCTAGCGCATTCTCAATTTTCTTTTCCATTCTTCTGTATATTATTCTTGTAAGCAGCTTCGATGCATGAGGTGTTAAGCTGATCGTGCGATAATTCTCGCACTTGTCAGCTCTTGCCGTCTTCGGAATTGTGTGGATGATGCTTTTCCGAAAGTCAGATGGTATGTCGCCAGACTCATATATTCTACACACCAACGTGAATAGTCGTTTTGTTGCCACTTCCCCCAATGATTTTAGAAATTCTGATGGAATGTTATCTATCCCTTCTGCCTTATTTGACCGTAAGTCCTCCAAAGCTCTTTTAAATACCGATTCTAATACTGGATCCCCTATCTCTTCTAAATCGACTCCTGTTTCTTCTTCTATCACATCAGACAAATATTCACCATCATAGAGGCTTTCAATGTATTCTTTCCACCTATCTGCTCTCTCCTCTGCATTTAACAGTGGAATTCCCGTTGCACTCTTAATGTTACCACCGTTGCTTTTAATGTCACCAAAGGTTGTTTTGAGTTTCCTGTATGCTGAGTCTGTCCTTCCGACAATCATATCTTTTTCGATGTCTTCACATTTTTCCTGCAGCCATTTCTTCTTAGCTTCCCTGCACTTCCTATTTATTTCATTCCTCAGCGACTTGTACTTCTGTATTTCTGATTTTCCTGGAGCGTGTTTGTAGTTCCTCCTTTCATCAATCAACTGAAGTATTTCTTCTGTTACCCATGGTTTCTTCGCAGCTACCTTCTTTGTACCTATGTTTTCCTTCCCAACTTCTGTGATGGCCCTTTTTAGAGATGTCCATTCCTCTTCAACTGTACTACCTACTGCGCTATTCCTTATTGCTGTATCTATACCGTTAGAGAGCTTCAAACGTATCTCGTCATTCCTTAGTACTTCTGTATCCCACTTCTTTGCGTATTGATTCTTCCTGACAAATGTCTTGAACTTCAGCCTACTCTTCATCACTACTATATTGTGATCTATCTGCTCCTGGGTACGCCTTACAATCCAGTATCTGATTTCGGAATCTCTGTCTGACCATGATGTAATCTACACTCCTGGAAATTGAAATAAGAACACCGTGAATTCATTGTCTCAGGAAGGGGAAACTTTATTGACACATTCCTGGGGTCAGATACATCACATGATCACACTGACAGAACCACAGGCACATAGACACAGGCAACAGAGCATGCACAATGTCGGCACTAGTACAGTATATATCCACCTTTCGCACCAATGCAGGCTGCTATTCTCCCATGGAGACGATCGTAGAGATGCTGGATGTAGTCCTGTGGAACGGATTGCCATGCCATTTCCACCTGGCGCCTCAGTTGGACCAGCGTTCGTGCTGGACGTGCAGACCGCGTGAGACGACGCTTCATCCAGTCCCAAACATGCTCAATGGCGGACAGATCCGGAGATCTTGCTGGCCAGGGCAGTTGACTTACACCTTCTAGAGCACGTTGGGTGGCACGGGATACATGCGGACGTGCATTGTCCTATTGGAACAGCAAGTTCCCTTGCCGGTCTAGGAATGTTAGAACGATGGGTTCGATGACGGTTTGGATGTACCGTGCACTATTCAGTGTCCCCTCGACGATCACCAGTGGTGTACGGCCAGTGTAGGAGATCGCTCCCCACACCATGATGCCGGATGTTGGCCCTGTGTGCCTCGGTCGTATGCAGTCCTCATTGTGGCGCTCACCTGCACGGCGCCAAACACGCATACGACCATCATTGGCACCAAGGCAGAAGCGACTCTCATCGCTGAAGACGACACGTCTCCATTCGTCCCTCCATTCACGCCTGTCGCGACACCACTGGAGGCGGGCTGCACGATGTTGGGGTGTGAGCGGAAGACGGCCTAACGGTGTGCGGGATCGTTGCCCAGCTTCATGGAGACGGTTGCGAATGGTCCTCGCCGATACCCCAGGAGCAACAGTGTCCCTAATTTGCTGGGAAGTGGCGGTGCGGTCCCCTACGGCACAGCGTAGGATCCTACGGTCTTGGCGTGCATCCGTGCGTCGCTGCGGTCCGGTCCCAGGTCGACGGGCACGTGCCCCCTCCGCCGACCACTGGCGACAACATCGATGTACTGTGGAGACCTCACGCCCCACGTGTTGAGCAATTCGGCGGTACGTCCACCCGGCCTCCCGCATGCCCACTATACGCCCTCGCTCAAAGTCCGTCAACTGCACATACGGTTCACGTCCACGCTGTCGCGGCATGTTACCAGTGTTAAAGACTGCGATGGAGCTCCGTATGCCACGGCAAACTGGCTGACACTGACGGCGGCGGTGCACAAATGCTGCGCAGCTAGCGCCATTCGACGGCCAACACCGCGGTTCCTGGTGTGTCCGCTGTGCTGTGCGTGTGATCATTGCTTGTACAGCCCTCTCGCAGTGTCCGGAGCAAGTATGGTGGGTCTGACACACCGGTGTCAATGTGTTCTTTTTTCCATTTCCAGGAGTGTAATTGAAATCTTCCCGTATCTCCCGGCCTTTTCCAAGTATACCTCCTCCTCTTGTGATTCTTGAACAGGGTATTCGCTATTAGTAGCTGAAACTTGTTACAGAACTCAGTTAGTCTTTCTCCTCTTTCATTCCTTGTCCCAAGCCCATATTCTCCTGTAACCTTTTCTTCTACTCCTTCCCCTACAACTGCATTCCAGTCGCCCATGACTATTAGATT
This sequence comes from Schistocerca piceifrons, assembly GCF_021461385.2. Classification (NCBI taxonomy): domain Eukaryota; kingdom Metazoa; phylum Arthropoda; class Insecta; order Orthoptera; family Acrididae; genus Schistocerca; species Schistocerca piceifrons. Next base: position 447,493,472 of record NC_060138.1, on the reverse strand, counting down.
TTCGTCCCCCTTTACATACTTTATTACCCTTTCAATATCCTCATACATTTTCTCTATCTGTTCATCTTCAGCTTGCGACGTCGGCATGAATACCTGAACTATCATTGTCGGTGTTGGTCTGCTGTCGATTCTGATTATAGCAACCCAGTCACTGAACTGTTCACAGTAACACACTGTCTGCCCTACCTTCCTATTCGTAACGAATCCTACACCTGTTATACCATTTTCTGCTGCTGTTGATATTACCCGATACTCATCTGACCAGAAATCCTTGTCTTCCTTCCACTTCACTTCACTGACCCCTATTATATCTAGATTGAGCTTTTGCATTTCCCTTTTCAGATTTTCTAGTTTCCCTACCACTCGTAGAACGTTATCCTTTCGTTGATTATTCAATCTTTTTCTCATGGTAACCTCCCCCTTGGCAGTCCCCTCCCGGAGATCCGAATGGGGGATAATTCCGGAATCTTTTGCCAATGGAGAGATCATCATGACACTTCTTCAATTACAGGCCACATGTCCTGTGGATACACGTTACGTGTCTTTAATGCAGTGGTTTCCATTGCCTTCTGCATCCTCATGTCGTTGATCATTGCTGATTCTTCCGCCTTTAGGGGCAATTTCCCACCCCTAGGACAAGAGAGTGCCCTGAACCTCTATCCGCTCCCCCGCCCCCTTTGACAAGGCCGTTGGCAGATTGAGGCTGACTTCTTATGCCGGAAGTCTTCGGCCGCCTATGCTGATTATTTATCAAAATTTAGGCAGTGGCGGGGATCGAACCCGGGACCGAAGACGTTTTGATTATGAATCAAAGACGCTACCCCTAGACCACGGTTACTCCTAGACGAAAGTAACTGGTATCCCGACTGTCAGGACCACTTACTTGGCCACTCGTACGATGCCCATGGTTCATGAACTAGGACATGATACCAGGAACCCACACCATGAACCACAAAAGATTATTATTAAGAGATTATTTTTAAACATTTACTTGGGACTTGATATAACAATACTACATATGCGCGAGGCTGCTTTTACCTTACATTATATCGCTCAGGCTCCGCCATCGCTCCCCACGATCGGCCCAGCCAACACAATACACCAGACTGCTCGCTAGCAACTACTTACTACTACTGCTACACAGTTCCTACTGCAGTCAACACTGCTCTTTGGTCTCAGATTCTCTTATATCTTACATATCGCAGGCAGCGCGTGAGCAATCCATCGAAACTACATCTGCTCGAATGCGCTAACTCCAAATTCCTTAATCATGGACCTCTTACATAACCCTCCACTGGGGGGCAAAAATTTGGCAGCGATGGTGAGTCAATTGGACTTGCCATGAGCAACAAATTTTTCTATAATCTATTTAGTTACTAAGTCTACAGCCACAGAGTATATACATTACTGATAAGTGCGGAACATAATAAAAAATGAAATAGAGTGCACAAGCACTGAGTTCAGAACATGACAAAATGTATATGCAGTGAGTACAAAATACAAATGACATAAAGTGCACACGCACTGTATAACTCTTTAGCATTTTTTTACAAGAACTAAATAAATAAAGTGCACACACACTGTAAAAGTCTTTAGCATTTTTACATGAATTAGACATATGACGGAGTGAAATAAAGTGCACAGGCACTGAGTACAAAATATTAACAAATGACATAAAGTGCACACGCACTGTACAACTCTTTAGCATTTTTACAACAATTAAACATATCAAGGAGTGAAATAAAGTGCACACGCACTGTAGAAGTCTTTAGCATATTTAGGACAACTGATCTTATTAACAAATGAAATGAAGTGCATACGCACTGTATATGTCTTTATCATTTTACAAGAATTTAAACGCACTGTATAAGTCTTTACCATTTTACAAGAACTAGGAAAGGAATGGGAAGGATTGCATCGTGGTTGTAGCACAGTAGGTTGCACGTAACTGCACTGAAAGTCCATATCTTTCTACAGAAGCACAACATCAAGTGAGACACTCTGAAGTTCTCTTCCCTGAAGTATTTACCAGTGTAGCCAAGACACTGAAATGTTGTATTAATATTCAATCTTATCATTTTGGTAGTACATTAGGTACACCAAATAGTAGGACCATAATAACGTCTCCATCGTTCAATGTGGTGGACAGCATGATGTGTCAACACCACACTCTTTCACCAACGTAGAATTAGTGCAAAAACCAAATATGGTGCTCCATGATCATGAGGATGGACGGGACAAACGGATATTGCAGTAATTTCTGGTAATTAGGTGAGAAGGTGAAGGACATTAAGTCTTATGCTAGTCATCATTGAGAATTACATTAGTGTATCAACCGATTTGAATAATTATTGACACTCATTGGTTAGTTACTAAACATTTCTGTACTATGTATGGAGTATTACAGAACAGTATTCATAAGTCATCTTATTACAGTAATTATTACAGAACATTATTCATAAGTCATCTAATTACAGTAAATATTGGCACTCATTGGCCAGTTACAAACCATTTTTATGCGTTATTCAGAAGTCATCATTCAAAGCAAGAGTTAATTAATGGCATATCATTTATGCATAAGTCATCATATTATAGTAAACAGGGGCATTCATTGGCCAGTTACTAAACATGTAGCAAGTATTGAGTATTACAAAACACTATTCATAACTCATCTGATAGCAGTAATTATTGGCACTCATTGGCCAGTTACAAAGTATTCATATAGTTTTACAAAACATTATTCAGCATTATTCAGAAGTCATCATTCAAAACAAGAGTTATTGCGTGTAGCAACAAGCTGCTAGTGACTATATACCATATCATGTAAGTGACATAAGACATATTTAAAATATAAGACATTGGAACTATTAGTCAAGGTCTGTAGTCCACTAATACATAGACATAATGGAATCCATACATCAGAAAAATTTACATTACATTTAGGACTAGAAATATATCTTAAACTGGTAGCATTAATTAGTTGTATACCGGTAATAGTTGGGACTGGTAATAAAATTATTTTTTTTCTAGCAATGCATAGCGTTGGGATCGATAACTAATTGCTGGAGCATGAAAATATTTGCTTTTGACTTATTGCTGGAAATAAGGATTAATAACGTCATTCGTCATGAGTCAGCTGTAACCAGGTTATGAAACAAAGACAGTATATGTGATCACATTCATAAATGATAGACACAACTGGTTAAAAAATGCAAGTACTAGAACAGGTTTCATAACAAAGTGTTTATAGCATATTAATAGCATGAAAAGCTTCATCTGGAAAAAATACGAGATGGATTATTGAGCTGAGAGAAGAAATGCATGTTATGCTGAAAAGTAGTGAACTTCGAATTAACAGGTAATGAAACGAGTACTTAATATGTATGTACTCAAGCTGTCTTTCCCAAAACTTTCAGTCATTATACTATGCAACATAAGACATACTGTCAAAAGTAACTGCAACAAATACTTAAATAACTACATACCATTTCTTAACTAATAGTAAATATATAAACTTCATCATTATTCTCATCTGCAAAGAAAAACTTCATTATTCATATTACCATATTCTTCATACAACTATTCATTATCTTTTATTATCATCTGCAAAAAAAATAGACACTTCATTATTCATGTTACCATTTACTTCATACAACTACTCATAGTATAGAGTTTCTTACTTCTAGCATATTTCATCACTAAAACTAACATGTGTAGTTCTGTCTGACAGCTTGCTCAATCGCCTCGTATTCTGAAAGAAAAATAATTAGTTAAGACTGTTATTATACAGTGTGTATAGTATATTCTGGTTAATGCTTGTTAATTCTGATCCATTTACTCTTCATGACAAGGTATTGCATTTTCTTTCGTTCATTCCGATGGTGAAATTTCTGTTTCATAGTAAACCACTGTGGTTGTTTAATTTATCTCTTTCACACGGTATTGCTTTCTGAAAATGACGAATAAGGATTAATATCTTGCATTTAAATCATATACCCATTAGATAAAAACTTGTTTCTAGTGATAAAACTAAGCATACAGCATAGCATGACAGGAAACGTATTATGTCAAAAACATAGAGAGCATTCAGGTGCAAAAAATGTACACACAGTCTCATAATGCAGTAGCAAAAAATGTAGAATAGTCAAGATATTGAGATATAAGGAAAAATGTCAAAGTCATCTGGTGTTCGTTATATCTTAAAGATTTCGTAGTACATACAGACAAAACGGGAAAACAATCATACATACACAAAAAAATGTGCACAGTCTGATGTGTAACGACAAGAAAAGCGTCCTGCTAACCTTACCTCGCCGGGCACTTGCCAAGAAAAAAAATACGATCATTATCAGTAAGTAGTCACATAGATATAATTGCTTAAGTGCTCATATAAATATCAGAAAATGTTATTACAGTGTGATAAATCGTAAAGTATGTTCATTCAATAAAGGGTTTAATATTGGAGACATGGTGATTGCCTTTGCTTTTTCTGGTTCTCAAAGTTTCGACATGTACTACATTGGGGTGAGGAATGGTACGAATTCTATATGGACCTGCCTATAGAAGCTCAAATTTACTGTACCTTCTCTTTCCTCTGTTGGATAAATAGTGTGTGCATACTAATATCTTCTGTCCTATGTGAAAGTCACGGCGTGTACAAACCTGTTTTTGCTGTCTTCTCCGGCGCTCTGCGGCACGTTTGATGTTGTTGAGCGCAATGTCAATTATTTCATGGTGGCGTAGTCGACGAGATGTAGGAAAGGATACTAATTCTTTAAGTTTGTTAGGTGGTTCAACATTTTTCAATACAACAGTCGGAGATAGCATAGTAGATTCATTTGGTATGGAGTTAATTACATCCTGGAATGAGAGTATGTGTGTGTCACAATCAATATGTTTTTTATGGCAGTATATTCTAAATAGTTTACCAATTTCTTCCATTAGACGTTCACAAGGGTTCGAAGAAGCGTGATACTTGGATATATACATCGGAGAAATGTTTCTAGCTCGTAACATACGTGTCCATATCGCAGATCGAAATTGTGGTCCATTGTCGGGAATTACTTTCAATACATGCCCTACATGAAATAGAAAATGTTTTACAAATGCATTCGAAACAGATTTAGCAGTAGCTTTGCGTAACGGAGTGAAGGTAACAAATTTCGAAGTGAGTTCAACAGCGACAAAGATGTAGCAAAAACCTCTATTAGATCTGGGAAACGGACCAAAAATGTCTACCGCGGCCATGTGTCTCAATTTAACGGGTACAATGGGATGTAACGGAGGAATAGGTGAAGTCGTGTCTGATTTAGCTTTCTGGCAGATTTTACATAACGCTAAAACTCGTCGACGTTTCTCCATGTTGGCAAAATAACAGTTCTGTCTGAGTATAAGAAAACATTTTCTGGTTCCATAATGTGCGTAACTTAAATGAGTATACCAAAATAATTTGCTAACAAGCTCGTCAGGAATACATAATAACCAGTTGTTGCTGTCAGGGTGAGAGCGGCGAAACAGAATATTATTGCGTACAGTGTAATGGTTTCTGATAGTAACATTATTCTTATATTGCCAAAGGTGTTTAATTTCTTTCCAAACGTTGTCTTTGCTCTGCTCTTGTGCTATGTCTCGTAATGACGACGAAATGAAATTTTCGAATGCAACTTGTTGAATATAACCAGTTGTTGCTGTCAGGGTGAGAGCGGCGAAACAGAATATTATTGCGTACAGTGTAATGGTTTCTGATAGTAACATTATTCTTATCTTGCCAAAGGTGTTTAATTTCTTTCCAAACGTTGTCTTTGCTCTGCTCTTGTGCTATGTCTCGTAATGACGACGAAATGAAATTTTCGAATGCAACTTGTTGAATATACGAGGGCAGTTCAATAAGTAATGCAACACATTTTTTTTCTCGGCCAATTTTGGTTGAAAAAACCGGAAATTTCTTGTGGAATATTTTCAAACATTCCCGCTTCGTCTCGTATTGTTTCATTGACTTCCGACAGGTGGCAGCGCTGTACGGAGCTGTTAAAATGGCGTCTGTAACGGATGTGCGTTGCAAACAACGGGCAGTGATCGAGTTTCTTTTGGCGGAAAACCAGGGCATCTCAGATATTCATAGGCGATTGCAGAATTTCTACGGTGATCTGGCAGTGGACAAAAGCACGGTGAGTCGTTGGGCAAAGCGTGTGTCATCATCGCCGCAAGGTCAAGCAAGACTGTCTGATCTCCCGCGTGCGGGCCGGCCGTGCACAGCTGTGACTCCTGCAATGGCGGAGCGTGCGAACACACACGTTCGAGATGATCGACGGATCACCATCAAACAACTCAGTGCTCAACTTGACATCTCTGTTGGTAGTGCTGTCACAATTGTTCACCAGTTGGGATATTCAAAGGTTTGTTCCCGCTGGGTCCCTCGTTGTCTAACCGAACACCATAAAGAGCAAAGGAGAACCATCTGTGCGGAATTGCTTGCTCGTCATGTGGCTGAGGGTGACAATTTCTTGTCAAAGATTGTTACAGGCGATGAAACATGGGTTCATCACTTCGAACCTGAAACAAAACGGCAATCAATGGAGTGGCGCCACACCCACTCCCCTACCAAGAAAAAGTTTAAGGCCATACCCTCAGCCGGTAAAGTCATGGTTACAGTCTTCTGGGACGCTGAAGGGGTTATTCTGTTCGATGCCCTTCCCCATGGTCAAACGATCAACTCTGAAGTGTATTGTGCTACTCTTCAGAAATTGAAGAAACGACTTCAGCGTGTTCGTAGGCACAAAAATCTGAACGAACTTCTCCTTCTTCATGACAACGCAAGACCTCACACAAGTCTTCGCACCCGAGAGGAGCTCACAAAACTTCAGTGGACTGTTCTTCCTCATGCACCCTACAGCCCCGATCTCGCACCGGTGGATTTCCATATGTTTGGCCCAATGAAGGACGCAATCCGTGGGAGGCACTACGCGGATGATGAAGAAGTTATTGATGCAGTACGACGTTGGCTCCGACATCGACCAGTGGAATGGTACCGTGCAGGCATACAGGCCCTCATTTCAAAGTGGCGTAAGGCCGTAGCATTGAATGGAGATTACGTTGAAAAATAGTGTTGTGTAGCTAAAAGATTGGGGAATAGCCTGGTGTATTTCAATGCTGAATAAAACAACCCCTGTTTCAGGAAAAAAATGTGTTGCATTACTTATTGAACTGCCCTCGTACATGACGCTAGAATTTGCTTGGCAGAAGTTGGTTGCGATGTCTTGCTGATTGTTGCTGAGAGAACGGGACAGTGCGTCTGCTACAATATATTGTGTACCGGGAATGTGAACAATTGTAAAATTAAATTCCTGTAAATAAAGTTTCCATCTGCTTAACCTGTCGTGTGTAAATTTTGCGTAAAGTAAAAACTGTATAGCTCTATGATCTGTGTAAACGGTAGTATGTCTTCCATAAAGAAAATGCCTAAATCTCGTAAATGCCCATACAACACATAATGTTTCAAGTTCTGTGACAGAATAATTGCGTTCAGCAGGAGACAGAATGCGACTTGCAAAGGCGATGTATTTAATTACTGAAGTACCTTCCTCTTCAATTTCCTGAAAAATGTGTACGCCTAAAGCTGTGTTAGAACTGTCGGTGGCAATGGAAAAATTTCTAGTAAGATCTGGGTGTAATAAAAGAGGTGCATTCAACAAGGCATGTTTCAAATTAACAAATTCAGAATGTGCTTAGCTATCCCAGGACCAAATAGTGTTTTACCCGTCAGTTGGCATAATCTAGAGGTGTCTAAAGCAGAGTAATGAATAAATTTACGGAAAAAGTTAATTAATCCCAGAAACTTGTGTAGTTGTTTCTTTGTCGTTGGAACAGTAATGTCACGTTAAGCTTGAAGTTTTTCCGGGTCAGGCGCAATGCCTTCTGCTGAAATTACATGTCCAAGAAATTTTATGGAAGTTTTGCCAAAGTGCGATTTGTTAAGATTAACTGTGAGTCCTTGTGCACGAAAAGTTTGCAAAAATTCTTCCAGAATCAGATTGTGTTCAGACCAGTTAGCTTCTGCAATAAGAATGTCGTCTACATACGTTGTGATTCTGTCTTTCAGTTCCGTCGGAAGTATAGTATTTAAACCGCGAATAAATGCTGCTGAAGAAATTGTTAAACCGAACGGTAATTTACAAAATTGATAACAGTCACCAAAACAGAGATATGCTGTGTACTTTCTGCAGTTCGGATGGAGTTGAATTTGCCAAAATCCCGATTTCAAATCTAATGTGGAATAAATAGCAGTACCATGAAATTTCTGTAAAAGTTCTTCTAGTGTCTGTGGGCGATCTGATTCATTAATAATAATGTCGTTCACATGACGCGAATCAAGTACGAGGCGAAGTGAGCCATCCTTTTTCTTAACAATATGGAGCGGGTTTATGTACGGACTAACTGCCGGTTTAATAATTCATTGGTCTAGCATAGCTTGTAATTCTTTCTTAACTTGTTCTCTGTGGATATAAGGAATGGGATAATTCTTAGCTTTAAATGTGTCGTACTGTTTAACTTGAAATTCATACATGAAACCGGATATAGTACCAGGGATGTTGTCAAAAACTGGAGCTTGCTATAAAAGAATATTGCGTAGCTCTGTACGTTCGTCGTCTGTATTTGCGCTGCTTTGTTTTACTTTATCAGAAATCATTTGCATAACGTCATAGTCAGCTTCGTCTGGTATATTAGAGTTGTGTACGTACGTATCTGTGAACAATGTGGAATGACAGTCTATGTTACGCAATGTAGAAAAGACCTGTGTTCGGTTAATTGCCTGTTCATCTGCAGATAAAGCGTGCTGAAATTCTAATGCCAGCTGTACATTCACATCCTTTAACATTAAACAGGAATTTTTAAAGTCAGTAATTGCGTCATGTTGTACCAAAAAACTCGTACCTAAAATAACGTCTGTTGTCTGTAAGGGAAAAATCCAAAAATTTTAGTGCAACGTATGACCTGCAATACAAAACGATAAGTGTGTCTGTAATTTTACTTCTACTCCTTTACTAGATACTGCTCCTTTTACTTTAGTTTTGCCTAATGGTAACGTAGGATAAGTATTCTCTCTGTTACATTCGTTGAAGGTTTCCTCATTTATAACTGAAATAGGTGATCCAGAATCAATTACTGCTGAAAATGTGGATGATCCAATCTTTACTTCAATGACAGGGAAGGAAATGGTTTTTTGTATAACTGCTTTTCATGCAAAAGTGTGTCTCGGATGTCGTCGAAAGTAATAACATTTTCGTGAACAAGATTCTGTGTATCTGAAATATTGCTTACGTTGCTGGAAGATGCAATCTGTACTATATCTAGTCAAATTCTATCTGACGCGCTGTTATTTGCGGGAGGATGCTGTGGCATATCGACTATTTGTACTGTTCTGTTATTTCTTCCTGACGTATTAGGATCGGGATGATATCTACTGTCTGGTTCATTCATAATAATCTGTTGTTGCGGATGATTCTGCTGTTGGTAAGACCGACTGTTATTACACGTAGGCTGAAAACTGTGCTCTTTACTTTTACGTCTGTCATAATAATCGTTGCTATACGGCGCATTGCGATATGAGTTGAAATGGTGTGTTTTCTGTACGTAGTGATTTCCTTGTTGCTGTGGATTACTATTTGGTGGAGCCGACGCTATGCGTGTAGACGGCGAAACATTAAAGCTTGGTTGACCTTGCACATTACATTGTTGGTTAGGTATGCTAACCGGCTGGTTTTGTTGCTGTTGTGGGGAAAAACCTCTATTGTTACCAAAATGTGTTTCCTGTTGCTGATAATTTTGATGATCTGATAATTAAAATTTTGTCTGTTATTAAAATTCTGGTGGTTGTCAGTCGTGGAGCGTCAATCACCTTTGCTATTGAAATAGCGTGGTTGAACGTAATGACTATATGTTTGTTGACCTTGGTTATGATGTGAAAAACTTTTGTTTATGAAAGAATAGTCTGATTGCTGAACTTCCAAAAGCTGTAACAGATCTCTAAATGCCGAAATATTTTCTTTCTGCTGTCCTGTTAAAAGTGATACTCTTAACGATCGTGGTAATTTAGAAATACATAATTGGATAAGAGCAGATTCACTGTATGGCTCACTTAAGTACTGGTTTTGTTGGACCATGTGTTCAAAAAATTGCGTGACAGCGGGAAAATTTGAATTCTCATAATTCGGTAAACTAATTAATTGATCCTTGATTCCGCGCTGTGTCGTCTTCGACCAATACGCTGACAGAAAAGCATTCTGAAATTCTTCTACCGAGTAGCATTGTCTCGCGATCGGTCTCATACGAGTTGCCGGTTCGCCTTCCAAAAAGCTGCAAATAATTTAAGTTTGTGTGTTACGGGCCAAGTTGGTGGAAAAGCAAAGCTAAATTGTTGTATCCAATCCAAGGGGTGAATCTGCGTTCTGTCATTCTTAAATACCTTAAATTTTCTCACGGATAGAAAGTGCTTATAATCAAAATTATCGTCTCTGTATGTCTGAGCAGGTTCAGGATTGTATGATAATCCGTTTGTCTGTGACTGTTCTGAATCTAAGTCACGTACTGGCTGTGTGAGTGCGATAAATGTTCGGAATGTGACCAAGGATTGGAGAAATTAGTAAATTCTTTAAATTAAAATGCATTATTGTCAAAAATTACTTTTTATGAGAAAGATTATTATTAAGAGATTTTTTTAAACATTTACTTGGGACTTGATATAACAATACTACATATGCGCGAGGCTGCTTTTACCTTACATTATATCGCTCAGGCTCCGCCATCGCTCCCCACGATCGGCCCAGCCAACACAATGCACCATACACACCAGACTGCTCGCTAGCAACTACTTACTGCTACTGCTACACAGTTCCTACTGCAGTCAACACTGCTCTTTGGTCTCAGATTCTCTTATATCTTACATATCGCAGGTAGCGCGTGAGCAATCCATCGAAATTGCATCTGCTCGAATGCGCTAACAACAAATTCCTTAATCATGGACCTCTTACAATGTAGATGTAGATCTGCTCTTCGTTCATGCGAAATCACGCAAAACCTGAAGCAGAATGGCTGGATGGAGATTGGCGCCCCCACCCTCCCGAATGTAAGGCCACTCTGTGTACAACAAAAAAAAAAAAAAAAAAAAAAAAAAAATGTTCAAATGTGTGTGAAATCTTATGGGACTTAAATGCTAAGGTCATCAGTCCCTAAGCTTACACACTACTTAACCTAAATTATCCTAAGGACAAACACACACACCCATGCCCGACGGAGGACTCGAACCTCTGCCGTAACCAGCCGCACAGTCCATGACTGCAGCGCCCCAGACCGCTCGGCTAAACCCGCGCGGCTCTGTACAACAGTGCTGCCTCATTCGGTTGGTCCCTACTGTACAATACTGTTCTACAAGTAAGCTGTTTAACAAGGTAATGGCTAATGCTACCTTTTTCAGCCATTTCTCACTTCCAGTCACTGCACACACTATACACACATTGTTTCGTAAAACTACACAGAGTTCACACACTATTACCTAACGTCATGAGCATTTTGTGCACCGCAACTACCCACTTCCTAGCCTGAAAAACTCTGTTGCGACTGAGATGCTAAACCCACAAAAAGGATAAGGTGTTAGTATTATACACTCTAAAGTTTTGGGAGTAATTTTTTCCAGAACATAAAAAAGGAAACAATATGGAGTACAGATGTTACGTGGAATGTTAGATATTATTTTCATTATCATATGTTTGAGTTATATTTTCTACCTAACCCCCACTCTTTGTTATCTAAGCAATGCGTGTAATGCATTGCATAACAGGTACTTTTTATCTACCTTTTGAAATAAGTTCGTTTTAGCAATTTTTGATATTCTTTGGCAATTTATTGTACAGTTTTAATCCTGGGAGAAAATGCTGTTTAGAACTTTATTTTTGTTCTGTCTTCGTAATTGTTCTTTCAGTTTAGATGTGTTGGTCATGGACAGAATTGTTTGTGCAATAATTTTAACGTTCTTTTTCATGAATACAACTGGCTGGTGAATGTGTTCACACCGAGTAGTTAAAACATCCAATGTTCTGAACACATTTCTTCTGTTGGCCCTTTTCTGCAGTTTGAAAATTTTGTTCATATTTTGGGCTTCTTTTCCCCATAAAGTAATGCCATAGCTAGGAATGAAATGTGTATATGGTTGGTACGTAACTAAAATGCACTAGCTGTTACGCTCTAATGACAGGACTCAAAGATCATAACATACTTACGGCATTCTACATCTACATCATACTCCGCAAGCCACCTAATGCTGTGTGGCGTAGGGTACTTTCGGTACCACTATCTTATCACTCCAACTCTGTTTCACTCGCGAATAGTGCGTGGGAAGAATGATTGTCGGTAAGCCTCAGTGTTGGCTCTAATTTCTCTACTTTTCTCCTCGTGGTCAATACGCGTGATGTATGTGCGGGGAAGTAATATGTTGTCCGACTCCTACGGAAAAGCTGATGGTAGAGCACTTGCCCGCGAAAGGCAAAGGTCCCGAATTCGAGTCTCGGTCCGGCACACAGTTTTAATCTAATAGGAAGTTTTAGGTTTATTTAAGGTAGCTGTTATCTCTGTTCTTTGTACCTTATCTACTAGGTATAATTAGAACCTGTCATTAGCTATCCCTGTTATTTCTAATGCTTCTAGTTTATTTAGTAGAATCTTATGATTAGCAGCATCCAAGGCTTTAGAAAAAACTAAAGATATGCCTGTAGCACACTCACCTTTATCAGGAGCATCAAGTAGCACTTTTGTGAATTCTGCTACGACTGATTCCGTATTTCTACGACTGTAGAAACCAAACTGTATTTCGTTTACAAGATTGTAAATATTCAAGTAATTCATTAATCACTCTTTCATAATTGATTTTATTATTTTTGAGATTGGTGCCGGCAGGGACATGAGCTGGTAATTTACTGTGTCTTTATCAGTCTCTCTCTTTAGCAGATGTACAACTCATCGTTTTTCTTTCTTTTTTTTTTTTTTAATACTCTGCAAATTTCCCTGATGAGAAGGGTTCGTTTACTAGCTTGTGTACTCTCCAAACATTGTTTCAGTAGACACACTGGTATTTCATCTAAGCCTAATGACTTGTTATTTTTTAGTTTTTGTGCTGGTTTACTAATATCATGCTCTGTGGTTGATAGTAACATCATTGTATTTAGTGCGTAATTACTTACTATTGTTACATTTGCTTTTAGTAATGTTTCTTGTATCTTCTCGGCAATCGTTGAAAAATGCTCATTTAGATAGTTTGCTAAGTGGTATGTATTATTTATCCTTTACCCCTCTCCTTATCAGTACTACGTTACTATGCCTTTGTTTGTCTTTCTTATAAAATGACTTTTTTTTAATAATAATATCTATATTTATATATGTGTTTGGAGAGAGAGAGATTGATTTTTGATTGAGATTTTTACTTCAAGTCGTAACTGGTATCTGAATTTTGGTTGCTGCCCCCTTAAATGATCAGCTTCTTCACCAGTTGTTGACGTATTGCAATTTGGCGGAAGTTTTTGTTCTTTAAGGTTTAAAATACGACTCAATTAGTTACTTGGCCGTATTGCGGATAGCTTTGAGCTCAAGTTTTCGTAGCTTTTCATACCTAAGGGACCACTGTTGTAGGTAAGTAAGATCAAACAGCAATCTGCTTTTCGTGAGGAAAGGAGATTGCTTAGCACACAAACTTCCCTCAAACTACACGTCCTGCTACATTAAAATTGGTCAGTGGAGTTCATCACAATACTATTGTACAAGAACATAATCCAATTACTGTAATTATGAAATTATAAGAGGTTGTTACTTATTGAATGAAAACTATAGAGAATGCATTTCTTTTCCTGTATTTTAGTGAACTTTGTACACTTACAATTCTGTCGATTGATAGACGGCAACGGACAATGAAGTTCAGCTCCTTTTCCAAAAACAAGATATTTATATTATTCACTTCCAGAAAATTTGTACATTTAAATGTTCCGCAACTCTTACATATACTTCACACGGTTTTATCACTAGAATATCAATTTTCATTAAATGTAACAATACGCTCTGAGCGACGGCCTAGAAACACGTCTTCTTTCTGCAAGATACAAATTAACAGTCTTTTTTTTAATAAAATCAATTGTCTTTTTATTTTTAGAGTCCATACGCAAAAATTCTCTGATAATATCATTGCAGTGATTGCGCGATAAACAGTTTCTTGCTGTCCAGCTGTGCTTCGCTTCACTTCAAGTACTTTTTGAATCACATTTACATTTACGGTATTTACATGCATCACTGAGCTTCTCAGAATAAAATCAGGCACAAATTAGTTAAAGAAAAAAAAAGCAGTGAGGCACACATAACATTACACACTCTGTACCCTTTTTTGACATTTTTAGGCATTGTCTATTATTTTGTCATTAAATGACTTTTTTTGCAGCGTTTAATATCTTCCTATAAATCTTTTTACACCTACGATAGTAACTTAAGTACTTTGGCTCGTTACGAGACTTTTTCATGGAAGTGAGGTACCTCAGGTTTCGGGAGGCCTCCTTAATACCTGCTGTTGTTTATCTGTTTTTGTGAGACATTGATGCAGATGTGAGTACTTCTGGAAATATCTTTTCAAAGTTCACCTTAAACAGTGTAGAATTTAGAGAGCTTCACATTTATATAATAATAAATAAATGAATGATTGCTTCACCAGGACAAGACGAAGCCCATAAATTAACAACCGCAACGTCTGTTGATGGAGATTTTGGGTTGAAAGACACACGAATTCAGTAAAAAAAAAAAACTGAAATAAAAACAGCTGACACGCTTCATTAAGTACCTTGAGCGGGAAAAACATCCCTGATTAAGAAGTGTTATGTAGGTGATAATTTTGCTCTTGATAAACGAAGATGCATTCAGTAAACTACATAAATAATACATTGAGATAAAAATATCCTGAAATTCAAGTAAGAATATTTAATAAAATGCACAAATTAGAATTTTCAAAAACTTCACTGCTGCCCACAATACCGTTCACCATTTCTTATATCATCCACAAGCAAACAAGTATACAGCCCACAGAACCACTATGATCACGACGTACAGTCTTCATCTACATAAAGAACTGTACATAATTAAAGACATGGCAGCAGCAAATGGATACTACAGTAACATCTTTAACAGCGTCTCCCACACACAGGAAAATGTGACAGTAACAACAAAAAATACACAAACAAAATTCAAACTGTTTTTTCTCATACTTGGGGAATACCTCACATACAACTGCAAATATGTTCAAACTAAAAATATGTGTTTTGTTTTTCAGCTAAACACAATGAAACCTGATGCACAATATAACCTTTAAGATAGACACATATAGCAAAACTGGCGTTCAAAATATAAGTTGTCCAACCTGTAGATCATTCAATATGACAAAACAATTTGCCATAAATTGTCCACAACTGGCTGGCTCACTCATTGCACTCAATATTAACATTACACAGATGTGTTACACCAGCACACAATAATACTCTGTTGCTGTTATTGTTATTTGCAATCCAAAGATTGGTTTGAGGCAGTACTCCACGAATAACTTCTGAAACCCACATCAACTTGAAATTACTTAGCGTAATCAAGCCTTGGTCTGTGTCTACAGTTTCTGCTCCCTCCCCCACAGTTTTCTCTATTACCGAACTGACCCTTCCTTGTTGGCTCGTGATATCCTATCTCACTGTCTCTTCTTTTAGTAAAACTGTGCTATTAACTTCTTTTCTTCTGTTCCTCTTCATTAGTTAGCTTACTACCCACCTAACGGTCTGCATTCGTGTGAAGCACCACATTTCAAATTCTTCTAGTCATATATCCACAATGTATCATCCACATTTGATTTCCTTATAATGTCACACTCCACACTCATCATAACGCCACTGTTTTGCAAGTGATTCCCTAACACAGAACTTTATATTATACGTTAACGTATTTATCTTTTTAAGGAAAGTTTTTCGTACTGTTGTCAGCATGCATTTCATATCCTTTTTACGTCTACCATCGTCAGTTACTTTGTTACCCAAAAGCAAATATCGTTTCAACCTTCGTGTCTCATTTCTTACTATCAGTATCATCCGATTTTTTACAACTACATTTCACTACCCTTGTTTTGCTTTGGCTGTTGTCCACCTTATAAACTTTTTTCTGAGAGTTTTTGATGCGATGTTCACAGCTTCCAACTATCGGAGTCATCAACTTAGTTAAATATTAGTTCTCAGTTGTTTCAATCTTTAAAATGAAATCATTTTTGAAATGGTATATGCTTATATTCCTACTGTTCAGCGAAACACAGCAACTGGCAAATCCCCTTAGTAATTACTGTCACACTCGTCGCTACCGTCACCTACCCGCCACAACCAACCTGCCAGTTGTGCGGCAGCAGGTACGTCGTTTCCGCGTTTGCTGCACGTGGCGCCTTGTTTTCCACATTCTCGCCAGCAGATTTAGGGCCAATATCGGGAGAGGGCGGGCGGCAATTACGCCGGGACCACTCGATGAAAGAGCCGCTACGATTTACGACCGTGACGCTGTGGCTGGCTGTAACCAGCACACGTGTCCGTGCAACTCCATTCCTTAGGATGAGCAAATTTCGGTCTCATTGACGACCATTTCATAGACGCGAACACTTAACCTCACATCGACATTACTTGCAACACGATTTGCATGTTAACAATGGCTGAGGCACTTCAAGTTACCGTTATCATCTTATTTATTAGGGTCAGAGCATTGATCTCAATTTGTGCATTTTGATCTCTGCTTCGATTCAGTTTGTTTCCAGACGTAATCAGCTGAATCAGAGACAGCCACCTAGTTGTGAACGGCGGTGAGGGAACACAGCATTCCTACACCATTTAATCGTCGCCCGTAAGCTGGTCCGCAGCTTACTTCAGTACCGTACATCTGGCTTTAGAGCGTCCCAGACGTTCTTAGTAAACATGATATCAAGTAAACTGTTTGGCCACTTAAGCACCGTTCATTCTACATCTGCATACATACTCCGCAATCCACCACATGGTGTGTGGCGGAGGGTACCTCGTACCACAACTGGCATCTTCTCTCCCTGTTCCACTCCAAAACAGAACGAGGGAAAAATGACTGCCTATACGCCCCAGTACGAGCCCTAATCTCTCTTATCTTTGTAGTCTTTTCGCGAAATACAAGTTGGCGGAAGTAAAATTGTACTGCACTCAGCCTCAAATGCTGGTTCTCTAAATTTCCTCAGTAGCGATTCACGAAAAGAACGCCTCCTTTCCTCCAGAGACTCTCACCCGAGCTCCTGAAGCATTTCCGTAACACTCGCGTGATGATCAAACCTACCAGTAACAAATCTAGCAGCCCGCCTCTGAATTGCTTCTATGTCTTCCCTCAATCCCACCTGATAGGGATCCCAAACGCTCGAGCAGTACTCAAGAATAGGTCGTATTAGTGTCTTATAAGCGGTCTCCTTTACAGATGAACCACATCTTCCCAAAATTCTACCAATGAACCGAAAACGACTATCCGCCTTCCCCACAACTGCCACTACATGCTTGTTCCACTTCATACCGCTCTGCAATCTTACGCCCAAATATTTAATCGACGTGACTGTGTCAAGCGCTACACTGCTAATGGAGTATTCAAACATTACGGGATTCTTTTTCCTATTCATCTGCATTAATTTACATTTATCTATATTTAGAGTTAGCTGCCACTCTTTACACCAATCACAAATCCTGTCCAAGTCATCTTGTATCCTCCTATAGTTACTCAACGACGACACCTTCCCGTACACCACAGCATCATCAGCAAACAGTCGCACATTGCTATCCACCCTAACCAAAAGATCATTTATGTAGATAGAAAACAACTTCCCTGGGGCACTCCAGATGATACCCTCACCTCCGATGAACACTCACCATCGAGGACAACGTACTGGGTTCTATTATCTAAGAAGTCTTTGAGCCACTCGCATATTTGCGAACCAATCCCATAATGTCGTACATTAGTTAGGAGTCTGCAGTGGGGCACCGATTCAAACACTTTCCGGAACTCAAGGAATATGGCATCCGTCTGATACCCTTCATCCATGGTTCGCAAAATATCGTGTGAAAAAAGGGCGAGTTGCGTTTCGCAGGAGCGATGCTTTCTAAAGCCGTGCTGATGCATGGACATCAACTTCTCTGTCTCAAGGAAATTCATTATATTCGAACTGAGAATATGTTCGAGAATCCTGCAACAAACCGATGTTAAGGATATTGGTCTGTAATTTTGAGGATCCGTCCTTCTACACTTCTTAAACAGGGTGTTACAAAAAGGTACGGCCAAACTTTCAAGAAACATTCCTCACACACAAATAAAGAAAAGATGTTATGTGGACATGTGTCCGGAAACGCTTAATTTCCATGTTAGAGCTCATTTTAGTTTCGTCAATATGTACTGTACTTCCTCGATTCACCGACAGTTGGCCCAGTTGAAGGAAGGTAATGTTGACTTCGGTGCTTGTGTTGACATGCGACTCATTGCTCTGCAGTACTAGCATCAAGCACATCAGTACGTAGCATCAACAGGTTAGTGTTCATCACGAACGTGGTTTTGCAGTCAGTTCAGTGTTTACAAATGCGGAGTCGGCAGATGCCCATTTGATGTATGGATTAGCACGGGGCAATAGCCGTATCGAGACAGATTTCCAGAAAGAAGGTGTCCCGACAGGAAGACGTTCGAAGCAATTGATCGGCGTTTTAGGGAGCACGGAACATTCCAGCCTATGACTCGCGACTGGGGAAGACCTAGAACGACGAGGACACCTTCAATGGACGAGGCAATTCCTCGTGCAGTTGACGATAACCCTAATGTCAGCGTCAGAGAAGTCGCTGCTGTACAAGGTAACGTTGACCACGTCACAGTATGGAGAGTGCTACGGGAGAACCAGTTGTTTCCGTACCATGTACAGCGTGTGCAGGCACTATCAGCAGCTGAGTGGCCTCCACTGGTACACTTCTGCGAATGGTTCATCCAACAATGTGTCAATCCTCATTTCAGTGCAAATGTTCTCTTTACGGATGAGGCTTCATTCCAACGTAATCAAATTGTAAATTTTCACAATCAACATGTGTGGGCTGACGAAAATCCGCAGGCAATTGTGCAATCACGTCATCAACACAGATTTTCTGTGAACGTTTGGGCAGGCATTATTGGTGATGTCTTGATTGGGCCCCATGTTCTTCCACCTACGCTCAATGGATCACGTTATCATAATTTCATACGGGATACTCTACCTGTGCTGCTAGAACGTGTGCCTTTACAAGTACGACACAACATGTTCATGCACGATGGAGCTCCTTGCACATTTCAGTCGAAGTGTTCGTACGCTTCTCAACAACAGATTCGGTGACCGATGGATTGGTAGAGGCGGACCAATTCCATGGCCTCCTTGCTCTCCTGACCTCAACCCTCTTGACTTTCATTTATGGGGGCATTTGAAAGCTCTTGTCTACGCAACCCCGGTACCAAATGTAGAGACTCTTCGTGCTCGTATTGTGAACGGCTGTGATACAGTACGCCATTCTCCAGGGCTGCATCAGTGCATCAGGGATTCCATGCGACGGAGGGTGGATGCATGTATCCTCGCTAACGGAGGACATTTTCAACATTTCCTGTAACAAAGTGTTTGAAGTCACGCTGGTACGTTCTGTTGCTGTGTGTTTCCATTCCATGAGTAATGTGATTTGAAGAGAAGTAATAAAATGAGCTCTAACATGGAAAGTAAGCGTTTCCGGACACATGTCCACATAACATATTTTCTTTCTTTGTGTGTGAGGAATGTTTCCTGAAAGTTTGGCCGTACCTTTTTGTAACACCCTGTATAGCGGCGTCACCTGCGCTCTCTTCCAGTCGCTCGGGACTTTACGTTGGGCAAAAGATTCGCGATAAATGCAAGCTAAGTAAGGCGCCAATGCAGTAGAGTACTCTCTGTAAAACCGAATTGGGATCGTATCAGAACTTGGTGATTTATTTATTTTCAACTCATTCAGCTGCTTCACAACCCCAGGGATGTCTATCACTATGTCCTCCATACGGGAATGTGTACGAGACTCAAACAGCGGTATGTTTGTACGATCCTCCTGCGTGAAGAATTTCTCAAATGCTAAATTTAAATTTTCAGCTTTCGTTTTGCTGTCTTCCGTTGCCAGGCCAGACTGATCAGTGAGTGACTGAATGGAAGCCTTCGACCCGCTTACCGATTTTACGTAAGACCAGAATTTCCTTGTGTTTTCTGCAAGATCTTTCGCTAAGGTATGACGGTGGTAGTGGTTGTATGCTTCGCGCATCGCTCTTTTTACAGCAGCACGAATCACTACTAACTTTTGCCTGTCCTCATTCTACCGATCTTTCTTGTACCGCGAGTGCAACTGTCTTTGCTTCCTGAGCATTCTCCGAACTGCGCTGTTAAACCACGGTGGATCTTTTCCGTCCGTAACCCACTTTTTCGGCAAATACTTCTCCAATGCGTGATTTACAATGTATTTAAAATTTGGCCATAATTCTTCCACGTCCATCGTACCGGAAGTAAATGAAGTCGATTCAATTACTAAGTGGGATGCTAACAACTGCTTATCTGCTCTTTCTAGTAAGAATACTCTCCTAGCCTTCTTGACCGATTTTTTAACTTTCGTAACCATAGTCGTAATGACAACATCATGATCACTAATCCCTGTCTCAACACTGACACCGTCGATGAGGTCTGGTCTGTTCGTGGCTACCAGATCTAAAATATTTCCATTACGCGTTGGCTGTTGATTTAGCTGCTCAAGACAGTTTTCGGATAATGTGTTCAAAAGTAATTCACACGACGGCTTGTCTGTACCACCTGTAATGAATCCATAGACATCCCAGTCTATACTAGGTAGGTTGAAGTCGCCTCCGACTAATATAGCATGATCCGGGTACTTCAGCGATACAGAGTGTAGACTCCCTTTGAATGATTCTAGAACTGTCACGATGGAACCTGGTGGTCGGTAATGACACCCAACAATTAACTTTATTTCTCCTAGCCCTGTTAAACCTGTCCAGATAACTTCACAATCACATTCTACTTCGACCTCAGTAGACACAATATTTTTGTCAAGTAATTCCAACGGATATGCTTAAAACCTGTTACTCAATGGAATCCATGTATCCAGTGGTTGCTGTTGGTGTGGTCTTCAGTGCGAAGGCTGGTTTCATACAGTTCTCCACGTTACTCTGTCCTGTACAAGTTTCATCTCTGGGTAGCCTACATCCGTTGGAAACCGCTCATCTGTATTCGTCCCTTGTCTCTCTCTACAATTTTTAATTCTTACCGAAACATTTCCCTCCAATACTAACAAGGAACGCCTTGAGTGCGAGGTCGCAAGTTCAATCTTTAGTTAGGCTCATTCGAAAGTGTTGTGCTAACAATTATAACAGGAAAAATATTAGCTGCTAACGACTCACCATTTGCATCAGGAGGGCGCAGGGTGTCCGGGAAATGCAAAGACCAACTTTTTACGGGAAGTATATATTACACTTCACAAAATGGACATCGTCGACATTCAAGAAATGTTCAAAACAAAACATTAATTTGCGCCATGAACATCGAATGAAAATGGTGCTCTACAGTTATCAAAATGGAAGGCAAACTCCTTGTGGACTACAAAACGTGCAGGATATTCAGCTAGGTATCAAAATGTGTGTGAAATCTTATGGGACTTAATTGCTAAGGTCATCAGTCCCTAGCTAGGTATCCACTTTTAAAGAATGCATATATAGTCATATGGTGTAACGGGGCGATAATTACAGATGGAATGTGGTGGCATGCAACCGAATACGAAACAGTCGTGCAGCTTACCGAGAAACTGGCTGTCTCTTAAGGTGTAGCTGCAGGTAATGCGATAATATGTTTTATAAGCACGAAAAAATGGCATCCAGAAGCGGAAATTGTATAGCGGTTCTATGTGGTATAAACTGCAATGCCACACACTTTCCATAAGGGACAGTTCGCTATAAAGGAGTATTACTTTTATACACGGACCAGGAATCAAGCAAAAGCAAGTTATTTTGATCAGATATTGCCAAAAGCGCTGCTCTTACCATAGTTATAGTTCTCTTACGCCCATCTCCCCATCCTTGCTTGTTGTGACGTAAATATTTCCCACTGTCCATGTAAGATCACGCCCTCGAGAAAGGGGCAGAGCACCTACAACTTCTCGCAGCACAATAAGTAACTTTCCAGCAAATTTTTCCATACAGATTTCCAGTCGGGCCGGCCGCGGTGGTCAAGCGGTTCTAGGCGCTGTAGTCCGGAACCGCGCGACTGCTACGGTCGCAGGTTCGAATCCTGCCTCGGGCATGGATGTGTGTGATGTCCTTAGGTTAGTTAGGTTTAATTAGTTCTAAGTTCTAGGGGACTGATGACCTTAGATGTTAAGTCCCACAGTGCTCAGAGCCATTTGAACCATTTTTCAGTCGGCATAATTGTATACGAATGTGGTAAGGCATTGATGTTAGCTGATTTGATACAACCCTCTTAGTACCTTTGATTTCCAGGGTTCCTTTCACATGCATTTCCTTTTCAAATCCCGACTGGTCAGAGTTGAAAACTAATTCCTTACTGGCCAATGGGATAAGTTCGTTTATCTATATCTACCACTTTTCGGGCCGATTCCGCAGTTTGCCGTGCACCGTTAAGTTGGCGCTTTGTTTCCGATTTCATCTTACTTCTAGCAATTCTGTAGCGCTGTTTCAAGTTGTGCAACCATCCACTGCTTCCCTTGATATCACTGTAATATATGCCGTGCGCAATTTAATGGGCATAACGTGGTAGGGCACTCACATCCTGTAAAGTGTTTTTTATTCCGTTCTTTGATCACAATATCAATCCTTTTGACGATGACCAGTTTCAGTCAGTAATGGCCATCCTCAGATCATTTCTAAATCGTGTCCTAAAGTGATAAGGCCGTAATGTCATCGTCAAAACATACAAATATACTCATCACAGCATCGTCTCATAGATCTACTCTACACCTTATTTTAGATCTATGAGACGATGCTGTGTTGAGTATATTTATATGTTTTGACGATGCCATTACGGCCTTATGGCTTTAGGGCACGGTGTAGAAAATATCTGAGGATGGTCATTACTGACTGAAACCGGTCAACGTCAAAAGAATTGATATTGTGATGAAAGACTGGAATAGAAAACATTTGACAGTATTGGATCACAGTTCATATATGCGACTATGTCGAAGCTGGTGAGACACATCCTGTAAATTGTGTCGAGCATCCTTGAAACGCGCAAACAACAGTTTTTGTAACAAGTGTGCCTTATCCTTCCTTGAATATGAATAGTTTTTCCTATGCACTACACGGCCATATCGCTGCCAACTTATTCGAATTCCGTCCGCAACTGCTTTTTACTATGCTGCGGATGATCTTCCATGTACATGACTGTGTTTAGAACCTGCTCTTTGACAACAGCTGTCCTTTACCATGTTTCACTGTTCGACAAGCATGGTGAACGACATGACCCGACACCTGCTTGAGTATCACTTTCACTTGTTAAGCTTGTATCGACATCATTGTACTCCTCATGTACATTTCTCACTCTACGAAATTCCTTGCGTTCTTTCTGACGGAATTTCAACTTCGGCAATTGCTGTTGTAGATACGCCGTGCTCACCATTGTACGTATGTATCAAATACCGCCCTCTGTTGCCAATAGCCGCCAATGTTGTGGTTGCAGGGTGGACAGTATGTGCCCCGTCGAATGCCGTAAACACCATAGGCCTTCTGCGGTCTCGTACTCGAGGGGCTCCATGAAAATTTTTGATTCCTTATTATCTCAGAAATTGTCCTATCAACCGATCGATTTTTTTATTCAAACTTTGCCACAAATTTATTTTCTCCCCAATTTTATTCAATAGTCTTCCTTTAATTACGCGATCTACCTGTCTAGTCTTCAGCTTCATGCCGGCCGCTGGTGGCCGTGCGGTTCTGGCGCTACAGTCTGGAACCGCGCGACCGCTACGGTCGCAGGTTCGAATCCTGCCTCGGGCATGGATGTGTGTGTTGTCCTTAGGTTAGTTAGGTTTAAGTAGTTCTAGGTTCTAGGGGACTTATGACCTCAGCAGTTGAGTCCCATAGTGCTCAGAGCCATTTGAACCATTTTTCTTCAGCTTCACCACATTTCAGAAGCTATTCTCCTCATGTTTGAACTGCTTATCGTCCACTTCCGTACAAAGCTATAGTGCAGACTAATGCCTTCTGCAAAGACATTCCAACACTTAAATTTATATTCGAAGGCAACAAACTTATTTGCTTAAGTAACGCTTTTTTTGGAAGTTGCCCCTCTACATTTTATTTCCTCTCTATTTCAATCATGATTAGTTAGTTTAGTGGCCAAACAACAAAACTCATTAACTACTTTTAGTGTCTCATTCACTAATCTAATTTCCTCAACATCACCAAATTTGATTCGATTACATTCTATTACCCTTGCATTGATTTTGCTGATGTTCATCCTGTATCCTCCGTTCAAGAAGCTGTCCAATCCGTTCCACTTCGCTTTCAACTGCTCTGCTGTCGCACAGAATTACAGTGTCATTCGCAAACCTTAAAGTTTTTATTTCTTCTCCCTGAACTTTCGTTGCTTCTACAATTTTTTCTTTGATTTTCCCTACCACATTTTTAATGTAGTATAGCCCGAATGATGTAGGGAGTAGGCGACAAACTTATCTCACTCACTTCTCAACCACTGCTTCCTTTTCATGCCCTTCAACTCCTATAACTGCCGTCTGCTTTCTGCAAAAGTTGTAAATAACATTTCGCTCCATGTATATTACCCCTGCTACGTTAAAAATTTGAAAGAGTGTATTATAGGTCATTCTGTCAAAATCCTTTTCTAATTCCACACGAGGTCGGGGTCTACTCTTCTGTAAATAATTCGTGACAAGATCCTGCAATCATGACGTATTAAGCTGCTAGTTCGGTAATATTCACATCTTTCAGCATCTGCCGTTTTTGGAATATGAATTATTAGATTCTTTCAGCTTCTGAGAGTATTTCGGGTCGAGTGATCTTTAAATTGTTGTTTTTGTTTGAGGGACGAGCGATTTGCTATCATTCAGTGCTTAGGGAAACTTGCTGTGGAGCGGTTGGGCTAGCACGCAGGGTTTCGCGAAGTCGTTTGTGGGGTAATGAGGCGGTTTTTATGAGAGAGTGAAGCTGGTAAAGATGATGTTGCAGTTCGCGAGTTAGGCCTGGCGGTGATGCAACTGCTATTACGGTTGTAGGGTACAGTGATGATGGGTTCTTGCAAATACTGTGACGAGTGAGACATATTATTTTTTGTTTAGTAGCGTAGCACTTAATGTGCCAGATTATTTGATTTAGGCATAACGTCAACATCAAGTAGTGAAAAAAAATCCAGCTCCTGCGAATGTGCGCGGCCTTAGATTCAAAGAGAGCAGGCGTGAAAGAATAAACCTTAAAAAGTAAAAAATGATTTATTGGGAAATAAAAACAATACAACAAGGCACTGCTACTCGCGGCTGTCCCAAACTTCGACGGAAGCCCTCCTGAGCTCATCCTGTGCAAGGAGAGGGTGCCTGCGACGACGCCTTGTCCCAAGCATGATTACTCGTGTTCTGGTCTGTATATTATTAATATTTATGTACTTTATACTAATCGCATATTAAGTATCGGAAATCTGACACGATCAAGCCAGATCGGAACTCTCTGGATCCAGTTTCTCCCTGAGAACCAGAAGATGATAGTTGCAGATAAACGTACACGATTAGGAGGCAATCTTTTATTGAAAATTTAATTATTTATTTAAAAAGATACAGTCTTCAAAAGTATCAAGGGTAGGACTATTCTAATATATGCCATCTTATCATGTAATTCAAAGAAATTGTAAAATTGTAGTTGGTTCATATCAGTATATCCCACGGCTTATTCCATTTGGTTGAGTCCCGGCTGCCGACGGATCATGTCCATGAGGTAGGCGCATGGTGTGCTTGGATTTGTCGATTCGTCATGTAAACTTTGACTGTAAGGTGAACAATACGTTGGAGTATGCTGTCACGATACTGCACAGCCCTCAGTTTGTCCTCGATAGAGATGAGAGACCCACACATCAGCACACGATACCAGACCAGAACATGGCTGACCCACTTTCCAACTGAATCCCTGGAACCACAGGACTAAGACGTACATTGCTGACTAGCCACCTGCACGCTCTTCTACATCAGGAGTCAGGCAGATCGTCTCCACATTCGTCGAAGAAAACAGCCCGACGCCAATGATCTAGCTTACATTACAGGTGGTCCTTTGTCCACCTTCTTCGCACCCCACGGTAATGGAGTGTTTCTACTGCTGTACGTAATGGAAGCCTAGAGGCCAAATCGGTCGGTGGAGACGGTTGCGAACTGTCTGTCTGGTCAACGCAGCCCCAAGCAGCCTCCAAGAAGGGAAGCCGCACGCCTGTGGCGTCCCTGACAGAGTGCCTAAGAGACATAATTTGTAGTCAGCGGTCAGGTGGTGTTGACCGTGGGCAATAACTGTGTCGGAGATCTTCAACGTTTTGTGTCTCATGATAGCTGTCGAAATGATGTCGATGTGGTTTGCGACAATGTCGTGGTCAACTTAGTGTGCTGACAACGCTTCTTGCTACAAAATCACACTGAGCGCTGGGTATGAAATGACTCTTCGAGGTATGTTGACAGCAAATGTGAACAAGTCGCATTGTCCCGTGCACGACTAGAGACCTGATATTGTACAGAATATTGAGGAAGAGGTTTTCAGTCAAAAAATACAAAATAAGCAAAACTACTTCTAAGCTTCTTCAATTATGGTAGTCCTATCTTTTAGATTCCGTAGAAATGTTGGAACACGTGAGACAATACTGACCCCATGGCTTATCTTAGAAGCTAGATTAAGAAAAGGCAAGCCTACGTTTCTAGCATTTGTGGACTTAGAGAAAGCTTTTGACAATGTTGACTGGATATTCTCTTTCAAATTCTGAAGGTGGCAGGGGTCACATACAGGTAGCGAAAGGCCATTTACAATTTGTACAGAAACCAGACGGCAGTTATAAGGGTCGGGGGACATGAAAGGGAAGCAGTGGTTGGGAAGGGAGTGAGACAGGGTTGTAGCCTCTCCCCAATGTTATTCAATCTGAATATTGAGAAAGCAGTAAAGGAAACAAAAGAAAAATACGGAGTAGGTATTAAAATCCATGTAGAAGAAATAAAAACTTTAAGGTTCGCCGATGACACTGTAATTCTGTCAGAGACAGCAAAGGACTTGGAAGAGCAGTTGAATGGAATGGACAGTGCCTTGAAAGGAGGATATGAGATGAACATCAACAAAAGAAAAACGAGGATAATGGAATGTAGTCGAGTTAACTCGGGTGATGCTGAGGGAATTAGATTAGGAAATGAGACACTTAAAGTAGTAAAGGAGTTTTGGTATTTGGGGAGCAAAATAACTGGTGATGGTAGAAGTAGAGAGGATATAAAATGTATACTGGCAATGGCAGAACTGAAGACCACAACAACATCTTCCTCCATTGCGTTAATATCGTAATACAGTGATTACTTTTACTTTTGGATCGTCTAACTATAATTGAATGAAACTTTCGGAGCATACGAGTTTCGCCTTTATTCTCTGCAAGGCATCTTCAAAGGAAAGTTGGGTGGACGTTTTTCTACATATAATGTTTCTGTTCCGTTTTTTGTGCTGTTCCTCTCCTTATAATAGTCACTTGTGGTTTTTGTTTTCCGTATTTCACAGCACTAGGAACTGAAAACTTTTTTTGATGCAATGCTGTGAAATGTGGAAAACAAAAACCCCAAGTGACAATTATAAGAAGAAACAGCACCAAAAATGGAACAGAAACATAACATGTAGAAAATCCTCCATACAGCTTGCCACTGAAGATACCTTGCAGAGAATAAAGTCGAAACGCGTATGACACGAAAATTGTGTTTCATACAGTTTTAGTTAGACCGTCCTAAAGTAAAAATAACGAGTACATCTCTAGGCAGTTTAGGTTACGCAATTACCCTTTATGTGGGCAAAATGGAAAGGAACTTGAAACATAAATCATTAAAAAATAGGATGTTGAGCTGTGACTCCTTAGAACGATGAGGTGCTGAAATATCAATGTGAAGTTCGACTGAAAAAGAGGAAAGAAAAAGCAAAATTACAATAGGCTGCAGTACGGGTCTGGAAATTAAGGTAACATCAATTTATAAATGACGACATCAAAGTTAGTTGAAAATCGTATACGAATACAACAATTAATCGTCTTCTCTTGGCAGTGATCACATAAGAATACAAATAACTACCAAGGATTATCAGCCGTTTTCTGGAGGACGAGCTATTGGTTTAGAATCTTCTTTTCGTTATGAAGAATAAGACGAATAACATGTAAACATGTGCGCATAATAAGTAATTTTACCCATGTACAAACCTATATAGTCCCCACAGTCGCAATGCATCCCATAATTGATAACTTGACGCTTTCGACCAAGTTGGATAAGAATTTGTCTCCTCTCACACAAACAGCAATCTAACATCCTGATGTAAATTTTCTGTGTAAATCTCTGACCATTTAATTTAATTTCACAGTTTTACTATCGAATACTGGATTGTTCGTGACGTTTTAACACCTCTATACCAAATAGTTCTATAAAACTAAACAAGTAAGAGACACAGTGAAAATATAATTTGAAATTATAGTAATATTTTTCACTTTTGGTGCTTTATATAGCTATTGGTTTTTACATTATTGTCATATTGCGGGATAAAATACAACCACTCCCAAATTTTTTAAGTTAATTCACAAATTTAAATCTGAAGTACAGGGGTAGGAAAAAATTATGAAGAAAACCATAAACACAAGACACTGCCACGCCTAATAAGTTGTAGGAAACCCTTTGGCAATCAAAACAGCTTCAAGTCACCTCTAAAAATGGATATGTACAGTTCCTGTACGGTCTTGAAAGGAATTTTATACCATTCTCCCTGCAAATAGTGGCAAGTTCAGGTAACGTTGATGGGCACTAGATAGTAATCGGGCACTCTTCTCTCCAAAGTAGACCACAAAGATTCAATAATATTGAGATCTGGTGAGTGTGGTGGGCAGGGGAGGTGAGACAGTTCATCCTGGTGCTCACAAAACCAATCCTGGACATCATGAGCTGTGTGGACAAGGGCCAGTCGTCTTGGAACACAGCACCATCTTTGGGGAACAAACACTGTACCATGGAGTGAACGTGATCGACAAAAATCGCCACATAATGCCAGTAACGCGTCCTTACAGGATAACCCTGGGACCCACGCAATACTACGATATGGCTGTCCAAATCATCACCGAATGCCCGCCATGTTTCACCTTTGTGACAAACTTGCTCAGAAATTGGAATTGCTTCGTAGCGCAAGTTTTGTGGCTTCTGCACCACGTCTTCCTGTTCGGGTATTTGCTTGGAATTCCAGCTCAACCTGGAATTCCCTGCTATTCCTTCGTGTTGTTTGAGTGTTGACAGCTTTCGCGTGCTCGACATTCTGTTCTGCAGTAACTTATGCAGCTGTCGTCTTCTTATTTTTCATCACAGTACTCTTCAATGATAATCTGGCACCACCTCTCAACACACACTTTCCTTCATGTTGTCCCTTAGCCGACGATGTTCCCTGTAAGCGGCATAAACTTTCAGTGCGGTTCTTCCCGAAACACCGAGCGGCCTAGCGCAGTGGTTAGCACACTGAACTCGCATTCGGGATGACGATGGTTCAAACCCGCGTCCGGCCATCCAGATTTAGGTTTTCCGTAATTTCCCTCGATCGCCCCGGATAAATGCCGCGATGATTCTTTTGAAAGGGCACGGCCCATTTACTTCTCAATCCTTGACACAATCCGGGTTTGTGCTGCTTCTCTAATGACCTCGATGTCGATGCGACTTTAACCCAATCTTCATTCCTGCCTTACTTCTTGGAACACCAAATACTTCTGCTAAATTGGTTACGAAAGGACCCGACTATATAAGCACCAACAACTTGTCCATGTTCGAATTCACTTGGCTGCGACATAGTGCATTCACAACTACCCAGAACACTGTTCTCACCACGACTGACACCTGCAAAGTATTGAGGACACTCCACAGGTGTCTTTCGTGGTCAAATACAATAGAGAAACCTTCAGATTCCGTTATCATCTGCATTTATGTGCAAGCGTGCATTTGTCTTGGTGTTTCCGTATTTTTGTCCACCCTCTGTATGCAGTTATTGTACACATGTATTAATTCGAGAACGCCAGGTATTTATGTCCTTTTCTTGGTGGTTACGTGCTCTCAAAGTGATAATTTCGAAGACTTTCCTGACTCTTTTCATATTTTTTCGCAAGGGAATGCTCATTTTTACAGTGTTTTCGTATAGTGTATTTTGATATAGAGCGCGTATGAAACATCCTAGTAGCATTGTTTAGATAGCCGTCGTTATTGGATGTTCACTGCATGGAGGCAAGTTTACCACTACGATCCTAAAGAGGTAACGTGCGTGTCCCAATCTTATTCGAATAGTTACTGTCGCTTGTCTCCTCGGAAAGCAAGTTACTCGTTACTATGGCACGTGAGGCGGCTTTTACTTATTGCTGCAGTAGACTTCAAAGTGCCACACACACACATGACACTAATTTTCAGCACAGTCACGGTGTCTCTATAAACAACGGTCGGAACGTTCTGCCAATCATTCGGTTCCTCCACGATATAAATGCACTCCGTCACGGTGCCATTCTAGACTCGCTTTGTGGACATTCTCATGGTTGGAAAATCCCTTTCCTTCCAGATTGCCTCCTATCTCTGCTCGACCTTAACACTTTTGTCTGAACAACATACGAGGGCTGTTCAATAAAGAATGATCAAAATTTTTTATGGTCATAATTTCTCGCGCTAAAATTTAATCTTATGATATTCTGTTAGCTTAATGTGCAACAAACACGACACAGTAGTTTTATTGTTGGGACTACTGGTTCCCTCCTGTGAGAGGCTGGCAAGGTTAGAATGTCCAGTGTCGCCTACCGCTGCTATGGAGGTAGCAAGCGAGGAACAACATGCGGCTTTGAAATTCCGCTTTCGTCTCAAAAAATCTTCAGCTGAGGCCTATACAAAGTTACAGGAGGCCTCTGGAGAGACTGTTCTTCCCTATAGCACAGCTCGGAGGTGGTTTAAAATGTTTAAAGAGGAGAGACAATCAGTTCCAAAGGAACGTGGACCCGGTGCTCCAGTTACTACTCTACGAAAGAAAACATCATCACTGATGATGTCATTGTGAGGGAGGATCGACGAATTACCTTAAGATCACTTTCTGAATTACTGAACATTTCATTGGGTTCCACCCAAATATTGATGACAGAAAAATTACGCATTACACGTGTCTGTGCGCGATGGGTTCCAATACTGTTGATTCCCGAACAAAAGGACATTCGCGTGCAGGTCTGCAGGCAGTTGAAGTTGATGTTACAGGAAGATACGGAGTTTCTTTCAAATGTAATCACTGCTGATGAAACTTGGCTACATCATTTTGATCGTGAGACCAAACAGCAAAGCTCAGAGTGGAAATCTCCTTCACCACTAACCCCCCAAAAAGCAAAAGTGGTTTCTTCTGCTGGGAAAGTTATGGTCATCTCATTCTTTGATATTCATGGAATGGTTTATCAGCATGTAGTACCTGCCCACACTTCGGTAACTAGATAATATTAAAGGATGACCTGAAAACAATGCAAGTCCATATCAGGCGCAAAATGCCACATTTCCGTGAAGCAGGCTGGATGCTGCACCACGATAATGTGCGGCTGCATATTGACAATGTTGTTGCCGAATATCTTGCAAAAATCAACGTGAAGTGCCTACCTCATCCTCCCTGTAGTCCGAATTTAGCCTCATGTGACTTTTTTCTATTCCCTAACATGAAGAAACGCCTTCGTGGAAGGCATTATCAATCATCAGAAGCAGTGGTGAAGGCTGCGGAGGCGATTTTGAAGGAATTCTCAAGAAATGGTTTCCTGCATGTATTTGAAGACTGGAAGAAACGCTGGGACAAGTGCATCGCATTCATGGGAGACTAAGAAAGACCATCAAAATTATGAGGATTAGTAAAGGTACATTGTCAAAAAAAATTATGATCATTCTTACCTGAACAACCGTCGTAGTAGAAACATTTGTACCCATTACAGCAAAATCCGTTTTGTCCCACTCCACCGTTCAACCTCTTCCTGGAAGTCTCTCTCAGAAGCAGGAACCCGACTCTGGAACAACCTCCTGCATTATATTAGAGAACTGAATAACATCTTCAGTAGACAGTTAATGACATATCTGCTACAGCAACAATACTTGTTAGCATTGTCCTTGCACGGACTTGCTACCCCTGTACATCCTTACTTTCAACCAAATCTTCCTAATTTCCCAGTATTCTTAGCTACTATACTCTTCGCAAATTTCCTTTCCTATGAAAGCGTTGTATCAGAAAGCATCTATTTTGTACACCTATAAATTCTTTTTATATGTGCCACTACCATCATTTCTGTTTTTCACTGCGAATAGGAACAGGCCATCCGAGAAAAAGTTCCTAGTTCAGTTCTTCGTTCTTAGAGCTTCTCTTTTCTTGCAGTATGCTTTCATCTGTTCACTGCGTTCCTTCTTCCTGTCTTCAGATCATTTTGAACCCGTCGTTTTGGTTACACTGCCTTGTAATCCTACCATTTTCAAGACTTTTTCTCGAAAGGCTCCTGTGTTGTTTATATTGTATGCTTTTATATTGTTTATTTCTAAATCTTTTTTTACTTCATTGATCTAGGTTGTCGTGGACTTCTTACCCACATTCGAAATAAATGTCCAAAAAGCAAGAGTTTTCTATATTTTGGTATATTTCAGCATTACTTTATAATTTCCGACCTTCTGCTGTGTTTTTGTGGTCCTAAAAGTTTCCTTATAATTCGCGTTTCCGGTACTTCTAATTTGTCTAAATTATTCGCTTGCATATAGGCCTTCTGGCTCCACTAATGTGTTGTAACGCCTTCTTTTGCGTTTTCGGATAGGAACTTTTTATTGTAGAGGTCTTTGGTGACACCATATGCTTTCCCGATTTTATGCAACCCTTTCTCTACTGCAGATTTTTCCAAAGCATTTTCTTGGGTTATCTCCCCTAGGTATTTGAATTTTCTTACCCACTCTATTTGGCCCATATCCGTTTTCAGAAATTTTTGAGCATCCGTAATGTTTGTTATACATTTTGTTTCTTCTGCAGCAATTTTTAAGGCAGTTCTTCTGGATATTTCTTCCAGGAGATTTATTTGTGTTATATCAGATGGCACAATTTCGGAAAGTATAGCAAAATCATCTGCAAATACAAGGCATTCGAGTTCGATCTTTTTGCTTCCTCTCCTAAGCCTATAGGCGAGATGTTGAGTTCAATAAGTTTTTCGTTCCAAAATTCTCACTTTTTCCTCTAACACACTATTAAAAAGAATTGGGGATAGGCCGTGACGTTCTCGTACGCGTGTTTTTGTTTTGAAAGGCTGTGAAATTTCTCCTATAAACTTCACTTTGCAGACTGTTTCTGTAGGTGTTTCACGGATTAGGTTTGCCGATTTAGACTTTACGTCAAATCCTCAAATTATTTTATATATAGTTTCTCTGTCAACAGAATCAAAAGCCTTTTTTAAATCCACAAACGTAACTACATCCTCCTTTGAATTAAGTAAGCTGTGAGGAATTACTGAGTTGAGGTTAAATATTAGTTCTGAGCATGACCTTCCCTTCCTAAAACCACCTCTATGTTCAGCTGCATGATTCTCTAGTGTTATTTCTATTCTGCGTAATAAAATCTTGGAAAAAAATTCCTATGTAGCTGTTTACATTCTCTTTATCACTTTTTTTGTGAAGTAGTTGTATCAAGACAACTTTCCATTCCTTCGGGATTTCTTCTGTTTTCCAGATTTCTTCAAGGTGAAAATTAGCTCATTTCCTACATCCGGCAAGGACCACTTCAAAAGTTCAGCTGTAGCAGAATATTCTCCACTAGCTTTGCTGTTTTCGATGGTTTTAATTACTTCTTCATTTTCTTCTATAGTTGGTGGTAAATCTTTTTCCAAATTTTCATTAACACCGGAGAATTCTAATTTCTGAGTTCCTTCAGTGCACTTCAGAAGCCGATGAAAATATCTTGCTAGTATTCATCAGTGATTAACCCAATTTTGCCGTTTTCATTTTTGGAACAGGCTTTTCGAGGTTGGTAACCCTCCAATTCGTTCTTAAAATTTGACAAGAGTCACCTTGGTATTATTTTTTACAAAGTTTTTTACTGTTTCCAAAAGTTTCTTCTTTTCAAAGGCTCGTTTGGTATTTCTGTTTAACCTGGCTGTTGCCTTTCTCTGTTGTTTACATGGATCATACTCTTCAATTTCCTGTGAGCGTTTTCATTTTTCCCCATTTTTTAGCCCTCTCTGCTATGGCTTCATCATATATTTCACTCTACCACATTTTTCTTTTACTTTTTATTTCGCAGCATTATTAATTGCTTTG
Organism: Schistocerca piceifrons; assembly: GCF_021461385.2. Taxonomy (NCBI): domain Eukaryota; kingdom Metazoa; phylum Arthropoda; class Insecta; order Orthoptera; family Acrididae; genus Schistocerca; species Schistocerca piceifrons. The sequence continues at coordinate 447,458,826 of NC_060138.1, read as the reverse complement.
GATATTTATTGCTACTTGCCTCGTTCATCATTATTATTATTATTATTATTATTATTATTATTATTACTGTTACTGTTATTACTATAATTATTCTCGTTATTGTGAGTGGCAGCGGCAGCAGAACTACTGCCAGCATTAACTTTATTAGTTGACAGTCAGTATTATTTACTCACATTGTCACTATAGAGTATAGACACTTAAAACATTTTAATATCATCTGTCATTTTAAAACTGTTATTAGTTAGGTAACCATGATGTGAAGATGGTACTATATGTCTGAAAACCTAATCCGATGTAAGAGAGGTCTGTATTACCCTTATCGGAACAGGTTCAATTAACAAATAACAATAAAATACGGTAATCGCAAGGTGCAAGCTCTGGAATGTATGGTGGATCACTATCACCTAAATCTTTGTGAAGTTGGTCAGATTCACTGCATTTGGTCCGTATACCACCATATTTTCACAGTGAATGCGAGTGTCGTTCAGACGTTCTACCCAAAAGAATTGTCCTCTCACGCGGACTTCAACTTTGGAGTCCCGTCTCCGGCCATCCTGATTTAGGTTTTCCGTGATTTCCCTAAATCGTTTCAGGCAAATGCCGGGATGGTTCCTTTGAAAGGGCACGGCCGATTTCCTTCCCAATCCTTCCCTAACCCGAGCTTGCGCTCCGTCTCTAATGACCTCGTTGTCAACGGGACGTTAAACACTAACCACCACCACCACCACTTTGGAGTACGTTCCCTGTTTCTGCGCCATTTCTGTCGCACACTGTGATGCAGCTGTTCTCAGTGCCACAGCAGAGCTCTGTCTGCGAGAACCCGGAACATGCACTCTGTTCTGATAGTGCGACTCTTCTGTTGCGCAGTGACCTTAGTGTGGGACAACATTTGTAACTTCCTTTCTGAAGTCCCGACGTACAGTATGTACCCATCCATACTACGTCTTCGTATCATAAATTTTTTATGGGCATTATTTCTCATTGTTTCATGACAGTATGTCTTCGTTACATACCCACTCAATTTATTATTTGATTTTCAAAGCATTTCACTCGTTTCATTTATGTTTTCCCCTTTGTCCACATTTCTCAAAAACACAAGAGTGTGCTTCATAAATCCCTTTAAAAAGTGGGTTACGCGTAAAGAGAACAGAAAGATTAAGTAAATGACTATATTTTACTTCAGATACTATCAGGGGATGAGTAGAGGGAACCTTAAAATTCGCATATGCCCTGCATCTTACTGTAGCACTTCTTGTTTTCAGCTAAATCAATCAGGCGATTTTATTTCGATTTCGTAGGGACTTTATACCTTACTTTTTCTCTACAGGTTTCAAGTCCTTCGACTACATATATTCAAGACTATATATATTCAAGAATATTAGCTGTATATTGGGACAAGGACAGTGAAAATTTGTGCCGAACCAGGACTTCCCGCTTTATGCGAGCTGTCGCCTTAATCGCTTCTGCTATCCGTAAACAAATCACGGCCAGACCCAAACTTCCATACGCCATCGTCCATGTCCGAAGGAACATTGCACGGTAATTCTTGATAACACACGCACTGCAATTTCGTACATAGATTCAGTACTTCTCAATCAGCGGAAAAGAGGACAGTTCGCTAAGAGGAGAAACCGGATAAAGCACGCACGCGCGAGCGACCACACACACACACACACACACACACACACACACACACACATTAAGCTGAAGAATTTGTTTTGGTCCGCAAACCGGCTCCAACCGTGAGGCAGCGGCGACCTCCCACCTGGCAGCCAATCAAAGTGGTGGTGTGTTTACGATTCTCTGAGACATTAGCATAAGCGGTAGACCTAAGCTAGGAAGTACCCCAGAAACACACATTCCACTGCTTACGTCCGACAGCATTACGCAACAGCGGTCGGGAATCCCGCACGGGCAGAGGCTTGTTAGCCTTCCTGCGCCTTTCTTAGTCTGCGTGGACAGCTATCGTGGTTACCGCTGTGCTAATCGCAAACTTGTGGCGCAAGCACTAAGCTCAGTGAAGCCTACCGTTCAAATGCACACTTTTTACTCAATGTTCACAAATCTAAAGAGCAAAGTAACACAAGAAAAACTGTGTACTCACGATCTTCTTCGTCTACACGCTAGAAAAGATCGATTCGATCAGAGCAAAGCAGATCACTCAAAACTGCACGCCAAAACTCTTTGTAGCCCGTACCTGAGGACTGGAATCCGCGCCTAGGAACTGGAAAGTTTTACATGTTACACTAGTACACAAGAAATTAAATAAAAGTAATTTGCTCAATTATAGAACCACGGAAGTCGTTTTGCAATAGGATTTCGGAACATGTGATGTATTCCAACATCATGAAAGACCAGAAGAAAATGATCTATTGACACACAGTCAGCACAGATTCAGAAAAATAGCGTTATTGTGTAACACGATCAGCCAGCGGGTGTTAACGACAGTGAATGTCAAATTGATTACATATTTCTAGCTTTCCAGAAAGTTTTTGATACTGTGCTCACATGTGGCTTCTAATCACATTTTGCGCATGAAGTAACGTCGCACTTGTGTGACGGATTCGTGATTTCCAGTCAGAAATGTCACAGCTCGTACTTATTGACGGGCAGTCATCGACAAAAACACAAGTGCCATTCATTCCCAGAGGAAGTGTTATAGGACCTCTGGTCTTAGTCTATGTAGACGATTTAGGGGACTATGCTGAGCAGACTTCTTAGACTGCTTTTGGATGATGCTGCCGTTCACTGTCTACCAAAGTCAAAGGAGATCGAAACATATCTGCAATGCGCGATAAGCAGCAATCGACATCTAAAGAGTAAAAAGCGTGTGGTCGTCCTACACATGCCGGACTCCGTAACAAAGTGGTCAGTGCGGCTGACTGCCATGCAGGGAAACCTGGTACGATTTCCAAGGGAGGGGGAAGGGGTTGGGCAAGCTACTAGAGGGCGCAGTCAGCCTCTTGAGGCCGAGAAGGTAATCGACCGATTAGAAGCGGTTCTAAGATCAAGAAACCACACAGCGACCGCGAGTGGGCTGTGCCTGCTATGTGCCCCTCCACACCGCATTCCAAGACCTCATGGGCAGAGGATGACAATGCAGTCGGTTATGCCGATTCCATATGGGGCCAGAATGCTTACAAACTCAGATCTGGACGATGTACGATTTGTGAACAGAAGCCCTGTCGTATTTGAACCATTAACACCATTAACACACGAAAAGTGTGAGGTGACCCACATGAGTTCCAAAAGAAATCCGTTGGAATTCGATTACTCGATAAATAGTACAATTCTCAAGACTGTCAATTCAGTTAACTACCTGGGTGTTAAAATTACGAACAACTTCAGTTGGAAAGACCACATAGATAATATTGTGGGGAAGGAGAGCCAAAGGTTGCGTTTCATTGGCAGGACACTTAGAAGATGCAACAAGTCCACTAAAGAGACAGCTTACTCTACACTCGTTCGTCCTCTGTTACAATATCGCTGCGTGGTGTGGGATCCTTACAAGGTGGGATTGACGGAGGACATCGAAAGGGTGCAAAAAAGGGCAGCTCGTTTTGTATTATCACGTAATAGGGGAGAGAGTGTGGCACATATGATACGCGAGTTGGGATGGAAGTCATTACAGCAAAGACATTTTTCGTCGCGGCGAGATCTATTTACGAAATTTCAGTCACCAACTTTCTCTTCCGAATGCGAAAATATTTTGTTGAGCCTAACCTACATAGGTAGGAATGATCATCAAAATAAAATAAGAGAAATCAGAGCTCGAACAGAAAGGTTTAGGTGTTTGTTTTCCCGCGCGCTGTTCGGGAGTGGAATGGTAGAGAGATAGTATGATTGTGGTTCGATGAACCCTCTGCCAAGCACTTAAATGTGAATTGCAGAGTAATCATGTAGATGTTGATGTAGATGTAAGGAATATCAGCTTTACCTCCTACATACGAGTACTAAAAGAAATCATTAAATTTAGTTTACACGATAAATCACGCAAATTTAAAGGCTGCCGGTACAGCTAAATATCTAACGATTATAGATGCGAATAGACTGAACGGAAACCATCACGGGAAGATGTTGTGGAGAAGGCAAACCAAAGGTTGAGATTTATTGCCAGATCACTTAGAAGATGCAACAAATGTATTGAAGACATTGCGTACACAACGCTTGACCGTTTCTACCAGAGTACTGCTACGCCGTATGAGATCCTTACCAAATAGGACTGACTGATGACATCGGAAAGTTCAAAGAAGGGAAGCTCGTTTTGTATTTTCGCGAAACAGGGGAGAGATAATATGCGACAGTCAGCAAAACAAAGGCGCTTTACATCGCGGCAGTACCACGATCACAAAATTTCAAACCAATTTCCTCCTCTCAGTGCGAAAATGTTTTGTTGACTCGCCTCTACAAAATGAGGAATACCGTCGTAATAAAGTAAGAGAAATCAGAGCGCACATATAAATTTTGAAGTTTTCGTTTTTTCCACTTACTATTCGAATATGCGATGGTAACTGTCTGAAACTGTCTGAAAGTTGTTCGATGGATTCTCCGTCAAGCGCTCAAGCATGAACTGCGCAGTAGTCCTGTACCATGCACATGTACATGCAGGAACCTGCAGTTACAACTGCTGAGTCGGCTTGTCTCTTCATTGCACTTTGGCATGATAATTTTTGTTACAGGCACGTTGTTAAACTTTTTTACTACCCATTACATTACAAAATTTTTCGCAGTTGACAGGGTGTGTCCATCGAAGTCAAATGTCACGATCTTCTTTCCCAATCAGGATGCTGCGTTAGCACCCCTGTATTTAATTAATCTCTGCAAACTGACATTAAAAATAATTTTATAGTTTTGAGAACATAATGCTGCCGTAGAATTGCTTAGAACTGTTTATGCCTTGGAGCAGGGTACATTCTACATGTGTTATTCTTAACGTAGTTCATCCCCAAATTCAGCGACGGAAAAAATACTGTTTGAATGCTTTTGTGTCCACTCACTTGCACACCGACGAGCCAGAACATTAGGACCACCTGCTTAACAGGGTGTTGGTCTATGCGTGTCATGGGTTCAATAAGTCCTATGTTGGTTTCCGGAGGTATATGGCATCAAATGTACGAGTATAAGGGACAGTCAAATGAAAGGGAAACAGATGGATCAAAGTAAGTAAACGTTTATTATTTCAAAAGTAATAGCAGTAATTAACACATTTATCCCACTGTGAGATAAGATGGTCAATGCCTGAATGGAAAAATGTTTGCCGCTGCTTACGGAACCATGAGTGTAATCAGGGGGACTAAATATTGCCAGGGCTGTATAGACTTCACTGCAGGGGTTTCGCTGGGAAGCCGTTACACATCCTCCATACAGTCCCAATGTCTCCCCATGGGATTTCCAAATTTTTGGAGCCCTGAAGAAAGACATTCGTGGCTGTTGAGTTGCTTCAGACGAAAAGACGCGAACCTCTAAACAGTCGTAGTTCCGTAGGCAGCCGCTAACATTCTTCAATCAAGGCATTGACTATCTTGTCTCACAGTGGGATGGACGTGTAGTAGTTATGGGGATTACTTTATAAATAATAAACAGATTACTTACTTTTATCAATTTGTCTTGTTTTACCGCACCTCACATATGCACAATTTACTCTTTGATGCTCTGTGGGTGTTGAGCTAGTGCGCAATAATGTAGCATATACCATGACTAGTGAAAAGTCATGGGATACCTTCTAATATCGTGTCGGACCTCCTTGTCCCCGACGTACTGCAGCAGCTCGACATGGACAAAGTTTTTGGAAGTCCCCTCCAGAAATACTGAGCCAAGCTGCCTCTTTAGCTGTCCGTAACCGCCAAAATGTTGCCGGTGCAGGATTTTGTACCCGAACTAACCTCTCGATTATGCCCCATAAATGTTCGAATGGAGTCGTGTCGGCTGATCTGAGTGGCCAAATCATTCGGTCGGTTTGTCCAGGATGTTCTTCAAAACAATTCCGAACAATTGTGGCCCGGTGACATGGTGCATAGTCATCTCTAAAAATTCCATCATTGTTTGGGAACATGAAGTCCATCAACGGCTGCAAATGATCTCCAAATAACGGAGCATACCCATTTCCAGTTACTGATCCATTTAAACACAACCCACAGCATTATGGAGCCACCACCATCTTGCACAGTGCCTTGTTGACAACGCAAGGATTCGTGATGTCTGCGCCACAGTCGAGCCTACTATCATCTCTTACGAACTGATATCGGGGCTCGTCTGAGCAGACCACGGATTTCCAGTCGTCTAGGGTCCAACCGAAATGGTCACGAGCCCGGAAGAGGTTCTGCTGGCGATGTTGTGCTGTTAGCAAAGTCGCTGACGTTCCTAGTCTGCTTCCACAGCCCAATGACGCCAAAATTCGCCGCGCTGCGTTGTCCTAATCGAGGCCCACGAGAAAGACAGGCCGCGGCGCGTACATCACGAAGGTAGTCCTGAACTCGCTCGCTCGCTCAGCTCAGCAGACAAAATGCGTTTCTAAACCTGTTAACTCACAGCTGGGTGTGTAAGTACTAACGAGAATTGCTGCAACAAAATTTAATTTAAGATCAATACTCGATATAAATGGTATAACGGCTTGTTTATAGCAAAAATGGTTCAAATGGCTCTGAGCACTATGGGACTTAACATCTGAGGTCATCAGTCCCCTAGAACTTAGAACTACTTAAACCTTACTAACCCAAGGACATCACACACATCCATGACAGAGGTAGGATTCGAACCTGCGACTGTAGCGGTCGAGCGGTTACAGACTGTAGCGCCTAGAACCGCTCGGCCACCCCGGCCGGCGTTTATAGCATTTAGTGTCTTCTGCTTAACAGTATCATTACATGCTGGAAGTCGTGCCTTATGCAACTGATAATCATTTTAGCACGATTTTATTTTACTGTACGCCAGTATAGCCTCAAAAAATTATAAGTAGGCCTATGGACTTCCCGTCATTATAGGACTAATAACAGTAAGATTCCATAATAGCGGATTCCAGTAGAAGATTCAGTTTTCGTTTCTACGGACACGCCTAGTTACGAGTTAACAGATGTAGAAACGTAGTTTGTCTGCTGATTTGAGCGAGCGAGCGAACGCAGGACTACCTTCGGGACGTACGCGCCGCGGCCTGACTTTCTTGTAGGTCTCTTCCTAATGGATACGTGCGTCATACGCCCCACATTGATTTATGCGGTCATTTCACACAGTTTTGCTTGTCTGAGAGCACCGACAAATCTACGCAAACGCCGCTGCTCTTGGTCGGTAAGTGAAGGCCGTCGGCCACTGCATTCATCATGGTGAGAGGTAAATTTGGTATTCACCATGGTGAGAGGTAAATTTGGTATTCACGGTTGACACTGTGGATCTCGGAACACTGAACTCCCTAACGGTTTCCGACATGGAATGTCCCATACTCTAGATACCCTACTATTCGTTGTTGAAAGTCTGTCAATTCCCTTCGTGCGGGCATATTATGTCGGAAACCTTTTCACATGGATCACCTGAGTAGAAATGACAGATCCGCTAATGTGCTGCCCTTTTATACCGTACCCCTTGTGTACGTAATACTACCGCCATCTTTATATGTGTATATCACTATCCCATGACTTTTGTCATCTCAGTGTGTGTTCCATCGTGTCCAGATCACCGAACTTGGTTTCCACGACAACTTGAATTCTCTAGCGTGCTCCTCAAACCACTGTATCAAGATTCTAGACTTTTGACATAGGTAGTTATATTTCTGGAATATCCGTGACCGTCGGGAAAGATATCTAGCATGAAGAGACGCAGGAGATCCGCAATAACGTTCACGCAGTCAACAGATGCCATGGTAGCAAAACAGTGCCGCTTAGGCCTGCGTCCTTGGCACACTGCACGTCTCGAGCAGCTGTTCATACGAATGACGGCGTTTCTGAATGCATCCATTGTTTCGGCCCACTCTGAACAAGAGTTCATAAAAGTATTTATATTTTTTACTCTCAAACATATTATTTACTCGTATACGAGGTATTCCCTAACATTTTTTTTCGTGTTCATAAAACGTCTCTGTTAATCGACTGTCTGTACTGTTCGGATGTTCATCTGGGTGCAATCGTCTCCATAACACGATATTTCGACGTCATACCTTGCCGTTATTTTCAAGTGATACCTGTAGAGTTACCACCCCTCCACGCGTTGTGCGACAGGGTAGTGGGGGAAGGTGTTGGCAGTTACAACCTCAAGATGAGAGCAAAATCAACGTCGATATATCGTGTTACGGAGACGACTGCACCCGGCTAGATACCCGAAAAGAGTAAAAACACTATAAATTTTCTATTCCGCATCTTGTAAACGGTGTACTGACTCCTTCCATGACGAAGTATCTCTGGTTCATATATGTGATTCATCCAGTCAGACGACTCGTTTCCATTAATCCACAGTCCGATCTCGATTATCCTGTGCCCATAGCAGTTGCTGTGGTCATCTGCTCCGCAGCCTCACATTCAGCCACGTACGCTGAACAGTATGCTCCTTAACACTTGTGCCACCATCAGAATCGCACATGTCGTCATTTCTGCCGTAGACCGTCGCTTCTCCTCCTTTTAAATAAGGGGAAAGGACCCGACTTACACGTTTTGTGATGAGGTGTGGACTCCTACACGTGAATTCCGCGACCATCAATCATTTTTCACGTGTACACTCCAAACTAGCAAGCCTGCGCATACCAGATTCACCATTTCCGAGACACTGTTTCCCTGTGCGCCGGGCTTAACAATTTGCTCCTTGTCAAAGTCGCTAATGTCAATGTATTACCCCATTGTATCCCTTATTGTTGCTAGAATATTTCTGTATTTACGTATGCTCTACTTATACAATGGGGTGACAAAAGTCATGACATGGCGAAATGTACACAAACAGATAGCGGTAGTATCACGCATACACGGAGTAACACGACAGTGTAACGGGAGAGCTGTCATTTGTGCTCATATCATTCTTGTGAACGGTTTCCGACGTGATTATAGCCGCACGATGGGAACTGACACACGTTGAACGCAAAGTAGTAGTTGGATACGTGGGACACTCCATTTCGGCAGTCGTCAGGAAATTCAGTATTCTGAGACCCACGGTATCAGGTGTTTGCCAAGAATACCAAATTTTTGGCGTTACCTCTCACCATGGGCAACGCAATGACTGACTGCCTTCACTTAACGACCGAGAGCCATGGGGTTTGCGTAGGTTTATCACTGCTAACAGACAAGCAACTATGTGTGCACTAAACGTAGATATAAATGTGGGACGTACGACGGACGCATCCGTTAGGACAGAACGATGAAATCTGGCGTTAATGGGCGGGGTAGCAGACTACCGAAGACACTGACTTTGTCAACAGCACATCATCTGCAGCGCCTCTTCTGAGCTCGCGACCATATCGATTGGACCGGACCATAGACGACTAGGAAACCGTGGCCCTGGTTTTAAAAAAAAGAGAAAGATTTGATTTAACGTCCCGTCGACATCGAGGTCGTTAGAGACGGAGCACAAACTCGGGTTATTTTAAGGATGGAGAAGGAAATCGATCGTGTCCTTTCAAGGCAAGCGTCTCTGCGTCAACCTGGAGCGAGTTAGAGAAATCCTAAATCTCGATGTCCCGACACGGTTTTTAACCGTCGTCATTCCGAATGGGAGTCCAGTGTGGCCCCATAATGGTGTGGGCCGTGTCACGTTGAACCGACCATCGACTGAAATCCGTTATGTTCGACTATTTGGAGAGCATTTGCAGGCATTCATGTATTTTACGTTCCCAAACAACGATGAAATTTTTACGAATGACAACGCGCCAAGTCAACGGGCCATAATCGTTCGCGAGTGGTCTGATAAACATTTTGGATAATTCGAGCGAATGATTTGGCCACTAAGGTCGCTCAACATGAATCCCATCAAACATTTATGGAACATAATCGAGAGGTCACTTCGTGCACAAAATTCTGCAACGGCAACTCTTTTGCAATTACGGACGACTGTAGTGGCAGCATGGCTCGATATTTCTGCACGGGACTTGCGACTTGTTGAGTCTACGCTACGTCGAGCTGCTGCACTACACCGAGGAAGAGGACGTCCAGCACGATATTAGGAGGTATCCCATCGCTTCTGTCACCTGGGTGTATAATTTTCTTAGCACGTCACGTGCCTCCATCGTCAGCAGGTGGAATTTAGTCTCGCATTGGCACTATTTATAATGTTTTCGTTCATTAGTGTGTGTATTGTGTGAAGCATTGGGAAAATGTCTGGTTTTAGACAGTTTTCTGTAAGAACTCAAAATATGAACTGCGACACTAGTATTTCTCCTGCTTCAGTAACACGTTGTACTGAGTACGAAGTATGTGCCTTTCATTCACTAGCCGTTATATGAAAGCGCGGTGCAACGCAGCGAGCGCAAGAAGTTTGGAAATTTGTGTTAAGGTCTTGTGTGACCAAATTGCTGAGGTCATCGGTCCCTAAGCTTACGCACTACTTAATCTATCTTAAACTAATTTACTCTAAGGACAACACACACACACCCATGCCCGAGGGAGGATTCGAACCTCCGACGTCGGGAGCCGCCGGGACCGTGACAAGTCGCCTGAGACCGCGCGGCTGAGCGCAAGAAGATCTACTTTGGTCGACTCCGCAACCATTGGCTATTATTACTTTAGTGTTAGAAAAAGTGTTCCGAGTGCTCCTGCCTTCCCACGAGTTTGAAATCCTGCCACTTGCGTTGTATGCCACTGCTGTTAAAGTGACGGCTGTTCCCCGTCCTGAGGCTTACAGCAGCCAGAGATGACGTTTTCTCGCTCGTGACAGCGAGAAGTGCTCAACTAGCCAGCAGTTTGGGGCCGCTGCTAGCAGCTGTGTGAATAGTTTTTTCCTTGTCGTTTCGCTGAGGCGTTTAGTCACTTGCGTAGAGGTTGACGTGGCAGGTACGATAGCGCTATCATGGGCAGCAGTGTGCAGTTGCTTTCCTACTAATATCTTCCTACGTAACGAAAGAGATTAGAGGACTTCCCCCAGTTGTTCTGTAGTTCGCTTAGAACTGGCGAACTGATTGAACATCGACCAACGAGTCACATTACGCTATCAGTAGTAAGTTGTTTCTCGTTGTAGGTACAGACATGTTGACACCTGTAACCTGTTCACATCCAGCTGCCCAACACTACAATGGCAAACAACAATGCAAACTAGCCACAGACTGTACACAGCACAGCCATGATTTTCATACAGAGCGCTACGTGGCGTTACCAATAAGAAAACCTAAACAGCCTACTTACAGCTTTACCACTTCAATGCAATAGAAGTCGTGACGGATCAGGTGAAATTTTATGTTGCAGACGGAAATAAAGGTCTTAAACAAAAATACTTCAAATTTTTAGTGTGTGAGAGACATTATGCTACGTTACTTCCACAAAATGAAATAATTTTGTCACACATACACTGATTAGCGAGAACTATCTGACCACCTAGACCAGCTATCTAGTAGACGGATAGCAGCCGCGACGGGTCGTGACACAAGTCACTAATTCCTCTAAATACCGGGGGGAGGGGGGGGGGGGGGCGTTGAGCTCTGACGCCACGTTCAGTCACATCCTAGATGTGTTCCATCAGGTTCAGTTCTGGCGAATAGGGGGGAGGGGGACGGGGGGCGGTGGTAACACATTAATTGGAAATCGCCACTGTGTTCTTCGAACCACTCCATCACACTCCTGGCCTTATTACATGACACATTATCTTGTTGAAAAATTGCACTGCCGTCGGGAAATATGATTGTAATGAAGGATTGAACGTGGTCTGCAATCAGTGTATGATACTCCTTGACCGTCAAGCTGCCTAGCACGAGCTCCACCAGATCCGTGGATGCCCACGTAAATGTTTCCCAGAGTGTAATGGAGCCGCCTGAAGCTTATCTCTGTTCTGCAGTACAGGTGTCAAGGAGTTGTTCTCCTGGAAGATGACGGATGACAAATTCACGTCCTCCCACCGGCAATATGAAGAAGGTATCGTGATTCCTCAGATCATACAACGCTCTGCCACTGCACCAACATCTAGTCCCGATTGTCACGTCCCCATTTCAGTCGTAGCTGCTGATGTCGTGGTGTTTAACATTGGCACATGCATGGTCGTCGGCTGCGAAGGCCCAGCATTGGGATTATTCGGTGCACTGTGTGTTGAGACACACTTGTATTCTGCCCAACATTAATGTCTGATGATAATTCTGCCACGGTTCGACTCCTGTCCTGTTTTACTAGTCTGTCCAGCTTACGACGTCCTACGTCTGTAATGAGGCGTGAACGCCCAATGCCACAGCTTCTGGACGTGGTTTCACCTTGGTTTCGCCACGTATTGAAGACGATCATGACAACACTCCTCGAACACCCGCCCAAGTCGTGCAGTTTCCGAAATGCTTGTGCCGTGCCTGCGGGACATCACATAAGTCAAACAGATGGATTGCGCCCATTCACCATTCTACACACGGACAGCACGCTCACTAATACTACATGCACCGAGGATGTTGTTGACTAGCAGTCATTCCTCGCTAGGTGAAGCTGCTACACTTGGGCGGGTTTAGATCGATAATATGTCGGTGGTCGTAATGTTCAGGACGATCAGTGTACGTTGCACATCTTGGGACACATGGCAACGACAAGGTGCATTGGAACAATGGATGGAAGATTCAATAAAATTTTTCTGGGTTTGTGACCGCATTGTCAACATACATAAAACTACCAACGTTTCGGTCCCTGTTTCAAGGTACCTTCTTCAGGGTGTTTGTAAATAAAAAAAACACCCTGAAGAAGGTACCTTGCAACAGAGACAGAAACGACGGCAGTTTTATATATACTGACAATGCGGTCACAAATACAGAAAAATTGTATTGAATGTGACAATGGCAGCGGAAGCCTACGTTTATAATGGATGGAAGAGTTAATAGTAATATTAGGGGATGATAGCAGAACCAGTGAGTGTACAGACAGAGACAAAGGATATGTGGATGATGGCGGCACTTCCTTTCAAGACTGTGGAGTCTACCCACTCCCATTAGATAGAGATAAGACATTTATGTATTATCATCGTAACCATTACTTTACCTCGACGTATATTACCAAACATTTTATTTGTGATTACGAATAGAGAGTGTTTCGAATCCTAGAGGTTTCCACTCTTTTTTCACATTTCAGTATTATAGCATTGCAAAATTATGACTTATCAAGTGGGGCGGCATGTGTTTTTAACTGGCACAGTGCTTCTGTTTCATGAGAATCAAATCAAATCAACATCTTCTCTGTTCCAAGAATGTCTGAAGTGATTAATTGTGTTTTTGTATCCATCACAGGCATTGGTTTGAAACATTACTACACTCCTCAATAATTATACTGGCATGTAGTTAATTTGTAGTCAGTTGATGATATATGCCCCGAAAGATACCCTTGTCCATCCTCTTTTAGACTACTGCTGCGAGGTGTAGGATCCTTGTCAGATAGGATTAACAGAGTACATCGAGGAAGTTCAGATAAGAACACCACGTTTTGAGTTATCGAGGAATATGGGAGAAAGTGTCACTGACAAGGTACAGGAACTGAGGTGGACATCATTAGAACAAAGATGTTTTAGTTTCGGCGGAAACTTCTTATGAAATTTCAGTCACCAACTTTTTCCTCCGAATGCGGAAACATTTTGTTGACGCCGACATTAACAGGGAGAAACGATCATCATAATAAAATAAGGGGAATCACAGCTCGTACGAGAATATACAGGCGTTCGCTGCTTTCGGGTGCTGTTAGAGAGTGGAATAACAGAGAATTATCGTGAAAGTGCTTCGGTGAACCCTCTATCAGGCACTGAAGTGCGACATGCAGAGTACCCACGTAGATGTAGGAAGGCCTCCAGGTAGACAGTTTACCTGCAATAAAGACTTTCGTTTCAATAAAATTCTCAAATAAACCACATTTTCTTTGTTTTGCGTCCAACCGTATAGTAGGGGTAACTATGTGTTGATTTAGCACACTAAAATCTTTTTATTATTTTCTGTTCTTACAAAACATTCGCTGTTTATTTTAACCCTTTAAGTTTCAGTGGTTTCCGCCTGAAACTACCATTTTACTAACATTTTTTAAGAAGTTTCAATACCTTTCCCATGATACTACCGACGTTATTGTAAGGCAGAGACTGCTAGTGATAGACCGGGATACTTCTACGAATGTAGTGCATTGTAGTAGTCACTTACAGCGTTCCATGAAACAGTAGACATGGAGATTGTGCTACGTGATTATGGGAGATTCTGACCTCTGACATGCGTTTTCTTTCTTTTTTTAGTGTATATATATATATATAGTGGCCACATTCTGGAGATCGGTGACAGTGAAAGTATGAATAACTAAAGTTATTGTTATGTAAATTTGAGTTTTTACTACTTCTTTTACGAATATTATTGAAATAAAACCACTGGGACAGTAGGCAACTTTGATACAAAATGTATTGTATTTTAGGCCAACTTTTGTTTGTTATTTAGGATTATAATTTGTTTTAGGCGTTATGAGTTCATGGAAGTTTCGACATGTGGGTTTTTGTCTAAGAAAAATTCGAATTTTCTTTCAAATGTATCACATGAAACGATTTTGGTTGAAAATTGTGTGTCCCAGTGGTTCCAAAGTAAAACCACCTTCTTAAAACAAATGATTGTTTAATTCTTTTTATATTCGTTGCTTACTATAACAACGAGGACTACTCCGTGAAAAATTTTGCAACTTTGTTCCAAAATGTAAACGTTTTCTTAAAACAATTGTTTCTGACTTTTTGCCAGTTTATTCCTTATTCTTTGCTTATTATGATAATGAAGGTCATTATTTGAAAAAATTAAAATTATACTTTTTTGGTATTGTTGGAATTCAAAGGATTATATTTATTTTAAATATTTTTATCATGCATAAAACGCCAGCCTTCTGCAGAAAGAATTCGTAGTATTTTCTTATTGTTGATATCATCACAAGCTAGGTAATTTTACGAATGAAACTATGGACCCTTGATGTTTACCTAAGCTCATGAAAAGTTGAAAAAGAAGTCTGGTGGAAGACTAAACTAAATGCAAACGTCCCGTCTTCATCCAAGTTGTTATAGCTACTTTTTTGTGACTTGTGACTTTCATATATATTTGAAATTGCTTCATTAATACGAACAGAATCGGTAACTCACGATCCGCGACATGAGATGAGTCGCTTTGTAGCCGCTGAGAACGTGTAGCAGCAAACGGGCACCATGAGTTGTAAGCGTGGCAACGCGGCTGCATCATCATAGCAACGTTTACATTTTCAAGAGTTCGGATTGGCGTTAGAGGGTGATATCGATGTCAAATCATTCGCTCGAATTGTGAAGAACGTTCTTAAAACCCGTCACCACAATGTGGCCTGGAAACATGGCGAATAGTCAGCCATAAAAATTCTGTCGTTGTTTGGCTGCAAATGGTCTCCAAGAAGCCGAACATAACCATTTCCAGTCAATGATCGGTTCAGTTGGATGCAGTCCATTCCTTGTCAACACAGCCTACACCACTGTGGAGCCACCACCAGCTTCTGCAGCACCTTGTTCACAACTCGGGTTCATAGCTTCGTGGAGTTTGCGCCACAGTTGAACCCTATCAACAGTTCTTACCAAATAAAATTCGGACTCATCTGACCAGGCCACGGTTTTCCAGTCGTCTAGTGTCCAACCGACATCGTCACGAGGAGAAGCGCTGCAAGCGATGTGGTCCTATTAGCAAAGGCACTACTCTATAATGCCGAACTTCGCCGCACGGTCCTAACGGATACTTTCGTCGTACGTTCCACATTGATTTCTGCGGTTATTTCACGCAATATTGCTTGTCTGTTAGCGCTGACAACTCTACGCAAACGCCCCTGCTCTCGATCGTTACGTAAAGGCCGTCGGCCACTGCGTTGTCTGTAGTGAGAGGTAACGTCCGGGATTTTGTGTTCTCCACACGCTTATGACACTGTGGATCTCGCAATATTGAATTCCCTAACGATTTCCGAAATGGAATGTCCCATCCGTCTGGCACCAGCTACCATTCCGCGTTCAGAGTCCTTCAAAGCCTGTTAATTTGCGTCGTGCGGCCATAATCAACCGTTTCACGTGAGCCATTTGAGGGCAATTTACAGCTCCGCCAATTCACTTCCCTTTTATACCTTGTGTACGCTATATTACCACCATCTGCATTTATGCATATCGCTATTCCACGATTTTTGTCCCCTCAGTGTATATTATACTGGAAGTAGCATGCCCACATACAATGCTGCAGAGCGTCCACTGGTGTATGTGCGCCTCTGATTGCTTCAAGTATATGCGTACCTGTTTGGGTGGCTTAGCAGTCTATACTAGTCTTAGTATTTTTGTTACATCGCGTAATTTCGCTCCTAGTTTCTCGTTTCCACAATGGAAGTAGCACTTCGTGCTATACTTCTCTTTTGCACTAGTTCATCCGATCTGTTTCAATTCACTCGATTTTTGGAGTGTCCATTTAGTCGTAAGTACTGACAATGGAGCAGTTGCTTCTTCATTTCGTGATAAATTCGCGATTCATTGCTTGCATTTTCTACAATTGTTTTCAGATTGCTAGCAATCTGTCTATATTTCATCTCTGCCTGAAAATTTGGGCAACTCAGAAGTTGTTGATCGACGCAACCCTCTTCATAATAACAGATTTTTATATTAGCACAACTGTCCGATTGAGATTTTTAGAACGGCTCGTGATATATTATGAGATGCACCATATCTCGGGTAGTGCCTATGTGACACAGACAGAGTCTGCCCTGAATACTTGGAATATACTATACACACATGTCATATGTGTTTCCATTGTCGCAACCAGAGTGCCACTTACGAGAGTACGCGAACTCTAGAACTTCTAGTATTAGATATGTAGGTTCCTGTGATCTCATGTAATCTATGTTACTGTTCACAGGTGCAGATCGAAACGCACAGGTAAATCTCCACGCTATACTGCGCTTTATTTGTCATATCGTTGTCGTGTAGCGCAACAGAAGAAAGCCATCCACTGGTGAAGATAGGAAAGCCCATTACACATGCGTGCTGCTTCTGGAAGCAAGGAGAAAAATTCCCCTGTTTGTCAATATGGTAAGCTCGCTGTGCTTCAGTCTCAGCCGAACTCTCGATTCAGCCCCAAAACATGGCGTAGTTTCAGCGTGCCCAGCAAGTGATTCACATCTAAAAGCAGAAGACTAAGTAATTGTTTCTTTCTTTTCACTGTTGGATGTGCGTAGGGTGTGTGGTTCCTGCTGCGTTTTAGTGGAGGTATTGTCTACTGTTCTCGATTTGCTGCAATCTGCGTTCGCGATTGCTGACAAGCATCAAAAATGAGATACTGTATATGGTATCAGCATGGATGGCTTATATAGTGTTGTTCTGAATTAAAATGTCGCCATACCTGAACATTAAATGTATTCCATAATTCTGCAGTCAAGTGACATCAGTGAACTAGGTCTGCAGTTCTCAGTTCTATGCATCTGTCCTGCGGCGCAAATTGAAGGCAGTAATGGCTCCCTCCTTTTCGCCATCACGCGAGACTGCCGTGTACCAGATGACCCAGTACTGCCAGAGGAGAGAGCACTGCTTCTGCATATCGGTGCAGAACGTAATGGCCTCTCACCAGCTGCAACGGACTTCCCTCCATCGATCGTCTTCAGGTACTTTTAGTTCCGTCCTCAATTATTTCTGTATCTGTAACTTTCGTATCCGCGCCACAGTCGAAAGCAGAAACTTTGTTGGAATCTTTTTTCGTGGAGCAATTACGTATAACGGATTGTAGTATCTCTTAATTTTATCATCTTCCGTTTCACTACCGATAGTAACAGCGAGGGTCTGCACAGTCGACTTTCATCCACTCACTGGTTTTACGTAGAACACAATTTTTTTTACTAGTTTTCAACTGGTAAGGTGAGTTCTGGCTTTCGTGTTATCTGGACGTTTCTCGCATAGCTGTTCTTATTTCTTTTTTACTTCTAAATTTTTGATTGTCGATACGCATTCTATAACATTTCAAAGTTTCTACCACTGAGTGTCCGTAATTTCTTACCAAAGTTGAATGTTGCTGTTGGCTGCTCAGATAAATTTCTGGTCATTTTCTTTTCGCATCTATGAAAGAGAAATATTTCCCATCTGTATCATCTTGTTCAGCGTTGACAATTACTCTGCGTGCTGAAGAACAAATATCGCTGTCGTCGACGGGCCGTTAACTTTATTTTTCCTCTTTCACCAGCAGACTTCTTCCATGAAAACTATAAACACCACAATAACTAACGGTTATCGTATGACACGTGGTACACTTCCCCTTGATGCTGTTCTTGTGTCGTATGAATAAACAATTTTAATCGTGTGGCATACTATTTCGTTATATTAATAAGGCAAGCACTCGAGGTCGAACAATTAAAAATTCGGATGCGTACAAACTTATTTACGTATACAGATACTTCATCCATCCCGGGAATCAAGGATCTCGACGTTTTATACCTGTTACCTCTGCCGATACTGGCAAACTGTCGGAGATTCCAAGACTTTCGAGACTGAAAACATGACACTTTTTCGTGTGATTTAATTACAATTCTCGGATATTTTCCTGCTGATTATATTGACTTACAAGTTTAAATTTTTCACACCGCCAAGGAACTGTAGAATTCAACAAGTGACGAATGAGGGTTATCCTAACAATCATATGGGCAGACGGACAACAAAGTAATTCTACAGGGGTCCCGTTTTTAATCATCTTGTCCAGGCACATATAAGCATATATATAATGTAGGACCTGCAGAACACTAATGCTGACT
Source organism: Schistocerca piceifrons (assembly GCF_021461385.2). Classification (NCBI taxonomy): domain Eukaryota; kingdom Metazoa; phylum Arthropoda; class Insecta; order Orthoptera; family Acrididae; genus Schistocerca; species Schistocerca piceifrons. Next base: position 447,439,963 of record NC_060138.1, on the reverse strand, counting down.
TTAGCACAGTTACTTATTAACGGGTTTAAGTGTAGGACCGTATTCACAGTAGTCAGGTATGCAATTATAAAACCAACGTTACATATCATATATTTTTCGTTATCCCTGATATGTAATTAAATTCGAGGGGAACAACAGTGAACAAAATGAGTGTGTGAAATGCAGGTGTTTTTATCGATTGAGGTGCGGCACGCTAGAAACTAGATAACAATCGTTTCCAAATACGGAGATGTGTGTATTCCAGCAACCATCATGGTCATTTGTCTGGAAATCTCTATATTGTGTACAATCGGTGTTTGAAAGATAACCTACCTAAAGTCTAGAGCAGATCTGACCACGCCATGCCAAAGTTCCGGCGAGCCGGATGTGCAGACGGGATCCATCGTTTAATACATAAAGAAGCCCTTTTGCTAAATTTGCATACATGTAGCACGTGAAGAAACTGATGGTATGAATAGCAAAATTTCTGGAGTCGCATTATTCAGTTGTTAGCTGTAACAGTTCTCTATGGAACTGAACGAAGAGTATGGAGACTTCATATATTACTGCAAAGCACGTTTTTTAAGTCAAGTGGCACGCCTGGAACGATTTTTTGTTTTAAAACTCGTTTTTGTTGAATTTATGAAGACAAAGAAATGCAGGAACAACAGTTAAATCATCCAAAATGGATTGCCAGACCTCGCATTTTTAAGTGGACTTGGCTGCACACAACCCACATTAAGACACTGGAAAGTGAGAAACAACTTTTTACTGGTTTGATGGGCATGCATTTAAAAAGGGAGGGACAGATTCCAGTTCCCTAAGTTCACTGTCATTAAAGAAACGCGAGATCTGAAGAATTCGTTGTGGTGTTCAAAGAATTACAAGGTTAGTTTCCAAAACATTTTGAGCACAGTGTCAATCTTACATCGGTTTTCTAGCAGTTTTCGACACTTTTTGCCGTTCCAGTTGAAAGCGCTTCTGCGCATGTGCAGACATGACTGTTTGACCTGCAAGGTAACTTCCGTTTTAATGACAAATCTTTTTACGTTAAAATTCTTAGGATGTTTTGTATTACTTTCGTCATATAGAGTTTCCACATCTCCACAATTATGTTGTAAAGGTGCCACAATATTGCATTCGACATATTCGTGTGAGACAACTTTTTTCGGTTGTGAAACTAATTAAGTCCCGATTACGTGTCAACCTGAGTGCGAAAATCTGTGAAATTGTCTGCGTTTGTTCATATCCTGACATATTGTGCCAGATAAAAATTGTCTTAAGTGCACCAAAAATAATCAAATAATACTGAAGATTTTTTTTGTGATTTATGTGGCTGACAAACATGAAATATAAAAGCAAATCATATCCAGTGCGACTACACTGCTATTTAAATGCGATGCGTTAACCGTCCCCCCCTCCCCCCAAGCACTCACATAAAGGGGTACGGCGGTGCAACAAGGCTGAACATTACAGCAGTCGAGTTACGGCCCAGTATGTGGGCTGAAATCTTGGTCATCCCGTGACTAGAGCACCACAAGTCGCTGAAGAAACATGAATGTCCAGCGGATTCACAAGTGTCAAAAGAGGTATTATTTAGCAAAAACCTAAATGTGCCTTCAAACAATACACAAAAGCAGGTAGTGTACCTACAGAGGCGTATTTCCGAAAATATAGATTTCTGTGTTATTTCTTTTTCCTTTATACGTCGTCTAACTGGAAATGTGAAGTTTCAGTTAAAGTGCTAAAACCGGAACGGAACAGCAACGTCTGGATATTGTGGTCACTGTTACTTTTGACACTGGACTACTGCAGTGGGGACACACCGGAATTAATTCACATCTTTCCTTTCTCAAGTGTATAGATTGTTTCAGTATGCCACGTTTTACAACTTCATTGGAACATCACATCTGCTTGTTGATGACGAATAAGGGACGAAAGTACGACAGCACAGCGACTTCTATTTAGGTAATCATGTCTCTGTAAGTACTACATGTGTTCACATATATTGTTTCATACAATTATTTAATTCTTTGTCAAATAATATCTCCTTTATGACTGCTGTGAATCTACTTGACTTAGCTGTCTGTAGCGCAGAATTATTTCCTGAGCGTCTTGTGGTTTTTTTTAATCTACGGCACTACACTGCAATTCTGCTTATCAGAGAGTTCACACAACCACTAACACACTACTTCCCGGCCGTTCTATTGTCGAATAGCACGCGAGGAAAATGAATACCTAAATCTTTCCGCTGGTCATTTCTCCTTTTGTAGATGAGAGTCAATAAAATATGTTCACATTCAAAAGAGGAAATTAGTGAGAGAAATTTTATGAAAAGATCTCGCCGCAATAAAAAATCGCCTTTTTTCTTATGACTATCACACCAGTTTGCGCATTGTATCTGAGATTTTCCCCCTGTAAAAAGCGAGCTGTTCTCAGTCAGTCCTATTTGGTAAGTATCCATTACAGTGCAGCAGTACTCTAACAGAGATGGACAAACCTAGTGTAATAACGTCATTTGAAGATTTGTTCTGCCAACAAAACGCAGACTTTGGTTCGTCGTCGCTACATCATTTCCCATGTGATGATTTCAGTTCAAGTTTTTCGTAATTCTAATCCCTGAGTATTTAGATGACTTGACAGCCTTAAATTTGTGCGATTTATTGTATAACCGAGATTTAACGTATTATTTTTTTTATTTTTTTTTTAGTTTAACGAACCAGATGGAGGGGCGACCTCGCACTTTTTATTGTTTAGGGCCAATTGTCACTTTTCGCACCACACAGACGTCCCAATTATTTTGCCAATGTTTTTGATCTTCTGATGAATTTACTAGACGGCAAACGTCTGCATCATCTGCGAAGAATCTATGACAGTTGCTCAGATTGTCTCCTAAATATTTTATATAGACCAGGAATAGCAGATGATCTATAACGCTTCCTTGAGAAACGGCAGATATCACTTCTCTTTCATGCGATGACTTCCCGTCGGTTACTACAAACTGCGCTCTTCGTGGTATAAAATCACGAACCCAGTCACACAAGTAAGATGATACTCCAAAGATATGCAGTTTGATTAGAAACAGCTTGTGAGGAACGGGGTCGAAAGGCTTCTTGAAATCTACGAACATGGAATTAATTAGAGCTCCTCAACCAATGGCAGTCATTATTTCTTCTGAATAAAGGGCCAGTTGTGTTTTACAAAACTATGCAGATCGATTCCTTGGAGGTATTTCACAGTGTTAAACCTTGGAGGCGTTAACCTTCAAACGACGATGGTATACAAACGCAGAGTTTCATAGATAGATGACCTTGAAGAGTGGTACAACAAACACATCTCTCTATTTTAAAATATTTTTATTCTAAGTAATATTTTATAGAGGTGGTGTTGTACAGCTATAATGAATGTTAAGAACTGCATCGTGTAATACGCAGCTGTATCAGTGTATTTTATTAGAGATGATCGATGTCGGTCTAGGATCACACCATGATCAGATCCAAAAAAGCATCTCAGTTATGCATTTGTGTAATTGGAATAACAGTTATCAGATGTACATTGCTCCATAACAAATAGTAGTTGTATATAGATAGCGTATACGTCCATTCAACCTCACATCCACACCGCTGTGTAGCTCCTACTGTTTTTAGCCCAAAGATTCTCTAGTCTGTTCTGTGCATTGTCTCCTCATCTATGTCTATCTATTGCAACCAACTCCCATTGCAACCTGTTAACTGAACTCAAACCTTGGCCTCCTTGTGGACAGACGTCCATGGGATTAAATGGACATAAACTGCCGGAAAACATTAACACGCCTGGTAAGACGACGTCAACTTTGATTCGACGACGACATGTGTCACCTGGGGGATAGTCGATTTACTGATAATGGTTTCATTGGTCGTCCGCCAACAAGTAGTGTAGTAGCATAGCTACCAGAGCGCCACCTGTGTCTACCCTTCAATAAGGAATGCTCACACCCAGAATGCTGAGTTTAATGCAGACGTGTGAAGCAAGCAGGACCCATGCCACGGAGAGGCTCTCGTGCTTCCTACTACCAATTGAGCGAATGTGAATGGGAAACTGCCACACATGTTGGACGTGCTGTGTCAGTTGTACTACGGTGCAGGTATGAGTGGTTACGTGAACATTCTCGAACCTATAGACGAGGTTCTGGATGTCCATGCAGCACAGACGCCCGCCTGGATTGTCATATTGTAAGGGCAGCAGTGGCAGATCGTACAGCTACCACAGAACAGATAAGAAGACTTGTGAGCCCAGACGTGTCAACACGAGCTGTTGCGAACTGGTTATTAGCAGTGAGGCTATAGACATGTGCACACCTCTAGCCTGTCTCCCACTCATCTCACAGGATATACGTGCACGGCTCGACTGATACCGTGAGAGGCTCACTTGGAGGATGGAATGGCGCGCTGTGATCTTGAGTGATAAAATCAAATTCGGAAACTTCCTGGCAGATTAAAACTGTGTTCCAGACGTAGATTCGGACTCGGGACCTTTACCTTTTGCGGGCAAGTGCTCTACCAACTGAGCTACCCAAGCACGACTCACGCCCCGTCCTCACAGCTTTACTTCTGCCTGTACCTCGTCTCCTACATTCCAAACTTTACAGAAGCTCTCCTCCGAAACTTGCAGAACTAGCACTCCTGAAAAAAAAGGTTTGTGGAGAAATGGCTTAGTCACAGCCTGGGGGGGGGGGGGGGGGGGGGGAATACTAGGGTAGCTCAGTTGTTAGAGCACTTGCCCGCAAAAGGCAAAGGTCCCGAGTTCGAGTCTCGGTCCGGCACACAGTTTTAATCTGCCAGGAAGAGTGAAAATCTCATTCTGATAATCAAATTCTGTCTGCACGCAAGTGATGGTCGTCTGCTCATACGACGTAGACCTGGTGATCTCTATCTCGTAAGGTGCATTCGTCCAAGAAATACTGACCCCACCCCAGTCCTTATGGTCTGGAATACAATAAGCCACAACACTCGTTCACCTTTCGTGTTTCTGGAGGGGATGCTAACCAGAGCAGAATGTTATCAGACCCCTTCTTTTGCCGTTCTTGCAACAGGAAGGTTATGTGTTGTTCCAACAGGCTAATTCTAGCCCACGCACAGCCCGTGTAATTCAACGAACTCTGCAAGACGTGCATCAGCTGCGATTTTCGGACTTACCTCCAATCGTGCACGTATGGGACATGATGGGACAAGAAGTGACTTGTGCGTCAGTCAACGACTCTTAAAGGATTACGTGAACGGTCCAGGCAGACACATGGCATAACTTATCCCGGGACAGTATTCGCCATATGTACGATCGTCTGGATGCCACTACATACACATATGGATGTTTCAACATGGGTCTATACCTGGTACCTAAGAACCGCCGGTGCTATTGATCTGTAAATGTAGGTATTTCATGTACTCCAAATGCGCTGTTGCGACAACAAAGCTTGAGCGAATAGAAAACCTCTAAAAGGCTGTACTAATTTTTTCCCAGGGGCGTATAAGTCACGTATACAGGATGCATCAAAAAGGATGGCGCAAACTTACACGGCTGAAAGTACACGATAACAGAAGTACAAATGTCAAGTAAACATGGGCTCTAAAACGTATACCTTAAGAGCTATGAGATATTCTTGATTTTCAATATCGTGAAACAAATATCTTCTACTGCAAGCTCTTTGCTTTCCATACTTTGGGAAGTGGTAGTATGGACTAAAACGAGAAAAAAAGTCCAGTAAACATGTCCTCTAAAGTGCATACCTTAAAAGTTATGAACACTTGTTCATTACAAGAGTTGTGTTCAAAAGTACCGAAGATGAACAGTTGCTCATAGCTGTTAAGATATGCGTTTTAGAGCACATGTTTGCTCCATCCTTTTTGATACACCCTGTATACAGCTGCTATTAGCGATGGAACAATTTACATCTGATAACTGTCATTCCGATTACGAAAATGAATAGCTGAGATGCGTTATTGGACCCAGTTATGGTCTGATCCTAGACCGAAATCATTCATCTCTAATGAAATATACTGATACTGCTGTGTATTGTATAATGCAGTTCTTAACATTCCCATTTATTCTACTTTAGCACTTCGAGCTGTGCTACTTCCCTCGTAAGTTTTGATGAGATTCTTGCTTTGACGCGTAGAAACACATTTTCAGAATTTCGTGTCGCCTCAGGTGCATGACTTGCCCCCAGGTGCATGTGTATCTACAGAGAGTCAGTGGCCGTCGGTTCGGCCAGCACGGAGAGATTACGCACTAGAATGCGGTGCGTCCCCTCAGCGACGGATGCAGGCACCACCTGCGGTACGTGACTGCGAGCACGCTGGCGGTCACGTGGCCTGCATCAGAGCTTCGAGCGGCCGTGACACAGCCAGCCGCCTCGCCGCTCTCGCAAAAACGTCACTGCGGGCGAGAGAAGTTCACGGAGGAAAATGTAAGGCTTACCAGCTGATTTTCACGTCAAACCAAGTGTAGACGTCACGTCACTGACCCTGACATATGTTCGAGGTAAGTACATCGGTATGTGGTCTCAACCTGAAACCAGTACTGAGAAATTAGGAGTGGTCAGTTCACTCAGATCGATCACAATAAGCCGGCCGCTGTGACCGAGCGATTCTAGGCGCTTCAGTCCGGAACCGCGCGACTGCTACGGTCGCTGGTTCGAATCCTGCCTCGGGCATGGATGTGTGTGATGTCCTTAGGTTAGTTAGGTTTAAGCAGTTCTAAAGATCTAGGGGACTAATGACGTCAGATGTTAAGTCACATAGTGCTCAGAGCCATTTGAACCATTTTGACCGTCTAGACACTCAATTTTTTTTCACGCTCCCCAAGAGCTATGACCACTTATTCTCTATCTCAAGACAGTCGCAGTCTTCCTTTTTAGGGTTCCGTTCCTGAGTCTGTAGATCACTTTGTTGTCTGTCCGACTGTTCAAAATCGTTTTTCTCCGGTGGGGGGGGGGGGGGGGGGAGGGAGGACGGGAACATATTAAGGTCTACGGTCTCTTGCCGCTATAAAAAAGTGAAGGTTGTAAGTCATTGCAATCAAATGATACCGCCATTTATGTCACATATTTGATATTCACAGCCGCACGGGATTAGTCGAGCGGTCGAGGGCGCTACAGTCACGGACTGTGCGACTGGTTCCGGCGGAGGTTCGAGTCCTCCCTCGGGCATCCGTGTGTGTTTGTCCTTAGGATAATTTAGGTTAAGCTTAGGGACTGATGACCTTAGCAGTTAAGTCCCATAAGATTTCACACAAATTTGAACTTTTTTTTTAACTTATTTATGAAGAACCACAGGGTGCTTCACGTTGACATAGAATCATGAAACTTTCCGAGAAGCAGGGTTTCACACTACGAGTACAACCAAAGAAAACAATCGGAAAATTGTTAACTTGTAACTATCTCAGTGTTTTTTTTATTTTTATTTTTTTTTTTTTTTTTTACCAGACTGTCTGTCCGTCTGACACGACCCCTTTTCCTCAGATCAAGTTGAAATTTTATGGCACGTGCTAAGGTCTATGGCGGTCTGGTGCTATAATAAACGTTAGCTTCTGCTTCTAAGACAGTGCGCTGAAAACATACAACCATTTATGTCACATACTTTGGTACTAGCGATCCCACTCACTAAAGCCTTTAGGTTAGCTTCTCTTGATGTAGAATTATGAAATTTGGCAATAAAAAAGGTTTCGCAGTACGAGTGACGTAAAAGAAACAGAAAATCGTTAATCTGTGATTACATCACACGAAAAAGGTATTTCTTTTGTCATACGTTAACCGACTTCAAACGCGAAATTAAAACATCTCTGGGACCGATATCCAGCCAATATCAATGTCTATAACAGGAAAAAATTGTCCTGGAATGGATGGATTCTCGTTGTACATAATTCTCGATTCCCGGAATTGATGGATTCTCTTTGTACACAATTAAGTTTGTACAGAACCCTCAATGCACGAGACGTACTCGCACCAGGCCAATTTTTTTGTATATAATATCCTTAACTATTAGTCCGCCTCCGTAGCGTAGCGGTAGCGTTACCGCCTACCAAGCAGGGGGCCCGGGTTCGATTCCCGGAAGGGGACTGGGTGTTGTGTGTCCTTCGTCATCATTTCCATCATCACTGACTCGCAAGTCGCCGATGTGGCGTCATCTAAAAAGGACTGGCAATAGGGCGGCCAAACTCCCCCCGAATGGGGCCTCCCGGTCAACAATGCCATACTATCATTTCCATTAGTTTTTCCTTAACTAGTAGTTATTGTTGTTGTGACTTTCAGCCCAAAGATTCTCTACTCCAACTTGTGCAACTCCCCTCAACTCTATCTACTGCAGCATACTCAAACCTTGGTGTCACTCTACAGTTACTACACTGCACAACACTTCCCTCCATTACCAAACTGATGATTCATTGGTGCTTCAGAATGTGCCCCATCAACCGATCCATCCTTTTAGTCTCGACGTGTCGAATTCCTTTTCCCCAATTTGGTTCAGTATCTCCTTATTACTTATTCGGTCTACCCACCCGATTTTCTTCATTCTGCTGTAGCAACACATTTCGACAGCTTCTGTTCTCTGCTTTTCTGAATTCCTTGTCCGGACATTTCACTTCCGGGCAGTGCTACTTCCCAAATACCTTCAGAAAAGACTTCCGAACATTTAAATATGTACTACATGTTACAAATTTCTCTTTTGCAGAAATAGTTTTCTTGCTGTTGACAGTCTCTCTACTTCCGCATCATCAGTTATTTTGCTGGTATATACACAGAGGCGACAAAAGTAATGTTATTGCGATATGCACATATGCAAAAAATGGTTCAAATGGCTCTGAGCACTATGGGACTTAACATCTATGGTCATCAGTCCCCTAGAACTTAGAACTACTTAAACCTAACTAACCTAAGGACAGCACACAACACCCAGTTATCACGAGGCAGAGAAAATCCGTGACACCGCCTGCACATATGCAGATGATGTCAGTACCGCGTACACACGGTATAGAAGAGCAGCGCATTGGCGGAGCTGTCATTTGTACTCATTTGATTCATGTTAAAAGATTTATGATGTGATGATGGCCACACAACTGGAATTAACAGACTTACAACGCGGAATGATAGTTGGAGCTAAACGGATGGGACATTCCATTTCGGAAATCGTTGGGGAATTCAGTATTCCGAGATCCACAGTGAAAGACTGTGCCGAGAATATAAGATCTGAGACATTACCCCTCACCAAGGTCAATATAGTGGCCCACGGCCTTTACTTAACGATCGAGAGCAGCAGCTTTTGCGTGTAGTTGTCAGTGCTAACAGAAAAGCAACAACCGCATAAATTAATGTGGGACATGCGACGAACGTTTTTGTTAGGGCAGTGCTTCGAAATGTGGCGTTAATAGTCTATGGCAAAAGACGTTTGATGTGAGTGCCTTTGCCAACAGCACGATATAGCCTGCAGCATCTCTGCTGAAATCGTGACCATATCGGTTGGGCCCTAGACCATTGGAAGAGCATAACTTGGTCAGATGAGTCCCGATTTCAGTTGGTAAGAGCCGATGGTGAGCATTCATCGGAGGTGAGCGTATCATCTGGAGCGCCCCAGGGAAATGTGGTAGGTCCGCTGTTTCCAGAATGAGATTTTCACTCTGCAGCGGAGTGTGCGCTGATATGAAACTTCCAGGAAGATTAAAACTGTGTGCCCGATCGAGACTCGAACTCGGGACCTTTGCCTTTCGCGGGCAAGTGCTCTACCATCTGAGGTTCGGAGGAGAGCTTCTGTAAAGTTTGGAAGGTAGGAGACGAGATACTGGCAGAAGTAAGGCTGTGAGGGCCGGGCGTGAGTCGTGCTTCGATAGCTCAGATGGTAGAGCACTTGCCCGCGAAAGGCAAAGGTCTCGAGTTCGAGTCTCGGTCGGGCACACAGTTTTAATCTGCCAGGAAGTTTCAGGTGCGCTGTTGTTTTCTATCTACATAAATGATCTTTTGGATAGGGTGGATAGCAATGTGCGGCTGTTTGCTGATGATGCTGTGGTGTACGGGAAGGTGTCGTCGTTGAGTGACTGTAGGAGGATACAAGATGACTTGGACAGGATTTGTGATTGGTGTAAAGAATGGCAGCTAACTCTAAATATAGATAAATGTAAATTAATGCAGATGAATAGGAAAAAGAATCGCATAATGTTTGAATACTCCATCAGTAGTGTAGCGCTTGACACAGTCACGTCGATTAAATATTTTGGGCGTAACATTGCAGAGCGATATGAAGTGGGACAAGCATGTAATGGCAGTTGTGGGGAAGGCGGATAGTCGTTTTCGGTTCATTGGGAGAATTTTGGGAATATGTGGTTCATCTGTAAAGGAGACCGCTTATAATACAGTAATACGACCTATTCCTGAGTACTGCTCGAGCGTTTGGGATCCCTATCAGGTCGGATTGAGGGAGGACATAGAAGCAATTCAGAGGCGGGCTGCTAGATTTGTTACTGGTAGGTTTGATCATCACGCGAGTGTTACGGAAATGCTTCAGGAACTCGGGTGTGAGTCTCTAGAGGAAGGAAGGTGTTCTTTTCGTGAATCGCTACTGAGGAAATTTAGAGAACCGGCATTTGAGGCTGACTGCAGTACAATTGTACTGCCGCCAACTTACATTTCGCGGAAAGGCCAGATAAGAGAGATTAGGTCTCGTACAGAGGCATATAAGCAGTCATTTTTCCCTCGTTCTGTTTGGGAGTGGAACAGGGAGAGAAGATGCTAGTTGTGGTACGAGGTACCCTCCGCCACGCACCGTATGGTGGATTGCGGAGTATGTATGTAGATGTAGATGTAAATGGTAATGTTCGAGTGTGGAATAGACGCTACGAAGCCATGGACCCAGGTTGTCAACAAAGCACTGTGAAGGCTGGTAGTGGCTTTACAATCGTGTGGGCTGTGTTTACGTGGAATGAAATGTCTCCTTTAGTCCAACCGAACTAATCAGTGACTGCAATAGACCATGAACTTCATGTACCCAGAAACCGATCGAATTTTTGGGGTGATATCGCGCAATGTCACTGGGCCACAATTGTTTGCGAATTGACTAAAGAACATGCTGAACAATTCGAGAGAATGATTTAGTCACCCACATCGATGAATCCCATCGAACATTTATGGGACATAATCGAGAGACACTTCCGCTATTGTGGACGGCTATAGAGGCAGCCCGGCAGACTCCCAACAACTTATTGAGTCCATACCACGTCGATTTGTCGCACTATGCCGTGCAAAAGAAGGTCCGACACGATATTAGGAAAACTAGAAATTCGTGGGAAGTTCCTATGGGACCAAACAGCTGAAATCATCGGCCCCCTAGACTTACACACTACTTAATCTAACTTAAAGTAACTTACGCTAAGGATAACACACACACCCATGCCCGCGGACGACTCGAACGGGTGAGGAAGGGGGAGGGGGGAAGGGGGAGCCGCGCGAAACGTGGCAAGGCGCCTGAGACAAAGCGGCTGCCCTACGCGGCCACGATATTAGGAAGTATCCGATCAGTTTTGTGACCTCAGTGTAAAAATCTAGTCTCTTGCTTTCAGTGTCTGACATCCTAAATTATTTCCCTCGGCGATACCTCACTTCCTTTGGCATCCAAGATTTGCCCATCTTCCACAACTCCATTACGTCGCACTTAACCCTGTTCACATCGATTTTTTACACACATCATCGCTAGGTGTTTAAGTGTTATGTACCTCAGTCTGTTATACATTACTTAATAAATCTTTTTATTTGTTCTTTCATTTCTCTGTGTCCTCTGAAGTGAGAAATTTCCGGCTCTAATTCAGTACACATTACACTGTTCTTCTCGTATTCCTTATTGGTGCTTCCTTCCTTCCTTTCCGGTGCCCTTTATGCAACCTGTCCTGGGTTTAGGTTTCGTATAGAGTCACCAGTTTCACGTAGAAACAACTACACTCGTGTACTTTCAAGGCTCTTACTATGACGCGATCGCCACTCCCGAAGGCATTTTAAAACCACAGCCAGTTTTGGGCAAAGTGTTAACTGACTTCTGCGTGGCTACGGGTGTCGTCCTCATATAGCGGTGGTTTCGGCTGTGACGTCACTGGTACTCAAGTCCGTTGCCTTGTAAGGCAATGTTTTCGTCCGCAGCCTATCTCCTCCGCTTTAACCTCGCGATGGCAGGGTTTCACGCTGCGCTGCGTTCAGCTGTAGACCGCGGTATTTCTTGATTGTGTCATTAAGTGTTTTTGTCTCTGTAGCATCCTCATTTACGCTGTTCGGAAGCCGTTAACTCTTGTGGTGATTCAACTGTCCTTGAATGCCAATGCGTTCACTGAAATGAGGCAGCTGCTCAAGAAAGGCACACACTGAGTTAAGCAAAACTCTTAGGAAATATTTTCAGGAATATGTGATAAGCTACAACGTAAGTTTGATGAGACAAATAACTGAAAACGGTAGGTTCTGTGAAGAAAACAAAACACGTGTTTGGCAGGTAACATTTCTCCAGTTAACCCCAGATTACTAAAGCCTCGTAAAATTTATGATTGCAGTAGGGTATAAATAAGGACATTTTGTATTTAATACGGTGTGTAACATACCATTGGAGATGTAATAATTGTAATTAGCTAACGTATACCTTATAAATTATGACTTCCTCTGAATAAGATCTACATCTACATCTCCGTGATTACTCTGCTATTCACAATAAAGTGCCTGGCAGAGGGTTCAATGAACCACCTTCCAGCTGTCTCTCTACCGTTCCACTCTCGAAAAGCACGGGGAAAAAACGAGCACTTAAATTTTTCTGTGCGAGCCCTGATTTCTCTTATTTTATGGTGATGATCATTTCTCCCTATGTAGGTGGGTGCCAACCGAACGTTTTCGCAATCGAAGGAGAAAACTGGTGATTTATATTCCATGAGAAGATCCCGCCGCAACGAAAATCGTCTTTGTTTTAATGATTGCCACTCCAATTCAAGTATCATGCCTGTGACACTATCTCTCCTATTTCGCGATAATACAAAACGAGCTGCCCTTCGCTGTACTTTTTCGGTGTCATCCGTCAGTCCCACCTGATGCGGATCCCACACCGCACAGCAATACTCCAGAATAGGGCGGACAAGCGTGGTGAAAGCAGTCTCTTTACTAGACCTGTGGCACCTTCTAAGTGTTCTGCCAATGAATCGCAGTCTTTCGTTTGCTCTACCCGCAATATTATCTATGTGATCGTTCCAATTTAGGTTATTTGTAATTGTAATCACTAAGTATTTAGTTGAATTTACAGCCTTCAGATTTGTGTGACTTATCGCGTAAGGAAGTGGAGAAATACACTTTACGATGGTTTAGTAGCAATGTAACACTTCCCGCCCCCCCTCCCCCGTCCCCTCTAGTGTTATACGGTTAAGATGCCACAGTAATTAGCAAGAGAGAAAACTGTACAGCTGGTAGAAGATTAATAAAATTTTTGTGTAGTTCAAGAGTTGAATGAGAAACACAGACATTTAACAAAGAAAATAACTTCATTCCGGCTGTAACGCCTGATGACGTCTATGAAGCCATACAAGATGTGAATACCGGTAATGATGATGGTGACGGTACTTCAACATAACTAAATCAAGCTGTAAGAAAAATAGTACAAAAGAAATTTGCAAAATTATTTACAGAAATTCCTTAAGCTTGAATAGAGCTGTAAATTATCTGTCTCACACAAAGAAGACAAGCAAGGCGTACAGCAGTGTAGACCTCCCTACGTTCCCTTTGTAAGGTAGAAAGCACTTACTATAATTGTCAAACAACACGCAGACAAAACCGCGTTTCAATTAGTCGAATGAATGTGTTCGCTTTAGTAGTGGATTAGTGAATATAGCTCAATGCACCAAGTGCGAGTAGTGTACGAAATTACAGAACAGAGCAGTTGCTGCGAATTACTATTTTGCCTACGATTTTTAGATTTTTGAGAAGTCGTTTTTCAAAATTTCTAAAAAATACTAATTATTGTTCCGACGCTTCTTGGTAGAGCAAATTCATTATTACAAATGAAGCGTACAAAAATTTGAGTGTTCTGCAGTATTAATACTGTAGAACATTCCACAATCTTGTGTTTTTTATTTATAATTCTGAAAATACTTCTAATAGTCCGTGAGAAACAAGGACGTATGTTGGTACAAAAATGTTCAAATGTGTGTGAAATCTTATGGGACTTAACTGCGAAGGTCATTAGTCCCTAAGCTTACACACTACTTAACCTAAATTATTCAAAGCACAAACACACACACCCATGCCCGAGGGAGGACTCGAACCTCCGCTGGGACCAGCCGCACAGTCCATGACTGCAGCGCCGAGACCGCTCGGCTAATCCCGCGCGGCACGTATGTCGGTAGAAATAAAATTATACAGCGTGTCTCAAATCTTTTGGATCAAACGGAAACGGGTGATACTGGATCAACAAACTGTTATATTGAGATAGGCGACCAATGGTCGGAACTGGCGTATTTATTGTGTTATGGACATACACAGCGCACACCACATAACAACGCTGCTGAGAGCAACTGTTCAAAGCGACGATCGCCAGTCTCAAAGCATGTATTAGACATGCAGCCACGGTTCTTGCAGACTGTACCCCTTGTCGTACGCGAAATGATGTGGTTTCATCGTAACGGTGCACCAGCCTACTTCCATGTTTAACAACCTGAACAACACGCACCCTCATCATTGGATGAAGGGGAGGTCCTGCTCCATGGCCAGCGCGATCGCCGGTTCTCACACCTCTTGACTTTTTCCTCTGGGGTTACATCAAGACGTTGGTGTATGAAAACCCCGTAGCTACGGGCGAAGACATGCTTGCTAGGGCCCAAGCTGCCGTCTGCTGGTACTACAGACTCCATGGATCTTTGAGAGAGCGCGGCATAACTTCATGCGCCGTTGCCATGCAAGCATTGAGACTGGCAGTCGTCACTTTAAACAATTACTATGAGCTACGCTGTAATTATGCGATGTAGGCTGTATATGTCCTTAACACAATAAATATGTACACTCCTGGAAATGGAAAAAAGAACACATTGGCACCGGGGTGTCAGACCAACCATACTTGCTCCGGACACTGCGAGAGGGCTGTACAAGCAATGATCACACGCACGGCACAGCGGACACGCCAGGAACCGCGGTGTTCGCCGTCGAATGGCGCTAGCTGCGCAGCATTTGTGCACCGCCGCCGTCAGTGTCAGCCAGTTTGCCGTGGCTTACGGAGCTCCATCGCAGTCTTTAACACTGGTAGCATGCCGCGACAGCGTGGACGTGAACCGTATGTGCAGTTGACGGACTTTGAGCGAGGGCGTATAGTGGGCATGCGGGAGGCCGGGTGGACGTACTGCCGAATTGCTCAACACGTGGGGCGTGAGGTCTCCACAGTACATCGATGTTGTCGCCAGTGGTCGGCGGAAGGTGCACGTGCCCGTCGACCTGGGACCGGACCGCAGCGACGCACGGATGCACGCCAAGACCGTAGGATCCTACGCAGTGCCGTAGGGGACCGCACCGTCACTTCCCAGCAAATTAGGGACACTGTTGCTCCTGGGGTATCGGCGAGGACCATTCACAACCGTCTCCATGAAGCTGGGCTACGGTCCCGCACACCGTTAGGCCGTCTTCCGCTCACGCCCCAACATCGTGCAGCCCGCCTCCAGTGGTGTCGCGACAGGCGTGAATGGAGGGACAAATGGAGACGTGTCGTCTTCAGCGATGAGAGTCGCTTCTGCCTTGGTGCCAATGATGGTCGTATGCGTGTTTGGCGCCGTGCAGGTGAGCGCCACAATCAGGACTGCATACGACCGAGGCACACAGGGCCAACACCCGGCATCATGGTGTGGGGAGCGTTCTCCTACACTGGCCGTACACCACTGGTGATCGTCGAGGGGACACTGAATAGTGCGCGGTACATCCAAACCGTCATCAAACCCATCGTTCTACCATTCCTAGACCGGCAAGGGAACTTGCTGTTCCAACAGGACAATGCACGTCCGCATGTATCCCGTGCCACCCAACGTGCTCTAGAAGGTGTAAGTCAACTACCCTGGCCAGCAAGATCTCCGGATCTGTCCCCCATTGAGCATGTTTGGGACTGGATGAAGCGTCGTCTCACGCGGTCTGCACGTCCAGCACGAACGCTGGTCCAACTGAGGCGCCAGGTGGAAATGGCATGGCAAGCCGTTCCACAGGACTACATCCAGCATCTCTACGATCGTCTCCATGGGAGAATAGCAGCCTGCATTGCTGCGAAAGGTGGATATACACTGTACTAGTGCCGACATTGTGCATGCTCTGTTGCCTGTGTCTATGTGCCTGTGGTTCTGTCAGTGTGATCATGTGATGTATCTGACCCCAGGAATGTGTCAATAAAGTTTCCCCTTCCTGGGACAATGAATTCACGGTGTTCTTATTTCAATTTCCAGGAGTGTATTTCCGACCATTGGTTCCCTGTCTCACAGTACTCGCTTGTGGACGCACTATCACCTGTTTTAGTTTGACCCAAACGGTTTGAGGCACGCTGTATACATTAGTGTTAAACCAACCCTTAGAGTTCGTAGAGGGAAGTTTGTAACTAAACAGGAGTCAGGCAAACAATTCTCATCAGCGCTACAGGAAACGTTTACCTCCCTTAAGTGGGAGAAAAGAAGAATTACTTGGTAATGCAACACATCAGTCGTTAACATAATATTATTATTGCAAACATTCAACTGCATATTTTTCATTTAAATTACTCGTAATCTGAAAAATGTGTTCTCGATACCTATTTATATGCGTTATGTCTTTCATTTGTATATAATTGCGATAGGATGTAGTGTTTTATTTTTTAAATTCTGGTTGATAAAAATAATCGTTTCTCGAATTTTTATGCGACTGGTATGCTATTCAGTGTAATAAAATATAAGATAGAATAAGCAACTGAATAAAAGCGAGACGTATAAATAAGTGAGACTATATACAATGTTTTACTTACAGAAAAACTTTGTTTTGTTTCCTTTGCTGCATCTGAATAGTAAGTGAATAAAAATCAGAAAAAAACGCCTCGGTGGTCTCATGCGACGGCGCAAAACACACAGTCGCTTCAAGGAATTTTGAATTACAAGTCGTCACGTATGCTATTAAGCGGATTTCCCTGGAAGCAAATATTCATTTTCTCTGTAACGCTGGCCGCGTTACAACACTCATTGCTCAAGATCTCTAGAAGGTACTGTCAGCAGGTTACATGCCTGCTGCAACATTGCTTTCATTTCAGCGGACCAGCACGTACATGAGAGGCAAAAAATTCGCTTCTCTTCATGTTTATTGCCCAGTCAAAGAATAATTGAGCAGTCTCGTTTGGATGATTTAGGGAATTTACACGCGCTTAAACCTAGTTGACTGTTCTTATTTTCAACTTGGTGTTCTCGTGTATTTTGTAAAAAGGGCAATACGTTTAATAACGGCAAAAACAAATGAGATAACGCCTTGGGACAGAAATCAAAAAAGCACATTCACTCCTTTCCGTCCAGTGTAGCTTCGTGGCAACAGGCTAATTTATATAACAGAGATCCGATACTTTCTTTTCAAAGGTAGGCTATAAGATGGGGTAGAAATTAATTTAACTAACAGAGAGCTGGTGGTTTCTGCTTAAAGATCAAAGATTAAATTGTGCTTGCAAATGACGATTCTGTTCGTTATAAAATAGCATTCGCTGCTGCCAGTAGCGGATTTCCTTTATTTATTTTCTGCGCGGTGCCTTTTCGAAGATAATTCCCATAGTCAAGTGCGTTTATCGTACATACGGCATTTTTCGATGTGATGTTGACAATGAGTGATCTCCATTATTTTCTTGTTGTCCTCTTAAACATCACTCACACATTTATTTATCAGTGAAGTTTACAGAGTAGATAGCCCACAGTACACGAAAAACACAATGATAATGGGAGCTCCAGAAGCGCGTCGGGCAGAATATAAAGAAAAACTGTGACTAGCAGCAGAGAATATTGTTTTATGACAAACGAAACCATTGTTTTTATCGCCCCAGGCTTTCAGTAACCATTTCTAAAGGATAAAATAACATGAGTAATAGCATTTTACAACAAGTTACATAATGGCGCTAGTCGGGCCTATATATATTTTAAATTCCTTAGACTTCTCGCAGACGTCTAATTACAGGCAGCGAGCGACGTGGAGTAATGGTAAGACACTGCAGGTGCATTCGCTAGAACTGCAGTTCATATCCCGGTCCGAACATCCAGGTTTAGGTTTTACCTAATTTCCCTAAATCGCCTAACGGAAATGGCAGGTTGGTTCCTTTGATGAGGATAGGGCTGATTTGCTGTCTCATCCTCAACCAATCTAACGTGAGGTTGTAACACACGCAATGTTAAAGTCAAACCTTCTTTCTTTCCTTGAAATTACGATAAACATATCAAATTAGACAGCTTTATAACAAACGGACACCAGAGCAGGTCTGCATCTCTCATTCAGTTCTTGAACTACACAACATTTAAACAAATTTTCTAACGTCCTGCACAATTTTCTCTAGTGTTAGTTACTGAGTGATCTGCCATCTTAAATTATAAATTGTGCCCCCCCCCCCGCCTCCCTTCCCCCCAAATGGTTTCATATTTTGTCTTCTTCGTACATCTATTGTTTTCAATTGTTTCTCGCATCAAACTTTCATTGTACTTTTCCTGTATTCTCGGAGACATTTCAGAAAAGTTTCGCGTAACTCGGCGCTCCTGTTAACTTTTACATCTAACTTTCGTGTTTCCTTTTGCAGCTATATCAATTTTTCGTCTCCTTTTTTCTGCATAACTGCAATATTTCTTGTTCTTTGCATAAGCATGTTTATCAACTTATTGCCGCTTTCATCACTGCATGTGTAATCTTAATTTTCTAATGAAAAGAGGTTTTTGCCTAATGTGATTTGGTACATCTCCTCATTTTTAAACATATTATCATAATCTACACATCTGACTTCTTGCTTGACATGTCTCTTGTCTCTTTCTAGCGTTGCATCTACATCTGTATTTTTAAAACCTGTGATCTCTTGAAATCTGAAAGTGGTTTAGAACGATCACCAGCCCTATAATTTCTTTAATTTCTGGACAAATATTTAACTATTTTTTGTAGTTACTTCTGGATTTTGCAAATCCAATTTCCTTTTCTTCCCTTTTCCTCCTGGCAGAATGTATTAAAGATAACCATGTTGTTCTTTCTCATTACTTGTACTGAAGAACGGCCTCGGTAATTTCCATTGAACGGTTGTTTAGTGTTTGGACCACTTTGCATTAAATCCTTTATTATCTTTTTTGGTGTAATTTTTGTGATATATTAGTTTTTGTAATTCTCATCTTCTGCAACGTTATCAGAATGTAAGCTAGTTTGCACATGACTAATGATTTCGAGGGGACGTCTTTAACTTTTTAACACACATCTTGCTATTGCTTGTATATCGTTAAATATCTTTGAAATTTATTTTAATTTTCTTTTTTACAATTAACGCTTCACCTAAATTTCTTTCCTTGCCCTTTTCCTCCGTCATAAAATATATGATCTGACTTTAATTATAATTCATGTCCATCGGTAACTGCAAATCTGATTTATTAAGTACAATAAATTATAGGAAATATATTACCCTTCAAATAAACAGAAACAAGACACCCTGGCAACAAATGGAATCGCGAAGCCGAGCGGTCTACGGCTCTGCAGTCATGGACTGTGCGGCTGGTCCCGGCGGAGGTTCGAGGTCCTCCCTCGGGCATGGGTGTGTGTGTTTGTCCTTAGGATAATTTAGGTTAAGTTGTGTGTAAGCTTAGGGAATGATGACCTTAGCAGTTAAGTCCCATAAGTTTTCACACACATTTGAACATTTTTGGAATAGCGAAAGTTTTGGTGTGAGCGGCAAATCAACAAAATCACAGAACCACCTATAGATTGATTGTACCCATGTTTTTCACATTACCTAATGGGGTCTTTCGAAAACCGCAGAGCAATTACGAAACTTTGTTAAACAAACATCGCCTTTTCGAGAGTGAACAA
This sequence comes from Schistocerca piceifrons, assembly GCF_021461385.2. NCBI lineage: Eukaryota > Metazoa > Arthropoda > Insecta > Orthoptera > Acrididae > Schistocerca > Schistocerca piceifrons. The sequence continues at coordinate 447,419,937 of NC_060138.1, read as the reverse complement.
AAAGCTTTTATGTTAGAGTGAGCTAATGGTTTTACAGCAATAAGGCTTCCAGTTGACGGTGCCTCAAAGAGTCAAGCCGAGAATCAACAATACTAGACTTTCTATATGTGGATCTAATCGAGGTGCAGTTTATACGTCATGGTCCCATATTCTAAATGTCATGAACAGATGAACAAAGATTTAACGAGGAAGCTGACAACTAATCATTTAATAGTAGGGCAGATTAGAACTGTCCATTCACATCCGTACATCTGCAAAACATTTTGCCTATGACACAACTCTAAGGACACAAAACTTTTACGAAAACGAAACGTTGGAGCTGTAAATATTTCCGATTTCTTCGTACTGTAACTTGATTGAAACAGTCTAACTCTTCTCTTCTCTTAGCATGCTCTCTTCGGTAAGGTATCGCGTTGTGATTCTACAGAATCACTTCTCAAGCTGTTGCGACTATACCTATACTCCACCGCAATACGATTCAAGTCCCAGTAAGTTGGAACCACACGATAGCTGAAAATGTAAATATTATAAATGGGAGACGCCTCCGCAACCGAGAAAGTAACTGCACATTGTTGTTGTCGTTGTCTTCAGTCCTGAGACTGGTTTGATGCAGCTCTCCATGCTACTCTATCCTGTGCAAGCTTCATCATCTCCCAGTACCTACTGCAACCTACATCCTTCTGAATCTGCTTAGTGTATTCATCTCTTGGTCTCCCTCTACGATTTTTACCCTCCACGCTGCCCTCCAATGCTAAATTTGTGATCCCTTGATGCCTCAGAACATGTCCTACCAACCGGTCCCTTCTTCTTGTCAAGTTGGGCCACAAAATCCTCTTCTCCTCAGTTCTATTCAATAACTCTTCATTAGTTATGTGATCTACCCATCTAATCTTCAGTATTCTTCTGTAGCGCCACATTTCGAATGCTTCTATTCCCTTCTTGTCCAAACTATTTATCGTCCATGTTTCACTTGCATACATGGCTACACTCCATACAAATACTTTCAGAAACGACTTTCTGACACTTTAATCAATACTCAATGTTAACAAATTTCTCTACTTCACAAACGCTTTCCTTGCCACTGCCAGTCTACATTTTATATCTTCTCTACTTCGACCATCATCAGTTATTTTGCTCCCCAAATAGCAAAACTCCTTTACTACTTTAAGTGTTTCATTTCCTAATCTAATTCCCTCAGCATCACCCGACTTAATTCGACTAAATTCCATTATCCTCGTTTTGCTTTTGTTGATGTTCATCTTATATCCTCCTTTCAAGACACTGTCCATTCCGTTCAACTGCTCTTCCAAGTCCTTTGCTGTCTCTGACAGAATTACAATGTTTTTATTTCTTCTCCATGGACTTTAATACCTACTCCGAATTTTTCTTCTGATTCCTTTACTGCTTGCTCAATATACAGATTGAATAACATCGGGGACAGGCTACAACCCTGTCTCACTCCCTTCCCAACCGCTGCTTTCCTTTCATGCCCCTCGACTCTTATAACTACCATCTGGTTTCTGTATTTTACCCCTGCCACCTTTATAATTTGAAAGAGAGTATTCCAGTCAACATTGTCAAAAGCTTTCTCTAAGTCTACAAATGCTAGAAATGAAGGTTTGCCTTTCCTTAATCTATTTCCTAAGATAAGCCGTAAGGTCAGTATTGCCTCACGTGTTCCGACATTTCTGCGGAATCCAAACTGATCTTCGCCGAGGCTGGCTTCTACCAGTTTTTCCATTCGTCTCTAAAGAATTCGCGTTAGTATTTTGCAGATGTGACTTATTAAACTGATAGTTCGGTAATTTGCACATCTGTCAACACCTGCTTTCTTTCGGATTGGAATTATTATATTCTTCTTGAAGTCTGAGGGAATTTCGCCTGTCTCATACATCTTGCTCACCAGATGGTAGAGTTTTGTCAGGGCTGGCTCTCCCAAGGCCGTCAGTAGTTCCAATGGAATGTTGTCTACTCCCGTGGCCTTGTTTCGACTCAGGTCTTTCAGTGCTCTGTCAAACTCTTCACGCACTATCGTATCTCCCATTTCATCTTCATCTACGTCCTCTTCCATTTCAGTAATATTGTCCTCAAGTACATCGCCCTTATATAGACCCTCTATATACTCCTTCCACCTTTCTGCTTTCCGTTCTTTGCTTAGAACTGGGTTTCCATCTGAGCTCTTGATATTCATACAAGTGGTTCTCTTTTCTCCAAAGGTCTCTTTAATTTTCCTGTAGGCGGTATCTATCTTACCCCTAGTGAGATAAGCCTCTACATCCTTACATTTGTCCTCTAGCCATCCCTGCTTAGCCATTTTGCACTTCCTGTCGATCTCATTTTTGAGACGTTTGTATTCCCTCTTGCCTGCTTCATTTACTGCGTTTTTATATTTTCTCTTTTCATCAATTAAATTTAATATTTTTTTCTGTTACCCAAGGATTTCTACTAGCCCTCGTCTTTTTACCTACTTGATCCTCTGCTGCCTTCACTACTTCATCCCTCAGAGCTACCCATTCTTCTTTTACTGCATTTCTTTCCCCCATTCCTGTCAACTGCTCCCTTATGCTCTCTCTGAAACTCTGTACAACCTCTGGTTTAGTCAGTTTATCCAGGTCCCATCTCCTTAAATTCCCACCTTTTTGCAGTTTCTTCAGTTTTAATCTACAGATCATAACCAATAGACAAACACACACACACACATACGCCCATGCCCGAAGGAGGACTCGAACCTCTGCAGGGACCAGCCGCCCAGTCCATGACCGCAGCGCCAAGACCGCTCGGCTAATCCCGCGCGTCACTTATTATAAGTGAATGAACATGATAAAACAGGTAATTGTAGGGCTAACTTCCAGTAAGTGGTTTATGTTTTACTAGTATATCACAACATGTGATTAAATGTTCTACCTTCAGTTTCACTCATCAGTAAATGACTATAATTATGTTGATCCAGTTGTTTCATGGTCACTGACATTTGCATTAATTTCTGATTATTTATGCATAACATGAAATACTGACTTCCGCTTAGTAGGTCTCTTTTTACGACTTCATGACATATATAATTGCTCCCTGGTTTATATACACTTCAAAAAAAGTTTTGCTTCTCCCCGGTTCACAGAACTTCTGAAGACAGACGTTGCCTGTGGATATTGTATCACAGACACAGTCCCTTTGACTCTTCAGAGATGTCACTAAACCCGCCCAAAGATATAAACTACCATGCATGAGCAGCACCTATTAGACGGAGGGGATTCGACAGCCCATCAGTTCCAGTCTTTTCACCAGGAAGGAGGTACACGGCTCGTGTTTGTAGTTCAGCCATGCCTAGACGGTCTATACCGCGATTCGATCGCGTTCGCATTGTTACTTTGTGCCAGGAAAGGCTCTCAACAAGGGAAGTGTCCAGGCGTCTCGGGGTGAAGCAAAGCGATGTTGTTCGGACATCGCGGGATTAGCCGAGCGGTCTTAAGACACTGCAGTCATTGACTGTGCGGCTGATCCCGGCGGAGGCTCGAGTCCTCCCACGGGCATGGGTGTGTGTGTTTGTGCTTGGGTTAATTTAGGTTAAGTAGTGTGCAAGCTTTGATTTCACACACATTTGAACATTTTTTTGCTACCTACGGATTATGGCTCGGAGGAACCCTGACAGCAACGCCACCATGTTGAATAATGCTTTTCGTGCAGCCACAGGACATCGTGTTACGACTCAGACTGTGCGTAATAGGCTGCATGATGCGCACCTTTACTCCCGACGTCCATGGCGAGGTCCATCTTTGCAACCATCGACACCATGAAGCGCGGAACAGATGGGCCCAACAACATGCCGAATGAACCGCTCAGCATTGGCATCACGTTCTCTTCGCCGATGAGTGTCGCGTATGCCTTCAATCAGACAATCGTCGGAAACGCGTTTGGAGGGTACCCGATCAGGCTGAACGCCTTAGGCACACTGTCCAGCGAGTGCAGCAATGTGGAGGTTCCCCGATGTTTTGGGGTGGCACTATTTGGGGCCGACGTACGCCGCTGGTGGTCATGGAAGGCGCCGTAACGGCTGTACGATACGTGAATGCCATCCTCCGACCGGTAATGCAACCATATTGGAAGCATATTGGCGAGGCATTCGTCTTCATGGACGACAGTCCGCGCCCCCATCGAGCACATCTTGTGAATGATTTCCTTCAGGATAACGACACCGCTCGACTAGAGTGGCCAGCATGTTCTCCAGGCATGAAACCTATCGAACATGCCTGGTATAGATTGAAAAGGGCTGTTTATGGTCGACGTGACCCACCAACCACTCTGAGGGATCTACCCGGATCGCCGTTCAGGAGTAGGACAATCTGGACCAACAGTGCCTTGATGAACTAGTGGGTACTATGCCATGACAAATGCAGGCATGTATCAATGCAAGAGGACGTGCTACTGGGTATTAGAGGTACCGGTGTGTGCAGGAATCTGCACCATCACGTCTGAAGGTCTCGCTGTATGGTGGTACAACAAGCGATGTGTGGGTTTCATGAGCAATAAAAAGTGCGGAAATGATTTTTATATTGGTTTCTATTCCAATTTTCTGTACAGGTTCCGGGACTCTCGGAACCGAGTTGATGCAAAACATTTTTGATGTGTGTCTTAATATGCAACTGTTCTCTTATTTATCTTTATCTATGATGTTACTCCCTGTACAATTTCGTATTGTTATATGTTACTACATATTACCACCGTATATTAAACGTGCACCGCCCCCGTTTAATATATATTTCATACTGTTATCATTCTTGGGTGTCGCAAAATAAAATACAAGTTTAGACGAATGAAAGGTATTTGATTGGACATTCTGTACTGAACAGCCGAGGTCCTGCAACCGTTTGTGAAAAGATGGACATACAGAGACTTAACGGAGGTTAATATCCGGATAGACCTTGTGTAAGTTCCACACAAAGCAGACGGTTCGCTGTGAAGATTTCCTTAACATCCTGCAAAAGATCGCCCAAAGGGCTGCAACCTCACTAGGATTAACTGAGCAAGCTCTTGACACTGCTTCAGGTCGCTAAATAGCACGAATCTCTTTCTTACAAGAACTCTATTGACGCGTTTCAAGCTGGTCCGTCATCAGACTATCTGTAACAAATTTTCGTAGGGTTACTGTTTGACAGGATACTTTGTATCGCTTTTTTCCGACATTGTGAAGAAGAAGATGATGATGATGACGGACCATGTCGAATTCGAGTCGCGAAAGGTTTTATAACAAGTGAATTTTAACTACTTAGCGAGATGAAACAGAGTAAAGGGTGTGCTCCGTTAAAAACATTGGTAATAAACTGGATTGGGAAGAGCCATGGTTCAAATCTTATCCAGCCATTCAGATTTCACTGTTCTGTAATTTCCCTACACTTCATCAAGTGAAGCAGGGATGAATGTTTTGAAAAAGAGCAATTATTTTCTTTCCCCATCCTTTCACTAAACCTTGCTCGCGCTCCAGCAGTAATCTTTTCTTTCTATGCAAATTTCATCATGAAATTTTTAGAAACGATGCAACTGACTTCAATAATACACATTCCCGAGAGAAAAGAAATACCGATTAAAAATTTGTATGTCATGATGTTGCCGAGTGAGTTAATGTATTCCCTCCCAGTGGAAGTCTTTGTAATCCTTACAGGCTGTGCCCGCCTGTATATTCGAAGTGTTTTTAAAACAATCACCTAATTTCAGTAGACTATATCTTGTATGTGAAGGAAGATAGAAACTTGGTGTGAATTTTAACCCACACACAGGGCTAGAAAGCTTTCACTTTCGAAAGAGCCATTTCATTTTACAAGGATAAGGATGCAGGGATCCGGAAGTTGAAGTATGCTGGGCTTGTAACCTAGAGGTCCGTGAGCGAAAACCTTGCTCTGCTACCACTGAAACAACAAAGATATGGGTACACCGGAATAGTAAGCGACGGAGACCACACACAGCAGCTAATTTTTGCAATTTATTTCGTACGAATAATTTACGTAAGGAACTCGCTGATAATGTGAGCACATTTGATTATTACGTTAAGCGCTCATATTATAATTACTGAAATGTTTAGAAGCATCAATAAATAAGCCGCCCGAAGTGGCCGTGCGGTTAAAGGCGCTGCAGTCTGGAACCGCAAGACCGCTACGGTCGCAGGTTCGAATCCTGCCTCGGGCATGGATGTTTGTGATGTCCTTAGGTTAGTTAGGTTTAACTAGTTCTAAGTTCTAGGGGACTAATGACCTCAGCATTTGAGTCCCATAGTGCTCAGAGCCATTTGAACCATTTTGAACCAATAAATAAATGAAGTACTGTGAACATGCAAATAGTTTAGAGCCGTCAATAAGCAAAACAGACAATATAAACATCCGAAAAACTTTTAAAGAAAAGTATCTCTGTCCCTTAACTTAGTGACTGATATAATTTCAATAAAAAGAGTTAAATTACAACCCATAACTTATTTACAACTTCAAACAACGGCCAATACCGGTGCAGGATGTCAGGGACTCATTCTGATAAGCTTCATTCAGAAGCTGGTATAAGCATATTTACAATGGGCACAGGTTCCAGCAGGTCATCCAACCAAATGTGAACAGGTACAATAAAACAAAGAGTTTTATAACTCTAAAAGAGAAAAAACAATATTAATCCACATGTGGTAACATCTTAAAACCATTACTTACAATTTAAGAGCAGGTAACAGAGTTGCGACTTTCCCACAACTCAACGGCATATATCAGATTAGCCTATCAATGCTCCAGTAACTCGCTTAACGACCGGGCCCCTGTGTTCAAGTCGTACAGAATTAAATCCAGTACCAACTAATATCTAGAGCACCAGTGGTATGGCATAAAGTACCTTAAAATGGATTACAGACAGTCTTGACCGGAAAAACATTTATTTCGATGATAACCGGTTTCGGTCAGTATTTTACCAACCACAGACCTCATGCCATGATGGTAGAGAATGGCGGTGAATGGAGTGTGTCTTGGAATTTGACCTTCGTGGAGTTACAATACCTACCATCGACATCGCCTACCATCATTGTATGAGGTTCAAATATTAACCGATATCGATTAACGAATCTTTTGTGTGGTGAGAGATCGGTTGCCCTAGAAATAAATGTTTTGCGGCCGAGACCGTTAATTAAATTCACTCCCAGGGATAATCCAGAACCACAAAGAAGTTTACCACAATCAGTGGCCGCATCAGCCATTTAAAAATGGGCTAAAGTTTTGAGAACTAACCACTTACGGGTGCGGTATTTGCAGGGGGCATTAAATGAGAGGAGCACACAAATTACTATTAACACTCCCTTTACAATCTTAAAATAAAAGGTTCACATAAATCTAGCGTATCGTCCCATAATGCTTGGTACCTGACTTGTAAACATAAAGCCCGGAACCAACTTTTGGCGACATTTAAATGGTGGGATAGCCGAACACGCACGAGCATTGTCAAATTTTACCCCCCACACAAGTAGCGTGGTCACTCACTTACGAGTATATACAGCTAAGCAGCACGTGACTCGTCCATCGAAAGTTCAACATTAACTTCCTTCAAATGTTGGTAATGACCGTTGAAACGATCTCATAGCGAGTATTCCTCGGTGAACTACCTTCGCGACTGGATCATAACTTGGACCTACCACCTGGAAACATTCCGTAACAGCAACAGAAGACTACGAAGGAACCGAAGAGTGGCTGCATATTACCTAGCCAGAATCAAAACTGGAAAATCCGTTGCCTTTCCAAGTTGGCGACCGTAACAAAGCGTGCACAATGTTAACGCGTTCTCCGCGGCCACGAGACTCTGCGGCCAACGTCCAATCGAAAGCACCTACTCTGTTCCCTGCTTGCGCACTGGGGTAAAGCAGGCGCAGGCGCAATTCGCATCATCTCGCGACATGCCAAGGGAACTCCCAACACCACAGATCAAGAAACCAACGCTGGTTTACAAGATATAAATACGAACATATTACTTTATTATAAATTTATGCACGTACACTCTTCTGAAATGTTTTAAAATTACGCATAGGATCAAAGTTATCATCTACATTTCAAATATCATCAGTGTGTGCTCCAACGGAATAATGATAAACATCCAGACGATAGTCAAACTCGTCCCTTACTTTTGCGAGCCTGTCTCTGGGGTTCATGCCTCCTTGCTGTTGTTATGCGCCGTCGCAGTTCACCCAATACTGTTACACACACACACACACACACACACACACAAAGAAAAACACCATATCGTGAGAACACGCGACCTTGCAGACCGGTCGTGCAAAAAGTACAGTTGCATCTGAACTGTACCTGTTGAAACGGAGAACGCAAAACATTTTTTTGTCGCAGTGTTATTTACATCTCTTCTTGCCGCCAGTTGGCTAATGAACTGACGAGAAAGGAGGCAAGCCAGCTAACTTGAACAGGGAGATCACTATCGCTAACAACATGAACTGGGATACTTTCAACTGGCGCTAAGGTAAACTTAAAGTTGACGTGGATTGTTTGCCTGTAGTCTTCTCTAAGCTAGTTAGCAATTAAATGCTCAATTCCTTTGCATAGTAATCGTTAACCATTTTAATGTAGTCTTCTTTTCAGGACCGAGATGTGAACCTTCTTATTCGTATACCCGGTGATTATAATTAAAGTGCAGATTCTTATTGAGGTCCAGCGTGGGCTGCAATTATCGTATGGCAGCAAAACATGGAGATATTCTAATGCATTAACGAGTAACCGATTTACAATGGGAAAAATTAGTTCCAATTTTGGCCACCAGTTACAAACCTGGCGCTGTACACTGTTTGAATGACGGTACGATATCCGCACTGTCATTTGACAAACCATACCGTGAATGAACAGTACGAATTTCGAGAAAAGGGAAATTGCGCTGTTTGTGAAACTGTTTTATGTGAACAGCAACAGTTACAGCGCTGCGTTAAAGAGTTTTGCCGACTAAAAGATCTGAGGAGAGGGACGATGTCATTAAATGGTTTAGAGAAAATGATGATGAATCTCGAAACCACGGGTGAGCTTGCTGTGGCACCTGGAAGAGGAAGGCGTCCTATACCGGTGTAAGCTACTGACGAGGTTGGTTAGTGCTAGTGCTAGTGCAGTGTCACGAGAATTGTCCACCGCATGTCAGCACTACAGAAAGTTTTTCTGTCTGTATTACAATGGTACCCGTACAAGATCCAGACGGTGCAACAAGTGAAACCTCATCATCCGCAGCAACGATCTGAATTTGCTCTTCGGTTTTTGGCACCGAAGTTAAGCGCTGTCGGGCTGGGCTACCAGTTGGATGGGTGACCATCCGGGCTTCCGAGCGCTGTTGGCAAGCAGGGTGCACTCAGCCCCTATGAGGAAAAGTGAGCAGCTACTTGACGTAGATGTAGCAGCTCCGGTGTCGTAAACTGACGTACGGCCGGGAGAGCGGTATGCTGGCAAACGGCCCTCCATATCCGCAACCAGTGACGCCTGTGGGCTGAGGATGACGCAGCAGCCGCCCTCGGTACCGTTGAGTCTTCACGACCTGATCGGGCGGAGTTTTTTTAGTTTAATTTTTCTGGCGCTGATCGAGGGTGATGACATGTAGCCAGGTAACATGTGTGGCGTGACTAGGCAAATTTTACACTACAGGCTACAGTGAATACACAGAACTTCAGAATTTGAGGTACTGTTAAAAAGCATGTTGTGCACGAAGAGTCATTGCAGTCGTATTTGGCTGTGTGCTATGAATTCACAAGCACCTTTATTCTCGGTCCGTTCTTCTTTGAAGACAATAGGTGTACACGACGTCTGCATGTTATCGAGATCTTCTTGTACTGCACATAATTCCTGCTTTGGAAGAGCGCAACAGTGTAGTAACCACTGTTTTCACACAGGATGGCACAACACTTAATGGAGCTCGCCCGGAGCACGAACGTGTCCTCTTTAGAGGTTTTCCCAAAGCAAAGCCTGCAAGTTCACTGATCTGAATCCATATGAATTTCGACTCTTGGGGTATCTAAAACAACACGTTTACCAGGTACAGGTTCGGTCTCTACCTGAAGGACAAGTATTCAGAAACACGTTGCTCGGATTCCACCGTAACAGCTGCGAGCAACTGTTTTACGGATGCAGAATCTGTCGACGTCTCCGGTTCTCATAATGAACAAATTGTATAAGCGACGGTTAATCATAAAAGCAACATAGTGCCTTTCTCACTTGTTTGACCTTTTCTGCCCACGTCCCATTTCGAATGCATTACGTACTTCTTTCGCTTACACCATAGTCCCGCAGCGATCGCAAGGCCGGCGTGGTTACAACGGATTTGGCAGTGTTAGTGTTAGCGGATGCCCTTCCTGCCGCCACCCCGTACCCCCCAGGACGGAATCAGTGTACCCCAACTGCCTGTGTCTGGTGGAAATCGTGGAATAGTGCGGACGTGTTTCAAATGTCTGCGACGCGTGTAACTGTGGCGGAACGTGGGGACCAGCCCGGTATTCACCTAGCGGGATGTGGAAAACCGCCTAAAAACCACATCCAGGCTGGCCGGCACACCGGCCCTCGTCGTTAATCCGCCGGGCGGATTCGATCCGGAGCCGGCGCGCCTACCCGAGTCCAGGAAGCAGCGTGCTCGGCTACCCTGGCGGGTAATGGATTACGTACTAGAACATTTCAAATGGTTCAAATGGGTCTGAGCACTATGGGACTTAACATCTGAGGTCATCAGTCCCCTAGAACTTAGAACTACTGAAACCTAACTAACCTAAGGACATCGCACAAGGCAGGATTCGAACCTGCGACCGTAGCGGTCGCGCGGTTCCAGTCTGAAGCGCCTAGAACCGCTCGGCCACAGCGGCCGGCTGAAACGTTTCCTCACATTCACAGCGCTAGACTTGCACTTGGGAGCCAAAATTGGAAACTTTTTTTTCAGCGTAAATCGGTTCCACAGTAACGCATGAGCGCATTTACGAGGTTTTGCTGCCATACTATAATTACAGCCAACACTGGAGCCCTGTGAGTAGCAGGACTTTAATTATAACCAGCCGGTATTTAATGCAACTCATTCATATGTAAGCACCACGGATGCGTCCTGAGATGTGGAGACGCATACACGGCGTCAGCCGCAACTGGAATTAAAATGTTTCAGCAGTAATTGCATGCATTACTCAGCCATTCCTTGCAAGGTACCGAGCGCAGGTTGCGAAGTACGTAGCAGTTGGTGAAGTGACGGCCGCTTCTGCGTAGCAGGTGACGCCGCCGCCTGGTCCGATGGAAATGCGCGCCGTGATGTCACCGAGCCGAGCAATTGCCGCGCCTGATCTCCTTGACTTGCCTGCCTCTTTCCAGACGCTTCAGCCGCAGTCCTTGGCTGCGTCTTGCAAACGTAAATCTGACGAAACGCGGTGGGATAAAACGACACGTACTCGATCCAAAGGGAAACAAAAGCACTCGCAGCAGATGTTCTACAACGCTTCACTGCTCTTTTACTTAATAAGCATACCGCGTAGTACAGAATTTATCAAGGAGGGAGCGGTTTCTTGAGTGGCAAGAAGAATGGAACTTCACAGCTCACTTCAGGAGAAAGCGTTACACAGATATCCGGGCACAGATTTCATTTTAATCCCCCATCTGCGATTGCGACAGTGAAATGTATGTGTATATAATTTTACGGGTAATTTTCTTGTTCTTAGATGTCTTACGATGCGCATTTGTACGGTTTAGTTATGTGCACCAAGTCTTTTCAGAGACGCTGCGCTGCCCAGAGACTAGTTAAGTCATCATCTTTGCTCTGAAAAGGTGGGCGGTCGGGAAGTGTTGACTGCGAGGAGAGGAGATACGGAGTTGTAGCGGTGCGTCACGGCAGTGAGATTGTACAGGAAAAACGCAGAACATGACGCTGTTGGGAATTATTATTTTGATATGGTGGAAGATATTATTGTTACATTATAATCATTATGCATTCAGTGAGATGGATTTACAAAGGCAGGCACTATTTTGAATAATCATTATGCATTCAGTGAGATGGATTTACAAAGGCAGGCACTATTTTGAAAAGACGGACTTGAGGCAACGAATGAACATATGCTTTATTACGGCAGCTTTTAGTTAGGAATTCTTGGTTCGACACAGACTTCCAAGTTAGGAATTTCTTGCTATTTTTGTAAAGTTTTCTTACAGTCACTGCTAATTGATTTGAAAAAATGAAAAGAATTTAACGATTAGCATGATGACTTTTCCGTTATAATAAATTTTCAGTAAAATTTTTGCATTTCTCCAGTGTTGACCTTACATAATTGTAATTTATAATGAAATATTTTCTTTTTTCAGGATAAAACTCAGTCATTAGTTGCAAATAAATTTTATTATGCTTTACCTTTTTAGAAAAATTAGTTTATCATCTTCATAAACTTAGTAATGATTTGTCGAAACCGGAAAAACATAATAAAATTTATTTGGAACTGATTACTGAATTCTATCCTGAAAAAATAATGCTACAGTTGCTGAAAATTACAGCCAAGAATGAAATATTAAAGGTTTTCTCATTGCTTGCTAAGTCTTGAATGGTGAAATTTTGTAAATGGAATAGTGTCAAGAAATTTCTTTGAGCTGAATGTTTTAAATATATTTTCTTGAGAACAATTTTTGTGTAGAGAGTAACTCAGAGTGTCCTACGTCTTATCCAGCTCCCTTTACCTAATCAACATTCTTTTTTATGAGAGAGAAATTTTATGAAAACGAAGTTTGCGTTACATGTACGTAAGAGACCGTATTGCACTAGTAGCAGCTCATAAAGTGAGACGTTCCTTTTCTTCGTTTTTACGAGCATAGTTCCACGACGTTTTCCATTGCGACACAGGTTATCCAAGTACAGTGTTGAGTTTGATTATCCTCATTAAAGTTCAGAATCTTTTTTAACACATTGTACTGTATTGTATTGTATGTTAATCGGATGCCTAGAAACGACGGAGAGGCTCCGTGCCCGCCGCAGCCGCAGTAGTCCGCAACCCCACGAGGACTACCGCAGTCCACTTCACCCCTCCGCCGCACCACACCGAACCCAGGGTTATTGTGCGGTTTGGCACCCGGTGGATCCCCACAGGGAACGTCTCACACCAGACGAGTGTAACCCTTACGTTTGCGCGGTAGAGTAATGGTGGTGTACGCGTACGTGGAGAACATATATGCGCAGCAATCGCGGACATAGTGTAGCTGAGGCGGAATAAGAGGATCCAGCCAGCATTCGCCGAGGCAGATGGAAAACCACCTAAAAACCATCCACACACTGGCCGGCTCACCGGACCTCGACACAAGTCTGCCGGGCGGATTCGTGCCGGGGACCAGGCGCTCCCTCCCAAGCCGGAAAGCCGTGCGTTAGACCGCACGGCTAACCGGGAGGGCTTTTTAACACATAGTGTTGGCTCTGACAGAGTATATATCATTTACATTCTCGCACTCAAATTTGCTTCTCATTCTCACAGACAGATTTAGTTCGTAACTGTAAATGTGGAGGTTACTTTATGGTTCAAATGGCTCTGAGCACTATGGGACTCAACTGCTGAGGTCATTAGTCCCCTAGAACTTAGAACTAGTTAAACCTAACTAACCTAAGGACATCACACACATCCATGCCCGAGGCAAGATTCGAACCTGCGACCGTAGCGGTCTCGCGGTTCCAGACTGCAGCGCCAGAACCGCGCGGCCACTTCGGCCGGCGGTTACTTTATGCACATATTTCTTTTATATGAATGGGATTTTCGGTATGCAACAGCTTACATTCATAAAAATACTATACATTTAGAAAGAGAGGTTCCAAAAGTAAAGCAAATAGATGCACATTCACAAAATGTTCTTTCTTTTTTTTATTAAGATAACTTTCCTGGGAGATATTAACCGTATTATTTTAGTTTGCATTACTTGCTGCGTTCATAGTGAAATACAATTCGCTCTTTATTCTGACGGAGCGATTGGTATCGGCAAGGGATCTAAAGTTGATTCCATATTTCTAGATGTTCAGAAGTATTTTGACATCCATCTTCATAAGCAACATCTAATCAAACTGCATACCTATTTTCTATCGTCTCACCTACGGTAGGACTGGATTCATGAGCCATATCTGAGCTTCGCCAAACAAGTGTTATACGCCCTCTGGTTTTTCTTAATCTATATAAATGTAAAGATTTGTCGAATTAACTAAATACCTAGAGATCACTATTACGAACAACTTAAATTGGAACCATCAAACAGAAAATGTCACGAGCAACGCAAACCAAAGACATTTAGAAGATGCAACAAATCTGCTAAAGGGATTACTTACTCTATGCCTGTCCGTCCAGTTCTAGAGTACTACGGCGGAGTGTGGGTTTCTTACCAGGCATCACTGGAGGAGGGCACCAAAGAAGTTCAAAACGCGAAACAGAGGAGAGGGTGTCACGCATATGATAACCGAATTGTGGTGGCAGTCATTGAAATAAGGCGTTTCCGTTACGACGATAATTGTTGACGACATTTCAATCATCAACTTCCTTTTACAAACGCGAATATAGTTCGTTGTTTCATACCTGTATAGACAGAAATAACCATCGTGGACGCTGTTCATTTTTTCCACGAGCTTTTCGAAAGCGGAACGATTGAGCTAAAGTCGGAAGGTTTCTGCAGTGAAACAACAATCTACAAATATCGCATTTTCTTTTGTTTACTTTATGACTAACATGTTAGTATGTATTACCTTCTTTTGTTTATCATAGGCTGAGTGAACAAATGGCCCGTGCAAGTCAGTGTGCAGTACCAATGTGTGCCAAAAAGCCGCGATCGAAAATGCTCTGCTTTAGGAGGTCACATTTCGGGTGCTGTTGTCAGGTAGATAAGACGGTCAAGGGTTTCGGACAGAACTTGGTCTAGCGACCATTTGTAAACCTATCAGAAGAATGGGTGCACTGTAACTGCTCTACAGCACGGGTTCAAGATTTAAACATTACACACATCCTCCATCGTAGGCAAATTGAGCTAATCGGTTGGTTTGTTTGTTAGGTCTAGTCTAGAATGGATCTTAGGCGGCTTACAAAAGCACCATTTGTTCATCGATGGTTCCTGAGAGAATCACAAGAAACCATGATTTTTGGATACGAAAACTACCAACTGTGAGGATGGTCACTTTTATAATTTCCATCCAGGCAGACCGTCGAAATTTCTATAGCACGTTCTTAAGGTGATGTTCTCGGGGAAACTTGGAATTTTTTCTGTATCAGTATTGGTAACTGAGATTCAGAGTCTTATAGTTACCGTTCGTATGTACGTAAAATATGCACGTAATGTCCGGTCTGAACCGTACATGTGGTTTTCACCGACATAGTGAGCATGGAAGAGGTTCTGGGGTCATATCAAGGGTTCTGAGGTCATCAAACTAACCATTCAGTCGCCATTTTTCACCAATAAAACTTTGACCTGCTGTCTCTGTATAATCGGCATTTAACACCTGTGCAGGTTGTTTTGACCGGCCGGAACTGCGCGACTGCTACGGCCGCAGGTTCGAATCCTGCCTCGGGCATGGATGTGTGTGATGTCTTTAGGTTGGTTAGGTTTAAGTAGTTCTAAGTTCTAGGGGACTGATGACCTCCGATGTTAAGTCCCATAGTGCTCAGAGCTATTTGAACCATTTGTCTTGACCTGGAAATTATTCGATAATCGCACCTGGTGGCGTAAACACCTTACAAAAAATTATTTTCTGGTATGAAATTCTGTATACTTGCAGATGAAGCATAGCGCTTTTTTTTTCTTTTCAGTAACAGTTTGATGTGTCAAGCTGTAATTTATGTTACATGCAAGGGTCTACGCTCCCTTGGTGGCGAACAAACTTCCCAGGCAACTGAAAAAAGCGAAAATTGTTAGTTGTAATTAGATCTCATAGTAAAAATATATTTTTGTTTGTAGAAACCGATATCGCTTTCGAAATCTGTCAGAAACCTTTAAGAACTATTGTAGGAATTTTGATCTCGTTTTCAGTAGGGGATAAACTGATTCATGAGGAAGCTTTGTACATATTTCGTACTAACTGGCTGAATTATGGTGAGATGAAGTCCTCTGAAGCTGTGAAAACGATGCCTTCGCCGTTTAGCTATGACAGGAGTAAGGCTGCCCAACTTCCGCGCCACGCCGGCTCGTTCTGTTTACAAACATACCCTGCCAGTCTATGCTTACGACGCGTACAGCACCTGTAACGTTTTACAGAAAAGTAATATTAATACGGTCGCACTGCCATTGATTGGAATGAGGTTCCAATATCCCATATAATATCGACTGAAGTGATCCACAGAACAATTCGGCATCTGCGTAATAAGAGCCCTTTGGCCGGCTGCACCGTTTTATTCTCTGTAGATTCCGTCAAATTTTATCAATAATCACCGAGCGAGACGGCGGAGTGGTTTGCATACTGGACTCGCATTCTTCAGGACGACGATTCGAACCCGCGTCCGGCCATTCAGATTTAGGTTTTCAATGGTTTCCGTACATTGCTCCAGGCAAATGCCGGGATAGTTCCTTTGAAAGGGCACGGCCGATTTCCTTCCCCATCCTTGTGCTTGTGCTCCGTCTCTATTGACCTCGATGTCGACGGGACGTTAAACCCCTGTCTTGTTTCCTTCCTTCTTGTCAGTAATCGCAAAAGAAATGAGACCAGACGAGGTCAAAGCATCTGCAGTTGAAAATGACCAAAGCATGTTATATAAGCCCAAAATAGATCAAATAAATGAAAAGCTACAGTAGAGAATGCGAAATAACATAAAAAATTAAACTTAAAATTAAAATTAATATTTTCTTATTCGAGGCATGCTGCCGTGATATGGTAGGTCCACAACTGTCCAGTAACTGAGGAAATTGGATTTTTTTTTCGTCCGTCTCAGTTGCATTACCACATAATTTTTGCTGCAGTGGTTACCGGTTTTGGGCTGACACGTCCTTTCTCAAACCACACACAATGTTATTTACTGTAACTACTCATACAATATGGTGCCAAAAGGCACGAATCGCATCTGTACAAAAGGTCAAAGTGTGAGAAACAAATACTGTAAGTAGGCTGTTTAGGTTCTTATATTGGTAACGCCACGCAGCGCTCTGAAAATCACTGGCTGTGCTGTGTGCAGTCGGTGGCTAGTTTGCATTGTTGTCTGCCATTGTAGTGTTGGGCAGATGGATGTTAACAGCGCGTAGCGTTGCGCAGTTAGAGGTGAGCCGCCAGCAGTGGTGGATGTGGGGAGAGAGATGGCGGAGTTTTGAAATTTGTAAGACTGGATGTCATGAACTGCTATATACATTATGACTTTTGAACACTATTGAGGTAAATACGTTGTTTGTTCTGTATCAAAAACTTTCATTTGCTAACTATGCCTATCAGTAGTTAGTGCCTTCAGTAGTTAGAATCTTTTATTTAGCTGGCAGTAGTGGCGCTCGCTGTATTGCAGTAGCTTGAGTAACGAAGATTTTTGTGAGGTAAATGATTTGTGAAATGTATAGGTTAATGTTAGTCAGGGCCATTCTTTTGTAGGGATTTTTGAAAGTCAGATTGCGTTGCACTAAAAGTATTGTGTGTCACTTTAGTGAATGTTTGAGTACGTTCAGTTTTGCTCAGCTGTATGAAAAGGAAATAATGTAAGAGGTTTATCAGCACAGTAATTCAGAAATTTTTCTAAGGGGACGTTTCATATGGATCCTGGCAGGGTCGCCATATGAAACGTCCCCTTAGAAAAATTTCTGAATTACTGTGCTGATAAACCTCTTACATTATTTGCTTTTCAAACAGCTGAGCAAAACTGAACATACTCAAACATTCACTAAAGTGACACACAATACTTTTAGCGCAACGCAATCTGACTTTCAAAAATCCCTACAAAAGAATGGCCCTGACTAACATTAACCTATACCTTTCACAAATCACTTACCTCACCAAAAATCTCCGTTACTCGAACTACTGCAATACAGCGAGCGCCACTTCTGCCAGCTAAATAAGATTCAAACTACTGAAGGCACTAACTACTGATAGGCATAGTTAGCAAATGAAAGTTTTTGATAGAGAACAAACAATGTATTTACCTCAATAGTGTTCAAAAGTCATAATGTATATAGCAGTTCATGACATCCAGTCTTACAAATTTCAAAACTCCGCCATCTCTCTCCCCACATCCACCACTGCTGGCGGCTCACCTCTAACTGCGCAACGCTACGCGCTGTTAACATCCATCTGCCCAACACTACAATGGCAGACAACAATGCAAACTAGCCACAGACTGCACACAGCACAGCCAGTGATTTTCGGAGCGCTACGTGGCGTTACCAATATAAGAACCTAAACAGCCTACTTACAATACTCTCATCGATATTAGCCTACGCGTCTACTGTTGCACCTGACTTGTTAATAAGACAGGTACATACGAACAGGGGCCGGAAGCGGGCACTTTAACACGGCACCGTTGGCGATGATCTATCAGTCACCTGGGAGCGTGTAGCTCAGCGGGCCATTTAGTTACCTTTTAGAACAGAAGACTACGTTCCAACACTATGTTTCATTCCCTCGTTTCTGTTCATATCGAGTACCATTCATAATAGGAGTATTTATTACAATTCACATGACACACATACCTACCCGAAGCCCTGAAGCACAGTAAAAAAAGAGAAAATGTACAATGTTTCGTTTTATTCTACAAGTACCTATAAAAGTGGGGGAGTTCGCATGAATAATAGTGGAAAATGAGTAAAGACCGTCTCACCATTGTCTCACTTTCTTAACCTGTTTACAATATATACCAAACAATAATTTAATTATTGCTGCAAGTGCACGAATAAAATATATGAAAAAAAACTTCTGCAGATGACTCGGAAGCAGATATAAACAATGTCTTGAATTTAAAAAACGCAAAACGTCCCGAGTTCGAGTTTCGGTCCGGTACACAATTTTAATCTGCCAGGGAGTTTCAAATCAGCGTACACTCCGCTGCAAAGTGAAAATTTCATTCTAGAATGTCTTGGATTATTAGTGAGGAATGAGAACGACGGAGACCTCCAACTTATCACAGACTTCTCTAATTTCTTTCAACTCGGTGGAGGGTCTTGCTCTATGCTGGATGAATGGTATAAACATAGAAACCTTACAGAGTAAATCGTCTCAGTTTACGCTTCGAAAATTTGGGGAAAAATTCAGACGGTGTTCCTTATAACGCCGTTCTTTAAGGCAATGTTCGCAGTATTTTTCGGTGTTTCACAAACTGATGTCTTTGCAGAAGGAATGCAGAATGTACTATGTACGATGCCGATCGCTTTAGCATTCTTCTGCTTTTTACGAATTCTGTTGACTTCAATACACTTGTTTATAAGAACACTATCACAGAATAACAAAATAAATCGAGTGTCTGTTTTCAAGATAAATTACTTTTTCGCGTCAATCTTTCAGCGATTCTAATAATTTATTTGGGTCATTATTATCAGGAAGCGGTTTGCTGCGGTTCGTTGCAAGGACGCAGGAATACAGCTGCCGATGCCCTCTTCATATCAGAGTGCGCGATATCAGTACTACGGAAACGTAGTACTCCGATAGAGCGTAACGTCAGACCGCCGTGGCAGATATCAGGAAAACAGGGCAGAACAGCAGATAACTTAAAAAGAGAGCCCACCATAGTGCCCCTGTTAACTGAAACCTCTGTTTATAGCGGCTTCCTGTGTTTATTTCAGCACCCTAAGAGAACTTTTTTGTAAATGCATATCGTTAAGTTCTATAGAAACATGTATGCTGCAACCAGAAAAATTACGGATACTGCCCACCGGCATTTTGAATCCAGCCTGTTGGCGGAGGTTACGACGTGGTAAGAAAAGTATACAGACGCAAAAGAAGTCGCAACACAAAAAAATAATTGATGTGGAGCAATGAAATTTCGAGAAAAGCCGGCCGGGATGGCCGAGCCGTTCTAGGCGCTAAAGTCTGGAACCGCGCGACCACTACGGTCGCAGGTTCGAATCCTGCATCGGGCATGGATGTGTGTGATGTCCTTAGTTAGATTTAAGTACTTCTAAGTTCTAGGGGACTGGTGGCCTCAGAAGTTAAGTCCCATAGTGCTCAGAGCCATTTGAACCATTTCGAGAAAAGTTTTGTGTAAGTAACATACAATGTCGGAAAAAAATCGCAACACCAGTAAATAATTAAACCAGAGTACTGATTTCGGGGATACATCCCTCTAGATAATATATTTAAGTGATTAACATCACAAGATAGGTTAATGAAAGCGCTAGATATACCAGTGCAAATTTAAAATGTTACTAAATTAATAACCGGTGCAACCGCCAGAATGTTGGAGACAAGCATGCAAACGAGCATGCATTGCGTTGTGCAGGTGCTGGACGTCAGTTTGTGGGATGGAGTGCCATGCCTGTCGCATTGGCCGGTCAACAAGGGGACGGTTAACGCTGTTTCTGGATGACGCTGGAGTTGTCGTCCGGTGGTGT
Source organism: Schistocerca piceifrons (assembly GCF_021461385.2). Taxonomy (NCBI): domain Eukaryota; kingdom Metazoa; phylum Arthropoda; class Insecta; order Orthoptera; family Acrididae; genus Schistocerca; species Schistocerca piceifrons. Next base: position 447,399,472 of record NC_060138.1, on the reverse strand, counting down.
CTCGTGTGTGCTCGATTGGAGACAGATCTGGTGATCGAACAGGCCAATGAAACGCGTCGATACTCTGTAGAGCATTCTGGGTTACAACAAGACATGTGGGTGGTTGTTATCCTGCTGGAAAACACGCCCTGGAATGCTGTTCTTGAATGGCATCAAAACAGATCGAATCACCAGATTGACGTACAGTGTTGCAGTTAGGGTGTATGGGATAACCACGAGAGTGCTCCCGCTGTCACATGAAATCGCACGCCAGACCATAACTCCAGATGCAGGTCCAGTGTGTCTACGCTGCAGACAAACTAGCGGCAGGGGCTCACCTGGTCTCCTTCTTACCTACTTGCGGCCGTTACTGGCACCGCGAAAGAGCTCCACTCAGCCCTCCAATGAGCTGTCGCCTGACATCACTGGTGTCGCAAACGGTAGTGGTTTGAGGTCAAAGGAATACACGGTACAGAGCGTCTGATTCGGAACTGTCCTTGAAATATGCGATTTGCAACTATTCTTTGTGTTACTGTGGTCTCAACTTGCTGCTCAAATTGCTACTGTAGAAGCAGTTCGATGCGCCAGAGCCATATACCGAATACACAGTCTTCCTTCTCGGTAGCGCCACGTTGCCTCCCGGAACCCGGTCTCCTCGCAACCGTATGTTCTCGTGACCACCGCCGCCAGCACTCATGTGCAGTGGCTATATTCCTATCAAGTCTTACTGCAACACCATAGAAGGAACATCCAGCTACTCGTAGCCCTATATACAGCCTCGTTCAAACTCAGTGAGAAGTTGAACATTGCCTTTTTTCCGCTTAAGAGCTCACCACATCCAATGTCAAAAGCAACTAACGCTCGCGACAGTTACAGCAAACCTGATTTGTATCTTCATAGTGGCGTCACTAGCGCTACTCTTATGCGACAGCTGAAAAATTTTATAGATATCGTCTTCCAGACGTACCAACTTCTGTTTATGTCGCACAACTGCTTCCTGTTGTTTTAGCTTTCTTGGCACATGTATATAAGCGAGCAGAGACAAATGGTGGATTATTATGGAGGCGATGCAGGCCGGAAAAGAGGAATGCCACTGACATCAGCGATTTTCGCGAAGGGCAGATTGCTATGGCCCAGCGCTTGGTAACGAAGTCTCGGGAATGCTGTAGGTGGTCGACTGTTCGCTTACTGCTGTCGTGAAGTGAAGACCGTTAAACGAATGGGCTATAAGATGTACAAACCCCATCACAGTACATGGAGGTCACTGGCTTGACCATTCTGTGAAGCAGGACAGGCGGCGACTCGTGGCAGAGTTGACAATAGAGCACAATGCTGGAGCAGGAAACAAGAATTCCGAAGCACACCGTTCAGCGTACATTGTTGAACTTGGTGCGAATAACTCCTACGTGTTCCCAAGTTGGACCCGGATTAATAATGTCGGCACGGTGTCATGGAGATTGGATCGTGTATCAATGGAAACTAGAGAATGGGTCGTTCACGAACTAACGGGTCCAAAGGAACGGTTCACCAAGATGAACGGAACGAACGAGGAACGAATTATAAGGAACGGTCTTTCATAGTTCACTTTGGTCGCGGCTTCCTACTTATAGTTCCCCGGAACGGGATACGATCGGTCTCGTTTCCGCGACGGCACGTCGGCCGGTCTCGTTCCGACCTCGCTTCCGTTCCCGCCTGTCTCGGTCTTGCTCGCGGCTTTCTACTTAATAGTTCCCAGGAACAGGAAACGGTCGGTCTCGTTCCCGAACGGCACGTCGGCAGGTCTCGTTCCAGCCTCGGTCCCGTTCCCGTCTGTCTCGGTCTCAGTTCCACTGCCGACTACTCATAGTTCAGTAACGAGTTGTTGTTCGTTTCGTTCGCTTCGCACGCCCATTCTAGATCTGTTTCAAAACTTTTTTAGACTCTGAACTTCCGGTTCTTTTCTTCTTCTATTCAGTGTCCATGACCGGAATTAAAATGTCTTTCATAATTACGTAAATTACATAACAATTACGTGATATGTAATACATACATCTTTTCAGCGAACAAAATGGCGTATCAGTTTACTTCACTAATACGATAAACAGCAGAAGAAATATTTGTAAAAAGGCAAGATTCTTTGTTATCAGACATGCGAAGGACGTCGGCACGGCACACACCAGTGGCCATTTTCCGTCTTTTTTTTTTAATCCAAGGTAAAAGAGCATGTTCATTGTTATGGAAGGCAGACCGACTTACAGCCGAATGAAGCCCGTACTTCGTAATCGAGTGTATGGTGTCACATTTTGTAAAGAGAATATGATAACTCTTAAATCATTGGTACAGGGCGGCGCACGAAAAATCGGCCCCGAGTACTAGACCGCTTCTTGTCGCTTACCAATCGTCATCTATTGTTTCGAAGTTGTTTGCATTAGCTTATTTGTTATTTCATCACTGCCTAATTATCACATGTTTATCTATTCTGCTCGTAACGGTCAACAAATCGTGCGTAATTAGCGAGCAGTCTGTACTCGGGGTCGGTTTTTCGTGCGTCACCTTATATTATTTCACTGCGATCAGCCAAATAACGCTACAATTGTCTAAATGAGATGTTTTGCAGAATCACGAAAATTACAAGTGTGTGAGACTTCTGTTATGAATAAAAACTCTGTACTCCAGGGGGGAGGCAAGTGCCCCCCCCCCCCCTAGGCGCCTTCCATCTTCAGTCACTTATGCTACTAATTTTCAGTTTTTCATAGAAACCGTATATCAAGGACAATGAACGGTGAACGAGTAAAAACGAACGGTTCCCAAAAAAGAGCGATCACCAGTGAACTAGCTCCCAAGGATGAACGACTTTGCCGGCCGCGGTGGTCTTGCGGTTCTAGGCGCGCAGTCCGGAACCGCGCGACTGCTACGGTCGCAGGTTCGAATCCTGCCTCGGGCATGGATGTGTGTGATGTCCTTCGGTTAGTTAGGTTTAAGTAGTTCTAAGTTCTAGGCGACTGATCACCACAGCTGTTAAGTCCCATAGTGCTCAGAGCCATTTGAACCATTTGAACCATGAACGACTTTGCGCATATCTAATGGAAACGTGTCGCTTGTTCGGATGAATCACGTTTCTTGCTACACCATATCGATGGTCGTGTGCAGATACGTCGTGATTCAGGAGAAAGACCACGCCGCGGACGCAGTTCGATGGGGCAGTATTAAGCTATGGGGGGTATTCACATAGGCGTCCACGGGACCTGTGATTGTAAAGGAATGTTGACTATGTGACCGTTACTGCGAACCGTCTGCATCTTTCCACGCCTGATGCATTCCACGACGGCGGTGGTATCTTTCAGCGGGATAGCTGTCAGTATCACAGGACCAGAACCATACTACAGTGCTTTGAGAAGCGTGATAGTGGACTGGCGTCAATATATTGGCCACCAAATTCGCTTGATCTGATCCCGATGGAAAGCATCTGGGCGCTATCGGGCGCCAACACCACATCCACAAAACACCGGCCCGCAATTCCCGGGAATTGTGTAACCTGAGCTTAGGCGTCTGGTGCCACATACCTCCGTAAAGCTGCCAAAGACTTGCCACTCTGAATTCCTGCTTATTGTGTTCGAATAAGTCGTTAAGCAGAAAGTTATAATTCTTTGGCTCATCAGTGTACATTCACTACCATTCATTTATAGCCCAAGTAGGAGGTGAACTACTTTTTCGGATATTTCGACGCACACTGTTCAAATAGCCCGATCAAAACATAACGATACGAACAAACTTCGTGACGCTGCAAGCAAAATTTTAAATGTAAGACTGGATCTAGGGATTATTACGTCTTGTTTTTATGTATTTGTATTGTTTTGTTTGGTAGAACACATTCTGCTACTTTGTTACCTATCAGAGAACCAGATAGTTTCATACAGAGTGGTTTAGATTTTGTTTTTACTTCATAGATAAAGCAAAGCTTTCGCACAAGAGTTTTAAAATGAGGGGAATATGACCTCATTGTTGATGAATAAAGACCTAACAGACGACGCAACACGGTTTTACTATGAACCAACGAAAAAATTTCCAATCTTTTAATCGTTTTCTTCCATTAAATCAAAACTAGTAAATACATAATTCATGCACGAAAGATCCAATGTGCAGAAACTACACCGATAGGGACGAGAGTAGAAGATGCTATAGTTCTGAACTCAAAGATGCTGTTCTGTGCCCAGTGGTACCGTGGACTATTAGAACATTCCATAAAACAATCACTTTTAAACATAAAATGTGAAGTGTAGGATTAATGGCCAAGCGATTACGGCAACTTTCACTATTATTTTAGACCACAAAAATAAAGAACATGTTAGCAAATGGAGCAACTATTCATTAATTCGGTATACATTTACGGAGCAACAGCATTCTCTAAACATGGAGAAACTAATAACTCTCGCTACGGTAGTATTAAAAAATAAATCGCTATTAATTTCAGATATGTAAATTCTGAAGTAACATTTTCGATATAAATGTCATTTCACTGTAAAGTACAACATAGGATATGTGGCCACATCTGTCGGCCTGGCAAGGGTAAAGGCACAAAAGAGCGTCTTATTATCACTATGAGTCCGCCTGCTTAGCTGGGTGCTAACGTGTTTGCCTCCAGTGCAGCGGGTCCGGGTTCGATTCCCGGCCAGGTTGGAGATTATCTCCTCTCATGGACTGGGTGTTGTGTTGTCCTCATCATCATTTCATCCTCATCACCGGCACGCAAGTCGCCCAATGTGGCGTAGACTGCAATAAGACTTGCCCTTGGCAGCCGACCTTCCCCGGATGGGACCTCCCGGCCAACAATGTCATATCGTTTAACCTCTAAAGAGAAATTTCCCTACGGAAAGAGGAAAGTGTTTCAGTTCTTCCTCGATAAAGACAAACACTTGTCTCTGCAGTTTTCGTATGCAACAGACGCTCTGATTCGTCTCGTAGATATTCGACAGGGGTTAGATAAAGAATTTGTTCGGGACAGTCCAGCAAATCCGTATCACTTTTTTGAGTCACAAACCATTTCACATGAATTAGTTAAAACAGCAGTTCTTTTAGCGTTGAAAGTTAATTTTCTTTGTAGTAATACAGTCTAATTCTGTGGAAAAACTGGTTAAATCAGAAGAGTGTAAATACTGCGTATTAGTTGACAGATGGTATGTAATGCCGATTCTGCCTACAAAGTGACGTTGAACGCTGTCGTTGACCTGAAAGGTCATCAGAAGCACATCAGGTGATCACCTATGGTGTCATCATGACTCCTCCCCCCCTCTCCTCCCTTAATCTCCTCCGTGTATTATTAAAATGAGATAACCAATTACAGGTTAATATTTTAGCGGCCGTTAAAATGAAGAAGCGGATCACAATGTAACCAATTTCATTCTGTATCCAAATGCTCTGATTTTCTCATAACATCTTTAAAAAGTTGTGTAAGTTTCACCTGAGTTGCATAAATTGATGCCATCACGAACACACGTCCACACAATGTACTTTACGGAGTGATTTTAAGAGAAATACTGATTTCAGGCGCAATTGGGCAGTAAGTTAAATTCAATGGCGACAAGTGAAAATATGTGCAAGACCGTGAGCCAAGCCCAGATTTCTCGCTTTACGTAAATGGTCGTCTTAACCACTTTTACTTTATTTTATTTTATTTTTATGCAACGTATGGTGGAAAGCACAAAACAAGTTCATACGTTATGTGTGATCATTATAAAAAACAGTTAAGATCAAATAGGACGCCTTCAAGGCGAAAAATAATTATGCGTCATTAGTACCAATAACAAACAAAACATAAATGGAATTAAAAACGCCCTCCTGTCGAAACAAACAAAATGGCATCCACGCGTCGTCAACTTGTGGGTAGATGTACTCAGAATACCAAGTCAATCAGGCATTTTCCGGCCACGTCTTCTCGAATAATATTATATTTTGCCGGTACACTGGTCAGAGTCCTTGTATTACACACTCACATCGGATCACGTTCTCATACCCAGGAACCACAGCTGCAGCGGGGCCCGGAAGACACTATCCAAAAGTTAGCATAACAGTATCCCAAAAGTTAGCACAGTACTGACGGTATCTCCTTCTTATGTCCTTCATGGAACAAGTAAGAGATCGATAGCCCTTTTATTCAGTTCACTGCGTTGGTCTTCCTAAGTTGAAAATAAAGCTCATCCAGAACAGAAGTGACTTCAGTGCAATGGCATGGGAAGCCGTACGCAGAAGAATCAGCTGCCACACCTCTGCAGAAGAGCCACACATCTGTCTAAGTTCATCAGCGACGAGCGTGTGACAATGGGGGGCAAAGCGACGAAACAGTCTTGTTAATGGCACGTAGAAGAAGCTGTGTCATTAACAACCAGATACCAGGTCGTAAGAGCGCTCATGTCGAGGAGAAATTGGTAGACAGAACGGCAATCCACGGGTCACGGGACCTTAGGATATTGGTTTTCCGTCGCATTACATGATGTCTTATCATTAGGCTATAAACATCACGTTGCCTGCAGTGAGTGCTGCCGGTTGGAGCGTCAGCACTCGCTGCTGACACTACAACAGCTCTTTCGTCTTCTACATCAACAGACCATGCTGAGCTGCGTTGATGGTGTGCGACCAATGACGTGCCCATCGAGTCCGAATGCGCTGTTACGTCTCAAGTGGACAAGTGGTGCTGGCTCAGCTGCTGTTCAATGTCCATAGGCACAGTGCCTGGTGTGTGCGATGATGGTTATACCTCCGACGACGGGGCCTCGTTGGTGTTTTCACCGCGGAATCGTCCATCGGGAGATCATCTTGTTGGACATGATCCTTATCGAGTTGTGTCCTGCAGGTTTCAGACGGGGCGATCAGTCGTTTTCGGCGTCTCTTCGGCGTCAGTTGTTTGCGCAAGTGATCTTCAGTGCCCGAAAGGGCCTGGGGATCCCGAAAGTCAGGCACAAAAGCATCGGAAGGCACAACCATACAGTAAAGAGCGATCGCCTGCGCCATAGATGGCTCACCACCACACATGTGGTGGAGGAGGAGACAACGGCGTAGGCGTCATTCCGTCCGCAGTACTCCGAGACACGACCAGAAATGGCGATGGTTCAGTAGTAGAAGCCAAACGGGGGTCGCGGTCGGAGGTCGTTACGGAGAACCTCGACGAATGTCAGCGGGAGTCTGGTCGCTGGTCCCCAGGCGGCAACTGTATAATTCTGCGTTGCGCATAGCTGGAACGGAGGTGTCCTGGGCCACATCGCAAACCTGTTTACAGCTGGCCATTGTAAAGTAGAATGGCACGGCATCCGCCAATAAAAACACTGAAGCACCAAAGAAACTAGTATAGGCACGCGTATTCAAATACAGAGATACGTAAAAAGGTAAGAAACGGCGCTGCTGTCGGCAAGCCTGTATAAAACAACAAGTGTCTGGCGTAGTTGTTAGATCGGTTACTGCTGCTACAATGGCAGATTATCAAGATTTAAGTGACTCTGAACGTGGTGCTACAGTCGGCACACGAGCGATGGAACACAGCATCTCCGAGGTACCGATGAAGTGGGGATTTTCCCGTACGACCAGTTCACGAAAGAACCGTGAATATCAGGAATCCGGCCAAACATTAAATCCCCGACATCGCTGCGGCTAGCAAAAGATCCTGCAAGAACGGGACCAATGACGACTGAGGAGAATAATTCAGCATGACATAACTGCAATCCTTCCGCATATTTCTGCAGATTTCAACGCTGGGCCATCTACAAGTGCCAGCGTGCGGACCATTCGATGAAGCATCATCTATATGGGCTTTTGGAGCCAAAGGCCCACTCGTGTAATCTTGATGGCTGCTCGACACATAGCTTTAAGCCTCGTCTGGGCCCGTCAACACCGGCTTTGGACTGTTGATGACTGGAAACATGTTGCCAGCTTGCACGAGTTTCACTCCAAATTCTACCGAATGGATGGACGTCTCCGGGTATGGAGACAACTTCATGAATCAATGTGCCCTGCATGGAAGCAGGTGACTGTTCAAGCTGGTGGAAGCTCTGTAATGGTGTGTGACATGCGCAGTTGGAGTGATATGGGACTCTTTATACATCTGTATACGGCTCTGGCAGGCGACACGTACGTAAGCGTCCTGTCTGATCACCTGCATCAAGACATGTACATTGTGCATTCCGACGGACTTGGGTAATTCCAGCAGGACAATGCTACACCCCATAAGTCCAGAATTGCTACAGAATGGCTCCAGGAACAGTCTTCTGAGTTTAAACACTTCCGCTGGCCACCAAACTTCTCAGATATGAACATTATTGAGCATATATGGGATGCCTTGGAACGTACTGTTCAGAAGAGATCTCCACCCCCTCGTACTCTTACGGATTTATGGACAGCCCTGTAAGATTCACGGTGTCAGTTCCTTCCAGCACTATTTCAGACATCAGTCGAGTCCATGTCACGTCGTGTTGCGGCACTTCTGCGTGTTCTGGGGGATCCTACACGATATTAGGCAGCTGTACCAGTTTCTCTGGCTCTTGAGTGTATAAGTAGGACAGCACATGTTTGGTTAGCTCTATGCGGATCTGTCGATGCCATTGAGAACCGGGTATATGGTGAACGCAGCACACTGCACAGCTGTATGGCTAATTATCTTCCCACAAGCGCAGAATGCAGATACACTATGTGATCAAAAATATCCAGACACCCACAAAAACATACGTTTTTCTTATTAGGTGCATTGTGCTGCCAGCTACTGCCAGGTACTCCATATCAGCGACCTCAGTAGTCATTAGACATCGTGAGATAGCAGAATGGGGCACTCCCCGAACTCATGGACTTCGAACGTGGCCAGGTGATTGGGTGTCAAAAAAAATGGTTCAAATGGCTCTGAGCACTATGGGACTTAACTGCTGTGGTCATCAGTCCCCTAGAACTTAGAACTACTTAAACCTGACTAACCTAAGGACATCACACACATCCAAGCCCGAGGCCGGATTCGAAACTGCGACCGTAGCGGTCACGCGGTTCCAGACTGTAGCGCCTAGAACCGCACGGCCACTTCAGACGGTGATTGGGTGTCACTTGTGTCATACATATGTACGCGAGAGTTTCAAACTCCTAAACGACCCTCGGACCACAGTTTCCGATGTGATAGTGAAGTTGACATGTGAAGGGACACGTACAGCACAATAGCTTACAGGCCGACCTCGTCTGTTGAGTGACAGAGACAGCCGACAGATCAAAGAGGGTCTAATGTGTAATAGACCATCACACAGGAATTCCAAACTGCTTGAGAATCCACTGCAAGTACTACGACAATTAGGGGGGAGGTGAGAAAACTTGGATTTCACGGTCGAGCGGCTGCTCATAAGCCACATGGTGTAAGGAACGTAAAAATTGCGCGATTGAACTGTGGAAAAAGTGACGAATCACGGCACACAATGTGACGATCCGATGACAGGGTGTGGGTATGGAGAATACCAGGTGAACGTTATCTGCCAGCGTGCATAGTGCCAACAGTAAAATTCGGAGGCGGTGGTGTTATGGTGTGGTCGTATTTTTCTTGGGGGAGAGGGGGGGGGGGTGCTTGCACCACTTCTTGTTTCGCGTGGCACTATCACAGCTCAGACCTACATGATGCTTTAAGTACCTTCTTCCTTCCCAATGTTGGAGAGCAACTCGGGGATGGCGATTGCATCTTTCAACACAATCAAGCACCTGTTCATAATGCACGGCCTGTGGCGGAGTGGTTACACGACAGTAACATCCCTGTAATGGACTGGCTTGCACAGAATCCTGACTTTAATCCTATAGAACACCTTTGGAAAGTTTTGGAACGCCGACTTCGTGCTGGTTCTCTCTGACCAACATCCATACCTATCCTCAGTGCAGCACTCCGTGAAGAATGGGCTGCCATTCCCCAAGGAACCTTCCAGCACCTGATTGAACGTATGCCTGCGAGAGTGGAAGCTATCATCAGGGCTAGGGGTAGGCCAACACCATACTGAATTTCAACATTACCGATGGAGGGCGTCAAGAACTTTTCAGCCAGGTGTCCGGATACTTCTGATGACATAGTGTACAACCACGTCTGAAGGAACCTCGAAAGGGAGTTCAAATTCACAGATAGTCCGTAGTACAAGTTCCACACCTTCCACAGTTACGTCACCGATGTGTCCATCGGAGTGACGGAATTTAAGACCACATCCAGTTAAATGTAGAATTCTGTCACATACTTCTTCATTAATCAGTTTCGCGTACACACCACACTGCTCACTATAGACATGTCGATCCCAACAAAATCGATACGATCAATCTTCACTTCAGCTCTGATAAACAGTTCGATTTCAAGTGCTTTCGGTCGAGCATATTCAGTAGATAAGGTAATCTTCAGTGTCGATTTTCTGTGGGCATCAGCCATTCTCTTTCTAAGCAAATATAGCCCGCTATATCACGTCATCAGAATCACGTAAACAACTCCGTGAGCGAGCTGTGCGGCGCGGACGTAAACAAGATGTCCATGCCGCTAGCCTGTCGAAGGGCGGCTACCTAAATTCTCAACTTGTGTCACACGACACATACAGCGTCCACCGTCCATTGTCCTGATTCTCTGTTGGTCCATTACGGCCAGGGGACATCGGCTGCTACGTACTTCTCAATTGAAAAAATTTACCAACACCGTGCACTTTAAGATATTTTATTTTATTTTGAAAGCAACTAGTTCCAGCAATTCATTCTACCATCTTCATGCCCCTTCATAGTAAAATGGTATACATGTAATAATATAAGGGTGTACAAATCAAGCTTACAAGAAGTGACAGGTAATGATAAAACCGCTTAAGCTTAAAAATGATGAAAGCTTTGGCGTTAAATCAAATCTAAGTGTACATCTAGCACAATAGACTAAAACATGTATATATATTTGTTAGTAGCAATAAACCAAATCTCTGTGTACATCCAGCACAATAAACTAAAATATATGTACACATTTGTTAGTCATAAAACTATTTAACGTCACAGATTTATAATGGAACATGTAAATTCGTTAAAAAGATCAGCACTAGACAGTGCACAATCAAGAGCTCCGTAGAAACAAAGCTCTCATTTTTTCAATGATATTTTTTTAATTTTTATGTTTTTTATTTAATTTTTTATTTCTTTTTAACTTTTTTATAATAATAGAATCCCATAGAAATCTTTCAGATGAGGCACTGCTTAGTATATATGAGTACATATCTTCATTTAAAATAAAATGTCACACAGTAAGCTATTAAATACAATAGTATGCATATTTACAGCCTAGGCAATGTCACAGATGGTAAGACAAGTACTTCTCACAGCTTAAAAAATAACTTGGCGCAAAACCAACGACATCGACATATTAAGAGAAAATAGCATGCATAGTGAACACTAAGAATATTCACAACTATCTTGTGGCCTAGGGTGTACAGTAAATCGGAATAAAAGATATGATTTGGTTTCCTTTATACCACATAACAGGTCGGCATTACCACAGTGAAACAAATCAACAAGAAAGTCAAATTCTACTTAAGCAAGGCGAGTTCTTCAATTCACAGCCAACAACTTCATACAGTTTCACTGGAAGTATAGAGTACTACCTAACACGACCTATGTATAGCTGCCAGGACATCTAAATACTAAGACATAACAAGTTGTGTCGTGATAGGGAACGTGGGTACGGAAAAAAATTAATTGAATATGCGAAGACCACCATATTGTCGAGGTTGAAGCCCATAAAGCGAGTCTCATCATCTATCTGCATTGACACCAAAACTCACCTGTAGTGAGAACATAATAACATTCTCCCTAAACTGTATGGGGAAGTAAGGACAACACTGACACGCTGATAAACTAACCCAGCCCTAATCATATGCATCTGGTATAGTGAAGACATACCGAATTCCTCAAGTGAATTGGGGAATGTGTCAATTTGGGTCTAAAAAACTACTGGCCAAAAGGTGGTAGCTGACAATAGACAACACTAGTTCCCATCGTAAGGAAGCATTAAATGCTTCGTTACCCTAAGTATAAAAGTAGCGTATAACCAATAAACGGAAAAGATGGTCACTAAAAAACATACGCTCCCTGCCACGGAAGTAGATTGCTATAAAGCGAATGCAAAGAGTTGCAGAAAACTAGATCTGCGAGCTCATATGAAGGCGACGTATAGTAAGCTTCAGGTAAACACTCAGTGCGTTATAGTAAGGCTCAAAAATTACGTTCATAGTAAGATTCTTAGACAACAAAGTATAGGAGAAGAACTGTATATTGTCGGAAATATACTGGTGAAACATGTAAGGGCTTAAATAATGTAGAGGTACATAAATATTGCTTCTCCTATATTTTACTGTCTACGAATCTTAGCATGAATGTGATTTTTAAACCTTACTATAACGCACTGATTGTTTATCTGAAGCTTACCACACGTCACCTTCATATGAGCTCGTAGATCTTGTTTTCTGTTTTGTAGGAATCTACTCCTGTGGTAGACAGCATACGTTTGTTAGTAACAATGTTTTTAGTTTATTGGTATTTTATACACTGGGCGATGTCCAGATGTGGGAGAGAAAGGTTTGGTTAGCGTATTTTATTTGTTTTGATCGGGAAACTGATGCAAAGATCGATCCTAATTACGTAATTAATCACAAAGATCGTGCCTAATTACACAACCACATGCAGAGTGCTACACAAGGATGGCATAAAATCGATATACAACTCAAAAACTGACAATACCATACAAAAATTTCGCAGTACCACTCGAATCTACTGACAGACACAATCAAACTCTACCCTACACCTACAAGCTGGCGGGAAAAAGCCTAGCGTGTAAGATACTATCTTTACTCTTTTTGGTGGGAAATACGTTCACCTGACAAGATGTTGGTGTTGGACAGAGAGGAGTTTAAAAAGTGTACTACCTGTATGCATACAGTATCTATCCCTGTTCGATGACAGAGTTCGCTACAGATGTCTGCTCAAAAACCATCCTGCAGCCCAGGTAATCGAAGCCAATACACTGTACGACAACTGATGGAAGAAAATGCATCTCAGATCTAATTATGCTTCGAAATTGTCGTGAAAAAACCAGAACTAACGATGAACTGGTCATAATGCAGCACATGTACTGGGGAAAATCGTCGTCCCAAAAGACTGCAGAGGGGGTGGTAGTTGAACGTGCATTCACCTCGATAGGCGTCCACAAACTGCGAAAAATAGAGGCCCACTTCCTCCCTCCCTTCACCCCTCCCTCCCTCCCTCCATCCACCTATGGGGAGGACCCATGCTCCTTCAAATGCCCAGCTGCTCCTCCGATCGCCTCGCGGCGTCGGCAGGCCACTGTCCCCCCCCCCCCCCCCCCTTTGCTGCTACCCTCTGCGGTCGCTGGCCGTACTCGGCTTTCCACCTTTTGGCTGCCGCCTTGACCGACGCACCTACGCCAAAACAATAAAGTGCAACTTGTTTATCTAAAATATAGCGACAGACCCCCAACGCATCACCTCCTAGACAGAGAACTGCTGTATCCAGCAACCACTCACAGCAGACGAACCCCCACTGCGGGCCCCTTTGTGCCACTTACGATACGTGACATGCCTTTGAGTTGGCGGTCCTAGACAACACAAAAGGGAAATTAAGTAGCATAAACCCGCCCATCTGGAGGACGCCCCAGATGGCTATTTCAAAAGCTGAGAAAATCAGGAAGACTACGCGTCATACATGACGTGTAGGAAGGACGATGATTTTGCTACTGCATTGTGGCACATCTCCAAACTATATACGGGTAGTCCGAAGGAGATCTGTGGCTCTCAGGGTATATTCATGTCTGTCACTCAAACATATGTGGCGATCTTATTAAACATACCGGTATTGGTGCATTGGAACAGTTAGTTTGTGATCGAAGTCGCTTCCACAGGCCGGTGTAAAGTTTCATCACCTGTATTGTAGGATGACCATATCCAACAGACTATTAATCACACGAGAGGGTTCCTGAATTGCTCCTTCGTAAGCAGTTTAGTACATTGTTTTCTTTTTCGGTTGGAACACACCCAATCAGTGTACACTGCCATACACTTTGTTTTTCTACTATGACTTAGTGATCAGTGTCAGCTGCTGCTAAACTGACATTAACACGTTTCGATCCTCTGGCTCTCACAGAAAATTGAACGACGTATGGCATAAAATATACAACTACCACAACACAGGCTGATAGAAATATAATACAGAAGCGATGTTTCTCATTGATAAAAATGTGGACGACATCGCAACATATTGATACTGGAAGAGTTTGTGGTATTGTAGAGTGCTTCCACAGCTATTTGAAGATGGTGACCTGTACATTTAATCTCATCTTCCCATCGACAGGATAGCGGATGTCTCGGTGCTCTGTTTCGAAAAGGATTGTTTCTTCATTTTGTAAGTAGGCTGTTTAGGTTTTTATATTGGTAATGCCACGTAGCGCTCTGTATGAAAATCACTGGCTGTGCTGTGTGCAATCTGTGGCTAGTTTGCATTGTTGTCTGCCATTGTAGTGTTTGGCAGCTCCATGTGAACAGCGTAGCATTGCGCAGTTGGAGGTGAGCCGTCAGCAGTGGTGGATATGGGGAGAGAGATGGCGGAATTTTGAGAGCGGACGATCTGGACGTGGGTCCTTCAGAAAGAGTAAATTTGTAATATTGGATATCATGGACTGATATATATATATTATGACTTTTGAACACTATTAAGGTAAATACATTGTTTGTTCTCTATCAAAATATTTCATTTGCTAACCATGCCTATCAGTAGCTAGTGCCTTCAGTAGTTAGAATCTTTTATTTAGCTGGCAGTAGTGGCGCTCACTGTATTGCAGTAGTTCGAGTAACGAAGATTTTTGTGAGGTAAGTGATTTGTGAAATGTATAGGTTAATGTTAGTCAGGGCCATTCTTTTGTAGGGCTTTTTGAAAGTCAGATTGCGTTGCGCTAAAAATATTGTGTGCTAGTTTAGTTGTTGTTGTTGTTGGTTGGTTGGTTTGGGGAAGGAGACCAGACAGCGTGGTCATCGGTCTCATCGGATTAGGGAAGGATTGGGAAGGAAGTCGGCCGTGCCCTTTCAGAGGAACCATCCCGGCATTTGCCTGGAGTGATTTAGGGAAATCACGGAAAACCGAAATCAGGATGGCCGGACGCGGGATTGAACCGTCGTCCTCCCGAATGCGAGTCCAGTGTCTAACCACTGCTAGTTTAGTGTTGATCAGAATAAGTAAAGAGAGTAATGTCTGAGTACGTTCAGTTTTGCTCAGCTGTTTAAAAATCAAATAACGTAGGGGCTTACCAGCACAGTAATTCATTAATTTTTCTAAGGGGACGTTTCAATTTTGCAGTCATATACATGAATACTGTTCCGGTGTTGACCATCGCCGGAAGGTGCTAATCGCAACACGCATGAGGTAGCACAAATAAAAAGAGGCACTGTTATCTTATTGGTGAAAAAAAATAAAAAAATAGAAACATGTGGAGGTCAACGCAAAATACGGAAATAAGACGAGTCTGTAGCAATGAGGAATGCTTCCAAACAACTGTGTTAAGGTAATGACCTCTACATTTAACCCCATGTCCCACAGTGATAAGTAGCAGATATCTTGTGTTGTGACAAGCTTGCCGCCATCTCAACGGAGTGGTGTCAGTCAGTTATTATGCAGTGCTCACTGGACGGTCGTGATGGGAAACATGCCATTTATATAGGGTGATGTGCTGTAATACACACCGCAGTAGTAAGCGAGATCAATTTTAACCAGATGTTGGAGAGAACAATATCTACCACACTGTGCAACCTGTGTAGAAAGAGAGTGAGCTGAGTTAACGCTATAGGAGCTTGTTTTGACAACTCGGCGGAAATGGGAACAAGTTGCCGTTGCTCCGTCACCCGTGTACGATGTGTAAAGGTCAGCGCAAAATAAAACCTGCTCCTACAACACGGCGACAGTACGAACAGTTATGGTGATGTTTCTTGTTGGGAAAATTAAGAAGACTCAACATCGAAGCAGATCCGCATCCCTCAGGATCCATTCATGTCTACCATCCAAACATTCTACCATCGTTATTCTGCACCATCCAGCAGAGAAAAATTACGTCGGATATATCGCAAACGAATTCTGTCTACGTGCCGCCATCGAGCATATGCGTCGATCCTATTAAATACGAGTTATTTATCCATTGGAGCAGGTAGCCAGTGATCGACGTCGCTTGCACAGATCGGTGTAAAGTTTCATCGCCTGTACTGTAAGAGAACCTCCTCCCGCATGTTGTCAGTCGCTGGAGAGAGTCCCTGTTTCGTTGTTTGAGGCACCACTTTTTCTGCTGTAACACGATTTGTACACTGCCCTACATTTTTTTCCCGCCACGACTCCGACGTCTGTGTCAGATTCAAAACTGACACTAACACGTTTGGTCCATTGACTCCCCCAGGAAACTAGACGCCCACAGTGTAAATCACATTATGTGGTAATCAACAGCATACCTGTGGACCGTTGGAATGGAAAAGACACCGTCGCTGTACTGTAAAAATAAGCATCATAGTTGATAGTGCGATAAATTTAGCAATTTCATCATAATTTCAACACTGACCAGTGACACGGCAGCATGCTTACCAATTTCTGTATCATCGCTGAACAGTCCTTCCACTATTTTGCGAGTACCATCGCTAATGTAAGTAGATGACTGTGCAGTACGTTAATTTTGTTAATTCTCGAACATATACACCGGACAGCGACTTACATATCTCTATCACTTCGATCGTAGTGCATAACTTACGATCTTTCTCAATTTCCATGGGAGTCACAGGGCATTCTCGCATTCTTAGGATAAGTTAGAGACCAAAAGATCTCCTCGCATCGTCTTTGCCCTACGCTTCCTGCAGCTGACCAGAAGTAGACCGCTACATTCTACGTTTCGTGTTGGAACAGTGCGAACCGAGGCTGTAACTGCTGTCCCGAACCCATCCAAGAGCACAATATTTCTCCAGATGCGCGAATGTCGAGGAGGTTAGCACCCCTTATCGGTGTACAGTAGATATGAAACTTGTGATGATATAACAGACAGTTAAGAACAAGAAACGAGTGGTTTTTATGGATGATGGACCTCCAGACGGACAGAGTTTGCTGGGTTTTACGTAAATCAACTGCGCTAGCAATTCTAAAGTATTGTTCTAGTGTCTGGGGACATTACCAAGAAGGTATTGGTAAGAGAGAACATAAACACATGCACTCCTAAGGCTACAATGTTCTGCACTTAAAACACGCTATAATGTTAGATCGTTGTGGTTTCCAACCTATTAGTCGTATGGAATGCAACGCTATTACTATCCCAATGTAAGAAATATATTTTCAGCGCATGACATACTTTCTCCTTGCAGGTTTCTTTACTATTAACTATGGTGATAAACTGTAAAGTGAAAAACTAGTTCCTTAAAACATCAATTCACGTACAATATAGCTTTCCAGAAGTGTATAGCCCCCACTATTCATACCAGCCGGTTCAGAAATTATATTATGCTCCCATCAGTCCTATATAAAATGATCGTTAGTAAAGAGAAATGCCTCTTACAAAGAGAGGTACAAACACATAGCAGCGGTGTTTGACATGTGAAATTACACGTCGTTCCGCCACTAACTCCGGAAACAGGACAACTGTCAAGCAGATGTAATACCTCACAAACACCTGTCACAAACTTAGAATCACCGTAGTTTGAAACTGAAGACTCAATTTTATGCCCAAGACGTGGCAGGGGAATGGATTACGTCGCATAAATCTTCGTTCGTCTAGAGGAATGTGTAGAAACAGGATGGAAGTCCTCTGATGACCGAGAGGCTTGCTGTTAACGACCGCAAGTAGACAGTGCTTTACATCACACACAGAACACGCAGTTGTAGCTAGTCGAACTCAGGTTATGTCACACAACTGACGCATCCCAATAGAGCAACGGAGAAAAAAAACGGTCAAATGTCATGCAGCAACATGTCCCTCTCTCTCTAGAATGCATAATCAGTCTACCATTAAATGCTGCCTCGTTACAGCCCTTCAACGCATACGCAAGTAAGTTTAGAGGCAGATGGTTCTCATTTTCCCAGGAAAGCATCAAAGACAGCAGTCAACTCGTGCGTGTCACTATTTCCACAATAGACATACAGTGGAATTCTGCCTCGACGAAAAATAAAAGATTGTTTCCCTGATCCCCAGTGCTTCCATCTCAACGTTTCTCCGTATTCCTCTTAGTGTCGTATACTCGTTCCCACGTACACGAATTGTTCTGCACCAATAAGAAGAGATGAAAGTTCTCGCTCAATTTCCCCACATTTCGGAGTATTTTCCCTCAATTTATACGTATTTTCCGTCATTTTATCGATTTTATGCGCATCTATCCATGCGATCACATCACTTATCGTTCCGTGTCAAAAAATTGCTTGTAAATGTAGTACAGCTGCCAACACCTAGCGAAAACATACTCCACATATCAAAAAAAGTTTTGCATCACCCCAGTTCCCAGAACTCCTGAAGATAGACGTTGACTGTGGATATTGTATCACAGACACAGTTCCTTTGACTGTTCCGACATGTCACTAAAACCGTCCGCATCTCGTGGTCGTGCGGTAGCGTTCTCGCTTCCCACGCCCGGGTTCCCGGGTTCGATTCCCGGCGGGGTCAGGGATTTTCTCTGCCTCGTGATGACTGGGTTTGTGTGCTGTCTTTAGGTTAGTTAGGTTTAAGTAGTTCTAAGTTCTAGGGGACTGATGACCATATATGTTAAGTCCCATAGTGCTCAGAGCCATTTGAACCACTAAAACCGCCCAAAGATGTAAACAACCATTCATGAGCATCGCCTATTAGACGGAGGGGGTTCGACAGTCGATTAGTTCCAGTCATTCCAAAAGGAAGGAGGTATGCGGCTCGTGTTCTCTGTGCCCAAACGGTCAATACTGCGTTTCGATCGCGTCCGCATTTTTACTTTGTGTCAGGAAGGGCTGGGATGGATTGAAAAGGGCTGTTTATGGACGACGTGACCCACCAACCACTCTTTGGGATCTATGTCGAATCGCCGTTGAGGAGTGGGACAATCTGGACCAGCAGGGCCCTGATGAACTTGTGGATAGTACCCCACGACAAATACATTTATGCTTCAATGCAAGAGTACGTGCTACTGGGTATTAGAGGCACTGGTGTGTGCAGCAATCTGGACCACCACCTCTGAAGGTCTCGCTGTATGGTGGTACAACATGCGATGTGTGCTTTTCATGAGCAATAAAAAGGGTTGTGATGCAAAACTTTTTTTTGATATGTGTAGTTCGTAATTTTTCTCTGCAGGATGGTGCAGAATAAAGATGGTAGAATTTTTTGGTGATAGATGTGAATGGATCCTAAGGGATGCAGATCTGCTTCGATGTTGAGTCTTCCTAATTTTCCCAACAAGAAACACCACTGTAACTGTTGGTATTGTCGTCATGTTGCAGAAACGGGCTTCATTTGGCGCCGACTTTACACACCGTACATGGGTGGCGGAGCAATGACAACATGTTCCCATTTCCACTGAGTTGTCGAAACACGCTCCAATAACATTAAATCAGCTCATTCTGTTTCTACACAGGTTGCACAATGTGGTAGATATTGCTCTCTGCGACTTCTGGGTAAAATTGATCTCGCTACCAACTGTAATGTGTTTTACTGCACATCCCATCATATCAGTGGCGTCTTTCCCATCCCGACCGTCCACTTTTCACCAATAACATAACAGTACCTCTTTTTATTTGTGCTAGATCATGTGTGTGGTGCATAGCACCTTCAGGCGATGGTCAACATTGGAAAAGCAATCATATACATGACTACAAAATGAAGGAACAAAAGTGTACAGGTCATCACCTTCAAATAGCTGTTGGAAGCATTCTACATAACCGTAAAATCTTCCATTTTCTATATTTTGTGATGTCTTCCACATTTTTGTCAATGAGAAACATCGCCTCTGTATTATATTTCTATCAGGCTGTATTGTGGTAGCTGTATAGTTCATGCCATGCGATGTTTTCAGTGAGAGCCTGAGGATCAATACATGTTAATGTCGGTTTAGCAGCAGCTGACACAGATCTCTAAGTCATGGTTGAAAAACAGTGTATGGTGGTGTACAGTGATTGGATGTGTTACAACCGAAAACAACGATGTATTAAACAGCTTATGAAGCTGCAAAACAGAAACCCTCTCTTCTGATTAAAAGTCTGTTGTATGTGGTCATCCTACAGTACAAGTGATGAAACTTTACACCGGTCTGTGGAAGTGACTTCAACCACGAACAGTCTGCTCCAGTGAACCAATGCCTGTATATTTAATAAGATTCCCCAGTGGCTGTAATCATTAAAAGACGTCTCTGCAGGATATAACGCAAATACGTGGTTGAATGGGTAGACTTGTTTCCAAATTGCGGACAACATTTCGGACAGCATTTCTTTCTGAAAGCGTAACACTATCGGCCATCCGTGTGTGCCTGTAAACTAAAGACCGCTTTTTATGCATGGTGATGGTAACATAGGCGTTATAATCATCTTTTTAATGGCGCGGCCCTTACGCGAAATGTGCACTACTAGGCCATTAAAATTGCTACACCAAGAAGAAATAAAGATGATAAACGGGTATTCATTGGAGAAATATATTACACTAGAACTGACATGTGATTACACTTTCACGCAATTTGGGTGCACAGATCGTGAGAAATCAGTACCCAGAACAACCACCTCTGGCCGTAATAATGGCCTTGATTCGCCTGGGCATTGAGTCAAACAGAGCTTGGATGGCGTGTACAGGTACAGCTGCCCATGCAGCTTCAACACGCTACCACAGTTCATCAAGAGTAGTGACTGGCGTATTGTGACGAGTCAGTTGCTCGGCCACCATTGACCACACCTTTCCAGTTTGAGAGATCTGGAGAATGTGCTGGCCAGGGCAGCATTCGAACATTTTCTGTATGCAGAAAGGCCCGTACAGGACCTGCAACATGCGGTTGTGCATTATCCTGCTGAAATGTAGGGTTTCGCAGGGATCAAATGAAGGGTAGAGCCACGGGTCGTAACACATCTTAAATTTAACGTCCACTGCGAAAAGAGGTGAGCGAGACGTGTAACCAATGGCACCCCATACCATCACGCCGGGTGATACGCCAGTATGGCTATGACGAATACACGCTTACAATCTGCGTTCACCGCGATGTCGCCAAACACGGATGCTGTAAACAGAACCTGGATTCATCCGAAAAAATGACGTTTTGCCATTCCAACACAAAGGTTCTTCGTCGAGTACACCATCGCGGGCGCTCCTGTCTGTTATGCAGCGTCAAGGATAGTCCATGCTGCTGCAAACGTCGTCGAACTGTTCGTGCAGATGGTTGTTGTCTTGCAATCTGTTGACTCAGGGATCGAGACGTGGTGGACGATCCGTTACAGCCATACGGATAAGATGCCTGTCATCTCGACTGCTAGTGGTACGAGGCCGTTGGGATCCAGTACGGCGTTGCGTATTACCCTCCTGAACCCACCGATTCCATATTCTCCTAACAATCATTGGATTTCGAACAACGCGAGCAGCAATGTCGCGATACGATAAACCGTAATCGCGATATGCTACAATCCGACCTTTATCAAAGTCGGAAACGTGATGGTACGCATTTCTCCTCCTTACACGAGGCATCAGAACAATGTCTCACCAGGCAACGCTGGTCAACTGCTGTTTGTGTATGAGAAAAAATGGTTCAAATGGCTCTGAGCACTATGGGACTCAACTGCTGAGGTCATTAGTCCCCTAGAACTTAGAACTAGTTAAACCTAACGAACCTAAGGACATCACACACATCCATGCCCGAGGCAGGATTCGAACCTGCGACCGTAGCGGTCTTGCGGTTCCAGACTGTAGCGCCAGAACCGCGCGGCCACTTCGGCCGGCTGTGTATGAGAAATCGGTTGGAAACTTTCCTCACGTCAGCACGTTGTAGGTGTCGCCTCCGGCGCCAACCTTGTGTGAACGCTTTGAAAAGCAAATCATTTGCATATCACAGCATCTTCTTCCTCTCGGTTAAATTTCGTGTCTGTAACACGTCATCTTCGTGGTGTAGCAATTTTAATGGCCAGTAGTGTATGTTGTGAGCAGTAGAAACCCTCTGTGGTCAGCTTCAGATGTTATTTCTCAATAGTGTTCCTCGAAAAGAACATCGTGTTCCCTCCATGGTGTCCCAGTTGTCTTACTTGAGTGTAATCCAACTGCTGAAAAAAAATTATTCGCCATGCAAAGTCACTCTCATGATCAATTCAATTAATGAGTCCATCAAATTGATATCAATGAGGTGCCGCCTGGCAGGTGGAAGAGATGGCTAGGATGCCACTGAGTGATTCTTGACAAGGGTTTTAATTTCTTTTGTTTTCGTTGCGGCGTTATCTTGTAACGAGATTATTTCAATTTTCCACCTACACAGGGCGGGACAGGTTCTCACGATTTGTTTCGTAACCGCTAATATGATATAGCATCGCATTGGTAAAAGGGGACCTGTCACAGTGCATAAAACAGCTACCTTCTCTTGAATTATAGTTTGTTGTTGTCGAATGTAAAATGATTGTGTCTCTTCCGACATGTGGGCCAATGACATAAACGATTGTATTCTCTAATGTTATTTCTTGTGCATGACAGTTTATTTACAGACACTAAACGAAAGAGATGCTCTCAGGTCGCGTAATTTGTTCAAAAATGGTTCAAATGGCTCTGAGCACTATGGGACGTAACATCTGAGGTCATCAGTCCCCTAGAACTTAGAGAACTACTTAAACCTAACTAATCTAAGGATATCACACCCATCCATGCCCGAGGCAGGATTCGTACCTGCGACCGTAACAGTCGCGCAGTTCCGCACTGAAGCGCCTAGAACCGCTCTGCCACCGCGGTCGGCTGTAATTTGTGCAATAGACTGAAAGAAATTGTTTAATATACATTATTATTTTTTTCTTTGGAGTTTAAATGATCCCTTTTTCTTTACTCCAATGACTACATCGAAATAACGAGGACATACTGCAGTGATCGGTAGTTTTCACTGCACAATAGTCGAAGTTTTTTTTCCTGATTTTACACATGATGCTGGACATGTCTCTGCTGATCATTTGTGATCAGTGGTGGCGTGCTTCGTTGGACATCAGAAAAATTTCATGCGACTGCATTTGAACGTAAAAACAGTACCGATTTTGGTCATAAAGTTAAAAGAAAATAGTCATTTCCTGTTTTTGAGGAAAGAGGACATTTACTATAAGAGTCGACCTGATGTTAAATAGTCCAGCGTAGAACGGCTGGTGCGTTCCCTGCCAGGTCATGACTTTCCCTTGGTCCCGATTCTAGTCGTTTATCGTGATTCTGAGTGATGCCAGCATCGCGCTTTGTACTGAAGGCAATGCGGCCGTCCTCGTTTAAGGCGGGAGAGGCTTTCGCAAACAGCCAACTTTTGAATTAGCCATCTGGAGCGTCCTCCAGATGGACGGGGTTATGCTACTTAATTTCCCTTTTATATTGTGTACAACCGTCGCCTCAAGGGCATGCCGAATATCGCGAGTGGCATAAAGGGGGCAGCAGCGAGGGCCCGGTCTGCTGTGAGCGGTCGCCGAACACAGCTGCTCTCTGCCTAGGAGACGGTACGTGGGGGCTCTGTCGCTATATTTTAGATAAACAAGTTGCACTTTATTGTGTCCGCGGAGGTGCGTCGGTCAAGGCGGCAGCCAGGTGGTGGAGAGCCGAGTACGGCCAGCGACCGCAGAGGGTGGCAGAAAAGGGCAACCTGCCCACACCGCGAGGCAGTCGGTGGAGCAGCTGACCGTTTGGAGGAGCATGTGTGTGGAGGGAGGGAGGGGTGGAGGGAGGGAGGAAGTGGGCCTCAATTTTGGGCAGTCTGTGGACGCCTATCAAGGAGAATGCACATTCAACAACCACCCCCTCTGCAGTCTTTTAGGACGACGATTTTACCCCGTTCATTACGGGTGATGTTTTTTTCACGACAATTTCGAAGTGTAGTTATAACTGTGACACATTTTTTCCATCAGTTGTGGTAGAGTTTATCGGCTTCGATTACCTGGGCTGCAAGATGGTTTTTGAGCAGATATCTGTAGCGAACTCTGTTATCAAACAGGGGTAGATGTTGTATGCTTACAGGTATTACACTTTTTAAACTCCCTTCTGTCCAACACCAGCATCTTGTCAGTTGAATGTATTTCCTGCCAAAAAAAATAAAGATAGTAATTTACACCCCAGCCTTTTTCCCGCCAGCTTGTAGGTTTCGAGTGGTATTGCGAAATTTTTTCCCAGCAGGATAACACCAGTTGTATGGTATCGTCAATTTTTGAGTTGTATTGCGATTTTATGCCATATTTGTGTAGCACTATGGATAATGTTGTGTAATTAGAACCAATCTTTGTGATTAATTACATAATTAGGATCGATCTTTGCGTCAGTTTCCCGACCAAAATAAATAAATTACACTAAACTAACCTTTCTATCCCGCATCTGGATAGTTTCTATGTGTTAGGGGGGTGCATTTGGGCTTTCCATTCAGTAGAATCAGAGTTCAAGTCTCAGAAAGGACACACCCATTTTTAATTTCCTGTCAATTACAACACCTCTGGTGGTTTAACTGTGTTGGGGGGGGGGGGGGGGGGTACACTTGGGCTTTCCACCCAGGAGGACCAGGATTCGAGTCTCGGAAACGGCACCGCCAATTTTAATTTTCCGCTAAGTCCCTGGTGTGGGATGGGGTGGGACGTCGGAACAGGCGTGGCACAAAGAAATTCCAGCCAAAATTCTAAATTCCCGCCAAAACTCGACATTGAAATAAAACTCGATATTTCTGCCAACAGTGTAGGTTGGAGGAGGGGGAGGGGTGGGGTAAGGGAGTGGGAGTTGGAGGAAGGGGATGGGGCACACATGCAGCCGAGAAAATACATCATCTGGGCGCGGAGGTGAGCGTGGTCGGGGGTGGGGGTGTGCGGGGGTGACTAATTGATAAATTCAATTGAATTTGTTATGAATTTGATATCAAAAGTGTCCCAAAAACTCCATTATGCTACTATAACCCTTACAGCTCTTCCATTCTCTCACCTTCAGTTACTTTCTCGGCCTGCATTCTGTCCTATGTTGTTCATTAAAACATAATAATTCTCGTGGAAAACAGAAGAAATTAACTAACTTAAATATTTCGTTTGATGTGAGAACTTCTTTATTTTTTGTTTTTTATTGAAAGTTCTTATTGAAAGTTCTTATTCATTGCGAATTAAATGATAAGGAAAATTTTCCATTTCGTAGAAATGAAAAAGAAAAGTAATAACGCAAGAAAGTCCTTTTGGTGTATATTCCTTCATCTTTAAAACGTAAAGTAATTTTTCTTTCGTATGAAATCCTTCATGTCTGTCTTCCCTCTAAAACGAAGTGTGTGCTTCTTTTTAAACGCAGAGAAATCTGATATTTGCCTACATCCAATCGCTTATCATCTATAGAAACTAAGGTTCTTGTCTGTCAGGAAAACTGAAAATTAGATGGAGCAGTAGGAAGAGAAGGTTCTCCACGGAGTCAAAGAAGAAAGGTAGATATGGAAAACACTGACAAGAAGAAAGGAAATTATAATAGCACACGTGTTAAGACGTCAGGGAATAACCGCCATGGTACTAAGGGGATCTGTAAAGGGCAAAAACTGTAAAGGACAAAGGACTGGAAAACATCCAACAAATAACTGAGGACGTAGGTTTCAAGTGTTACTGTGAGCATAACTCATGTCGGACCACATCGAACCAGTCAGGAGAATGACGGAAAGAAACGTAGAATTTCTTCGATTTATTGATGTTGTTTCAAGTTTCGACTATCGTTAAATTCGATCCATCGAGGCTCTAATTAGCAAAAATCGAATGAAGTGAAATCGGACTGGACGGTTTAATGTTTTGGATTCTGTACGAGTACTTATCCCGCGGCCAGCCCTCGTCTGCAGGGGAAGCGTGGCTGTTCTGACGCGGGCAACTCAGTTGTGTGGGTTAGAAAGAGTCACGGCATAGCACAGCAAGGTACAGAGGCAGCGCTCCCCAGGAGGCCACAGATGCGAGGCCGCTTGCACTCGGCAGCTGGCGCGTTGCGTCAGCTGTGCTCGCAGACTGGCGGCGGTGCCGGCGCAGGCCGGCGCGGTCCAGGAAGGAGGCGCTGCTGACTCACGCCCGCCGAGCACTCGGTCAGGGGCAACGCTCGCTGTCCCCGCAAGGTTGGTGGCCGGCCCGGGGCGGCGACGTGGGGCGGCCTCGCTGCACTCCGCGCTGCTTCCACATAAACACTTGCCGCAGCAGAGGAAATCGTGTCCTCTCGGAAATAGCCCTTATCTCTAGCAAACCAAACACAGGAGTTTGCTGAAGTTCAACACATTCTTACAAAAGCGGTGACGACCACCTGAATCCCAACCCTCAGTTCGGGCGGTGTGGCCGAGAGGTTCTAGGACCTCAGATGCTAAGTCCCATAGTTCAAATGGCTCTGAGCAGTATGGGACTTAACATCTGAGGTCATCAGTCCCCTAAAACTTAGAACCACTCAAACCTAACTAACCTAAGGACATCACACACATCCATGCCCGAGGCAGGATTGGAACCTGCGACCGTAGCGGTCCCGCGGTTCCAGACTGAAGCGCCTAGAACCGCTCGGCCACACCGGCCGGCTAAGTCCCATAATGCTCACAACCATTTGAACCCAACCCTCAGACAATGCAGGTCTGTGCTTTCCACTGAAACAAACATGCAAACAGGAAGTTACAAGTTAATTGGAAAGGCAGCGAAATAGCGAAATGGAACACATCTTTGCTCTTGCGTCACTTTTTTCCAGTGTATTGAATTCCGTGCCATGGCAATTTAGCCATCTCAGTAATGTAATGTCAGTTATGACAATACGAACTTAAGGACAGCGCAACGCCCAGTCCCCGAGAGGGGAAAAAAAACTCTACGCGGCCGGGAATCGACCCCGTGCTCTTCTGCTTAGCAATCCGCCGCGCTGACCGCGCAGCTGCGGAGGCGGTGCTCAGCAGTGCTTGACATACAGCTGGGACTGCCAGGTGACTGGCTTCATCCAAACATGTCCGGTTTTTTATGGTCCTGTCTGGCTAAATATACAGTGTGACTTTTTCCTCCGTGTACAAACTCTACGGATTGATCGATGAGAGGATGCGGAACAAAATTGCGTGATTTCCATGCTAGAGGCCATTTCTTCAGTCATACTCTGTTACAGAGACTGCGGTCTAATAATCACTCTACCATGCAGCCGCAGTTACAGCGTGTGTTGAAAATGGTTGCCATGCACCTCAACCCGTGCTTGTGCGGGCCATAGCACGTACTGTCTCACACGCTAACATCGGCCAGACTGCAGCCGAACAGTGTCAAAGTCAGCATGAATACCCTTCTCTAGTGTCTCCATATCTGGAATGAGCTCGGTATAGCCGGTACTTTTGAGATGGCCCAATAACCAGCAATCGCACGGGTTGAGATCTGGTGAACGAACGGGGCATGCAACTGGATCCCATCGTCCGATCCGTCGATCAGGGAAGACACGATTGATATTCATCTGAAAGTTAACGGTGAAGTGTGCTAGAGCACCGTCATGTAGCAGCCACATAACCTTTAGAATCGTCAATGGCACTTCTTTTTCTGCAGAAGACGAAAGACATCCCCAAAAAACGCCGATAGTTCCAGCCTGTTAGGCGACGTGGAAAGAAGATTGCTTGCAAAATACGGTCGCGAATTATCCTAGCCAACACATTTCAGCTGCACCGGTGCCCATGATTCGCTGTCACCATACCATGGGGGTTCTGCATACTATCCCACATATAACTGTTATGAAAGATGAAGATACCACTCTGCGTAACGGTGGCCTCATCTGTAAATAGGATGGATGACACAATTCTCGGAATCGTAGTTGCCTGGTAAAGAAACCACTGACAAAACTGCTTCCAGTGTGGAAAGTCTGTCGCTGATAAGCTCAGCACACGCTGTAACTCATAAGGGTAGTAACAATTGTAATTAAGAATGTTCGCCGGCCGCTGTGACCGAGCGGTTCTAGGCGCTTCAGTCTGGAACCGCGGGACCGCTACGGTCGCAGGTTCGAATCCTGCCTCGGGCATGGACGTGTGTGATCTCCTTAGGTTAGTTAGGTTTAAGTAGTTCCAAGTCTAGGGCACTGAGGACGTCAGATGTTAAGTCCTATAGTGCTTAGAGCCAATTGAACCATTTTTGAAGAATGTTCCACACGCTCGTCTGGCTTATTCTGTATTGGCGGGCCAACTGCTTGGTACTGACACGGTGGTCGCCTTCCACTGTGTTAATCGCATTTTCCTCCAAGTCTGGCATCCGAACATTTCAGGTACGCCCTTCACGACATCCAGCTTCCGGAAACGACCCTGTCTCACAAGGGGAGGCCACGACGTTGGAATCACAGATTTACTTCAGACTTTGTACACATTTAGTAGGCCATTAAAACAACATAATGTAAGTTGCACTACTGGCAATTCCGAGAAAATTGCAAAACAACTTAACGCATCTTTTATGTAACTGACGTGTCTGTGCATAAGTGCCGGATGTTACAGTTCATGGTGGTCAAGTGATCAGCGTTCGGCCTACATAAAACAAACATGTATGAGGTGACGCTCAGTTTTGATTTTTAAACTATATTTTTTTCATCGGTGATAATATTATTTAGTTTATATGACATTTGAGAGGTAATATAATTAAAAACCAATTGTATTTGCATGATATTTTAGTTAATTTCATGTTATTTGACTAATTACTATTTTTAATTAAATTTAATTGCTAGAACAATCATATTTATAACTGTCGACAAGTAAATGATAATACGCATTGTGTTTTCCTGGAAATGTATGCCGGTCGAAATTTTCGAAATCCCTTATACATGCAATCTGGTAAGGTACTCGGAAGCACTTTGCACGTCAACGCTTCGAGCTGCAGAAATAGAAGCAGGCCCACATTTGGTAGTTAACATGCGTAGCAGTGAGACGTAGCGAATGTAGCAAGAACGAATAGTGCAGGTGCTCTTTCACCTGCGCACACACAGACCAGTTACATAATAAGCGGGAAAAATATCTTGTGATTTTCACGGAATTGCACCTTACTACATGCACATTATACTGCTTTGGTGGCCTATTAAAGGTGTACCAAGTCTGAAGTAAATACTTGATGCCAACGTCGTCGGCTCCCCTTGTCAGACAAATGGCGAATCACTGTTGCAAACAGTGAATGCTGTGGTTCTTGTCGGCGGGGCTAGGTGTCCCCGATACAACTGCTGCCCGCCGCTTATTGGTATTTACTTTTCCTTAAGTAAACACCATGTCAGCATGCTTTCGATTCGAATACAGAACCATTGCGTACAACGCTGTATCACATCCACTGCAAGGTGAGTCAGCTAGAGATGTGAACCGGACACAACATTACCCATTACCATGGCAGGAGAGGGCGCTATGGCATGAAGTATGAGGAACAGTACCACCCTCTAGGAGGGGCGCGTATTAGACTGCAGACTCTGTAACGATGTACGACTGAATAAATCGTCTCCAGCACCAAAATCATGCATTTCCGGACATCATTAGACATTTTTTGTTTCGTATCCTCTCATCGATCAATCATTAGAGTTTGTAGATGGTGAAAAAAATCACCCTGTATACAAGTCCGGCCTGACCGGCTTTTGTTAGCTTTTTTAGCGATGAAGTGGAGAACGCAAAATTAATGCTCATTCAAAGGTAATGACGCAAGTGGGAGGTGTAAGTATGAAGAGGAAAAAGGTGATATACCATAAGGATATATGGATATATCATCCAGTGCTGTTCTAGAAAATACAAAGTTAGATGATAGAAAATTCTTTGATCAGTGAGAAAATTTCATGAACTTTATGGCAGAAAAGAAAAGAAGACGAAATTGCCTTTAAAACACTTTTGGCTTCTGAAACTTGTACAGCTTATTTCACATTGCATGATAATGAATTATATTCGGGATTACTGAATCTAGCTGAATGATACTTTGCAATTTGTAGCCGCCCTCCATCGATCTGCTGTCGTCGACCTCTATGACGTACGATGTTTATGTTGTTATCTACTGTATATGGCTCACTGTTCGTTATATCCGTACCTCAGATGGGGCAGCCACAAATATCTTCACTGTAACGGCGACTAAATTTCGGGATTTCATGATTATTAATGTTAACTTTTTGCCCAGTCGGTGACCCTTCATTTGTTGCTGCGTTACCCAAGACACGATAGTTAATAACGTCTTTGAATGCTGTGTATTAGTTACTAATAACACGTAATTATGGAAATCACTTTAATTTTTATTAACAACGTTCAACAACAATTAAATGAACATGAATTAGTGCGGTTTGTATAGAGGGAAAAGGAAGGTTGATCCTACAATTACTCTCAACAATTACGGCAACTAAAAGGTCCAAATTTTAACGCTAAAAGGAATTAGTGTATACACACGTGTTAAATATCGTTATAGACTATTTAGAAATGAAAAGGCAAGGCAAAAGAGACTATTTTAAACGTCATTAAAGAACAAGAGTGCCAGGAAGTTTAAAGTGAAGATAACATAGATGCTAATGTAACCTCCCCACAGATAAATAATATTTATAATAACCTCCCAACAGTAAAAAAAAAAAAAATAACTATAACATTGACATTTAGCGTAACCTCCCAATAAATAAATTCCGTAACCTACCAATAATAAAATGTGACTGATCTCTCAATAAAATTGTGGCTCACTTATAATCTTTCAATAATTGACTGTGAATTTAAACTGGTAAATTTTGGACGTCAGCAGTGCTGCGTCATGGCCCTGAAAGATCATTCTGAATAAATTGAAAATTCTTGCCTCAATAAGGTCGCCGGATAACGCTTATATATCTGCTCCTATAAGAAATTTTTCTGGCACAGCCCAGTGCAATGCTGGACGATAGATTTGTCATGTATAAAAGGAAACAACTGATTTTTCTTTACAATAATCAGGATGACCATGGATTGAAGAAATTAGTAAATCCTTTAAGTTGAGATGAATGATTGTCAAAAGTTAATTTTTATAAGAAAGATTATTATTAAGAGATTTTAAAAAAAAATTTGCATGGGACTTGATATAAAAATAGTACATATGCGCGAGACTGCTTTTACCTTATACTACATCGCTCAAGCTCCGCCATCGCTCCACACGACCGGCCCAGCCAACACGATACACCAAACTGCTCGCTACTACTACTACTGCTACGGACACTGCTCTTACTGCATATAACATTGCTCTTTGGTTTGAGATTCTCTTATGGCTTACATATCGCAGGCAGTGCGTGAGCAATCCATCGAAATTACATCTGCTCGAGTGCGCTAGCAACAAATTCCTTAGTGATGGACCTCTTACAATAAATATAATGCTTTCTCCAATGCATTTTTCAGACTCTTTGAAAGTTACTGTCCATTAGAAAGTTTAAAACAGTGTGTGGCAGTAACAGGGAACCTGGATGGCTAACTAATAGGATAAGGACATCATTAAAACAGAGTGGGAATTATACCAAAATGTGATGGCTGGTAACTATCGAGCTGCAGTAGACCGTGCAAAAAGTACTTTAATGTGCTTAAATATGTCATTAAGAAAGCAAAAGGCAAATGGTATGCAAATATAATAGCCAAACCTCTGGGTAAAATTAAAACCACATGATCCGTCGCGAGGGAAGGATCAACAGCATAAATTCGAGGATAAAACAAAGAGTACAAATGTTTTTGTTAGTGATACATGTCCAGTATTTAACAATCACATTCTGAATACAGCAGGTGAATTAAATAAAAACTTAGTCTCTCCATGGACTCACATAACTCTCTTAGAAAATAGCTTTCCAAGACTGCTATCTGAAATACACGTCCTTGATACTGACAAGAGGAAGATTGAGTCAATAATTAAATCACTGAAGACTAAGGACTCTCATGCATATGACACGGTATGTAGCAGGAAACTAAAGTATGTGCTTCATTCGTTAGCCTGGTACTTAGTCACATTTTTAATTTTTCCTGTAGGATTTGTAAATTTCCTGAAAGACTAAAGTACTCATTCGTAAAACAGATTCATAAGAAAGGACAAAGGGATGAATTAGACAATTTTAGACCTATTTCAATGACATCAGTGTTTGCAAAACTTGTTGAAAAGCCTTTGTCTATAACGAAAATGATCATTTCAGTTCATGTAACTTTTCTGTCAAACATACAGTTCGTCTTCAGATGAGGTATAACAACTGTATTTTCTATTCTCGGCATCTTTTTTGACTTAACTAAGGTTTTTGAATGTTTTGATCGCCAAGTATTACGCAGAAGGTGTACCATTATGGAATAAGAGGAATAACTTACAAGTGGTTCATATTTTAGGAACAGACAACAAAACGTCATTGCTTACAGTAACGACAACGCCTGTGGGGTAGTGTCTCAACAGTTAAGTTTTGGATGCCTCAAGAGTCACTGCTGGGACCACTACTGTTTCTTATGTACATAAGCGGTACGCCTTCTAATATGACAGATGATTACCTGGAATGGGCGTATGATTAGCGAGCCTGAATAACTGAAAATCCTAGGCATTCAGATAGATAGTAAGCTGTCATGGAATGCCCATGTTCAGAACCCTTTTCAAAACCTGAATGCTGCTATATTTACCATTAGAACAGTATCTGCCGTATGTGAGAGCCCAACACGAAAATTAGTCCACTCTCCTTATTTTAATTCACATTATATTCTGGGATAACTCCTGCCGTTCACGAAGTCTGTTCTTGTCTCACAAGCGGATAGTTCGAGCAATATATGGTGTAAGCGAACTTCTTACCGATCCCTGTTCAGGAGTCTGGGAATTCTGACTTTGTCCTCTCAACAATGTCGCTTGTTGTTAACAACGTCAGCTTGTTCCCATGAATTGAAAGTTCAGTCTGCATCTGGATCGCACCTCCTTGATTCTTGTGCAGAAAAGCGTGCAGTATTCTGCTGTATCCATTTTAAGTGCGTTACAGCGAGAATTTAAAAAAAAATCATACCAATAATTCTCACACTTTCAAGACTAAACTGAAGAATGTCCTGGTTGTTCATTCCTTCTATTCTGTTGGGGATTTCAGCGAAAAACGTTAATTCCTGTCTTATATTATTGATTATGCTAATACATAACGTTTACGTGAATTTCGCGTACATTTTATCTTATTTATTATTACGTTTCTGATGTTACTTTCATGTACTGACTCGTTATATGACCGTGGAGACTTCCTGCTCTACTTGGTCTTACAAAAGTAGACATGTAAAATTAAAAAAAAAAAAATGTCGATTTACAAGGTGACCATCATTAACCCTGGTGGCAATGAGGGTCAGTTTACAACGTGACCACCATTACCAAAGGGGTGCAGCGATGCTCAGTTTACAAGGTGACCATTATTACCTCTTGGGACGATGAGGGTCAGTTTTCAGGGTAATAACCTTTATCCCTTGGATGAATACCCGATTACCCCTTTGGCACAATGAAGGTCAATTTATGGGTTGACTACCATTATCCCAGGAGGTCAATTGTGGTCACTTTACAAGGTGACCACCACTGTCCCAGACGCTGTTGGGTGTAGAATAAATAAGTTTACAGATCAGATCACCATTAGTCTGGATACTACTAGGTAGGGGGCAGTGATAGTCATGGTAGGGCAACTATCGTCAATTTATAGGATCGTCATCTTATCCAGATTCCATTCAGTGCGACAAGTGGGTGTTTCATCTATATGGTCGGGGTGCGGGTGGGAGGGGGGGGGGGGGGGGAAGAGGAAGGAGTACTCAGTTACTGATTCTTAAAGCTGTATAGTAACACCAGTAGCTAACAATGTGTATGTGCAGTGTATGGTTACCAGTACCCTGAACATGTGGGGCAATGTTTGTTAGTTTACAGGGTGGGGCAACGATAGTCTGTTATAGTGTGGGGTGATGATAGCTAGTTTACAGGTGAGTCAATTAAACCAGCTGGTGTTTATCATTGCCCCAGCACATGCATTCATCGAAATCTACGTCTACATGGATACTCTGCAAATCACATTTAACTGCCTGGCAGAGGGTTCATCGAACCACCTTCACAATTCTCTATTATTCCAATCTCGTACACCGCGCGGAAAGAATGAACATCTATATCTTTCCGTACGAGCTCTGATTTCCCTTATTTTATCTTGGTGGTCGTTCCTCCTTATGTAGGTCGGTGTCAACAAAATATTTTCGCATTCGGAGGAGGTTGGTAATTGGAATTTCGTGAGAAGATCCCGTCGCAACGAAAAACGCCTTTCCTTTAATGATGTACAGCCCAAATCCTGTATCATTTCAGTGACACTCTCTCCCATATTTCGCGATAATACAAAACGTGCTGCCTTTCTTTGAACTTTTTCGATGTACTCCGTCAGTCCTGTCTGGTAAGGACACCACACCGCGCAGCGGTATTCTAAAAGCGAACGCACAAGCGTAGTGTAGGCAATCTCCTTAGTAGGTATGTTACATTTTCTAAGTGACCTGCCAATAAAACGAATTCTTTAGTTAGCCTTCCCCACAACATTTTCTATGTGTTCCTTCCAATTTGAGTCGTTCGTAATTGTAATACGTAGGTATTTAGATGAATTTACAGCTTTTAGATTAGACTGATTTATCGTGTAACCGAAGTTTAACGAGTTCCTTTTAGCACTCATGTGGATGACCTCATACTTTTCGTTATTTAGTGCCAACTGCCACTTTTCGCGCCATTCAGATATCTTTTCTAAATCGTTTTGCAGTTTGTTTTGGTCTTCTGATGTCTTTATTAGTCGATGAACGACAGCGTCATCTGCAAACAACCGAAGACGGATGCTCAGATTGTCTCCAAACTCGTTAATATAGATAAGGAACAGCAAAGAGCCTATAACACGACCTTGGGGAGCGCCAGAAATCACTTCTGTTTTACTCGATGACTTTCCGTCAGTTACTACAAACTGTGACTTCTCTTACAGGAAATCACAAATCCAGTCACATAACTGACGACGATATGCCGTAAGCACACAAATTCACTACGAGTCGCTTGTGTGGTACAGTGTCAAAAGCCTTCCGGAAATCCAGAAATACGCTTGTCAATAGCACTCAAACTTCATGTGAATAAAGAGTTAGTTGTGTTTCATAGGAACGATGTTTTCTAAACCCATGTTGACTGTGTGTCAATAGACCGTTTTCTTCGAGGTAATTCATAATGTTCGAACACAATATATGTTCTAAAATCCTGCTGCATACCGACGTTAACGATATGGGCCTGTAATTTAGTGGATTACTCCTACTATCTTTCTTGAATATTGATGTGATCTGTGCAACTTTCCAGTCTTTGGGTACGGATCTTCCGTCGAGCGTACGGTTGTATATGATTGTTAAGTATGCAGCTAATGCATCAGCATACCCCGAAAGGAACCTAATTGGTATACAGTCTGGACCAGGAGACTTGCTTTTATTAAGTTGATTTAAGAAGCTTCAGTACTCCGAGGATATTTACTTCTACGTTACTCATGTTGGCAGCTGTTCTCGATTCGAATTCTGGAATATTTACTTCGTCTTCTTTTGTGAAAACATTTCCGAAGGCTGTGTTTAGTAACTCTGCTTTGGCAGCACTGTCTTCGATAGTATCTCCATTGCTATCGTGCAGAGAAGGCATTGATTGTTTCTTGCCGCTAACACATTTCACATACGACCAGAATCTCTTTGGATTTTTGCCAGGTTTTGAGACAAGGTTTCGTTGTGGAAACTGTTATAGGCATCCCGCATTGAAGTCCGCGCTAAATTTCTAGCTTCTGTAAAAGATGTATGACATGCTTGGATAGTACATAAATACACATGTGCAGACGTCAAAAAGTGTAATCAAGACGTCACTTCATCTTATGATTCAAACGAAAATGTAATAAATTACCTAACACATCACCATGTTACAGCGAAATTGGTACAATGATGGGGTAGAATTGGCCAGAACTCCATTCACGAAAACGGTACAAAAAACGGAAAGGAACAGATAATTTCATTCACACAGATGAAATGTCATTACTCCAGATGGAATGGACGCAATGCTGGTCAAATGATATTGTGACTTCCGTTACTCCCCGAATACTATCTAGTGAGACAATGACAGCCAGTGGTCAACTGTCACCCGCACATCAATTTCTCTCACCTCGGCGAAATGTGATCTGTTTGAAGATTCCGTCAATGTGCATGTGCAGACATCAGCAAGTCTAATCATGACATCGACAAGTTGAGGACTGTTGATAACAAGTTGGACTTGTTCCAACAAGCAAGAATGGATAATTGAGATTTATCGCTGTCAACAAACAAAATGCTTAGCCAGATTTGTGGCGTCACGTGCATAGGTAAGTGTTTGTCAATCACGTCACAACTCAACTTTTACAATGTTGTCGTGACGTGATACATGGGTAACTGACTTTGGCCATATAACATCACAATCGAAGGTGGCAAAATTCATTACGTTCCAGAAGTGTTCGGTTTAAGGTGGAACTACAAGGCGACGGTCGAAAAAATTCGAAATTTTTCTTACTACGTAATTCGAATGTATATACATTGAAGAATTATTCCCCAAAGTAGTATGCGCGAAATCCAAAAAGTAACGATACTGTGGCGTTTGAAGCCGAGCGTGCACGGCACACTACGGCTTTAGAGAACCGGTTCCGCGCTCACTTTCCCTATTTATATCGATTTCAGTAAACCTGATTTGCTGGAGCATTGTGTGGGTGGTTTTACTCAAAATGTGAATGAGACTTTCAATAGTCTAATTTGGAGATATGCTCCAAAAGTAACATCCACCCGAAGCGAAATTGTCAACATTGCTTCAAATTTGGTCGTTTGTCTATTCAGTGTAGGCCATACTGCATTAATGCACGTGGCAATTGCCTTTCAAATCAAAATCGGCGATGAAATGCTCCGATTCTGTGAAGACAGAAACGCCAGGGGCGATGCGCTTAGCGACGAAAAGGGCTTTGAGGACGAAAATGAGGGCTTATCAGGTAAAAGCATCAGAAAGCGGCCATCCACTAGCCGGGGCGACAGATATCGATGATATCCCGTAAGTTGAAAGCTTTGTCCTTTTTTATATGATAAATACCTGTCAAACTTTCTTTGTCTCAAAACCAAGTTTTTCGGTACGGTTTTCGTCGCCCGAGCTACAATTTCATCCGATTTTAATGATTTTTGGTCTCCCATGAAGCAAATTAATTCTCTTCAGTCATCGTATCCAATTTTTTTATGATGAAATTTAGCATTTTTTCGACCAGAGAAGTGGGGTTCCAAAAATGGCCATTTTTCAAATATCTATAATTTCGTCGAAAAAAAAATGTTTTTGCATACCCCTACGTTGATCTAAAATTGTATCTGTAAGGATCAGGGTGATACGTTAATTTCATGTTTCAGATAACCACAACCGGAGCCCAGAATACTCATTATAATCCAAAGTCAGCAACTAGCTTTCCTTACAACTAACCTTACGTAGTTATTCCATTCCATAACCCTTTGCAACGTTACGCCAAGATATTTTCGACACGACTATGTCGAGCAGCACACCACTTACATAGTATTCGCTCATTACAAGATCGTTTTTTCCTACTCATTTGATTAACTTACATTTTTCTGTATTTAGAGCAAACTGCCTTTCACCACACCAAATAGAAATTCTAAGTCTTCCTGTATCCTATTACAGTCAATCAACGACGACATTTCCTGTACGTTACAGCTTCGTTAGCAAACAGTAGTAGATTGCTGCTCACCCTAACAGTCAGTTTACTCATGTGTATGGAGGGCAAGATTGGCTTATCATGTTTTGGTCTTATCACATTTCCCTTGGAGCATCCTAACGATACCTTTGTTTCTGATGAACAATCGCCGACCTCGACAACTCGCTTAGACCTGTTACTTCGAGCCACTCAGATATCTCAGAACATATTCTGTACTCTCGGACTTTCGTTAGGTATGCACTGGCGCAGTGTCAAACGCTTTCCAGAAATCCACGAATACGGAATATGTTGCCTTTCATCCATGGTTGCATTTCATCCATGGTTGTCTGAATATCGTATGAGAGATGGACAAGCTGAGTTTCGTACGAGGGATGTTACATAAATCTGTGCTGATCTGAAGATAGAAGTCTTCCTGTCTCACGGAAATCCGTTACATTCGATTTTCAAATGCGCTCAGATATTCAACAGCAAACCGATGTACTGTTCAACATGTGTTGTACCTCGAAGTCTCTGGTTTTAAATAGCCGTATAAAGCAGTCTGTATGTAATACTGACAACTGATGTACGTTTCAGTGTAACATGCTTTCACATAGGAAAAGCACATCCATCCAGGAGAAGCGTTCATCTCATTATCTGTAATTATGCTATGGATAGTGATCCATTTTAATAATCTGCCAGTTTAAATGAAAGAGTGGAAGGAACCAGAGAGAACAAAGGGCACAGAAGCTGAGTGCTTTGATCGTATTTGTTTGGTCGTCAATTCGGAAGGAACCAACGTCATTCGGCGGGTGGGGCTTCGCGAGTGGTTGTTCCTGGATACTAATCGGCAGTGTGTGTGACATTTCTGTTGGACTTAGTGCAATCCCGGCAGTTTCGGTGACAGACGTCGGCTGACTACCGATATCTATTCGACCTCTGGCGTCATATTTAGTTATTGAACCGAAAGAACGGGGAGGACGCGTTCACGTCATCCTTCGGAATACGAGTCCATCATATCATTCAAGGCAATATAGCAGAACACTTGTTGGTTGTGGCCACAGTGAAAATTATATATGTGGATTAAAGTAATAAAAACTGTGAAACTCCTACTGAGGCTAAGTGAAGAAATTTTGAATGTAGACGTTATGTGCCACACTCGACGAAATTATCATTATCGCACTCCCACATAGATGGTTACTTAACCACCAGTGCTGGCGGATGAATATGCAGTGGACGTCGGAAAGCATGGAGACAGGGAGCATGCTGATGAAACTGTTAGTGATAATACAGGTACTTGCGAAGTAGCTGCAACGTGAAGGAAAATATAGACAGTAGCCCCATCAACTAATGAACGATTGGATGACGGGGCGGGTATAAGCACAGTTTTGCCCCAGTTCTTACACATTCTCACCAGGTAACAAACACGAAGTACACAATAGTCCAACAATGCAAATAACGAAAAAAATTAAATCTCAAAAAACGTTCAGAATAAGGCTATTACACTATGTGAGCAAAAGTATCCGGACACCTATTAGGTGCACTGTGCTGCCACCTACTGCCACGTACTCCATATCAGCCACCTCAGTATTCATTAGACATCGTGAGAGAGCAGAATGGGGCCCTCTGCGGAACTCATCGGACTTCGACCGTGGTCACGTGATTGGATGTCACTTGTGTCATACACCTCTGTACGCGAGTTTTCCACATTCCTAAACATCCCTAGGTCCACTGTTTCAGATGTGATAGTGAAGTGGAAACGTGAAGGGACACGTACAGCACAAAAGAGTACTGGCCGACCTCGTCTATTGATTTACAGAGACCGCCGACAGTTGAAGTGGGTCGTAATGTGTAATAGGCAGACATCTATCCAGACATCACACAGGAATTCCAAACTGCATCAGGATCCACTGCAAGTACTATGATAGGCGGAAGGTGAGAAAACATGGATTTCACGCTCGAGCGGCTGCTCATAAACCACACATCACGCCGGTAAATGCCAAACGACGCCTCGCTTGGTGTAAGGACCGTAAACATTGGACGATTGAACATTGCAAAAACGTTGTGTGGTTATCAGATGGCAGGGCGAATGACCGGTAAACGCCATCCACCAGCGTGCGTAGTGCCAACAGTAAAACTCGGAGGCGGTGGTGTTAAGGTGTGGTCGTGTTTTTCATGGAAGTGGCTTGCACCCCTTGTTGTTTTGCGTGACACCATCCCAGAACAGGCCTACATTGATGTTTTAATCACCTTCTTGCTTCCCACCGTTGAGGAACAAGAGCAATTCGGGGATGGCGATTGCATCTTTCAACACGATCGAGCACCTGTTCATAATCCACGGGCTGTGGTGGAGTGGTTACATGACAATAACATCCCTCTAAGGATAGGATTGGAAAGAAAATCAGCATTGGGCGTATTTTGTTGTTTTATTGCCAGCAAAATCGATTTTCGTTCGCTTAGTGACCGTCCTCAGTGCTGTAATATACAATTAAAATTCGTAGGCACTGGTATCAAGCTATAACCACAAGTCTAGAGCGATCACATAAACTCCCTATAAGGGACAGGCCGGCACAGAGACCTGACATGAATCCTACAGAACACCTTTGGGATGTTTTGGAAGTCCGACTTCGTGCCAGGCCTCACCGACCGACATCGATACCTCTCCTAAGTGCAGCACTCCGTGAAGAATGGGCTGCCATTCCCTAAGAAACCTTCCAGCACCTGATTGAGACACGCCTACGAGAGTGGAAGTTGTCATCAAGGGTAAGGGTGGGCCAACACCATATGAATTCCAGCATTACCGATGGAGGGCGCCACGAACTTGTAAGTCATTTTCATCCAGGTGTCTGGGTATTTTTGATCATATAGTGTACGTTGTATTACACTTTTTTTTAAATATGCACTTTTATGAACTCCTGTCCTCTTGTCTCTGGATTCATTGTAAAAGAACAATCTTTATCGCTTGTCCTCGACATGGGTATCCTCTACGTTCCATCACAACCAGAATTGTCCAGTTTAAACCAGGTTGCTGTGGACGTGTGTAACTCGGTCAAGTATCATTTGTCCAGGGTCTTTGAAAAGATGATAGCGTAAAGCAACAGAGAGGAAGTTCTTAGTATCATTTGATTCCTAGTTATTCTTTATCAGACTAACGGCGGGGGATTGCTCCACATATGATGAACCTCATAGATGGCGGTCGTACTATTGTCAGCTACTGTTCTATTACCTCGTATGCTAACGAAGACTCGAAAGAGTAACGGCCCGGTCCAGTTTAATAGTCAGGGATTTCACAACAGCACACACTACCCTTTAGTGTGTAAGATCCACTCTAAAAGTGTTCGTTAACAGCGCTAATTCTATCATTATGTTTGCAGATCGTCTATAAGTCCATAACGCAAGCTCATTTTCGATTTTGGAGTAATAATTAAGTAAGGATGCGATATCTCTTACCATAATGTCACCTTAATTTCCATCGTCTGTCGTGATCCGAGAAAACTCGGTCAACTCAGTCGTCTGCCTATTGTGCATGTGAGGTCGGAAAATTGAAGAGCATCCTTTTTTCTGCCGCAAATGGTGTGAAACGTTTCTAAGA
The DNA here is from genome assembly GCF_021461385.2 of Schistocerca piceifrons. Classification (NCBI taxonomy): domain Eukaryota; kingdom Metazoa; phylum Arthropoda; class Insecta; order Orthoptera; family Acrididae; genus Schistocerca; species Schistocerca piceifrons. Next base: position 447,358,106 of record NC_060138.1, on the reverse strand, counting down.
ATTACAAATGGGGTTCCGTATAGATTTCCCGTGCGAGGTACTGACTCGACATCTGTATGTCATTTCCCCGCCTCCCAAGTTATGCAGTCAGGTTCCGTTGACTGGCTCTACAGAACGAAAACATTTTAAGAATGAGGTTTTCAGCCACGTCCTCGGCCTCGGACCTTGAGCCCATCGAGCACGTGTGAGCCGGTGCTGGTCGACGGCAAGGCGGCCTTGAGGCCCCTCCTCGAGCCCTACTCTCGTGCCTCTCCGCGAGAGACGCAGATATAGGTGTAAATAGATATATGGGATAAAACACGACCAAGCCAAATATGTGCCTAACAATGAGAAAACAATTTACACCTAGCAATAGGTGACTATCAATAGGTGCCTAGCAATGAGGAAATAATTTTCTGAAGTACTCACGAGAAGAAAAAATGCCGTCAATTGAAAATTACAACAATAGGGAACAAGCAAAATGAAATACAATCTTATACAAGCGACATTATCCTCCTCTCTAGAAAAATAAAAGAGTGCGACAGCGTGGACAAGTATTCTTCGGATTGTGACTACCAGGAAGTTGGTAAAGCAGACAAAGCTTGTTTGAATCGTCCTTTTGAAGATGTGTAACAACGAATGAAGGAAGAAATATATGGCTTTAACCCTCTGTCAAAGAGCAGGTTGCAAGAGACGGCGCACAGATTCAGAATGGACGAAGATGGAAAATGAAATTGATCGTAGCCGTTTCCAAAGAACCATTAGAGAATTCATCTAAAATAAATTAGGGAAACCACGTACAATTTCAGTTTTAATGTCAACACGAGGATTTTATCCCCCTCTTCTCAAATGCAGGCCAATCGCTTTCATTATTATTTAAGAGACACTATTCTCTTAGAACGGCTGTAACTATGAAATGGCATGCGTTCGCGCCAATGTAATCAAACATTGGATGAAAGCCCAAGATATCGCTTCAGATAACTTTCAACGTAGGCCAATCGAAATAAGTTTCAACAAACACAAACAAATAACGTGCAAAATATCAGCTAGAAATGACAAGCATTAAATGTGTTCTCAGCAGGCAATACATCTTCAATGTTAAACAAGAGTTCTCTGAAAATAACTGAATCAAACTAGTAGATGAATTGCACTAAGTACATTTGTTGTCATGCTTTGATTGTAGTCAAAAGTAATCGTATCCTTATTATAATTAGACTGCAGTTTTTCTGTAAGATTTTCGTAGCCTTAATGAGGATTCAGCATCATAAAGACATTGTTTTCCTTTCAAAATCGTCTTTTATTTCGCTGTTTTCATAGCAAGTGTTTATTTTCATACAGGCAGGCGTGTAGAGAAAAATTTTATTCTTATGCATTGGATAACTGCTTCTTAATTTAAGGTGCACAGCAAAAGACCTAACGAAACATGAAATAGAGCAGCAAATGCTTGTTCGAAATTTTAATTAGTTGCCTTCTTGTTACAACAGATCGTTTATATGTAGCTCAACATTTCACTTACACCAAATGCATATTCAATAAATTTTAAATCAGCTTCCATTACGAAAAGGACAATCTGTGTGTAACCCAAGTATTTCAGTCAAAAATAAATAATAGTTGCTAGAACTGGCAATCTCGTTCAGTGAAACAATCTTCTTTTTCATATCTTGTTTCATTTCGCATCTAAAATGAACAGCACATACTCGCATTCTGGAGGTGCAGCATTAAAATTCCTGCTCATCCGAATATTGACTTTTCCCTAAATCGATTAGGGAGGTTGCCAGGATGTTTTCTTTTAAAAGAATACGGCCGATTTCCTTTCCAGTTTCTTTCCTATCCGTCTCTAACGACCTCGTCGTCGGCAAATGTTGAGCACTAAACTTCCTTTGGAAAATCAAGACAGAATTGAGACCCATGAGGACGTTCCCGTGACGGGCGAGATGAGGCTCTCTGAGCATTTTCACCACTTTTCTCACCTACATCATTACGAAGAGAACCTATACATTTTGTAAGGTGAATACCACATCTCATAAATTCGGAAATGTGGTGTAGTCCTCTGTGAACACTGACCAAACGTGAACGAATTTTTCGTGTTTCACTTTCTTGCAACCTTGGCTCTTCATATTACCACTTCTCAGTTCTTACAAACGATATACTTCCAGAAACCAATTTGTACCAACTATCCACTGTTTCAACCTAACAAATTTTGCTATCCGAAACATAGTATATATATTTCGTAAAACTCTGTGTTAATTTTAAAAATTGGTTGATAACTTACTGCTGTTTCCTTGTTTTCTTGAAAGTCAATTAAAAATAAACCTCGTTTAAAATCGTTAAATGACCACATGATGTTTTATAGTGTAGATATTCCTGGTACCTTTCTCAGTTTTGTGGTTGTAATTAAGACTCTGGACTGGAATTTGAAAGGACTAGGTTTCAGATACCAGTCTGGTAATCCATTCTAGAGTTTCCACAACGAATTTTCACTCTGCGGTGGAGTGTACGTTGATTTAAAACTTCCTGGCAAATTAAAACTGTGTGCTGGGCGGGGCCACGAACCTGGTACCTTTGCCTTTGGCGACCATTTGTGCCACCGCTGGTGCTCTACCGTCACAGGAGATGAAATACTGTCGGAAGTAAAGTTGTGAGGGTGGGTCGTGAATCGTGCTTGGAGAGATCTGTCGGTGGGGCACTTGCCCGCGAAAGCCAAACGTACCAGGTTCGGCCCATAGTTTTAACCATTATACAGCTTTCTATTGCTTTCCTTTTCATCCACGATTTCACTCCGTATGCTTCCCGACATGAGCCTGTGCTCCGTTTCTAATAATATCGTCGTCGACGGAATCTAAAACACTTATTCCTTCTACGATTCTACGTTAATTTTCACAAAAACAGTAACACTAGTCAAATAAATCTTGCATATTATACGTAATTAGCTCTATGGCATATGCTTTATACTTAAGAAAGGCTCCAACAAGAAATCTTCAGAAATCATCTTTAATTTCGAAATAGAATAGTGTCATTGTGTCACGATTGTAAACTCGTATGGCCCTAGACTTTCACTGAACAACATCAAGCAAGGTTAGATATTGTGATAACACAATATTATTACCATTTTGGGGTTAGTGTCTGCTTTGCTAAGCGGAGTTCATCGGTTCGACTCTCGCCTCGGGTATGGCTATCCGTTTTAAATGTACCATTACTATCTACATCTACGTACATACTCCGCAATCCACCATACGGTGCGTGACGGAGTGTACCTCGTACCACAACTAGCATCTTCTCTCCCTGTTCCACTCCCAAACAGAACGAGGGAAAAAAGACTGCCTATATGCCTCTGTACGAACCCTAATTTCTCTTATCTTATCTTTGTGGTCTTTCCGCGAAATGTAAGTTGGCGGCAGTAAAATTGTACTGCAGTCAGTCTCAAATGCTGTTTCTCAGTAGCGATTCACGAAAAGAACGCCTCCTTTCTCTAGAGACTCCTACCTGAGTTCCTGAAGCATTTCCATAACACTCGCGTGATGATCAAACCTACCAGTAACAAATCTAGCAGCCCGCCTCTGAATTGCTTCTATGTCCTCCCTCAATCCGATCTTATAGGGATCCCAAACGCTCGAGGAGTACTCAAGAATAGGTCGTATTAGTGTTTTATAAGCGGTCTCCTTTACAGATTAACCACATCTTCCCAAAATTCTACCAATGAACCGAAGACGACTATCCACCTTCCCCACAACTGCCATTACATGCTTGTCCCACTTCATATCGCTCTGCAATGTTACGCCCTAATATTTAATCGACGTGACTGTGTCAAGTGCTACACTACTAATGGAGTATTCAAACATTACAGGATTCTTTTTCCTATTCATCTGCATTAATTTACATTTATCTATATTTAGAGTTAGCTGCCATTCTTTACACCAATCACAAATTCTGTCCAAGTCATCTTGTATCCTCCTACAGTCACTCAACGACGACTACTTCCTGTACACCACAGTATCATCAGCAAACAGCCGCACATTGCTATCCACCCTATCCAAAAGATCATTTATGTAGATAGAAAACAACAGCGGATCTACCACACTTCCCTGGGGCACTCCAGATGATACCGTCACCTCCGATGAACACTCACCATCGAGGACAACGTACTGGGTTCTATTACTTAAGAAGTCTTCGAGCCACTCACATACTTGGGAACCAATCCCATATGATCGTACCTTAGTTAGGAGTCTGCAGTGGGCCACAGAGTCAAACGCTTTCCGGAAGTCATTCTAGTAAGAATACCCTCCTAGCCTTCTTGACCGACTTTTTAACTTTCGCAACCATAGTCGTAATGACAACATCATGATCACTAATCCCTGTCTCAACACTGACACCGTCGATGAGGTCTGGTCTGTTCGTGGCTACCAGATCTAAAATATTTCCATTACGCGTTGGCTGTCGACTTAGCTGCTCAAGACAGTTTTCGGATAATGTGTTCAAAAGTAGTTCACACGACGGCTTGTCTGTACCACCAGTAATGAATCCATAGACATCCCAGTCTATACTAGGTAGGTTGAAGTCGACTCCGACTAATATAGCATGATCCGGGTACTTCAGCGATACAGAATGTAGACTCCCTTTGAATGATTCTAGAACTGTCACGGTGGAACCTGGTGACCGGTAATAACACCCAACAATTAACTTTATTTCCCCTAGCCCTGCTAAACGTGTCCAGATAACTTTACAATCACACTCTACTTCGACCTCAGTAGACGCAATATTTTTGTCAACTGCAATGAAGACACCACCTCCTACGGTGTCTAATCTGTCTTTCCGATACATGTTCCAACCCTCACTAAATATTTCAGAACATCCTATCTCAGGGTTCAGCCAGGTCTCAGTCCCGAGAATAATTTGCACGCCACACGCTTCCTGGAGGGCAGTAAATTCAGGAACTTTATTCCGAACACTCTGAAAATTTACTGCTAATATCTTGCTAGCTGAAGTGTCTTTATACTGAGCGCGTCCTGATTTCCCTGCCTGCACGTCGACTGACGAGTGTTCATCAGGACACCTCGCACTACTGCCTAGCCTAAAAAACCCCCATGTGCACGCCACATATCCTACATAAGTGAAATGTCAAACTATACCAAGGCGAAGTATATGCGTACTGCATGCGTGTACCAATGTAACGATTCTCTAAATAAAACAGGATGCAATGTGTACAAGGATAGGCATAACGCTGGTGGCAGAGAGATTTCTCTGACATCGTTCAGATAGTATGTATTGCGCAATGGCGTAAGTCAGCTATTAGTTTGGTCTACGGAATAATTTTTACATGAGATTTTGGTCATGGTATTTGTTTCGTTCACGAAATTTTTTGTGTGAACGGTGTAGCATCAACGGAAAATCATCCCAAGCTGAAGATTTCTAAGGAATACTTTGTTTCATTTTCAACTGTTAAGAATCAGGTATCTGAATTCAAATGTGGAGTAACTTCTCTTGAAAATGGTCCACGTGGAAGACTTCCCAAAATTGCTGCTACTGATGAAAACATCGAGGAAGTACACAGACAATCTAGCTGATTTTGCGTGATAATTTAGTAATACTTACGGAATGGTTTTCCACGCCTCACGCGAGAAACGGAGCAACAAATGAGGTAGTGGGTTTGAGTCAGTAGCCAGTCACCAATGAACGGCGGAGTCTAGCGTACCTGCCGGAATAGTTTATGGCCAGTAGTTACTTTGATACGAAAGGGACACTTCTTCTCGGCTGACTATGCAAGGCACCTGCATGGAGCTGAGTGAGAGGGTACGATGTCAAGCCACTGGACACGATACGGGAGGAATGATTTAAATCAAAGCGAAAAGTTGAAAATTTGTGTTGAAGCGGGATTCGAACCCGAGTATTATGCTTCCTAGGCAGATGCTCTAAACACTAAGCCATCCGGACACAGTTATCACCGCAAGTGCACGGACTCACGTTTCGTCAGACCCAAATTTCAACTTATCCACATTTCATAACAGCGTTTTGTAACCGCTATGTAATAAGTGGAGATGTCTCAGTCATTAAACGGCTTGTGGGCTGTTGAAATGGCGAAAGTCAAAAATTGTTCATTCAGTATCTTGGTTAGAATTTTCGGTAACTGTGTCTCTAATCACAACTAATTCATCCATAAAAAACTGAATTATTATGTTGTTTATTCATAATATTCACCTAACTTTCCAAAATACATACCCCTTTTTGAGATTTGTTGCTCCTTACCTGTATTACTCGCTGAGTCAGTGGGCGAATCTCAGACTAAGACCCAGAGTTCTGGGATTCTGTCGTCAGCTACTCCTGGCAATTTGACTGCCATGTTTCACTCCTTTTACCTCTGGTAACGATTTGTATATGTGAAAAATACGTTTCAGCTGCAAAATGGAGGTCCCTCAATAACTGGCTGCGGAAGTCTGTACAAAGGTTGGAAGGAAGGAAAGGCATAGCACGCCTAATAGGACTATCGAAGGAAAGCCCTGTGCTGCTCAATACAACCTTTAGGTAGAGAACAGACATTTTTTACATGAGCCTTGAACTGTAGCATTGTTTTCTCATTCGCACGCCATGGTTATACTGATAACAGGTTACAACAACGTAAATGATCATACGACTTACAAGTACATTCACACCAATTATGATCAGAGAATAATTAAAGATTGGGGTTTTCCAGGACAGTATGTTGTTACACGGCATGTTAAAGGAGACTGGGGATGTCTCACTCATTACCCTTTGTAGAAACTGGAAATTCCGTTGGCTTACGTTAACTGTTAAGCCAGCTGGTGCTGGCGCTTCCTAGAAAATTTCGCAAGCGTGACGTTCAACTCATTCATAAAACAAGTGAGTATGTCAGGTAGCGCACAGTGTTGACAACGAGACGCGAGTCCTAACATTGTGTCACTGAGGCACTGCTAATGAGATTTACACCACAAACAAAACCCGCGCTCCTGCTCCCCCCCCCCCCCCCCCCCCCCGCCACTCTGCGTGACTTCCCTCTCTCGCCCCGGAAAAATTAAGAGCGTTTCACGTTAACTTAACTTAAATTGACACAGAGATGCGAGGGTGGATTGGTAACTCTGGTAAATTGCTAAGAAATGACGTGAAATTTTGCTAAAAGCCACGTAGCCATGCTTCTCGTAACTGTTTTGTTCTAATTCAACACACGCTTTTACCTCGGCATAAACCTATTTATCAGTGGTCATCAGTCCGTCTCTAATGATCCCGTTATTGACGCAACGTTGAACCGCAATTTTCCTTCTTTCGTTCCTTTCTTCTTTTCTCTAGCGACCGATGCAGAAGCGGACAAACAGGAGTCTCGTGCAGCCGGCCGAGGTGGCCGAGCGGTTCTGGCGCTACAGTCTGGAACCGCGCGACGGCTGCGGTCGCAGGTTCGAATCCTGCCTCGAGCATGGATGTGTGTGATGTCCTTAGGTTAGTTAGGTTTAAGTAGTTCTAAGTTCTAGGGGACTGATGATCTCAGAAGTTAAGTCCCATAGTGCTCAGAGCCATTTGAACCATATTTAGAGTCTCGTGTGATGACAAAAAGAAGTGGAATGCTGCTCAAATCCAAGTTAAGTTTAGGGAAGTTTGTGGGGAGGCTGCACCACTGTTCGATTTCGGTTATTACTGGCCACACGACCAATTTTTTTTTTGTACTTTTAGATTAACATGTATAATCTTACACCGTACATCATTTATCATTGATACCTAGTAAAGTAACTTGCAAACATAGAGAATACTGTTTTCTATGTCTATAGAAAAATAAGTACTTTCCAAAACTTCAAACACAATTTACTAGCTATGAAAATAATAGAAAAACAAGATAAAATAAATTAAAAATTCTGTACCAGTTATCAACGTTACTATGTACTCGTTTAGGCTTTATGCATTACTATTTATCATGTAGCATAACTATATAATGAAATCATTACAAGCAATGACATTGTTTCGTAACTTCCTGCAACGAAGTATGTATTTCCAAAAGTGTATGTATTTCCGGAAGTGTCAATACAGGTAAAGCTATCAAAATGACAGTATAAATACACTCCTGGAAATGGAAAAAAGAACACATTGACACCGGTGTGTCAGACCCACCATACTTGCTCTGGACACTGCGAGAGGGCTGTACCAGCAATGATCACACGCACGGCACAGCGGACACACCAGGAACCGCGGTGTTGGCCGTCGAATGGCGCTAGCTGCGCAGCATTTGTGCACCGCCGCCGTCAGTGTCAGCCAGTTTGCCGTGGCATACGGAGCTCCATCGCAGTCTTTAACACTGGTAGCATGCCGCGACAGCGTGGACGTGAACCGTATGTGCAGTTGACGGACTTTGAGCGAGGGCGTATAGTGGGCATGCGGGAGGCCGGGTGGACGTACCGCCGAATTGCTCAACACGTGGGGCGTGAGGTCTCCACAGTACATCGATGTTGTCGCCAGTGGTCGGCGGAAGGTGCACGTGCCCGTCGACCTGGGACCGGACCGCAGCGACGCACGGATGCACGCCAAGACCGTAGGATCCTACGCAGTGCCGTAGGGGACCGCACCGCCACTTCCCAGCAAATTAGGGACACTGTTGCTCCTGGGGTATCGGCGAGGACCATTCGCAACCGTCTCCATGAAGCTGGGCTACAGTCCCGCACACCGTTAGGCCGTCTTCCGCTCACGCCCCAACATCGTGCAGCCCGCCTCCAGTGGTGTCGCGACAGGCGTGAGTGGAGGGACTAATGGAGACGTGTCGTCTTCAGCGATGAGAGTCGCTTCTGCCTTTGTGCCAATGATGGTCGTATGCGTGTTTGGCGCCGTGCAGGTGAGCGCCACAATCAGGACTGCATACGACCGAGGCACACAGGGCCAACACCCGGCATCATGGTGTGGGGAGCGATCTCCTACACTGGCCGTACACCACTCGTGATCGTCGAGGGGACACTGAATAGTGCACGGTACATCCAAACCGTCATCGAACCCATCGTTCTACCATTCCTAGACCGGCAAGGGAACTTGCTGTTCCAACAGGACAATGCACGTCCGCATGTATCCCGTGCCACCCAACGTGCTCTAGAAGATGTAAGTCAACTACCCTGGCCAGCAAGATCTCCGGATCTGTCCCCCATTGAGCATGTTTGGGACTGGATGAAGCGTCGTCTCACGCGGTCTGCACGTCCAGCACGAATGCTGGTCCAACTGAGGCGCCAGGTGGAAATGGCATGGCAAGCCGTTCCACAGGACTACATCCAGCATCTCTACGATCGTCTCCATGGGAGAATAGCAGCCTGCATTGCTGCGAAAGGTGGATATACACTGTACTAGTGCCGACATTGTGCATGCTCTGTTGCCTGTGTCTATGTGCCTGTGGTTCTGTCAGTGTGATCATGTGATGTATCTGACCCCAGGAATGTGTCAATAAAGTTTCCCCTTCCTGGGACAATGAATTCACGGTGTTCTTATTTCAATTTCCAGGAGTGTATATCTATACGTCACGTCGAAGGTGAGAACTGTACAAGGGCATATTTATGTTATGTGCATAAAATGAGTCCAAGAATGAGTAGAAAGACCAAATGAAGAAAACCACCTTGCCATATCATACACAGTATATACAAAACCCAAGGTAATGTTCAGGATGGACAACATATACGCATCTATATGAATGTATGTAATTACCTTCTGACATTTACGTGAGTTGGATGGTAGTTCTGTCGTTAGATGTTTGTTTTATGGCAGTACATGATACAGGGGTGCATTCAAACATAATACTGTTGATCATGAGTAATACCCTGTGGGGTTTTTCCATACATTCTATATACGTTATGACAGGGGTTCTCTATATTTGATCTTTGACACGTTTTGGACACTCATTTTATGCACGAGATGTAAGTATGAACCTGCATAACTCTGGAGTGCCAGGAAGAACTAGTAGAACTTTTTTAAGGTCAAAACTGAAAGTTGTTTAGGCAGACACTTAATATTTTGTAAATAATAATGGCAACATTACATACCTTTAAAAACAGTATTTGACAAATTTTTTTGATCATCATATTTCACTAAAACTGTAATTTCAACAGATCTTCGTTTTTCATGAAAATTACACCACAAACACATAAAAATCTTGGGATATTTCTGACGATTATTTAATAAACTTCGAAAGATCGGTATGAACACCTGTTCGTCAGACTAGTGTACGATCTTTAGTGTTTCCGCTGGGTACGACGACTCGTCTGAATTTACTTCTGTAATGACTCCCAGACGAATACCCTAATGCTCGTGTGTCTGATGCTCCATTATTCTTCGTCAGTGCTTTCTCTCCCTACCACTGGCCCACTGCTCCTCGTAATTCATTTTTTACAGTTTCCAACGTGAAGTGCAGCGTGACGCGTATCCTTTAGTGGTCACCTGGCACTTGACTCACTAATGGGTTCAGGACGTGATTACGAGTCCGCACAGCGCAGCTCTGCGTCCCAACAAGGCACGCGCGCATCTCAAACGGCGCGCGACTTCCGCGTGTCCAGCAGCACGCGTCACCGCCGTGACGTCACCTCGACTTAGCAAGCTTTTTCCCGGTCCAGCCTAGTACTGCGTCCGTGACGTGCCTTCACAATGTGATGCACGAGCAGACTATATAGGACACATTAACCGCGTTTTTCCAAACTATTTAGTATTCTAGACGAGGGCGTAATTTCCAAGCTGGATATCACAACCTCGGTGCTGCAAATATACTGCGATGCTGAATCGCGATGTAGTATTCATTCCCATGTTCAACACTCACGCTGTATCGTGCACAGAAACAGCAAATACGGGGCCCCACTTTCTGTGAGAAAACACGCACTGTAAAACTGAAGAAATCTGTCCTGTCAAACAAATATATCCCCAGAGAAGCTTGCCTATTATGAAATTAATAGCATTTATAATGCAAGGAAAAAACTAACTAAAATTTAGTTTCAAATAACTATGCGAAAAAACGGCCGTCAACTGTTTAGAAACACTGCAGAATCGTTACTACACGCTTTACGTCTTTGTTATTAAAGGTTCGTCTAAGATAAGACGGATTTAAAGTTTTAACTTAAACCCAAACACCACTGCCGAATTATGCTTCAGGCCTGTTCCTACTGGACGATTGTTGCCTGAAAGGCAGTCGAGAAATGATCTGTGATCGTGACAGGAGTGGTCAGCATGTCGCTGCGTCTCTATTCTAGCAAATCCTAATTCGGCTTCACGAAGCTGAGTGGTCTATGGCTGCTGATAATATACGAGGGTAGAATGAAAAGTAATGCCTACACTTTCGTTAACTGGGTTTGGATGGGAATATTTTAATAAATCAAACGTAGAAACAATCCTTAGAATGTGATCTTTGATTACCAACATTCACTTTTCCACGTAATCACCAGCCAATTGGATACATTTCTGCCAACGATGAACAAGTTTTCTGAGGCCGTCGCGGAAGAAGTCGACACTCTGTTTCCACAACCACAGTCTCACAGTTCTCTGAACATCTTCATCAGAAGCATAATGATGTCCCCCAGATCTCAGATCGTCTTTCATTATCGGGAACAGATGGGATTCAGACTGTGCTAAATCTGGACTGTATGGAGGATGCTGTACAGTGGTGAGATTCAGTCTCTGAAGTCCTACTGTGGTGGCTTTGCCATTGTCATACTGCAGGAAAACATTTCCCTTTACCTTTCGGACCCTTGTTAGCCGCCGTTTCAGAGATCGCAGCGTTGTGATGTAACGCTCTGATTTTATTATTGTTCCATGATCAAGGAAATCAACGTGGATAACACCGTCTGCGTCCCAGAACACAGTGGCCGTGATTTTTGCAGCTGAGGGCTGCGTCTTGAATTTCTTTTTCTGAGGCCAGTCTTTGTGTCAACACTCCGTAGACTGACGTTTCATTCTCTAATGAATCTCCTTGTAACACCTTCTGCTGTCAATAATTCAATGACTAAGTTGCTTAAATTTCATTGACAGACCGTCTGCGCAGGGTTTCGTACTTTACACTTAACAATACAAACGTTGAATGCTAACGCTTACCGCCAACTGGAGCTGTAAAGAAGAGGATACGGAACAAGCCAGTACCTGCCGCATATCAATGCTGCCAACTGTTGAAGAGTTACGAAGGTGGAGGCATTACTTTTCAGTCAACACTCATATCAATGTATCGATATTTTTTCTAAAAAATATCAATATATGCAGCCGATTATTTTTCCTCCTATATATTGATATCGAAATGGCAATATCGAGTGTCAGTATTTTTATTTTATTTTGTATATATAATTTTCCTGCAATTTTCGATAAATATTTGAAGTTGTTCTTTTGAAATTGTGGTAGAAAATAATTTTACTTTCACCGTGTGAAGGAGTCTTATTACTTTTTGAGCTTTCATCACGTCCATTCTTTCTCTTTGGCCTTGTGAAGCAAGCAGTGCTGTTTTTCTGGGGGAACGCTGGGGGATGCGTACCCCCAAACTTTTTCGTCGACAAAGTAATTTTTTTACGATGTTGAGAAATTGCAAGAGTGCCAAAGATGTATTTCACGGACGTAAATTTTTTATTTCATTTTTTCGTGTTGGTAATTGCAGTGCGAACGATATCAGTGCAGTTTTTGGTGGGAAAAGCGATGTTATTGACTGTTTCAAGCATTTCGAAGCTGCGGCCTATACCTTTTTTTTTTTTTTTTTTTTTTTTTTTTTTTTTTTTTTTTCGGCATGTTGATGACGACGTCATGGCTAAAAGCAGACGGGTGGTATCCCTTGCTTCAGTTATAAGTAATTTTCGCTGCATTATATCCAATGTCGGAGTACCCTCAAACTTTTTTTAGAAAAAAAAGCACTGAAAGCAAGTATAGATGGCACAAAGAAGAAATCCGACTGCCCTGAGGGGTAGGCGGTGTGAATGAAATAACAAGGTATTCGATGTGAAGAAACAGCACACCACTTTCCTTAAAAAGCAGTTTTTAACATAACTAGTGTGCTATTTCTTCACCTTGGCATTCTTCAAAAACATTTGCTGAAACTGATGAACATAAATCTAAATGACAACATTGGTCTCTGCGGTGGGTCGGGACGTGTGAGGGGAAATGCTGACGTAATCGGCGCTCGGTGCTACCAACAGAAACTGCAATGTTTAACGTCACCACGCAATTTTGTCACTACAGCTGCTATTTCGCTGGAGTTTACCGAAATGAAAAACAGGAGATCGACTTGCAATGTTAAAGACATTTCCGATACGTGACGAAACAGAACGACAGATCCATTGAACATCTTTTATTGTGCCACTTACCTGTATTTACCGTTGTTAACAAGATAGTTGTCGCCAAGCATGACCGTGCATCGTTTTCTTTTCAGTTTTTGCTCCAAGGGGGATAAGCAGGCTGCTGGCTTGTTGATGTGCATAACATCTAATATTATATCAGTACATATATATTCAGCTCTAAAACTGGCAGTATATTTACGATGTGCAGCCGATATTTTTTTGGCCGGTACGTCGGTAGTTTTTGCGTCGATAAATCGATATATCGATGACTTCTTTCTGTGTGTCAAATGCCTATAATGATATTTTTTAATATCGATGTATCAGGTTCAAGATATCTTTAAAAACGTCAACAGTCCTAGAGCGGACCCCGTAGCAGACCCCCATACCTCAGAATAATCCGAGGTGGTACCGGGAACTGAAGACTATTCCTTCTGCACGGGAGGCAGCGATGCTAAGCATGTGGCTACTGAGGCGGCCTTTGAATTTTTAAATAGGTAAAAATATCTTTGGACAAGCAAGGTCGATTTTCATAACTTCTTTTAGGAGTCCAACTCACTTTGATATTGACAACTGGAATCTCTCCTATTCGTATAACCCAGCAGTTAACAAAATTCACTGTCTTCTTCAAGCACACACAATCACTTACATTAGAAGTCCCATATGTCGTATATTTCTGAACATTGCTTCACATAGCAGTAGTTCGACTTTAACGCAGCGATGTTAAACAGAGAGCAAAGGTATTGTAGCGTCAGTAATGCTTTGATAAGAAATCTTTATTTAATAAACCCGTTTAAAACTCACTTACAGTTTGTTGTTGCTATACTTCATAGGTACATTGAAGAAATAGTCGGAGGAGAACAACAATGATATCTCAATGTTCTTTAGTGCGGTAGGCAAACTCCAGCGGGCCGAGTTATAAATCACATCCCAAACATTCCGTCCACTTACTTCAATAGGCTTCTTGTCTCCGCATGCTCTCTGCATTGATAAGTACCGGTTCTGTCGACAGAAGCAACGTTGAAGAAAAACTGACTAAATACCTATCAAGCAAAGGCCGCATAACTCAAGCTTGGACGCAGCATCTGAAAGTTCGTAAAGTTATCGTGCGTTCGGGGTTCTAAGAAACTTGTTTGAAAAGTTTTGAAATTCAAACGATCAGGTTTTGTTGCTTCCAAAACTGTTGTAAAGAGCTTTCAAGACCTGTCGAATATCTCGACTATTTTTACTACAATTTCTCCACTCGAAAGCATTCAGAAATTTATCAGTCCGACCTGAATAATTTTAGATTTTCATACAAACACTGACCCACAGCTACCCGCGAGTTACTGTATTGAGTGGTTCAGTGATCTTCTTAAAAAGAAGTATTCGTTTAAGTGTTCCTAGATGTTCACGAAGCACACCACGCGAAGTATAAGTACGACTGTAAGATTTCTTTCATCCTAACAAAAATTCGCTTGCAGCTGTTGCACATGATCTGTACAATAATACGGTGCACGAGTGACTACCACCGACACAGAACTGCATCACAGGGCACTACACAAAGCACGGGAACCGCTCAATCCTCTTGACTGATGGTTTAGGCGCACCAATCAGATAAGATGAAGCACTCCTAAGCCATTCAATATGGTTACACAAAGAAATTTATAAAAGAAATACTGTATTTACAAAACCAAGTTAAATTTAATTAAAACGAATTATGAATTATCCCTAGAAATGAAATACTAGTTGGTTTAGTACCTCTCTTCTGGCTGTTTATGTACAAAAGCGTGCATACCAGGACGAACGTTACATGACACCTGACTGCAGAAGGCTTTTTCCACGCATATTTATGTTGCTTAGTTTTCAGTAAAATAAAACTTCCAGACTTTGCTTGTGTCATCCATACACTCATTCAGTCTCTCCACAACACCACATAACAAAACATATAAATAACAATTTTTTAAAAGTGGTTACCGTTGACTCAGGAATCTGTCGTAACGAAAGAAAAGAAATTATGGAAAAATAACTTCTATGAAGAGAATTCTTTTATTATAGTTTCAACCGATAACAGCAGAAAAGTTATTGGGCGTTTTAGGTAAAATTTTATATGTCGAAAAGTATTAAAGAAACTGAACTGAAAATTTTACGTTATCGTTGTATTATCAATACAAGACTGTATTCGGAGTATGAGAAAGATCGAATAAAATTTAGTGCTGCTTCTTTAGATTCACAGGGAGTGTGCATAACGTATCGTATGCACGCGGCACTGAAGCACCTTGCTGCCCCTCCCCCCAACAGCTAATGACAGCTGTGCTTATACGACAGCAAAAGAACTGCTTTCCTCCCAACTACATGACAAGGCACACTTAAACATCGTTTACTTCACTGCAAGGCGAAAAGTCTCGGAATAATTTGCTACGTTACAAAATAATTAAAGCTTGATAACACAATCTTAACACTTCATTATGTTCACATTATGTTTAATAAGTCACAGCTGCAAAATACTAACGCGAATTCTTTACAGACGAATGGAAAAACTAGCAGAAGCCGACCTTGGGGAAGATCAGTTTGGATTCCGTAGAAATGTTGGAAAACGTGAGGCAATACTGACCCTACAACTTATCATAGAAGCTAGATTAAGGAAGGGCAAACCTACGTTTCTAGCATTTGTAGACTTAGAGAAAGCTTTTGACAATGTTGACTGGAATACTCTCTTTCACATTCTGAAGGTGGCAGGGGTAAAATACAGGGAGCGAAAGGCTATTTACAATTTGTACAGAAACCAGATGGCAGTTATAAGAGTCGAGGGACATGAAAGGGAAGCAGTGGTTGGGAAGGGAGTGAGACAGGGTTGTAGTCTCTCCCCGATGTTATTCAATATGTATATTGAGCAAGCAGTGAAGGAAACAAAAGAAAAATTCGGAGTAGGTATTAAAATCCATGTTGTTGTTGTTGTGGTCTTCAGTCCTGAGACTGGTTTGATGCAGCTCTCCATGCTACTCTATCATGTGCAAGCTTCTTCTTCTCCCAGTACTTACTGCAACCTACATCCTTCTGAATCTGCTTAGTGTATTCATCTCTTGGTCTCCCTCTACGATTTTTACCCTCCACGCTGCCCTCCAATGCTAAATTTGTGATCCCTTGATGCCTCAAAACATGTCCTACCAACCGATCCCTTCTTCTAGTCAAGTTGTGCCACAAACTTCTCTTCTCCCCAATCCTATTCAATACCTCCTCATTAGTTACGTGATCTACCCACCTTATCTTCAGCATTCTTCTGTAGCACCACATTTCGAAAGCTTCTGTTCTCTTCTTGTCCAAACTAGTTATCGTCCATGTTTCACTTCCATACATGGCTACACTCCATACAAATACTTTCAGAAACGACTTCCTGACACTTAAATCTATACTCGAAGTTAACAAATTTCTCTTCTTCAGAAACGATTTCCTTGCCATTGCCAGTCTACATTTTATATCCTCTCTACTTCGACCATCATCAGTTATTTTACTCGCTAAATAGCAAAACTCCTTTACTACTTTAAGTGTCTCATTTCCTAATCTAATTCCCTCAGCATCACCAGATTTAATTTGACTACATTCCATTATCCTCGTTTTGCTTTTGTTGATGTTCATCTTATATCCTCCTTTCAAGACACTGTCCATTCCGTTCAACTGCTCTTCCAAGTCCTTTGCTGTCTCTGATAGAATTACAATGTCATCGGCAAACCTCAATGTTTTTACTTCTTCTCCATGAATTTTAATACCTACTCCGAATTTTTCTTTTGTTTCCTTTACTGCTTGCTCAATATACAGATTGAATAACATCGGGGAGAGGCTACAACCCTGTCTCACTCCTTTCCCAACCACTGCTTCCCTTTCATGTCCCTCAACTCTTATAACAGCCATCTGGTTTCTGTACAAATTGTAAATAGCCTTCCGCTCCCTGTATTTTACCCCTGCCACCTTCAGAATTTGAAAGAGAGTATTCCAGTTAACATTCTCAAAAGCTTTCTCTAAGTCTACAAATGCTAGAAACGTAGGTTTGCCTTTTCTTAATCTTTCTTCTAAGATAAGTCGTAAGGTTAGTATTGCCTCACGTGTTCCAACATTTCTACGGGATCCAAACTGCTCTTCCCCGAGGTCCGCTTCTACCAGTTTTTCCATTCGTCTGTAAAGAATTCGCGTTAGTATTTTGCAACTGTGACTTATTAAACTGATAGTTCGGTAATTTTCACATCTGTCAACACCTGCTTTCTTTGGGATTGGAATTATTATATTCTTCTTGAAGTCTGAGGGTATTTCGCCTGTCTCATACATCTTGCTCACCAGATGGTAGAGTTTTGTCATGACTGGCTCTCCCAAGGCCATCAGTAGTTCTAATGGAATGTTGTCTATTCCCGGGGCCTTGTTTCGACTCAGGTCTTTCAGTGCTCTGTCAAACTCTTCACGCAGTATCTTATCTCCCATTTCGTCTTCATCTACATCCTCTTCCATTTCCATAATATTGTCCTCAAGTACATCGCCCTTGTATAAACCCTCTATATACTCCTTCCACCTTTCTGCCTTCCCTTCTTTGCTTAGAACTGGGTTGCCATCTGAGCTCTTGATATTCATACAAGTGGTTCTCTTCTCTCCAAAGGTCTCTTTAATTTTCCTGTAGGCAGTATCTATCTTACCCCTAGTGAGACAGGCCTCTACATCCTTACATTTGTCCTCTAACCATCCCTGCTTAGCCATTTTGCACTTCCTGTCGATCTCATTTTTGAGACGTTTGTATTCCCTCTTGCCTGCATCATTTACTGCGTTTTTATATTTTCTCCTTTCATCAATTAAATTCAGTATTTCTTCTGTTACCCAAGGATTTCTATTAGCCCTCGTCTTTTTACCTACTTGATCGTCTGCTGCCTTCACTACTTCATCCCTCAGAGCTATCCATTCTTCTTCTACTGCATTTCTTTCCCCCATTCCTGTCAATTGTTCCCTTATGCTCTCCCTGAAACTCTCTACAACTTCTGGTTCTTTCAGTTTATCCAGGTCCCATCTCCTTAAATTCTCACCTTTTTGCAGTTTCTTCAGTTTCAATCTGCAGTTCATAACCAATAGATTGTGGTCAGAATCCACATCTGCCCCTGGAAATGTCTTACAATTTAAAACCTGGTTCCTAAATCTCTGTCTTACCATTATATAATCTATTTAATACCTTTTAGTATCTCCAGGATTCTTCCAGGTATACAACCTTCTTTTATGATTCTTGAACCAAGTGTTAGCTATGATTAAGTTATGCTCTGTGCAAAATTCTACAAGGCGGCTTCCTCTTTCATTTCTTCCCCCCAATCCATTTTCACCTACTATGTTTCCTTCTCTCCCTTTTCCTACTGACGAATTCCTGTCACCCATGACTATTAAATTTTCGTCTCCCTTCACTACCTCAATAATTTCTTTTATCTCGTCATACATTTCATCAATTTCTTCATCATCTGCAGAGCTAGTTGGCATATAAACTTGTACTATTGTAGTAGGCACGGGCTTTGTGTCTATCTTGGCCACAATAATGCGTTCACTATGCTGTTTGTAGTAGCTAACCCGCACTCCTATTTTTTTATTCATTATTAAACCTACTCCTGCATTACCCCTATTTGATTTTGTATTTATAACCCTGTAATCACCTGACCAAAAGTCTTGTTCCTCCTGCCACCGAACATCACTAATTCCCACTATATCTAACTTTAACCTATCCATTTCCCTTTTTAGATTTTCTAATCTACCTGCCCGATTAAGGGATCTGACATTCCACGCTCCGATCCGTAGAACGCGTTTTCTATCTCCTGATAACGACGTCCTCTTGAGTAGTCCCCGCCCGGAGATCCGAATGGGGGACTATTTTACCTCCGGAATATTTTACCCAAGAGGACGCCATCATCATTTAATCATACAGTAAAGCTGCATGTCCTCGGGAAAAATTACGGCTGTAGTTTCCCCTTGCTTTCAGCCGTTCGCAGTACCAGGAAAGCAAGGCCGTTTTGGTTAATGTTACAAGGCCAGATCAGTCAATCATCCAGACTGTTGCCCCTGCAACTACTGAAAAGGCTGCTGCCCCTCTTCAGGAACCACATGTTTGTCTGGCCTCTCAACAGATACCCCTCCGTTGTGGTTGCACCTACGGTACGGCCATCTGTATCGTTGAGGCACGCAAGCCTCCCCACCAACGGCAAGGTCCATGGTTCATGGGGGGAGGTAAAATCCATGGAGAAGAAATAAAAACTTTGAGGTTCGCCGATGAGATTGTAATTGTCAGAGACAGCATAGGACTTGGAAGAGCAGTTGAACGGAATGGATAGTGCCTTGAAAGGAGGATATAAGATGAACAACAGCAAAAGCAAAATGAGGATAATGGAATGTAGTCGAATTAAGTCGGGTGATGCTGAGGTAATTAGATTAGGAAATGAGACACGTAAAGTAGTAAAGGAATTTTGGTATTTGGGGAGCAAAATAACTGATGATGGTCGAAGTAGAGAGGATATAAAATGTAGACTGGCAATGGCAAGGAAAGCGTTTCTGAAGAAGAGAAATTTGTTAACATCGAGTATAGATTTAAGTGTCAGGAAGTCATTTTTGAAAGTATTTGTATGAAGTGTAGCCATGTATGGAAGTGAAACGTGGACGACTAATAGTTTGGACAAGAAGACAATAGAAGCTTTTGAAATGTGGTGCTACAGAAGAATGCTGAAGATTAGATGGGTAGATCATATAACTAATGAGGAAGTATTGAATAGGATTGGGGAGAACAGAAGTTTGTGGCACAACTTGACTAGAAGAAGGGATCGGATGGTAGGACATATTCTGAGGCATCAAGGGATCACCAATTTAGTATTGGAGGGCAGCGTGGAGTGTAAAAATCGTAGAGGGAGACCAAGAGATGAATACACTAAGCAGATTCAGAAGGATGTAGGCTGCGGTAGGTACTGGGAGATGAAGAAGCTTGCACGGGATAGAGTAGCATGGAGAGCTGCATCAAACCAGTCTCAGGACTGAAGACCACAACAACAACATGTTCACATCCCCAGCAGATTCATAAATGCTTGAAACGCCGAATCTAGCTTTTGTTATTTGCTTAACATCTGTAACTTCCATATTTTACCGGGATATTGAAAGAATTATTCATTTTTAAGTGTAACAAATATTGTATTTAATGGCGTTCATAGTTTCTGAAAAGAGTGTTAAGTATTTAAGGGTTTGTTGATTTTTACAGATAACGCTTTTTGAGTCATCAGTCTTCCGACTGGTTTGATGTGCCCCTCCACAAATGCCTCTCCTTTGCCAAGCTCTTAATGCCAGAGTAGTGCTCGAAACCTTCGTTCTCAATTATTTGCTGCATGTATTCCAGTCTCTTTCTCTACAGCATATACCCTCTAGGGCTCCCCCTAGTACCATGAAAGTTATTCCACGATGTCTTAACAAATATCATACCATCCGGTCCCTTTGTCTTGTCAGTGTTTTTCGTATATTCCTTCCGTCACCCATTCTGCGGATAAAATCCTCATCCCTTACCGTATCATTCCTCCTAATTTTCAGCATTCTTCTGTAGTATCACACGTCAAATGCTTCCATTCTCTTCGGTTCTGATTATCTCACAGTCCATGTTTCACTACCATGCCATTCTGTGCCCCAAAGTACAGTCTCAGAAATTTCTTCCTCAAATGAAGGACTAAGTTTGATGTTAGTAGTTTTCTCTTGGCCGGTAACGCATTTTTTGCCAATGCTATTCTGCTTTTTATGCCCTCCTTGCTCCGTTCTCATTTTGGTGCCCAGGTAGCACAATTCCTTAACTTCATCTACTTCGTGATCACCAATCCCGATGTTAAGTTTTTCACTGTTCTCCTCTCTGCTACTTCTCATTACTTTCGTCTTTCTTCGGATTACGTTCAGTCCATATTCTTCACTCATTAGACTTCATTAGAATCAGCAGATGCTGCAATTCTTCATCACTTTCACTGAGGGTAGCAATCTCACCAGCGAATCTTATCACTGATATCCTTTCGCCTTGAATTTTAATTCCACTCTTGAACCTTTCTTTTGTTTCGGTCATTGCGCCTTCGATGTATATATTGAACAGTAGAAGCAAAAGACTACATCCTTTGTAATCTGAACACTTCGTTCTTAGTCTCCCACTCTTATCGTTCCTTCTCGGCTCTTGTAAGCAGTGTACTTTACCTGCCTTTCCCTATGACTTACCCTCATTTTTCTCAGAATTTCGAAAATCTTGCCTCATTTGATATTGTCGAGCACTTTGTCCATGTCGAAAAATCCTTGATTTTTCTCTAGTCTTGCTTCCATTTTTAACCACAACATAAGAACTGCCTCTCTAGTGTCTTTACCTTTCCTGAAGCCAAACAATCTTCATCCAACACATCCTCAATTTTCTTTTCCATTCTTCTATATATTATTCTTTTCCGAAACTTGGATGCATGAGCTGTTAGGCTGACTGTGCGACAGTTCTACACTTGTCAGCGCTTGCAATCTTCGGAATTGTAGGGATATATGTTTTTCCGAAAGTCAGATGGTATATTGCCAGACTCATTCATTCTACTCACCTAAGTGAATAGTCGTTTTGTTGCCACTTCTTCGAATAATTTAGAAATTCTGATGGAACGGTATCCATCCCTTCTGCCTTATCTTATCGTAAGTCTCCAAAAGCTCTTTCAAATTCTGATTCTAGTACCGGACCCCTATCTCTTTTACATCGACTCCTGTTTCTTCTATCACTCAGACAAGTTTTCCCCCTCATAGAAGCCTTGTGTACTCTTTCCACATGTCTGCTCTATCCTCTGGATTTAAAAGTGGAATTCCCATTGCACTCTTAATGTAACCACCCTTGCTTTTTATTTCCTCGAAGGTTCTTTTGCCTCTCCTATATGCTGAGTCAGTCCTTCCGACAATAATTTATTTTTAGATCATATTTTTCATGCAGCCATCGTACCTAAATTTTTCTCAACTTCTTTTACTTTCTTCTTTCATCGATCAACAGAAGTATTTCTTCTGTTATTCCGGTTTCTTCGCAGTTACCTTCCATGTACCTTTGTTTTTCTTGCCAAATTCTGTGATTGCCCTTTTTAAGGATTTCCTGTCCTCTTCTACTGAAATGTCCTCTGATCCATACCTTATCGCAATACTTACGGCCTTACAGAACTTCCAGCGTTTCTCCTCATTCGATAGTACCTCTGCATCCCCTTGTCCCCGTGTTGTTTCTTCCTGACTAGTCTCTTAAACTTCAGCAAACTCTTCATCACTACTAAATTGTGAACTGAGTCTATAGCCGCTCCACTGTATGCCTTACGATCCTGTATCTGATTCTGGGGTCTGTGCCTGATAATGATGTAACCTAACTGAAACCTTACCGCATCTCCCTGCTTTTCCCAAGTGCACCTGTTCCTCGTGATTCTCCCTGTGATTGTTGACAGAATATTTGCTATCAGTAGCTGACATTTATTGTATAATTCAATTAGTCTTTCTCCTCTCTCATACCTAGTACCAAATGCAAGTTCTCCTTTAACGCTTTCTTCTAGTTCTTCCTCCACAGTCGCATTGCAGTCCCCCATGACTATTACATTTCCATTTCCCTTTACATACTGAATTAACCGTTCGATATCCTTATATATTTTCTCTGTCTCTTAACCTTCTGCTTGCGACATCGGCATGTATATCTGAGCTACTGTTGTCGGTGTTGCTTTGCTGTCGATTCTAGTGAGGACAACCCTACCACTGAACTGTTCACAGTAACACACTCTCTGCCCTACCTTCCTGTTCATAATGAATCCTACTCCGGTTACACAATTTTCTGCTGCTGTTAATACTCATCTGTCAAGAAATCCTTGTCCTCTTCCCATTTCACTTCACTGACCGCCCACTATATCAAGACTGAGCCTAGCGTTTCCCTTTTCAGAATTTCTAGTTCCCCTGTCACATTGAAACTTCTGACATTCCACGCCCCGACTCGTACAACGTTATCCTTTCGTTGATTATTCGATGTTTTTTGTCGTGGCAATCCTCTCCCGGAGATCCGAATGGGGGACGAGTCCGGAATCTTTTGACAATGGAGAGATCATCATGACAGTTTTCAATTTTACGCCACATGTCCAGTGGATACTCATTATGTGACTTTAATGTACTGGTTTCCATCGCCTTCTGTATCCTTACGCCGTTGATCATTACTGATCCTTCCACCTTTAGGGACAGTTTTCGTCCCCAAGAGCAAGAGAGTGCCCTGAACTTCCGTCCACTCCTCGGCGCTCTTTGGCAAAAGACCCTTGGCTGAATGAGGGTGACTTCTTATGCCGGAAGTCTTCGGCCGCTATTACTGATGATATTTATTCAAAATTTAAATGGCGACGTGGTTAGAACCCGGAACATTTTGATATCAGCCAAAAACGCTACCCTATTTTTGTGCTCTATCAACTTTTTTTTCCTTTTTTCATTTTTATCGTTATTACTCTCGGCATTTGGTTTGCGTGGCGTCACATGGCACCCCTTCGTTGACTGTTGAAAACAGTGGCGGATCAGGATTTTGTTTGCAGGGGCTTGACCCAACTGAGCGTAGGCTTTCTGAAGGTAAATATTAATATTCTAAAAAGCACACATAATTTTATTTTGCTTATTTAACGCACAGCGAATCTTCTCGGATAACGCTTTGCAGATTCTTCAATGACTTCGACAGGTTCTAGGCAGGCTTCACCCAATTGCCAGATATATCTCGATGAACTTTCCACAAAATACCGCCTTATGTTTTATAGCTGCACCGCATATTGTTCTATGTATTTTAAGTTTTCAGGTAATATTACTGACTGTGAATTTACTCTTGCACAAATCAGGTAAGTGATGACATGACATGATCGGACAATGGGTGGAAACAAATAATCCAAGGGAACCCTCAGCTTGATTCACTTCTGAATACTCTTTCACGGTTTTGAAAGATATTTTTGTTTGTTGACAGTGGTGCTGACGCTGCTCAGTACTTTTTTTACGTCACTGTGGCTTATTATTGCGCAGAACACGCTAACAAAATACTACGGCAAAATTTACAATATGCTCTTGTGTCATCGCCTTGAATTCTTTCCAGCCAGCCTGCAAATTTTCTATCGCGTAGCGATTCTGCACGAAATTTCTAGGTATACTGCCCCTTTACTTTACATATGTTTAGCACTAAAACAACTGCAACTGATTTAACAAACACCACATTACCATCGGCACTACAAATATGTACTGAGCATGCTGCGCCGACCACGATGGCCAAGTGGTTCTAGGCGCTTCAGTCCGGAACCGCGCGACTGCTACGGTCGCAGGTTCGAATCCTGCCTCGGGCATTGATGTATGTGATATCCTTAGGTTAGTTATGTTTAAGTAGTTCTAAGTTCAAGGGGACTGATGACCTCAGATGTTAAGTCCCATAGTGCTCAGAGCCATTTGAACCATTTGAGCATGCAGCTGCAGATTTATTAATACTAGTGCGCATGATAAAACGGGTGCATAACAACTCAGCCACAAAACAACACGGAAACGAAGACCGTGTGTTATAAATGTTTAGGTGATATGAATTTAAGAGCTACTAGGCTTCAGCAAATTAAATAGTGCTGTTTGCTGTATGTAGAATGGATCAAGTGCTTTTAATAATTCACACCAGCCAGTATACGCAAAATCTGGACACTAGACATGTACTCAAAACCACCAAATTTAGTGGGAAAAATCACTAACTTCGCAATATTGATACAGAGTCCAGTCCACAGCCACCCACACCACACCGACCAAAAGATCAACGAGCTCAACCTAATAAATAGTCACAAACTCGATTAATCGTAGTTGTATGAATTTCATTAAGTACATACAAAACAATCAGAAAGATATACCTGCTGAACGTTGAGTCGACAGTGATAAGTCACCATTGTTTCCAGGTAACACTGGTTCGTTTTCTCTCGATTCTACCTCTTCTTACTTCCTTTTTTTTTAAAAAAAAAAAAAAGAACGAAGATCTCATTGTCTATGTTTCGATGTCACTTTTTTTTAAATTCTGACAAATACAAACAATAGCACACCTTGATTACAATTAAAAACCACTTGAATAGCGCATTCTATATGTCTGAGTCGACAAACCATACAACACTGCCCTATGTGTCGCGATTTAAAAACTAACCACATAAGCACATTCTTAGAGAAGTGTAGGATTTTGAAACATACTACAACTACTGTAAATGGATTACGTAACAAGTGATGAAAATTTTAGTGTATGTAGAATAGTACTAAGGTAGTAGGATAATATCAAGTTGAATTTGAGATTTGTCATGGGTGGACACAGATGCTTTTTTTGGGAGGGGGGGGGGAGTCCTTGAGCCTCTAGGCCGCCCCCTCCCCCCTGAATTCGCTACTGGTTGAAAACTTCACTCAGGTAATTTTTTTGTTTTGTTTTTTATTATTACTGAGTGCAGCCAGCCCTCTGACCATACACGCTGAGCTACTGTGCCAGCAAAGCCCCTAGACCACGGGTGCATCTACAGTGAACTATTATATCAAAATACGCATATGTGTGAACTATAATACACGTGACGACGAAATATGTCACACCACAGAGCAGTTCCTTGCCCGTTATGCCACGTGGACATGGAATGTCATGCTCTGTGCTGGCAAAATTTACCTTCGCTTTTAGCACATCGCCTGGTCTGTTTTCTCTCCAAACAGTGACATGTGATACTTCGCTGCACTGCTCTTAGCAGGCCTGGATCTAGGGAGGGGGCGGGGGGGGGGGGAGAGGGGTGGCAATCCGGGGTATCTGCCCTAAGTGGCAATTTTAAGGGACGCCAAATTCATATTCTTTAGGAAATGTTTCACAAAGAGCCTAGCAGCCAGCGCACGTTGGTCCACGATTATTCATATTATTTTGAAACGCAGTCCAGCTGGTTTTTGAACATTTGTGAACTCTTTCCAGAATGATTTCTGAACTAATCATTAGTTGCTTTTTTAATGTGTGCATAGGGTACGTGATGTCTCTGCCAGGGGAATCGCCGTAGCATCTAGAAATAAAAAAGTTTCTTGCAGACGAAAGGGGACGGAGCTGCACGAGCTGAGCCGAATAAACCGGAACGTGTAAATGTCAATCGCTGTTTGTTTATGTGATTTACTAGATCTGAATGATCAGCGTTGTTATAGTTACTAGCGAAATCCATAGAGTCAGGCTACCAGAGTGGAAATAAACGACTAAGAAATAACAAGTAAGGAAAATTGCATATTATCTTCTCGGTGTGCCCAAGAAAATGAAATTTGGACAGGAAGTTTATGCCTGAACGCTACATACTAAGGGCCAGTTGTGCAGTCGTCAGTTAGCAGCAGCCGCGGAAAACGCGTTGTATGAACACGTAATGACGCCTAACCAGAAAATAATTCCGGATATGTGAACTGGTAATTCTGGCATGATTAGCGAAGTTAACTGGAGATTAAGTTTTGACAATGGCTGGAATAGTTACAGAATTAGTGATGACAGGATTTTTGGTTCGGACGAGGAAGGAGAAGAAACGGGGACATCACACAAATTACATGGAAGTACATGACGATTCCAAATTCGTATAAAAATTTCGTACTAGTACTTTCCGATCTCTTGCTTGACGAACTGGAGTGTATGAATGAAATGCATAACTATTTCCTAACATACAAGTTTTTAATTATAGTAGGCCTAATAGGCATTTGCTACTAGTACTTCGAGAATTATGTCCTGTTATTTATGTAAATGAGGTACATAAAATTGACAATCTGAGCCGGAACAATCTCGCTTATTTATCGTGTATTAAAACTGCTGCGTCTTTGATGTGCTAGAAAGTGCTCCTTCTACTCCCCATGTTAATCAGAGCAACAGAAACGTCTCCCACTTACCATTGTTCCCATAAAATAAAAGATAAAATTGAAGAAATAAATAAATCGACTTCTAAGATGAGAAGATGGCTTCACGAAGCAGGCGCAGTATTAAGCTTCACTGATACTCCTGATGCTATGATTTCAGGTATTTCGAACAATTCTTGCAATTTTGGCATCAAGATTAGAGTCTCAGATGATGGTCAGCAGTGTTCATTGCCGGTATTAGCAGGAAGATGACGATGAGCTAGCATATGCTGACTTACTGCAGACGGGTAGCAAAGACAAAGTCATACATCTAATGGACAAACGTACATGGCCGGCCCACAAAAAAATTATCGATCAACAAAGGTCATTCCTCAGCAAACAAGCTGTATTACTAAATGATAAGCAGCCAGATAACATAGAGTTCAGGTCCACTGAAAGCAACGATAGGCATTTGACGTATCACATGTGATTCGGAACAATGGCAAATCAGAAAAATATTAAAAGATCCTGGCTTGTTCATTCGAAAGCAAAAAATGCAATTTACTATACAGCTTGCAAGCTATACGGCAGCTTTTCTACATCAGCCTTGTGTAGGGAGGGACTCTAACTGGAAAAAAACTTCAGAAAAACTGTCTGAGCATGAAACATCACAAACACACAAAGAATGTTTTATAAAATGGAAACCCCGTCTGCAGCAAATGAAATCGTGTCAGGGTATCGATCATGAGACTGGGAGATTAATTCGCTCTGATAAAGAAAAATAGAGATATTTTCTGCGTGTAGTAAAGGACGCTGTCATGTATCTTGCTTTTAGAGGCTCTAAAAAAACACCGAGTTATCCTCTGAAAATTTTCCTCAACCTAGTCAACCTTGTTAAGACCTTGCAAGGAACGAGGGAGAATACGATACAAAAGCGGATCGAAGAAGCTACACCTGTTTCAGAAAAGTTGGAAATCGAGACTCTCCTCAAAAGCAAACGAATTTGCAGAAAGACAAGGCAACATGACGAAATCTCCAAGGACGAATCAAGAACACTAGACATGACTAAGCTGTTTTCCAACGATATTAAAGTAGCATTTTACAAAATTTTAACACTTATTGAAATAAAGGTAGAGAGTGCAGAGTGTCTACAAGAAAATTTCTCCTTCCTCAGGGGTTGTACATTTTTAAATATGTCGACTGAGGATCTGGAGAAAAATAGCCAATCTAGCACGAAAATATTCGAAAGACTTGAAATTAGTTGATTTTTGCCTGGAACTCGCCGTATTCAAAAAGTTAGTAACCGAAATTAATGAAATATCAAGTGCGTTAGACCTGTTACAACATATGTGCAAGCGTGACTTGCTTTTCCTAACATTAGTACAGTTTTAAGGATACACTGCTCATTAGTGACGACATCTGCAAACTGCGAGCGAAGCTGCAGCAAATTGAAAATAATTAAAAGCTATCTGCGCTCAACAGTGAGTCAGGAACGTCTGTCTGGCCTCGCGACACTATCCATTGAAAATAAAATTGCCTATGAGGCAAACTTTTATGTGTTAACAGATTCTTTCGCGGAAGTAAAAGCATGCCGTGTAAAACTGTAGCAAGACCAGGGAGAAGAAAATGCTGTGAGCTAATGACTGAAGAAATGCGTACTGTCTTGCTTGTTTCTTGTCTTTGTTGGTTTTTATGGCTTCAAATGGTTCAAATGGCTCTGAGCACTATGCGACTTAACTTCTGAGGTCATCAGTCGCCTAGAACTTGGAACTAATTAAACCTAACTAACCTAAGGACATCACACAAATCCATGCCCTGCCGGCCGCGGTGGTCTAGCGGATCTAGGCGCGCAGTCCGGAACCGCGCGACTGCTACGGTCGCAGGTTCGAATCCTGCCTCGGGCGTGGATGTGTGTGATGTCCTTAGGTTAGTTAGGTTTAAGTAGTTCTAAGTTCTAGGGGACTGATGACCACAGATGTTAAGTCCCATAGTGCTCAGAGCCATTTGAACCATTTTGAGCCATCCATGCCCGAAGCAGGATTCGAACGTGCGACCGTAGCGGTCGCTTGGTTCCAGACTGTAGCGCCTAGAACGGCACGGCCACACCGGCCGGCTGGTTTTTTTGTAATGTTTCTCAGATTTAATTTTATATCAAACAAGAGAAAAAGTTATTAGCTAACAGGCAATAAAGAGAGCAAATTTTCCGAAGAGTTCTTGCCCTTCCGGACACGAATAATCCCACCCAGAAATGTGACATGAAAGGGGCCGAGACACCTCAGGACATTTTAATTTCTACTGTCCTGAATATAGGTTCAAGGCTTAATTACAAAATATACACGTTTGAATTCCACTGAGCGAAATACAGCGACGTGCGGTGAAAGAACGCTGTGTGAAGAGGCTTGGCAGTGCACTTTGCCACACTTAAGACCAAATAACATGTCTTACACTTCCTCGAATATATATGTTTTGTATGTCAAACTCTTCAGAAATGTAAAATGAACATATTTTTTAAAAATCGGTGGGGGGTGGGAGGGGGGCGCCTCTATCAAGCTTTTGCCGTGGTCCGAAATACTGTAGATCCAGGCCTCCCTCTCTTAGTGAGGATTGTCGAATATCATTTGAAAAAGTTCATCATTCCATTAGAAAAACTGCTTCAGTATTGTGGTAGATAAGAAAACCACGAGAATTATTTTGACATTACACTCAATCGTTTGACTACGTTAACTAGTCTACAACATCGTTCAAATATCTCGGGGGGTTTGAACATTTTTGAAATGCGCAGACCAGAGCAAATTTCCCGGTCTGGAATGAGGAAGTCGGCTTTATTAGAGACTTTTTTTAAATGTGGCTCAATAATAATAACGATTTTTTCAGTCTGAGCTGAAAAATAGTTTCGTTTATGTGACTTTTTGAAGTAGAAGTATTTTGTAGCTTCTTTTAAATGACGTATGTACCACATTCCATCAGAATTTCTAAAATCATTGGGGGAAGTGGCAACAAAACGACTATTCACGTTGGTGTGTAGAATATATGAGTCTGGCGACATACCATCTGACTTTCGGAAAAGCATCATCCACACAATTCCGAAGACGGCAAGAGGTGACAAGTGCGAGAATTATCGCACAATCAGCTTAACAGCTCATGCATCGAAGCTGCTTACAAGAATAATATACAGAAGAATGGAAAAGAAAATTGAGAATGCGCTAGGTGACGAACAGTTTGGCTTTAGGAAAAGTAAAGGGACGAGAGAGGCAATTCTGACGTTACGGCTAATAATGGAAGCAGGGCTAAAGAAAAATCAAGACACTTTCATAGGATTTGTCGACCAGGAAAAAGCGTTCGACAACATAAAATGGTGCAAGCTGTTCGAGATTCTGAAAAAAGTAGGGGTAAGCTATAGGGAGAGACGGGTCATATACAATATGTACAACAACCAAGAGGGAATAATAAGAGTTGACGATCAAGAACGAAGTGCTCGTATTAAGAAGGGTGTAAGACAAGGCTGTAGCCTTTCGCCCCTACTCTTCAATCTGTACATCGAGGAAGCAATGATGGAAATAAAAGAAAGGTTCAGGAGTGGAATTAAAATACAAGGTGAAAGGATATCACTGATACGATTCGCTGATGACATTGCTATCCTGAGTGAAAGTGAAGAAGAATTACATGATCTGCTGAACGGAATGAACAGTCTAATGAGTACACAGTATGGTTTGAGAGTAAATCGGAGAAAGACGAAGGTAATGAGAAGTAGTAGAAATGAGAACAGCGAGAAACTTAACATCAGGATTGATGGTCACGAAGTCAATGAAGTTAAGGAATTCTGCTAACGAGGCAGTAAAATAACCAATGACGGACGGACCAAGGAGGACATCAAAAGCAGACTCGCTATGGCAAAAAAAGCATTTCTGGCCAAGAGAAGTCTACTAATATCAAATACCGGCCTTAATTTGAGGAAGAAATTTCTGAGGATGTACGTCTGGAGTACAGCATTGTATGGTAGTGAAACATGGACTGTGGGAAAACCGGAACAGAAGAGAATGGAAGCATTGAGATGTGGTGCTATAGACGAATGTTGAAAATTAGGTGGACTGATAAGGTAAGGAATGAGGAGGTTCTACGCAGAATCGGAGAGGAAAGGAATATGTGGAAAACACTGATAAGGAGAAGGGACAGGATGATAGGACATCTGCTAAGACATGAGGGAATGACTTCCATGGTACTAGAGGGAGCTGTAGAGGGCAAAAACTGTAGAGGAAGACAGAGATTGGAATACGTCAAGCAAATAATTGAGGACGTAGGTTGCAAGTGCTACTCTGAGATGAAGAGGTTAGCACAGGAAAGGAATTCGTGGCGGGCCGCATCAAACCAGCCAGTAGACTGATGACCAAAAAGAAAAAGAATGTACCACACACTTTTTTTCTTTAGTCGGTTTATCATCAGGGGAAAGTCATACAATAGCGGTGAAGGTTTATAGGAAATCTGTCTGCATTTTATGTTCAACAGTTAAAAATTGGGGGATGTATTGTAAGGTGCCTTCCCAAGGACGCCCCGAAACTGCAAGCACCAATAGGAGCATCGAAAAATTTCACAATACGATTTTGCATGATGGGTGATTAAACGCTTAGAAAGTAAATGGTGCCAGAGATGGTAAATTTTACAAGCAGGTTTAACTAAAAGAAATCTCTACCCAAGATGAGTGTTAAATTCGTTGAATGGTGTTAAATGGCAAATGCGGAAACGGAATGTCTGGACCATTTTAAGAAGTATCCGACCGATTTTGCTAGCCGATTTATTACTCTGAATGAGACGTTAGTCCAAAAAAAGAAGCATCAGTCAAAGTTTTGGTTGAAAACCGATGGCTTTGCAACAGAAAAGTTCACATCTGCTAGAAAGATTATCGTTACTGTTTTCCTGAGTAAAGGGAACTTTTATTTCTGAGAGTGCAGCAATAACTGGAGAGTCTTATGGACGCCTTCTGGACCTATGGGACGGACAGTTAGATGTTAAGGGACCAGTACTGTATAACAGTCATGTTTCGCGAGAACAATAATCCTGACCAGAAGGCTGCTCTTACATTGGGAAAAAAATGGGATATTTGGACGACGTAACATTGTAACGTCGTTATTTGCATCTGATCCACTCTAACTTCTGTATATGCACACATGTAGATAAATTAGTTAGTTTCACGTTCCATGGATCATTTTGAACGATAAATCGTAATGATATGGAACCAGTAATCTTATATTCATAAGAAAAAATAATTTGTAAATATGGCTACAGGCTGAACATTTATAGGTTGTTTACTTTCTTTATTTTATTCTTATTTTTTATTTTAGTTTCTTTAAATATACATGTGACTTAGTAGTTCCTACCCACCATCTGTTACAATAACAGAAATGCTTCTGTGTAGTAGGAGGGTCTGCCAAGGTGAAATTTTTCAGTTTGGTTTCAAATTTTACTTGCTGTCTGTCAGACATTTTATTTTACTGGGTAAGTGATCAAAAATGTTTGTGCTAAAGACAACCTTAACGTGGAATAACGTATGTCATTTTTCCTTCTGGTATTGTAATTATATGCATCATTGTTCCTTTTGAAGTGTAGTGGATTATTTACAACAGACTTCATGAGGGAATAAATATAATGTGAAGCAACAATCAGAATGCCCAATTTCTTAAACTGATACTTACAAAATGATCGTGGGTGACTACCTCATATTATACTTACAGCACGTTTTCAAGCAACGAAGGCTTCCTTCCGTGAAGATGTATTATCCCAGAACGTTATTACATATGACATTTTTAATGAAAATATGCAAAATATATTTGTTTACTGTTTTGTATGTCCCCAAGATTTAGAATAATTCTAAGTGCAAATGTGGCGGAACTAGGTTATTTTCGGAGTTCCAAAATGTCATTTTTCCAGTTTAAATTCTCATCAATATGAACATCAAAGAATTTTGAAGTTTCCATTCTTTTTATTATTTCCTCACTGTATGTTACACTTGTCATTGACGTTGTACACCTAGATGTTCAGAACTGCGTATTTTGTGTCTTTTGAAAATTGAGAATGAGACCATTCGCAGAAAAAGAGAAATACTTTTAAGAACATCGTTTACCATTTCTTTAGTTTCTATATGTATGCTCAGACTAATTACTATATTAGTCTTATCCTAAAAAAAACTAATTCTGCCTGTTGTATATTAGACAGAGGATCGTTAACGTATATGAGGAACAACAGTGGACCTAAGGTTGAGCCTTGGGAAATCCCATACGTGTTTTCTCCCCATTCAGAATTACGTCCCCAAATTGTATTAGTTGAATTACTAAGCACAACTTTCTGAATTCTTTTGGTTAAGTTTGACATTATCCACTGCTTGGATATACATAAAACATCAATGTATCTAGCAGAATACTGTGATTCGCACAGTCAAATGTCATAAATGGGTCGGAGAAAGTACCAACCGCCGACACTTTATTATTTAATGCTTGTAAAATTTGGTAGTGAACATGTAAGTGGCATTCTCAGTAGAGCTACTCTTCCGAAACCCAATCTGTGATTTGCTTAAGATATTACTGTCGCTAAGGTCAGACACTGTTGTAGAATACATCACCTTCACAAAGATTTTGGAAAATGATTTGAGGATGGATAATTTTTTAATCAAATAATGATCTTCACCTCGAGAATCTTGTTCAGTGGAATAACATTTTACAAATTACGTGACCTGAAGGTGTACGACGACTAAAAATATGTCATTATTTTACACATAAAAAAGGAAACCTTTTACTGTGAGGCGAACATTATTCCCTTGCTCTCTTAAACACGCTGCATCCAGTGTAAGCTTCTGCTCCTTCTCTGATTTCCTCGTTGTCGATACGATATTAAACTCTGCCCTTCCTTCATGCTCGTACTTTGTTTCTGTAAAACTCTCCTGAGTTTGTGAATTTGTAACCGCTGTTGAGTTTAACAGAGCCCGATGTTAGAAGCACTCTACACTTGCAAGTGGGTGACTACTTCAGGTGAGCAATGAACATTGTATTATGACTACACGTCCTGTGTATTCAAATACAACAGTGATTTTTCTTATTGATTACCTAAAACGCAGGGTAAATCAATAACTGGCACGTTACCACGGGCCAGGAACACCTACATAGCCTCCATGGTGACGAAATAGGATTGGGGACCGAAATTTAAATACATTATTGATAGAAGTATGTGGTTCGGCATCTGCATCAACACCTAAATCTACATTTACGTAATTATACTCAAATTCACAATTAAGTGCCTCGCAGAGAGGATTCATCGAACCACCTCTAACTACTTCTCTATTGTTCCACTCTCGAACAGCACGCAGGAAGAACGAACACTAAAATTTTTCCATGCGAGCTCTGATTTCTCTTCTTTTATTATGATGATCATTGATACCTGTGCAGGCGAGTGCCAACCAACCAATTTCACACTCTGCCGCCCCAAATCGTCTGTCTATCCTGTTGTTGTTGTTCTGGTCTTCAGTCCTGAGACTGGTTTGATGCAGCTCTCCATGCTACTCTATCCTGTGCAAGCTTCTTCATCTCCCAGTAACTACTGCAACCTACATCCTTCTGAATATGCTTAGTGTATTCATCTCTTGGTCTCCCTCTACGATTTTTGCCCTCCACGCTGCCCTCAAATGCTAAATTTTCGATCCCTTGATGCCTCAGAATATGTCCTACCAACCGGTCCCTTCTTCTTGTCAAGTTGTGCCACAGACTCCTCTTCTCCCCAATTCTATTCAATACCTCCTCATTAATTATGTGATCTACCCATCCAATCTTCAGCATTCTTCTGTAGCACCACATTTCAAAAGCTTCTATTCTCTTCTTGTCCAAACTATTTATCGTCTATGTTTCACTTCCATACATGGCTACAGTCCATTCAAATACTTTCAGAAGCGACTTCCTGACACTTAAATCTATACTCGATGTTAACAAATTTCTCTTCTTCAGAAACGCTTTCCTTGCCATTGCCAGTCTACATTTTATATCCTCTCTACTTCGACCGTCATCAGTTATTTTGCTCCCCAAATAGCAAAACTCCTTTACTACTTTAAGTGTCTCATTTCCTAATCTAATTCCCTCAGCATCACCAGATTTAATTTGACTACATTCCATTATCCTCGTTATGCTTTTGTTGATGTTCATCTTATATCCTCCTTTCAAGACACTATCCATTCCGTTCAACTGCTCTTCAAAGTCCTATGCTGTCTCTGACAGAATTACAATGTCATCGGCAAACCTCAAAGTTTTTATTTCTTCTCCATGGATTTTAACACCTACTCCGAATTTTTCTTTTGTTTCCTTCACTGCTTGCTCAATATACAGATTGAATAGCATCGGGGAGAGGCTACAACCCTGTCTCACTCCCTTCCCAACCACTGCTTCCCCTTCATGTCCCTCGACTCTTATAACTTCCATCTGGTTTCTGTACAAATTGTAAATAGCCTGCCGCTCCCTGTATTTTGCCCCTGCCACCTTAAGAATTTGAAAGAGAGTATTCCAGTCAACATTGTCAAAAGCTTTCTCTAAGTCTACATATGCTAGAAACGTAGGTTTGCCTTTCCTTAATCTGTCTTCTAAGATAAGTCGTGGGGTCAGTATTGCCTCACGCGTTCCAATATTTCTACGGAATCCAAACTGGTCTTCGCCGAAGTCGGGTTATACCAGTTTTTCCATTCGTTTGTAAAGAATACGTGTTAGTATTTTGCAGATGTGACTTATTAAACTGAGAGTTCGGTAATTTTCACGTCTGGTAACACCTGCTTTCTTTGGGATTGGAATTATTATATTCTTCTTGAAGTCTGAGGGTATTTCGCCTGTCTCGTACATCTTGCTCACCAGATGGTGGAGTTTTGCCAAGACTGGCTCTCCCAAGGCCGTCAGTAGTTCTAATGGAATATTGTCTACTCCTGGGGCCTTGTTTCGACTCAGGTCTTTCAGTGCTATGTCAAACTCTTCACGCAGTATCGTACCTCCCATTTCATCTTCATCTACATCCTCTTCCATTTCCATAATATTGTCCTCAAGTACATCGCCCTTGTATAGACACTCTATATACTCCTTCCACCTTTCTGCTTTCCGTTCTTTGCTTAGAACTGGGTTTTCATCTGAGCTCTTGATATTCATACAAGTTGTTCTCTTTTCTCCAAAGATCTCTTTAATTTTTCTGTAGGCAGTATCTGTCTTACCCCTGGTGAGACAAGCCTCTACATCCTTACATTTGTCCTCTAACCATCCCTGCTTAGCCATTTTGTACTTCCTGTCAATCTCATTTTTGAGACGTTTGTATTCCTTTTTGCCTGCTTCATTTACTGCATTTTTATATTTTCTGCTTTCATCAATTACATTCAATATTTCTTCTGTTACCCAAGGATTCTAGCAGCCCTCATCTTTTTACCTACTTTATCCTCTGCTGCCTTCACTACTTCATCCCTCAAAGCTACCCCTTCTTCTTCTACTGTCTTTCTTTCCCCCATTCCTTTCAATTGTTCCCTTATGCTCTCCTTGAAACTCTGTACAACCTCTGGTTCTTTCAGTTTATCCACGTCCCATCTCCTTAAATTCCCACCTTTTTGCAGTTTCTTCAATTTTAATCTACAGTTCATAACGAATAGATTGTGGTCAGAGTCCACATCTGCCCCTGGAAATGTCCTACAATTTAAAACCTGGTTCCTAAATCTCCGTCTTACCATTATATAATCTATCTCAAACCTGTCAGTATCTCTATCTATCCTATTTCACGATAGTAGAAAACTAGCTGCTCTTCTTTGGACTTCCTCGGTGTCAATTCCTATCTGATGCTTATCCCACAAATCACAGCTGCACTCCAGAAGAAGGCGGACAAGTGTTGTGTAAGCAGTGTGTTTAGTAGACCTGTTACATTTCTAAGCGTTCTGCCAATAAGTCACAGTCTTTGGTTTGCTTTCCCCACAAGATTGTCTGCGTGATTGCCCGAATTTGAGTTACTCGTAGTTGTAATCCCTAAGTATTTAGTTGAGTTGTTACATTACTGGCAATCAATAGTCAGTTCTACATCTACATCTTACGTGCCACTGTCATTACCTCCCTTTCCTGTTCCAGTCGCGTATGGTTCGCGGGAAGAACGACTGTCTGAAAGCCTCCGTGCGCACTCTAATCTCTCTAATTTTACATTCGTGATCTCCTCGGGAGGTATAAGTAGGGGGAAGCAATATATTCGATACCTCATCCAGAAACGCACCCTCTCGAAACCTGGCGAGCAAGCTGCACCGCGATGCAGAGCGCCTCTCTTGCAGAGTCTGCCACTTGAGTTTATTAAACATCTCCGTAACGCTATCACGGTTACCAAATAACCCTGTGACGAAACGCGCCGCTCTTCTTTGGATCTTCTCTATCTCCTCCGTCAGACCGATCTGGTATGGATCCCACACTGATGAGCAATACTCAAGTATAGGTCGAACGAGTGTTTTGTAAGCCACCTCCTTTGTTGATGGACTACATTTTCTAAGCACTCTCCCAATGAATCTCAACCTGGTACCCGCCTTACCAACAATTAATTTTATATGATCATTCCACTTCAAATCGTTCCGCACGCATACTCCCAGATATTTTACATAAGTAACTGCTACCAGTGTTTGCTCCGCTATCATATAATCATACAATAAAGGATCCTTCTTTCTATGTATTCGCAATACATTACATTTGTCTATGTTAAGGGTCAGTTGCCACTCCCTGCACCAAATGCCTATCCGCTGCAGATCTTCCTGCATTTCGCTACAATTTTCTAATGCTGCAACTTCTCTGTATACTACAGCATCATCCGCAAAAAGCCGCATGGAACTTCCGACACTATCTACTAGGTCATTTATATATATTGTGAAAAGCAATCGTTCCATAACACTCCCCTGTGGCACTCCAGAGGTTACTTTAACGTCTGTAGACGTCTCTCCATTGATAACAACATGCTGTGTTCTGTTTGCTAAAAACTCTTCAATCCAGCCACACAGCTGGTCTGATATTCCGTAGGCTCTTACTTTGTTTATCAGGCGACAGTGCGGAACTGTATCGAACGCCTTCCGGAAGTCAAGAAAAATAGCATCTACCTGGGAGCCTGTATCTAATATTTTCTGGGTCTCATGAACAAATAAAGTGAGTTGGGTCTCA
Source organism: Schistocerca piceifrons (assembly GCF_021461385.2). NCBI lineage: Eukaryota > Metazoa > Arthropoda > Insecta > Orthoptera > Acrididae > Schistocerca > Schistocerca piceifrons. Next base: position 447,319,861 of record NC_060138.1, on the reverse strand, counting down.
CACGATCGCTGTTTCCGGAATCCATGTTGATTCCTACATAGTAGATTCTGGGTTTCCAGAAATGACATGATACGAGAGCAAAAAACATGTTCTAAAATTCTACAAGAGATCGACGTCAGAGATATAGGTCTATAGTTTTGCGCATCTGTTCGACGACCCTTCTTGAAGACTGGGACTACCTGTGCTCTTTTCCAATCATTTGGAACCCTCCGTTCCTCTAGAGACTTGCGGTACACGGCTGTTAGAAGGGGGGCAAGTTCTTTCGCGTACTCTGTGTAGAATCGAATTGGTATCCCATCAGGTCCAGTGGACTTTCCTCTATTGAGTGATTCCAGTTGCTTTTCTATTCCTTGGACACTTATTTCGATGTCAGCCATTTTTTCGTTTGTGCGAGGATTTAGAGAAGGAACTGCAGTGCGGTCTTCCTCTGTGAAACAGCTTTGGAAAAAGGTGTTTAGTATTTCAGCTTTACGCGTGTCATCCTCTGTTTCAATGCCATCATCATCCCGTAGTGTCTGGATATGCTGTTTCGAGCCACTTACTGATTTAACGTAAGACCAGAACTTCCTAGGATTTTCTGTCAAGTCGGTACATAGAATTTTACTTTCGAATTCACTGAACGCTTCACGCATAGCCCTCCTTACGCTAACTTTGACATCGTTTAGCTTCTGTTTGTCTGAGAGGTTTTGGCTGCGTTTAAACTTAGAGTAGAGCTCTCTTTGCTTTTGCAGTAGTTTCCTAACTTTGTTGTTGTACCACGGTGGGTTTTTCCCGTCCCTCACAGTTTTACTCGGCACGTACCTGTCTAAAACGCATTTTACGATTGCCTTGAACTTTTTCCATAAACACTCAACATTGTCAGTGTCGGAACAGAAATTTTCGTTTTGATCTGTTAGGTAGTCTGAAATCTGCCTTCTATTACTCTTGCTAAACAGATAAACCTTCCTCACTTTTTTATATTCCTATTAACTTCCATGTTCAGGGATGCTGCAACGGCCTTATGATCACTGATTCCCTGTTCTGTACATACAGAGTCGAAAAGTTCGGGTCTGTTTGTTATCAGTAGGTCCAAGATGTTATCTCCACGAGTCGGTTCTCTGTTTAATTGCTCGAGGTAATTTTCGGATAGTGCACTCAGTATAATGTCACTCGATGCTCTGTCCCTACCACCCGTCCTAAACATCTGAGTGTCCCAGTCTATATCTGGTAAATTGAAATCTCCACCTAAGACTATAACATGCTGAGAAAATTTATGTGAAATGTATTCCAAATTTTCTCTCAGTTGTTCTGCCACTAATGCTGCTGAGTCGGGAGGTCGGTAAAAGGAGCCAATTATTAACCTAGTTCGGTTGTTTAGTGTAACCTCCACCCATAATAATTCACAGGAAGTATCCACTTCTACTTCACTACAGGATAAACTACTACTAACAGCGACGAACACTCCACCACCGGTTGCATGCACTCTATCCTTTATTGGATATAAGTCAGTGCCCGTATCTGATACTGCAATTATTGATTTGTAACATTAGTAATCATCTGAAGAATGCGGTTTGGACTCTATAATGATTCTTTTGTGCCGACGCATTTTTCCTCAGTTTATTATTGACACTTGACTGTTACATTATCAATAGTGATGTATGTTCTAAAACCCAGTACTTACTATCTGTAGGTTTAAACTCATCAACAAATTGTCATTTATCATGTGTCATTTACCTAATCAGGACGAGTTGCACAGTCTCAAAAATGGCATGTTTATATATCTACGTCATTAACCCTAGATCAGCCTATTCCTATAGCACATAAACACAACTCCTCGTGAATTTTACGACTTTTTGTTATTTTCACAAAAACACACTACAGTAAACTGAAGGTATAACGAAAAATGTATAATTCAAAACATAAACATCTCTTTACGTGTTTTCTTGCACTTTCAGAGTTTTATTGCTTCATTTACAGCAGTTTGTGCACATATTTGCTTGATGTTCTTTGCAGTAACCACCACTACATTCTCTGCAATATGTGACTCTCATTCTTTTTTTCATTAGAAGGGCAGATGTGACAAAGAGTTCTCTTGCCAGTCGCAGCTTATTCCTGCCTTGGTGATGGTGAGTTTTTAGATAGGACATCTTGTATGGCTTCGCGAAGGTGTGTTTGGGAGTTTATAGCCGCTTCGTCATTCAGGGTTTAGGGAGTTCTTTACCTATGCGTATAACAAATTCTTTTCTTGGCGATGTATTAGCTCTCTGCTGCTGATTATTGTGGGTATGGATAACCCAAGCATTCATACACCCAAAATTATAATGCCATCGAACACACAGTGCCCATCTTCTGGTTTTCCGACTACATGAATAGGTCTGCACTTCTGGTCCAGCACGTCTACTTCAATTTTGGTGGCATTGTAATCCTCTATTTTGTGTGCTTTCTTATTGATGTCACTGATAGTGGGCCGATCGTGGGCAGTTGACAGCAGGACAACCATTTCATTTTGTTTTGCTTTGTATGAAACCAGGGTTTTTTCTTTATCAAAGCAAAACGTCAAGTACCTACATTTATGCTTTTAATGGACAGTAGCTCGGGCGGTATTTCAGGTTTGCTGGAGCGAATAATGCCAACCAGTGTGAGTTTATCCTTGAAAAGATCATCTGCCAGTTCCACCTTGCTAAATCAGTTGTCTACCGTGATGTTTCTCTTTGACCTTCGAAGAGTGTTGGTCATTTCCTCTACGGAAAATTCCCCGAGAGGCATTCCATTAGTCTTTGTGCATTTCCCCAAGTAAGAAGACACGTCGACCATGTACTTTGTTCTTTTGCCACAGGCCATTACTATTTTGATCCCATATTTATTTGGTTTATTTGAGAAACACATGCGGAAAGGACATCGTCCATGAAATCCCAACAATTGCTCATCTACGGTAATAAATGGACCTGGCTTATAATAGGCTCTACAGTTACGAAGAAACTGTTCCCAAATTTCGTGTATTGGTGCGAAATAATAGTTTTCTCTTCTAGCTTGACGAGTTTCTTTGTTATCAAATCTCAAGCATGAGACTAAAAATTAGAACTTTTCGGAACTCATTGTGGCTTTGGATAGAAACCACACGAATCTGTTCTGAACATTTCTCTCACACATGATTGCTTTTCAAACCTGCTGTTATTACGAAGATTCCAAGAAGGGCTTTTATCTCTGCTATACAGGTTTGGTTTTGTGTGTGTGTTGTTGTCTTGTACCTTGATTTCCTCTGGTCTGGTTCATCATTGGTATGTGCCACTATAGCGTTGACCATCTCAGCCGTGAAAAACAAAGGAAATGTCTTCTAAGGAGTCTTCGCTGCCTTGACTTGACCAGTGGGCGCTTGAATGAATTGGATAACGTTTCTGCTTGGCATGTGACAACTTGAACGACTGGCAGATATTGCGGGCCAGCGGCAATTGTTCTTACCTTTTAGAACATTTAATTGGTGGCAACACAATATTTTTATGTCTTGAGGGTGAGGAAATTCTATCATCTTCACTTTCAGATGGGGATTCGTTTGAATTTTCAGATTCAAGCCCCTTCCGTTTCCGTCCAGTTTATCCAAGCACAAGATTGTCTCCGGGACTGCTTCGACTCATGTCAGTAATTGCCCCTATGATATTTTCACGATCTGAATCAGATATTACTATTTCATCAGTCTCTACATTATCGATTTCTTTGCTGGAACCAGAATCTCTGTCAGACCCGTTTTCATCTATATCTTCAAGCATTTTCGTGTGCTTTTCTACGAAATTACTCATCGAAAATAATATAAAATAAAAATTCAAATTCTTGCCGGCACATATTATGCACGTTATACTATCGCATATACTTGTTCAACCAATATTATTGCTTGAAATAGTTCCTGCTGTTGCACTTACTTTCTGTATTCCTGGATATGCAGACACAAACCCTTGTAAAATTTACGGCGCAGCATTCAGTAACGCTGAATCAAACAAGTGAATTCCGACAACGCACTACAAAAGCGCCAAAATGATGGTGCTCTGTGATCTAGAGTTAAGAACTGTATTTCAGATGCCACAGTAAGGAACATTCAACCCATTTTTTGTTATTAGTTTTACATACAGCACAGTTTTAACGTACATTGTGTTTTGATACCTGCCTTGTTTGGACAAACGCTTAACTATCCGATGTTCTCCTGGATATTTACACACTATTCAGCATCAAATGCCGGCAAAACCCACTTGAATTTCAAAAATTGTTAAGTGCCCCGTAACAGACTCGTATTAGGATGCAACTTTCCCGTCGTTTTGAAGACACATTACCAGCTCATTTTCTCGTGACTAGAAGTACCTTATCTGTATTCCTTCCTCGTGATAATTAACTGCAGATGAGATTTTAAAATTGCGTTTCCATTCATGGCATCGTTTAGTCCACCGCTTTCCTCGCTTCATTTACATACAGCTGACTCAGATCACTTCCATACATAGTGCCCTAATGAAATTATTCGTTTCTTCCGATGACGCTCATGTCAATTATAAATTGCTAACAGTAGACTGACAGCTACAATAAAACAGAATAAAGCAGTAATGAATTCTGTAGTAAAGGCTCGATAATAATAGTACCGTTGTTCATACAGAAGGGTTGGAAGAGTACTGCCTGCGAAAAGAGTCACATAATATCATATGCCACAAGTTCGCAATTAAATGAATAACTAATCGGTGTGAAATCGTTAATAGCAACTTCAACAGTTTTACATGAATGTGGTGCTGTTGGATGCAGCATATCCACGATTTATAGGTAACATACTATTTCTTGACACAAGGAAGAAACCGGCAAATGAACAGAATGCCCAGTAAAAGAAGGTACAGGGGATACGCAAAATAATGTGAACACTTGCTCTTACTGGGGAATGGTTTATTAATAAGGGATTGGACGCCCATTTGCCCGTAATACAGCTGCAATTCTTCTTGGAACACTGGCACATAATGACCGTTTAGTCTCCAGTGGTATATTATGCTACTTTTCGATCAGAACCTCTTCTAACACCTGTCGTAAAGAGGGAGGCGGAAATCTGCTCCGGAAACTGCGCTCCAATACCGCCCAAAAGGGTTCGACAATGTTCAAGTCCGGGGACTGTGATGGCCGGGGAAGACGCTGCAGTTCAGTTGCATGCTCCTCATACTATGTGAATCGGTGCATTATCGTCCTGAAATGTGGCATCGTTGTCGGGAACAACATTTGAATCTTGAGGTGTACCCAAAATGCCACATGTGCCCAGCTGGGAACATCAGACTGATGTTCTTCCCAGCTGGACACACGAGGCAAAGGCCAGAATCGTTGGCTGTAACACGGCCTATGAGAGTAATGATGAGACCAGCAGAATATCATGATGTGGCTGTCCACACCATCACACACCCACCTCCATGCTTAACCGTTTGAATCAAGCAATCAGGATTGTAGACAACTTTTGGCGTTCTCCAGATGTAAAATGGCAAATGGCTCTGAGAACTATGGGACTTAACATTTGAGGTCATCAGTCCCCTAGACTTAGAACTGCTTAAACCTAACTAACCTGAGGACATCACACACATCCATGCCCGAGAGAGGATTCGAACCTGCGACCGTAGCACTCGCGCGGTTCCAAACTGAAGCGCCTAGAACCTCTCGGCCACACGGCCGGCCCAGATGTAAACCCGGCCCGATGTTGGAAATAGCGAAAATGTTGACTCGTCGGAGCATATGACGTGTTTTCACTGATCAGCCGTCTAGGATTTATGCTCATGACACTATACGCTTCTTTGCATTGCTTGTCGTCACTGGCGGTTTCGGTATAGCAGCTCGTCCATGAATATTCGCTTAATGGAGTTCTCGGCGAACAGTGTCACGAAGATGGCTGTTGAGCTCTGCAGTCACTTTAGCCGCCGTAGTTTTGTGTTCTTTTGACACTATTCGTGTAAGCTTGCCACGATATCTGTCGTTTAGGTTTGAATTGCCCGCTATTACGATTGAACGATGATGTCTTTCTGTTTTTTGTGTAGGCTATCATGACAATTGAAACAGTTGCTCTTGAAACATTGAATAATTTGGCTGTCTTGGTTACTGATGCTCCAGCTAATCGGGCCCCTGCAATCTGCCCTCTTTGGAGCTCTGTTAGGTCTTTCATTGCATGTCGACTTCAACTTCTGAATGCAAATACGAAGTGTGCACTACTCGTAAACAATCTGCACTGATGCCGAGTCCATACTGAAGACGCATATTCCAGCGTTCTGGCCTTTGCCACGTGTGTCCAGCTGGGAAGAACACCAGTGTGATGTTCCCCGCTGGGCACATGTGGCAAAAGCAAGAAGGTTATATTTTACTTTCGACTTGAGCGTAGCTGCTCCTAATTCTGACTATTGCTTTTTATCAATGTAATTTTACGATTTAGCAACATCTCATTCTAATGAAGACACCGCCGGCCGCTGTGGTCTAGCGGTTCTAGGCGCGCAGTCCGGAACCGCGCGGCTGCTACGGTCGCAGGTTCGAATCCTGCCTCGGGCATGGATGTGTGTGATGTCATTAGGTTAGTTAGGTTTAAGTAGTTCTAAGTTCTAGGGGACTGATGACCACAGATGTTAAGTCCCATAGTGCTCAGAGCCATTTGAACCATTTTTTGAATGAAGACACCCCTAATAGATGTCGAAACCTAGTTTATGTGCAATAGGTCGGATGTTTAATCCTATGTTGAAAAAAAGAAGAAAGAGGATTTAGAATTTAACGTCCCTTCGACAACGAGGCGATCGGAGCTGGAGCACAAGTTCGGATTGCTTTGTTAAGGCTGGGGGAGGAATTTGGCCATCCCTTCTCGAATGAGCGATCTTGGCCTTTACCTGGAGCATCTGAGGGAAACCACAAAAAATCGTGACAGCCGGAGGTGTATTTGAATCACAGTCCTCCCGAATACGTGTTGGTGCGCTGACCACTCTGCCTCATCACTTGATACATGTAGTGATGCAACAGAGTTGTGTAGATCATACTGAAGGGTGTTGTATAACTTGTGTGTTTGGGAAATTCTGTGGAACATTAACGTTTAGCTGTTTTTGGTTGATGTCTTTATTACTACCTGATAAACCAGGTATTTTCTGGGTATTCATTTTGACAATTTTCTATTAGAAACAAAAACAAAAAGTGAACTGTGTTTGTAGTGAAGAATCGCAAAAAAATTCATTTAACCTAATAGAATAAACACAGCAAGGCACACAAAATTGATTAAAAGGCACAAATATATTTTAAGTCCTCTGCTGCTCCCTTCTCAAGGGTCTTTAAGGAGTCAAAAAATGAAGCTTACATTAGTTACACAAATAAACACAGCACTTCACTCATGAGGTGTGTAACAGTTTCGATAGGGCAGCTTGGTGGTGGGGGCGGGGGGTGGGGGGGTGGAGGGGAAGGGGGAAAGTGAATTGGTGGTAAGAGAAGGGTTACCCCTTTGCTTAATGTCATCAGGTGATGGCAGTGGTGCCTGTGGCAGAACATTTCACCTGTCTATGGCAGCAACAGGCAAGCATCTGAACTATTAACACTCGAGAGAAGGGGCAGCAGTTGACAAACAGTACTCAAAAAGCAGTTATCAGTGTTGTGCCAAGTGTCTGGAGATGTCAATCGCTTGGTCTGGCGGTCTCCAGTCCTGCCTTTTTCGTCAGCAGCGGCGTTATGATAAGGTCTGGTCCCTCGAGACTCTTGCATCAAACAGCCGTGTCCCCACGTGGTCACTTGGTATCAAGGACTAGCCTCCTTTACCTGCTGGTTGCAGGTGAGGCTCCCCTGCTGATGTACCGTAGCACCTGAAATTCCTCTTCCTCTCCATTGGCATAACTGAAAGGGATGGTTGGATTCTGTACACACCTCCACTACCTGTGAGCTGCGCCAATGTAGTCACGTCAGCCGGCTGCTTACCCTGTAGCCTCGGAACTCACAGGAGAAGATATTATCCGCTAATTATAATAATTAATCATCCAAAAGTGTAATTGCAAACAAATTAAGAACAATACACTAAATGACTATATAAATGGATTGTAAGCGAATGATTCTTAGCACTGACTTAATGAACCGTAAAAATTAATGTCGCCCGTACCGATATGAAGTGCGGCATTGTTTTTGGAAGAGGCTGCAGCGGCCGAATTTCAGTTCCTACGCGTACTTCAACTGCGGCTTGTATTTCAGGACTCAGGAGGTCTAATTTCCGCTACGTCATTCTGATGATCGTGTTGCGGACTTCCCGTACTAGTCATTCCATTATTGCTTGTTTGCCCTGAGTTCCTGATTACCAACGTAAACAGGTTAGAATCTTGCGTTTCCCTCCTGTTGCTATTTCTGGTTTCTTGAGTCACCACCATACGTCCCCGTCTGCTTATTCCACTGACGCTCTTTTAATCTTTGGCCATTAAATTGGTTTCCTGTCGCGCTGTTTCTATTTCTCTGTTGCCCGTGATTATTACCATCACATGTACCTTGGAAATTCCGTTCATTGTGTCTCTTTCGGTCCCTCGTATTTTATGCTTCCTTGACAAAGTCTAACTGTTGTATAGCGCTTCTGAATGATTCTGTTGTGGCATTACATTTGCCAATGAGCTGTTCCTGGCACTTCAAAGGCAGTTTCATATAGCAGTGTTACATTATCTCTTTATTACTATACGCTTGCTCCGTGTAATGAGTCTTGTTTATAAGCGTCTCGAAAAACTTTACCAGACTGCGCTTCGTAATCCTTCCCTAACACACCGAGCGGGGTGACACAGTGGTTAGACACTGGACTCGCATTCGGGAGGACGACGGTTCAATCCCGCGTCCGGCCATCCTGATTTAGGTTTGCCGTGATTTCCCTAAATCGCTCCAGGCAAATGCCGGGATGGTTCCTCTGAAAGGGCACGGCCGACTTCCTTCCCCATCCTTCCCTAATCCGATGAGACCGACGACCACGCTGTCTGGTCTCCTTCCCCAAACCAACCAACCAACCAACCTTCCCTAACATATTCTCCTGTTTAATCCTATCTTGGGTGTCCTGTGGCCAGTAGGCCTTTAGGAAAGTCACGCGCGTCTCCCCCCGTCGAAGGTTCGAGTCCTCCCTCGGATATGGATGTGTGTGTTGTCCTTAGCGTAAGTTACTTTAAGTTAAAGTACTGCGTAAGTTTAGGAATCGATGACCTCAGCAGTTTGGTCCCATGAGACCTTACCACAAATTTCCAACTATGAAAGTCTCTCTGAATTCGCCGTAGTTGCGGCAGTTTACTGCAACGCTTTGCATATGCTCTGTTATTGAACCATGTCGACACGGTAGCTCAGCGTGTTCGGTCAGAGAGCCGGTTGGCCTCTGTAATAAAAAACTGAGTGGAAGGATCAACCACCGAACTTGAACAAGGATGTCTTGCGACGTCCGCAACGACCGAACACAACGATCAAAAAAAAAAAAAAAAAAAAAAAAAAAAAGTATCCACAGATCCACAGACAAATTCCAATTTGTTTGTATAATAGTGGCCATGACTCGGGTAGTAATCTATCGTACTGAACAATCCATGTCTTGGGCTGTAATGAATTGTCGCTTTCTTTATAAATCAGAAAATTTTGAATTGAGGGATTCTCAAACTTCAGGAGCGCGCACACGCGCCAAGATTTCAGCCCGACCGATCCCTGAATGCTGAATGATGATGTTCGTCTCGTGTCATCAGAGTCATGTAGTAATGTGCCGTACGTCGGAGTCGGGCACTATCATGGTCCAGCTCGGTATTCCGACTGCGAGCGCTCCGCCAAGCGCCGTACCGGTACCCCGTTAAGCGGGAACTCCTGCCGTATACCGGCTATGGCTATGGCTATGGGTTGACTTGAAAAATGTTGTCTTTGATATTCCTGGTTCCCAACGAATTCACGGCGACGTACTGTTGCTTCTGGTTGAATTCCTACACGAGCGACCCGTTCGCACGTTTGTCTCACCTCATGCGCCAGCCCATTCTGCATTCGACGTGTTTGCTCGTCTTAGATTCCTAACATTTCTTCCTGTGTCTTTTCAATTACTCTCTGTCCCTGTTTTTCAAGAACAGAAACAGCCTTCTTGGTGGCGCTCACTTCGACCTTTGGCAGCGCTGCCTGATCTCGGGCAATTTGGGCATTTTTTGTGCATCTCGTTCTACTAACCTGTTTGTCCGGGTCTGCTTTTACATCCTTAGTTTCATTCCTGACCTGATTTACGTTTTCGACAAACTCATCCGCCCTCCTTTGAATTTCCTTAATTTGTTTCGTGGCTTCGTCTTGCCTATTTTTCTCCTTGTCTTGTCTCTTCTGAATTTTCCTAATTTTGTTAATGAGGCTGTCCTGTCTTTGGTCTTCTTCTTATCGTTCCCTTTCCTTCCTCTGTTTTTTCGCCCTACTGTTGTCTCTTCTCAACCTATTGCATAAATTGAATGATCCTTTCTAACTGCGTACTTCCAGTAACGTGCCTGGACTAGATCCACGCGACTCAACTGCTCTTTGACATCTTGCCCGCGAAATCGGACTGTTACTTTTCCTGATTGTACCTCTTTCCTTTGCCGCCTCGGCATCGTTTTCCCATTCATTTCCTGAGTGAAACGAACTATCGCCATTACAGAACTCTGCATTTGACACTTGTGCCCTGTTTGCAGACTGATTTAAATATACTTCTTCCAACGTTTATCTTGTTCTGCATCAATGGCTAGCTCGTGTTCCATTTTGGACGACGTTAGTGCCCAGCCTTCTCACTATACAAACGAGCTTTGCTTCTTAAGCATTCAAATCGATGCTACTTCCGGATGTTTACGATTCTTACGCATCATGCGCCGCAACTCTACTCTGATCTTCTTTTAAATAACACACACATTTCTGCCTAAGCTCATGAAACAAAACCTACCCTAAAATATCATACACATTACCATAATCAAATTTCTTTCACAAAAGCTTGCGGAACACTATTAGCAACCACGCAACTTCAGACAACAAATGACGCAGAAGTCACTGACAAGACACACTGAGAAACAACAAAAGAAAAAAAGAAAATAAATAACACAAACAACAGTTAGACGGGAAAAATGAGAATGACATATTAGAAATTGTTGAGATGTAACGCTTAGCGCCAAACCCGTGTCTAAATGTTTTCAGTGCGCCATAGTCTCACTTCGAATAAAAAAGAAAACCACGCACCTGTTCCGCATGGTAACGCACTAGCTACTTCAGAAAAGTGCCATGACTCGAGATACTGGCCAAGGGACGCCAATTGCAAGGTGTCGTTTGCTGTAATTAGAAATACCTGTCTGAGTGCCGTTACATGTTTCTATCTTTACAGAACGAAAAATATTAACTTCTCAACAACCTTCAAATCTTGTGCTACTCACATGAGTCTTCCGTATGAATGAGTAAATTTACTCATGGCACTTTCGTTGTCCTACGCACGTAATCACTTTCAGATGTCAAATTAATCATCAAATTGACTAATTTAATAATTTTGAAATTTAAATTAGTGGTGTACTCATGTACCACCACAATAAAATAAAAACAGGGAATAGTAGAAGGAATATGAATGAGAACAGTGGCGTACTTAGGTTTAGAAAATAATGACAAGTTTTATTAAATCTTGACTGACTGAGCCGTGGTGCGCCTTTTCTGGCACACCAGCCCTTTGGCGCGACACTATCGATTACCCAGCTGCACTACGATCTTTGCCCCTGTTGTGGTCTCGCCGGTGTTTTCGCGCTCGTGGCGGTTGGTGGGACTCGCTACGAGGCCCAAGGACGTGCTTGCGTGGACGGAAGAGGAAAACACGCGGGCTCGGCCAGCTGCGGCAGGGCGGGTCGGCCTCGTAAGGCGGTCGCGAGTTTGTGGTGGACCTGCCTAATGTCAACTCCGGGCGCTGTTCGTCTCATTGCTTTGGCGCCTGTTTTCTCGGAGTGACCCATTCCTGGAGACCATCTCGAAAAACGCTCTCCATCGAAGGTGTAAGTGATTTTGGTTCCTTCGTTTCGTTGAACGATTTGCGCTGCAGCGAGTGTACTTGTTGCTTGGTTGCCCTAATGTACGTGTTGTTGAAGTAAGAGCAGCCGGCAGAGTGTGTAACCGCTTGGAGACTACCAGCTACTATTTCTTCTTAAAAATCCGGTGGTTGGATTACTATTAGGAAGCTGATTAGCTCGAAGGTGTATGTTATATTTTTTTATTTGGGGGGGGGGGGGGGGGGAGGACATTATCCAGAATGTCTGTATGAGACTTTCAGTGTATTTTAATTGCCATGAAATCGACGTACCTTGTATATTGCTGTAAAATTTGGGTCACTTTTATTGAAAGCGCTTAGTTATTAGTGAAGCTAGTCATTTGTACGTAAGTCCTTTATATAAGTGCATTTATTTGAAAGCACTCACTGAGTATTAGTAAAAGACCCGTTGGTTTTTCATTTATTTGTTGTTTATTGATCTCTTAAAGTATATTAATTGATGTTTGGTTAGTGTTTGCCATGTCGTCTGCGGTCTCTTTGTGTTACAGTTTCCTGCGAGTTTGGGTGTGTGGCAGCGACGCCTCGTTCCGCTTCGGTGCACTGAAGCTGTGACGTGTCGTCTAATGGGAAGTGACTCCCGGTTGGGCCCCAAGTTTTAGGTGTTGTTTTGGACGGCTGCTCTGCTGCTTCCGGAATTTTAAGTTAAGTCACCTTTTGCCAAGGGCAGCCTGGCGTCACTGCCCGTTGGTAACCATTTAAAGTGTTTCACATATATTTAAAAAAATAAGTTTTTTATTTGCTTCGGATGAATTGTATTAAACTTTAAAGTTTGTGCTGCTCGTGTTATTTGGGCTCTTAATGAACTGGTTTGCGGTTCATAAATCACTTTCATATTACAAATTTTTGCTCTTTTAAATAAATTATCTGTGCCACATTTTTTAAAATCACTTCCTGATTATAATTTATTGTTCTTTTAAGTACTGAAATCTCTGTGGCTCATCTCTTTAAGTCAGTTTTGTAATAGTAATTTGTTGCCTTGCTTGAAAAGCAAGGTATCTGTGACATTTTGGTATTGTCTTAAGAAGGGCCACGTGTTAATTGTCTCTTTGCTGTTTTATAAATATTGTCTTCGAATAAATTGTTAATTTATCGATTTGGTAGTTGTTGTGTTTAAGGAATGACATTATAGGGGCCTTGACCTTCCATGCTTAGTGTACCCCTTATCCCGACTTCCTCAGTCACACTAACAACAACTTTCTGGAGAACCAGCTGGTAAATCTTACACAACAATGTCAAACACAAATCAGTTAAGGAATGGTGTTCGATGGGCAAAGCATACACTGGGGTGGAAGCTATACTAATTCTCCCCTGAATTAATCTCTTTTACAAGACAATATGGCTTTGTTTACGTGAATGCACTGTGAGGCCCACCCCTATTCAAATGGATTCAAATACGATCAACAGTACCACGAACTGCGGTCCACCTGAGAACAGGCAGCTGTGAATATCATTTAACTACCCTTTCGCCTTGATTTAGGCGCCAGCAACAAGCGGTGCGCTCCGGGCGAGGAGCGGTCGCTGCGGCAACTATGTTCTGACTCGTCTACGAAAATGTGCAAACTGCACGGCCAGGCGTTCTGATTATCAGAACGCGGGAAACTTCCCTCTCAGAGCCCTGAAATCCCGGCAGATTTCACAGGTCTGGCAGAACCAATTTGACTCAAAGATACGACGGTGCATGCTGGAATTGTTAATCCTCAGACGGCCTGTTCAGGAAGTATTAACATGTCCACCAAGCTTCAATACGGGAGCCGAATTAGCAAAACGTAACCTCCCCAAAATTGCACAAACCAATCGAACTATCCTGTATTCACTGAGTCTCCCCTCTTGACTGTTCTGTTTGCTTAGAAGCCGATCCAGGCATAGCACCAGCGTTCCGATGCTGGGAGACCAGGCTTCAATTTTGCATATCCTGAAATGAGCCAATCAGCGACTCCAAATCTCTTTTTGTCTGAAAAAAGAAGATTTTAGACAAGGGAGGCGTCGTTCTCACGGAATGGCCACGTTTCGGCAAAATAACATCTATCTAGACAGGTTCAAATGGCTCCAAGCACTTTGGGACTTAACATCTGATGTCATCAGTCCCATAGACTTAGAACTACTTAAACCTAACTAACGTAAGGACATCACACTCATCCATGCCCGAGGCAGGATTCGAAACTGCGACCGTTACAGCAACGCGGTTCCGGACTGAAGCGCCTAGAACCGCTATCTAGACAGGACCACAGTCCCTAATTTACAGAGTGATCTAATCTTTCCAGGCCAAACATTTCCAAATTCTAAAACAAGTCTGCTAAGCTTCGCAGATAGTTGTGACTGTGAAGTGTATGTTGTTTCTACTCACTAAAAGGACCTGGCAACTTCCTAATGTCAGAAAGAGGGAGGGGGGGTGGGGGGTTACAGTCCTACCTCCGCTAGATACCTACACCAGCCACTCTGTCGTCCCAGCTTCAAACATGTGAATACACAGAGTTTTTTATGACCTCACAAAAGCTCAGTTTACAGCAGTCTCAATCTTTTAACCATCCAGCCCTCTTCCATGACGGACTGGCGGCTAGCCAGGATAAAATGTTTTGTTAACTGGCGCCCTTACGTCCGACCCTAAGCAGAAGCAAGAGACAGCTTCAACCAGAAGTCCCTCTGCAGATAAGAACCACTGAATGGGGTTTCCCAAAATCACTCGCAGGGCCAGGTCGCTGCGCTTAGTAGTTATGGCCCCCAGTTGATCTCGTTTCCTTGATTGCCCCCTCTACGGCTCCTCAGGTGCAAGCTCTCTACAGGTTACACATGCAGTTACAAGAAGGTTCTGCCCACAATTTCCTCATGTAAAAAAAGTCATTAACCTCACATAGCAAATGTACCAGAGAACACCGAGCTCATTCACTAAAATATGAATGTTAATCTGACTGACGATGTTTTTGAAGTGAGAGACTGGCGTGCCACCCCTCAGTTTTAATTTCGCGACCGATCGGAGCTTGAAAAAAAAGATAGCACCAGCTCATTGAGCTACACGAAATTATTATTATTATTATTAGCTACTTATCGACGTCACTCCAACTTAGACATTTGTCATTGCATGGGACCAACTTTCCAATATCCTCGTCATAGAAAGAAGCCGCCTGTGCATTGCGCCAATTCCTTGTGCTGGTCTTCAGCTCGTCGTCAGTGTCAAAACGCTGTCCTCGTAGCCAGCGGTTCATGTGGGCAAAGAGGTGAAAATCAGAGAGACTGGGTGGTCAAACACTTCACAGCGAAAACGCTGCAGGAGCGTAATTTTGCATCTGCAGTGTGTGACCGAGAACTGTCATGAAGAACAAACCACATAACAGTTGCGTTATGTGGTTGCATGAAATCAGGCAGATCCTCTTAAGAGGCACTCCACACTTGGCGGACACTCGAGTGTTCTAGGCATCTTTATGTGCTCACTGTGCGCTCAGAACTGAGAAATGCGACTTGGCGCGATCCAGGGGCATACTAGAGACACTACTCAACACATCTGCGCAACGCTTCTTCAGATTTTCACTGTGGTTTTAATTTCGCGACCGACAGCAGCTTAAAAAAAAATAGCCCTCTTGTTATACATCGATGTCAGACGTGACAAGACAAAGCGCATCTGTAAAATGTGAAAAATAATGCACGCTTAATTCAATTCCAGCAGCTTTCAGTCACTGGTACTAGGTTTTGTTAAAGGCGAGATTAATAGGGAAATAGGGCCGTTTGAACTGGAAAGGTGAAAGTCTGTGACTATCCACTTTGTCAAGATCCACATCCAAGTAATATTGCGCACTCGATCAAAATATTTTTGTGACTGGTTATTCATTGTCTTGTTCCGTTGCAAAGTTGGGGTGTGTCTAAAATTCCCAATAAAATGATAGGTGCACCTACTTTTAGAATTAATTTATCCGATTGAGTTCCAGACGGGATCAAATGTAAACATTATTTCGCTCTTGATTCAGACGGTAGTTATTTTGAACGGTCCATAAAAGGCGACAACAACCATAGCTGGCTTCTCGCAAATACTCTGTATTGGTTGACGCATTTATAATGAAATTTATCGGTAAAGGAAGTCCAAAATTTGTTACAGATTTTCTTGATAGCATTCTCGTCATTTAAATGTTGAGAACTGTAGCCAGATATCTTGAGCCATGCTTTTGTAATAATTTTGCCTAAGGTGCATCGAGTCACTAATTGCACAAAACGAAATAATGACAGTAAATAAGTGTCTCAGTGATTTTGGCATACAGCATATCACAGTTTCTGATTGCGCGCGTGAGAATCGTCTTCTGGAAGACACGTGAGTTCGCATGCTCCTTAAGATATCATGTCTCCTAACTTCACTGGATGGCAACAGTATCCTTTTCACAGATTATGGTAATAATAATTTCTTGTGTTCAATGTCCTAGTCCAAGTTTTTCAAGTGTACGCCACTTTGGCGACTTGCGGTCTCCCTATAAAATTACGCAACCGGGAAAAAGCAATCTACATTTTAACATGAAATCGGAAACACACGTCATTTTTACGAATCTCCACAGCACTGAAAATTGATTGCTAGATTAACAAGTGATAAATATCTGAAGAGCACCTGGGATTCGATCCAGTGACATTTCTCTTACCAGCCATGGGCTATACCATAGGACTACCACGTCCACACGTGGTATCGTTACCGGTAAATGAGACTGACAAATCTACACATCACTGAGAAGTCAGTTTAAGGTTAAAATACAGAATGAAAAGTCTGTGTGTGACGAAACAAGCACTGTATTATTTGAGAGATACAGAGGCGAGCGCATGTGCCGGGACGAACCCCAGTTCGCTGATAATAGCGCCACGTCATCATAATGAGCCAGTGCGTAGCATAAAAGTATTGCACCAAAAACTAAGGATGAAATTAAAAATTAGAATAGCTTTTACGAATTTTATCAAAATAGGCTTCGGTATATTAATGTTTCAGTTGTTCAATCTCAGCGTGACCAGATGAATATCATTCCCTAAATATAGGCATAAAAAGTGGCGCTAAATAATAAAGCTATATAAACAAAAATCAGTCATAATGTGCAAATGTGTGTCAAAAATAACTGTTGCAAGTCAACTTGATCGTAACAAAATTTGGTCAGAATTCACGTTTTTAAGAAAAATAGAAGGCGCTAAATATTAGACTTGGAAAGATGAAAATTGGTATGAAGCGTCAGTTTCATATGAAAACATTAACTATGGGACCCCACTAAGCTCTAATAGTTTTCAAGCAATTTACTGAAAACTAGATTTGGAACAAAAACGGCATTTGTAATACATTAAGTATCAGTTTTATTAATGGTAGACAGTTCTGACTATAGCCTTTGGTTGCATCTATTAAATAATAAAGATATAACAAGTTTCAAGACTTCGATTCAAATACCAATCAATTCAACATCTCTTAAGGATGTAGTTCAGAGGTCATGTTCCACTGTCAGTTCCGTTCTCAAAATTCTAGACGGCAAAGTTTAAATGCAGGCGAGCTAAAACTTTTTCTGCAATTAAAGCCCACTTAGCTCATTTCATATAAAAATTACGAACATTCTAAACTGATACTCAACAGTGTTATACACTAAAGAGCCAAAGAAATTAGTACACTTGCCTAATAGGGTGTAGGGTTCCCGCAAGCACGCAGAAGTACCGGAACATGATGTGGCGTGGACTCTAGTAATGTCTGAATTAGTGACACCATGAATCCTGCAGGGCTCTCCGTAAATCCGTAAGAGTACTAGGGGGTGAATATCTCTTCTGAACAACACGCTGCAAGGCATCCCAGATATGCTCAATAATGTTCATGACTGGGAAGCTTGGTGGGCAGCGGCAGTATTCAAACTCAGAAAAGTGTTCCTGAAGCCAATCTGTAGCAATTCTGGAATCGTGGAGTGTCGCATTGTCCTGCTGGAATTGCCGAAGTCCGTCAGCATGCACAACTGACATGAAATGATGCAGGTGATCAGACAAAATGCTTTAGTACGTGTTACCTGCTAGAATCGTATCTAGATGTGTCAGGTGTCCCATATCACTCCAACTGCACTCGCTACGCACCATTACAGAGCCTCCATCAGCTTGAACAGTCCACTGCTGATATGCAGTGTCCATGGATTCGTGAGGTTGTCTCCATACCCGTACACATCCATCCGCTCGATACAACTTAAAAGGGGACTCGTACGACTATAAGCCCATATCGATGATGTTTCGTTGAATTTTTCGCACGCTGCCACTTTTTGATGGCCCAGCATTGAAATCAGCAGCAATGTGCGAAAGGGTTACCCATATCACTGACCTCAATTTTCAGTAGGATTTGGAGCACGTACTGTACTCGAACAATATGAATCACCTTGAAGAACATGACTTATTGATACATAACCAACACGAATTCAGAAAATATCGTTCTTGTGCAACTAGCTCTTTATTCCCATGAATTAATGAATGCTGTCGACAAGGGATCTCAAATCGATTCCATATTCCTAGATTTCCAGAAGGCTTTTAATACCGTTCCTCACAAGCGACTATTAATCAAATTGCAATGCATATGGAGTATCGTCTCAGTTGTGTGACGGGATTCATGATTTCCTCTCAGAGAGGTCACAGTTCGTAGTGATAGACGGTAAATCATCGAGTAGAACAGAAGTGATATCTGGCGTTCCGCAAGGTAGTGTCATAGGCCCTCTGCTGTTCCTGATTTACATAAATGACCTAGGTGATAATCTGGGAAGCCCCCTCAGATTGTTTGCAGATGACGCTGTAATTTACCGTCTACTAAAATCATCAGACGATCAATTCCAATTACAAAATCATCTAGTGAGAATTGTGCGTTGCGGAAAGTGACAATTGGCACTAAACAAAGAAAAGTGCGAGGTCATCCACATGGGTACAAAAAGAAATTTTGGGTATACGATAAATCGCACAAACCTAAGGGCTGCCAATTCGACTAAATACCTATGAATTACAATTACAAGCAACTTGAATTGGAAAGACCCCATAGATAATATTGTGGGGAAGGTGAAACAAAGACCGCGCTTTGTTGGCAGAACACTTACAAGATGCGACAAACCCACTAAAGAGACAGCCTACATTACTCTTGTCCGTGCTCTGCTGGAATATTGCTGGCGGTGTGGGATACTTACCAGGTAGGATTGACGGAGGACATCGAAAAGGTGCAAAGAAGGGCAGCTCGTTTCGTGTTATCACGCAGTAGGGGTGAGAGTGTCACTGATATGATATTCTTTGCGGCGAAATCTATTTACGAAATTTCAGTCGCCAACTTTTTCTTCCGAATGCGATAATATTTTGTTGACAACCACCTACGTAGGGAGAAATGGTCATCATAATAAAATAATAGAAATCAGAGCTCGAACGGAAAGATGTAGGTGTTTCTTTTTCCCAAGCGCCATTCGAGAGTGAAATGGTAGAGAAGTAGTATGAAAATGGTTCGATGAACCCTCTGCCAGGCACTGAAGTGTGAATTGCAGAGTAACCATACAGATGTACACTTCTGTAATGCGATTCTCTTCGGTCGTCGTTGCTCCCGTTCTTGCAGGATCTTTTACCGACCGCAGCGACGTTGGAGATTTGATGTTTTGCCGGATTCCTGATATTCACGGTACACTCATGAAATGGTCGTACGAGAAAATCCCCACTTCATCGCTACCGAGGAGATGCTGTGTCCCATCGCTCGTGTGCCGACTACAACAGCACGTTCAAACTCAATTCTTGACAACCTGCCATTGCAGCAGCAGTAACCGATCTAACAACTTTACCAGACACTTATTTTCTTATATAGGCTTTGCCGACCGCAGTGCCGTATTCTGTCTGTTCACATATCTCTCTATTTCAATAGACATACCTATACCAGTTTCTTTGGCGCTTCAGTGTAAAAACTATGCACATGTGTTAGAGGAACAAATTTCAAGACTTACCGATGTAATATTGTTTTGTTATTGTGAAAAACTGTTATAAGAAGAATCCATACATATTGTAAAAATGTGTGTGTGTGTTTATGTGTGTGTGTGTGTGTGTGTGCGTGTGTGTGTGTGTGTGTGTCTGCCAACAAGAACCACCGAACTATCATAATTCAGCAACTATATGTCGGAAGTTCCATGCGGCTTTTCGCGGATGATGCTGTAGTATACAGAGAAGTTGCAACATTAGAAAATTGTAGCGAAATGCAGGAAGATCTGCAGCGGATAGGCATTTGGTGCAGGGAGTGGCAACTGACCCTTAACATAGACAAATGTAATGTATTGCGAATACATAGAAAGAAGGATCCTTTATTGTATGATTGTATGATAGCGGAACAAACACTGGTAGCTGTTACTTCTGTAAAATATCTGGGAGTATGCGTGCGGAACGATTTGAAGTGGAATGATCATATAAAATTAATTGTTGATAAGGCGGGTACCACGTTGAGATTCATTGGGAGAGTCCTTAGAAAATGTAGTCCATCAACAAAGGAGGTGGCTTACAAAACACTCGTTCGACCTATTCTTGAGCATTGCTCATCAGTGTGGGATCCGTACCAGGTCGGGTTGACGGAGGAGATACAAAAGATCCAAAGAAGAGCGGCGCGTTTCGTCACAGGGTTATTTGGTAAGTGTGATAGCGTTACGGAGATGTTTAGCAAACTCAAGTGGCAGACTCTGTAAGAGAGGCGCTCTGCATCGCTGTGTAGCTTGCTGTCCAAGTTTCGAGAGGGTGCGTTTCTGGATGAGGTATCGAATATAATGCTTCCCCCTACTTATACCTCCTGAGGAGATCACGAATGTAAAATTAGAGAGATTCGAGCGCGCACGGAGGCTTTCCGGCAATCGCTCTTCCCGCGAACCATGCGCGACTGGAACAGGAGAGGAAGGTAATGACAGTGGCACGTAAAGTGCCCTCCGCCACACACCGTTGGGTGGCTTGCGGAGTATAAATGTAGATGTAGATGAGATGTGTAAAAAAAATGTCTTATCATGCTTGAAGTTTTATTACACTTATTCTGTACTGCTAAGATACTCCTACAGTCGTGTCAATTTATGGAAATCTCTGACACCTTCCGGCGCTTTGACAGTTTTCAATTGCGAAACGCAAACTGCTGTAGACGAAAGCAGTCGCCATCTGAAGAGCTAGTTGCCATAGAGACATTTACAAAATCGCGTTGTAGGCATGCGAAGCAGCTGCGCTCAGCGTGTAGAAACTGTTCTGCGATATTACAGTAAAAACACAATTCATTTTTAGTTCTCATTTCAAATAGAAAATTGGCAGAATGAATACCCGACCGATGCCGAGTTTGTCAGCTAGGCTTTATACATTTTCTCATTATGTGTCTGGAATGCAGAAGTAGTCACAATGTGCCGGTTGCCTCATTCCGCATAAGCGTTTGGCCATTGCGTACTTTATCGGCGGCTGAATACAGATGCACTTTCGTAGAAGGTTCCGGATGCGTTTAATAAACGCTCGCCGCTCTATTCTCGCGCCACAGCGTAAAGTCCCATTGCCGAAGCGCAGCTCGCACTTCGTGAATGACAGGCTGTCAATTCCGCCATCTCGATGTTAATTTTCTGCGCGTTGCCTAAATTAGTCCTGTACGTGCGTTAATGCAGTCCAGCGCTGGTTACTGCCCACAGCTATCGTGTGGAACATCACATTGGTAAAAGCGAGTGTCAGTGACATCGCGTTCCTTGTGGACACATTTACTTGCTACTGAGGCTGCTTATGATCCATCAGTGGAAACCGCTATTAACGCATGTCGCAGGAGTCTATCACTTTAGTCTCTAATAGTATGCCGCTAGCACACGTCAAAACAAATGTTGATAAAGCGTCAGACACTGGCAATTGGTTTTAAGAGTTACAGCAATTTACATCTCCGTAATGGTCTGCTTAATCAGCACGTATAAAAGTTATTAGCCACTTCTAATGATTGCGTCTATCATTAAGAAGCTAAATAACATCTCTTATTTTGTACGTGAAACCATGACGATTTCTATAAATAGCTGCGTGTTCGCCCTTTCGACTATACTATTTTACAAGCGAACTCAGCAATGGTTCGTAATTGCTAAATATGTATAGGAATTGGATATACGTCGTAATCTCCTTTTCTCCCATCTCTTTAGCCATTCCTCTTTCCCTGTCTCATTATCCATCTATTCCTCCTCCCCCCTATCTCCGTCCATCCCTCCTCCCCCTATCTCTGTATTCACTTCCTCCTTCTCTATCTCCTCCTAACCCCTCTCCACCTCCGCCTTCCCTCTCCCTTTGTCCATTTCCTTTCTGTCCATGTCATTTTCCCCTCCTCTCCTTGACCTTGAGTCTTGTATATTATTATTGCAAACTAAACCTTAATTGGGAATTAAAGTCGCTTAAAATGAATGCTTAAATCTGTTGGGAACGTTGCTATACAGTGTAAGAGAGACACCTCTTCACTGCTGGATCTGCAAAGATATTAGCTTCAGTGATAGAATTTCGCATGGTTTTAATCTGCAGACAGGTAGGATTACGATAGTTTCGGACGTCTCAGATTCCGTATTATTATGTTAATGGTAAGTAGAGTTATTTATTTATTTATTAATATGGCTCACATGCTGTGCAAAAATACAGGTATATGAAATTAGTGTATGAATGTAACAAAAATACAGAAAAACCACATATAAAACTAACTAAACATCAGTATCCAAGTTCCTAATCCGTATGTAACAGCTGTATAGTCGGTTTCATGAGGTCGCTCCAACTCACCTGATAGGAATGCAAGGAGCATTCATCTCGATTGAGCTTGATTGTCTAGTTCAGAGCCCCACAGCCACAAACCGGAGACTCTGTAGCACCCCATATGTAAAATGAGTCTGCCCATCGACCACGCCCAGTCCGAGATGTGTTCAATTTGACCCATAGTCTCCTGTGGAGTTGTGTGCCAGCGGTATGACAGTTATGCTATCGGAACCACTCACGCTCTTCAGGATTTTCAATAATTTGACAGTTTTGATCCCACAGGTTTCTCACCTCGATATTACTGGCATCTAGCTGTTCCGCTTGCTGTAAGGCGGGTTTCTTGAACGGAGTCCATTTCGTTGTAGACTTGGTATGTCTTACTGTATGGTTAATTCAAGATTCTCCTGTAGCCTGCGGTATTCCCTAAGCAAGGTCTCGCTTCTATAGATTGCAGTTGGATAAATGTCGCTTAACACAGAAAAGGCAATAAATGGGTTTTGGTAAGATTGTCTCAGTTATCTATACAGCGGTATTTTCAAGATTTTTAGTGACGGCTCACAAGTGCACGTCGAATGTAATAGCAAGAAAACTACACTGGAAGCTCTGCTGCTTCAGAGTAACAGAAAATGTGTTCTCATTCGCTTACTAACTTGTCATTCGCATGAGCATTGTTAATACTTCTTAAGGTAATTATTTTGGAGTCCACGTTTACTGGATATTTTTCCCTTAGTATTGCCCGTCCCACCCACTCTCAAAAAATGGAATACTTTTTCTACACCATGTGTATATACCATCACACGACTTACATTAGAATATAGAGAAATAATGTAGACTGAGGCGAACAACTATAAATTTAGACTTTGAGCCATCCTTAAGAGAAAAAGACGTACATCAACACACCACCATTGTACGGAGCATCTACGAGTATGTAGATAAGTGAATGGCTCATTATTTGAGTAGTAGAACCCAGTAGCTTATATTGGACGACAAATGTTCATGAGAAGCTGATGTGCCGTAAGGAAGTGTAATACAACTTCTAACGTTGTACATAAATGATATATCAGATAGGACCAGCAGTACTATCAAATTGTCCGTTGTGGCTTATGTTGTTACGGGGAAGTGTCGTCATCGGATGATCATAAGGAAATGCAGAAGGCTTTGGACAAAATTATCGCTTGGGTTAATGGTACAGGGTGTTTCAAAAATGACCGGTATATTTGAAACGGCAATAAAAACTAAACGAGCAGCGATAGAAATACACCGTTTGTTGCAATATGCTTGGGACAACAGTACATTTTCAGGCAGACAAACTTTCGAAATTACAGTAGTTACAATTTTCAACAACAGATGGCGCTGCGGTCTGGGAAACTCTATAGTACGATATTTTCCACATATCCACCATGCGTAGCAATAATATGGCGTAGTCTCTGAATGAAATTACCCGAAACCTTTGACAACGTATCTGGCGGAATGGCTTCACATGCAGATGAGATGTACTGCTTCAGCTGTTCAATTGTTTCTGGATTCTGGCGGTACACCTGGTCTTTCAAGTGTCCCCACAGAAAGAAGTCACAGGGGTTCATGTCTGGCGAATAGGGAGGCCAATCCACGCCGCCTCCTGTATGTTTCGGATAGCCCAAAGCAATCACACGATCATCGAAATATTCATTCAGGAAATTAAAGACGTCAGCCGTGCGATGTGGCCGGGCACCATCTTGCATAAACCACGAGGTGTTCGCAGTGTCGTCTCAGGCAGTTTGTACCGCCACAAATTCACGAAGAATGTCCAGATAGCGTGATGCAGTAATCGTTTCGGATCTGAAAAATGGGCCAATGATTCCTTTGGAAGAAATGGCGGCCCAGACCAGTACTTTTTGAGGATGCAGGGACGATGGGACTGCAACATGGGGCTTTTCGGTTCCCCATATGCGCCAGTTCTGTTTATTGACGAAGCCGTCCAGGTAAAAATAAGCTTCATCAGTAAACCAAATGCTGCCCACATGCATATCGCCGTCATCAATCCTGTGCACTATATCGTTAGCGAATGTCTCTCGTGCAGCAATGGTAGCGGCGCTGAGGGGTTGCCGCATTTGAATTTTGTATGGATAGAGGTGTAAACTCTGGCGCATGAGACGATACGTGGACGTTGGCGTCATTTGGACCGCAGCTGCAACACGGCGAACGGAAACCCGAGGCCGCTGTTGGTTCACCTGCTGCACTAGCTGCGCGTTGCCCTCTGTGGTTGCGTACGCGGTCGCCCTACCTTTCCAGCACGTTCATCCGTCACGTTCCCAGTCCGTTGAAATTTTTCAAACAGATCCTTTATTGTATCGCTTTTCGGTCCTTTGGTTACATTAAACCTCCGTTGAAAACATCGTCTTGTTGCAACAACACTGTGTTCTAGGCGGTGGAATTCCAACACCAGAAAAATCTTCTGTTCTAAGGAATAAACTATGTTGTCTACAGCACACTTGCACGTTGTGAACAGCACACGCTTACAGCAGAAAGACGACGTACAGAATGGCGCACCCACAGACTGCAATGTCTTCTATATCTTTCACATCACTTGCAGCGCCATCTGTTGTTAAAAATTGTAACTACTGTAATTTCGAAAGTTTGTCCACCTGAAAATGTACTGTTGTCCCAAGCATATTGCAACAAACGGTGTATTTCTATCGCTGCTCGTTTAGTTTTTATTGCCGTTTCAAATATACGGGTCATTTTTGAAACACCCTGTAGGTAGCTCTGTTTAATGTGTTAATGTCCATAACAAAGAGAAAGAACCACGTCGTTTCCGTTTAAAATATTGGACGAGAACATCTTGAGACGTCACATCCTGTACACCACGTCAGTTGAAAAAGTTTCGACATATACAGACAAGGTGTTGTTTGACGTTGTTAACAAAATCTTGAAAGTTCTTGACAGATTTAGTTAAAGCTAAGTTGCTCTAACAAACAACTGGACAGACATAGGCTAAGGCAGTAGGGCATTACACAAGTTGTTTCTGTCATAAATATTTTTTTCTGCTTATACATAATTTCAAACAAAAATTTTATACACATGTGCTGTTTTCTTTTCTTCCTCGGAGTTAACAGAAAACAGAAAAGACGTATTTATGGCTTGTCGGCTAAGTCTTTTGGTGTCACTCTTGACCACGCCCTTTCATATAAAAAAAAAAATCTTGAAAATACCGCTGTCGAGATAAAAATTCGTAACAGTAGTATTACAAATTTATATGGAACGACATTGGGAGATTCAGCAGTAACCTTACGCACACCGTCTTCTCAGCAGCCGAGTATTGTGTCCCGGTGTGGCTAAACTACCCAATATGGTGTCCATTCACAGTAAGACATGCTTTTCTCCCATCTCTTAATCTCTGAAAAACTCCAGGTTAGTCGCGGATTTTTGCTTGTGGGGACTCGCAATCTTTGATGTATTCAGTCCCCACTAAAGATGTACAAGCACGACAGGCACGCGTCATCAGTTTCTGCCAGCGCATCCGTGAACAACACGGCGATTTTCAGAGCGAGTGACCCCCTAAGATGACGTACAGAAGCATGCCCTAGTATGAATGGACGCCGTTTTGAGCACGTTTAGCGATGGCTCACAAGTGCAAGTCGTGTGTAATAGCAAGCAGATTACATTGAACAACGGTCTTCAAACTGCGGCCAAAACGTGGAACAAATTATTCCTGCAGCCCATGGTTGTCAGCCCTATTTTCGAACAACATGAAAGTAGCAACTAACAGTCCAATTCAAAAACGTCAACTGACGTTAAGAAGTAGTTGAAAGTGTAGCTTTCATGCTCAGTAACAAACAAAAATACTTACGGAGACTGTAATATTCCAAAATTTCCTTAATTTTAATTGACGTTGAGTCATTCGGCCGTGAACTGAGTGAAGTTGGGCGCTTATCGCAGGGTAGAGCTGGTGCTATGTTAGATGGTGTGAGAGAGGGAACACTTTTCTGTTTCTCGTCCAGTACTGACAAATCACGGGCGTGCACGAACGTACCAAGCTGCTGCCATAATATAGATATTAACGTGGAGGTAACAAGGATTCGTGAATGTGCGTTATAGAGGCGATCATCTTCAAATGCGGTTCATATTTGTAACAAGCAATATGAATTTAAATACAATACAATGAGTAGAAGGAAAATGACATTCAAAACATTTAGTAAACATCTGCGATAGGTTATCATATTGCATAAGGGGTTTAAACATAGTACAGTTACTACTATTAATCAGTTAATCGTCTGCTCTCACAAACAGCACAACGACACTTAGACATTGTCACAACTTCGGGATCGCTGAGAGTGCCAGCAGTATGAAAAAGAGAAAAGTCGATCAGTACTAAGGGATTTGCGGCCAATTTATGGTGCTCTTTCTGTAGTTAATCTACCAGCGGCTCGTAACATACTAGTTTATGTAGGTTAGCAATTAATAAAAAGTTCGATACACATGTGGCTCAAGGCGCCGGCCTACAATGTCGGTATTGTCTCTTGAGCAAAAACATTTGACGACCACTGCATTAGTAGCTCTGCTGTTTCACAGTAACTGCATGAAGTGTCCTCGCATGTTTACTGCACTTTTTAGGTCGCTCATAATAGCAAAGAGCTCGCAGCAGAAGAACTATGTTTGTGATGAACAAGTGTTCACGCCTCCCAAGGCACGCATTTCAAAGCCCGTGTTTGCTGGACATTTTTTAGAGTCATACTAGCTACCTCTCAAAATGCGGAATACTACGTTTAATGCCCTGTATAGAATATCACTAACATTTAGCCCAGGCATGGGCAGTCTTTAGTGACCCACGGGCCTGATTCACTTACATACCTAAGCTCACTATGTGATGCAATAGTGAAAATTATGGTGTCCGTTGCGTTAATGTTTATGGAGTATCGCACCGATACCAATGTCCCCTTTTCCGACACGCCTCGCCGACAAATTATGCCACAAAACACGTTTTTTTAAAGTAAATTCATTTTATGTCCACCACATGTTCCAATGTTTACAGTTATTTAGACATCATGAACATTGTTTCTTAAAAAACTTCCGTTGCAAATTTCTAAACCCCGTTAGTAAAGAAACAATTGTCACGACACGCAAAGAAATGTAAACATTTGAAGATGTGACGCCAGACATCATGAAAAATACAGGCCCATAAAAGCAACTGGTTGCAGTTAGCCGCGTGGGGTTAGCCGAGCGGTCTGGGCGCTGCAGACATGGACTGTGCGGGTGGTCCCGGCGGAGGTTCGAGTCCTCCCTCGGGTATGGGTGTGTGTGTTTGTGCTTATCCTAATTTAGGTTAAGTAGTGTGTAAGCTTAGGGACTGATGTCCTTAGCATTTAAGTCCCATAAGATTTCATACACATTTGAACATTTTGAAAATGTTTCATTTCACATTACATAGGGCTTACAGTAGAAATGAGCGAATAGCTCCGCTGTACCATAATGCTTTTAAATATTACAATTACTGTTATCAATCTATTAATATTCCGCTCAGACGCATTACGCGATTATAGAGCAACACGGTGTCAGGCAATTATGTCGCAACTCTGGAACTGATGAGTTTGGCAGCAGTCTGAAACAAAGAGCAGTCTACACGAAGTGTTCGGAATGGCGCAGTCTTTTAACAGACAGTATTAGGGAGTAGGAAGGACGGCGGCCAATTAATCGCGAACTCACTATGGCTAATTTATTGGGGCCTCATAATATACTAACTTATATTGGTTTCCAATTACTAATAATGTCGGTATACACGCGGCTCGAGGTGCCACCACAGAAAGCCAGTATTTGTTCTTGAGGAAAAAAGTTTGATGATCACTGGTCTAGCAGAACTGACAAACATATTGGTCAAGTTCGTAATGGTACAAATATAGAGTGCATATGGTTTACTATCGTAAAAGAAATTAATTGCTAGCACTAAACATACAAAACTGTACATTCGCAATCATAAAACACTAAAGCCTATATTATTAAACGGATAACCCGATTCCAATTTCGACTTCCGGGGGCAAGAAAAATTTTACTATCAATACTTCGTATAATTATTGACGGAATTTAGAAATTTTAAAAGCTGTCATAATCTACCCATTGCGAACCATAACCTTACGTTAACGGTTTAACACAGTAAGTATCTTAGTAGCAGTGTATATGTTTTGCACAGTGTATCACTGCTTGCAGATGCCTCGGTTATATTCATTTATACTCCGTTCATCATAAGAATATACTTGATGTAAACAAACACAAAGGCGATGATTGGTCAGAAGCCGCAGTACACATACAATGGTATTGTTACGTTCTTAGATTTAGGTCCTACTTATGTATTACATTTGCTATTACTAAATTACATTAAATGAAACTTGAAGAATTCAAATGTATTAACAGCCATCAACGTTCTTCTTAATCACGCTTTAGCTTTGTAGCTTTTATTTCAAAAATCGTGTACAGTCACAGTCTCTGCAGTTTTGTGCTCTGATTGTCGCACTGTCAATACGCATTGTGAAAACGGCTGAGTCTTCTTCCTGTTCCGTAGTGAAACAGGCATGTGGAACACTGTTAAAACATGCCAAGAAGCAGGTTGTTCTCAATATTTTTCATGAATTTGCAGAAATAATCGGCTTTGAAGCTTTCGGATGCACTGTATTACATGAAGTTGACATGCAAATGCTCGTAAACTGTGCAGCGGAATCGGTAACGTAGTGGATTGTTAAGAAATTGCAAGATCATAGTTCGCTGGCTCAGATCTCGCCAGATTCACTTTCTTTTCTCTATCAATTTGAAATACCTCTCTCTCGCAATTATAAAATTCATCATCATTTTTATGAATAATGCACATCTTCTTGTTTGTAATTACATATCGCTCGCGAAATTCCTATTTTCATTTCAAATATAAATTCTTAATTATCGATACTTTATGAAAGTCTGTTAATAAAGATTGCTTAAATTTTAAAAAATAACAATTTAATTTTTTAAGTAAAAAATGAGAAACCAAATGCATTTTATTTGGGCTATGTCCATTTTTTTATACCACAGATATACATGAGTGTCATAGAAACTTGAAAAACAATCATTTTTACAACATCTAGCACACAATACAAATGCTGCAGTTTTACATTTGCCACTGTACCATTACAACATGAACCTAACAGAACTGATCTGGAGCCAACTAAAGGGAGTTGGCCCGAGAAATAATAATACTTTTAAGCTGCCATACGTACATAGTGGAACTAACCCACGCAGCTTTTTCACGTCACTGCCGAACGCAGGCGGGATATAGAACGGCACATCGTAAAAGAAGAGGAGAAAATGCGACGCCTGTTTGGCTTCATGGATTCTGTTGTTGATCGACTCGTTATCAACGTAGCAGATGACAGTTCCAGAACTGAAATGTATTTCCCGGATTCGGATAAGGAACGAGCGAAGAGATTACCAGATGACTGACTAATTAATATCTTCGGTGGATTCTGTATTCAACAACACGGTGAAATCCCTGCAGTATGCTTTTGCATCAGCCATAGCTCGCTCAGAAAAATTACCGTGTGTTTAAGTTAGGAATTTTCATCACTCTTGTTTGTAATTAGAATACTGTCAGGTGACAACGAGTGCATTTAGTGCTTCCAGCCTGGTCACCTAAGAAGTGCGCGGTAGTGCTGGAGTTTTCCCGGATATTATTTCATTCCCTTCAGGAATTAAATGACGTTCGAAGCTATATTGTTTCTTTGTTCATCTCTTTTTACTTCTGCACTGCAACTGCTCACGTCATTGCAGGTTAAGCAGGTTAGTTTGAGCGCTGGCTGACCAGTACTTCCCAAGTTTAATGCGGCGGTAAAGATGTTGTCCCGCATTATCGCTCAGTCTTTGCGCTTGTAACACAGCACAAAACATATCCTTATGATCGTACTTGACTGTACTGGTCACAGCTTGGCTTCCGCTCCACGTGAAACGAAATCCAATGAAATTCAAGCAAACTCAGAAGAATATTTTACGTGATGTTTACATCAGGTTTATTCTTATGATGAACAGAGTATAGTACTTGAGAATGAGAGCACTTAGTGACCAGCAACAAACTTTACACATGATTTCAAATATTTATGAAACTACTTCTCGCAGGTACCTCCCACAAACTGATGAGAGAGGAAAAGTTTCGCTTGCTACAATTCTGCTGTTCGTGCAGCGATACTGCCGCGACAAGCATGAGGTTTTAATTTATTACTTCTTTAGTGTTATATTTAACACATTCCGCAGACAGTATGCACATATACCACTGAGTGTATCAGCGACATCGTATCACTGTATGATGTAGATGTAAACACAAATTTCAGTAGATATGACTTCATAACTACAGAGGCGCGTGATAAACTAGCTTTTGCTGAACACGGAGCGCAAATTACAGAGACTGTAGTCATCCAGTGTTTAACAATGAAAGCATTTAGCGACTTTCACAATCTTAAACATTATTCGAAGCCTTTTTTTAACTTTTTCTGGTTAACAAGTTTAAGTCAAATATTTAACACCTTGAAACACGTATGTAACGTAGCAGCGATGGCGAGACATTGCAGCGTCTCTGACCAGAGAGTATGCGCTTGACCGCGCGAGTGTTGCGAGCAGTTCGCTAGTAGTAGTCGTGCAGAGCAGTACGCTAATAGTCGTCATGCAGAGCGGTCGGTCAGTAGTAGCAGCCCAGTGCGGTTGTGTGATGTAGGCGGTCGGCAACACTGGTCAAGATGCTGAATGAGGTATACTGTTAATTAATATAATCATTAGATAATGTAAAAATTTATTTATTGTAATTATTCTCCAACAAGTGCCCCCAATAATAATTTTTATTTCAAAAGCATTTTCTCAAAAATTTAATTTTTTATTGAACTAAAGATTTCGTTGCACTTCCCATTTCATTCCACTTCTTTTGAGGAAAAATTTCACTAAAATCACAAAAAAAAGAATATTATTATTTGCAATGCAGTTCCTCCAAGCCGTGCGCAAAAATAAGAGCAGAAATTTGACATCCAGTTATTCTGAGGTAAGAGTTTAATTTCTGATTTGCACAGGGCCAAAGACCGATATTTCGGTTTAATTGAATTTTCTTATCACTGAATGGACTTCAATTTTTGTGAAGAATTTACATTTGAGTCAGATTGCTAATTTTGTTTAATTGTCATTGTCAGTAGATTTCATTGTGGGGAGGTTACACTTGGCTCCCATTTGTATTAAGTATTGTCTATTACTTTTAAATAACGGTGGGGAGGTTACAACCTTAACTCATTTTCAAAGTAATGAGAAGTTTGAAACTGTTTTACACATACGAATTCGATTCGTTATAGACTTGGGGTTGTCTAGTAACGAATTAATTGGCAAATCTATTTATACTGTAGAATAAAAGAATCTGATTTGGAAGTCAGTCAGGTTTAGTAGTATCAAGAAGTGGAGGGTAACTGACTGCTGTTTACTCATTCATTAGCTGTACTCCTCTTCTTGTAACTTTCCCATAGTTCGAGCAGTGGCAGCTTTGGTACGTTGCGCTTAGACTCCAATTCTTTCACGTTTAGTATCTGATTTACATTCTGGAACCTTCCTAAAATGTCGCTCCAAAGTACTCCGAAGTTCAGCGTTACTACTGAAATGCACTTTAAGGGGTACACCCGCTGAAATGTCGAGGCGCGATCACGCATGCACAAACACACACACACACACACACACACACACACACACACACACACAAGAGGCACGCACACGCAACACAGGCAATAACGAATACTCCAGTCATATCGAAACCATGTGATTTATCAGCAGAGTAGTAGATTGTCAGAGATTATCAGTCCAGGCACATTAATTTCTCACGGTAATGGTGCACAAAAAAATAATCAGTGCAACTAATCACGTCAGCGGTATTTCCAAGTCACAAATAAAAAACACTGACTCTTTCGATTATTTGTGCCTGTTACTGACAGGACGATATTACCGTCACCAATTCTAGTTTGAAATTAGAATTATATTAATACCATCAGCTGCACACGGGCGTTGATATAGATCAACGGGGACAGGTGAAAATGTGTGCCCCGACTGGGCCTCGAACCCGGGATCTCCTGGTTACATGGCAGACACTCTATCCATCTGAGCCACCGAGGTCATAGATGATAGTGCGACTGCAGGGACTATCTCACGTACGTCTTCCGCGAGACTCACATTCTCACCTTGTATG
The DNA here is from genome assembly GCF_021461385.2 of Schistocerca piceifrons. Lineage (NCBI taxonomy): Eukaryota > Metazoa > Arthropoda > Insecta > Orthoptera > Acrididae > Schistocerca > Schistocerca piceifrons. The sequence continues at coordinate 447,286,961 of NC_060138.1, read as the reverse complement.
TCCACACACTACATTCGTAGTGTCCCACCCCAACACACTCATTACTCGTGGAAGACATTTTTCCAAGTCCCGTAAGAGTTCGGGGAATATGTGTGCATCCGTACAGAAGAAGAAGGTCATGGCCGGTATCGACAGAACTAAGAACAGACACCATATTCATATAAGTACAGGGCTATTACAAATGATTGAAGCGATTTCATAAATTCACTGTAGCTCCATTCATTGACATATGGTCACGACACACTGCAGATACGTAGAAAAACTCATAAAGTTTTGTTCGGCTGAAGCCGCACTTCAGGTTTCTGCCGCCAGAGTGCTCGAGAGCGCAGTGAGACAAAATGGCGACAGGAGCCGAGAAAGCGTATGTCGTGCTTGAAATGCACACACATCAGTCAGTTATAACAGTGCAACGACACTTCAGGACGAAGTTCAACAAAGATCCACCAACTGCTAACTCCATTCGGCGATGGTATGCGCAGTTTAAAGCTTCTGGATGCCTCTGTAAGGGGAAATCAACGGGTCGGCCTGCAGTGAGCGAAGAAACGGTTGAACGCGTGCGGGCAAGTTTCACGCGTAGCCCGCGGAAGTCGACGAATAAAGCAAGCAGGGAGCTAAACGTACCACAGGATGGTGCTCCACCGCACTTCCATCATGATGTTCGGCATTTCTTAAACAGGAGATTGGAAAACCGATGGATCGGTCGTGGTGGAGATCATGATCAGCAATTCATGTCATGGCCTCCACGCTCTCCCGACTTAACCCCATGCAATTTCTTTCTGTGGGGTTATGTGAAAGATTGAGTGTTTAAACCTCCTCTACCAAGAAACGTGCCAGAACTGCGAGCTCCCATCAACGGTGCTTTCGAACTCATTGATGGGGACATGCTGCGCCGAGTGTGGGAGGAACTTCATTATCGGCTTGATGTCTGCCGAATCACTAAAGGGGCACATATCGAACATTTGTGAATGCCTAAAAAAACTTTTTGAGTTTTTGTATGTGTGTGCAAAGCATTGTGAAAATATCTCAAATAATAAAGTTATTGTAGAGCTGTGAAATCGCTTCAATCATTTGTAATAACCCTGTATATAATTCTAGTCTGAGTCGCGTTGGAGTTCTCGCGGAAAAATTCGCTTGGCTGAGTCAGTAGCCGGTGGCTGATACGGTGCAGCACTGCCACAAAACGACCTGGAGCAAGTGACGAAACGAACAGGGTTAGGCCGTAAACTACGGAGCGTTGGCGCCGCGCCCAACAAGCCTACCCTTCACGTCATCCGCTCTCACGCACTGACAGCGCCTCCTGTGACTCATTTTCACAGTCTCAGCCTGATAAAACTTATATAAGTTACTCTTGTCACACCCTTTCTGTACTTTATACGTGATCTATGTGTTTAGCGAAACGGTGATTTTTGAACTAACTATGAAAATCATTTCACAAGTCCAGCACACTGCGCATGCTTGGCGTGAACAAGTTGAAATTCATGTCAGTTATGGGCGAGACTTAGGCGTGACGGTCGTATATGTGTTTGCTGGTTCACGTGGCTCTCTCGAGAGTAATTCAGTTTTAAAATTGTAAGCTGAAAGCGAGTCACGTCGGATTCCACATTTTTAGATTTTCGGAAACCTTCCGACACTGTTCCTCACAAGCGGCATCTGATCAAATTGTGTGCCTAGGGAGTATCGCCTCAGTTATGCGACTGAATTCGTGAGGTCCTGTCAGAATGGTCACAGTTTATAGTAACTGATAGAAAGGCACCAAGTAAAATAGAAGCGTTCCTGCACCGAAATAGAATCCCTAAGTGGAAAGAACTCAACGAAGATTTACAACGCTTTGAGAAAGGCGTGCGGGAATAGTGTAGTAGATCGTAGCAAAGTATGGCAGTGGTCTGCTCGTTTCCGTGTAGGTCGGATAAGCACTGAGCACAACCCAAGAAGTGGAAGCCCATCAACTGCAACAGATCACATTTCTCAAGTTATTGTTGATGACATTTTGAAAGAGTATCGATGAAACAGATGCGAGGAAATTGCATTGAGGTCAGAACGTATCTTACTTCAGTTTACAGAATCATAACTGAAAAGTTTTTGATGAGAAAAGTTGCTGAAAGAAGACTCCCGCACGATCTGAGTGAAGAGCAGAAAACAAGTCATAAAATAATCGCGGAAGAGTTACTTCGCCGTTTCCGAACAGAGGTAGAATAGTTTCTGAAAAGAATTGTTGCACTTGATTTAATCTGGATACGAGATTTTGAGCCAGAACTGAAATCTCAGCCGTCACAGTGAAAAAGTCCAGACTATCCACGCCCGAGAAAAGGCCGCCGCCAACAATCAAAGATGAAACTGATGGCGATCTTCGCGTATGACATGAGTCATAGCTACAAACAGAATACCCCAGGGGACGTCTGTAACAGGCGCGTAATACTATCTGTGCCTGGAAAATATTTTGCTCCCGAAAATTCGTCAAAGAAAGCCTCCCATGCTTCCAGTTAGTGTTCTCACGATGCACGATAATGCAAGACCGCCAACTTCCGCACCAGCGAGAGAAACGCTCGATAAATATGGGTGGTAAATACTTCCCACCCACCATACAGTCCTGATAAGAGCCCATCAGTCTTCTTTTTTTTTTTTTTGTTTCTCAAACTGAAGCAGTAACTCCGTCGAAAACGTTTTCATACAAGAAAATGATCAAGCTTCCATTGAGATGGTCCGAGCAGTTAGACAATTCAACAGTGAAGGTGCTCCATCCGAAATACAGAAGTTTGCAAAACTTTGGGAAGCTTTCACGAGCAAGACTGGACATTTGTATTGAAGGCCTGCAAAGATATTTCGTAAAATAAATTATTTTTTTCATATCTATCTTTCAGATGGCCGTCGTATAAGTTTCATCAGTTTAGATAAGTAATCTTTCCTCGATGAAGACGAATCATTGGCTGCCTGCCATAACGAACGATGCTGGGACCACTGGTTGTTATTAGATTTAAATTCATCAGCAAATTTTCTTTTTGCTAACAAAGCACGATAATGAAGTCCTTCGGGGATACTACAACATAAGAAATGATGGTGAAATTATGTGATACCTCAGATCATCTCGCCTTGATTGATTAACGCTGTGTTTCCAAGGTACAGAGCAGAGTTGTTATTCCCCATTATATGCAATCAGCCGCCATCTTCAGGTGCTCAGAGTTTTGCTGTAATGGGTACTCGCTGCCTGAACTCCACCCAGACTGTAAAATTTTGCAACTTTATCAAATAAAGATATGAAGACAGTGGTTGTTACGTGATACAGACTGTTGATGACGCACAGCAGCAACCAGTCAAAACTGGATTCATGTTACTTTACTGAATCATTACTGGTAACGGTTTCAAAATGATACGGCTTGCAAAACATACTTTTTGGAGAATGCATTAGCGCCATTTGATGATGAACTGTGTCAACACGGAAGTTGCACAAGTTACATCAATACCCAAGAAAGGAAATAGGAGTAATCCGATGAATTAAGATCCATATCTTTAACGTCGATTTGCAGGAGGAGTTTGGAACATTTGCTGTGTTCAGACATTATGATTTACCTCGAAAAGAACGATTTACTGACAAATGGTCAGCACGGGTTCAGAAAATACCGGTCTTGTGAAATGCAACTAGCTTTTTATTCTCACGAAGTAATGAGTGCTATCGACAGAAAATGTCAACTTGATCGCATATTTTTAGATTTTCAGAAACCCTCTGACACCGTTTTTTCACAAGCGACATCCGATCAAATTGCGTGCCTATGGAGTATCGCCTCAGTTACGCGAATGGATTCGTGAGGTCCTGTCAGAAGGGTCACAGTTCATAGTAACTGACAGAAAGACACCAAGTAAAAGAGAAGCAATATCTGGCGTTCCTCAATGAAGTGTCATAGGCCCTCTGCTGTTCCTCATCTACGTGAACGACATAGGAGACAGTCTGAGCAGCCCTCTTAGACTGCTTGCAGATATTACTGTCGTATGATCTTCTAAAGACATCACCAATTGCAAAATGATTTTGACAAGATGCTAAAGTGACAACGGGACCCTAAATAACAAAAAAATGTGAAGTCATCCGCATGAGTATTAAAAGAAATTTCGTTCCGCGATAAATCACACAATTCAGCTTGCTTAGGGATTACAGTTACGAATGATTTAAACTAGAACGACCACATAGATAATGTTGTGGGGAAAGCTAGCCAAAGAGTGCGGTTTATAGGCATAACAGTTAGCAAAGGCAACCTGTCTACTGAAGTGAAATGATCGTATTGTACTAATAGGCTGGGGAAGTTCGGCCATCGAGTTGCAGATCTTTTCAGTTGAGGCTGCATTGGGCGACTTGAGTGTAGTTGATGATGAAATGATGATGAGAACAACACAACACCCAGTTTCCGAGCGGAGAGAAATCTCCGACTCGGTTGAGAATCGAGCTTCGTCCTGCTGCATGATATCCAACGCACACTAACCACTCAGCTAAGAGGGCGGACTAACAGGTCTACTAAGCAGACATTACGCTTGTCCGCCCTCTCTTCGAGTATTGCTGTGCGATGTGCATTCCGCATCAAATGGGACATCGGAAAAGCTCAAAGAAGGGCAACTCGCTTTGTATTATGGATAAACATGTGAGCGAGTGTCACAGATATGATACGTGAATTGGGCTAGCAATTATTAAAACAAAGGTGATTTCCGTCGGGGCAGCATTTTTTCGTGAAATTTCAATCACCAACTTTTTCTTCCGGTTGCGGAAACATAGAGAGATCAGAGCTCGCACAGCAATGTTAAAGTGCTCGTTTTCCCACGTGTCATTAGAGAGTGGAACGATAGAGAAATAGCTCGAAGGTGATTCGATGAACCCTATGCCAGGGATTTAATTGCGAATTGCAGAGTAAGCGTATGGATGTAAATGTAGGACTCATGCATTCGTCAAAAAATATATTTTGGAAGCCGTCTGATGACGAATTGTTCGAGACCGGTAACAGTACAAGTCCGGCTGCTGCTGTGTACTATCAACAACTTGTGAACTGCCGGATGGGGTGGCCGAGCGGTTCTAGGCGCTACAGTCTAGACCCGCGCGACCGCTACGGTCGCAGGTTCGAATCCTGCCTCGGGCATGGATGTGTGTGTTGTTCTTAGCTTAGTTAGGTTTAAGTACTGAATTCTAGGGGACTGATGACCTCAGAAGTTAAGTCCCATAGTGCTCAGAGCCATTATTGAAATTGTGAACTATTTATTGTTGGTTGCACGCTGCCCCGACTCCAACTATCACCTTCGATGCTCTTCGTTTTTCAGAGCGCGTACGTACATTTTCCGAAAACAAACGTTCTCTAAGCGTTACCAACCTATGGTGGACGTGATGGCTGACGAGAATTTGACAAATTGAGTGCGGACTCAAAGCTTTGTTGAAATTGAACCCTCCGTTCCTATTTATTAGATATTCCGACATTTTTATTTCGATACATTGCTCAATTACGTTGTCCCGGGAACTTAGCGTTTGCACCGCTCCAGTGGCCTCGTCGTATTTCATTTCATTATCATTCTGGAGGAAGTGCTCGGTGACAACTGATTTCCTTGGCTGTTTTATAGGAGGACCACTCGGCAATCGGATTTTTGTAATTTTTTTATATTTATGGTACGTAAAGTTTAGAGCTCATATAGCAATTTGCCGCAGCAGTTTGATGCAGTTGTCAAAAGTTCTCGAGAAAATTGACTTTGCATATTTTCAGACCACCTTTAATCCTCGAATACTACCGGTGGTCGATTCGGCGAACAGATTTCCCTTCAATGAGCGCCCCTCTTGTTGCGGACGGCAGGGGCACGCCGTCCTCGCGGTGGTGCCTGGGTGGTCTAGTTGGCTCTGTGGTTTCGCCGTCGTAAGTGACCTAAGCCGTTCTTCGATCAGGTAAACCATATTTCGTTCCGAAGTTACAGCGTGCACGTAAATCTTGATTCATCGAAACGACTAACGTGTAGTATTCACAAACAAAATGGACTTATCTAATCGACGAACGTTTAGTAATGAGCGACCAATTTGCAGTACGTATCGGATTTTATGTTTCTTTGAATCATCGTTTAGGTTTCAAATGGGTTGTGGAATCTGTTCCATAACTTTCACTTTCGTTTTAGGTCCTGACGAATTGTACAACAATGCGAGTTACGTATGCGATGGAATCAGATCTTGAAATATCATCATCTGATGATTCTGACGAAAATTAAAAGACATAGTTTTCGATTTCACTATCCACACTGCATCATATTGGGATGAAGGAACACTTAACGCAACAGTGACCCAAATTGAGAAGGAAGCGTCTGTTGGGAAAAACAAGAAGAAGGCAAAACAGTCAACCGTTAAGTCCCAAAAATACTGGCCTGAAAAATGTGCAGAACACAAGTAACGAGAATAGTTCAAGGTAGAGGAGTTCCCCAGCAACTTCCCAGTCATTAGTCACAATTTCATCCTCTGGAGACAACTCCCAATACATGTTGGTGCCATCCAAATGCGAGCTAAGGAGTGGCCTATCTCGGCTGAATTTCGTGTTCTCCCTTACAAATGCTTTGTCGTAGGTATGGCTCACTGAGAGAAAAGATATTGTAGATCAACATCAGCAGTGAAACAGAGAATAGAAAAATCTTGAGGTTTCAAACATCTTCCAACGGTTCCCGAAACAAAAGGAACTCCACCCCTCCTCCACTAATTCCCAACGCAGGTCAAATAGGCGCTTCCTAACCCAGCCCTCTCAGACAAAAAACGCCACATTTGCAGAGACAGCAGCTATAAGCTGAGAAGAATGACGAAAAGCAGCTATGTAACATGTGATGCATCCGTGTGTGGAGAACATGATAAGATTGTGTGCAATACGTGCCGTAAGCAGCGCTCATGAAGCCTGAAGAAATTCACATTGTCGGGTTGACTTACCTGTTTCCCATAGGGCTTTTCATTTGAAGTCAGTTTTGTACAGTTCCTCAACACAACATTTGGACTCGAGAGGCCATTTGCGATATGTAGCTAAATTCTTTAGTCAAGGGCAGCTTTGATTTATTTTTTGTTTTTACGTCGGCTACTCTGATTATTTCGCTGGGTATACGTACCTTCTGTGTTTTCACATTTTTTGTCAAGTTACTTTTGATTCATTAGATAAACTGTCAAGTATTTTTCTTCTTCTATTGTTTTTGTAACTGTTGTGTAACTCTTGGCATGCGATCACTCAGATTATATTGCAAGAGTTGATGCAATTTCCTTTTAAATAATTATTCCATAGTGTTCCCGCTGGGTGAACATATGTATCAATGCCCTTTTGTTTGTGAACTTGTGCGGTGCGAGTTTTTGTGAAGTATTGCAGTGAAAGACCTGTAAAAATGGTTCAAATGGCTCTGAGCACTATGCGACTTAACTTCTGAGGTCATCAGTCGCCTAGAACTTAGAACTAATTAAACCTAACTAACCTAAGGACATCACACACATCCATGCCCGAGGCACGATTCGAACCCGCTACCGTAGCGGTCGCGCGGTTCCAGACTGTAGCGCCTAGAACCGCTCGGCCACCCCGGCCGGCGTGTGGCATGTTCACGTACTCTAATGTCACAAGGAATAATATTACTTTGAGCTTAGATATAAAAGTTTCAAGGAGTACTATGTATAAGTTGTGTATGTCATAAAGCCTGTTGTAGTCTTTAGTTAAAAGAGTTTGATGCAGCTTGTGATGTATCATATGTACTGGGAGGATGAGACGGTAATTTCTAATGACAAATGGTACAAGGACTGAAAATGGAAACAAATTCTTATTTACAATCTGTAATTACGTTGTATAAATATGTACAAGAAAGTCAGGATATATAATCTAAGAAGTCACAGTTATGTCAATTAAAATGAACATTTTCGATCTTTCTTTTACCTTCTTCATCTATTCTGTGCTCTCGCATGAACTGTACGTTAAGTAGTGCCTGTCTGAACAATTCATGACAAATTTTGTGTACCTTATTGAAATATAACTAGAGAAAGTTTCTAATATTGTCTCCTTGATTTATTTGCAAACCGGTATACCAGTATTAATCGGCGACTGAAGAGAAGAAAGCACATCTAAAAAGTCCGACCGCCTTCCATTAGGATTGCACACAGCATGAAATCTTTATTAGAAGAACGGCAACATCTTCCACCTCCAGGGGAAAGGAAAGCTTAGAAAAGGTAACCTTCATTGAACGTCAGTTATATATAATTCTGGTTACGTGACGTGTGAAAATACAGCAAGGTGTGTTAAATCCAACTTTAAAGACAACTGTAAAAAATTTATTTTATTTTCTTATAGTGTTAATTTTCACTGTGAAGAAAGCCGTTTCTTTCTCTCAGCACATAACAATATAAATATTTCAAGCTTTCTAGGCTGGTCTATCCCTGGCAGCTTTCATTACTGCATAACTATGGCAATCTACATCCATCCATTTCAACCTTTTTACATTCAAGCTCACTGTACACTTTTAGTCCACCCTGCATGCTCCCCCCTCCCCCCGCCCCCGCATTGCTACACATACATGCTTCCCACCATTACGAAATTAACTATTCACTGACGTCTCGAGATGTGTCCTCCAATCTGTCCCCTCTTTCTGTTAGTGGTTATAGCGTTTCACTTCCATATGAGATTGCACTCGAGGGAAACTCTTTCACAACCAACTTACTAACATTTATATTTGTATTCTACGTTGAACTGCGGAAAATTAACTCAGTGAAATACTGACTAATTGCAGTATAAAATTATGTTGTTTTCATCATTGCAATTATCATGCGTGTATGGTTTATAAAGTTGAACTAACTGCAGTTAAAGAGACACAGTTTGCACATTTCCTCGTACATTCATATTATCGGAGAAGCCGGTGAGTCTCATAGCAGACGCAGTCTCTGCTCCACACAGCCTTAAGGACTTGTCGTATTTTTCCTCTTTGGAGAAGATATTAGACTTCTCTTAAGAACTATATTTTACATAAAGTCGTATTTTGTTTTCTTCTTAACCCTCACATGGTGTCCAGGGTCTTTTTTTAGACCCCAACGCTCGTTTAACAACAATGAAACGTTTGTAATGTGAAAGTAGACTTCTCATTCTCCAGATATGCTTTCTATGGAGATTTTAGTATAACTGGATAAAATATTTGTGGCTATAGCACTCCTCGTGGTGCAATAATCTGAGATTTTTGTAATGGTGTTAGAAAATACCCAAGTATACAATATGTGATTTTCAAAGTTATGTTTCAACTTTATTACGAAAATAAAAACTTGACAACAATGCACTTTCTAAACTGACAGTTATATGTCCGTTTTTGTAATGAATTCGTAGAAAATACATACACGTGTATTGTTGTGACAAATTCGTAGTTAGGAATTCGGTTTTGTCAAAGTAAGACTTGGTGTTTTATTCGTCATGGATAATGATAGACGTTTTGAAAGTGGCTACTGTCTCGAGCAGGTTTTAGCAGATTTATAGATGGGTGATTACTAACAACGAATTGTTTGTTTAAAGTCAGAACGAGACTGATGCTGATGTAGATATGAAAGAAGAAGATACACAGGTCAGAGAGGGAGCGAATGTGAATGAATCTGAAGAAGATGACAATGGTATTCGGGAAACTAGTGCGCCTACTGTTGCATCTAGAGGTGGACAGACAACACATGACACAGTACGACCTGATGTGCGAAAGCAGGTTTCAAGCGATGTACACATCAAATATATTTGCTCCCTGGCTTACACACACATCAAAAAAAGTTTTGCTTTGCTTCTTCCCGGTTCACAGAACTCCTGAAGCTAGACCTTGACTGTGGGTATTGCATCACAGTCACAGTCCCTTTCACTGTTCAGAGATGTCACTAAACCCACCCAAAGATGTAAACAACTACGCATGAGCAGCGCCTATGAGGCAGAGGCGGTCCGACATCCGATCACTTCCAGTCATTCCATCAGGAAGGCGGTACACGGCTCGTGTTGTCTGTAGTTCAACCAGAGCGGTTCGATCACGTCCGCATTGTTACTTTGTGCCAGGAAGGGCTCTCAACAAGGGAAGTGTCCAGGCGTCTCGAAGTGAACCAAAGCGATATTATTCTGACGTGGACGAGAAGCAGAGAGACAGGAACTGTCGATGACATGCCTCGCTCAGGCCACCCAAGGGCTACTACTGCAGTCAATGGCCGCTTATGACTAGGAGGAACCCTGACAGAAACGACACAATGTTGAATAATGCTTATCGCGCGATCACAGGACGTCGTGTTACGGCTCAAACTGTACACAATAGGCTTCATGATGCGCAACTTCACTCCCCACGTCCTTGGCGAGGTCCATCTTTGCAACCACGACACCATGCAGAGTTGTATAGATGGGCCAAACAACATGCCGAATGGACCGCTCAGGACAGGCATCACGTTCTCTTCACTGACGAGTATCTCGGAACCGAAGTGATGCATATACCTTCAACCAGACAATCGTCGGAGGCGTGTTTCACAGCAACCAGGTCAGGCTGAACGCCTTAGGCACACTGTCCAGCGAGTGTAGCAAGGTGGAGGTTCCCTGCTGTTTTGGGGTGGCATTATGTGGGGCCGACGTACGCCACTGGTGGTCATGGAAGGCGCCGTAACGGCTGTACAATACGCGAACGCCATCCTCTGACCGATAGTGCAACCACATCGGCAGCATATTGGCGAGGCATTCGTTTTCATGGACGACAACTCGCGGCCCCATCGTGTACACCTTGTGAATGACTTCCTTCGGAATAGCGACATCGCTCGACTAGAGTGACCAGCATATTATCCAGACATTAACCCTATCGTATATGCCTGGGATGGATTTGAAAGGGCTGTTTATGGACGACGTGACCCACAAACCACTCTGAGGGATCCACCCCGAATTGCCGTTGAGGAGTGGAACAATCTGGACCAACAGTGCCTTGATGAACTTGTGGATAGTATGCCACAACGAATAGAGGAATGCCTCAGTGCAAGAGGACGTGCTACTGGGTATTAGAAGTACTGGTGTGTACAGCAATCCGGGCCACCACCTTGAACGTCTCGCTGTGTTGTGGTACAACATGCAATGCGTGGATTTCATGAGCAGTAAAAAGGCGGAAATGATGTTTATGTTGATATCTGTTCCAATTTTGTGTACAGGTTCCGGAACTCTCGGAACCGAGGTGATGCAAAACTTTTTTTGATGTGAGTAGTTTGTGAAACCGCAAATATTCCACGTCACCTTAGACTACAATTACAAAGGCAGGCTGTCAGATTTTTTGTCACCAATCATATATAAGCAATCTTGCAGATGAGAGTAAAATTCTACACCCTATTTTAAACGATGGATTGAACATGACTGTACAGAACTGCAGGCATTCTTTGGTAAGATTGTCGTGTAATGAGTTTTCATTATATGACATGGAGAGCGAGCACAATTTTATTTCTAACACAATTCCTTGTAATTGATATTACACATCATATTAATTAATTACAGGATTGTGACGTAGTGTATGGTATATGAATATTTTACGTTAAAATAATGTTTTGAACTAAACAATATACATGTTTTCACATTTCAAAAATAGCATGTCCTGTCGCCTACTTTTTTTATTTTTTATTTTTTGGCATTCACTCTACTCTTAGTCTATTCTCCAACTGATTTAAAACGGTAACAGGAAGAGTTCATGCCTATAAATCATCACATTTTCTACTATCGCTTTCTACGCTTAAGGTACGAAGTAACAGTGAGCGCCACACTGCACCTGAATGTGTTTGCAGTTTGTCCCGTGATCAACAAGTCCTGCAATTGCCAAACCCATACTTGGGTTTGTCCAACAATATGTGTCCTTCCTCATTGAAAAACGAAGAGTTAAAGTTATAAATATATCGAGTAGGAGTGCCCCTACAAATTGTTTTTCTGGTAGTCTTATAACGCTTTGGTGCGTGTCTTTTAAGTACGTGTCTTTTAACGTCTGGTCGTCGCCGAGTCAATTAGTGAGAGCCATTGGTGTCACCAGGAACGCAGTTACGCCCGGAGCTTGCAATTAGGGTCGTCTGGGTCCAAATCTCGCAGCCATTACTTGTGGCTGCCCTGTGGGTTTCCCCACTAATGGTGGGGCAGCGTCCCTGCTGACGCTTTTAACGTATCCTGTTGCAGCTACTCATGCTGGCTACGGAGTAAGAGAATTCCAACAGAGGACTGTTACTGATCCATACCAGAGTGTTTTCGGGGTAGGAGAACTAGGTGCAGAACGGGATGGAGGGTACAACGGAATTGTGCTGTTTTCTAGACTGGAGAATGCTGTCATCTATTGCATTGCCATGTAACTACGTCTGTAAACGGAAGGAAGGTAGTGACAGCCATTCTGACGTGATTTTGAGTGCTATTTGTAAGTGAATGGTTGTGCTTCAAGTTTCCATCTGTGTTTTTATAATTTTTGGTGACTGTAAACGCAAGACAAGCCGTTAATTGTACGCCAACAAATGACGTGTTATCTAAATGTGTATGCCATTCGCTATACCTTAGTTTCACAATACGTTTAAATGCGCCAATTATTGTGGTCCCTAGATGGTGTTAACACTGAAAGGCACTCATGCACTGCACCGGGTCAGAATGAGATTTTTGTATGCAAGTAGATATCAGATCACTTTTTTTTTCTTTTTTTGCCTTCCTTCCTTTTCATGATGGTGTGAACTTACATTAGAAAGACCGGCAGACAGCAGTTGTATATTAAATCAATGGAAAATACAGTTTCAGCCATTTTATCCTGAAATGGGAGGTTTAAAAGTGTCTAAGGGGTCTGACGTACCAAATCAGCTTTGGAAGGATGCGTTGCTAAAGCTAAGAATAATCCGAACTACAAAATTGGTAAATCAAATGGGAAATTTAAAAATATGTTCACTGTAGAACTGAAAGACGAGCTGGCAGCATACCTGAAATCAATGGAGAGCAGCATTTTTAGTCCAAAGATGAAACATATCATTGTTAGATCATTAGCCTTTCAGCTTGCAGAAAGAAATGACTTGCGACACAGATTTGACAAACTTATATAGTTGGGCATGACTGGGTTGTAGGAATTACTACTAGGCATTCAATGTTGTCTATTCACAAACTAGAAAAAAATCTGCTGCATGAGCAACGGGATTTAGTAACGTAAAAGCAGTAGTAAAAGTGACAGTAACTTGGTTTTAATCATTAAAAATAGTTGTACGTTTTTCTAAATGACATTAATATATTTTTTTTTATTCTGAACAGTTTTTTTGAAGATTCCATATTACTTGGTCTAAATTGTTCATTAATCAACTTTACATTTTAGCTTTAAGAAGATGTTCCTAATAATTTCAACGTTTGTGTAATAATTTCACAAATAATTGCCTAATCCCATTCTGCCACGTGGTTACTTTAGGTTATACTAGAAGCCGACTTTTTATACCTTTAGGAGGTGTTTTCTTTTGCTACTTTATTTATAGTTAAACATTAACTGTCTCGCTACGAGTTCCCCTACAATGCAAAAAACCTATGATAATTTCCCCAAGACGAAACAATAAATCTGGTCTGACACTACGTCTTTTGTCACAAAAATATAAAATCGGATAATGTAATTTATTTTGCTATCTGTTAGTCTGCTTCTCGTGACAAGGTGATGTCCCCTAATTTTCAACCGGAGAGAATCACCTTACATTAGCGCCGCGGTAGATAGCCTATGCTAATCAACAGATTGTTTATTTCGTCGTGGTTTGGTCGAGTCAGTTATGTTCAAGTAGTTGAAACAACCCGAAGAGAGAGAAGAACTGTTCATGACAAATAAGACAGGTATAACGGAATGGCTGCTCTATTAGTTTTTAGATGGATCTGTCAATACGCCGCGACAATATAAAGACAATATACACAACATAATGACAGTTTCATCGATTTGCCATAGCTTAAAAATATACTTGTGCCTTTCAGTTTATGAACTGCCTTATTTCGCTGTTTCCGTTATACAACAAGTCCAATCAGTTTTTTAAAAATCCAGTTTTGCAGTTTGTCTTCTTTTTTCATTAATTTCCCTTATCGTAGATGTCTTCATTATATCTGGTATCGAATGGAGAAAGACAGCTATACCTCTTGCAACTGAAAGCCACATGTATTTACAACTTGGGTCGTAGTAATCACTTTTTAGGATCAGTTACGGCTAATAATTAACCGTTTCCTTATCCATTTGCTTAGTAATTACACCTTTATGAGTCTATAATGACACCAGTTAGGGATACAGATTGACACTTTACCGTTGTGACTGATACGCAAATGGTGTGCAGATGGCTAGTTACCATCGAAACCGGTCGTACAAATTTTTTATTTCAGTCATAGGTGTCAGTAATTACCGTAGGCCTATATTTTCGATTATGCTTAACTCCAATTATCTCTCTCTCTCTCTCTCTCTAGTCCGTTGGGGATTTTCTCTGCCCGGGGACTGGGTGTTTGTGTTGTCCTCATCATTTCATCATCATCATCATCATCATTCGTTACAGTGGCTACATTGGATTGTGTAAAAATTGGACTGTGAAAAAATTGGGACTTTGTAAGAGAGCTGATGACCGCGCAGTTGAGCGCCCTACAAGCCAAACATCATCATCATCATCTCTCTCTCTCTAGTATTGTAGTCGGCTCTATTCTTTCCTTAAGGAACAAACCTAACGGAACAAAGAGCCCCCCATCCACCTCCAACTAAGATTCGCCACTGTGCAAAGCATGATCTTTTGCTTTCGATTTATTCTGCTATCATTTTATTGAATACAGTAACTTCGGAGCTGCTGGTTGTTGATGCGTAGGCCCTCTGCTCTGGTAGGGTGGGAAAGAGTGCTGTCTCCTTTTCTACATCTAGTGTGATTCCTGAATATTTTTCTGTTGGAGTATTTCCGCCCTAGCCTTTTATGATTTCCTTTACCATTTACAGGCCATCATATCTTTATTCATATTTACTGTTTTTTATTGTTATTCCACCCAACTCACCTAACACAGGCAGGGAGTTGTCTGTTAACATCCACAGCCTTTCTATAACCGAAGTGTTTTAAAACATAAATTATATGTCATTACTAATGCATCAAGGGATCACCAATTTAGTATTGGAGGGCAGCGTGGAGGGTAAAAATCGTAGAGGGAGACCAAGAGATGAATACACTAAGCAGATTCAGAAGGATGTAGGTTGCAGTAGGTACTGGGAGATGAAAAAGCTTGCACAGGATAGAGTAGCATGGAGAGCTGCATCAAACCAGTCTCAGGACTGAAGACCACAACAACAACAACAACTAATGCTATCTTGCTAAGGTGGGAATACGAGTTTAATAAGTCATGGTTGCAAGATATTAATACGAATTATTTGCAGAAGAATGAAGAAAACTGGTAGAAGCCGATCTAGGGGAAGATCTGTTTGGACTCCGGAGAAAGGTAGGAACATACGAGGCAATACTGACCCTACGACTTATACGATTGGTTGTGGAAAGGCAAACATACGTTCACAGCATTAATAGACTTAGAGAAAGCTTTTGATTATGTTGACTGGAATAATCTCTTTGAAATTTTGAAGGTAGTACGGGTAAAATACAGGGTGCGAAAGGCTCTTTACAACTTGTGTATAAACCAGAGTAATCAAAATGTCCTCGGTCCCGTGTTCGAAACCCACCACCTCTTAAATTTTGATTAATAATCGGCATTGGCGGCCTAAGATTTCCAGCATAAGAAGTCACTCTCATTCTGCCAACGGCTTTCTCAAAGAGGGCGGAGGAGCGGACAAAGCTTCAGGGCACGCTCTTGTCCTTGGGGTGGGAAACTGTCCCTAAAGACGGAGGAATCAGCAATGATCAACGGCATGAAGATGCAGGAGGCCATGGAATCCATTGCATTAAAGACACGTATAGTGCATCCACAGGACATGTGGTCTGTAACTGAAAAAGTGTTTCTCCATTGGCACAAGATTCGGGAATATACCCCCATTCGGATCTCCGAAAGGGTCTGCCGGGCTCATAAGAAAAAGACTGAATAATCAACAAAAGGATAAAGTTCTACGTCCGCAGCTCATGGTCGTGCGGTAGCGTTCTCGCTTCCCGCGCCCGGCTTCCCGGGTTCGCTTCCCGGCGAGGTCAGGGATTTTCTCTGCCTCGTGATGACTGGGTGTTGTGTGATGTCCTTAGATTAGTTAAGTTCAAGTAGTTCTAAGTTCTAGGGGACTGATTACCATAGATCTTAAGTCCCATAGTGCTCAGAGCCATTTTTGATAAAGTTCTATGAGTCGGGGCGTGGAATGTCAGAAGCATGAACGTGGTAGGGAACCTATAAAATCTGAAAAGGAAAATGCAAAGGTTCAATCTGGATATAGTAGGTGTCAGTGAAGTGAAATGGAAAGGATTTCTGGTCAGATGAGTATAGCGTAAAGTCAACAGCAGCAGAAAGCGGTGTAATGGAGAGTAGGATTGGTCATGAATAGAAAGGTAGGGCAAAGAGGGTGTTACAGTGAACTTTGATAGTGTGGCTCTTGTCAGAATCTCGGATATAGCTCAGGTATACGTGCTGACGTCGCAAGCTGAAGATGAAGATATAGAGAAAGTATGTGAGGATATTGAAAGGATAATACAGCAGATAAAAGGAGATGAATATCTAATGTGGGAGGCAGAAATGCAGTTGTAGTGGAAGGAGTACAAGAAAAGTTTACAGGAGAATATAGGCTTCGGACATGGAATAAGAGAGGAGAAGACGAATTGAGTTTTGTAATAAACTGCAGCTAGTAATAGTGAATACTCTGTTCAAAAGTCTCAAGAGGAGGAGGTATGCTAGGAAAGACCTTGTGGACATCTAAGATTTCAGTAACATTACATCATGGTCAGACAGAGATTACGAAATCAGATAGTTGAGTGTAAGGCGTATCCAGGAGCAGATATAGAGTCAGATCACAATGTAGTAGTGACGAAGAGTAGGCTGAAGCTTAAGAGGTTAGTCAGGAAGAATCAGTACACAATGACGTGGGATATGGGAGTACTAAGGAATGATGAGATACACTTGAAATTATCTAAGACTGTAGATACAGCAATAAGGAATAGGAGAGCAGGCAGTACAGTTGAAGAGGAATAAACATCCCTAAAAAGGGCAGTCATGGAAGTTGGAAAGTAAAGCATAGGTATAAAGAAGGTAACTGCGAAGAAACTATGGGTAACAGAAGAATTACTTAAGTTGATTCAAAGAAGGAAGTACAAAAATGCTCAGGGAAATTCAGGAATACAGAAATACAAGTCACTGGGGAATGAAATAAAGTGCATGGAAGGTAAAACGAAATGGCTGCATGAAAAATCGAAAAGAAATGATTGTCAGAAGGACTGACTCAGCATACAGGAAAGTGAAAACAACCTTCGGTGACATAAAAAGCAATGATGGTAACATTAAGAGAGCAATAGGAATTCCACTGTTAAATGTAGAGGAGAGAGCGGATAGGTGGAAAGAGTACACTGAAGGCCTCTATGAGGGAAAGATTTGTCTGATGTGAAAGAAGAAGAAACAGGAGTCTATTTAGAAGAGATAGAACCAGAATTTAAGGGAGCTTTGGAGGACTTAAAATCAAATAAGGCAGAAGGGATATATAACATTCCCTCAGAATTTCTATAATTATTGGGAGAAGTGGCAACAAAATGACTATTGACGTTGGTGTGTAGAATGTATGAGTCTGGCTTTCGGAAAAATATACCCACAAAAATCCAAAGACTGCAAGAGATGACAAGTGCGCGAATTATCGCACAGTCAGCTTAACAGCTCATGCATTCATTTTTCTGATAAAAATAATATATAGAAGAGTGGAAAAGAAAATTGAGGATGTGCTAGATGACCAGCAGTTTGGCTTTAGAAAAGGTAAAGGTACGAGAGAGGCAATTCCGACGCTGAGGTTGATAATGGAAGCAAAACCAAAGAAATATCAAGACACATTCATAGGATCTGTCGACCTGGAAAAAGCGTTCGACGATGTAAAATGGTTTAAGATGTTCGAAATTCTGATAAAAATAGGGGTAAGCTATAGGGAGAGACGGGTAACGTCCAGTATGTACAAGAGTCAAGAGGAAATAATACGAGTGGACGACCAAGAACGAACCGCTCGGATTAAAAAGGGCCTAAAACAGTGATGTAGTCTTTCCACCCTACTGTTCAATCTGTACATCGAGGAATCAATGATGAAAATAAAAGAAAGGTTCAGAAGTAGAATTAAAATACAAGGTGAAAGGATATCAATGATACGATTCGCTTATGCCATTGCTATCCTGAGTGGATTGATTACAGTACTAGCGTCATCTGCAAAAAGGACTAATTCTGTTTGTTGTATATTAGACAGAACATCGTTTACATGCTCGAGGAACAGTAGTGAACCTAAGATTTAACCTTCGGGAACCCCATACGTGTTTTCTTCCCAGTCATGATTATATGTTCCTGGACTATATTGCTTGAATTACTAAGTAGAACTTAATGCATTCTTTTGTTTATATATGGCATTATCCACTAGTTGGCTACACCATCAATCCCATTAAACCGTCGATTTATCTATGAGAATTCTGTAATTCACACAGTGAAATGGCTATGAAAGGTGGCAGAAAATACCAACCGGCGCTATTTTTGTTATTTAATGCTTGTAAAATCTAGTTCAAAAATGTTCAAATGCGTCTGAAATCTTATGGGACACAACTGCTAAGGTCATCAGTCCCTAAGCTTACACTCTACTTAACCTAAATGATCCTAAGGACAAACACACACACACCCATGCCCGAGGGAGGGCTCGAACCTCCGCCGGGAGCGGCCGCACAGTCCATGACTGCAGCGCCCAAGACCGCTCGGCTCATCCCGCGCGGCTAAAATCTAGTGAGTGGACATGTAAATGGCATTCTCAGTAGAATAATCCTTCTGAAACCCAAACTGTGATTTGCTAAGGATACTATTGTTGCTAAGGTGAGATAATATACTGGAAGACATCACCATCTCAAAAACCTTGGAGTTAGCGATGCATTAGCCTGTATGGGCGTTCTGTGCGTTGTATTCAGCCTGAAACGTTATTAACAACCACCATGTTATACTTACTCTTATTTATTATCAATCCAGCCTCGAAATCGGGGCCCCGTAACTCAACAGTGCTGGGGGGGCCCCGTGCTGATATAAACCGTACCTTCTTAAACTCACTTGAAAATGTTTTAGTTCAAATGGTTCCAATGGCTCTAAGCATTATGGGACTTAACATATGAGGTCATCACTCCCCTAGACTTAGAACTACTTAAACCTAACTAACCTAAGGATATCACACACATCCACGCCCGAGGCAGGATTCGAACCTGCGACCGTAGCAGCAGCGCGGTTCCGGACTGAAGCGCCTAGAACCGCTCTGCCGGAAAGTTGAGTCAAGCGCATCGTCGTTCGAAAGTATTTCAGTGTACAGTGCAATGTAATGAACCTTTGCTTCAAATTCTCTGGTTTGTCTAAGTGATAAATATTTTCTTACCTATTGTGTAATTAGTGAATAAGTAACCATTTACAACTGCCTTAAAAAGATCATAAAATTTCCTTCGCTATTTCTTTATGTTTTACTGAAATTTCCCCAACGGATTCGTTGGAAAACACGTTAGCTGGCTGTATCCAGTTGCAACAGCATCCTGTTATGAAGCTTCTCTGACGCAGGGGAGCGCTTACTCAAGAAATGTCATAAAATCAGCGGAATAAAAAGTATTCTCTTAAGTCGTGTGAGTCACGTTAGAATCACCGTATCCAAATAGCAGGATTCGTCGTAGACAATGGCCGCTTCCAAAAGGAAACAAACAAGTCGGCACAAACGTCTTTTAAACGCTTGGAAGAATCATAAATTTGGTAGAAACTTGCTAGTCAGAATGAAAAGCGCGTTTAAAATGGAGTTGTGTAATACTTCACATCCTTGTTATCACTGTCAACACAGCAGCGGCAAGCGAGTGCGGAAAAGTACTAAAACGTTTCTCAGACAGTTCAATACAGAACTTCTAAACTGCGAGTGAGCTGTTCTTTGATAAAAACGCAACACGTTTGATGACGCACTACTTACACATTTGCATGCAACATTTCGTCGAGTCGTAAATTAAAAATAAAGACCTGTAAAGTAACTACATACCAACAGCAGTAAAAGTAAACTACGTTAGCAAAGTTCACTAAGGTGACAAATCATAGGATACCTCCTAATATCGTGTCGGACTTTCTATTGCCAGGAGTAGTGCAGCGACTCGACGTGACATTGACTCAACAAGCCGTGGGAACTCCCCTGCAGAAATATTCAGCCATACTGCCTCTACAGTCTCCCATAATTGCGAAAATGTTGCCTGTGTAGGATGTTGTGCATGAACTGATCTCTCGAATATGTCCCACAAATGTCCAATGGGATTCATGACGGACGACTTGGGTGGTCAAATCATTCATTGGAGTTGTCCAGAATATTTTTAAAACCAGTCACGAACAATTGTGCCCAATGACGTGACATCGTTGATTGGGAACAGGAAGTCAGTGAATGACTGCAAGCAGTCTCCAGGTATCCGAGTATAACCATTTACAGTCAATGATCGATTCAGTTGGTCCAGAGGACACAGTCCATTCCATGTAAAAACAGACCACACCGTTAAGGAGCCACCACCAACTTGCATAGTACTTTGTTGACAACTTGGGTCCATGACTTTGTGGGGTCTGCGACACACTCGAACCTTACTGTCAGCTCTTAGCACCTAAAATCTGGACTCATCAGACGGTTTCCCAATCGTCTAGGGTCCAACCGATATGGTCACGAGCCCAGGAGACACGCTGCAGGCGCAACGGCACCCGCGTCGGTCGTGTGCTGCCATAGCCCCTTAAGGCCAAATTTCGTCGTACTGTCCTAAAGGTTACGTTCGTTGTGCCTACCACATTCATTTCTGCGGTTATTTCACGCAGTGTTGCTTGTCTGTTAGCACTGACATCTCTACACAAACGCTGCTGCTCTCGATCGTTAAGTGAATGCCGCCGGCCACTACGTTGTCCGTAGAGCTAACAAACTACCTAACTACAAACGCCTGCAGCACAAAATCTGCCTTAATAAGGGTAAGAGATGACCTGAAGTTTGCCATGAATGCACGAGAGGCAACTATAATGTGCTTCTTAGACTTCAGCAAAGCTTCGACATTTTACTTGCCACACTTAGCAGCATAAATTTCTCGCCAAGTGGAGTGCAACAATTTCGCTTATACCTGACGTCTCACCAGCAGTGCGTCATGTCTGCCACCGCAGAGTCACAGTTGAGGAAGGTAATATCAGGCGTCTCCCAGGGTTCTGCATTAGGTCCTATACTCTTTTCATAGTACGTTAATGATGCGTCATAAGTATTATCCTACTTCAGACACCATATGTACGCTGATGACCTTCAGTTCTTTCGAAGTGCAAAATCAATAAAGCTGTAGGCAGCTATCGACAATCTAGTACCGACCTGTGTACAATATCGAAATGGTTGCAGGATATACAGTTAAAGCTCAACCCATCCAAAACCCAAGCCATACTGGGTGATCATTGTAGGTTCTTTAGCCCGAAATATCGGGAATCCCTACCATATTTAACCCTAAATGGGACAAGTACCAACTTCTCTCCTTCAGCAAAGAGTGTAGGGGTAATAAAAGATGAAGATTTAAATTGGACTGAGCACGTAACTGCAACGAGCAAGAAGGTATCAGCACATCCCCAAGCCCTACAATAACATAAAAAGCTATTTCCTCTTGACCTGAAAAAGAAACTTGTACAAACATTTGTACTTCCAATTATTGATTACGATGATGTTATCATGCAGGACCTTTCACAGGAAAGCTCATGGCTCCTGGAAGTGGTTATGAATCCCAGTTTTCGTCATACCTGTGATGTTCTACACTTTGATCATATTTAACCATTATGTGCAAAGCTGTCCTGGTTGTGTGCAGACAAATGCAGAGATTTCCTTGCCCTCTGTGCTCTCTCTGTCTTATCAGAGGGCGCTGGTCCTCATATCTCTCCTCGACCTTAACACTATTATCTAAACAACATGGTCGAAACACTCGTTCCCATCAGAGCAAAATCCTTTCTGTTCCACACCATCGTTCAACTACTTTCGCTAAGTCCTCAGAAGCAGGAACCTGACTCTGGGATAACCTCCTGCATTATATTAGAGATTTGAATAACATCTCCAGTTTCAGAAGGCAGTTAGTGACATATCTACTAAAGCAACAATAAAGATTACCATTGCCCCTGTACGTACTCATTAGCCTTGTAGATCCTTCTTCCCAAACAGATCTTCCTCTTTACTCGGTATTCTTAGGTGGCGCTGTCTCCTTCTATTTCTTTTCCCCAGAACTCGCTGTATCAGAAAACTGCACCGTGTACACCTATAAATTCTTTTCATACCTGCCACTATCATTATTGTTATAATTATTATCATTATTGTCATTATTGGTATTACCATTGTCACTAGTAGTTGCAGCAGTTGCAGTGGTACAAGTTCTACCAGCATTAACTTCAGTAATTCACAATCAGTATTATTTACTCATATCGTCACTTTAGACACTCAAATCATTTCAGTACTCCTTTTCGTATTAAAATTGTTAATTCTTAGGTAAATGAGCCGTGGTAAAAATTGCTGTTTTGAAGAGCGCGCCGCAGCGCGTAGTGTGAAGCAGACGCCCTCCGTTTCTGGCGGTGGCGCCGCTGCGGCAATAGCAGCTATGGTGTCTCCCTCTGGTGGGAAAGGGGAAAGGTTGCCTGTTCACGTGCATTTAAGGGGGCGCTAAGAGCTCGCCAGGGGTCAGTCTGGGTCAGCCTCACGTCCCCAGCTTGCTAGTCTGTCTCTCGTCCGCATTTGTTAGGCAGTTAGTGTCTGTCTGTCGTTCGGAGTGCTAGTATGTCTGTCGTTCGGATCAACCTTTAAAACCGGCAGAATGAGAGTTTTTCCACTCCGCCAGTAAGAAAACTCAGCGAGTGGTCGCCCGGTCGGGGCTTAGTTCCTGCATCCGAGTCTGCCCGTTAGGCCGCCAGTCTGTTCGAGCTTGCTCAGGCAATGGTCATTGGCGGTTGGATCGATCGGTTGGTCGGGCGCGCACTGAGACACAAGATGACTTGTCCGTCTTGAGCGTCGGCGCATGTGAGGTCGCCACGTCAGTCCAGTGGGCCGCGGCGTATAGCGAGGGGTAGTGACTTCGCGGTCGACACGAAAGCAACAGGAGTCAACCCACGACATCAGCATGGCCGGTACAAGCTGCGACGCCGTGAGACTGGAGATCGGCGCGCCTTCCTGCGTCCTTGAAGCGGCTGGCAGCGGACGGTTCGGGAGAGCGATTTGGGGGGTGCTGCGCCAGGTCTTCTCGAGAAATCGCAGTTTATTAGAAGTTAAGTGATTGGTGATATGTTGTTTGATTTACTCTTGTTAAATTCTACTTGTTTTCTTGCTTAGATCACCAGCCGTTTTGCTTTGGGGTCGTCCCACCATTCTCCGTTTGCCCACCCGCGGGAAGGTGGTCGTTTATAAATTGGGTGGTCCGTTTTTCCCTTGTGGAGTAGGAGCGGGTTAGAGCAACCTGCGGTTCAGGTTGTTCGGTAATCTCCCTATCAATCTACCGTACGTTAGTAGCTGTCTCTGTCATGTTTGTCGGATTTGGTGTGTTAACGAATTTATTGCTTGGAGTGTAACGGCCTAATACCTGAAATATGTTTTGATCTTTGCAAACTTTGATATTATTGCCTATGATCTTGAGAGGCGGCATTTTAACTATTGTTTGGTCAACCTTGTAGAATTTTATATAAGATTGCATTTCATGGGCTTTAAATGATCATTTTAGTATATAAAGTTGCCACCCTTTCACCGTAAGACTTTTGTTAGAAGTTAAAATCAAGTTGCACCTTCGGTGGCGAGGTTAATATTTTAATTGTCAGTGTTTTGTACCATTTCCATCCCTCCTACGGGGGGTGCATAGTTTGTGTGCTTGTGTAAATTGTTAAAACTCTTAGTTTAAAATAATCTGGTGTGTTGCAGATTTGCACCAGTGTAGTCTTCCAGAGGCTGTTATGAGCGGTCGTAACTACGGCCATGTCAAAAGTGAGCGGCAAGGTTCTCTGCCCGAAAGCTCATACAGTCAAAACTTGTTTCTTTCTGCCTCTGAATAAATTGTAACTTTGATATTTAGAGGGTGCTTTCTGATTATAATTTTAAATCTGTTTCTTTTAAAAATGCTTTTAGGCACTATTAAAGTGATTAAAATTCCCATTTGTTAAAAGGAATTTGGTTATGATTTCATCAGTTACTCCCTGGCAACTACTTCCATGCTTACATAGCGTGATTAAATGTGTTAATGTTCTTGATGAATCGCTAGTAAATAAAATAAATTCTTAATAATATTCTTTGAAAATAAATCACGGTTCAGTAACTATGATGAAAAAACGGCAGTATATGCGTCAAACTCTGGTCTGATGTAAGAGAGGGGCTTATGACCTTAATCAGATCAAATTAAATAAATGAATAAATAAAAATTAATAGAAACGGCACATTTACTCAGAAACAACAATTGCACGGAAATCACTGTGTTTTACGATGTTCCCCTGAAATTTTCAAAGGGCAGGACATGGTTCCTAATAGAGTTTGTGATCATCACAGACCGCAATGCATGCTGTGCAATGTACTTCCATTCTGATCACAATGTCGGTGACAAGTTCTCGTGGTAGGAGGTTGATAGATGTTGGATGGTCGGTCGTACGAGTGGACATGTTTTTTGGTATGGGCAGAGATAATGTTGCATGGGCACACTGACCCCCAAATCTTTGAACACGGTATACTCACATTTCAACGTTATTGTGGCACTGTGCTCCTTCCTCGTGGGTGTCTTTCAGCGCTTCATTCGGCCCTGACTTCAGTTTTATGGATGAAAATGGGCGACCGCATCGAACCATCAAACTAAGCACGTGGAGAAATTCTTCGAACGAATAGCAGTCCCGATCTAGGGTGGGGTAGGGGATAGAGGTGAGGGGTGGGGGAACAAACCGAGGTATCTGCCACTGGCGGCAATTTCATGGGGCACCAAATTTATTCATGAAGAAAAAAACCTTATTTCAGAAAGTGCCTAGCATCCAGCGCACGTTGGTCTGTCGATTATTCACATTATTTAGAAACGCATCCCTGTTGGTTTTTGGACATTTTTGAACACATCCTAAATTGATTTCTGAACGAATCATAGTTGATTTTTGAATACGTTCACAGTGTCCGTGATGTTTCTGCCAGGGGAATCCTTGTCGCTACAAGAAATAAAAAACCTTCCCACAGCCAAAAGGGGCGGGTCCATTCGAGCTGAGCCGAATAAACCCGAACGGGTGAACGCTGTTTGTGTGGTTGATTGGGTGTGTGAATGATCAGTGTCGTTATTAGCGAAATCCGTAGATTCAGAGTACCAGAGTGGAAATAAACAACTAACAGGAATTACAGGTAAGAAATATTACGTATTATCTTCTCGAGAAAATTTTTGCCAGATCGCTACACTATTAAGGGCCAGTTGTACAGCCCCCAGTTAGCAGCCGCTAAGTTCTATTCTCAGAATAGCGTGGAAAACGCTATTTTCTATGGTCTCCAAGAGTTCACTTGTCAAGAAGTTAGACTTTCATTTTAAACACGTGGGCAGTTTCTCCCATTCAGATTGTACATAAAAAGAAAGCTGGTGCCTCAAAGATAATTATGTCACAAAATGTTACATCTCGGTTTTCTTTGTGCTAAATCTGAATCAGTAATCATTGAGCTGCATCTAAAGAGTAAGTAAACTACCTGTACTTTAAACAATGTGTATCAATGCTGTTGAACAAAATGGTGTTTTATGCGTTTTGGATCGCGACCACAGAATGAACACAGTTTTCTGGATTCCAGAGCACAGTCAATTAAAGTAACGATCTCTGTCAGCTATATTCCCTTGTCTCACTCTGACCTGAGATCCAGTTTATCCATTAAATAACAAGGCTAATCATTTTGATGAATCCAGATCAAGGTGCTATTTGCTAAACAAAGCATACCAGGAATGTTCTGCTGCCTGACGCCCCAGGTCTCCAAGTTACAGCTTGCTTGTGTGCATGTTTGGAACTGACCATACATGCACTGCACTAGCTAGATCTGTTAAGGCCTATCGACCAGAGAAGACCCATGACATTTAAAGTGGACTTCGAGCATTTCCCTCATATGTCTGCCATGACCAGGAATCAACTTCATCATTAATCCAGACGGAGGGAAACTTAGCAACAATAAACGTTAAACAAAGCAACGATTTGCTGAAGCTACAGTGTTCATCTTTAGCATGGTAATGTAAAAGGGGACGCAAAATCAGTTATGTAGCAAAATCTGTGCATCCTTGCATTTCCCTTCTCTTCGAGTAAAATCAAGTGCAGCACATAAAATCATTTCGGAAACTTAGGCACAAAAACTTGACGTAAAATTTAGACCTGATTTCGTGTTTATTTTTTCAGAACATTTGTGGGCGTTGCGATATATTGTGTAGTATTAAATCGCGGTTGTAAACATAACCTGTGTTTTTTAAGTACGTGATATATTGTGTAGTAAGCCCTGTTATATGGCCATCTGTAAACTTAACTGTGCTTTTCCGAAACTTTAGACACAGTATCCTCATTTACAACTAGTAGTTCCAAAATTTCGTTCTATACTTGCGTGAGGTAGGTATTTTTCGAGAAGTTTCAGAAGCTCGCAAAGATTTTTGTAAATTCGAATATTTCGCACAATCAACTTCCTAATAAACCGGCGTTTGCGACTTACAGCAACTGCAAATAAGCAATATTTCTAGTCACTCACTTTTAATTCAAGTGTATATTATCTGCATTTATCATAAATTAACTCTACTGTCGAATTTCGTTAGTGACCATAACCTGCTGTAATACCATGAAGAGCCAAAGAAACTGGTACACCTGCCTAAGATCGAGTAGAGGCCCCCCGCGAGCACGCAGAAGTGCCGCAACACAACGTGGCATGGACTCGATTAATGTCTGAAGTAGTGCTGGAGGGAACTGATACCATGAATGCTGCAGGGCTGACCACAAATCGGTAAGAGTACGAGGGGGTGGAGATCTCTTCTAAACTGCACGTTGCAAGGCATCCAAGATACGAAAGTTCGTGGCACGTTAAAACTGTGTGCTGGACCGAGACTTGGGAACTTTGCCTTTCGTGTGTTAGTGCTCTACCAACTGAGCTACCCAGGCACTACTGAAGAGCTCTCCTCACAGCTCTGCTGCCGCCAGTATCTCGTCTCCTGCCTTCCGAACTTCACAGCTCTCCTGCGAAACTTGCAGAACTAGCACTCCTGGAAGAAAGGATACTGCGTAGACAAGCCTTTGCCACAACCGGAGGGATGTTTCCAGAATGAGATTTTCACTCTGCAGCGGTGTGTGCGCTGTTGTGAAACTTCCTGGTAGATTAAAGCTGTGTGCCGGACCGAGACTCCAACTCGGGACCTTTGCCTTTCGCGGCTTTATATTTACCGGGATACGAACCCGTGATCTGCTGCTTACTAGGCAGGCGCTCTAACCCCTTTTTCATTTATTTTGTTTTTTCCTGTTTTTCTTTTCTTTTTTTTATTACCCCTTTTTTCCCAAGGAAAGAAGTGCTGTGGGAGCAGGGCGGCGGGTAGGGTAGGGGTCGACAGCACACGAGGCCTGCCCATCCCGACGCTGTACCCACGCAACTTGCTCTTTGCTGTAGGATTAGGGATGGGAGTATGCAGCCTTCATTTTTATTTTATTTCATTTCATTTTTAAGATGCCCTTTTCTATACGGAATCAATTGCAGCCTAGTGACGGCTTTAAGTCTGTCGTCTCGAAGAACTGGATTCCATTGAGTCCACAATCACGTCCTAATCGTCCTGTGCGTCGTTTTCCAGATTTAATTTACTATTTCGGCTTCTCGTAATTTGGAGCGCGCCACTCGCCCGACGGTGTACGGAATTGCATCGTCGTTGCTCCAGATAGTGACGAAGGTACTCTCCCTTAGTTTTCTTTTTCTTAAGAATTAAACTCAAATGGTACGACAGCAATTAAACAGAAATGGTGTTTCCAGCGATGCCTGTTGCCTCACGAGGTGAAATGGGGCTTTACATTTCTCCAAACCAAAAACATATTCTAAAGGCTCTAACCATGCGCCGTGCACTCATAAATAAACAAACTTTCCGAAAATTTAGGCATAGACGTTACGTGAATATAAAGAGCGTTGAGCATACGTATCTTCCTTTTTAGGATAAGAATGCATAACTTAAATCAAATTCCTTCTGTAGTTCGTGGCGCCCTCTATCGGTAATGCTGGAATTCAATATGGTGTTGTCCAATCCTTAACCTTGATGACAGCTTCCACTCTCGCAGGCATACGTTCAATCAGGTGCAGGAAGGATTCTTGGGGAATGGCAGCCCATTCTTCACGAAGTGCTGCACTGAGGAGTGGTATCGATGTCGGTCGGTGAGGTCTGGCACGAAGTCGGCGTTCCAAAACAACCCAAAGGTGTTCTATAGGATTTAGGATCCCATTACAGGGGTGTTATTGCCGCGTAACCACTCCGCCACAGGCCGTGCAGTATGAACAGGTGCTCGATCGTGTTGAAAGATGCAATCATCATCCCCGAATTGCTCTTCAACAGTGGGAAGCAAGAAGGTGTTTAAAACATAAATTTAGGCCTGTGCTGTGGTAGTGTCACGTAAAACAACAAGAGGTGCAAGCTCCTTCCATGAAAAATACGACCACACCAAACCACCACCGCCTCCGAATTGCACTGTTGGCACTACACACGCTGGCAGATAGCGTCCACCGGGCATTCGCCATACCCACATCCTGCCATCGGATCGCCACATTGTGTACCGTTATTCGTCACTCCACATAATGTTTTTCCACTGTTCAATCGTCCGATATTTACGCTCCTTACTTCAAGCGAGGTGTCGTTTGCGATTTACCGGCGTGATGTGTGGCTTATGAGCAGCCGCTCGACCATGAAATCCAAGTTTTCTCACCTCCCGCCTGTCATTGTACTTGCAGTGGATCCTGATGCAGTTTGGAATTCCTGTATGATGGTCTGGATAGATGTCTGCCTATTACACATTACGACCCTCTTCAAGAGTCGGCGGTCTCTGCCAATCAACAGACGAGGTCGTCCTGTACGCTTTTATGCTGTTCGTGTCCCTTCAGGTTTCCACTTCACTATCACATCGGGAACAGTGGACCTAGGGATGTTTAGGAGTGTAGAAATCTCGCGTTCATACATATGACACAAGTGACACTCAGTCACCTGACCACGTTAGAAGCCCGTGAGTTCCACGGAGTGCCCAATTCTGCTCTCTCACGATGTCTAATGACTATTGAGGTCGCTGATATGGCGCACCTGGCAGTAGGTGGCAGCACAATGCACCTTATATGAAAAACTTATGTTTGGGGAGTGTCCGGATACTTTTGATCATATAGTGTTCGTAGACAGCGCTCTGTGCTTTGTCAGGTCGTGTTCAAAACTGTGGCAAATAGCCACCCATCTTGGCTTTCCATCTTTTTTATTCTGGGAACTGTTCGTGTACTCTTGCATGAGGTCGTATTCAAATTTAAATAGATAGTTACCCTTCCTTGCCAAGCACAACTCATCGAACTAACCCATTACCCAATAGGTTGAAAGTCGTTTCTGATTTGAATAAGGCTATCTTGTTGGAGGGAGCAGTTCTTCCCCCTATTGTTATCAGTCGTACGGTTCATTAGAGCCAGCTTATATCATGTCCATTGCCATACCTTATCCGCAGCTCGTGGTCTAGTGGCTAGCTTTGCTGCCTCTGGAT
This sequence comes from Schistocerca piceifrons, assembly GCF_021461385.2. NCBI lineage: Eukaryota > Metazoa > Arthropoda > Insecta > Orthoptera > Acrididae > Schistocerca > Schistocerca piceifrons. Next base: position 447,257,145 of record NC_060138.1, on the reverse strand, counting down.
CACGGGGTCCCGGGTTCGATTTCTGGCCGGATTGGGGATTTTCTCTGCCCGGGAACTGGGTGTTTGTGTTGTCCTCCTCTAGCCTGACAGTGGCTAGATTGGTCTGCGTAAAAAAATGAACTGTAAAAAATTAGGACTTTATATGGACCCTGATGACCGCGCAGTTGAGCGCCCCATAAAACAAACATCATCATCATCATCATTCCATACCTAGTTAGCGGCGCCACAAGTAAAATGGTGCCGTAGAGTATCAGTCTGCTGACACTCCAAGCATTGGTCGGTATTTGACAAGCTGATCTTGAAGAGACGCTCATTTGTGCTTATGGTGTTGTAAAATGCGCAGTACCACAGAGCTCTTACGTGTGACGGCAAGGTTGTAACATGAACGCTTTGCCAAAGTCCACTCCAACTGGTTGTGATGAATTTCTTCGCTAATTTGCTTATACACTAATCTTCCGTCAGCACTTTATAAACTTCCTTGCTTGTGTAGTTCCTTATCCTTTGCCTGATGTAGCTGTTCTCAGTAATATATGTTTTAATATGCGACAAGCTATAATTTATATGGCCGACCATAACTGGCACCCTCTTGTCTGCGTTCACAACGTAAGCTATGAGATTTCCATCACCTGCAGCTGGGGCCTTTGCTGTCCGAGATATCAACAGAGCTCTGCATTTGTGTCTAAGGTTGATGAGGCATAAACCACCTCTCGTTTCAGGCAGAGTCATGGTTTGATAATCAACCCTAAGGATTCGCCCTCTCCATATGAACCATGCTAGAGCAGATTCAATCCGTTTTCCTATTGTTGAAGGCAAAGGTAATATACTTGCGAGGTAGTACACCTTAGGAAGTATAGCGAGATTTCTCAGCGTGGTTTTTTATATATCTATATATCTATATTCTCTCAAAATACCGCTCGGAGACTGTTGAGCTTCATTTTTCAATTCCAGGCTGCTGTCTTCATACGAGATTTGCTAAACCGCTGTTATGATGTTATCCGCTTCTTCATCTGGTCCTGTTTCAATGAATCCTATCCCTCTGCCTAACTTGATAGATTTACCTACATTAATTTTAGCTCCCGTACAAGAACTATATGTCTGAATCACGTCTTGTATCTTCATACCATCCGTCGGATCAGTCACATACACGGCCAGGTCATCAGCGTAACACCTATAGACGTATTTGTTGGTTCCAACTTCAATTCCAGGGAGCCTGACAAGTAATGATCGTAGAAGCGGTTCGATAAATAACGAGAACAACAGCATCGAGAGGGGGCAGCCTTGTCATATCGACGCTAGGACGGGAATCCTTGCTGTGCGTTGTCCATCGACAAGAATTCTTGAAGTCGCATGAGTGTATAATCTCCTGATGATGTAGACAAAATATAGCTTTATTTCCATTTTCGACATGACACGTAGCAGGTAGTTGTGCGGACCCTGTCGAATGATTTGTCCATGTCTAACGACACGATGGCCACTCTGCAGCTGGACGCCGAGGCGACAGCCGTTACATCCCGGTGTTCCTCCAGCGCTTGCTGTATTGTCCTCCCTGGGACGGCACACAAGTGATATTGAATGATGAGGCCACCAGCAATGGTGTTCAATAGACGAAGCAATACCCTTGCAACTAGCTTGTAGTCAGCGATTAAGAGCATTGTAGCACACGTGGTTTGCAAACCATTAGTACAGCCACTTTTAGGAATAAACACAATGAGCCCTTCTAAGAACTCATAGGGAATAGCGGGAGACGTACGTATTTCGTCGAGCACTGCAGTCAACGTACTACTGATTAAATTCCAGTACTTTAGGTAAAACTCTACTGGTAACCCATCGGGTCCAGGGGATTTGTTCCTCGGGTTTCCTTTCAGCGCTTCGTACAGCTCTTCTGTAGTGATACGAGCTTCCAGTTCTGCGTTTTCTGCATCCGTCACCGTCGGGTCAACGCAATTTATAATGGCCTCACAATTGTCATTGTCGTCGGTGTCCCCTTCAGCATACAGTCTCGTGAAATAATCATGGGCAAACTTTTTGAAGTCCTGTTGTTGGATACGGTGGCTTCCATCATCATTTTGGAGAGAACTTATATGCTGTCGGCGTCCTCTTTTGAATTCGGCGAGAAGGTGGAAAAGCGCAGTTTTTTCATTCTCAATACTGCTGCTGTCTCTCGCTCTTATTTTAACTCCCTCTACTTGCTGACGTTACAGAGCGGTTATTTTTGCCTTGATCCGTTTTATTCTCATGATGTGACGCGGTACATTGGTGGTATTTGCGTATAGTTCCCTTAAACACAGGAAGTAGATTTCCACTGTGTGTCTCTCTTAATGTTTCTTTTCAAAAGTGTAGCGTTTGAGTAAACATCATATTTTAGGTTTTGCATGTGTTACCCAACATTCCATTTTAGTTCTGTAGCGCCGTATATCCCTTAAGCACATTTACCAAACTCACTTTAACTCGTGTTCAAGCCCAGTGTCCATCAGGTGTGAGATACTGAATTTCCAGACACCCCCACCCCGAAATGTCCTTTGTCTGGGCATGTTAATCTCAGCCACAGCTGCTAAATGGTCAGAAAACCTGACTGGTTAAGTTTCGACTCTGAGAACATGATTTTTCAGGCGACAAGAGGCATAGATTCGGTCTACCGTACTCATGGAATGGCTAGTAATGTAAGTGAACACTGGATTTCCTCTTGGTTGGCTGTGGAAAGTGTCTATGAGATGCAATTGTTTCACTGTCTCCCAGTTCCAGGCATAGATTAGGATTGAGCGTTTGGTGAGCGCGGAAAGAACTCAGGTGAATCACCAGCAAGGATGGTATTCTCGTTCACGGGATTGATTAACTCAGCTGTACTTTCCTTCAAGGAGGTAGATCTATCGAGTCTGGCTTGCGAACCGGATGGAGCGTAAATATTAATAAGCTGAGCTGTGTCTGTTGCGACAGAAATTCCTCTTCCACCTGCTAACTTTTTAACACCTCTCGGTACAATCCCGTCCTTGAATAACATGGCCGTGCCGCTTTCAGGTCTTCTATTGAGGATAGCATTGTATCACGAGATATGTTCCACTCTGGCTGTACACACTTCTTGCAACATGACTATGTCTATACAAAATCTCGCAGGCATTCAATTTTAGTCAAACGTGATTCTGTTGGTGTTAACTGTAGCTATACTATACGACTGCAAATCAGTGCTACCACACATTTCTGTCAGATATGGATTCACAGCTGTGTGTTAATAGAAGTTGTCGTCCATGTCTGCATCAGTTCCACCGAGCTTCAACGGCTCGCGTCCGCCACCGTGTGTTGACGGCGGATTACACTCCTCCATTTCTTCCTGCCAAGGTGAGTTGTCCTGTGGTGTTGCAGACACGTCCACACTGTGAGGAGCGAGATTGTCAGTACGACCATCAATTTGTTCTGCGGCAACAATTGTGGATTCGTTGCTTTGCGGTTTGTTACGAATCGTTTCTCTAGAGACGGTAGATTCAGCATCTGCTGTTTGCGATGCGGGGTCTCGTGTTGGACGGAGTCCCTCTCCTCTGATTCTTCGTGCCTGGTCTTGAGGTGCTGTTGCCAAGGCTTGGATTTGAACACCTGTATCCTTATCTCCCTCCCACGCCCCTAGATGGTTGGCTTACCGAGTTCCTTTTTTCCCCTTCGATGCGTCCATAGGTTGGTTGTTCGTGTTTGCTGCACCTTTTTGAAGCATTGTGGTGTTTGTGGATTTTTCTAGGTTTCCTGTTTGTCGGTCTGACACCAATGCCGCTCGTGATTTCTTCGACAGTTGTTAATGTTCTTCCTGGCCGTCCGATAGCGTGTCATATAATTTCTGTTGTACCTGATTTGCTTTTTCTCGCAAGATGGGCGCACTTTTTTCAGCTCCGTGATGGGCAATCCGGAGGTTTTTGTTTTCGTTTTCGTTGGTGGAGCTTGGTGTGTTTCGTCGTTTGTCATCCGTGCTTCAATCTCACGTGAAGACTGCGTTTCGTTGTTCGGAGCTACGGTCGTGTCATCGTTGTTTACGCTATTGTGCGCAATATCTACCTCACTGCCTCGTTCAGTGTCACAGGGATGACCTGTAACTGTATCTTCTAGAGTTTCTCCTTCATTGGTCTTTCCCAATCGTGCGTCCTCTTCGTCGTGGCTCGTAGTGTTATAAATAGTAGCCTCTGATGCCGGAGCCAGTTTCCACGAGTTGCTGCGACACAGTTATCGGTAGCTGTGACATAGTGAGTGGGTAGCTGCCTCCCCCGTCGGCAATTGTGTCACTCAACGCTACAAACACTGTGGGCGTACGCGTCCTGCGGAACCTCATCCAGCGCACGTTTGTGGGTGCCCCTCATAAATAACAATAGCCCTATATTCACAGTCGTTAATATAGGAAGGAATAAATTTATCATTTTAATTTTAATCATTTAAGACCGGGAATTTATGTGCACCGGACCACTTCTCGGCAATGTTGCATAGAATAGTGCCGTAAGGCTCCAAAATTGCATTAATCTGCTCTGAGGTTATTTCAAACGGTAGTTCGAAAACTGTAATACTTTTGATTTCAACTCCTGCGTGAGTAACTTTCACATTACCGACATTGCCGTCAGAACGTTTGAACTTTAAGTTGTTCCTGTATAATACTACAGTTACGGCGTTACACTCACCGACAACAACAGCGCACGGCCACAAGCAGCGGAGACCAAACACGGCTCACTTACGCAGACCAAGGCCGCCAAGGGCCGACTGCCCAACTGGGTTGTGAGTCGTGCTTGGGTAGCTCAGTTGGCCTAAACGGGTGCCATCGGACGTCCGCGACCAACAAATTCAACGAACAATGTGGAACAAAATGAGGTTAAGAAAAAAGAAGTTGGTAGAGCACTTGCCCGTGAGAGGTAAAGGTCCCGAGTTCGAGTCTCGGTCCGGCACACAGTTTTAATCTGCCTGGACGTTTCATATCAGCGCACACTCCACTGCAGAATGGAAATCTCATGTTGCTTCCAAGTTATGCTCAATAATGTTCATGTCTGGGGAGTTTGGTGACCAACGGAAGTGTTTAAATTCAGAAGAGTCTTCCTGGAGCCACTCTGTAGCAATTCTGGACGTGTGGGCTATCGCATTTTCCTGCTGGAATTGCCCAGCTCCGCTGAAACGTACAATGGAAATGAATGGACGCAAATGATCAGATAGAATGCTTAGATACGTGTCACCTGTCAGAGTCGTATCCAGGCGTATCAGGGATCCCATATTGCCCGCACTCGTGGTCGTGCGGTAGCGTTCTCGCTTCCCACGCCCGGGTTCCCGGGTTCGATTCCCGGCGGGGTCAGAGATTTTCTCTGCCTCGTGATGGCTGGGTGTTGTGTGATGTCCTTAGGTTAGTTAAGTTTAAGTAGTTCTAAGTTCTAGGGGACTGATGACCATAGATGTTAAGTCCCATAGTGCTCAGAGCCATTTTTTTGAAGGGATCCCATATCACTCCAACTGCACTTGCCTCATACCGTTACAGAGCCTCCACCAGCTTGAACAGTCCCCTGTTGACATGCAGGGCCCATGGATTCATGAAGTTGTCTCCATGCTCACACACGTCGATCCGCTCTATAAAATTCGAAACACGACTCCTCAGACAACGCAACATGTTTCCAGTCATCAACACTCGAATGTCGGTGTTGATGGTCCCAGGCGAGGCGTAAAGCTTTGTGTCGTGCAGTCATCAAGGGAATACCTCCGAAAGTCCATATCGATGACGTTTCGTTAAATAGTACGCACGCTGACACTTGTTGATAGCCCAGCATTGAAATCTGCAGCAATTTGCGGACTAGTTGCACTTCCGTCACGTTGAACGATTCTCTTCAGTCGTCGCTGGTCCCGTCCTTGCAGGATCTTTTTCCGGCCGCAACGATGTTGGAGATTTAATGTTTTATCAGGTTCCTGATGTTCACGGTGCATTCGTGAAATTTTGTAAAAATTTTTTGTTTATTTATAGACGCAATCACATTCTTATGACACAGTCATAACCGGTTTCGGCCATTTTTACAAAATAGTCAATCACTCACTCCATTGACAAAATGTCGTTTTTCCAAAATTCGTGAAATTGTCGTACAGGAAGATCCCCACCTCATCACTACTTACGAGATGCCGCGTCCCATCGCTCGTTCGCCGACTAAACACCACGTTCAAGAATTGGTTCAAATGGCTCTGAGCACTACGGGGCTCAACTTCTGAGGTCATCAGTCCCCTATAACTTAAACCTAACTAACCTAAGGACACCACACACACCCATGCCCGAGGCAGGATTCGAACCTGCGACCGTAGCGGTCGCGCGGTTCCAGCCTGTAGCGCCTAGAACCGCTCGGCCACTCCGGCCGGCAAACACCACGTTCAAACTCACTTAAATCATGATAACCTGTCATTGCAGCAGCAGTAGCCGATCTGCACCAGACGTTTCTCGTCTTATATAGGCGTTGTCGACCACTCCGGCCAGCAAACACCACGTTCAAACTCACTTAAATCATGATAACCCGTCATTGCAGCAGCAGTAGCCGATCTGCACCAGACGTTTCTCGTCTTATATAGGCGTTGTCGACCGCAGCGTCATATTCTGCCTGTTTACATATCTGTATATTTGAATATGCATGCCGATACCAGTTTCTTTGGCGTTCCAGTGTAGATATCGCGTTTTTAGCTGTAAATCACTTTAGTTCCAAAAGACTTCTGGTAGCTTAATATTTGTATCATATCAGACATATACAGTGCTTTTTTTGTAAAATAAAGTTTGAGGGTACTCCGACATTAGATATAATGCAGCGAAAATTACTTTATAACTGAAGCATGGGATAGCACCCGTCTGCTTTTAGCCATGACATCATCAACATGTCGAACTAAAAAACAAAAAAAGGTATCGTTCCAAAGGCCAACACTCTGGACGATCATTTAATTTTCTATCATGCTCACGTTCGTTCACTGCATTTTAACACACGTAGGTTCAGTGCTCAGGTTTACAGTTTCACTTTCGTCATCCACTGATGTTGAACTTCCTGGCTTTTCACTGGCACACGAGTTATTGACAGTTTTTAGTTTTTTAGATGCAGAAGAACAAGTAAAATAGTTTTAGTTTTCTGCTTGAAACAGTCAATTACATCGCATTTCCCACCCAAAACGGCACTGGTATCGTTCGTATTGCAATTACCAACACGAAGAAATGAAGTAAAAAAGTTACGTCCGTGAAATAAATCTTTGGCTCTCTTCCAAGTTCTCAACATCGTAAAAAAATTACTTTGTCGACGAAAAAGTTTAGGGGTACTTGTCCCTCAGCGTTCTCCCAGAAAAACAGCACTGGACATATATACACTCCTGGAAATTGAAATAAGAACACCGTGAATTCATTGTCCCAGGAAGGGGAAACTTTATTGACACATTCCTGGGGTCAGATACATCACATGATCACACTGACAGAACCACAGGACATAGACACAGGCAACAGAGCATGCACAATGTCGGCACTACTACAGTGTATATCCACCTTTCGCAGCAATGCAGGCTGCTATTCTCCCATGGAGACGATCGTAGAGATGCTGGATGTAGTCCTGTGGAACGGCATGCCATGCCATTTCCACCTGGCGCCTCAGTTGGACCAGCGTTCGTGCTGGACGTGCAGACCGCGTGAGACGACGCTTCATCCAGTCCCAAACATGCTCAATGGGGGACAGATCCGGAGATCTTGCTGGCCAGGGTAGTTGACTTACACCTTCTAGAGCACGTAGGGTGGCACGGGATACATGCGGACGTGCATTGTCCTGTTGGAACAGCAAGTTCCCTTGCCGGTCTAGGAATGGTAGAACGATGGGTTCGATGACGGTTTGGATGTACCGTGCACTATTCAGTGTCCCCTCGACGATCACCAGTGGTGTACGGCCAGTGTAGGAGATCGCTCCCCACACCATGATGCCGGGTGTTGGCCCTGTGTGCCTCGGTCGTATGCAGTCCTGATTGTGGCGCTCACCTGCACGGCGCCAAACACGCATACGACCATCATTGGCACCAAGGCAGAAGCGACTCTCATCGCTGAAGACGACACGTCTCCATTCGTCCCTCCATTCACGCCTGTCGCGACACCACTGGAGGTGGGCTGCACGATGTTGGGTCGTGAGCGGAAGACGGCCTAACGGTGTGCGGGACCGTAGCCCAGCTTCATGGAGACGGTTGCGAATGGTCCTCGCCGATACCCCAGGAGCAACAGTGTCCCTAATTTGCTGGGAAGTGGCGGTGCGGTCCCCTACGGCACTGCGTAGGATCCTACGGTCTTGGCGTGCATCCGTGCGTCGCTGCGGTCCGGTCCCAGGTCGACGGGCACGTGCACCTTCCGCCGATCACTGGCGACAACATCGATGTACTGTGGAGACCTCACGCCCCACGTGTTGAGCAATTCGGCGGTACGTCCACCCGGCCTCCCGCATGCCCACTATACGCCCTCGCTCAAAGTCCGTCAACTGCACATACGGTTCACGTCCACGCTGTCGCGGCATGCTGCCAGTGTTAAAGACTGCGATGGAGCTCCGTATGCCACGGCAAACTGGCTGACACTGACGGCGGCGGTGCACAAATGCTGCACAGCTAGCGCCATTCGACGGCCAACACCGCGGTTCCTGGTGTGTCCGCTGTGCCGTGCGTGTGATCATTGCTTGTACAGCCCTCTCGCAGTGTCCGGAGCAAGTATGGTGGGTCTGACACACCGGTGTCAATGTGTTCTTTTTTCCATTTCCAGGAGTGTATTACAGGAGAATTGAAGCACAGACCGAATTACCTTCGTCACTTTCGGAACGTTATGTAAGAGACACTAGGTAAGACCCAACACTGCCTGACAGAGCTGTAGCAAACCGTATGCATTCGGTACTGACAAGGAAAACTCCCCATCGCACCCTCCTCAGGTTTAGAGGTAAAATGGCCCAGTGGGTAGCCCGTCAAACACTGAACACTGATCAAGGATGAAAAAACAAGAGGAAGGTGTACTGAACTACGAAAAAAGAAGTAAAATAGAAACAGTGAACAGTCAAAGTTCAAAATGTGCAACATCGAGGTGATTGCAAGAATTTCTGCATCGTGGCTGTGTGGTCACGTTGGTCATAAAGCGGGAAATCCCTATTCATATCCCCTTCGTGCCTCATTTTCTTCACAAAATTATAAACTTTCATTAGGTCATTGACGAGTCTGTTCTCCTTCTGTACTCTTAGCAGTTGTTATACTATACATCGGTTATAGAATATGAGTCATATGTTAAGAGTGTATTATCGTCGCAAGTAAATCTAATGAATAGTCAGAACAGACGAGATGCTGCACAGGCCTCTCACAGAAAGGAAAACATCAAATAAACGTGTGTGAAATATGTTACAACAAAGGATTTCAGGAGTCAAAACTTCCAAAACGAAACGCAAGTCATAAGATGTGATACTTGTGTAGAACATATAGGAGGTACGTAGTCTGAAGGTCCCTTCCTCAAAGCTTGCTGTTACAATCGGACGTTACAGCAGACACAGACACAAATTTGAATAAAACTAAAAGATACGTCAAAGACTAGACGGAGAGTTCATAAGTTTGTGAAAGAAAAAATATGAGGCACGACAACGTTTGAACAGATCTCCCCCTTCGCAATCCAACACCATTACCTCATAACCACGAGGCCGCTGCTTCTGAGGTTTGCTCTATGTTGGAGATCTTGAGCTTTGGATCGTTCACTGTTCGATATTGCTTCTTTTTTCTTAGTCCATTACACCTTTCTGCTGTTCTCATGCTAGATCTGTGTTCAGTTTTTGACGAGCTATCCACAGGGCCATCTTGCCACTGAAGTGAGGGGGTGCGATGTGGAGTATTCCTTTTGAGTAACGAATACTTTGGTTGACTTGAAGTAACGAATCGTTGCTCATTAATGCATTCCGTTACTCGCATCTATAGATACGATCTCGGCAACGGAAACCAATACGGAGCATCCGTATACTGGAATGCGGCAAGCGAATGCGATACGAATCCTGCGTATACGAAATGTATGGAGTTGCCACTGGATTCGTCAGGCAGGAAGGGGCTCTTTACCATACTTTGCGTCCGGTTTGACTTGTTCGGTCGTACTCGCCGTTATCGAAACATTGAACGCTGCGCGCATCGGCGCAGTAGTTGCAATTTAAAGAATGCGATTTGTGTTGTCCAAGTTTTGTTGTCATGTAAACTTAGTGTCATTTAAAATATTGTTTTTGTAATTGGATTATTCTGTGTTAATATTTTTTGTGAGGTGAGTAATTTACCTAGACCTTCTTGATGAATTTTAAATGCGTAACTCTATGATTCAGATTGTTATTAGTTGTTGTTTCTTTTCAGTTGTTTGGTTAATTTAAGAAGTGGAACATTATTTTCATTTCGCTTATCAGTTATTTCAAATGCGTTTGTAGTATCTTGCATTTGTAAAAAATTGTCTTTATCTTCCACATTAAGAAATTTAAAACTTCCTGTTTCTTTGTTTTTATTTTATTCTTAAGCCTGCTTCAAACGAGAGGACGCTGCATGTAGTAAAATCGCATCTTATCGGCGTGATGACAGGATGGTAGTGAATTTAAGATTGTCACTAGCGTCCGGTTCCATTGTGTAATGGTTAGCACTCTGGACTGGAAACTGAAGCTGTGTTTTGCAAAGTATACAAAAATACACCGAAGTACCAACATCTAATCGTATGAATGTGATTGGTTTCCATACGAGCTTTACGATATCGTCGGTAATGGACGATACTTTTGCAATGAGTACTGTTGCTTTTAGTAACCAATACATGCGGATACACGTTTTTCCGTTACTTTCACAGCTCTATTGACTAAGCAGTAAAGACACTGTAACAAATTTCCTAAGCCATTTAGCAGAGCTGAAGACCGCTAGCAATTCAAGACGAGCAGAACCAAGCATTATGAGATGCTCAGAAAGGTGGGTACTAAAGATGTTAAGATATCACAAGATCCTTATAAATGTACATTGAAAAACAGTGTTAGTAGATTTCGTCCGAATATCAGAGGATTAAAAAACAAAGTAGATGAACGTTTTCTTTGCTTGGAAGTTTAGAAACAGATAATGCAATATATGTACAAATATTTTTCCCTAATGTCATTTTTTCCTATGAGGAGTATTTAAACCGGTAGAGGAAGATTTCTCGGGTGGTAAATTAATTAAACCAACAAACACTTTTCCATTTTTTGTGACCAAGAGACAACACATTAACACAACACAGTTTCAATTGCAGTACATTTTCAAAAATGCCTCCATTGACACGTAAAAAAGGTTACATCGTCCGTTCATGTTCTGTTTGACACGGGCAAAAACACCAGGAGTATCCTGAATTGTTCCTGCTGCTGGTACTATCCGGCAACCAGATCCTCTTCTGATGCAACAGGAGTTGCGTAAACAAAGTTGCCCATCTCTCCTCACACAAAAAGTCCAAAGGGGACATATCTGGGGATCGAGCAGGCCATGGTACAGGACAACCTCTGCTAATACACGTTTCTGGCAACTGTCGATCCAGGAATCGACTCACACGACGACTGACATGTGCCGGCGCCCCGTAATGCTGGAACCACATGATTTGTCTTGTAGGGAGCTGGACGTCTTCCAGCAATTCTGGCAATGCTCTGGCGAGAAAATTGTAATAGTGCCTGCCATTTAATGGCCTGAGTAGCAGATACGCCCCAATTAAACAGTCCCCAACAACACCGACCCACACATTAACGAAGAACCGCACTTTATGAGCGCTAGTAACTGTGACATGTGGGTTATCATCACTCCAAGCATGCGAATTGTGAATGTTGAAGACTCCATCACACCCGAACGTTGCTTCATCGGTAAAAATCACAGATAATGGAAATGTAGGATGCATTTCACACTGTTCCAGGTACCACTGCGAAAACTGTGCTCTGGGTGGATAATCAACTGGTTCTAGGTTGTGGACACGCTGTAAGTGAAATGGACGTAACAATTGCTCTCGAAGGACTGTTCTTACATTCTTCTGATTCGTCCCCATGTTACGTGCAATCGCACGAGTGCTGATTGAAGGATCCCGCTCCACATGCTACAAGACAGCTTCCTCAAATTGCAGCGTTCTTACCATGCGACGGCGTCCCTGTCCAGGTAATCTGCTAAATGACCCGGTCTCACGCAAACGTTGGCACACAGCAGCAAAGGTCGTATGATGCGGGATAAGGCGATTAGGATATTGTTGTTGACGAACCCGCTGTGCAGCTCGTCCGTTGTGGTGCGCTACGAAGTACGCACCAACCATATCAGTATATTCACTCCAGGTGTATCGCCCCATTAGTAAACAGAGACAATGCACTACTACACTGATGGACAGCAGTTGCCTACAACTGAAGAGCGTAATACGCCCTCTAACAACTGAAGATCGTAATACCGCCTTTCACAACTGAAGAGCGTAATACGGCCTCCACCTGTTTAAATAATCCTCATAGGAAAAAATGACATTAGGGAAAAATATTTGTTTTGATGTCCCCTACAACCCCCCGTAGTTTGTCGGTTTAAATACTTTTCATCCTGTAATCACATATCTGGAAAAGGAAAATGTAAGGGGGTATTGGCATAGGCACCTGTGGACTAGAAGTAGCGTCTTTGATTAATATTCTAAACGTCCGCGCTCTCGGGTCCGAAAACCACCACCCCCTAAATTTTGATTAATAATCAGCAATGGCGTCCGAAGACTTCCACCGTAAGAAGTCAGCCTCATTCTGCCAACGGCCTTGTCATGGAGGGCGGAGGAGTGGACACAGGTTCAGGGCACTCCATTGTCCATAGGGTGGGAAATTGCCCCGATGGTGGAAGAATCAGCAATGATCAACGGCATGAGGGTGCAGAAGCCAATGGAAACCACTGAATTAAGGACACGTAACGTGTGTCCACAGGACATGTGGCCTCTAACTGAAATAGTGCCGTGATGGTCTCTCCACTGGCAAAAGATTCCAGAATAGTCCCCCATTCGGATCTCTGGGAGGGGGCTGCCAATGGGGATGTGACCATGAGGTAAGATTGAATAACCGACGTAACAATGACGTTCTACAAACCTGGACATGGAATGTCAGAAGCTTGAATGTGGCAGGGAAGCAAAAATACCTGAAAAGGGAAGTGCAAATGCTCAATCTAGATGTAGTAGGCGTTAGTGAAATGAAATGGAAGGAAGACAACGGCTTCTGGACATATGAGTGCAGGGTAATATCAGCAGCGATAGAAAATGGTATACCGGGAGTAGGATCCGGAATGAATAGGAAGGTAGGACAGAGAGTGTGTTACTGTAAACAGTTCAGTGACAGGGTTGTTCTTATCAGAATCGACAGAAAACCAACACCGACAAGGATAGTTCAGATATACAAGCCGATTTCGCAAGCTGAAGATGAAGAAATAGAGCAAGTATATGAGGATACTGAAAGGGTAATACAGTACACAAAGGAAGACGAAAATGTAGAAGCCATAAGGGACTGTAATGCAATTGTAGGGAAGGAGCAGACGAAATGGTTACAGCCAAACATGGGCTTATGGCAAGGAATGAGAGAGGAGAAAGGCTAATTGAGTTCTTTTCGCCGGCCGCGGTGGCCGAGCCGTTCTAGGCGCTTCAGTCCGGAACCGCGCTGCTGCTACGGTCGCAGGTTCGAATCCTGCACGGGCATGGATGTGTGTGATGTGCTTAGGTTAGTTAGGTTTAAGTAGTTCTGAGTTCTATGGGACTGATGACCTCAGATGTTAAGTCCCATAGTGCTCAGAGCCATTTGAACCATTTGAGTTCTGTTCAAATGGCTCTGAGCACTATGGGACTTAACTTATGGAAGTCATTAGTCCCTAGAACTTAGAACTAATTAAACCTAACTAACCTAAGGCCATCATACACATCCATGCCCGAGGCAGTGAGTTCTGTAGAACGAATGCTCTGTTCAAGAATCGCAAGAGTAGGAGGTATACTTGGAAAAGGCTGGGTGATGTGGGAAGATTTCAATCAGATTACATCATGGCCAAACAGAGATTTACAAATCAGACTCTGGATTGTAAGGTGTACCCAGAAGCAGAACACAGTGTAGTAATGATGAAAAGTAGACTGAAGTTCAAGGCATGAGTCGGGAAGAATCAACACACAAAGAAGTAGAGTACTAAGGAATGACGAGATACGCTTGAAGTTTTCTAAGGCTACAGATACAGCAATAAGGAATAGCTCAGTAGGTAGTACAGTTGAAGAGGAATGGACATCTCAGATACAAAATGTTCAAATGTGTGTGAAATGTTATGGGACTTAACTGCTAAGGTCATCAGTCCCCACACTAATTAACCTAAATTATACTTAAGACAAAGACACACACCCTTGCCCGAGGGAGGACTCGAACCTCCGCCGGGATCAGCCGCACAGTCCATGACTGCAGCGCCTCAAACCGCTCGGCTAATCCCGCGCGGCTCTCAGGTATAAAGAAGGTAACTCAGAAGAAGCTGCAGGTAACAGAAGAAATACTTCGGTTGATCAATGAAAGAAGGAAACACAAAAATGTTTAGGGAAATTCAGGAATACAGGAATACAAGTCGCTGAGGAATGAAATAAACAGAAAGTGCAGGGAAGCTAAGACAAAATGGCTGCACAAAAAATGTGAAGAAATCGAAACAGAAATGTTTATTGGAAAGATTGGCTCAGCATATAGGAAAGTCAAAGGATATCAATCATACGATTCGCTGATGACAGTGCAATCCTGAGTGAAAGTGAAGAAGAATTACAGGATCTGATGAATGAAATGGTCTAATGAGTTTCAGCTGGCACGATAGCTCAGCGTGTTCGGTCAGAGCGGGTTGGCCTCTGTAATAAAAAAACTGAGTGAAACGATCAACAAACGAACTTGACCGGATGTCATGTGACGTCCGCAACGAACAAACACAACGATCAACAACGAACAAAAAAAAGCGTGTTCGGTGAGAGGTTAGCTGCCCTTCGTAATAAAAAAAAAAACAAACTAAGTGAATGGATCGATGATGAACTTCAACAAGCGTCATGGGACGTCCGCTCCGAACAAATACGACGACCAATAACGAACAACATGTGATTTAAAACAAACGTAAAAAATGAGTACAGAATATTGATTTTGAGAAAATCGAAGACAGACGAAAGTAACGAGAAGTGGCAGAAATGAGAACAGTGAGAAACTTAACATCGGGTTTGATGGTCGCGAAGTAGATTAAATTAAGGAATTCTGCCACATACGCAGCAAAATAAACAACGACAGACGGAGCAAGGAGGCCGTCAAAAGCAGATTAGCACTGGCAAAAAGGGCGTTCCTGAGCAAGAAAAGTCTATTAGTATCAAACATAGGTCTTAATCTGAGGAAAAAATTTCTGAGAATGTACACTTGGAGCACAGAATTGTATGATAGTGAAACATGGACTGTGGGAAAATAGGAACAGAAGAGAATCGAAGCATTTGTGTGGTGCTACAGGCGAATGTTGGTAATTAGTTGGACTGATAAGGTAAGGAATGAAGAGGTTCTGCTCGGAGTCAGTGAGGAAAGGAATATGTCCAAAACTCTGACAGGGATTTATTTGGCGTTTGGGGGTAGCTTCCCAGCTCAAGTGTAAGAGAGTGCAATGAATCTCCATCCCCTCCTTAGCACTCTTTGCCAAGGCCGTTGACAGAATGAGGGTGACTTCTTATGCCAGAAGTCTTCAGCCACTATTACTGATGATTTTTGTCCAAAATTTAAACAATAGCTTGGTTCTAACCCAGGACTCACACCTTTTTGATTACTAGGCAAAGATGCTAGCCCTATAACACTGGAAACAAATTAACAATCAAACGTCTTTCAGATCCTGCTATGAACAAGTGCTCAGACCTCAAAGAGAATTCGGTTGGTAGTAACAGATATTTGCACTTGTTGTTCTTGTGTCGAGGAGTATCATATTAAATCACTAGGAGTTTCAGATCAATAAATAGATATAACCAGCTAATGTACAAGCAGCTCCTCTGATATCTGGTTCAGATTAAACATAATGAATAGATAAACATGAAAATATGGAAATAAGGTACGCAAATATCATATCAAATCACTTTAAGTTTTAGATCAGTAAATAAACAAAGTGGACTGCCTCTTTGGGCTGATCATTCAAGTGCAAAAAATGCTCTCATTCTGAGAAGAAGTTCCTCATGCATAATTAGGTAAGATAAACTTATTTAAATTTTTTTAATGAATAGTGTGTTTCCCACAAGAAACAACATCCAATGAATATCACTTTGTCAGAATTATCAATATGTGTCACTGAATATTCATAAACTTGAGTATAATTGCTAGACACCTTAAAGTCAGGTGTGAAAAGAGACAAAGAAAAATAATGTAACAATTTTTTTTTAATTGCAACGAGTCAAACCACAATCTATAATATTCCAGTATAACATGGATATGAGTCGTCACCACATCTCACCTTATTGAGTTTGTTATGTTTTCGTTTCACTTATGAATATGTATCATTTTTGGCCAGTATTTTCTTTCAGGAGGCAGGTCTGAGAGATACAAATCCACTTACAGTATTCTGGTCCACACATCACACATGACAATATGGCGGCTACAGTAAAAGTTAAGCGAGAGTCCTTCCAGAAAAACTTAAATTTTGCCGTAAAAAAGAAATCGTGTGAAAATTGTAAAGACGAAATCAAGAAACTGAATGAACGCATAACGAGCTTACAGTTCATAATCGGCAGTTTGAAAACGGACATTTCGAAAATACAACAAGAAAATAGTGAAATGAACACGCTAAAACTTGTGCGAGATAGTTCGTCCGTTACGGAAAAGCGGTCTAATGTAAAGTGCAAGAACAGCAAGTCCAAAATGCAAATTCGGAAAACCTGCGAAAGTTACGCAAGCTTTGTGCACGAAAACACATTTCAAGTACTTTCGATCGCCGATAATGAAAATGCAACTTACAGTTCGCATGAACGATGGGAAAAGCAAAAAGGCACTTTGAGGAATAAGGTAAGAGAAGAAAATTTACTGACGCAAACAACTGTGAAGGAGGTCAATATAAATGTGCCGACCAAAAATTGTGTCGAAGTGTGTAGTAAAACAATACAAAACGATTCGCAAATTGTGAACTCCAATAACAGGAAACTGTTTGTGTTTTCAGACAGCCATGGTCGTGGACTTCCGAGTAAACTAAAAGAAACAACTAAAACATTTTCGTGTGGTACAGTAAAACCGGGAGCCCCACTTAGCGAAATTAAAAAAATGACCGAATCCGCAGAGGCAAAAAATCTGCATGATAAAGACTTCGTTGTACTTATGGGAGGCGCAAACGATGTCTACAAAAATGAAACAGCGAGTGCAACGCGCGATCTTAAACAGTGTCTGAGGAACCTCACTCACACTAACGTAATACTTGTCAATATTCCGCATCGCTATGATCTTGTAAGATGGTCATGTGTTAACCAGGGAAATAGAAAGTGCCAACAGTCAGTTTGCAAAAATCTGCAGACATTTTAAAAACGTGAAATGCGTTGATATAAGCAGTATTGGACGTAGATTCCACACGCAACACGGACTTCACCTGAATGGCTTGGGGAAAGAATATCTGACAAGCCTGATAACCAGGGTAATAAAAAACCATCAAAATAAATTCAAAACCAAAACGATAATTGCATTGCCATCGCCTGACTCCATAACGAAAACGCTTCAAAAAAATTCATTAAAAACTTCATCAGCAGCAGCAAAACATGTAAAAAAAGACCAAATTTTAACAGAAAGAACAGTGGACATCGATTTCAACAACAAAAGAACTACTGTTCCTCATCAGCCAAGTATTATTTTAGACGAAAATAACAAAAACGAGAAGACTCCAAGTTCACAAGGAAACACAGCAGTAGTGGTAGAACCAACATCTGAAGTGTCAGAAACAGCACCACCATCAACAACAACAAATAGAAGGCTGTTGGACAGAAGAAATGCTGAGCCTCCTTCTCATCTCAACGATTTTTTATGTGTGGGCCTGAAGAAAAAGAAGGGACAACGGTAGGTAGTGTCAGGTGTCTCCTCTCTCCTGTCTCCAGGCAGACTCCAATGGATTCTCAGTCAGGTAACAGCACTAATAGAATGAAAAAGCAAGAGGAAGGCATCTCTTTCTTTCATCAAAACATAAGGGGCCTCTTAAACAAAACAGATCAACTCCTTATTAACATTAGTGAAAAGGACAGTATAAATAATGCCCAGATTTTGTGCTTAACTGAGCACCATGTTACTGATAAATGTGCCTTGCCATCTATAGTAAGCTATACTTTAGTAACATACTACTGTAGGGAAAGTAAAGATAAAGGTGGAGTAGCAATTTATGTTAAGGACAATGTAGCACACAAAGCTATAGATATTAAGAAATATTGTGTGGAACAACAATTTGAGGCATGTGCCACAGAAATAACAACTAAATTCTACCCAATAATAGTGTTGGCTGTCTACATGGCTCCTTCAGGTGACATAAAAACTTTTCTGCATTCAATGGAACTCCTTCTGTCATGGTTACTTTCAAAAGCGAAGGATATTGTAGTATTAGGTGATTTCAATATAAACTTTTTGACAGAAAATAAGAATAAAATAGACTTTGAGATTGTGATGACCTTACACAATCTGACATCAGTAATAAACTTCCTAACAAGAATTACATTCGAGTGCCAAACTATGATAGACAACATTTTTTTAGATGTAAATAGACATCAGAATTAAATTGTCAGGCAGGTTATAAGTGGGCTTTCAGATCATGATGGACAAATTCTCACTATTTATGACGTTAATCTGTTCAAAAAAGAGTTTCCTCGATGGAAATTCATAAGAGTAATTAATGAAGAGGCGAAAGGAACTTTCAACCACAGGTTGCAGCAAATGGATTGGTCTTTAGTATATAGCCATGATGATGTTGATACTAAATTTAACTGTTTTATAAATGAATTCTGTGCTCTATTTGAAGAAATATTTCCCAAGAAATGGGTCAGAACCAGTGCTTCCAATTCTGTAAGCAAGCCATGGATCACAAAAGGTATAAAACAGTCATGTAAAACCAAAAGGGAAACTTATGCTGCAATAAGATTCTGTAAAGATGTAGAAAAATGGGAACACTATAGAATATACTGTAAAATTTTGAAGAAATTAATACAGAAATCAAAAGCCCTTTATTATGAGAAGAAAATAGATAATTCTAATAATAAAATAAAAGCAATTTGGAGCATTGTAAAAAAAGAAACAGGAAGAGATACAACAAGTAAAGAAGACATAAATAATATCAGATATGAAGGTATCCTAGTAGATAACCCCAAAACAGTAGCTGAGATTTTTAATAAACACTTCCTATCAGTAACTCAACAGATTGGTTGCAAGCCCGATGTTGATGAAGCTGTAACTCTTTGTCAAGCCGTATATTCAAACACAATTTCAGAAATGCACCTTAATCCTGTCACTGTAGAAGAAATTCAAAAAATCACCATGTCTCTAAAAAGTACGAATTCTGCAGGGGTTGATAATATATCTAGTAATTTATTGAAATATTCTTGTGTGTGATAAGGGACATTCTCTGTCATATTTTCAATGCTTCCCTTCAGAAAGGTATTGTTCCCAGTAGACTTAAGTATGCCATTGTGAAGCCCCTGTACAAAAAGGGTGATAATGCTGAACTAACTAACTATCGACCTATCTCTTTGCTGACAGCTTTCTCCAAAATTCTAGAAAAGCTAATACATGTAAGAATTACTGATCATCTCATGAAGAATGTAGTTCTCAGCAAGAGCCAGTTTGGCTTTCAAAAGGGCCGTTCAACAGAAGACGCAGTCTACGCACTTGCAAATGAAGTCCTAGTAACTCTTAATGAAAAAATGCTAGCACTTGGTGTCTTCTGTGATTTATCCAAAGCGTTTGACTGTGTTGATCACCAGATTCTCTTGCAAAAGGCAAAATTAGTAGGAATAAGTGGTGTTGCAGGCAATTGGCTACAGTCGTACCTCCAAGACAGAAAACAAAAAGTTGTGTTGAATAGCTCGGGTGGAGTATGTGACACTTCCTCAGATTCTGAATGGAGTTCCATTACATGTGGAGTGCCCCAGGGCTCAATTCTTGGGCCACTATTATTCCCGATTTTTATAAATGATCTACCATCATGTACAAGCCTGCCGTGTAAATTTACATTATTTGCTGATGATACCACAATTTTTATGAGCAGTAGAACAGACAACAATCTTGAGGAACTCATTAATCACATACTCTCAGATATGGTTAATTGGTTCAAGGTGAATGGTCTCTCATTAAATTCCAGTAAGACCAGCTTTATTCAATTCTGTACAAAAACAGAAAAAGAGAGAGAGATAAGTGTGACATGTGGTAATGAACCAATAGTTAGAATGGAAACAACAAAATTTCTTGGAGTGCACATTGACAAGAAAACGAACTGGTCTTCACATATTATTGATCTCTGTAAGAGGCTTACCTCTGCTACCTATGCTTTACGGGTTGTCACTACATATGTTGAACCTAACACTGCAAAAGTGGCATATTATGGCTATTTTCATTGTCTCATTGAGTACGGAATTATTTTTTGGGGCAACCAGCCATTAGCAAGGAAAGTGTTCATTGCACAGAAGCGAGCTTTAAGAATTATATGTGGATTGCGCCCAAGAGACTCTTGTAGAAATAGTTTTCGTAATCTTAAAATATACACAACTACATGCCAATATATTTTTTCTCTCATGTGTTTTGCTTGTAAAAATATAGATATATTTCAACCAAACAGTAATTATCATGAGCATAACACACGGAGGAAGAATGACATACATAGTGAACTCAGAAATTTGAGCTTGGCACAAAAGGGTGTCCACTACACTGGAGCAAAACTCTTCAATGCTCTTCCTCCCGAAATAAAGACAAAGATTCATAACAATAGTGAGTTTAAGAAAGCTCTAAAAATATTTCTGCTAGAAAAAGCTTTTTACAGTCTAGATGAATTTTTAACTAAATAAATTGTAATATTTTAATATTATATAATACAAGTTGACATAATGAATTTTATTTAAGCTGAGCTCTGTATCAATGTGTGCTCCGTATCTGTTTTCTGTAGTGTTTTAATGATTCTAAGAAAATATGTATTTTCTTTTTCTGTATTGCTGCCCAAAGAATTTACTGTATAAATTTTTATATAATTATGTACTCAAATTTCTGTATATTGTATTTGTAAAAAACTGACTCATTCCACGTCCTTGTGTATCCAACACAGTTGGACCTATGGAACACGAAATAAATCAAATCAAATCAAATCAAATCTCCTTCCAGTTGATATGTAAAGTATAAGTCCAATGACATATTTCATGTAAGAAAATCAACTTCAAGTAATAGTGTATGTAGAGGTAAAAGGTACTTAAAGCAAAAGAGCATGTAAATAAACAGCTGTAAGTTTGAGAATGTGTAGACAATAAATGAGTATTGGAAATTATATTACATCTAACAGTAAATCAACAGTTGCCTAAGTTAAAATGGATCAAGTTAAACAGATGATTACTTTTTGAAAACACTGATTACTAAAAATTAAAATTGGTGTTGTTTACTGTTTCCACACTGTAGGTTAAGTGACTGGTCAAAATATAGTCTTATGACTTACATGTTGTACACTGTATACCCTAGGCTAGTAGAAGAAACCTAACTGCTCTTACTATCTAGATAAGATAGTACAAGAGAAGTGATTCCAGAAAATAAATATGAAGTCACTGGCTAGGGCAAGGCACCATATGCCACATGGTGTATCTATGAAAGTACCACGGATCACCTACCTGTTAAATTTCACCGCAAAATTACTGAAAAAATGTTTCTTAGAGGATTTTCACCCCCAGAGTTTGCCTTGACTATACAGTGCACATCATGTAGCCTCAACTATTTCAACTCCACAAATCACTTTTTAATTCGTAATTCATGATAGATATAAGAATTTTAAAAAAAGTTCAAATAATCAATGATAACAGATATGAGAATAAATTTCTTTCTATTAGTTATTTAACTTTCACTGTGTTGAAGTTCTCACCATAGGGTTTGCTTAAGTATACTAGTATGATCTTGACATGTGTAATGTAAGGTGCATTTCAAATAAATTTCCAATTGTGTGTCAAATATCAAAGAACAAATATTATGATGCTAAATGGGTAATTAAGGTTGTCTGTACAATTTTAGCTTTGCAACATTCCTAAGTCCAAATCACTTTTTTAACTTTGGACATACAAGTCTGTATGCATTTGGATGTGGATTTTAAACAATTTCAAATGGTCCTACATAAATATCAAAGAATTTTGTAATTTCATTATTTAGAGCTTTATATTTGGTGTAACTCTGTGTCAGAACTAGATCTCCAACTCTGAATTACATGTTTTTATGTGTTTGTGATGCCATTTCTTTCTTTTTCTGTAATAGTCATCATGGTTCTTCTAACTACTTCCTCTCTTTCAGCTGCTGTTATGCTTTTACATGGTGGAAACTCTATAAGTTCTTTAATTAAGTAAGGTGGCTTTTGATAAAACACGATCTCATAAGGAGAGTATCCTGTGGTAGTATGTTGTAGGCTATTCATAATACCTTCATTCTACATAATCTGCCAATTTCCCTCACATAACACTCAGTCGGGTTACATTTTAGTGAATAAGATGAAATTAGGATATGTCTGATATTATATTCCTCTACAAACTCCTTCCAAAACTTTGAAGTAAACTGAATCCCATTGCCTGATAAAATTGCTTTTGGTATACCCACATTAATAAAGTAGTCTTTCACAAATTTGGTTGCTATTTTCTTGCTAGTTACTTTCCTTAAAGGATAAAATTTTACATATTTTGAAAATAAATCTACAATAACAAAAATTTATTGAAACCCTCCTTTAGCTCTCGAAAGTTGGCCATACAAATCTATTCCCAATAAATCCAATTGTTTATGAGATATCACATTTTGTAGAAGACCCTTGTTGGTTTTGTTACTAACTTTTGTTCTTTGACGTCTATCACAACTGGTATGTAAAGTCCTAACCCTCCTAGACATGTTATGAAAATATATACATTCTTGGATTTTTTGAATACATTTCAGTGCACCACAGTGTCTGAAACTTTGATGTGAGAATCTGGCCAGCAAACTTTACATACATCATTGTCTGGATTGTGTCTATAAAACAGAATGCCTTTGAAGACTTAACAGTACATTCATACCTTCTCATGACCTTTTTTCACTAAATAATTTTTAGCAAGCTTCCAATGATCATCACCATTTTGGTATCTTCTCAATTGATTACAGATATTCCTAATTTAATTTTCTTCTTTCATTTCTTTAAATTTTGAAATTCTTTCCTTTGACTATTATTTTCATTAATATTTACATTTTCCACTGGCATTCATGACAGGGCATCAGCAATTACATTTTCCTTTCCTTTTATGAAATGAACTGTATATCTAAACTGCTGTAAGAACATTGATCACCTGGTAATCCTCCCATGATACAATTTACATTCCTGTATGTAAGTTAACACTTTATGATCCCCATAGACTTTGACTTCATGCCCACACAAATAATTTTTAAACTTTTTGAATCCTTTTCTGTAACCATATAATTTCTCTGTTTTTGTAAGGTCCTACTTGCAAACACTATAGAATGATGCTCTATTTCCCCACTGATTTCCTTTTCTTGGAACAAATGTACCCCCAAACCATAATGACAACTGTCAGTCATCAAGCAAAATGATAATGATAAATTAGACCTATAAAAGATTTCACTTTCTATCAACTCTTTCTTAATTTCCTCAAAAGCAAATTGACATTCATCAGACCAATCCCACCCTGCATTTTTTCTTAACATGGTGCATTAAGAGCCTGTGTTTTCACATATTTACAGTAAAAGTTCACTATTTCAAAATATGACTTCAAATCTTTTTTAGTCCCAGGTTTTGAGAATTTTGCGATGGCCTCAATCTTTTCTCTATCAGGCAAAATCCCTTTTTCACTTACGCAATGGCCAAGAAATTTTAATTGATTCATTGCAAATTTACATTTTTCTAATTTTTCTGTCATAAACCCCTGTCTCATTTTCTCTCCAATTTCCTTTAAAATTTGTATATGCTCTTTCCAGGTCTTACTTGCTACTAAAATGTCATCCACATATATGATTAATTTTTCCAAGAGTTCTTTACCCAAACCAAAGTCTAATCCCCTAATGAATTCTGCTACAGATACATTTAAACCAAATGGTACAACACAATACTGAAAACTTTTTCCATTAAACAAAAATGCAGTGTACTTTCTAGAATCTCTCTCCAGTTCAATCTGATGAAACCCAGAAGTTAAGACAAGGCTAGTCATATACCTTACATTTTCAAACTTGTTAAGCAGTTCATCTATGCTTTCAGGATGGTCAGTTTCTCTCTCTAAGTATCTATATAGATGTCTTGAATCAAGAACTAATCAGATACCCCCATCTCATTTTGAAACCACTACTAATGGATTATTGTAGGAACTACAACTTCTTTCTATTATTTTCCACCTTTCCATTTTCTGAAGCTTTCTTTCCACTTCTTTTCTTTTGCAGATGGGAATAGCATATAGTTTAATGAAGACTGGATCATGCACTTTTAATTTCAGTTTACATCGATACCCTTTTACTCTCCCAGGTTTTACATCAAATATGTCATTATAATCCAACAAAAAAATCCTCAAGTTGTCTTTTGCTCTCCACATTAAGGCTTTCAGTTTCAGACACTTTTTTAGCTACAAGTTCACTGTAGGAGTCAACACTGTTATTATTAATACAAAATTCTTCTCCTTTCTCACAATAACCATCACCATAGGTCTCTTGTACTCCCCTAATCAGATTACTTTGGCCATGATATTCCATTACAATACTAGGTTCCCCATGAATACCACTCTTTGGTTCAACAAATTTTATTTTCTTCTCAGCCCAGATAAAATTTACTTTTGCCTTAACTATCCAGCTCATACCCAATATCAAGTTTTCATTCAAATCATCACTCACTAAACATCCTTGTACAAATTGCACATCATTAATTTTAAATTCTAATAAGACTTGTCTGGTAATCAATTTACTACTTTTTCCTGTTGTACCTTTTACCCTTACCCCAGTTACTGGAAATTCTGTGAAATTCTCATTATTTTTAATCTCTTAGCTTCTTTGATAATCCTGTGATTGGGCTACCTGTGTCCAGAAGACAGCTTCCTAACCAATCAGAAATCTGTAATACAATATATGGACTTCCAAGTTCTTTACCAATTTCATTGACTTTATTTTCAAATAACAGATCCTCCTCTATGTCCCAGTAATTCACCCTTTTGTCACAATCATGGCTTTCTTCTACTGTTTCTACACATCCACTGATTATTTTTCTATTAGATGACTGTTTTAGATTTTCAGAACAAACTTTCCTTCCCTAAAAACACATGTTGACAAATTTCATTTATGATTTTAAACCTTTGGTCTCTATGGTTAAATTTGTTATCATAGTCACTAACTACTTTCACTATTTTATCACTGGTCATATTTTCTCTCTCATTTTCATTAATACATTCAGACACAGCATCACTAACATCTACTGGCAAAATTAAACTATCATGTACTTTTCTACTTGTTTCAAAATCAATACTCAAGTTTACATCAGAGTTTCCAGAATCATTCAGCATACAATCATCAACCTTAACTTCTGCATATACCATTCCATTCAATTCTGTGAGCAATACAGTGTCATCAATCTCATCATATCCATCATCATCATAAACATTATCATCACACTTAATATCATTCTCAACACTAAATTCATTTCCATCTTCACACACTTCTTCAAAGACACCAACAACTTCAACACTATGATCCTTCTGTTCTACTACATCATCATCTTTTTCCTCTTTATTGCTTACTGAAATTTTATCTGGAATAACACTGTCATCTTCACTTTCATTTCTAAGTGTATGATAATCAGCTTCCATACATACAACACCAGTATCAGTACTTTCACTCATTTCACAATCGCTCAACATCTTCACTAAACCACACTCATCAGATATGCTCTCATCGCTATCAGTAACTACTATTACATTACTACTATCAAAGAAATTTGTCAAAATGTTTTCCTCTATTTTAAATTCAGATTTTCTTTTCCTTTTTTGTTCATCTTTGTTCTCAGATAAAAAATTCCCCCAAAATTCCCTATCAAAATTCATTCTGTTCACTTCAGGTTGCCTTCTGGATACATAGTTCTGATATGCCCTCTTTGCTCTACCCCTTGCCTTTCTGAAATCACCACAATGTGCCTGATTGTAAACACCATTTCTATTTGCCTCACTCTGCCAGGCTCCGAAAGAGGCAGGTCTTAGTATCCAGGGCCATTGCTTCTGTTATCAAAATTGTTACCATTATTTCCTTGACCTTGTCCCCACTGCCTATTTCTTGGTTCATCTAGTGGCTTATCTAAATGCACTAATGTTTTTAACTGCTGTTCACAAAATGTTTTCATTCGACCACTACCTTGCTTGAAATCTGGACTGTTTAAGAGCTCAACTTGATTCTGGCTTGTCTAGTTTCTGACCAAAATTTATTCACAAAAGCATGTTCAATTTCACAAAAAGTCATGTCAGATTTGATTGTCTGGTTAGCCCATGAGAAAACCTCACCATCCAAGTATTTTTTAATGAATTTAATTTTTGAATTGTCACTCATGCTATTTTCGAAATTGTCTTTAATTTGAAACATAAAGTTGACAGGATGTATGATCCTTTCCCCTGAAAAGGTTTTGATATTGATATTATTCCAAAATTGATTGTAGTTACTGAATGATTTTATAGCAATAATGTCCTCAATTTCCTGAATTTTTTAATTGAAATTTGAAATTCACCCTAAACATGTACCTACGTCTTCTTTTAGTTCTGTAAAATTATCATTCACAATTTTGGTAAAGTTTTGTATACTTTTGTCTGTCTCAGTAATTTTTTTCACTTCATCTTTGTTACGCTTTTTTAAATGTTGAAATTCTGAGGTTGCAAATTTTTCGAAACTATCATTTTTTCTTTTTACAGAATCTCACCTTTCTTCAATATTTTGCTGTTCTTGTTTTAAAGTAGAAATTTCCCACTCTATAACTGACATGTTTTTGGTGTTGTTGTCTACTTGTACCCATCATTTTTCTAAGCTATCTTTTGTTTCAGGTATTTGGTTCCCATGTACATCTAATTTGTTTTCAATAGAGTCAAGTTTTTTATTGTTCCTACATTAGTTGAATTAATCTATCTGAAACAGACACACTTGTTCGAACCCACAAAAAAGTGAAAATCCGCTTACATTATTGTGGTCACTGTTCTCCCCAGTTCTGTTGTTTTGATTAACTTCATTACCTTCATCATGGATTGGTGAGCAAATACTTGCATCATTATCATTTATTTCCTTTCCACTAACATTTGCACCATTCTGATTATTTACGTCAACCTCCCTGTTGTCTTCCATATTAACAAAGCTAGCAAAAAATTTTCAAACAAGTAACAAAAAAAATCGAATGAAATTTGTACTTACAGCATTTTTCTTCTTCTATGCTTTTTGATTATTTCCATTTACCTCATTTTTGGCGTTCATCATTACATTCTTCGTATTGTAATGCTGTTGACTACCATCTCATTGTTTTCCTTGTGCAACCCTCAAATACGATATAGAATTACAAACTTTTTCTGAAACAAAATGTAAGATTAATTTACAGAATCATGACATATCCCAGATACTCCACCACATGTGAAATTAGTATTAAACATTCTTATAATTATATAGGGTGTACTCATCCAACTGCTTTTTATCTGCTGCTGCCACAAGCATTGCATTCCTTCATGTCCACTGGAACTTGGTTTTTACACCAAGAATGACCCATACAAACATTATGTTTCAGAACCTTTATTCTGTATCACGTCATAATTATTATGTTACTTTGACAAAACTCAAAAATACTGACATGCTTACAACACTGAGGTACATCTTACTTAAGCAATTACATGCTTCTTGCACAACATCTCATAAGATACTACC
Organism: Schistocerca piceifrons; assembly: GCF_021461385.2. Classification (NCBI taxonomy): domain Eukaryota; kingdom Metazoa; phylum Arthropoda; class Insecta; order Orthoptera; family Acrididae; genus Schistocerca; species Schistocerca piceifrons. The sequence goes on along the minus strand of NC_060138.1, from coordinate 447,229,066 downwards.
ATTCAATGTCAACATGGGTGCCTCTTTATATATAAATCCAAACAATCCTTGGTATTGTTATGAAGGGTGTTTTATTGACTTTCAATCATTTAACATTTTAGGAGTGTGCAAACACTCAAATACGAATTATTAACAATACTTTTACTATTTTTATAAAATGCAAAAGAACATGGTTCTGAAAATGTTCCTACCAATGTATATGTTTCCAAGTCACCCATTGAATGTGGCAAAATAGATCTTTTATTTATTATTGACAAAACACCTAAGGAACTGCCTATGTTTACATGCCACTTATAACATTTTGGCTAATTACATTTTAATTTTCTAATCAATTTTGATTCTCTCAGTTGGTTTTTTGTTTAAAAACCACAGACATTAATTTAGATACTGTTTTAACACAAATCCATCTCAGTTTCAAACAAATGACTTTGACCAATGTACTCAATCATTTGTTCCAGATTTCACCGAATTATGTTAATCCTGAATGTTCCTACCAATTACAGGACTTACATACTTCAATACAATTTTAATTTAGCAAACAGTTTCATTATAATAATTTTACAAGAATAGGTTTACCTGTACCACTACCTTTTGTTTACATCAGTGATTCCTGTTTGTTTCAAATTGGCTCAAAAAATACATGTTTTAAATGGGTTTCAGTGGACTGTTACATCTCAGTCTACATCCCACATTGAGTATATGAGCATTCATGAAAAGCTATCTCACCGATTTCTCTGATATTCATGTCCATATTGGTCCAAAGCATGGTATAATTTTGTTGCTGCAGCCTGTTCAGTTGTTGTCTAGGGTACATAACATAATACATAACATAATTTAGTGTCTCCATCATGTATGTAGCAGTAGTGCTTCATAATTGTATGTGTATCGGCAATTATATCTGAACCTCAAGCCACAAAATGATTACAAGGAAAATGAAGTGTTGAAATAGGCCATAACTGTATCGGTTCCTTATGTTCAGATTTAGTTGCACAATGACTACAGACCCCACAACTGTGAAAAGACACTATTATCACTAGCCTGTACATCAAAATTTTGTGAATTAACATGAATAATAAATATAATCTTAAATATTAATTAACATTACATAACTTAGAGTGGGTACATAATTTTTTGCAGGAAGTATCAAATGTTCAGGCCTAAGGGACTGGTGATTAGTCTTGAAATATGATTTTCATACACATCTATTTTTCTCAAAACTTTGTTTCTGTGCTTTAGACTTTTTGGTTCTCAGTTCCTCATTTATTTGTATATTGTATGGTACTGTAATTGGGCATAGATGTTTTATCTCTTTTGATCAATTTGCTTATAAAATTATATTACATACCCAATATTCTCAGCAAGAAATTCTGAGCTATAGTTCAGGGGCAAAGAATAAATAAATATAAGTAGTTAAACAAATAAAATTTAACAAGCTGCATACAGAGATAAGTATAGAATCTAGGCATACAGTTAATTAGCCATCTGTTCTACGAAGTATATGACTCTCTAGTAATGACAACTGAATTTCCACATAAGATGAATTTCAAATAGCAGCTCCCACTCCAAATAGATCTCGATACTTGCCACAGCTAGATGACTTATATTCTGTAACTGTGGATGATAGTTCTACCCATCAAACTGTGGCAAGAGCAAACACATACAGAAGTTTAAGGAAATGTACAAGCTTTTTGAGCTAGCAGCTCCTTCTTCTGGAGGAAGGGAAGGAAGAAAGATTAAGGAGAAGGACTGAAAAGTTTTAGGAAATTGGTAGAAGTCACTCAACAATGTGGGTCATGGGAGACTTTCCAGATGGCATGAGATGGAAAGGATGATTGTTGGAGACAGCACTGGATGAGATTTGAAAACCTGGGAGCTTAACAGTGGAATATAAGGTAATGAGTAAGACAGAGGTTTGTGACAAAGCATCCTGTGGATAAGAGTGGAAAGTACATTATGTATGGCAGAAGTAAGGGGCAGAGAAAACTAGACAGGTCAGAAAATAAAAGATGTAGAAAATTAAAAGTATTCAAGAAAGTAATAGCTACTGAGAAGAAATGCTGAGCCCACAGAAATTAACATAAATTATGGCCTGGTTGATGACCAGAACCGAGGATACATTGTAGTGCCAGTTCCAACTTGCCAATTTGTGAGAAACTAGTGTCAGGAGGAAGCATCCAGACTGTACAGGTGATGAAACAAGCACCAAGGTCACGAATGTAATTTTGTAGAGCATACTCTGCAACAGAATATTGTGTGTTGACAGTATACACCCTCTGTCCATTAATCCTAAGTGACAACTAGATGGTTTTTTTTTTTTTTTTTTTTTTTACACAAGAGGTGGAGCCCCTCCACGCCCACACCGGCATGATGGCCAACACAAAAGGTCTACTGCCATCTCTGCATAAGGGTTAGTATTCACTAAAGTGAGGTGTCGCAGGATGTGGGTGCTGCGATGTTTGCGTACGTCTGGTTAGGATTAACCATTAATACGCGCTCATCTGGAGATAGATTGGTCGAAATCTGACGAAGGGTAGCGGTTTGAAGGGCAGAGGAAAAAAAGTGCCAAGGCAAGAGCCAAGGGAAAAAAACCTCTGCGAAAGTTAGGTCGGGCGGCAAGAGCAGTAGCGGTTGTCTTGCTGCCTGCGATAGGTTGTGCAAGGATAGGCTTTGTTAGTAGTGGGTATCATGCATGTCGATACCTTGACGTTGTGCGTTTGTGCTGCTCGGCGGCTGGCGCTGGGTGCTGGTACAGAGTCCTCGTTCAGCGTCCTGCAACCTGCAACAGTTATGTTTGTTATCGGTCTTGTGTCCGATAGGTCATATACCGGAGGCACAGTGTGAGGGAGTGTTGGGAGATTGTTCGTGCGTCTGTGGGCGAGCTCGTTGGTGTCCCTGCTGTGGCCTGTTGGTCGGCTCTAATAGCAGCTGGTAGTTGCCAGTCAGTATTGCTGATATGCAGGGGCTTACCGACGTTTGTCGCTGTTTGCGTATGTTAGTTTACCATAGGTGGTTATGCCCTAGCTAGCAGTGTCTTTGGTCGCTTGTGTTTCCACCTGTGGTTGTGATCGTAGTTTTCCAGAGTGAGGATGAAAGGATTGTTCGAGTGTCTCGAGTTCCTGTATAGTCGTGTAGCGTGTTTCTTGAATACTTCCTTGAGGGTATCAAGGCGGTATTCATGGTGAAGATCCACGGTGCGTGTGTAGCGTGGAGCATTGCTAATGATTCGTAGCACTTTGTTCTGTATGATCTGCAGGCGGCGCAGTCGTGTGGGAGCTGCATATCCCCAGACGGGAGCTGCGTACGTCATCAGAGGTCTAATCAGTGTAGTGTATAAGGACCTCGACACCCTCCTATTCAGTGTGCTTTCCCTGTTGAGCATTGGGTAGAGCTGTTTGAGCCTCGCGTGCGCTCGGTTGGCAACGTATTCGATGTGGTCCCCCCATGTAAGTTTCCGGTCCAGCCAGACACCAAGGTATCTGACTTTCTCTTGGAAACGTATTGGGCGTGTATGTAGTGTTATCGGTCTACAGTGTTGGTGTTTGCGCAGTAGTTTCGGTCTGCGTGTGAACAGAACTGCTTCGCACTTGTCGACATTTACTTTAATACGCCATCGCTCTAGCCAAGGCTCAGCTGTTCTGAGTGCTGTCTGTATTCGTGAGTTGATGTTCGACGGTTTCCAGTCTTGCGCGAGGATGGCTGTGTCATCCGCGTAGACGGCTAACGTCGTGTTTCGTGTCGCTGGGTAGTCATTAATGTACAGGTTAAACAAGATGGGCCCCAGAATGCTTCCTTGGGGTACTCCAGCTTGGATACCGTGTTGTGTTGATTGTTTATCCTGCACATTAGTGTTGAAACATCTGTTCGTGAGATATGAGTGTATGAGACGTACGAGTCTGTCTGGGAAACCAGCTTCGCTTAGTTTGCGTATGAGTCCGTTGTGCCAGAGACGATCGAAAGCCTTTTCGATGTCTAGGAACACGGCCCCTGTGGCTTTGTTCATGTTGTAGCCGTGTGTTATATGTTCGACTACGCGGAGGAGTTGTTGTGTTGTCGAGTGGTGATTCCTAAAGCCGAATTGCTCCAGTCTTAGGGTGTCGTTGGCGATGCAATGCCTAGTGATACGTTTTAGTATTACCTTCTCAACAATCTTGCTGAGCGAGCACAGCAGACTGATGGGTCGGTAATTTTGTGGGAGGGAGTGGTCTTTCCCTGGCTTCCTGAACATCAGGACCTTGGCCGCCTTCCAAAAGTCAGGGAAGTGTTGGTGTGTCAGGATGGCATTCGTTAGGTGTGTGAGGTATTCTACGGCTTTATCCGTGAACTCCTGGAGGACACGGTTTTGAATGCCATCAGGCCCAGGGGCTTTTCTAGCGTTGGTGTGCTTGATAGCCCATGTGACTTCATTTGTGCTAGCACGTCTGATTACGTCGCGCGAGGGCTGGGCTACAAGTCGTGTAACCTCCTGGTCCGTTTCAAGTGTGAATGCTGGGTCTGAAGGAACCAGATTCGGCATGAAGGACGCTGCAAGTGTCGTGGCCATAAGCTCTGCCTTCTCCGTCGCGGAGTAGGCTGGGCCGTTTGGTCCTTGTAACGTGGGAATGTAATGTTTCTCCCTGGTGAAGTGTCTGGCCAGCTGCCACACGCCAGGACGTGTGGTATCCAGCCGAGCGAGTCTCTGTCCCCATTGTTCGTTTCTGAATGTTTGGATTTTATTCCGTATTATGCCCTGGAGTCTGTTGACGTGCAGTTTATAGAACGGGCGCCTGGTACGCTGCCAGTATCTCCTGAGGCGGTTCCTCGTTGAGATAAGGCCCAGGATTTCCTGGGGCAGGGCCGTCGAGTGTTGTCTTGGTGTTGTAAATGGAATGGCGTCAGTCATTGCGTCTTGGACGGCAGTTGTGAGAGCCTCCACAGCCTCATCGATTTGCTGTGTGTTGTTAATTTCGTGGGTGTCAGGAATGCGACTATCAAGCGTTTCCTTGAACAGTGTCCAGTTCGCACGTTTGTAGTTAAGCATCCTGCGTGGTTCAATGTCCTGCAGTGTCTCTTCCATGTGCAGTATTACAGGCATGTGGTCTGAGTCCAGATCGTTTTCAACCGTTAGGTTGAGTGTGCATGTGATGCCCTTTATGAGGGCTATGTCTAACACGTCTGGCCTATGTCGGGCCTGTGTAGGCACGAACGTGGGAACGTCCGGCCCAAGTATAATGTAGTTTCGGCCTAGTGCGTGTTCGTACAGTTTCTTGCCGTTGGAGGTTCGTATTCGTGAGTTCCAATCGGGGTGTTTTGCGTTGAGGTCTCCAGCGGCTATTACCCGCGGTGCCATGTTGAGTACTGTGCTGATATCGCATGTTACTATGTTTTTAGGAGGATTGTATACCGATACGAGTGTGGTGTTGGCTCCGTTGAACTTGACCCTAACGGCCGTAGCCTCCAGTCTTTCAAGTGCTGGGAGCTCGATGTTCGTGTGGTCTATGTCTCTGTGTATAATGATTGCCGTGCCGCCTCCCCTCCTGCCATCCGCTCGGTCGGTACGATAGACGCAATAACCTGGGAGGTTTAGTTGTTTGCGAGGCGTATATATATATATGAATGCAGAAGGCCGAGGTGTGTTTACATAACAGCTGGCACACAACTTGTGTCATTTCATGGGTGGCTTCCCTTTGGTAGTGTACATTTTGCCAATGATGTGGGTGATATAGATGGAAGTAGGAAGGTTCACAGGACAAGTCATAGAGCAGGAACGGTCACATGGTAAGAGCCATGGGGTAGGGAAATGGATGCAAGAGGAACATAGGGTCTGACCAGGATATTGCAGATATTGTGGGAGATGAAATGCTGGTCTAGGAGAAAAGAAAAATGTCAGACCTAATGGACCTCATTTCAGGAGATGATTTTAGGAAGTCATGCCATTGTCAGGGTAACTGATTAATATATTCAAGACCAGGATAGTACTGAGTGACAAGAGATGTGGACCCATGTAGTTTTTTTTGGAGGGATCAGTAGTACCAGGACTTGATGTAATGGCCCAAGAAACCTACTTCTGAGCAATGCTGGTGGGATAATTATTTCCAGTGAAGGCTGGTGGTTTACTATCATAAAGAGACTGCATCAGAGCAAATATATTTGCCTCAAAACAAAAAATATACACAGTGTGTTTCAAAAATAACTTTACAACTTTAAAAATTCATGTAAATTTATTGAAAGCAGATGTAGAGCTGGGTTTAGTCTTATTTTGTCTGGAAACACATCAAGTTTTTTTAACCTTAAACTAGGTATGTTGTATGTTGCTGCTGAGGGTTATCCTGCACACACCCATTGGAAGTTAATTTCTTTCCAAACTCTCTGCAGCATTGCAGGTGTAACTTACTCATTGATGGCATATATTCTTGCTGTAAGTTCAGGTAGAGAAGCCAGCACAGGAGGCACAAACAGGATATCCTTGATGAAGCCCCATAAAAAAAAGTATTGAGTGGTATCAGGTCTGGGGAATGTGGAGGCCATGCAATCGGCTCATCATGGCCAATCCATTGACCTATAAAGCAGTCACTGAGAAAATCCCAGATGTCAGCCAGGTAGCGGGGTGGTGCATCATCTTGTATGAAGCAAAAATTTTGTTCTTGGTGGTCCTCATCAAACTGTGGTACCAAAAATTGTTGTAACATATCCAGGTACACTATCCCATTGATGGTTCTTTCGTGGAAAAAAAGGGGTCTTACACTTTGTTCTTGTTCAATGCACAGAAAATGTTCAGTTTAGAGCTATCACGAACATTTTTCAATGTTAGATATGGATTTTCACTGTCCAAAATCCTACAGTTATGTGTGTTAACCTTGCCACTTAACTGAAAAGTCAACTCATCAGAAAAGATGATTTTGTCCAAGAAATGTTCATCCTCATGTTATCAATTTAGCATAACCACACAGAGGTTCTTGTGAGCAATTTTTATATCAGTGTCTTTTATTGCTTGTATGACTGTCAGTCTGCATGGTTTCAAATGCAAACAGTTTCTCGACACACGTCAAACTGTCGTATGTGAGATTTGCAGTTTGTGAGATGTACACTGGATCAATTTCGTAGGGCTGTTGATAAAACATTGTCTCACTCACTCAACAACGTCATCAGATGTGCTGGCATCCTGTTTCTACAAAACATTTATGCCACTCATTAATTGTAGGCCTACTAGGAGGACCTGTAGAGTACTTGGTATGCAAATCAAGCTGAGCTATTGTCGCCAACTTTGATTCTACAAACCAAAACACATAGCTAGTATGTTCAAGTCCATTGAAGGCAGCCATTTTTAAAGCAAGTGCTGGTAGCATGCCTTACGGTGTGAGTCAGCACTAGTGAACAATGCAAGACAAAATTGACACTACAGTCATGTCTGTAGATACAATTAATTAAACTATATGAATTTTCAAAGTTGTAAAGTTCTTTTTGGAACATCCTGTACTATAAAAGGGAGAACCACCTGTAAAATGACACATGCTGTATACCAACTGTTATTTAAACACTGTTCAGCCTTCTGCATTGATATGTCTGCCATATAGTTATTGGTTGTGATTAATGAAGATAGACACAATATTATGTTTCAGAGCATGCTCTACAACATGACAGTCATCATCTCATTGTCTGTTTCACCATGTGTGGCATCTAAATCCTTCCCCCTGACATTATTTTCTCAGAACTCCACTGGTGGGAGCTGGTATTACAGTATGTCCTTGGCTCTAACCACCAGCCTGGCCTTAATTTACATTGATTTCTTGGGACATGGAATTTCTTCTCAGTAACTATTACTTTCATGACTACTTTTAGTTTTCTACATCTTTTATTTTCTAACCTACTATTTTTCCCAGCCCCTTACCTCTACCACATGTAATGTACTTAGCTTCCCACTTTTATCAGCTCTTACAGGATGTTTTGTCACAGATCTCTGTCTTGCTTAGCACCTTATCTTTCACTGTTAAGCTGCCAGGTTTTAAAATCTTATCTGGCGCAATCTCCAAGAAATAGTCTTTCAATCTCATCCTGGGGTTCTGAGTTACTTTTCCATAATTCTCCCTATTTCCTTAATCTCACCAGTCCCTTTTCGTAATCCCTCATTGTTCCCCTTCTGCCAGAAGATGAAGCCACTGTCTCTGAAAGCTTGAATGTTTCCCTAACTTTTGAATGTGTTTGCTCATGCCTCTGCATGGTGAGTAGATTTTTTCTATACAATTCACAACATCTACTTTGCCTCCTACGTTATTGCATAGAGTTTGGCTTCATCATGTCATCCTAAAGGTTTCAGTATTCCTTTAGTGCCCAGAAGCCAAGTATCAGCTCTTATTTGGAAAATATAATTTGCAAAACAGTTCAAAAATTTAGAAGACTGTTAAGATTTGTAGTTTGGCCTTTTATATAGGACTTATTCAACAAGTATCAGGACTTTAGTCATAAAAATAAATTTATGGAAGACACATATATAATGAATTAATATTCTTCAAAATATGATCCTCCTGCACCAGTACATCACTGCCTCTCCTTGCAGTCTTCTTTTTCTCCTTGGAAGTCAGCAACCACTAGACAGTCCAGGCATGCCAGTCAAAATAATTGGATTGCCTCAGTTGTGCTAAAGTTATGTCCTTTCAGGTTCCTTGGAAACCTCATGGGTCATATCAGAACTCTCCATAGCAGATTTAATGCAAAACTGGATCACACAACATCCCTCAATGGTCCTCAGCACGAATTCTGAATCCACTTCCAATCACATAGTCTTGACACTCTAAAGACTCACAAGTTACTGTGCCTGGCCTCCAGACTCATACAACTTCCTCCACAGTTGATCCACTGATGCAGATGGCCATACACTTCCTATTCAGGCAGTCAGTCCTGATTCTTGTAGGACACACTTTGTACCCAAGGCAGTCTGTTGGTCAGCAGACTGTTAGTTTTAACAAACTGCTTCCAAGTTTATCATTATTTAGTTAATGAACACTACCATAAATATTTTAAAGAATAATTTTGCAATATCCAGGACAGTGGTTTCGATTCCATCTTTATAAAAGGTAGTCAAGGATACTCTAAAAAACTTGTTAGAGTGTTTCAGGGTGGGTTGTGTTGAGAAATAGTTATTGAAAAAAAAATTAGATACATTGCACTTTTTCTGAGTGAATTAGCACTGAAGTTGACCAATCAGGCCATTATGCACACAAATTCAACCAGCCTGCCAGAGATAGCATCACCAGACATGTTCTCCCTTTGGTTTCTTAAAACTAGAGAGCAGTACAACAACTGAACATGGGGCAGTACTAAGGACTGAACTGAGTCAAAGGCTGAGCAGTCTCATACACTATCATCTACATTATCAGAACAACTGACACTAGTTGTATCTAGTGGCCACTTGAATTTGCCTGCTCAACACACTGATTGGCTAACTTCAAGTCTAACTGGGTGCAATGTATTGAATATTTTCTTAAAAATTATTTCCCAGCACCACCTATCCTGCAACACCCTTGCAAGCTTTTCAGTTTATTTCTGTCCAGTCTGTATATTTACTTATTACCATGTGTTATCACTACTGCTGTTTAAATCACATGTAAATTTCAGTCTCAGGAGTGACAGAGGGAGGGAGGGAGAAAGAGAAAGAGAGAGTTCTTACACATGTCCTAAGAAGAACACAAGTTCAAAAGCTGCAGTAAAATGTTTTTCCTCTTGATATGTGTTAATCCACTATTCAAAGCCTCTGCTATTCACTGAGTACTTATCTATTTTAGTTTCAGTTCAAAGTATGAGTACAAAATCTTCTTCATGGATATTACTTTATGTTGATATAAGCCAAGATATGTCTGCTAAGAAAACAAATAATACACCTAAATCAATGGTTGTTATAATTCTCTCTGAAACAATCGACTATAATAACATTTTTCATGTCTACTCTTCTACAAGTTATGCTTAGAGCATGCTAAAGAAACGTCATTATTTCAACCAAAACAGGTACATGTTGCACCCTTTCTTATGAACAACAAATAAAAAACAAAGATGCCATTCCTTCATAGGTTTTAGGTATGCACACTAACAACAACAGTGAAGGTGTACATGCCACTTAGCATTTGGAACATGAAGAGATAGAGAAAGAGTATGAGGATACTGAATGGGTAATTCAGTATATACAGGCAAATGAAAATCTATTATCATGGGAGACTGGTATGTGATTGAAGGGGTTGAAGAGTTGGTAGTAGGAATGACAGATGAGAAAGACTAACTGAGTTCTGCAATAAATTTCAGCTAATAACAGCAAATACTCTGTTCAAGAAATTCAAGAGGAGGAAGTATACATGCAAGAAGACTGCAAAAATGGGAAGATTCAAGCTGAATTACATCACAGTCAGACAGAGATTCTGAAATCAGGTAATGAATTGTAAGGCATACTTATAAGGAGATATCGACTCAGATCACAATTTAGCAATAATGAAAAGTAGACTGAAGGTGAAGAGAATCATGTGGAAGTGCCAGTGGAAAGGAAGTGGGATGCTGAAGTATGGTGCTGAGGAAGGATGAGACGTGTCTGGAGTATGCTAAAGATGTGGATACTGTGATAAAGAAGACTAAAGTAGGCATTTTAGTTGAAGAGGAGTTGACACCTCCAAAAAGGGCAGTCACAGACACTGGAAAGACAAATGCAGGTTTTAGGAAGGTGACTGTGACGAAACCTTGGGTAATAGAAGAAACACTTCAACTGATCGGCAAAAGCAGGAAGTACAAAGATGTTCAGGGAAAGACAAGACTACAACAACATAAATCACTTAGGAATGAAATAAATGGTAAACACAGGGAAGCCAATGCAAAATGGCTGCAGGAAAAATGTGAAGAAATAGGAAAAGAAATGATTGACTGGTGGACTAAGTCAGCATATGGAAATGTCAAAACAATCTTTGGTAAAAGTAAATACAAGGGGTGCAATATTAAGAGCGCAAGGGGTATTCCACAGTGGATAGGGGAAAAGAGTACACTGAAGGCCTTTGTGTGTGTGGGGGGAGGGGGGGGAGGGGGGGGGGGGGGGAGGACTTGACTGATGACATGATAGAAGAAGAAACTGGAGTCAATAGGGATCCAGCATTAGAGTCAGAATTTACAAGAGCTCTGGAGGACTTGAGATCAAATAAGGCAGAGTGGATAGATAACATCATACCTTCAGACTTTTGGAAAAATATCATCCACACAACTACAGATGCAGCAAGAGTACATAAAGTGCAATGACTACTTCTCAATCAGCTTAACAACTCATCCATCCAAGTTAGGTATTTAGTCAGTTAGTTACATGTTCCATGGACCATTTTGCTTAATAGTTCATAACAATGTGGAATGCGACATTGTATATTCACATTGCAAAGTAATCTGTAGATGTGGTTATATTCTGAACATTTCTAAGTTACATAAATATATAAGGAAAAAATATACACAGATGTTATTAATATCAACCCACCACCTTTTGCACATTTATACATTACTGTAATAGAAGTTTTTCTACAGAATAGAAGGAGTTGTCAAACAGAAAGTTTCTCAATTTATTATCAAATTTTACTTTGCTGTATGTCTGACATTTTATAACTGGGCAAGTGATCAAAAATTTTTGTTGCAGCATTGTGTACGCCTCTTTGTGCTAAAGACAATCTTAATGTGGAGTAATAAATGTCATTTTTCCTTCTGGTATTGTAATTATGTACCTCAGTGGTATTTTAACTGTAGTGGATTATTTACTACAAACTTCATGAGGGAATAAACGTACTGTGAAGCAATAGTCAGAATGAACCAACTCTTTAAACAGATGTCTATGAGATGATTGTGGGTGAGCACCACATATTATTCTTACCGTACATTTTTGTGTATTGGAAACATTCTTTCTTAACTATGAGTTACCCCAGAACTTAACTCCATACAAGGTTACTGAAAGACAATATGCAAAATATGTCAACTTACTGATTTGTCTCTCCCCAAGATTTTCTATGTTTCTAAGCACAGATGTGACTGAACTAAGTTGTTTAGGAGCTCCAAAATGTGTGTCTTTTCTTTAATGTAATATGGATCTTTTAGAATTCGGAAGTTTCTACAATATTTGTTGTTTCCCCACTATGTGCCATACTTATCATTGCCGGCAAGAATAATGTACAGAAGAATGGAAAAAAATTATGGATCTGTTAGATGATGATCATTTTGGCTTCAGGGAAGGTAAATTTACCAGAAGGCAGCTGTAACATTGTGCTTGACAGCTGAAGCAAGACAAAGGAAACAGATATGTTCATAGGATTTGTTGAGCTTGTAACAGTATTCAACAATGCAAAATGATGTAAGATGTCTGAAATTCTGAGAAAAATAGGAGTAAGCTGCAGGGAAAGATGGGCAATATGCAATCAAGAATCAAGAGGGAACAATAAAACTGGAAGGTCAACAACAAAGTACTCAGATTAAAAACTGTGTAAGACAGGAATGCAGTCTTTCATCCCTACTGTTCAATCTGTACATCAAAGAAATAATGATGGAAAAAAGAGGAAGGTTCAAGAGTAGGATTAAACTTCATGTTGAAAGGATATCAGTGATAAGATTCATTGATGACATGGATATCGTCAGTGAAGGTGAAGAAAAATTACAGGGTCTGTTGAATAGAATGGACAGTCTAACAAGTACAGAACATGGATTGAGAGTAACCAAAGAAAGATGAAAGTAGTGAAAAGTAGCAGAAATGATAATGTGAGAAACTTTACATCAAAATCAGTGATCACAAGGTGGACAAAGTTAAGGAATGCTGCTATCCTGAAAGCAAAATAACCCATGATGGATGAAGCAAGGAGGACACAAAAAAATGGGCTAGCACAGGCAAAAAGAGCATTCTTGGCCAAGAGAATACTACTAGTATCAAACAATGGCCTTAATTTGAGAAAGAAATTTCAGAGAATTTTTGGAGGACAGTATTGCATGGTAATGAATCATGGCCTGTGGAAAATCAGAAAAGAAGAGAATTGAAGCATTTGAAAGATGATGCTACAGAAGAATGTTGAAAATTAGGTGGACTGATAAGGTAAGGAACAAGAAGGTTCTCCACAGAATTGATGAAGAAAGTAACATTCAATAAACATTGACAAGAAGAAGGAACAGGATGATAGGTCATGTGTTAAGACATCAGGGAATAACAGCAATGGTAGTTGAGGGAGCTGCAGTGGGTAAAAACTGTAAAGAAAGGAAAATATTGTGATGCAAATGACAAATAACTGATGATGTAGCTTGCAAGTGGTACTCTGAGATGAAGAGGTTGGGTCAGGAGAGGGATTCATGGTGGGATGCATCAAACCAATCAGAAGACTGACAACTCAAAAGAGAGAGAGAGAGAGAGAAAGAAAGATGATGAAAATCACTCTCTAAATATTAGTCTCTTCAGATTTTATTTTCATTTTTTGTCAAAGCATAACAGTAACTGTTGCTGTGGCTGGCTATAAGGCAGAAAAGATTGTATGTCAATGTCTAAACACCATACTTATCATAGAAATTTTCAGGATGTTCTTGCCAGTACATTGGTACTTGGAAGATGGAGCAATCAAGCAGTTATTAGGCAAATGTTTGTAAAAGGTAAGCCAAATTGGGAAGAGAAAATATTTGCAAAGATCACTGTCTTTCTGTGATCAATATGACAAACTCTGGATGAAACTTTCTTTTGTTATAGAACTTTCATAGTTGCTAGAGGTGGTTGAGTATTCATAGATAATTGTGAGTGATGCAGTGCCATTTAGTTGTTTGCATCTTACACAGCAAGATTTGGATATGAATTCTTTTTGGAGGCACTAATAGCCAAAAGCAGTCTGACCAAAGCAATATTCATCCTGTGCCAGTGATTTCCATTTTTTTCAGTGGGCCTTTTTATGGTAAATTCTTTTGAGAAGCAAAACTGCTAATCAAACATGCAGTACAAACATCTGCTAGCAAAGGCAAATTTTACAGTTTTGACCAAGGGTCTGAAAGAACACCCATTCAGTATTTTTATTAAAAATAAATAAATAAATAAAAAATAAAAAAATAGAAGCCTCATGAGAATAAAGAATGACCTTCCAGTGTAAGTACAGGAAAATTAAATGGAAAGTGAAATGACAGTAATGTGTTATGCCCATCAGATTATCAGCTGGAAATCGCTAGAACTGAACTTATACATTGAGGTGTGTACAATTTAATACATGATTGTAAAATCAGTAAAACAAGTGAGGAATGGCTACTACATATACAAAAATCAGAGTATGGTCCAGGTCATTGAAGGTTAATCAAATTGTGTTAAGGGAGATCTTCATTCAATGCTGCAACAATGGATCTGATACTGTTCAGTCTAATAATTTTGACAGTTTGCAGTTCATGAAAGGAAATATCTTCAGTTTCATCCAGAAATTAGAGGAAGTATCAATAAAGCTATACACATTTAACTGAAACTCAATTTTTGATTATCTGACTTTTCTGTCAGATACCATTGCCCAAGCACTGATGGTATTTGGAATTTTTAATCTCTGACGTTTTGTTATTTCTCACACTAAAGTTCTCATTAAGGATTGAAAGTTGGTGTAACAGCTATAAACAACTTATTATTTGACATGATTATCTTCAATGGTTTATTAACTTACTTGTGAGTACTGTTTGGTGCTATGGTTCACATAGAGTCTTGGCTTCTCTGGTGGTCACAGCCCAATCTTGTGATCTTGTGCTTGTTTCCTCCATCTTCTTACACCTGTATTTCTCAAGTCATTCTCCACATCATTCGGCCATCATTTCCATGGTCTCCCTTTGGACCTTCTGCCCCCTGGATTTCCACTGTAGACCTTTTTGACAGATCTATACTGTAGCATTCATTCCACATGGCTCCGCCCTCTTATTTGTTGTTCTTGATTTCAGAAACTAGGTTAACATAACCAATAGTTCTTACAGTTCCTTTTTTTCTGTATTCTTCGTTGCCCTGTCTCACTCACTGCCCCAAAAATCTTTCACAAAATGTTCCTCTCCCACCATCTCAGGAAGTCCTCTTTTGCCACAATCATTGTCCATGTTTCTGAGCAGTACATTACCACCAAATCTACAACTGTTTGGCAGACAATCACTTTTATTTTTCTGCTCATATTATGTGACTGAATAAGCCTAATCATGGCCCAGTCATTTCTATTTGGCAATCCTTTCTTTTATTTTTTTATTTATGTTCTTGTCATCAGTTACCAGTGCTCCCAAGCACCAGCAATTTTCACATCACTTATAGTTTGCTCTACTCAACTTGATTTATTTTTCTTCAACAGCAGTGTTTCTCCTGGAAGCAAAGAGATACTGTGTTTCAGCATCATTTACTTGGAGCCCCAACTTATCTACCTCATTTGCTAATCTGCCAATTCCATCTTCCAACTCTTTCAATCTTCTAGACAGCATGGAAACTTCATTGGCATATGCTAGGTTTTGATTTATATTGTTAAACAGAGTGCCACCTTTGTTACTGATCTCTTCCATTCTCATCTCTCTCCAATACTGTGTTGAAAAGTAGTGTGGATAACACATGCCACAGTCATAAGCCTAGGTTAACTTCAAATCCTTTAGTCAGGTTTCCTCTTACTTTCACTTGGCATTTCATGCTGCTTAGGGTCATCTCTACAGATCTGATTAGTTTATACAGAAATTTCATATCAATTAGGGTCTGATACAGCTTTTTCCTTTTAATGCTATGATAGGCCTGTTTGAAATCTACAAAGAGGTGATGTACATCCATATTATACTCATAGCACTTTTCCATTATTTATCTTATTGTGAAGATGTGGTTAGTTGTTGATCTGCCTTGTTGAAAACCATATCCAGTTATCTCTTCCGCAAGAGAAGTGAATCTCACAGCAATAACATTACCTAGGACTTTGTACGCATCATTAAGTAAAGTGATGCCATGGTAATTTTTACAATTTGATTTGCCCTTATTCTTACAAAGCTGGCAAATAATGGCCAAATTCTACTTGCCTTGCATCAGTTTTTTTACCCATATTTCAATGGTCAGCTGGTGAATAAGGTGTGTCAGATGTTCATTTTTCATGCTTAATCATCTCTACTGAAATGTTACCATTCCATGGAGCTTTATTATTCTTCAGGCTCTTGAATAACAACTTAACTTCCTTTGCTGTTGGTGTGGGTATAAGTATTTCATGCAGGCTAATGTGGTGCCATAGATGGTTTTTCTCTGTTTCATTTTCTTCTGATATTACTATCTCTGTATTAATGTTGAGCAGCTCACTAATATATTCAGCCCACTGGCCTAGAATTTGTTTGTCTCCTACTATAAAATTTCCCTCTTACAGTACATGGTTGAAAGACTTTCTTTTGTACTGTTTTCTTACTTCTTGATCATTATATTCTTCTTCTAGCTCTGTATTCCATTACTTCTCTGATTTTCCTTTCTTTATTCGACAGATTCTCCCTGCCTCTTTCCTTTTCTTTGCAAATTCTTCTGTATTAGATCTTGTTACCCTCTTTATCATTTTCTTTCTTGCCTCATTTCTCTCTGTCATTGCCTTTTTACAATTTTCACCAAATAATCCTGCCCTTTCCACCCTTTTTCCTATACCCAAAACTTCTGTGGTTTCTTGTAGAACATCTTTCACCATATATGGGAGCAGTCAGATGGGAAAAAAGTAAGTAAACTGCTTATTATGCATCTATGATATGTTTCCCCTCGTCAGTGTACATGAGTGTTACTCACCACTTCCAGCAAGCCTCTCTTATAAGATTACAATAATTAGACCTGACTTAGCTATGTTTGTTTACTGGATTTTTGTAAATCACTATTAAAGACATACATTTCTGAGTGGTTGAATAGTGGAAAAATATTAATTTGAATGAGAGCTTTTGAATACAACAATAATTTGATTGCTTATACTAGCTAGTCTGCCAAAATATGAGATTCTGTTTCTGTAATAATGTGTTAGTTAAGCATGTTAATGACTCCAGAATTAAATGAGTGCAAATGTTGGTAACATGTTTTGTCTTTATCTGTACACATGGTATAGTTATTTACAATCCTTTTTCATCTACTCTGCCAGGAGATTAATAATCAGGTGTATGTTTACAAATGAACAATTACAATCTGAAGTCACTGATGTTTCATAATAATAGTTTTCAAGCAAACTAGCTGCTTCATTAACTCCTGATAACCAAGGGAAAGTAATAGTCAATAAAGTTAAATTGGATAAGCCTTGAGCCAATATTAAAGATTTTCATGTACTGTGCAAATGCTGTACAGATGGGAATATCGAAGAAAATTGGAGGGAAGAAAATATAACAGCTGAAAAGAATCCAAGCTTTACTAGCGTCCCAATGACTCAAGTTATTCATTTTTCTGAATTATATAGTCCTTAGTAGTAGTCTTTGTTTAGGAATGCTTTAGTGCTATTTGGCCTCTATCAATATTTTTGTTATTACTCACAGGCATTGTACTGTACTTGTATTTTATTTTGTAATGATGTTCTGCACTAACTGTAAATGCACACACTGGCTATTGAGCCACTGAGTACTATGAAAGTCACTTATGTAAATAATATTCAGTCAGTGTGGCACCACTTGTGCAATGAAGAAGCCTCTCATCACTCCAGTTTATTACTGTCTACTACCCTGTTTTTTGTGGTTGTAAATTGTCAACCAGGCTAATTTTTTGCATCATATTTGGTTCTTGTTATGAATAACATATTATGGGTGGTCTCTTATTTTAACACTTTTTGGTCCTGCCCCCTCTTTCTCTTCTGTCTCAACCTCTCTTTTCTCTCTTTACCAGCCCTAATTATACTTTGCAAGGTTTATGCACTGTTTTGTAATGCTTTTTAGGTTCATATTTAGGTCTTTGTTCCTATTATGCAGTTTTTGGTTCCAATATCATGTTATTTAGTTATTTCTGTGGGCACAGTACAGCACCACTGTTCTTATACATTCACACCTCCTGATGAGAATTCTTTTAGTTAAGTTTTGTAACACTATCTTCTATCAGTTGAGAACTAATGCTGACAGCTGACACACGTGACTTCATACTTTGTATGAAGACTTTTCTTTTTCATGTGTCTACTTTTGGAGCATTCTTTGTAACACCTCTTTTACTTTACTGTTAGTGACTACTGCCAACAATGCTTGTGGTTAGGCTCTATACTTTCCTTTGGCAGATGTTCCAGTGATGAGCTGTGGATAAAATGGATAAAACGTGTCAATTTATAAGAGTTTTTGAACAGGAAGTGACCAGTTATTCTAGCAACTTATTCAACAGTGGTATAAGTCTCCTTAAGGTTCCATCATAGCATCATAGTTCCAGGCTTCCTATGTAAATTTATGTCACTCCTCAAGCTATAAATTTCACCTTTAGCTGTTGTAAAATCAAAAAGTTTTCTGTACAGGATCTGTTCTGTATAAACCACTCTGGTCTTCTCCAAAATTGTGGCCAGCATTGTGCTTTATTTTCTCATACATAATTTTCCAAATAAATGTTTCATTGTGCAATTCACACTAATGCCACAGTAGCACTTAATGTCTCTTCTGTTACCCTTTTTGAAAATGGAAACCATATATGATCTTCCTCACTCCAATAAAACTTCCATCCATTGGCAACAGTTGTTCCTAGGTTGATTATTCTTTTCCAGCACCAGGTGATTGACTGTTCTTCATTTTAGCTAATGCACTGTTCAAATCCTTTATCATAACAGTCATGTTATGAACAGTTTTTCCTATCTTACATGCTTCCTCTTTTGCATACTGGGCTCTTCCATCCATTAGAAGACCTGTGTAATGCTTTTTCCATTCAGTTTTGACCCACCAATTAAACTCTCCATTTAAATGCATTTCTGTTCTTGTGCCTTGTTTTTTCTGATTTAAAAATGATATAAATTTCAGAATAAATAATGTGCTCCATGACAATTCCACAGCTGCAGTCAGACATGTCTACATAAAAGTAAACAAAACTGTTATTTTCATAAAATGGGCCCAATGTTATAAAAATACTGTTTATCAAAATAAATCTGTTGCAGGTAAAAACTGGCCTCAGAATTAGAACCAGAGGATCATAATTTTTATTGTCCTGTAGCATACACAGTTAAATCAGAGACTTAATGTACAGGGGATTCATCAACAGTGCAGTTACAATCCAAATGTGTTACAGAAACAATATATAAGAATAGCATTAATATAAAAAACATAATTATGGCAATCATTTATCTGGCCGAAAACCGCTAAGCTTAATTAACAACCATTTGCTTTCCTGGTCAGGTTTTCAAAATATCATTCAGAAATTCTTTGAAGGAATAATTGCATTTCTGTACTAACAACTTTCACAGCTCTTGTTGTTGTTGCCCGAGCTTAATGGTGTGGATTTGTTTCCGTTCTAGAATATTGTAAATTTTCATGCCTGGGTAGCCTGGGATTTGTGCACATAGCTTTAACCTATGAGGGGGAAGAGTGAAATTCCCCTTGTTCTGAGTGCTGTATTGATGTTTGAAATTATTGTCTATGAATAACTTAGGGTTACTGTACAAAAATAATCAGTAGAATCTTCACTTCAAAGGTCAGGCTGTTTAATTTGTTTGCTAAATGCTTGACATGTGAAAACCAGGATTAATCTTTGATCCAAATACATTCCTAAAACCTTAACACAACCTGCTCCTTTCAGTTCTTGGTTTCTGTCATTAATGTGGATTTCATATACCTTAGAGTATTTAGTTTTAAATAGTGGTAAATATGTTTTTTCAATATTCAATTTCAATCCACTTAGCTGGAACCAATTTTCTAAACTGCCTAGCAGATTTGTGACAATTGAGGGAATACATTCCATGTCATCACTTTTGACAAGGGCAAAAGTCTCATCAGCAAATAAAACTGAGTGTAAACTTATGTTAATTGCCAAGTCATTTATATAAAGTAGAAATAAAATTGTACCCAGAATTGGCCCATATGGAACATCTTGTGGCATAATCATCCATTCACAGAAGGACTTTTCTTTGCTTGATGATATAACTACTCTTTGTTTTCTGTTTGTGAGATATGACCTAAACCATTCTAATTCCCAACCCCCAATTTCAGTCCTGAGACTGGTTTTATGCAGCTTTCCATGCTACTCTATCCTGTGCAAGCTTCTTCACCTCCCAGTACCTACTGCAGCCTACGCCCTTCTGAATCTGCTTAGTGTACTCATCTCTTGGTCTCCCTCTATGATTTTTACCCTCCACCACTAAATTGGTGATCCCTTGATGCCTCAGAAGATGTCCTACCAACCGATGCCTTCTTCTAGTCAAGTTGTGCCACAAACTCCTCTTCTTCCCAATTCTATTCAATACCTCCTCATTAGTTATGTCCCAATTCCATATCTTTCCATTTTCTACATGAGCAAGTTATGGTTTACACAATCAAATGCTTTTATGGGGTCACAGAATAATATTACAACTTTTCTCAACTTCTCTAAGATAAATAAAAAATGTCATGTGACTAGGGCCTCTTGTCAGGTAGACCGTTCGCTGGGTGCAAGTCTTTCGATTTAAAGCCACTTTGGTGACTTGCGCATCGATGGGGATGAAATGATGATGATTAGGACACCCAGTCCTCAAGCAAAGAAAATCTCCAATTCAGGCAGGAATCAAAACCGGGCCCTTAGGATTGACATTCTGTTGCGCTAACCACTGAGCTACCAGGGGCGGACACTTCTCTAATGTGGAACTGATTTTCTTTCACCAACTCATTAATGGACTCTATTGTGACCAACTCATTAATGGACTCTATTGTGCCTTTGCCTTTTTTGAAAGCCATATTGACTGTCTGAAATTATACTTGCTTTTTCTACAAATTTTTAATTTGCATTACCAGCAATTTTCAAATATTTCTGAAAATACTGGAAGAATAAAGATTGGGTGGTAGTACCCATATCCTCTCTTCAGCCTTTTTTAAACAAAGGTTTTGCCTCAGCATAGTTTATGGCTTCTGGAAAATTTTCTTCTTCAGTTATTTATTAATTATTGAGGAAAGAGGATGAGCTATTATCCTGGCAGCTGCTTTAACTACTTTGATAAATATGACATCACACTCTACAGAATTTTTGTGTCTTAGCTGTAATATAGTTTTCTCCAAATCTCTGTCTGAAATGGTCTCAAATTTGTTAAAGTATTCTTCTGCCTTCTGACCTAAATGTATTTTTTTCTGTAGGAGCATATGTATCTAGATATGATTTTGATACATTTATAAAAAATTAACTGAATGATTCTGACATTTGAGGAGGATTTGCTACAATTTTATTTTGCATCTTAATTTTGGAAATACCTTTCCTGTCATTTCTAATTCCCAGTTCTGATTCTATAACATACTGTTGGTTTGTGTTCATAAGCCAAGATGTAATTATTATTAACCTTTTCCTTTGCTATTTTCACTGACCTTTTAAATATGGTTTCATACCATTTTCATAATTAATAAAAACAGGGCCTTTGTTGTATTTCAATTCCTTGTGCAGTTGTCTTTCTTTACCACTGGATATTTTTAATCCATCCATAATACAATTTAGCTTATCTGACACTCTTGTGTGACATACTCTAAGTAGCCGGCAGCTGTGACCGAGCGGTTCTAGGCACTTCAATCTGGAATCGCACTGTTGCTACGGTTGCAGGTTCGATTCCTGCCTCGGGCATGGATGTGTGTGATGTCCTTAGGTTAGTTAGGTTTAAGTAGTTCTAAGTCTAGGGCACTTCTGACTTCAGATGTTAAGTCCCATAGTGCTTAGAGCCATTTGAACCATACTCTAAGTGGAAGTATTTCATTAAATACATGTAAAAAAAATTTCTTAAAATATGTTAAAATGCACAGAGATTGGGATATCATCTTGAACTTGCCATTCCACCTCTTCTGATTTAGAGCAGAACAATTGTAAATTTTCAACAGTAAAATGTCTTTTGCTATAAGTTTTTCTAGTGCTTGGTTCATCTGCATTAGTTATTGAAAAAATAGAGCAGAGGATTCTGAAAGTCGTAAGTCTACACGTAGCTTACTTACATCATCAACTGTATAACTGCTTAAAATATTATCAATACAGGTTCCTGTATTTTCATTTTCTCTTGTGACGCCCATGACTTTTACCTTGAAATCAAATTTCTATGTTAAGTCCATTAACTTTATTGAGCCACTAGTTTTATTTAATATCAGCAGCTATTAAACCCTTTTATTTTTCTCATTGCTGACTTTCTGTAAGCAATCTGTGGCAATGTAAAACCACTGGCTCTATCCCCCAATAATATTGCTGCCCTATGGCAGCAAGAACAACTGTATCTTTGCCAGATCAGTAATAAGCACTATATGTTACACTCATTCTGTATATGTTGTGAGAATAAAAGTGTTCATAGTAAGCGACAGGAGTGCAAGTGATTATTTATCGCCATAATTATCATGCCCACTCCCCACTATCTACAGTGGTGATCTCATTATTTTCTTTTCAACTGCACCATGAAATATCGAGTTATACTCGCACCGGTATACAGCCGATAACCGTGGGACACAAACTTCATGCTGCGAAGAATACGCCCCACAATGGTGCTTCATCACCTGCATCACTACAGATGATTTATTTGTGATCTATTTGGTTTTCTTGCCAATTCTCAGATAGTATAGCCAGTGCAACTGTGGTTCTCAAATGGTTTACAATGTTCCCATTGTTTCAACAACAGCAGAACCAGGGCATTGTTATCTCTTATCAAATGGATGAACACACTAAATCCTGAATCAAGTATGACGTTAACAGTGAAGGTGGTGAGACAAAGCCTGCCACTCCCTTAATTAACTGTGCTACATCAAAAGTGATCAATGGGTGCTTGCCACCGTCCCCACCTCCCACCCAACCAGTGCTACTAATATATTGATCAGTGACACTGTTAATGAACTACACTGCACTCATTTTCATTGTAAGGTCTCAGCGTGTATCAATATTCTGCATAACAACGTGCATCAAATTATGGACAACCTCCAGAGTCACACAATTGTTGACAAACAATCATCACTTTCTACAAATGCCTTCCACTGCAGAGAACCAATATTTATGGATTATTGCAGACAAATCCATCCTACAAGTGACCTTCCTGTGCCAGACCATATTTTTCTATGGCCTATGCCTGAACTTTACGTTCTGCATAAATCTGTATGTCACGTGGGTATGTTACACTTGTTACAGGCATGCCAGAACCCGCATCACATTATCATGATGACGTCACACCAACAACAGCCACATCATGCTCCAGGCCGCACCTAACATGTAACGTCACTCAACAAGCAGACACACTGAGTCTACCTGGAATCACACAGTGTTTTCACACCTCACAACCACAGCATATCAATACAGTGAGCCTGACGGCAACTACAACCCATGCACAGTGGAAACACAAGGAGTACCTGCAACAGCCACCGCGTTGGGTGATCTACATTGATGCACCATCCGTCATGATTGCCACCAATGAGGACCTGTGCACTGCACCACATTCCTCAGTATCCTACTACAATGCCGTCCTCCACAATGTTGACGCACCAGCCATGACACCCGTGATGTGTCCCGTGATTACGAGTCATGACACCTGCATTACCAACACACCTACTGTGACTACCACACTGCGATGCCAGCTGTTGCCTCTATCACTGTTACCAGATGGTGTTCACGAACCCGCACCATGTATTCACATGATCACAGCAACCTCATACTGGCCCCGGTCGCTCACCATCAGGCAGATTACCAGTGGCCACACACCAAGTTACATCTACCACTGCTACAAGCTGATTCTCCATAAGTATGGTTTGCGCTCTGCAAGTGCATGATGCAGCCGGTTGGAATCACAGATGATCACAGCAAGTTTTTGGTGCTTTTGGACCACCTACATACCAACACCGATCTTATCAGCGACCTCATATTGCATGTACCAACCACTGGCAGATACAAGACAGCAAGACTCTCATACTACAGTGCCTGTCATGTTCAACTGAACAACTCCACCTAACCTTTGGTGAGATGTTGCTGGGCCACGATATGCCATCAGCACTCTGGCACAGGTTACATCTGTGAATTGACACAAACCTCTTACCAGATCATGCTCTCTGCTCACTATGGCTTCTCAGGTTGTCCAAAAACGTACAGAAAGCCATGCTAATGCACAAGGACAAACCACTGGAAACATGGTTATGCCTGGCCAACTGGATGCTTGATCTCATGCAACATCATGCATTGATAAACACTCACATTGGCCCCGGCACTGACATCAACACCAGTTGCATCTATGGCCAGCCTGCACACTGGCCACGCCCAGTGTGGCAGGATTGGTAAAAATGGTGCCCAGTTTTGTTCTATCATTTTCATGACTGTATGCTCGGATGAAATGGGTAGCAAATTTGTGCACACTAAGTGACAATGCAGGATAGGTGTTTTAATGCAAGGCATTTCCACAGTACAACACAGTTAAATACCTGTGCACTCGGTTGACATGTGTAATGCAGCTAATTTCTTACAGCTTTTCTTTGTTAAGGAACATTGTGTATATTGCCTCAGCCAAACTGTGCTTCTGCTAATTTCTATGTTAGTAGGAAGGAAGAAGAGAACTGTTACCCACGCTGTGTGCAATTCGCTGGTAACAACAAATTACGATACTGAAAGCAACATGCTTTGCTCTACCAGAGATAAAACTACTTGATCATAAGTAGAAAAAACTGTGTTATGTGCAACTTCTGGTTTACTGCAGGCATGGCTTTATTTAGAATGTTAATAATACGTTTTTGAACATGCTGAGTGCTTGAAACACTTATATTTTGTGTTTCCATACTCTTTTTTTAGAAACTAGAGATGATATACACCAGCATTATTGGTTGATAATTTTTACATCTGTCTGTAGGCCTACTCCTTATTAACTGAAGATTTTATTTTTGCCATTTTCAGTTTCTCTGTGACAATGAATAATAGGAAAGTTAAATAAGGAGCTTAGTCTTTCTTTAGCTTATTTTTTATGCATTTGGTCAGGAATCTCATCTGCACAAGAAAAATTATTGTTACGTCCTCAATAATTTTCAACAATGCCATTTCATTTTTCAGATATTAAAAAGTGTCATCTTCCATAATGTGCTTTCCTTTTTTGAACAAACATGAATTTTCTCAGTTTCTCTTCTGTGTCCAACATTACTTTTATTTTATCTCAGGTCTGTTTTGTGACACTCTTTTGTTATCTTTTATTATTTGATAATTTTGCTAAACATATGCTTCTACTTTAAAAGTGAGTATCAAGTTCTGGCATTCTTTCTGTGTCTGCCTGGATATCTCATGGAAAAAGTCTTTTGTTTTTGAGTGAAATTTGAATGATCCTGTAAGAATTACTGAGAAGGCAGGTTATACTTATGAACAGGTACACCTGGAAAGTTAAAGTGAGTAATCTGTAATAATACAACCACTAAAAGTGAAGACAGAGTGACAGTTTGCATATAGAAATCAGAATCATGCCCCTTGCCTGAAATCTGCATGAGCAGAGCCTGTTGTGTCAAACAAATATTTGGATGTTATGTAACATCAGCAGCCTTGTGGACACACAAACTGATAGTCCTAACTATATACAAGCTACTATCAAAGAATGTTTGAAGTTATCAAGGGTTTTGTTATGGTATATTAATCCAATTTTTGGGAAACTAATTAGAAGGTTAGTGGATGTGGGAACTAAAATGTTAATCTAATGTTATGTCATGCTTTGTCTTGTTAGAGCCATATTGCACTTACACTGGAAATATCTCTAATACTTGCAACTATCACTAAATCTGATATTTTAGGGATTAAAAATTGCTGTACAAATAATGACTGGCTATAAATGGAGTTTTAGTGCAGTTGTCTAGGTGATAACACACATGTGTTAATAGTAATTAAGTGTCAAACAGTAATAATAGTCAGATGCAAGCACTGCACACCTAAGTACTGTAATATTACTGTAAATGCCAGTCAGGACCTTCTGAAGGTCTACTATAAATAACAGTTATGAGCTTTTCATCACCTTGTATTGTATTGTATTAAACTGGGGGCCTAGAAATGATGGTGAGGCTTCATCCCACAATAGCCATCAGTGGTTCACAACCCCACAACAGGCAACAGGCCACAGCAGTCCACCCACCCCACACTGAACCCAGGGTTGTTGTGTGGTCTAGCCCCCAGTGGAATCCCCCCCTCCCCCTCCCACCACCACCTAGGAGGTCTCATACCAGACGAGTGTAACACCAAATGTTTGTGTGGTAGAGTAATTACGGTGTACATGGAAATGGTGTTTGCGCATCAATTGCTGACACAATGTAGCTGAGATGGAATAAGGGGAACCAGACTGCATTCACCAAGGTAGATGGAAAACCACCTTAAAAACCATCCACAGGCTGGCTCGTACATCGGACCTCACCACCAATCCACCGGGCGGATTCATGCCAGCACGCCTTCCCACTCAGGAAGCAGCATGTTAGACCACGCAGCCAGCCAGCCAGGCTTCATCACCTTAGAGGATAGCTACTAAGCTAATCTCAGTTTCTGATGTAGATCAAGCTAAATCATGTATGAGAAATATATTTCAAAAATTTATCTGACTTGCTGATATATATAGGCAGTACATTTTCTGGGTTCAATGGCTATGTAAATATTACAGTAACAGGGAATATGAATATAGAGTTATTAATCAACAATGCCAACACCAAAAAGCTACACCTCCTTCTTGATGAATTCAATCTGACTCCACTTACCAATGAGCCAACTAGAGAGATTGACAACAGCAAAACATGTCTGGGTAACATAATAACATCTGTTCTAAAACTAGCCATAGCTGATCACCATGCAGTACAGTGCCAATTGGAGGCAAATTAGATGACCTTTGTCACTAAAAATAAACTATATGTAAGCATAAGAATTATGTATATTGATAGCATCAATTGACTGAGCTGTGTGCTAGCACACATACTATGGTTTGAGAATGATAGCTCTGCTGCTGACTCCTACTATTGTCTTAATGCCACATTCCCAGTTGTAGCCACTAAAGTTAACAAACTAAAAATATAAACAAAAGTGTATGAATAAATAATTACATCATAGAAGCAAAGGATAAATTAAAACTATTCCGTAGTGCAATGCTGAGTAATGGAAAAAAATCTCAAGCTAAAGCAGACCTTCAAAATTTATCAAGAGTACTATCAAGATTTATTAATGCAAACCAGGAGCAACTGTGTTGCTAACAAGCTTCATGCTTCACACAATGTTACTGCTAGTGGCTGGGAAGTGACAAACAGTTTTAGAACAGGCCGAGACAAGTCCTGTATGGACTTTATTATCTACCACAATGGGATTTTAGTAAAAAATCAGCGTGAAATAGCTAATATATTCAATGAATATTTTTCTTTGGCAGGAGAAGCTATCAGTCACAATCATAATAACCTGGGTATAATTTTAAAGGCAATCCATCTGAGCATAGTATATATCTAGCCCCCACAAATTGCAAAGAAATAATTAACATCATCAGCTCTCTAAAATCATCCAGTTCTGCAGGGCATGATTGCCTTAGTAGGAATGCAGTAAAAGTGTGCAGACAAAATGTCTCTGTACATCTGTATGTAGCAGTAAATAACATAACAGAATCAGGCACCTTCCCAGACAGTCTAAAAATAGCTCAGGTAACGCCAATCTTTAAAAAAGGTGTCAAACTCAAAATTCAAACCTACAGACCAAACTCAATACTTCCTGTCTTTTCCAATATAGTTGAAAAAAGCATGTACAAGAAAATTACAAACTTTCTCCAGATGCACAACCTTATGTTTGAAAATCAAAGTGGATTCTTAAACTACAAATCAACTAGCACAGCACCTGCTCAGTTAATTGAAGAGGTAATAAGTGGCAAAAAAACAATCAAAATGTTGCAGGTATACACACATACCTTGAGAAAGCTTTTGACTGTGTGAATGCTATTATTCTATTAGATAAGCTCTGGATCATTGGCATCAGAGGCACTGCTCATGACATAATAAAGCATTACATGAGTAACTCAAAACAGTTTGTACTGCTTAAAACTGAAGATGATGTTTGCAAGTCCAAAATCACTAATTATAAAATATGGAATGCCCCAGGAGTCAGTACTGGGTCTTCTTTTGTTTTTCATTTATGTAAATGACGTAAGATATTGCACTCAACGTTGCAGAATAGTTCTGCATGTGGATGATACATCCACTGTATGTAAAAAGGAATCATTTACTGAACTAGAGACCCAATGTAGCGATGTGACAAGTGAATTATTAAGTACTTTAATGAAACCTACTTAAATGTAAGCAGTAGTAAAACATATCCCATGGAGTTCAACAGCAGTAGTTTTAATGATGAATTAGTAAAAAAAAAAAAAAATAATAATAAAAAAAAAATAAATAAAAAAAAAAAAAAAAAAAGAGTTTAGTGTAAAATTCATCAGTTTAACAGTTCAGAGCAATCTATAAGGGGACGCAAACATTGACTCTCTAGCATCTAAGTTATATAACAATATATTTACAATTAATGTGATCAGAAAGTTCTGCAAAGACACTATTGTCTTCAAGACTGCATACCATGCTCCATTTTCCTATCACCTGAATTACAAAATGGAAATTTGGTGAGTAACAACCACAGAAAATATAAATAAGCTATTGCTACTTCAAAAAAGGTCTATAACAATGTGGAGCAAAATATAAGGAATCATGCTGTGGCTTGTTTCCAAAAACTGATGTGTTAACAGCAGTAAACATGTACATTCTAAAAGACACATTGCTCGTTAAAAGACTGTAGCCCAATATTTGTTTGTTTTGTATCAGTACTGCACAAGAAATTAAGAAAAATGTTACATCAGCAGCCACAGAACAACACTCTATGAAAAGGACCCACAATATGCAGGTTTAAAGTTAACCAGTGCAATGCAGAGCAAAGTTATGACCCTACCCACAATGAAACTTAAATTTTAGCTAAATAAATTCCTGTTACAAAATCCCTTTTACACATTAAAAGAATACCATACTTACATGCAGAATAAGAAGTGCTTCCCTAAAAAAATGTAAATAGTGTTAAGAAAACTATTTTATTTGTAATTTTATCATTTTGTTAATCAGTGACATATTCATAATAATGTATTATTGTACTTTGTATCAAGAATTGGTAACCTATTTTTATACATATGCAATGAATCATTCAATGTTGAATAAATTATTATTATATTTCACTGTAAAATTATCAACAACTTAACATTTAGCTAATTCAGTGATGTTCCATAACACATATACATCTTTTTTCCACAAAATAAGTATTTTAGGTCAGTTGCATTTGAGAAAAGAATCAGTAAATATGATTCTTGAAGTTTTCCTGGCACACCGAGTATTGTGTGAGGTTTTGGGATTGCAGCCAGATCATGTTGACTTCTTGCCACAATATTTCGATGGGCACCAGTCCAGCCAACTTCAGGTGAGTGTCCACTAAAGGAGTCTGCTAGTTGTTGGTGTTGGCTTTATAGCAAAAATTGGCCATAAATGCGTGCATGTTGATGGCCATCACAGGAGTGCAGTTGAAAGTCACTGTCCCGATTCATACAGTTTTGTGCTAGATGAATTTCCACAGACTCTGTAATTACTGAATCCCAAAAGTTTTTAGATTGGGCCAAGATTTTTGTGGCAGAATAATCCATAGAGTGTCCTGTGGTAATATGATGTTCCACTGTGCCAAACTTACTGGGCTGCAGAAGGTGAGTGTGTGTGGCACTCATGTTCAATGCACCTGCTATGGCCGACTTACTGGGCTGCATAAGGTGATTGTGGCACTCATGTTCAATCGACCTATGTAAGCTTTGCCATCCTGGCAAGGAATTTTGGGACCCAGATTGATCTGGGTCTGCATGGCGAACCTTACATAGGTCAGACAGTATGCACAGTAGTAGGTAAGTGATCAAAATTTTTGTTGCAGCATTGTGTAAACCTTTCTGTAGCAAAGACAACCTTAACATGGAATAATGAAATCAACAAACATCTGGCCCTTAGTCCTGATTTAATATTAAATGATGAAACACAGCTCAATACATCCCCTCTTCCAAATTTCACTTAATCTTCACTGTCTTCCAGTACTTTCCATACTGCCTGTTCCATTCTATTCCTCCATTATTTATGTATTTAGTCATTGTTGATTGTCAATTTACACCATATATTCTGTCACTATAATTGTCAGTTATGTCACTGACTTTGTTTCTATATCACTTTCCATATGTAATATCTCTTCAAGCTATTCTTCAGTAGGCTACTTGTGTCAAGTGCTATTTTATTTTATTGGGAATGTTAATTTAATTTAAATTGTTGTATTGGCAATGCTTCTTCAAGTTTAGTGCTCATGTCTATTCTAGTTTGCTGCCTTTATATTTATATACTGTTTCACTTTTGGCTCTTCAATTGTGTTAAACTAACACCGCACTACAAAGATAACATTTACCCTGTTTTCATCCCTCATTTTTGAAGAGCAACACCTTTTTAAAAGCTATTCATAATATTGCACCTTGTTTGTTCCAATTGTCAGTTAAAGTCTGATGATTGCTCTGTAAGCCAAAAATAGGTTAACAAAATAAATCAATTAAATACACAATATTGTGCTTTTAATTTATGACTCATCTTGGGTAGTTCTGATCAAGGGCACATGGAACAGCTTATGTCGATCCATGGTTTGACCCCACAGTAACATACAAAGACATAGTAACATAGCCATTCCCACTTAGTTATAATTATCCAAGTTGAATATGGTGATGCAAGGATGTCTTCAGTCATATCCATTCCAAGTCCGAGCTCTGGCCTTAAATTAGGAAACAAATCCTTACCCTTTTTTAAAAAAGTTGAAGTGACACCGTACGTCTCTTCACACATGTACACATAACTTTGCATACCATTTTGGTAACACTTGATAGCATCAATCACTTTGACCTCTGTTGGTCAATAGATAATAAGGGTGATGAAAGCAACATTGCACGTCCTTTCACGCATGTATATTAAGCCTGTTACATTATTTGACCTTTCACATCAACAGCTTTTAGAACACAAAAAGCTAGTTTGTCTATTCCATGCTACAAGCGTTCACAGACCTCACTTGATTAAGCTTCATGATTCAGTACCTCAAGTACCTGATTTTAACAAACTAGTTGAGCTTTAGGTTCTTTTTTACACTATTTTGGTACACATTCGATAGTGCGATTCTAAATGATCTCTGTCGGTCATTACATATTAAGGGTGATGAAGGTGACATTGTACGTCCTTTCACACAATTACATTAAGCCTGTCATACTGATTTGACCCTTTTCTGGTCAGTAGCACTTAGGTTTTAATATAGAAACTTTACATGCTTATCCAAGCATAGTCACCAAATACTATCACCGACCCCAAGTGATTGAAAAATGGGTTATTCATCCCCCATAAATTTAGCCTGCTTATAGCTGATGTTATTTTGCCTGTCCTGCATGTATGCATTTTGACCATCCATAGAATTCGCTATCCCACATATATAGTTTCAGCCTATCCACGTTCTATAGTAATATAAAATCATCCTCAAGCTAGGACATTATACATACACATGCATTAACTTCCTGTGCCTTTGACCCAGTCATCGGATCACGTTCATAACACATTTTATGCCAATCACATGGAAAAAGACGATTTCTCAATTTGTGCATGCCCGTTCCTTTCTGACATTCTCACAGCCTAGTTGCCAATGCCACTTCAGTTTACCTCAGAGCACATAGCTCACCGAACGTTGGCTGGGGTGAGAAAGCATGCTTCTGACATTTGAGCCAAGTGCAACTATTGACATGGTATACACGTACCATTTATTTTACATTTTATTAAACTCTGTTGCCCTTTTAGCCGTTCTGCATTAATGTTGGACCATGCCTCTTTAGGCAGTTTGTAGTCTTAGTGTGTTCCGAAGAAGGCATGGTTATCCTTGCCAAAACATCGGTCAACATCTGGTTTCTATTTGCAGTTGGCGGCGGATTATTTATGATCATTAATAGTTTATGACCTTGATGGTCAAATTGTAGAAATAAAACATCTCCACCAATTAAGTTTAACTAAGAAGGGCAAACTATAATTTCACAGGATCATAACAGCTAACTGACTTGCATTTTTCTGAGAGAATTTCAGAGTTGAACGAGGGAAAGAACTGTACAAAGCATTAACAGTAAACGAGAAACTAAATTATTTCCTTGAAATATTGTTATAACTTCATGAATTCAATGACAAAGGAGATACCAAATTCAAATAATTCCCTTATTCAAATTGCTAGAGAATAATTAGTGTATCAACAATATGATTTGAAGAACAGGATCTCTGTTTGGAGAAATTCACATAAACTTTTAATGTAGCAGGAGAATAACATCTTAAAAAGAGTAATTCATCACAGGTATTAATATCTTTAAATATTGACATAAACTCAAGTTTACATCTGCTAAGAAATGAAACATAGTCAATTTTGCCATTTATATGTTAGCGCTTGCCCCTTAATTGGGCAGGTAGATCAGAAAATTTAAAAAGGGAAATGGATAGGTTAAAGTTAGATATAGTGGGAATTAATGAAGTTCGGTGGCAGGAGGAACAAGACTTTTGGTCAGGCGAATACAGGATTATAAATTTAAAATCAAATAGGGGTAATGCAGGAGGTTTAATAATGAATAAAAAAATAGGAGTGCGGGTAAGCTATTACAAACAGCATAGTGAATTCATTATTGTGGCCAACATAGACACGAAGCCCACGCCTACTACAGTAGTACAAGTTTATATGCCAACTATCTCTGCAGATGACAAAGAAATTGAAGAAATGTATGATGAAATCAAAGAAATTATTTAGACAGTGAAGGGAGACGAAAATTTAATAGTCATGGGTGACTGGAATTTGGTAGTAGGAAAACGGAGAGAAGGAAACGTAGTGGGTGAATATGGATTGGGGGCAAGAAATGAAAGAGGAAGCCACCTGGAAGAATTTTGTACAGAGCACAACTTAATCATATCTAACGCTTGGTTCAAGAATCATAAAAGAAGGCTGTATACATGGAAGAAGTCTGGAGATACTGACAGGTTTCAGATAGATTATATAATGGTGAGACAGAGATTTAGGAACCAGATTTTAAATTGTAAGACATTTCCAGGGGTAGATGTGGACTCTGACCACAATCTATTGGTTACGAACTGTAGACTAAAACTGAAGAAACTGCAAAAAGGTGGGAATTTAAGGAGACGGGTCCAGGATAAACTGACCAAACCAGAGGTTGTACAGAGTTTCAGGGAGAGCATAAGGGAGCAATTGACAGAAATGGGGGAAAGAAATACAGTAGAAGAAGGAATGGGTAGCTTTGAGGGATGAAGTAGTGAAGGCAGTAGAGGATCAAGTAGGTAAAAAGATGAGGGGTAGTAGAACCCCTTGGGTAACAGGAGAAATATTGAATTTAATTGATGAAAGGAGAAAATATAAAAATTCAGTAAATGAAGCAGGCAAAAAGGAACACAAACATCTCAAAAATGAGATCGACAGGAAGTGCAAAATGGCTAAGCAGGGATGGCTAGAGGACAAATGTAAGGATGTAGAGGCTTATCTCACTAGGGGTAAGATAGATACTGCCTACAAGAAAACTGAAGAGACCTTTGGAGAAAACAGAACCACTCGTATGGATATCAAGAGCTCAGATGGAAACCCAGTTCTAAGCAAAGAAGGGAAAGCAGAAAGGTGGAAGGAGTATATAGAGGGACTATACAAGGGCGATGTTCTTGAGGACAATATTATGGAAATGGAAGAGGATGTAGATGAAGATGAAATGGGAGATATGATACTGCGTGAAGGGTTTGACAGAGCACTGAAAGACCTGAGTTGAAACAAGGCAAGGCCCCGGGAGGAAGGGTTTGACAGAGCACTGAAAGACCTGAGTTGAAACAAGGCAAGGCCCCGGGAGTAGACAACATTCCATTAGAACTACTGATAGCCTTGGGAGAGCCAGTCCTCACAAAACTCTACCGTCTGTTGAGCAAGATGTACGAGACAGGCAAAGACTTCAAGAAGAATATAATAATTCCAATCCCAAAGAAAGCAAGTGTTGACAGATGTGAAAATTAATGAACAATCAGTTTAATAAGCCACAGATGCAAAATATTAACGCAAATTCTTTACAGATGAATGGGAAAACTAGTAGAAGCTGACCTCGGGGAAGATCAGTTTGGATTCCGTAGAAATATTGGAACACGTGAGGCAATACTGACTCTACGACATATCTTAGAAGCTAGATTAAGGAAAGGCAAACCTACATTTCTAGCATTTGTAGACTTAGAGAAAGTTTTTGACAATGTTGACTGGAATACTCTCTTTCGAATTCTGAAGGTGGCAGGGGTAAAATACAGGGAGTGAAAAGCTATTTACAATTTGTACAGAAAGCAGATGGCAGTTATAAGAGTCGAGGGACAAGAAAAGTAAGCAATGGTTGGGAAAGGAGTGAGACAGGGTTGTAGCCTTTCCCCGATGTTGTTCAATCTGTATATTGAGCAAGCAGTGAGGGAAACAAAAGAAAAATTTGGAGTAGGTATTAAAATCCATGGAAAAGAAATAAAAACTTTGAGGTTTGCCGATGACATTGTAATTCTGTCAGAGACTGCAAAGGACTTGGAAGAGCAGTTGAACGGAATGAATAGTGTCTTGAAAGGAGGATATAAGATGAACATCAACAAAAGCAAAACAAGGATAATGGAATGTAGTCGAATTAAGTCGGGTGATGCTGAGGGAATTAGATTAGGAAATGAAACACTTAAAGTAGTAAAGGAGTTTTGCTATTTGTGGAGCAAAATAACTGATGATGGTCAAAGTAGAGAGGATATAAAATGTAGACTGGCAATGGCAAGGAAAGCGTTTCTGAAGAAGAGAAATTCGTTAACATTGAGTACAGATTTAAGTGTCAGGAAGTCATTTCTGAAAGTATTTGTATAGAGTGTAGCCATGTATGGAAGTGAAAATGTGGTGCTACAGAAGAATGCTGAAGATTAGATGGGTAGATCACATAACTAATGAGGAGGTATTGAATAGGATTGGGGAGTAGGGAAGTTTGTGGCACAACTTAACTAGAAGAAGGGATCGGTTGGTAGCACATGTTCTGAGGCATCAAGGAATCACCAATTTAGTATTGGACGGCAGTGTGGAGGGTAAAAATCGTAGAGGGAGACCAAGAGATGAATACACTAAGCAGATTAAGAAGGATGTAGGTTGCAGTAGGTACTGGGAGATGAAGACGCTTGCACAGGATAGAGTAGCATGGAGAGCTGCATCAAACAAGTCTCAGTACTGAAGACCACAACAACAATGACTCCTCAACTACAGGTCCACATAATAACACTTCAAGTGTGTCACATGTCACTTACTCTCTGTCTATCTCTGTGAACAATTACATTATGAAATGTTATACTGTGGATGGTAGTGTATAGGTTTTTAACTGACCATGTAAAGTGTACCCCATTTTCTTTTTTTCTTTTTCTTCCTTTTTTTTAACCCAACTCTAAATTTAAAATTCTGCAACAAATAAAAATTTTTCACCCCATGAAAGAATCTTACCACTAAATAAAGGATGGGTGCAGTACCTACACCATCTATCCTTGTTGCTGTTGCCTTAAACAAAACATTAAAATGGCAATGAAAGATCGATGACTCCAGTACAAACATGACTCTTATAGTGGATGGCCAGAGACAAGCCTTATGACCTCAAGAAGCCATAAGTCCCAATAATTATTTGCCAAAGTATCACCTTCAACATACAGTTTCAAACAGAAATAGGAAATCTCTGTTGTGAGGGCCAGTCTTCTTTACCCACAGCAAACAAATGAAACCTGAATTCAAAACACAATCGCCATGCACTGAGCACCAACATAGCACGTGCTTCTCCAGAACAGTACCCAACCATATAGCTTCTAGATTTCCTCTCCAACTAAAGGTTCACTGACTTCATGATATTTCTCCAACAAAAGTCTTAGTGCACGTATTGGGTGCCGCCTCTCAGCTAGGTCAGTTGGGTCCACAGACTCCAAATTGCACACTGCCACCTTACCTGCCTACCATGAATGCTCAAGGTTCATCATTTCAGTACCTGAATCACATTCAAATTAATTGAACACCCATTAATATCTCTTTACTTCCACCTTTATTTATAGATTCTTTTACACACTTACTTACTTTAAATTTTGACATAAAATGTTTACTCATAATTGGTTCATTACGAAAGACCATAATTCCTCTGTACTGT
Source organism: Schistocerca piceifrons (assembly GCF_021461385.2). Lineage (NCBI taxonomy): Eukaryota > Metazoa > Arthropoda > Insecta > Orthoptera > Acrididae > Schistocerca > Schistocerca piceifrons. The sequence goes on along the minus strand of NC_060138.1, from coordinate 447,192,755 downwards.
ACATGCCCTTCACTTTCTTTGATACAGGATCAGTTAAATCTTCGTAATCACAAAAGGTCCTTCATATAAGTGATGGAACTTGCTTGTCAACTCTTCATTCTTGAACTCTGTTTGTGGTTCTTAACTAGAACCAGATCTCCTATCCTATACTGCATCTGGGTACTATTTTCCCTTCTCTTTCTGCTCTTCTCCCCTTCTCTGATTAATGACTCTTTGATATTAGTCTCTGATAACAGTGGGATATGTTCATTTTCCATTGGTCATTAACACATTTTAGTAGTGGTTTCCCTCCTATCAGTCTTCCTGTTATTTCTACTGGGGAAATTTGGGCTGTCAAATGAAGTATTTCACTTGTCAGTCTCAAAATCTGCCACCATTTCTATCCATTTAGAATGCTTCTTTTCAATAGGTCTGACACAGCCTTCTTATGTAACGCATAACCCTTTCAGCTGGATTGGCATAGTGATATACAAATGACATTCTCCCAGGACGAGAAATCCTTAAACTGACAGACAGTAAATTGTGTTCCATTGTCAGAAAGCAGGTTCTTAGGCATTCCTATATATTGTAAATAATCATCTCTCAAATCAAATGTTACACTCTTGATTGTAGCTCTTTTTAAGGGCTATAGTCTAACTAACTTTGAAAAGCACTCCAAAACTATAAAGATGTAGGCTATAGCTCCCCTCCCTCTAGGCAGTAGACCATGAAAGTCCACAGCTACTAAATCCCATAGAGTTTCTGGTATTATCGGTGACAGCCTGAGGTCTTGAATGTGTGTGTGATTGCAGTCCCTGTCACTTGTCTCATGATATCAGTACCTTTTAACTTTCTTGGACATATTTTTGAAACAAAATTCAAGTATTTTATGGAATAAAAGTCCTTTTTGAATTTGCTATTGGATGTTATTGCCCAGTGGACTTTATTCCAATTGTCGTATATATATTTCTGATTTGGACAAACCAATCTAATGTCCTTTTTATATTTATTTAATTTTAGGAAACATATCACAAAAGTACCTCTAGCTTTAACATCCTTATTTGAGTGTAAACCAATTTTTACTCAAGATAAGGCATTTTTATCTCCCTGCCCGCAGGATCATGGCCCATTGCATTAATCTAGTATGTGAGAGTTTACTCTTGAATAGCAATGTTAATGCTCTGTGATCACTGTGTACTATTGTTTCACGTCCAGCTAATAAACATTAAAAGTTTTAAATATCCACACAATGACTAGCTTCTCTCTTTTGGTGATTCCTTAATTTCTCTAATTTTGTGTTAGTATCTGCCTTGTGAATGCTGTGCAACAATATTCTGTTCCCTGGCATGTACATTACTCTTTATGTAAATGAACTTCTAAACTGTAGTCTGATATGTCTGTTGTCAAAATCTGGGTGTGCTAACAATGGTGTTGATGCTACATGGTTTTTGAAATTTAAGAATTCTGCACTTTAATCTGGTGTTAATATCCAAGGTGTCTTGTTTTTTGAGTAAGGCCATCATATGTGTTGCATTTAACACATCGACAGATAGAAAAAACCTATGATTCCAAAAAATGACTTGTTCTGCTTCTTATTTATCAGTTCTGGGCAATAAGTTATTTCACTGAACCAATGTGAATCTGGTTTAATCCCTTCCTTACTCACTACATGACCAAATACTTGACTGCTTTCCTGGCGAACTGTGATATGACTGTAATCTACTGAAAAGCATCTGAAGATGTTCATTCCAGTCTATATATGGTTACTATTCTTGCAAGTTATCACCTATTGGTTTATCTAAAGCTCTGTTGAAAACTGAAACAGAAACATTTACATCTAATGGTGATTCTCTGAAGTTATACGATCTACCTTCAACCAGGAAGGCAGTGCATTTTCTTTAATCAGTGTGTCAGTGACCAACAGTCAAGTACATCATACTGATATATTTTGCCCCACAAACTTTGTCTATAGCTCCTCAATGATGGGGATGTACAACTTTCTGGTTCAGTTATCCTATTAGCTGTTCTTGCACCAAGTACTATCCTTGCTGTCGATATTTTTCATGCCTACCAACAAGCTGTTACAGCAGATGTTAGATTTTTCTATAATGTTCCACGCAATCATCCTGTTTAGTTCATGTCTTGTTTTGTATTTTATTGTACAGAACTGGGGACCTAGAAATGACAGAGAGGCTTCATCCCCACTGTAGCCCTCAGCAGTTCATGACCCCACAACAGGCTACAGCAGCCACTCACCCTACTGCTGTCCCAGCGTTATTGTGGAGTTTGGCCCCCATTAGACCCCCCCCCCTCCCCCCCAGGAACATCTCACACCATACGCGTGTAACCCCAATGTTTTCATGATAGAGTAATTATGGCGTCCGGTACAGTTGTTTATAGTGAGAAAGTGAACAAAAGTTATAGTTGTGTGGTGAAAAACGGAACATACATAAATTATAATAGTGAAATAGTGAAGCTAAATGAACGTGTATCAAGCCTGCAATTAATTGTAGATGTAGTAAGGCGGGACATTGCGCATTTAGAAAATGAAAATGCCGAACTGAAAAAGGCGCGTAATATCCCGATCGCCAAAGCAAATAAAACACGGAACTGGGAGCACAGGACTAGCATGATCACGGAAGAAAGAAGCGAAAAGGTGATAAATACAACGAATGGAACGAACCGCGGCAATAAAAGCAGTTTCAGTGTCCTACCTACAATAAACGAGTGCTCTGAAGTGGATATAGGCCTAAAGGCAGAACAACAAGGCAACATATGTTTACTAGGCCAAAAAGGGTTGGTCGTGTGAAACTCAGTGACTGTAGAATTACTGTGGTAACAAAAAACCGTTTTCATGCACTAGATTCAGATATAAATGTGGAATCCACGGAAAACTGTGACGACAACAACACGCCGAATCTACATAGTGACAAACACATGAGCAGAAACTTCCGCAATAAACGTGAAGACAAACTCGAAGTGAAAATATTCTCTGATAGCCATGGACGTGAGATCGCAAAAATACTACGTTACAGTCATTGTATGCAACCAACTAGTATTGTCAAACCAGGTGCACCCATCCAAGAACTCGTTAGAAACATAGAAACTGAAAATGATCATCATATTGTCGTCATAGCAGGAGCCAATAATGTATATAAAAACGACCTCCACAGTGCAACACGAAACCTTAAGGCAATACTAAATTCAACAGGAGAGAAATCAGTTTTTGTAGTCGGAATTCCACATAGGCATGACCTTTCGGAATGGTCATGTGTGAACGTGGAAATCATAAAAGCAAACAGGCAATACTCAAAGATTTGCAGAGCCTACCAAAATGCATATTTTATAAGTATGGACTCCTTGCAAAGAGACTGTTACACGAGACGTGGCATGCACCTTAATAACAGAGGCAAGAAGATTCTGTGCCAAAACATCAGCATGATACTGAAAGCATCTGATAACCAAGAAGTAATTGCTGCTCTTCCAGTTCCTTGGTTGACGCAAGCAGAGCCAGAAGAAATGGTTACTTCTATTGCAGCAGTAGAAGTAGAGGTGGAAGCAGCAATTGTACCTACACACATAACAAATGCTGCAGCAGCAGTACCTACCACACTTCATCTACAGGATTCAACAGCAGCAGAAGATGAAGCAACATCCAAATCTCCACTGTCACCAGTTGCCACAACAATGCCTACAGCAGCAGCAGCAGTACCTATCACACTTCACCAGCAAGATTCAACAGCAGCAGAAGAAGAAGCAACCACCTTATCTCCTCAGTCACCAGATGCCACAACAGTGCCTCCAGACACCATATCAGCAGTTACATCAATTCCTCTAGTAGCAGCTTCATCTACAATATCATCACAAGGAGGGAAGAGTAGGTATACAACAGTAGATGTGCTACCACTCTAAGTGAGCAATTTTTTAGTAAAAGTCAACAAGAGGCAGAAATCCAAAAGATAAGCCCTGAAAAACGTTTGAAAACCAATCACCATAGTGTTCAGTGTGTAAGCAATAAGAGCATGGATCTTAAAATATGTTACCTTAACGTTCAAGGACTGAAAGATAAAGAACTTATCATAAATGAGTTTGGTCTTGATAACCAGTTCGATATTTTTTGTCTGAGTGAACACTGGGCTAATGAGAATGAACTTGCAGTTGCCAAATTTGACAATTTTAGTATAGTAAATAGCTACTGTAGGAAAAAGCACATTAGAGGTGGTGTGGCAATTTATTCCAACCAGTCACTTAATTGTACAATAACCAAACTAGGCCTAAATTCCTTGTGTGATGAACAGCACTTTGAAGTAACGGGTATAATCATTAATAGTCATAAGCTAATAGTGGTATCCATGTACAGATCACCAAAGGGAAGCATTAACATATTTTTAGAAAAAATGGACATGCTATTCAGTAAATTAAGTAATATTAAATGGCTACATTATGATATTGCAATAGGAGGTGATTTGAATGCTGATTTTGAAGTTACTAAATGTAAGGGTAGTGTTGCAGATCTGGAAAACTTACTAAGACAATACAATTTACATCATGTTAATAACAGGCCCACAAGAAACAAAGCATGTTTAGATAACATCTTTGTAAACTTCAAGACCACTGAAAACACATGCGAAGTTGTAGCGTTCCCATTCTCTGACCATGACTCCGTATCTCTAAATTATGCAAGTAAAATTCCCCTCAATCGGAGCAATGCAAACAGACCTGTCCCAACAGTTGTGATTACCAGACCCATAACTGAGGATAAAATTAACACATTTCGTAATTTCCTTGCTGACAGATCCTGGTTTGGCCATTGTAGTGTCGATGAACATTACACATCAAGTAATGACCTGCCAGCCAAAATAATATTTGATAGATTTTTTAATGCATTCTTGACCCTATTTAACCATAGTATTCCCATAAAGAAAATCAAAATAATGGACAGCAGCCACAAATCCAGATCTCAAAACAGACAAAATATATGGTACACTAAACAGCTGACAGATCTAAAGAAACAAGTTTTGTTACTGTACAACATATACAACAGTATGAAGTCTGGCTGTGCCAAATCAGCCTATGTGGAATGCAGGAATGAATACAAAAAAGCCATCCTGCAAGCCAAAAAAACCTACAATGCCAACAGCATACATAATTCCACCAATAAATGCAAAACCGCTTGGAAAGTAATTAACAGTGCTGCCAGAGATACTAAAAAAGACAAAATTAATATCCCACCACAAACACTCAATGAGTTTTTTATTAATTCAGTGAAAGAAATAGGAGACACAATTATCAAACCAGACATTAGTCCATCAGAGTTACTCTCCCAAAATTGGGGTGGACAGTCACTAAATACAAGCATGGTAACCTTCTCCGAAGTATCGCCTAGATATGTACAAGGGGTCATAAAACAACTGAAATCATCTGATAGCTTAGATATATATGGCATATCATGCAACCTGCTAAAAAAAGTGTGTGACCGCATTCTCTACCCCTTAAACCATTGCATAAACAAGTGCTTACTTGAGGGATATTTTCCTAATGAGTTAAAACTGTCTAGGATCGTCCCAGTATACAAAAAGGGAGATAAAGACTCTCCATCTAGCTACAGGCTTATTTCAATAGTACCCGCATTCTCCAAGGTAATAGAATACATCATGTACCAACAATTATCATCTCACTTTGAGAATCTAGGAATAATTAATGATACACAATTCGGGTTTAGGAAGAATCTGTCGACCACTGACGCAATCAACACGGTAGTCAGTTACATCCTCAAAGTTTTTGAGAACAAAGGCTTTGCTCAGGTCTCATTCTGTGACCTAAGCAAGGCCGTCGACTGTGTTGAGCACATGCCACTACTAGAGAAACTAGAATTCCACGGCATCAAAGAAAACAGTCTCAGACTATTAAAAGCTTATCTCAACAACCGTAAACAGGTAGTTTGTGTTGGTAAGGAAATGTCAAACATAGAAAACGTTAAAGTAGGTGTGCCTCATGGATCTGTACTGGGGCCCTTCCTGTTTCTGATAATGATCAATGACCTCCCCTCGTTTATTAGATCCACCACTGTATTGTATGCAGATGATACGACTTTTCTCCATAGCAGTAACAGTCTTAATGATCTTAGAACCTGTGCTGAAAATACACTCACTCATGCAGCATATTGGTTCAGAGCAAATGGTTTCCTGCTAAATGAAAATAAAACTCAGCAGATAATCTTCACCCTAAGAGACAAGCCACTATCTGATGACCCTAGTTCTGTTAAATTCCTGGGAGTTTATTTAGACGAAAAGTTATCCTGGGGCCAACATGTGAACTATATTAGTAGTAAACTATCTAGAGTAATTTATTTATTAAGACAACTCAGAAATTGTGTACCTGAAACATACATCAGATCATCTTATTTTGCATTTTTCCAGAGTATAATATCCTATGGCATTATCTTGTGGGGTAACTGTAGTCATATACATGACATCCTATTATTGCAGAAGAAAGCCATTAGGATAATTACAAATTCTTCACATAAGGCTCACTGCAAACCCTTATTTACTAAACAAAAAATTATGACTGTAATAAACCTCTATATATACAATGGCTTAATCTTTACGAAGAAGAACCTACAAGATGTGAAACGTAGAGAAAATGTACATTGTTACAACACAAGAAGCATCAAACACATATACATGCCTTACCACAGACTATCAAAATCAATAAATAGCTATGAAGTCACAGGGCACAAGCTATTTAATAAGCTGCAACATGCCATACAGGATCTTCCTGAAGATACATTCAAAGAAAGACTGCATGAATGGTTTATTGCCCACCCGTTCTATGATATCAATGAATTCTTCAACTGTAAAATGCAGTAATCCAACAGATGACCCACTGTACATTTATTGTAATATAAGCTAAAATATTTCAGTAGTCAATACCTTATCACACTGTATTATAAATTGTAACTTCATTTGACGTTGTCAATTCTGTAATGGCCTAAAGACAATAAAATCTTTATTATTATAGTGTTTGTGCAGCATTCGCCGACATAGTGTAACTGAGGCAGAATAAGAGAAACCAGCCCGCATTCACCAAGGCAGATGGAAGACGACCTTAAAAACCATCCACAGACTGGCTGGCACACTGGACCTCAACACTAATCTGCCGGGCAGATTCGTGCTGGGGATCAGCACTTCTTCCCGCCTGGAGAGCAGTGCATTAGACTGCACGGCTAACCGGACAGGTATTTCATGTCTTACTAACTCTTTTGTTGCTACCAGTATTGGTTAAGGTTTCACAATAATGGTTTGTGAATTGTATCTTTAATATACACTCAAAATCTTTAATGAGTCCTGGTCTCATGGAGAAAATGTCTTTGTGCTTACTTAGCAGGGATGTCATATGTGCCCGATGAATATTTGTTAATATTGGTTACTATGTGTTCTTTATTTATCTGTGTATTATAATCATATATATGGCCTTTGTCACAATCATCTAATGTCATTTCTGCTATAAGTGTTATTTTAGATTCCTGCGATTTAACTCTTTCAAAAGGGAGTGTCATCAATTCCCTATCTTTCCCATAACTGTTTGCTGTAAATCCTTTCCTGAAATCTAGTACAACTCCTTACTCAGACAACCAGTCCTTGCCTAGAATTATAGGGGCATTTAATTCTAAAATAAATAACAGGGGGTATTCAAATGTATATTTATCAAGGCTAAATCTCACTAACACTTCTGATTGTATTGATTTCCTGTGACTCCTATTATCTTGACTCCACATACTGTAAGTGCTGGAAAATACTGCAGTATGTTATTCTGCTCTAGAAAGTTTTGATCCACTACTCACATGTCACAACCTGAATATAAAATGACATTCACTGTTCATTTCCTATTGTGCCTTTTAGTTCTGGTCAAAGATATTTCCTAACTGGTCGTTCAGTTTCTTGTGATTAGTCATTCGCCTCACTAATCCCGTTGTTATACCCTGATAGGTGTGAGTTTATGTGATGTGGCTCATTTTCATTTGCTTCTGGGAAGCAAGCCTTTCCCCAGAAGCTTACTAATCTTCCCTGTCTGTGATACTGGTATTATTGACAAAAGTCCTATTGAATTATTCTCTAATAATGCCTTTACCCCTCCACCTTCATCTTACCTATTATTTCACTGCTCACTATTATCACTTCTGGTATTCCTGAGTCCTGTTATTCCATTACTGTTATTTCTGTTTGTATTGTTATTGTGCATTAGATTGTAGTTGGTATTCCACCTATCTGAATGGTGATCTATTGTATCTATCTGATAAAGATATTCTAATAGGTTATTTATCTTTCCCCAGTCCTTTCCTACTAGTTTATCTTGTACTCTCCATAATAACCTCTAAGAGATGTTCCTCTTGAACTTAACTTCGTTAGCTGGTTCTCTAAAAAATCCCCTATAAACTGTCAAATCATTGCTCCTCCCAATGACTCCAAACGAAGTTTTGTCTGGGCACCCTTGCTCCAGTATTTTAATTTAAATATGACTTTAAAATCATGGTACATTTTAAAGTTGCCCTGTTTTAACATACCCTTGTGCTGGTGCTCCTGTTAGATGATTTACTACAAATTTTATTTGTTATGGATAGCCCTGTTGCCTGGCAGCATACACGTTAAATGCTTTCAAGAATAAAACAGGGTGTTAATCACCAGATGGTGTGAATTTAGGGAAAATGATTTAAACTGTACCTTTGATAAATATAGCTATAAAATATAAATTTGAAGTATAGTTTAGTGTGATAATAGTTGTCTCTTCCTAATGTCTGTCTCTTTCATTGTACTTTGTGCAGTCTACACTTAGCACACTGCTACTTATAGAGGTTACTTGTCTAATATTAATAAAAGTATGTTCCATACTATTTGATATTGAAGTCTTTCTTAATGGTACTGTAATGGACAATGAAATTGGATTGTCTCGCAGTGAAGATTTATTATGAGCCTGTGCTTCATTCTACCTTTTCATTTTCCAACCTTTGTATTCTGGGCTCTGGCTTACTGATCGGTACTGATTCACATCTATATTTTCGTTTGCCACTTTCTCTAAACTAGTTTTTGTTCTTGATAACTGCCTCTCTAAAATGTTAACTCTTTTAAGCAACTTGTGTTGATTTAAGAGCTTGCATTTGTTCCAGTTTTCTATCTGCTTTATATTCTACTATTTCTTGTCGACTATCCGTATATTCAACATGTCTGAATTCTATGTCTAATCTATGTTTTGATTTATCCATCCTTCCCCTGATTTGAGGTATTGTTTTGTCAGTGCATTGAGTCTGATATGTATCTGATTGAATCTGGTTTCTAGATTAGAATTTAATTGATAAAATTGTTGTATCATATTTTCCATAAACACTTCCAGTGTCAATAGATTATCCGTAAGAGCCATGTTCACTATAAATACGGCTACTAATCAATAAACATCCAAATATCCACTTAATTTTAGATAATATCTTGAAACAGATATACATTATTTCTCTCATTAGTAATTTCCGTACCAAATGTTTTACAAACTTTATGTATCACATGTTATTAATTACCATGAATTCCTAAACATTTATGAAATCCTCCTTAATGTCACTAAATTTATACATGTATATTTTGTGAGGCTTTTTTTGCAAATTATGTATTGGTTAAACTTAAAACATTCTTGTGTGAATCTTATGAATAACTACAATTAAAGTTGTAACTTTGAAATTCAGAAGTATTGGCACAGGAAAGTGTATCTAAAAATTCGTATTTGAGACCTACTAAATTTAAATACAGTATGTACAATTTATGGATAATAAGAATAAACAGTATGTTAATAATCATGAATGTTTGCAATTTCAAAGTAGAATCAAAGCAAATTCATCAGAGAGTAGGCCATTAATAAAAAGCAAAATTTTATACATGCACTGAAATAACTCTCAGTTTAAAACTGTGTCAAAGCAACAAAGGATGGAACTCAATAAATATATCAAGAAACCTAGTACTGTTGCAGCCAGCTGATGAGAAGATTCAAATTACCCTAGAAATATGTGCATCATAAATTAATAATTACATCAAATTATTTATTGTCCAATGACTGGAATACAACCATTTCTTTGGAGGTTGCAACAACACCTCTTGGTGCACACATAATCTCAAATTACCCAAAAAGTTGCAGTTGTCTTTGGAGTACTTAATTTTACCTTCCACATTTCACTCTACTTTGTGCACATTCATCAAGCATGCACACAAAATTTCTGAATAAATTCATTAACACACATATTGCACTGCACAGTACACATAATTGAATCCACTAGCCAGTATGGAAGAGGAAGGCCGTGGGTTACCAAAATGATCACAGCTTTCTTTGCAAATTATGTTTCAATCAAAATTAAAAGATGCTTGTCTGAATCTTGTAAGTAACTACAAAAAGTGTGTGACTGTCGCCACGAGAGAGTGGCTACCTTGTCAAAAGACAAGTTACAACCTAAAGTCAATAGATGGCATTAGCACCAGACTCATATGTCTTCCTATGACATCATGAACGTTAACCAATCAGCATTATATGTCGATATGCAGCCCCACCACAGCGAGATCCAAAGGTATGCTGCTGTCTGCAGAGCATTCCTTAATGTTCGCACAAACTAAGTTGACACTTGGTGCGGTGGCTGGTGGGAGCAATCATAAAGGCATTTCTCATTATTTAAAGTCACTCCTATCAGCCACCACTCTGAGCGTTAGCTTAGTCTGTGCGTACTGCCAACTGCCCATCCTCATATTTACTGGAGAAAGTATTCCAAAACATATTTTATAAATAACAACAATTTTCTTAAAATATATAGAGACCAACTCCCATTGCTCTTAAACATGGCTATTCATAGCAGGCACAGGATTTTGGTTGGGGAGGGGAGGGTTTGGTTTGTTGTGTTTGTATCTGAGTAAAGTGTTCCTGAAATGTTGATTTGTTATGCCAGGGTTACACACACTGTAAGTAGGCTGTTTATGTTTTCTTATTGGCAACGTTACGTAGTGCTCTGTATGAAAATCACTGGCTGTGCTGCGTGCAGTCTGTGGCTAGTTTTGCATTGTTGTCTGCCATTGTAGTGTTGGGCAGCGGCAGCTGGCTGGTAACAGCGTGTAGCATTGCGCAGTTGGAGGTGAGCCGCCAGCAGTGGTGGATATGGGGAGAGAGATGGCGGAGTTTTGTAATTTGTAAGACTGGATGTCATGAACTGCTATGTATATTATGAGTTTTCAACACTATTAAGGTAAATACATTGTTTGTTCTCTATTAAAATCTTTCATTTGCTAACTATGCCTATCAGTAGTTAGTGCCTTCCGTAGTTTGAATCTTTTATTTAGCTGGCAGTAGTGGCGCTCGCTGTATTGCAGTAGTTCGAGTAACGAAGGTTTTTGTGAGGTAAGTGATTTGTGAAAGGTATAGGTTAATGTTAATCAGGGCCATTCTTTTGTAGGGATTATTGAAAGTCAGATTGCGTTGCGCTAAAAATATTGTGTGTCAGTTTAAGCACAGTCTTGTATAATTGTTCAAAAGGGGACGTTTCATATGTCGACCCTTAGCCTTGTAGTTTGTGTAATTAGTGTAGCTATTGTTTATTGCTAGCGCTAATTATAGAGAGAATTTCCTTTGTAGTTGCAGTCCTTCATTGTTGTACAGTAAAACAGGTGTGACATGCATGTAGATTTGCACCAAGTATTTCGCAGCTACAAGTAACTAGATATTATTTTCAGTGCTATGTTAATGTGCTCTCTTATTTTTGCTCTTCAAATTGTGCTTTTCTGTGTTGTCATGTGAAATATTGTGACAATAATGGCGTGTGAAAAACGTAATACTAGGCTCCAAAGTAAACTGAGAAATGACAGTGAAGACGAAAGCAGTGTGTTAGCGCCGCCATGTAATGAATTAACTAATATTCAAAGTAGTAATTTGGTAACTGTGCATAGGGAAATGGAGCGGGCGTCAAATAATGGTGTAGACAGTGAAACAGGTAGTGAACAGGGAAGCATTATCGATCGATCGGTCGGCAACAGCTCGCCTCAGGAATCGGGAATGACAGAACACAATATTGCAAATACTGCAGACTCAGGTTTTGGGTTCTCACCGTTGTCTCAAATGAGTCAAGACACATTTTCCGCTTGTCAAAACGTGAATGTTGCCGGTGCAAATTCACTGCCGAAAAGCACTGAGGAACATGTTTCAGACACCAGTGCATTGTTATTACAATTAATGCAACAAATGGGACAAAAGCTTCAAAAGTTAGACACAATGGAACAACACCAGAGACAAACACAGCAACAGTTAGACACAATGGAACAAAATCTTCAAAAGTTAGACACAATGGAACAAAATCTTCAAAAGTTAGACCCAATGGAACAAAACCAGAGACAAACACAGCAACACTTAGACGCAATGGAACAAAATCTTCAAAAGTTAGACACCACGCTTGAACAAACATGTGAAGATTTAACTACTGAGTTACATAACATTGAATCGAAATGTCAAAAAGTCTGTAATGACGTAAAAACACAAATTTATGAGCATTTTCAATCTATTTTTTCGCGGCATGAAAATGCATTACAGAATCACGAAGCAGCCATAAAAGAACTGCAAACTATTGTTCATGAAAATTATGAGACCTTGCAAGCTAAAACTGACTCAGTTGCATCTACCGATTTGGTTACGCAACTTGAAAAAACTCAGGAAAACTTAAAGGACACAGTACATACTCTGAAAATTGGTTCAGAAAGACACATGGAGGAAATTAGTTCATTATCAGAGAAATTAGTTGAACTTTTGGATCAGCTAAATAATTTATCTACGAAGGTAGATGATAATCTGAATGACATAAAATCCGTAGTCTTTAATGACACAGAAGAGTGTGAACAAATTAGAAAATTCAAACAAAATCAAATCAATACTCAGTACAAAAGAGAAATCCGGGAAGTACAAGATCAACTGACGCAGGTAATACAAGAATTACGTATTTCAGAGGACACTCGTGCCCCAATACGGAAAGATGGACATAGAAATACGGAACAGCCACAAAATAATAACACGGAGCATTTTGGAAGTTATGAAAGAAATTGGCAATGTGCACCCAATTTTGAGATGGAACCGCCGAAATGACGTAACAATGACCGACATGCGACTCGCCGACATGATGATTTTGGCTATAAGCTGTTCATTACTACACGTAAATTCAAAACGTTTAAGAATTCTGGCAACGACATTCATCCACAAGCGTGGCTCCATCAATTCTCTCATTGTTTTCCTCCCAACTGGTCATTAGAGCACAGATTAGAATTTATGTGTGGCTACTTAGAGAATGAACCAGCTGTAAGAATGCGATCGGTCATTCACGATTGTCACAGTGAAGGAGAATTTTATCATGCCTTCCTCTCAGCATATTGGTCTCAAGCTACACAAGACCAAGTAAAACATAGCATCATGATGATGAAACACTTTGAACAATCAGAATTTTCCAGTCTTGTCAAATATTTTGAAGACATGTTGCATAAGAATCAATATCTTTCAAACCCATACAGCCCTTCAGAACTCATCCGCATTTGCTTAATAAAATTTCCTGAACATTTAAGAAATATTATTTTAGCAGGACATTGCAAAGACGACATTGAAGCTTTTCAGGGACTCTTACAAGAATTAGAAATTGACACAGACAGTCGCGGGATGCGAAAACAGGAAAACAATCACTACAGGTCACATTCGTCACAATTCCATGACGACAGAAACAATAACTGGACACGAGAAGTCTATTCTTACAACGCAAATCGTGAACAAAACAGACACCACCCATATGACAACCACTGGCAGAGTAATATTTACAGAGAAAGATCACATTTCCGTAGTAATGAATATGACAGAGACAATCATAGAAACAGACAATATGGCAACCAGAACTATTATTATCATGGGAGACAGAATAACTTCAGACGCAACAGTCCACCGTGCAGTGATAGTTTAGGGAGAAATTCTCCACCACTTAACCGACAAGAAAGAAACTGCAGGAACTACCAACATGACGGCAGACGATATAATCATAACGACAGACCTGAATTTCATCAGAACTGGCGGGATTCAAACAGAGCAGGGCACTCTCGACAACGTGAATTTGTAGAAGTTAGGTCTCCTAATGCTAATAACGACGTGCGCCAACAAAGGGACAGACAATGACTCGCAAAGCAGGCAACTGCGTGCGCCAGCTGGCTCAGAGAAAAATTACATAGACGCTAACCTTGAGAAAAATTCCAGTATTCTTTACCGACGTATACCACATGATAATTGCGTCGAAGTTGAAACACTGCGTACTAGGAAGAGTAAAGGTTTACACCACATTTCACGTGTAAAACCGTTTATTGAGAGATAATCTGTTTGTTTTTTTTTTAATTTTGTCTTTACTATAAAATTTTTCACTTTGCGTTACTAGTACTCTTTGTCACACTTGGAAACTGATAACATGTAACTATGTTTTAAAATAAAATATCCAGTTAAGAACCAAGAGAACCTATTTAAACAGAAATTACGAATGCATTGTTATTGTGAACAGACGACAGTGTTATTGTGTGTGTACATTCTTGCTTGTTAGTTGCACGATTACGTAACGACTATAAGGCTTACATACTTAGAACATATACTGGTACTGCTAATGAGATTTTAATGCAACATTTTGGTTTACTTGAAAATACATTCTGGATTTAAAGTACTTTCTGTGAGATACCAGATGACACAGTGGTTAGTTTATGTGACAGCTACACGATTTTATCGCGACGCTACTAATGAGTGACAATATACAATGTTGCTTTTGCAGTGTTTCTGTTTTATTTCTGCACAGTTTTTCTGTATTATTCTGGAAAGTAAAACATGTTTTAGTGGTAACTTTTGTGGTATAGCTACAATGAGACAGCCTTTTTCGTAGCACAACAATACGTTACATTATAGTACTTTCTTGATCACGGTGAGGTACATAATAACTATGGTATCTATATGCAAAGCATTTCACTTTCGTTTATGATGAGGTAAGTATATTGACTTCAGCAGAACTTTGCTTACAGAGGACGATAACTACGACACTTCCACAGAATTATCTTACAGCAAGACGCACATTTAGCGCTACAGGACATGCATTTGAAAGATTAATTTTGTACTGAAGCCATTTATTTTTCAAGATTTTTGAATTACAAAGAAAGTTTTCCATGATACATTTCATTCCATTGCTGTAATCTGTAACACCTGAGGGTATAATTACATTAATCCTCAGGGGGGTACACGCCTACTTTGTGTACCATGTGTTTGGCAAGCACAAGGAGCCCTAGCTAATATGGTATTTGCTTATACAACTTTACACATCGGTATCATATTTCTCTAACACATAAATTACACAGCTACCTGATCATTTAACTGGAAGAGACAAACATTTATTTTACTACATCAGCGACAGATGTTTACGTAATTACACAGTTGAATAACTTCACACTTATGAAACTGTATTTTGTCTGTACTTTGTGAACTGTTCATATTTTTTTTGGAACCATTGTGATACTACGAGAGCTTTGAATGATGTATTTGGTATAGGATCATGATTTTTAAAGTACGTTTGAGGTAGATGACACTTTTGACATGAGCAGGGAATTTTTTTTAGGTTTTGAAATTATTGAAGGAAGCTACAACGATTTTGAGATTTGGCTGAGGTTTTATGATGTTATGATGACGATGTGTATTATGCTGTTGCGGTATGTTTATGATCAATAAGCTGATGCTATATGAGGAATTTGATTATGCTACATATTTATTATGATGAAATATTGAAGAAGTGTCTACGAATATGTATATGTGTAATAAAGCAAGGAATAATGAGTAGTGGTTAGGGACTCTGGTTTGTGAAAAAGGATGATGGAAACTGAGAATCGTACTTTAAGAGTTATGAAATGTGTGTATATGCGTGAATGTATCACTATGCTGGCGAAAATTTTTTGGACACTGCTATATTTACAGGATTTTGTTTCTACAGATTTGAAACGCAAATTCTCGACCTGTGAAATTTTTATATGAGACTGTCACTGTAGTGCAAACTGGTGTCATAAATATTTCGGTAAGAAAGTTAAGTGACCACCTGCACGTAATGCGTTGTGGGCAACCAGCTGCGCAACAGTCGCCTGGAAAAAAGCATTAGTGTGTACCTTTCAGAGGCACGGGTGGAGAAAAAAAAGAGACCACTATCCTTGCTATTGACATTCCTTTGTAGAAAGCATCACAAATACGTCACGTTCAAACTTGAAAATATATGATAACACTGTGGAGCTCTTAATTTATGATATTTACTGAAATGCCTAATGAAATGACGAGAAATATTTTTATGTCTATACACCTGATTATGACTACTGTCTTTCTAGTTGCGAGATTTTTCTACTAACTTATGAAATGCCTTATGACTACTGAATGATGTTCTTATGCTTTACTTTGTACATAGTTGCTTATTTCATTTGATATTTGGTTTCCAGCTGTCTTGCAGCATTGGTTTCATAATATAAAATTAAATGCATTTGCTAATGTGAACACTTTCTGTCAACAGATCTATTAAATAATTATTTTATGATCCACATTCTTCGAAAAAGGAGCTCTTGGAATGGAAAGAACAATAAGAAGGGACTAATAACAGTAACTGCATATGTAATTTTCTTTTCAAGTACTTGGTAATTTTTTGTAGAATTAGTTTTTGTGGTGCACCACTTTAATTACATAGACATTATGATGTGAATATACATTTCCCTTGTCTGCATTTTTGTCTTTAGTGTAATATTTTTTTCTGCTTGAGCTTTGTCATGTCTAGGTATAAGTTATTTCATTTGCTGCTGCTGTTTGCCAGGCATAGTGTTACTGAATTTGACTTTGTGTTACTCTGCTAAGCCAGTTTACTACTGATTTATTTTTCTTGTTTGCTGCTCATTGCCTTATATTAGTTGTAATATTGTTGCTTACTTTGCCAATTTGTATTTTTTTTGTCCTTGCTGTTTGTGTTAATTTGTTATGTGCTGCTGCATTGCCTCGTCCCTTGGTATATATATCTGAGCTCAGTAGATTTAAGTTAGCTTAAGAGGGGGTAGACTATATAAGAAACTAACTATGATGAATGGGAAGAAATGCATTGAGAAGCTATAAGAAAATGGTTTGGCCAAAAAAAAGCAGTTTACAGTGGAGAAAAACTATTTTTGAAAGAGGATGTGAACAGAATACAGAAAGCAGGCTTAGATAGGACTTTTGGGAATAATGATGAACGAAGGGAGATCTCCATGCAGAATACTGCAGTAAAACAAACCCTGCCCTTTCCTCTTGTGTCATCCCTCTATGTGTTTGTGTACCCTTGCGTATTTGTGTTTTTCCTGTCTTTATGTGTTTAGCTGATGAGAGCTATGTTGTAGAATTTTTCTAATACTATGTTATTTACTTTGTAAAGGTGTTTAGACATTATTTATCTGTTCTGTTTTGTTGCTCATGTGTGAAGTCTATGTTTCAAAAGTTATTCTGATCTTTCATGTATGTACTTCTTTCATAATTCCTGTAAAACCGATCTACATGTTTATTTCTATTCTTTTGTAAAGCCTGTTTTACTACAAATGTTATCTGTATTGTTATGTTCTTTAATGATGTATTTTGTACCTTTGTTATTGTATTCTTATGTTATAAAATTGTAATTGACACCAGTTCATCAAATTAAGTAACTTGTAAGTTTCATTTCACTGCACACGTTTCTGTTGGTCATAGTATATGGACAATATGTGAGAAGTAGGGACTGTTAGTGTTTGCACGTGTGTTAATAATTCAGCAAGGGACTGGATAACAGCATTGCTGGTTCTAAGGACAATTTCAAAAATTTTGTGAGTGCACAAGTGGTGGTTTATGGACTTGCTATATTGTCCGCAAGACTCTTCGATGGTGATTGTGCACCTGCACAGTTGCAACAGATGGCTGCTGGCCGTCTCTACAAGGACTACAGTGGGTCTGCATCTTTGATGGCCCACCATTACCATTATCTCTACAAGGACTGCAGTGGGTCTGCACCTCTGGTGGCCCACCAATACCGTAATCTCTACCAGGACTACAGTGGGCCTGCTCTGTGATGACCTACCTACCAATAGTCTTCAAAACTTCGAATGACTCTGATGTGGGTTTGTTCTGTTGTGGCTCATTACCTGTCTGCATGTCAAGAGTCAGCACTGTCTTTTCGTTGGAAGGACAACACTACTTCTTCAAGACTGTATGGAAATCAACTACTTCCGTGTGCATTTTCTTCTACTGCTCAGACTTTGAGAAAAACACTGCTATTTTACTGTCTTTATGGACTGTGAGAAAATTTTAGCTTTTGACCAACATTGTATCAATAAGTGTGTGCATTCGATATCTTTGTCATTGTAATTATGAAAAATTTTATCAAATCGTTATTGGCCACTGCCCAAAACAATTTGTAAATTTTTTGTGGGGAGCATGGGGGCTATGTAAGTAGGCTGTTTATGTTTTCTTATTGGCAACGTTACGTAGCGCTCTGTATGAAAATCACTGGCTGTGCTGCGTGCAGTCTGTGGCTAGTTTTGCATTGTTGTCTGCCATTGTAGTGTTGGGCAGCGGCAGCTGGCTGTTAACAGCGTGTAGCATTGCGCAGTTGGAGGTGAGCCGCCAGCAGTGGTGGATGTGGGGAGACTGGATGTCATGAACTGCTATGTATATTATGAGTTTTCAACACTATTAAGGTAAATACATTGTTTGTTCTCTATTAAAATCTTTCATTTGCTAACTATGCCTATCAGTAGTTGGTGCCTTCCGTAGTTTGAATCTTTTATTTAGCTGGCAGTAGTGGCGCTCGCTGTATTGCAGTAGTTCGAGTAACGAAGATTTTTGTGAGGTAAGTGATTTGTGAAAGGTATAGGTTAATGTTAATCAGGGCCATTCTTTTGTAGGGATTATTGAAAGTCAGATTGCGTTGCGCTAAAAATATTGTGTGTCAGTTTAAGCACAGTCTTGTATAATTGTTCAAAAGGGGCCGTTTCAACACACACACACACACACACACACACTCGAAGCTCCCCCCCCCCCCCCCCACACACACACACACATACATCTGTGTGCGGTAGTGTGTTATTGTATGATTGTACCCACTCCTGGAGTCTTGCTGGTTGGGGTGACAAACTGATTTGTAACAGAGCCCAGGTTTGAACAGGACAGTTTGCTCATGACTTGGCAAAGGAGTTTATGTGAATGCCAAATACATGTTGTGGTAAGAGTTCAGTCTGTGGCTACAGCCTGATTTCTACATCTGTGCCAAATGTAATGTACTTTTATCTTTTATAAAAACTGAAATCGCAAGGTAAATTCAGAAAATTTATATTAGATAACAGATAGTTGCTGATTATTTTGCTGTGTATCAGACATGTATGATACATAAACTGCGAGAAATAAAGGAGAATGCCGCTATGTAAAGTTTATCCCCACAAGGTAGTAGAAAGGATCATGGATGTTTGGTGATGAACAGGTAAAGTGCCTTTGCGTGTTTCCTGCATACTGATATAGATTGCAGGTAAGAGTTTGGGTGTCCCACCCCGAGCCCATTTTGTAGTTTCTAGATGTTATAAGTACAAAATATGCATCAAAATTCTCTTTGGAGATTTGTCTAGTTTCTAATACAGCTGTTCTGAATTTGCCTTTAAGCTTTACCTTCAGCAACGAGTAGTGCGCCATGAACGAGGTCTCTGGGCTACATTACAGGTTAATCTGTTTCTTACAACCTTTGTTTCACATTAACATTGGTGTGCTTTGGCACCTCACTACAAAACAGTCACATTCCAGGTTAACCTAGACCTCGGCTGCACTGCAGGGCAGCCTGTGACCACAACCAAAAATCGAGGGGGACTCTTTTAGCCCTGTTTTTCAAAGTGATATTGCTTTCAGTGATGTCATAAATATCAACCTGACTGCAATTAAATGTGGTAATATGTGTAACTATGCCAATAAGTTTTGCGGTGACAAAATGTGGGTAGACCAATTTGTAGCGCACTCATTTGTTTTCTAAATAATTATTGAGCTTAGTTACTGAACTCTACAGCACATGAAGAATGGGCTAGAAATAAAAACAGGTCTGCAGCTCGTATTTTAGCAGATATTCAGGAACATTTATTTGCCATGTACTGGTAGTAAATCTTTGAGTACCATAGTTCATAAACGCTATATTTTTGTTTCACCATGCTGCACAAGGATATGTTGAAATCGTCATGCAATTTCAGTTGTCTTACTCTTCGTACATTGCGTGGCGTTGTAGTGAGATTCTTGGTATTGATGTACACTGATAGGCCAAAGCATTGTGACAAGCTGCTGAATAGCTTGCTTGTTTGTCTTTGGAACGAAATACATCACTTATTCTGCGTATCAGGGATCCGACAGTTTGTTGGTAGGTTTATGTGGCATTGATGTCAACACACAGGTCATATAATTCGCGTAAATAATGGGCCACTGATATGCGTACGCGTGATGGTGCCCGAGTGCATGATAGTGACCCAAATGGTTCCATAGGATTTACATGAGGTAAATTTGGTCGCTGAGACATCAACGTGAGTTCAATATATGCTCCTCAAACCACTTACCACGGTTCTAGCTGTAAGACACGGATAATTACACTGCTGGAAGATGACATCGCCATCGGGGAAGACATCGCAAATAACACCTAGGCCTCTTTGCATCCGAGCTTGGAATCATCACCACCTAGATTTTCGACAATTGAGCCATGATTTCACAACGAGACCAGCGTGGGAAACACGAAAAGATGCGTGGCTAGTTTATCCATTATTTCATGAAATGACTTAACTGTGCTGTAATGACACCTGCCACATAATATAACTTTGTTTTTGCCGAAATGCAATATATAGCAGCGTGAGCAACACTACAAATCATAATTAATTTTTGCCTTTTGTTGTGGTAGGGTTGTTAGAATGTCCTTCTTATAACCTTTTTTCAAGATACTATCCATTTCGTTCAACTGATCTCCCAAGTTCTGCGCTGTTTTTAATACAATTACAGTATCATCATCAAACCCTAAACATGAATTTTAGTTCTCTTTCCGAATTTATCCTTGATTTCCCTAATAGTTTGCTCAGTGACAGGTTAAATAACACAAAGGATAGGCTACAGCCCTGCCTCACTTTCTTCTCAGTTATTGCCTTCCTTTCATAATCTCCAATTTCTGTAGTCTTGTTTTTGCAGCATTTTGCTAAGCCTTTTACCTTCAGTATTTCTAAGCTTGTGTTCCAGCCAACTCACGACGAACAATGAAGAAAAAAAAAAAAAAACGCTGTTGATAAACCTCTATGAAGTGTATGGTCGTTTGGGGAGAACGGCTAGCACACGTGATATTTGATTTAGGTACTCCTAGGTTGAGGGAGGAACTATGACATTGGAAACAACTTAGTGACACACAAATATACACTTTATTGTGCTGCGATACTTAACTGAAGATGTATAACAACTCGTTGGATGTGCTTTCGGACAGATACAAATAACCAGTTTCCTGTCAAGGTGTGCGTTACTGAATACAATGTCAACAAGGCTATGTCTGTCCCGGGCGCCATACTTTCAATCACTGTAATAAACACTTGGCCCTATGCGCAAGCTATAGGCAACTCCGCTTGTGGACTAAGTCTCGCAGGCTAATCTCCACTATGAACAGCAACCCTGGAGCTCTGTACTAGAACTGTCGTATGCAAACTGAACGTGAAACCGATGCTGCCTGTGGACGCCGCTTATCACAACGCCGAAGTCCATCTCAGTGGCGGAGGTGCGGAGGATCCTGGTTGGCGGCGAACTTCAAAGCGCCGCCCGTGGCGCCAGGCGGAAACTCTCTCAGCGCGCCAGCTCCGGTTGCATCCACTGGCGAGAACACAACGTTCTGTACCTCTCGATCATCTCTCATTACCCTCATGCAAGTACAACAATCAGTCCATTGTAATTAAATATGCATTAAACCTCTGTAGCGTACATGTATAAAATAATTTAATATGGGACAAAAATGTTGGATATGTCAAATCAGATCTTTTAAGCATTCCAAAAACTAGAACACGTGAACTATTCGTATCTATCGTAGATTCCTCGAACAAAGAACCATGCCTAGTACTTGAAAAAAAAAAAAAAAGCACGGATCACACCTGTCTACATGAAGGATAGTGGAAGTGATCCACAAAACTACCCTCCAGCATCACTGACATCGATTTGTTGTAGAATCTTAGAACATATACTGAGCACAAGTCTAGTGAGGTATCTTGAACACAATGACCTCCTCAATGTCAATCAGCATAGATTTCGAAAACATTGACCATGTGAAACACAACTTGCACTTTCCACACATGGCTTACTGAAAGCTTCGATCAAGGCAATCAGGTGGATGCATTATTTCTTGGTTTCTGAAAAGCATTTCACTCTGTACCACATCTAAGCTTGTTGTCAAAAGTACGATCATAAGTGGTATTCAGTGAAATCTGTGACTGCATTGAGGATTTTTCAGTAGGGAGGACGCAGCCTGTTATCTAGATTGGAAAGTATTCATCAGATGTAGCAGTAACCAGCGAAACGATAACGTTCTACGAGTCGGGGCCAGAAGTTTGAACATGGTAGGGAAGCTAGAAAATCTGAAAAGGGAAATGCAAGGGCTCAATCTAGATACTGTAGCGGTCAGTGAAGTGAAATGGAAAGAAGACAAGGATTACTAGTCAGATGAAAGCAGGGTAATATTAGCAGCAGCAGGAAATGGTATAACGGGAGTAGGATTCGTTATGAATAGCAAGGTAGGGCAGAGCGTGTATTATTGTCAACAATTCAGTGACAGGCTTAATCTTATCAGAATGGAAAGCAAACCAACACCGTCAACGATAGTCCAGAGACACATCTCGACGTCGTTAGCTGAAGATTAAGAGACAGAGAAAGTATATGGAGATATTGAAAGGGTAATACAGTACACAAAGGGACATGAACATCTAATAGTAATGGGGGATTTGAATGCAGTTGTAGGGCACGGAGGAGAATATGGGCATGGGACAAGAAAAGAGAGAGGAAAAAGACTAATTGAGTTCTATAATAAATTTTAGTTCAAGAATCACAAGAGGAAGAGGTATATTTGGGAAAGGCTGTGCGATATGGGTAGATATCCTTTTGATTACATCATGCTAAGAAGTGGTATACGGAAGTACTAAGGAATGAAGAGATACGCTTCATGTTCTCTAAAGCTTTAGATATAGTAATAAGCAATAGTTCAGTGGGCAGTGCAGTTGCGTAGGAAAAAAGGCAATCACAGAAGCTGGAAAGAAAAACATAAGTACAAAGAAGGTAACTGCGAAGAAAGCATGGATAACAGAAGAAATACGTCAGTTGATCGATGAAAGAAGGAAGTACAAAAGTGTTCAGGCAAGTTCAGGAATACAGAAATACAATGAAATAAACAGAAAGTGCAAGGAAGCTAAGACGAAATGCTTGCATGAAAAATGTGAAGAAATCGAAAAAGAAATGATTGTCGGAAGAACTGATTCAGCATACAAGAAAGTTAAAACAGCCTTCGGTGAAATTAAAAGTAAGGGTGGTAACATTAAGAGTGCGAAGGGATTTCTACTATTGAATGCAGAGGAGAAAGCGGATAGGTGGAAAGAGTACATTGAAGGCCTCTATGAGGTGGAAGATTTGTCTGATGAAATAGAAGAGAAACAGGAACTGATTTACAAGAGATAGGTGATCCAGTAATAGAATCAGAATTTAAAAGATATTTGAAGGATCTAAGATCAAATAAGGCAGAAGGGATAGATACCATTCCATCACAGTTTCTAAAATCATTGGGGGGAGGGAGGGAAGTGGTAACAAAACTATTTCACGTTGGTATGTAGAATATATGAGTCTGGGGACATACCACCTGACTTCGGAAAAATATCATCCTCACTATTCTGAAGACTGCAAGAGCTGAAAATTGCGATAATTATCGCTCAATCAGCTTAACAGCTCATGCATCCAAGTTGCTGGCAAGAATAATATACAGAAGAATGGAAGAGAATTTTGAGGATGTGTTAGGTGACGATCAGTTTGGCTTCAGTGACGGTAAAGGCACCAGAGAAGCAATTCTGACGCGGTTGATAATGGAAGAAAGACTAAAGAAAAATCGAGACATGTCCAAAGATTTGTCGACTTGGAAAAAGCGCTCGACAGTGCATAGTGGTACAAGGTGTTTGAAATTCTGAGAAAAGTAAGGGTGATATACAATATGTACAACAGTCAAGAGGAATAACAAAAGTGGACTACCAAGAACTATGTGCTCGGATTAAAAAGAGTGTAAGACAGGGATTTAGCCTTCCGTCCCTAGTGTTCACTCTGCACATCGAAGAAGCAATGATGGAAATAAAAGAACGATTCAGGAGTGGAATTAAAATTCAAAGTTAAAGAATACCAATGATACGATTCGCTGATGACATTGCTATCCTGACTAAAAGTGAAGAAGAATTACGGGATCTGCTGAATGGAATGAACAGTGTAATGAGTACAGAATATGGATTGAGAATAAATCGAAGAATGACGAAAGTAACGAGTAGTATCAGAATTGAAAACAGCGAGAAACTTAACATCAGGATTGATCGTCACGAAGTAGATGAAGTTAAGGAATTCTACTACCTAGGTAGCAAAATAATCAATGAGACGGAACAAGGAGGACATCAAAAGCAGACTAGCACTGGCAAAAATGGGATTCCTGGCCAAGAAAAGTGAAAAGATTAGCACAGGATACGAAATCGATTCGGGCCGCATCAAATCGGTCACAGGACTGATAACTCAAAAAAATGACAATACTAACATCAGGCATTTTGTAGATGATGCAGTTATGTGTAATGAAGTACAATCTGAAAGAAGCTGCATAAATATTCTGCCAGATCTTGGTAAGATTTCGAATTGGTGCAAGGATGAGCAACTTGCTTTAAATGTTCAGAAATGTAAAATTGTGCACTTCACAAAACGGAGAAACGTAGTATCCTAGTTTTGGAATTGGCCAGCTCATATAAATACCTGTGTGTAAAACTTTCCAGGGATATGAAATGGAATAATCACATGGTTTCAGTTATGGGGTTGAACATAAGGTAGACTTCGGTTCATTGGTAGAATACTGGGGAAGTGCAATCAGTCTGCAAAGGAGATTGCTTACAAATCACTCGTGCGACCTATTCATGAATACTGCTCAAGCGTGTACGACCCATACCAAATAGGACTAATAGTGGATATTAAACTATACAGAAAATAGCAGCACGAATGATCATAGGTTCCAAGTACGAGATTTTCACTCTGCAGCGGAGTGTGCGCTGATATGAAACTTCTTGGCAGATTAAGACTGTGTGCCGAACCGAGACTCGAATCGGGACCATTGTCTTTCGCCGGCAAGTGCTCTACCAACTGAGCTACCAAATAACGATTCACGACACGTCCTGCCAGGAAGTTTCGATCATAGGTTTGTTTAATCCGTGGGAGAGTGTCACAGAGATACTGAAGAAACTGACTGGAAGACTCTTGAAGATAAATGTGAACTACCCCGAGAAAGTCTGTTAACAAAGTTTCAAGAACCAGCTTTAAATTACGACACTAGGAATATACTACATTCCCCTACATATCGCTCACGTAGAGATGGTGAGGATAAGATTATAATAATTACGGCACTCACAGAGGCATTCAAACAATCATTCTTTTCATACTTTCGAACGCACAGAAACCCTAATAACTTGTACAACAGGACGTACCCTCCGCCGTGCACCTCACAATGGTTTGCAGAGTATAGATGTTGATGTAGATGTCACAACGTAAATGCAGCTTGTGATGCATATTAACTTATGACTATATTATTTAACATGGAAATAATTACTATTAAAAACAGTCTTGATCACGATTTATTGTATAAGGTGACCGGTTTCGACCACTGCTGTGGTCATCTTCAGACCATTGAGTGGAAACCCCTTTCCGTTGGAGAATCTCCAACGGAAAGGGGTTTCCACTCAATGGTCTGAAAATGACCACAGCAGTGGTCGAAACCGGTCACCTTATACAATAAATCGTGATCAAGACTGTTTTTAATAGTAATTATTTACAAGACATTGATCACTGCTGTTCCCATAATGCATTCAAAAGTATTTAACATGGCTATGATTGTTGGAACCCTTCCTGCATTCAGAGAAAAAAGCTATTCAACTATTTATCGAGTCGCATTTCGGCTCACTGCACGTTTCTCGGTCGTATAACTGTTTCGCACAATTTGCAGGAGTACAGCGCTATCGATGTTTTCGAGAAAATTTCGTGGACTCTCGAGTAACAGCAAATTCAATCCATTGTATCCTTAACTCGATGACGAACACGTGTGCTAATGTACAGGGTTATCACAAATGATTGAAGCGATTTCACAGCTCTACAATAACTTTATTATTTGAGATATTTTCACAATGCTTTGCACACACATACAAAAACTCAAAAAAAAATTTTAGGCATTCACAAATGTTCGATATGTGCCCCTTTAGTGATGCGGCAGACGTCAAGCCGATAATCAAGTTCCTCCCACACTCGGCGCAGCACGTCCCCATCAATGAGTTCGAAAGCATCGTTGATGCGAGCTCACAGTTCTGGCACGTTTCTTGGTAGAGGAGGTTTAAACACTGAATCTTTCACATAACCCCACAGAAAGAAACCGCATGGGGTTAAGTCGGGAGAGCGTGGGGGCCATGACATGAATTGCTGATCATGATCTCCACCACGACCGATCCATCGGTTTTCCAATCTCCTGTTTAAGAAATGCCGAACATCATGATGGAAGTACGGCGGAGCACCATCCTGTTGAAAGATGAAAATAGCTCCCTGCTTGCTTTATTCGTCGACTTCCGCGGGCTACGCGTGAAACTTGCCCGCACGCGTTCAACCGTTTCTTCGCTCACTGCAGGCCGACCCGTTGATTTCCCCTTACAGAGGCATCCAGAAGCTTTAAACTGCGCATACCATCGCCGAATGGAGTTAGCAGTTGGTGGATCTTTGTTGAACTTCGTCCTGAAGTGTCGTTGCACTGTTATGATTGACTGATGTGAGTGCATTTCAAGCACGACATACGCTTTCTCGGCTCCTGTCGCCATTTTGTCTCACTGCGCTCTCGAGCGCTCTGGCGGCGGAAACCTGAAGTGCGGCTTCAGCCGAACAAAACTTTATGAGTTTTTCTACGTATCTGTAGTGTGTCGTGACCATATGTCAATGAATGGAGCTACAGTGAATTTATGAAATCGCTTCAATCATTTGTAATAGCCCTGTAACTGTTGACTGTGAAAACGGCCGAAGCGCGAAGTGACTGCTGACGATAGACACGGGAATTTAGAAGAGAAAGGTTTTATGACCACGGTAAATCGGCTGTTTTTTGAAAACAGTGGAGCAGCAGACTTTCATGGGAGCGCGAAGATACTACTTTGAAACATATGCAGCGTAAGTGTAACAAAATGAAGCAATCCACTTTGCCCATAAGGCTGCCGTCTTCAATGAGGAGCAGCACTGAAGCTGCGGAAAAGAAGAAAAGGGGTTGTGGATATCTGGCCCAAAGGACTGTGCAAAAAGTTTTGAAGGCCAAAATTCCACTCCATATGATACGGAAAACGATGATTTTCAGCAGTGGATGAATGAGTTCACTGAAGGTGAGCAGCGCATTTTGTCATCAGTAAAAATTTGGTTTGACGTTCCCTCTATTAAAAGTTAAAACTTAATATTCAATAAAGCGACATATTTTCCTCTACTGCAGCAACTAATTACTTCAAGAAATAAGATATCTAAAGGAACAGTTGTTGGTAACATCTCATGTGTAAATACAATGAAGGAGACAATCATGCCTTCAGTACAACAACGACGAAAAATTGATGTAATGGTGTAGCCAACAGGAAGAGATATCTTTGGATTATCCGACGAGACCACTAACAGAAGAGACAATTGTGACTTTACTGTTTTGTTGAGAACTGTTGAAGAGTGGAACGAGAAGAAACTTTTTGTTGTAAATAAACAGATTCTCGAGCGAACAAACTCAACTCACTGTGCTCATGCAATTTTGGGGCTCTTCGGAAATAAAACATACAGCACCATAATGTCAAAGCAGTAATGATTGACAGTACGGAACAAATACGTGAGCAAATTCAGACACATGAACAAATTATTGACTCCAGTCCAGTGCTGGGAACATAAACGAAATCTGATTCATATGATGTCATTAACAGTTACGGTAAAACCTAATCAAAAATGTTCGCTTTTAAACTGAAGCAAGCTTAAACGCGCAATTTGCCCCTTCTTTTACGACAGACCGACGGACACATCTTTCTCGCGGGTTGCCTAAGCATCCGGCGTCCTTCATTGTCTACTTACAGGTGCAGCGGCTACAGTATCACCAATTCGTTCTGACAGCAGCTGACGCTGACCGATGATACTCTCCGGAGTGAGTGGTGGTCATCCACACACTTTTTCTTGTCATTTGTGCCCCCTTCAGAAGAGTTTCTCCTGTTTTTAATGGAAAGCAAACAAGTATAGCATCGGACGAGCTGAGGCCACTCCAGGTATTCGCGAATACCAGAAGGGCTTCTGTAACAGAAACTAATACCTTCCCCTAGGAGGAAATCGTATGAGAAAAATTTTAATACATGTCATCGAGCTTAATCCGTAGTTCACTAAGACGTCTTAGTAAAATGCACTTCAAATAACAGATATTTCCTTGATAATTTCCTAATACAGAACCAGATATCTTCGGAGTGAAAAAGTAAATGTCCATTCTGAAGTAGTGACATTCTATTACAATTAAGACAGCGCACTTCGAGTGTTCTGTGGTGTTTGTAAATGCTGTATACTTGTAGTATTGGTAATATATACACTTGCCACACACACTAAGGCAAATACTAAAAAATTACTTATTGTGTGCTTCTTAAGTATGAACATTCTGCAGGTACAGATTTTTCGGATGTAAATGGAATTACATCTTTCTTAAACAGACTCAATAATAAAAATTATTGCTAATGCACAGTTTTTATTACAGAATTCTATTACTTCCATCTTAAACTGGTAAAATACGTTCGAGATTTGAAATTGCACGGCGAACTTTTTGGTTCATGAATATTGAGCTACCAAGCAACAGCTGTTTGCCATTTATTCACCCACGAACAGTGTGACCTTCTGCTTAACAGCTTCTTGGTCCACCTTTGAAACGCAATACAGCAGCGATTCTACGTGGCATGGATCCGACGGTTCCTTGGTAGGTTTCCGGAGGTGTGTGGCATCAAATGTCTTCGTACAGATCACGCGGATTCAGTAAATTAATGGCCGGTGGTTTGCCGGTACGGAGCTGGAGCCCAGAAGGGTTACAGATGTGTTCCATCGGGTTCAAGTCAGGTGAATTTGATGACAAAAACATCAAATTGAACTCACTTCATGCTCCCAAATCCACTACAACACGGTTCTCTCGCTGTTCTCTTGCTGGAAGTCTACATCGAAGTCGAGGAAGATATCAACCACGAAGGGACGCAGGTGGTCCTCAATAGTGTTTTATAGTCCGCGGCAATCCTAATGCCTTTGGCTACTACAACAGGTCTCTTGGAAGAACATGTGCTTGTCCATCATAGCATAATACTCTTGGAAATTTGTGGTAAGATCTTATGGGACCAAACTGCTCAGGTCATCAGTCCCTAAGCTTACATACTACTTACTACATACTACATACTAACTTACGCTAAGGACAACACACACCCACGTCCGAGGGAGGACTCGAACCTCCGACGGGGTAAGCCGCGCGGACCGTGACAAGGCACCCTAGACTATCCCGCTCGGCCACGCGGGATTAGCCGAGTGGTCTTGGGCGCTGCAGTCATGGATTGTGCCGCTGAACCGGGCAGAGGTTCGAGTCCTCCCTCGGACATGGGTGTGTGTGTTTGTCTTTAGGAAAAATGGTTCAAATGGCTCTGAGCACTATGCGACTTAACTTCTGAGGTCATCAGTCGCCTAGAACGTAGAACTAATTAAACCTAACTAACCTAAGGACATCACACACATCCATGCCCAAGGCAGGATTCGAACCTGCGACCGTAGCGGTCACGCGGTTCCAGACTGAGGCGCCTTTAACCGCACGGCCACACCGGCCGGCTGTCCTTAGGATAATTTAGGTTAAGTAGTGTGTAAGATTAGGGACTGATGACGGTAGCAGTTAAGTCCCATAAGATTTCACACACATTTGTACATTTTGAACTATCCCGCGCGGAAGCATAATACTGTTCCCCACAGATCTGCAACTGTGGCGCAGTACATGTTTCGAGCTACTCCTCACCTGGATGATGACCTATCTGGACAGGACCATCGAAAACTGGTTCAGATGGCTCTGATCACTATGGGACTTAACATCTGAGGTCATCAGTCCCCTAGACTTAGAACTACTTAAACCTAACTAAGGACATCGCACACATCCATGCCAGAGGCAGGATTCGAATCTGCGACCGTAGCAGCAGCGCTGTTCCGTGGACCATCGACCTGATTAACAAGAAACATGATTCATCTGACGAGGCGACACGTTTTCATTGGTCCAAGGCCCAATGTCAATGACACCATGCCCACAGTCGTCGTAATTGACTTTGTCGTTGAATCAACACGGTAAAACTCTAAGGGACCGTCTGTTGCGGAGCATTTTCCTGCAATGCGCGCTGAACGGTGTTCTCCGAAACACTTGCGCCTGAATTAGTATTGTACTCTGTCGTCAGGTTTGTCGCAGATCGCTGTCTACTCTGCTTTATAGAGCGGACAAGCCTCTGACCTGCACTCTCTGTGATAAGGCGTGGGCGTCCAACACGTGGTTTCGCCGTCCTTTAAACACTTTCCACAGATGTTCACGACAGTAGCATGGGAAGAGCTGACTGTATTCGCCGATCCTGAGATGTTCGTTCCCAGGTGCCGTGGTATAGCAATCTGGACTTTGTCAAATTCGCTTACGTTAATGGATTTCGCCATGAGCCGGGCCGTATCAACATAGAATGACTCAGCTTTCGTCTCTGATTCCCTTAAATAGTTGTATTATCCTTACCACGTCACATGCTTGCAATGCCAGCAAGCCACAATGAATCTTGCTGTGGGTAGTGGTCATAAATTCTTCTTTTTTCATGTCGGCGTACCCAGCTGAATATAAAATGAAAACATATTCAAAATTTAGCTAAGTCACTCATACAGGTATCTATAACTATTTTGTCATGCATAAAGCCTCACATTGGACGACAAAATCTAGTAACTTGAGGGTATGAAATGCAAATGACCCTTCATTGTGCACCAAAACATAATATATTCTAAATTATAAAGAAGAGAAACATTTGCGTTTATTGTTATCTATCACATTACCAAAGGGAAAATAAAATAAGTATTGAAAATAAGAATTCAGTGAAATGTGAATGAAGCTCAACCAACAGGCATTACATGCATTGAACATAAATAATAGTGCATTGAGAATGGCTAGCTTGCTGAAATCTAGATCTGCCAATAAAATTTAAAAAGGAAGACTGATCGCTGAAATCTGTAATTTACAAGCAAATAAAATAAGAGCCTATCTGATTCAGTACTTTGGCTCGTATGGGGGAGTTAGCCCCTTTATCTCACCACATGACGGAATCGATATATGCAAGTGTAGGCGGAAAAAGCGATGTCACAATAACATTTCTCCCCTAAATCTTCTCTGAGGTTGGGTGGCCGTTGGTTGACAGCCAGCAGCTGGCATATTCATGACCTTTGGCTTGGGACACATGTCTCAGAGCGCCTTAACTTGTTTCTGACTAAGCGCCCCATAAGTAAAACAGCTGTCCGTTAGGACCATGCAGTGCTATTTTCCTCAATACATGTCAATGCTCTGAGGTTCCCAACACGGTCACAGTGTCTATGTCTGCGGTAATTAGACGAAGAGGCGGTGCCAGTTGAGGTCAGACGAGCGGAAGAAAAATGGCTCTAAGCACTATGGGACTTAACATCTGAGGTGATCAGTGAGTCCCATAGACTGAGAACTACTTAAACCTAACTAACCTAAGGATATGGCACACATCCATGCCCGAGGCAGGGTTCGAACCTGCGACCGCAGCAGCAGCGCGGTTCAGGACTAAAGTACCTAGAACCGCTCGGCCACAGCGGCCGCCGAGAGGAAGATGAAAGCTTAAAGATCCAAGCGTCGAAACGCAAGAGAGATCGTCTGACAAGGAATGGAAAATGAGAATGTCACAAATTGACACTAGACGTAGTAGTGATGCAGGATAAGATTCCACGGCTCAAAACTAAACAGATAGTAAGCTGACATACCTCCACAAGGAACACTCAAGAACTCGTTAAGTGCACCATTATTTGAATCACTTGACATGAAGCACTGGAATTTCCTGAAAGGATCTCCTGCAAGACTCTCGAGTTAGCTCAGCATGAACTCTAACAGCTCTCAAAACGCTGTTCCAGTCATCTACAATTCAGAGCCCCACAGCATGAACTCCAAATGATCTCCCAAGTCTTCCGAATGAGGCGCTCCTCTATAAGCTCCCAATGCTCCCAGACTGTTCTCTGATTTACATGAAATGCATTTACAGTAGCGAACGTGGACAACCATCAGCTACATAATGGAATGGCATCACTGAAAATTTGTGCCGGACCGGGGCTCGAAGCCGGGTTTTCCGCTTATTGCAAAAAGAGCGAAATCTTGGTTCGAGTCCCGGTGCGGCACAAATTTTCGTTGTCGTCATTCCATTATACAGTTGATGGATGTCCATATTCGCTACTGCGAATGCATTTCATGTATTTCATAACGGCAGTAGTCGCCGCAGTGCCTTTTTCTTCGGACATGCATGCATTAAAAAATTTTAAATGTGTGTGAAATCTTATGGGGCTTAAGTGCTAAGGTCATCAGTCCCTAACCTTACACACTACTTAACGTAAATTACCTTAAGGACAAACACACACACCCATGCCCGATGGAGGACTCGAACCTCCGCCGGAACCATGCATGCATGTCCATATGAACATTGGCTCGTACTTTTGAACAACGGAGGCGCTGCAATATCATATTGTGTCATCTGATTGGTGGTAGGATGTCGCCGCTTGGCAGTTTTATTTATTTCGTTCCACTATGTTCATCAGTGTGCTTAATTTCCCATCCTACTTTCTCTTTCTCATGTCATCCAACGAACGATCGACGCTGAGTAACCACTTCTGTCAGTGTTTCTACAGGGTGACAAAGTGTAATAACATGGAGACATCTGTGTCGTTCTCACGTCATGTATTATTGCGCCATCTGCTATTATTGGCCGCTTGTTTTCTAGCGACTTACGTGCTGAATTTTCTTGTGAAAGCAACTGAGAATTTATTGAACTGTCACTCTGCATTCCTGAGTTATCCAAAGTCGGTAGCTTAAAAACAAGCCTGTTCGTTTCTTGCAAAATGAATTACATAATTAAATGCACTGCACTGCATACTCTCTCTCTCTCTCTCTCACACTCTCTTTCTCTGTGTCTCTTTAGGTGGACATCAGAACCCTGACGGTGGTAGTGTCTTTGCATTACGTTCTTCGTGCTTTCCTTTCTTTTTAAACTTAGTCAGCAGTGAAAGGGATGTTCTGCTCAAGAAAACAAAATGAGACTAGAATTATCAGAGTATTTGTATTAGTATAGATCTTGGGTGCAGTTTCAGTAAGATGAATTACACTTTGAAAGTATGTTTTTGAATGAGAAAGGCGTTTATAATATGTGATGCTACAGTTTTACCAATATAACTAATATCGACAGTAATATACATATTATCGAAGTTTGCAGTTTACCTGACGTTCTGAATCGTCAATTTTAATCCCTTTTTGCAGTTTATGTGCACTATTATTTCCTGGTAGAATATGTTGTTATATTCCTAATGTTTCTCTTAATATATATATAACAGACTGGTGGTTCTACTCACACTGCATGGTTAGAATATCTAAATTTTTAATCTGATTCTTGCAGTGAGCTTTCTCACTATGTTCAGTTATTATTCTTATAGACCACTTATGAAGGTAGAAAACGATGTCCGTATTTTGTGCCTTGGTCCTCAAAAGTGATTTTATAGCTAAGAAACGAGTGCATACAGGAATAGTGTGTAATAAAAACGTACTACAAACAATCCTGTTGGAGGAACATGCGCAACTGAGCATCATACCAGAGGTTGAAAATACCGCTTCAGTTGTAAAGTTCTTTTACTATCACACGACTGGTTTCGGGCTCTCATACGCCCATTTCACGTAGCACACCGCGCCTTGTACACGTCTACCGCCGCGCTCGGGGGTCACAGCAACAAGTTACGACACCTGAAGATGGGCGTATCGATATCACGTAATTTTTCAACAGTTAGTTTAATATTTTTTGACACTTTCATTTGTTTCTGGTGTTTCATAAGTGACTAGCCCGGTGCCCGCTGCTTCAGTTGCGTTTGCCTAGTAGTTACAACAAAAATTTTGTATGCATATATTAGGTCTCCTGAAAAATTGCTGTATTAGAGAGCCATTTCTTTTTCCACACAATTCTGACAAAGCCGATTTGTTGCGATGACGGACGGACGGAATGAGACGGCGGAGTAGGACGGCCATTTGATCACGGTTTTATGGGAGATGACCAGCATAGTACCATGGTTTTAAAGGAGGTTTAAGGATGAAACGTCCCCTTAGAAAAATTTATGAATTACTGTGCTGATAAACCTCTTACATTATTTGATTTTCAAACAGCCGAGCAAAACTGAACGTACTCAAACATACACTAAAGTGACACACAATATACACTCCTGGAAATGGAAAAAAGAACACATTGACACCGGTGTGTCAGACCCACCATACTTGCTCCGGACACTGCGAGAGGGCTGTACAAGCAATGATCACACG
The DNA here is from genome assembly GCF_021461385.2 of Schistocerca piceifrons. Lineage (NCBI taxonomy): Eukaryota > Metazoa > Arthropoda > Insecta > Orthoptera > Acrididae > Schistocerca > Schistocerca piceifrons. The sequence goes on along the minus strand of NC_060138.1, from coordinate 447,157,804 downwards.
CACGGCACAGCGGACACACCAGGAACCGCGGTGTTGGCCGTCGAATGGCGCTAGCTGCGCAGCATTTGTGCACCGCCGCCGTCAGTGTCAGCCAGTTTGCCGTGGCATACGGAGCTCCATCGCAGTCTTTAACACTGGTAGCATGCCGCGACAGCGTGAACGTGAACCGTATGTGCAGTTGACGGACTTTGAGCGAGGGCGTATAGTGGGCATGCGGGAGGCCGGGTGGACGTACCGCCGAATTGCTCAACACGTGGGGCGTGAGGTCTCCACAGTACATCGATGTTGTTGCCAGTGGTCGGCGGAAGGTGCACGTGCCCGTCGACCTGGGACCGGACCGCAGCGACGCACGGATGCACGCCAAGACCGTAGGATCCTACGCAGTGCCGTAGGGGACCGCACCGCCACTTCCCAGCAAATTAGGGACACTGTTGCTCCTGGGGTATCGGCGAGGACCATTCGCAACCGTCTCCATGAAGCTGAGCTACGGTCCCGCACACCGTTAGGCCGTCTTCCGCTCACGCCCCAACATCGTGCAGCCCGCCTCCAGTGGTGTCGCGACAGGCGTGAATGGAGGGACGAATGGAGACGTGTTGTCTTCAGCGATGAGAGTCGCTTCTGCCTTGGTGCCAATGATGGTCGTATGCGTGTTTGGCGCCGTGCAGGTGAGCGCCACAATCAGGGCTGCATACGACCGAGGCACACAGGGCCAACACCCGGCATCATGGTGTGGGGAGCGATCTCCTACACTGGCCGTACACCACTGGTGATCGTCGAGGGGACACTGAATAGTGCACGGTACATCCAAACCGTCATCGAACCCATCGTTCTACCATTCCTAGACCGGCAAGGGAACTTGCTGTTCCAACAGGACAATGCACGTCCGCATGTATCCCGTGCCACCCAACGTGCTCTAGAAGGTGTAAGTCAACTACCCTGGCCAGCAAGATCTCCGGATCTGTCCCCCATTGAGCATGTTTGGGACTGGATAAAGCGTCGTCTCACGCGGTCTGCACGTCCAGCACGAACGCTGGTCCAACTGAGGTGCCAGGTGGAAATGGCATGGCAAGCCGTTCCACAGGACTACATCCAGCATCTCTACGATCGTCTCCATGGGAGAATAGCAGCCTGCATTGCTGCGAAAGGTGGATATACACTGTACTAGTGCCGACATTGTGCATGCTCTGTTGCCTGTGTCCATGTGCCTGTGGTTCTGTCAGTGTGATCATGTGATGTATCTGACCCCAGGAATGTGTCAATAAAGTTTCCCCTTCCTGGGACAATGAATTCACGGTGTTCTTATTTCAATTTCCAGGAGTGTATTTAGCGCAACGCAATCTGACTTTCAGTAACCCCTCCAAAAGAATGGCCCTGACTAACAACAACCTATACCTTTCATGAATTCTTACCTCACAAAAATCTTCGTTACTCGAACTACTGCAATACAGCGAGCGCCAGTACTGCCAGCTAAATAAAAGATTCTAACTACTGACAGGCATAGTTAGCAAATGAAAGATTTTGATAAAGAACAAACAATTTATTTACCTTAATAGTGCTTAAAAGTCATCCAGTCTTACAAATTTACCGTCTCTGGTGGACACACGTCCAGATCAGCCGCTCTCAAAACTCCGCCATCTCTCTACCCACATCCACCACTGCTGGCGGCTCACCTCCAACTGCGCAACGCTACGCGCTGTTAACAGCTAACTGCCCAACGCTACAATGGCGAATATTACAACAATGCCAACCAGCCACAGACTGCACAAAGCAAATCCAGTGATTTTCATACAGAGCGCTACGTGGCGTTACCAATATAAAAACCTAAACAGCCTACTTACAAGAATGATTTAGTTGCAATAAGTTTCAGCTGCACAACTACGTCGTATTTTCTTGGAATTGGTGACAATGGAGAGATAAATGTAAAAATACTGGCATCTTTTGCTTACTTTTACTGTAGTACATCATAAGACATCAAACTTGGGGTAACTCCATTTTCACTGTGCGACCACGTCATGAAAAGTGATTCACTTCAGAAGCAAATGAAGAAACATGTGGACGCTGGGCAATATAGTAGGTATGACTACGGAAAGAAGACCACACACATCGGAACGTTTCGTGCTGACGGTCATCTGTTTTCGATTGTTGGCAACTTAAGCGATCTATCATTACTGGCTCTTTCGAAGCGTTGCGAAATGTTGTGTTTAGCGACTCAGTTGAGGAATAAATGATGTAACGACTGTGTTTGAAAACCAATATCTCTATAATCCGCTTTCGTGAGTCCTTGATACTTCGGTCTGTAATTTATATCATACCTGCTGATCGGTACAAAGCCAGCGCATGTGTGAGTCACTGCCACCGAGACACAAGTAAAGATTCCCCCTCTGATGATCCCTCTAGATGCATAGGCTATGTCGTTCCTCCTCCACTCGTCACAGTCACTTGAGCCAAACCGTCTTCTTACTATAGAAGTACGAACAGAGAAAAGGCTATACGTCGACAATAGTAAAGATTTACGAAGACTTTGCGAGATCTGCAGGTCTGGGAACTTGAACCGTCGGTAGTACGTCACGGGATTAATATTAATGGCAGTGATCGCCGACGAAATGTACGGGAGAAATTCTTTAATACGGGACAGTTGGTCACCCTACGGCGGATGGCACGAGGCAGCGACCCGTGCGCACCACCCGTGGGGAACGGGTGTACGACCGCCGCGCGGCACCACCTGCAGTGCGCCGGGCCAACACCGACTCAAAGGAAGGCCTCGGCGCTTGTTGGTGACGTCACGTCAGCTAGGCACGGCGAACGCCAGGTCTGTTGCAGGCAGAAACGCCTGGGCGTGCTTATCACTATAAATCTCTTATTTTTGGACAAAATGTTTGTTATTGTTTTAGATTCTGCAGTTTTATTTAGATGAAAGATTTTCTTACTATCGTAAAGCTACAAATGAAGATCATAGTTCTGTATTACTGAATCCTGTCGAAACAAACGTAGATTAATATGAGAAGATGCTTTGCCCCATTGCAAGCTTCGGAAATTTTACATTCAAGTAACTATATTTACTTGATCCATTTTGTTGTCGAAACTTACCCCAACCCCCTTACAGTTAACTCGTTTCTTTTATTTATTTATTTTCGTTTGACATCGTCACTGGAAATTGAACTAATTTACATGTGTAAATGTCCAACTGTTGGCAGTCATTAGATTACAGTCGTTTTCAACGAAAGGAATTCTAAACAGGAAACAAAATAGCTTCATACATCGAAAATACTGCTGAGCTTAAACTTTTTTAAACATGCACATTACAAAAGATAAATATTCACCTCTCGCAACTGAGAGGAGAAACTTTATAAGACAAAAAAAATTTTATTTGATAATACAAGTATCTCTCTTTTGCCTCTTCTTCTGTCCCCCACCCGCTCCCCCAACGTGTACAATCGCAAGATATTTCATTAACATTCAGTGCTCCTCACCCCGTAGTCAACCAAGATATCTAAAGAAGAGCACTAATATGTTCACAGTTTCTTGTAAAAGCAACCCAGTACAAACGTTACTTCCTCAGATTTACAAATAAGAGAAAGAAGCACGAATTCCGTTGCTGCTGGACCATGAAGTTCTTTTTGTATGTCAGTCCTTAAAACAGGTGGAAATTTAAGTTCAGGAGTACACTATTTGTTAAGAAATGTAATGAATTGCACAATTAATTGATTGCAGAAATCTCTCAGAACAATGTGTGTTGGTCAACTACCGCCAATAGTTTCACATTTTCCTGTTTCAGAGAGGGAGACACCACCATTATGAGTATGCCCGCAACAGACCTGGCGTTCGCCGTGCCTAGCTGACGTGACGTCACGAACAAGCGCTGAGGCCTTCCTTTGAGTCGGTGTTGGCCGGTCCCGGCTTCGCGACACGAAGGCACGCGGTCACGAGGCATCGAGAGCAGCCGCCGCCGTCACCAGTGCTAGGTGACCACCTCTCCCGTATTTCCCGGGATCTCACGTATCTGAACATATCTTTTCATAATCTCCCGGCTCCCGTATTTTCAGGATCATTGGGCGTTTTTCTCCAGTTTTTAACTTTATTTTTCACTTTGTTTCTACGTATGTAAAAATATATCTTACTGTTCAGCACGTAGTACTTAGTAATTGGCAGTTTTATCAGTTAACTTCTTGTGTAGGTCACAAAAACAAAGCAAATGATCCCACTACTTCATCCAAGATAACTACTTTCTTCGGCTCTCCTCACCTGAGCAAAGGCCTAACCAACGACGACGTGAAAACCATTGCTGACGAACTCCCATTAGTCTACCACACAGTACAACACAATCTAAGCTTTAGGAGCTTGGACTGTGCGATCAAACTTTCAAAAAACGTGTTCAGTGAATTTAATTTAGGCAAGCTAAAGTTGAAAGGCTCACAATGAACGAACGTATTGGCCTCAAAAATCGTCAACGATTTTTTGGAACTTTTAAATGACACCAAAAAATGTAGCACGTTATTTTCCGTAGCAACAGATCCCTTAAATCACCTAAAAAGGAAAATGTTTCCAGTTGTAATACGATATTTTGACCACTGTAGTGGATTCAAAAAAATTGTCGGATTTCAAAGAACAGGAAGATTGCAATGGATGTCCACAAGTTGTTAAAAAACTCACTGATGCCAAATAATTTGAATATCAGTAATATTTCACCATATTGTACTGATGGTGCCAGTATAAATTATGACAAGCACCATTCAGTCATACAACTATTACGTAATGAGAATGAAAAAATCCTCAAAACCAATTGTTTTACACATGTGCTTCATAATGCTGCGAACTGTGCATGCAATTGAGGTATTAGTACTGAAAATATACAGTCGCTTTTACTATTCTGCCAAATGAAGGGAAACATTAAAATCATTATTTTGAATTTGTTGATGTTGAATGGTTTGTAATCCTGCGACATGTAAATACTAGATGGTTATCTCTCATACCTGCTGTAGAAAGGTTTTTAAAAAATTAGAAGCCTATAGAAAGCTATTTTAAAAGCAGATATGATTCAGATGGTTCTAAAGTTTTGAAAAAGTATTTTTGCAATGAAAATACAGAAGTAGACACAACTTTTCAGGTTCATATTAGTTTCTTTGTGAATACTGGAAATGTTTTCTTTTAAAAAGCAAAGTATGTGAATAATTCCCATCTTAGTATTACGGAATCTCATGAAGCTGTACAGTTACCAATTAGTGAAGTTAGTCAGGGAAAGCGAGATAGGGTTTGTGGTAGTGGTGCTCATAAATTGCTAGCCACTATTCTTGATAGAAATTTGAAATCTACTAGTGATAACAACTTCATTGAATTCTTTGATTCTTTAAATTCTTACTTAGTTAACAAATTTGACGATTGTTTAAAGTTTTTAATCCCACTGTGTCCAAAAAGAGAATTAACATTCAATGACAAACATGAAGTTGTGGAATATGTCAAGCTGGACTGTGTGAATGAAAATGAGATATATGAGGAATTTTGTTGTTCTAATCATGCAATTAAATGTGCTGTCTGTTTAGAGGGTAGCATTAGCCAGAAATGAATAAAAGTTTTGACATCTTTGAAATCAAATAAAGAGAATTTTGAAAACTTTGGTAAGCTGGTGGGTTATGAGCATACCAGGAAGTAATGCTCACAGCGACAGACTATTTCTTCTTACGCATAATAAGTAGATAGACATAAGGAATAGAAGTAGTACAAACCTAGTCAAATCTGAACTGCAAGTTGACATAAATTTTCCTTATTCATGCTGTGAATTCTTTGAATTTGCTAAAACTGATACAGAACACTGACTGCGGCAAAATCTGTTGCAAGATATGTGTAAGTATTTGCAATGTGTAATAAATAGTTATCTTTTACAAACACTGCTTTGATTTTTGGTGAAATTTCGCCGTGCTTTTAATCTCCCCTATTTTTCGTCAAGGCTGTAAGTATCTCCCCTATTTTCTTTTAAAAAAGTTGGTCGCCCTAGCCTCTGCTATGATATAGCTCACAAACAGCAACTTCTTGTAAACTTTCCACGCCAATTAGTGTTATAGGAGCATGATCTTTTTCGAATGTACATCTGACGAAATACGATTCTGGTAGCTGGAATCGGAAGTTGTTTTTAATCCTGCCTTTTGAATTCTAGTGGTGATATTTCCACAGAAACTTTCATCTTCTAACACATATTTCTTTATTTCCAAGCGAAAAGTTAAATACCAATTTTCATACATTTAGCTTTCATAATTTTTCAATGTAGCGCAGTTTTTCCTAAATATTTTCATCCCTTATTTCTCCCCCTTACCGACTGAAATCCCAATAACAATAAAGCACGTATTTTTTACTTCTAACCAATAAGTAGAGTACCCGTTTTCATAGCTGTAGTTTTAACAACGTTTTAGTATCACTTTATGAATGCTATACTTTCAGAAAAACCTTACACCCACTATTTACTCTCTTCATGGTTGGATTTCCAAACTGATGAAACATGTGTTTCTTTATTTCTGACGAAGAAACCAAATATCAATTTTCGTATTTCTAGCTTCAAAATTGCCTTAAGAGCGACTTTTTTTTAAAAAAAAAAAACGTTCATCCAGCATTTTACCTCCTTAGGGGTGGAATTTCGAAAAATCCCTTCTTAACGATGCCTACATTATGAGATCGACAACCTATTCAGAATCACTGAAACATGCATTTTCTTATTTGTAACCCAGAAGCCAAATACCAATTTTCATAGAGGTAGCTTCAAAAATGCCTTAGTAGTACTTCAGAAATCTTTCACTCACTGTTTCACTCTCTTAGGGGCTGAATTTCCAGATTTTCTCACATACTTTTGTATATCTACCTGAGAAACCAAATACCGATTTTCGTAGTTCTCGATCAAAAATTGCGTTAATAGCGACGTATTTCCAAGAAGCCTTTCCTCCTTTGTTTCACCTCCTTAGTACTGAGACGTCGAGAAATTCCTTCCCAAACGACGTCTAAAGTATAAGATTAACGCCCTCTCCAAATTTAGCTTTAAAGTTGTTTTAATATGACAAGATATTTTCATAAAAATGTTCATCTCCTATTTCGCCCCCTTAGGGGTTGAATATCCAAAAACACTAAACTATGTTTTTTTTTTTTAAATTCCTTACAGAGAAGCTAAGAACAAATTGTCATAGATATTGCTTCAAACATGTTTCATAATGGAATATTTCCATTAAAAATCTCTCATCCCCTATTTCTCTCCCTTAGTGGGTGAATTTCCAAAAAAACTCAAACAAGTATTTATTCTTTTCTAATTGAGAAACAAAATACCAATTTTCATAGATCTAACTTTAAAAATGCTTCAGTAGCACTTTAAAAAAAGCTTATTTCCCACAGTTCACCTCCTTAGTCAATGAATTTCCAAAAATGCTCAAAGACGTATTTCTTAATTTCTGACTGAGGAATCAGATAGCAATTTTAAGTAATTCCAGCTTCAAAATTACTTTAATAGCGAGTTTTTTCAAGGAAAACTTTTCGTCCCCTTTTTTACGCCCTTAGAGGGGGAATTACGAAAAATCGCTTCTTAATGACGTCTTCTGTGTAAGATTTACATCGTCTCCAAATTTATCTTTGAAAATGTTAAAAATATTTAATAAAACGGTATATTTTCATAAAAGTTTTCATCCCATGTTTCACCCACTTAGTAGTTCAACTTCCAGAAACAGAGAAACACGTATTTTTTTTAATTCTAGCCGAGAAGTCAAATACGAGGTTCCATAGATATCGCTTTAAAAATACTTTAGCAGTATTTTAATAACGATTTATTTCCCAAAACAACTTTCACCCACTACTTCACCCCCTCAGTGGTTGAGTTTTCAAAAATTCTGAAACACGTATTTTTTTTATTTCTGAGACTAAATACCGGTTTTCGTAGCTCTAGCTTTAAATTTCGAAATATAATTTGAAACTTTAAACGTATTTTACCACTGAAAGGTGGAAGGAAACGAATTCTGTAATACAAAAACTGTTAAATGCCAATAATTCTTATTATTTAGCCTGTTTAAGAAATGTGCAAGTCCATTCACATACAAAAATACCTGCACTTGCAAACTATTCGTACTTTAGAACTAGTTAATAAGTAATTTGTTAGCGGTCTGCCGTAGCGTGTCTAGCAAGCGTATTACCACTATTATACAGCATTTACGACCACCACAGAACATTCAAAGCGTGCTGTCTTAATTGTAATATAATATCGTCACTTCAAAATGGATATCTAACTTCTCACCCCCATGTTATCTCGTTGTGTATTAGGATTTATTCACAAAATGTGCATCGGTTGAACTACAATTTACTAACTCAAAAGTAGAAACCTAAAAGTTTCTTTTAGTGAACTACAAATTTAACACAACGATACACACAAAAATATTTCTGATAGAGTTTCTTTGTAATGGAAGGTATTAGTTTCCCCTACAGAAGCACTTCTTTTATTGGCGATCACCCACGGTGACCTTAACTTGTCTGTTGTCACGTTAGTTTCTTTTAGATTACTAGAATAAGCAAAATATGTTTAAATGCCCTCCGCTTACTCCTAAGTGCTCTCGGTTTACGTCGGCTGTGGTCAGAATGTATAGGTGCTAGCGTGGGAGTTGTACCTATAGGTTGGCAATAAAGAACGTCGAATGTTTAGGCAACCTGCGAAAGATAGGTGTTCACCGGTCTACCATTAAAGAAGGGACGTATCGTGGGTTCAACTTTACTTCAGCTGGTTGTCACTCATCCTTTTGCTCAGGCAAAACATCATATATCGATGCACGTGGGAGTGAGGTCGTTTTGGCCAAGTTATAGTAAGTCAGCGCGTAATTGTGGTTGATAGTACATGTACAATTTACCTGAAAGCATTGAAATACTATGCATTTTCCTTAATCGCCACTGTACATGTTCACTCTAATCCGATAACAGCGATAACAAAAAAAAATGGCTCTGAGCACTATGGGACTTAACATCTGAGGTCATCAGTCCTCTAGAACTTAGAACTACTTAAACCTACCTAACCTAAGGACATCACACACATCCATGCCCGAGGCAGGATTCGAACCTGCGACCGTAGCGGTCTCGCGCTTCCAGACTGCAGCGCCTAGAACCGCATGGCCACTTCGGCCGGCCCCCATACAAGTCTGAGGACTGCTGAACACATAGCAAAACAGGGTTGGACAATGTTACCCCATCCATCCTACAGCCCTAACCTAGCGCCCTCGGACTTCCACTTGTTTGGACTATTAAAGGATACCATTCGTGAAAGACAGTTTGAGGACAATGAGGAGGTGATTCACAAAGTGGAGGACAAGGATTGGTACCGACAGAGCACACACGACCTTGTTTCTCGTTGGAGGAAGGCCATAGAACAGGGTAGAGGTTACGTGGAAAAAAATCATTTTTTTGTTTACGTAGTTGCAGTCTACAAGCACATACACTTCTTCGAAGTCTTGTTCCTCCCTCTTTACTATGTTGCACAAATCATTGGTTAATATGATTTTGACGGAATGCGGATCAGTGCGACTTGTGGCGTACTCTACAACATGAAAGAGTATTCTAAAAGATTTTTTGAATAACTGAAAGCCTTCGTAAAGATTCGAGAATATCCGCAAAAACTCGAGAACATGAGGAAATAATCTCGAATTATTTCCCTTGAAAAATACATTGCTGCGAAAGAGACAAAAGATATCCTGGTGACAACCACGATGTGACGACCGCTTCGAACACTCATATCAGCACAACACCAGTTACCACAACAGGAATTCATAATAGGGTTGAAGCTCTTACATACGTGTTTGTTTACGAATAAATTTGGTTTTGGATGAGATCCGTCTAGAGCAAAACACAATTTGTTCTTCTTTGATCCAGGCAAGTTTCGCTTCAGTAGGTTTTTATTTTATTTTCTATTAAGCGGCAGGAGAAAAGCTTTTTACTACGTATGCATATGTAAATACGAATTTTTAAGAAAGTATTGACTAATTTGGGAACAGAAAAGGTTTCTTTGTATAGTTATACGTCGATACCATGTGTTGTTACATATGTAAAAAAAATCTTGTTTCTTCTCAAATTTGTGAACACTTTGTTAAAGTCTCGAATTTGTGTAAGTACTGGATGTAAACAGCATTTTTTCTGTTGTTTGACAGAAAATAAAATGAAAACCTACTGATGATGCTGTAGCTTAAGCGTAACATACCTGGCTAAAAGAGTAAGAAATTGTTTGGCTTAGAAAACCCCTTCTATGAGTTGGTATTCAACTCGCCCGTCTAATTCGTGCCGTCTTCAGTCTCGGCGAACCAACAGAGAACCATCCTGCTTTTCGTCGTTTTGTGATAGGCTGTTATTGGTAACAACAGTTTCGTCATCTTTGGTGATTTTTGCCAGATAATAATTGTTCCCGTTTTTTCATTTCAGTCAAATCGAGGCAGGCGTTCATGCATCGTTGTTTTTGTGCAGGACAAACTTCACATACACTTTTCTTCAAAACATAATTGAGAATGTCTTTAACACTTGATTTAGAGATGTTTAGTTCGTTGCCTCATTGTGTTTTGTGACACGACGACGATGAGACGCTACGGCCGCATGTCCACTGCTTAACACTGCTCACAACTGATCGCAGATCTATTGTTTATAGTCGTTAGTTCAGACTGCCACGCTAGTTACTGACCTGATGTCGCTTATACGTCTGGAACAAAATCACACACGCTTACTGTAATACAAAATTCAACAGTAACATCAGGTCGCTCTTCGTATAGTTCCAGAAACTGCGAAATTTATCTGCTAACCACTTTCTTGACGTTGTTTTTAGAAATAAAATGAGAAAACCACGCTATGAAACGACCGTAGTAAAATTATTCTACAAAAACGTGTATAGAATGCTGGTGTTTCGAAATACAGCTACAAGGGAGCAGTCGAATATGTTACTCAGATATGGGGAAAGCTAGTACACCAAGAAAAATGACTAACTTTTACTAGTATGGTGGAAAATCGTCCACCGCAGTGACGCCACTGAAAACTGGGCCTTCATAAATGCCATAGTGGTACGACTTCTGTTGCGTGACGAAAACGCCTTTATTCAAAATTTTTAGTTTCTTTTTTCATTTTTCTCAGCTACATTATTTTGTCATTCTGTTCCAATGTGGCATCACGTAGTTGACAGCAGTTACTGAATGTAAACTAGCAACTAATAACTAAGTCTCTGCTTAGTACTATCACAAATTAATGAAATCCTGTTACCTCAGTTTCAGTGTACGACGTCTGTGCTTATATGGTGCGTTGATGTTGATAGCATGTAAACTGCAAACTTATGTAAATATCTCAGCAATACTTGGAGTTGTACCTTATCTGCAGCCTGCTTCACTTACTTTTCAACTGACGACAGACACGAAAACAGCGAAACTACACAACATTGAAGATCAATTCTACGTCGCATCCCCCCTAAACATACCTTATAACACAGATATCAACGCATTTTGTTCCTTGGGAGTCATCACTCTTGTGACTGGTTCGATGCGAATTCCTATCCTGTGCCAACCTTTTCATCCCATTGTCAGAGTAGCAATTGCAGCCTACGCCCTCAGTTATTTCCTGGATGTATTTCAATCTCTGTCTTCCCCTACAACTTTTACCCTCTACAGCTCCCTTTAGTACCACGGAAGTCATTCCCTGATGTCTTAACAAATGTTCTATCAACCTGTCCCTTCTTCTTGTCAATGTTTTCCATACATTCTTTTCCTCGCCGAACCTGCGGAGAACGTCTTCATTCCCTACCTTATCAGACTACCTAATTTTCAACATTTTTCTGTAGCACCACATCTGAAATGCTTCCATTCCTGTTTGTTCCGGTATTCCCATATCCATGTATCGCTACCATACAATGCTGTGCTCAAAACGTACATTCTCAGAAATTTCTTCCTCAAATTAAGGCGTATGTTTGAAATCAGTATACCTCTCTTGCCAAGGAATGTCCTTTTTTGCCAGTGCTATTCTGCTTTTATGGCTTCCTTGCGCCGTCCATCGTGGGTTCTTTTTCTCCCTATGTAGCAGAATTCCTCAATTTCGTCTGCTTCCTGATTACCAGTTCTGATGTTAGATTTCTCGCTCTTCTCTTTTCTGCTGTGTCTCACTACTTTCGTCTTTCTGCTGTTGCCATTTACTATCAATCTCTATTCTATATTCATTACATTCAACACACCCTATAATTCTTCTTCACTTTCACTGAGGATAGCAATGTCATCAGCGAATCTTATCATTGGTATCCTTTCATCTTGATGTTTAATCTCACTCTTGGACATTTCGTTTATTTTGATGGATTGATTGAACTATGGGGGCGGAAGGCTGCATTTCTGTCTTACACCGTTCCTAATCCGAATACTTAGTTATTGGGTTCAAAATGGCTCTGAGCACTATGGGACTTAACATCTGAAGTCATCAGTCCCCTAGAACTTAGAACTACTTAAACCTAACTAACCTAAGGACATCACACACATCCATGGCCGAGGCAGGATTCGAACCTGCGACCGTAGCGGTCGCGCGGTTCCGGACTGAAGCGCCTAGAACCGCTCGGCCACACCATCCGTCTAGCTATTGGGCTTCCATGCTTAATTATGCCTATTGCTTCTTGTACATATTGTATATTATCCGTCTTTCCCTGTAGTTTACTCCCATTTTTCTTAGAATTTCGAATATCTTGTATCAATTTACATTGTCGAACATTTTTTCCAGATCGACAAATCCTACGAACATGTCCTGATTTTCGTTCAGTCTTGCTTCCATTATTAACCCTAAGTCAGAACTGCATCTCTAGCATCTTTACCTTTCCTAAAGCCAAACTGATAGTCATCTAACACATCCTCAATTTTCTTTTCCATTCTTCAGTATATTATTATTGTCAGCAGCTAGTATATGTCGGACCCGCGTGTCGCCACTATCAGTGATTGCAGACCGAGCGCCGCCACACGGCAGGTTTAGTCTAGAGAGACTCCCTAGCACTCGCCCCAGTTGTACAGCCGACTTTGCTAGCGATGGTTCACTGTCTACATACGCTCTCATTTCAGAGACGACAGTTTAGCATAGCCTTCAGCTACGTCATTTGCTACGACCTAGCAAGGCGCCATATTCTTCAAGAATGTATTCTGAACAGATAGTATTGTGAATCATGTACCGTCAAGAACGACGTTCATCATTAATGGATTAAAGTTAAGCATCAAACTAATTATGTCCGCATTCTGAATTCTAATTCCTTGTCATGTTCCAGACCACACGTCAGTATAGTTCTTCCCTCCTCACGCCAGCCGGCGTGAGCTAAAACGCGTGCATTTCGGCCTCCCCTCGTAAAACGGTGTTGGCCCTTCCGCCAACACAACACATGGGTTGATAAGCTTACTGTGTGATGGTTCTCGCACATATCTACTCTTGCTATCTTCGGAATTGTGTGGATGAAATTTTCACGAAAGTCTGATGGTACGTCGCCAGCCTCACAGACTCTACACACCGACTTGAACAGTCGTTGGGTTGCCACTTACGCCCAATCATTTTAGAAATTCCGACGGCATATTATCTGTCTGTTTTGCGTTACTTGATAATAAGTTTTCCAAAGCTCTTTTAAATTCTGTCTCTTCCATATCGAATCCAGTTTTTTTTTTCTATCACGTCATCAAACAATTCCTCCCCCTACCCTCTTTCCATCTATGCGTCCTTTCCTCTGCATTTTTCACTGGAATTCCCATTGAACTCTTAATGTTGCTGTCTTTGCAATTTTGTCTTTCCTGCATGATGAGTCAGTCCTTCCGACGATCATCTCTTTTTCGATTTCTTCATATTTTTCCTGAAGCTCTTTAGCCTTGGCTTACTTGCGCTTCCTATTTCTTACATTCCTAAATGAATCGTATTGTTGCATTCCTGTCTTCTCCTGAACAGTTTTGTACTTCCTTCTTTCATTGTTCAATTAAAGCATTTCTTCTGTTACTCGAGGTTTCTTCGCAGTTACCTTCCTAGACCTAAACTTATCTTTGCAATATCGGTGATGGCTGCTTTTAGTAATGCCCACTCCTCTTCAACTGGAATGCCTACCGTGGTTTTTCCTGTAGCTGTATACACGTCTTTAGCAAACTTCAAACGCGTCTCACCATTGTTTAGTACTTTAGTATTCCACTTTCTTCCACTCAGATTGTTGCGTATGTTTCTCTTAGACTTCAGTCTATTCTTCATCATCACTAAGTTGTAATCTGAGCCTATCTCTGCTTCTGTGTGCGCTTTACAATACAGTATCTGATTTCGAAATTTGTCTGACTATGAAGTAATCCAGTAGTAATTTTCTCTGTTGCACAGGCCTTTTCCAAATAAACTTCGTAATCTTGTGATTCTTGAGCAGAATATTCGCTATTACTAGCTGAAATATACTGCAGAACGTAGAAAGTCTTTCTCGTCACTCATTACAACTGCCGAGCACATTTTATCCCGTAATCCTTTCTTCTACCCTTTTAACGTGTTACTCAATGTATACAATTATACACAAGCAACTGAAATGAGGATAATGAGCTATGGAAAAGCTGAAGTAGACAATGCAATGTAATAGGGAGTCTGATGCGAAGCAGTTGGGCATCTAGAGCCGATAGACTCTCTGAAACTGAGCGTTTTGCTGCAGCTGCCGCGTTTATTCTCGAAATTCCAGACCGTTTTGAACGCTTTAGACAGCGATTAATTTGCAGATTGCACGGGAGACAGGTCGAAGAGTGCAGGATGGACGGAATCATAAGACGCCTCAGACCATTGTAAATCACCTCGTAGCTCTACAGTCACATTTCTGAGATATGCCAATCTCATAAAAATGTTTATCTTCTTGCCACCTCTGTCTAATCCGACTCATTGTAAAGGGTGAAGGGTGGAGAATGGGAAAGTCAGAGAAGAACATACTCGATTAGTGACTGAGCAAACGAATAGAAAAAAGTAGGCCGATAAATAAGATAGTAAATGACGTACCGTTGTACAGAGTAGATGAAGAAAGACATACCTGCTGGAAACACTTACAGGAAAAGGGGCACTTTGGTGGGACGTGAGCGGGACTTACTAATCGGCAGTGGAGATAGAAGAATGTAGGAACACGAAGCAGAAATTAATGAGGGTGGCAGGAATGCAGGGATAAAGACGCTGGCACACGACTGCTTGTAACTGAGAACATGAAGCTTATTGCCAGCCTGCAGTGGGGCCGTGTCAACGGGTGTGACCCAGGGCTTTGTTACAGAGCTGCGGCGACCTCCCCCACTTGATCTCTCGACAGCCGACACCCATTCTGGCGTCCAGTACTTCTGCTGCTTGACAAAGAGCGCCAGACTCTCACTTTATGTCAGGTATAAAACGTTATTGCTACTTGTTATTATTATTCACACAAAAGCAAGTTTCGATTACACGAAGTTTCACAAGGCCTGACTGTACTGGAAATGGCATGCGTTTACCTTCTTCCTATACAAAAGCTGTCTCGCCTGTATAGATGTAGGGCATCTGTGGTCTAACGTGGAATCCGATTCACGGTAGATCTTTTTTGTCACACACACACACACACACACACACACACACACACACACACACACGCACACGCACGATAAGTTCAACAAGAAATAAACTGTTCAAAAGAATTTGGGAATACGTGTATCAACGTCCAGTGCGTTAAATCTATTTTGATACAGGCGGTACCTGCGGTCTTACTGCATGGCTTGAGATCTTCGTTTTCAATATAGGCCACAATTAAAACTGTTGTTTTTACTGTTATCAACATCTGTCGAATATTTCAGTTCTTTTTATGTGAACGCTAAAGGATTTAATGATATTATATTGTATACTTAATTTTTGAAAAATAAAGGTATAATTTGGTAACATGCCCAGTCCTCAATTATTGCTCAGTGGAGCATGTCAGATGTCCGTCGTAGAGTTAAGCTATTTCTTTCGAGCAGTGTATTATTATCGAATAGGAATCGAATGCTACATACATTAACATTATATAAATAATATAAAGTGCAATAAGATATTATAAAATCCTAGAAAGATTGGAGTATTATGCAGAGACAGACATGTAATGTAAAGTTCTAAAGAAAAACAAGTGGCAATAATACAACTTGTACCTTGTATGTAGTACAAGCAATAAAGGAATGAATAAATTTTTATGAGGAGATTCTCTGCCGAATCGGAGAGGAAAGGATTACAAGGAAAACACTGACAAGAAGCGACAGGATGATAGGACATGTGTTAAGACATTGGGGAATAGCTTCCATGGTGCTAAAAGGAGCTGTAGAGGGTAACAACCGTAGAGGAAGACAGGTATTGAAAAACAGACACCAAATAATTGAGGTTGAAGGGTGCAGCTGCTACTCTGAGACGTAGAGGTTGGCACAGGAGAAGAATTCGTGGCGAGCCGCATCAAACTACTCAGAAGACTGATGACTCGAAGAACAAGAAAGTAGACTGAATTAGAAGCCCACAACCCACAAAAAATTAGATTAACAATAATAATGGCTAAGAAGAAAATGATGTCGCGTATCAGTTAAGAGCCTACGACTGAGGAGAACATTTCAGAGGCAATACATCTGGAGTACAGAAGAGTACCGGAATGATACGTGCAGAAGCTGGAATTATTCAGGAAGAGGAAATTGGAAGCAATGAAGGGCGGTGCTACATGAGAACGACAAAATTATGTAGTGTCAGGAAGGATAGGAGAGAAAGAAAAGCAAATCAGTAACCCCTCATTAACGCAAAGACAGTGGTGCCGTGACGACTAATTAACGTGGAACTGATATAAGTAGCGAAGTAGAAAATCATAGGTGTGGGCATTAGAAATTGCAAAATGCGGCTGATGGTGAAGTTTATGGGTGTTTCTTCAGCTAGTATTCATATTTTTCTACTTTTTTGTTCTTCGCGATTTGTTCTTCACCCACCACGGACCAGAAGTCACGGGGAAAGTGCTGATGTCGCTTGTGGCCTTCTGCTTCCTCGAGCGAAACTCTGTCTATCGTTCCCCTCCAGTGATTGGGAGGGAAATGAGCGCCAGCGATTGTGGTGAAACATCTCCGCCTTTACCGAATCCCATCTTCTCAAGCTGCCCAGAGAAACACTGTACATACACTGCGTGATCAAAAGTATCCGGGCACCCGTAAAAACATACGTTTTTCATATCAGGTGCATTGTCCTGTCACTTACTACGATGTATTCAACATCAGCGACCTCTTAGTCATTAGACATCGTGAGAGAGTGGAACGGGGCGCACCGCGGAACTCACGAACTTCTAAAGTGATCAGGTGATTGGGTGTCATAAGTTTGTACGCGAGATTTCCACACTCCTAAACATCCCAAAGTCCACTGTTTCCGATGTGATAGTGAAGTGGAAACGTGAAGGGACACGTATAGCACAAATGCGTACAGGCCGACCTCGTCTCTTGACTGACAGAGACCGCCGACAGTTGAAGAGGGTCGTAATGTATAATAGGCTGACATCTAACCAGGCTCACACAGGAATTCCAAACTACATCAGGATCCACTGTAAGTACTATGACAGTTAGGCGGGAGGTGAGAAAACTTGGATTTCATGGTCGAGCGGCTGCTAGTAAGCCACACATCACGCCGGTAAATGCCAAACGATGCCTCGCTTGGTGTAAGGAGCGTAAACATTGGACGACGGAACAGTGAAAAACGTTGTGGGGAGTGACGAATCACGGTAGACAATTTTGCGACGCGATGGCAGAGTGTGGGTATGGCGAATGCCCGGCGAACGCCATCTGCCAGCGTATGTAGTGCCAGCAGTAAAATTCAGAGGCGGTGTGGTCATAGTGTGGTCATGTCTTTCATGGAAGGTCTTGCCCCCCTTGTTGTTTTGGGTGGCATTATTACAGCACAGCAAATTGATGTTTTAAGCACCTTCTTGCTTCCCACTGTTGAAGAGCAATTCGAAGATCGAGATTGCATCTTTCAAAACGATCGAGCACCTGTTCATAATGCACGGTCTGTGGTGGAGAGGTTACACAACAATAACATCCCTGTAATGGACTGTCCTGCAGTCCTGACCTGAATCCTACAGAACACCTTTGTGATGTTTTCGAACGCCCACTTCGTGCCAGGCCTCACCGACCGACATCGATACCTCTCCTCAGTGCAGCACTCCTTGAAGAATGGTCTGCCATTCTTCAAGAAACCTTCCACCTTCTTATTGAACGTTTGCCTGCTGGAGTGAAAGCTGTCATCAAGTCTAAGGGTGAGCCAACACCATATTGAATTTCAGCATTACCGATGGAGTGCGCCATGAACTTTTAAATCATTTTCAGCCAGATGTCCAGATAATTTTGATCACAGTGCGTAATAATGAGGCATTTCTACGTCGTGATGCTGTACTCTGATGCTGTACTCTGATGCTATGGAGTCTTCAAACTTGTCTCACCAGCAGTTAGCAATATACTTCCTTAGCTGATACACACTGTCAGCGCACTGGCCTCATGCGAGAAGCCCAGATTCCCTGATGGTTCGTGAAATGTGCTATTAGCAAAGACTTTCCTCTAATGATTTTTAACCACTTGTTTTCAGTAGACTTCAAAATGACTGAAATTTTATTCGTATGGTGTAGCATGCAGTTTTTCTCATGCATGTCATATGTTTTTCGCATCAGTACGTAGTTACTTTAATCAAAAATGAGAAGGAAAATCGTTTATCGTGTAACGGCATAGTCCACGAAGGGCAATGTGCCAAGTAGTCAGTTTGCTTTTGTCTCCGTCTGTTTCTCTTCTTTCATTAACCTGTGTGTTGAAATATGTTTCACATTACTGGTTGCCAAAAACATCTGAGACGTCACCCAGCATCGCATAACGGGGGGTTGTGTTGAGTGATGGGTAATCTGATGTGGATGGGATGGGAACCTGAAGAACAGGAAAAGAATACGATGGAGAAATCACAACATTATATTAAGTCAGTGATTTCTTTGTATAGAAGCTAGAGGGACGGTATTCGTTTGCACCACGGTACAAAGATCTAATTTATTTATTTAATTCAGGAAGTTAGATATACTTAATTAAAGAACACGTCAGTTATTTGTTTCCCTAACGTTTTTGGATTCTTTGAAATACGTGTCAACTGATGAGAAAAAGATGTTTTCAATATATTGATTGATCAGCGAGGTAAAATTTTGAAACGAAGAGCTATAATCGACACTTGCAAGCGAGAGAAGTGATTATTCCTTGGAATTTCAACGTTTAGTTCATTTGTTTGGAGAGTCTCTGTGCAGTAGTGGAACGTTACCATTACGCAGTCAGATGCTTATTTAAGGTATCAGTAACATAATTTGTGCTCTTGAAAATAGATTTTCAGGGAATTTTTAGTCAGGCCCCATTAAGACAGCGGTTTATGTAGAATTGTTTACAAGCTATTCAGATCGTTAGCGCTTGGGATCAAGCTATCTATCTATTAAAATAGACTGAGCCGCGCGCGGCTCGTGTTCGTGCCATTACTGTTTGACATCTTGTTCAAATGGCTCTGAGCACTATGAGACTCAACTTCCGTGGTCATCAGTCCCCTAGAACTTAGAACTACTTAAACCTAACTAACCTAAGGACATCACACACATCCATGCCCGAGGCAGGATTCGAACCTGCGACCGTAGCAGTCGCACGGTTCCGGACTGCGCGCCTAGAACCGCGAGACCACCGCGGCCGGCTTGACACCTTGTCTTGGCGGTACTGCCGTCTCGTTTGTTATTCGATTTACTGGCGTCACTAAGTTTTCTGGCTTGCCTAACCGTGAATGGCAGCAGCAGCGCTTATCGATAAGCGCGACCGCTAGTATTTACGGGTCGTCGTGTGTCGGGAGTTCAGTCCGGACGGAGCGGCAGTGGGGTCCGGACATCCATGGCTCGCCCGACCGTTGCCGACAGACATGAATTGAGTGGGGACGACCTTGGTTGGTCATTCGGTCGGTCGTCTCATCGGACGACGTGTATTTGGTCGCCGACCGCTTGTGGGTTCTCTGTGTGTGTCGACTTGTGATTCGTCCTTGTTGTTCCACAGTGAATAGTCTTGGTACTGCTCGAGTTGTTTGTGGAAGTGTTTTCGCGGAACCGTGTGTAGCTTGTGTGGTTTGGATTGAGCAGTTATTTTAACGCTGTTTGCATGCTGGTAGTCAGTCGGTTGGGACGGAGCAGCGAGGAAGTCCCCGTGGCGCGAGACCGGGCTGCGGCCGCTGGCGGCGCACACGCGCTGTCGGATCGTGAGGCGCTAGCTGCGAGAGCGACAAAGTTCGATGCCCACCGAACCTGTTATGAAATCTCAGCTATTGTGACATCTCTTCGTTCATTTGCTGGTTGTTGCTCCCTGGGCCGTTCGGGCTAGCAGCAACGTATGATGTGTTGGAGTCGGCTAAATCTTGCGGCCATCTTCCTATATTGTGATTAATTATTAAATTGACTGTTACTTGCCAGTGAAGTGCGCCATCGGTATTTTCTGCCCTGTGGCCGTTAACGCCCCAGTTACCTGCCCTGGTCGCTAGTGTAGTTTTCCGGCAGTGTGCCTTTCCTCGTCCTGTTGATGCTGTCCGGCACGGCATGTAGTTCGACGGCATTTTAAATTGTTTGGTTCGTAATTTGCTTAGTGTGGTTATTGTTCCCTTGGCTGTTTTTAGACGCCAATTTCTGAAGACGTAGTGCTGTTCGTTTTCTCGTCCTCGACCGATATTTTCCTTCGTCATGCTGTTGGTCGGACGGGAAGGAATTGGTTAAATGTCGGTCGGTCCTTGGGCCGTCCATAGTTTGGGTTGCCATCCGATTATTTAACTTCAACTCTTGGCTACCTGTCTCACCTCACCTTACGTTTGAGTTACCTTCTCAGGCCCCCCCTGCGGGTTCGGGGGTTAGAATAGGCCCGCGGTATTCCTGCCTGTCGTAAGAGGCGACTAAAAGGAGTCTCACATGTTTCGGCCTTATGTGATGGTCCCCTCTCGGGTTTGACCTCCATCTTTCTAAATTATTCCGAAGAGCGAGCCACTTGGGGAAGGGCGCCTTACATGGTGCATTGTATCCGTCGTGCAATTAGACCTTTAGCCGTCTTTCTCGTCGTTGCAATGGTGTCCCGCTCGTTTTCGATCTCTTGGGCGATTACCGCGCTGCACTCTGCAGTGTTTCTTTTAACTGCGGCGACGACCTTGGCCATTTTTGCACCTAAGATCCAGCACGGTAGCCAGTCCATTGTGGTGGGGCCGCCATGTACCCTCTTGGTTGTAGCCCCCTGACAACACAGGGATCGCTCTACTGATGCCTGCGCCGTTTACTCCCCACGTATGCCAAGGAGTAGATGCCCATCGCCCTGGGGCATCGGGACTCCCGGCGATGGCCATCCTGCCAGGTGGCCTTTGCTGTGGCTTTGTGGCGCCCGCGGGGAGGGCCCTTGGTCGGAGTAGGTGGCATCAGGGCGGATGACCCGCAATGAAGCGTGGTACATCATCTCTCGCTGGCGGCCAGCCGTCAGCAGTCTCTAAGCGTTCCAAAGCTCACTTTAAGGCTAATGTGTATGACCCCAAATCGTTCCCCTCCCTGGCCACACCATGGGAGGAACGAAAGGCTGTGAATGAGAGCGAAAGATACTCGCCCCGGTATCTCATCTGTACCATAGCTGACGGGGACTCGTTTGTGTCTGTGAAGCCTCAGTTCTTTGTCGAACATTTAGAGGACAAGTTCGGGGAGGTGGAGGGCTTGTCCAAGATGCGGTCTGGATCGGTGTTGATAAAAACGGCATCCTCTGCCCAGTCACGAGCCTTGCTGGCTTGTATGAAGTTGGGGGATGTGTCTGTTACTATCACCCCACATAACAGCTTAAATATAGTCCAGGGAATTATTTTTCACCGCGATCTCCTTTTACAGTCCGATGACGAGCTGCGCGCCAACTTGGAGCGCCGAGGTGTCCATTTCGTCCGGCGCGTCCACCGGGGTCCGAGGGATCGTCAAGTTGCCACCGGTGCCTTCATCTTGGCCTTCGAGGGTGACACGTTACCTGAGAAGGTCAAGGTGATGGTGTACCGTTGTGATGTCAAGCCGTATATCCCTCCCCCGATGCGGTGCTTCAAGTGTTGGAAGTTCGGCCACATGTCTTCACGCTGTGCTTCCGACCTCGTCTGTCGCGATTGCGGTCGACCTTCCCATCCTGATCATCCCTGTGCGCCGCCTCCAATCTGTGTGAACTGTGGTGCGCACCATCCGCATTGCTCGCCAGACTGTCCGATTCTGCAGAAGGAGCGGAAGATCATGGAAATCAAGACTCTCGACCGCCTGACGTACACTGAGGCGAAGCGGAAATATGATCGGCTTCATCCAGTGCGCATGACAGCTTCTTATGCCGCAACTGTCACTCCTTCTACAATTCCATCCACTCCAGTCAGCTCTCAGAGTCGAAGTCCCACACCTGCCCCCTTGATGGTGGGGGGCACTAAACCTCCTGTTGCTCCTGCTCCATCTACTTCAGGAGCAACACCCTCCCAACCATAGGGGACATCAGTCCCCCCTTCCCAGCCGGAGAAGCGTAAGACTTCTTCGGCTACTCTCGTAAGGAAGGGGTCCCTTGGGGACCTCCCTTCGCACGTTCCGACCGGTTCCAAAGCCGACAGCCACAAGTGGCTCAAACAACCGCCAGTCCCTGGTCGTCGGGACACACGGTCATCGTCTGTCCCTGAGACTGACCCAGTGACGCCCTCCCAGCCTGAACCACCCAAGGCGCAGTGCGAGAAACAGAAGAAGAAGAAACTCCCCAAGGCTACCGACATTGCGGTGGCACCCATTCCACCGATTCCTACAAGCTCTGCGTCTGAGGATGAGGTGGAGATTCTGGCGTCCACTGAGGACATGGATCTCGCCAGTCCCTCGGATGCAATAGATAGCTGTTGTCCAGGTGGTGACTCAGTAGCAGCAGGGGCCCCGGAGGCGTAATCTGCCTCCCCAATCCCTTCACGCCTTTCCCATCCATGGCTAGTACCATCCTCCAGTGGAACTGCAGCGGTTTCTTCCACCATCTAGCTGAGCTCCGCCAACTTATCAGCCGTCATCCTTTCATTTGCATTGCTCTGCAGGAAACTTGGTTTCCAGCAATGTGAACCCCCGCCCTCCGTGGTTATCGGGGTTATTTTAAGAACCGGGCAGCTTATGAAAGGGTGTCTGGTGGCGTCTGCATATATGTCCTAAACTCTCTTCACAGCGAGTTTGTACCTCTACAAACAGCTTTAGAGGCTGTCGCTGTTCGGGTGTGGACGCCACAGGCTATTACCATCTGCAGTATTTACCTTCCACCTGATGGTGCTGTCGCGCAGCATGTCCTGGCTGCTCTGATAGCCCAACTGCCACCACCTTTTTTGCTGCTGGGCGATTTCAATGCCCACAACCCTCTATGGGGTGGGACTGTCTCCGATGACCGCGGTCGGGCCGTGGAGCATGTGTTGGCTCAGCTCGACCTTAGCCTCTTGAACACTGGTGCTCCCACGCATTTCAGTGTGGCCCATGGCTCGTTCTTGGCCATCGATCTCTCTATTTGCAGCCCTGGACTTGTCCCATCCCTCCACTGGAGAGTGCATCCTGACCTGTGTGGTAGTGACCATTTTCCCATCTATTTGTCACTGCCCCAGTGTCATTCTTCTGGGCGCTTGCCCCGCTGGGCTCTCCACAGGGCTGACTGGTCAGCGTTTACTTCCGCTGCAACCATTGAGTCTCCCCCACAGGGTGACGAGGTGGTGTGTGTTTTAACCACGTCCATCATTTCAGCGGCCGAGGCTGCCATCCCCCGTTCTTCTGGCCACCCTCGGAGGAGGGCTGTACCCTGGTGGTCGCCGGAGGTTGCTGAGGCTATTCGCGACTGTCGGCGGGCTCTCCAACATCATAGGCGGCACCCGTCTCTTGAGACCCACATCACCTTTAAGAGGCTCCGTGCCTTCGCCCGTCGTCTTATTGCACGGCGTAAGCAGGAGTGCTGGGAGAGGTATGTCTCATCCTTGGGCTCCCATGTCTCCCCCTCGCTCGTGTGGTCCCGGATCCGGCGGATTTACGGATACCAGACCCCTATGGGTGTCCCTGGGCTCTCCTTGGACGGCGCTGTCTGCACGGACGCTGCCGCCATTGCTGAACGGCTTGCCGCGCACTTTGCTCAGAGCTCTGCGACTGCATCCTATCCCCCCCGCCTTTCGCTCTCTAAAGGAGCGAGCCGAGCGGACGCCGTTCTCATTCGACACGCGTCGTTCTGAAACATACAATGCTCCTTTCAGCGAGAGGGAATTCCTCGCTGCCCTCGCCGATTGCTCTGATACAGCACCAGGCCCAGACTGCATCCACGCGCAGATGCTGAACCATCTCTCCAGGGACTGCCAGAGACACATTCTCGCGATATTTAATCGCATTTGGAGCGAAGGCGTGTTCCCGTCGCAATGGCGAGAGGGTGTTATTGTCCCCATCTTGAAGCCCGGTGCGGACCCACTGGCGGTGGACAGCTATCGTCCCATTACCCTCACCAACGTTTTGTGCAAATTGCTCGAACGTATGGTGGGGCGGCGTTTGTGTTGGGTCCTTGAGTCGCGCGGTCTCCTCGCTTCATCCCAGGGTGGCTTCCATCGGGGCCGGTCTGCCACTGACAATTTGGTGCGGCTGGAATCTGCAGTCCGTATGGCCTTTGCCCGACGTCAGCATCTCGTTGCTGTATTTTTCGATCTGCGGAAGGCGTATGACACCACATGGCGGCATCACATCCTCGCCACGTTGCATGAGTGGGGTCTTCGTGGTCGACTCCCGGCTTTTCTTCAAACCTTTTTATTGCGCCGCTCTTTCCGGGTGCAAGTCGGTGCCACCTCTAGTTCATCTTATATACAGGAAAATGGGGTCCCGCAGGGCTCAGTGTTGAGCGTCTCCTTATTTCTAGTGGCCATTAATGGTCTGGCTGCAGCAGTGGGGTCGTCAGTGTCTCCTTCTTTGTATGCCGACGACTTCTGCATCTCATTTAGCTCCACGACTACGGGAGTCACCGACCGCAGGCTGCAAGTCGCCGTTCGCAAGACAGCATCATGGGCTCTGACTCATGGTTTTCAGTTCTCTGCAGCCAAGACTCGAGTTATGCACTTCTGCAGGCGTCGGACGGTCCACCCTCATCCTGAACTTTACCTCGATGGCCACCTGCTTGAAGTGGTGGATACTTGCCGCTTCTTGGGACTCGTGTTTGATGCCCGGCTCACATGGGTTCCTCATGTTACTCAGCTGAAGCAAAAATGCTGGCGGCACCTCAACGCCCTCCGCTGCCTTAGCCACACGTCTTGGGGTGCAGACCGCTGCACGCTGCTGCGATTGTACAGAGCCCTTGTGCAGTCCTGGCTTGATTATGGGTGCCTGGCCTATGGGTCTGCATCACCCTCAGTGTTGAAGTTGTTAGACCCCATACACCACTGTGGGGTTCGGCTTGCAACTGGCGCTTTCCGTACGAGTCCTGTGGATAGTCTACTGGTGGAGGCCGGGGTTCCCCCGCTGCGGATTCGCCGCCATCGACTGCTCGCCGACTATGCTGTGCACGTGCATTGCTCGCCAGACCATCCCAATCGTCGCCTGCTTTTCCCTGCCATGGTCCTCCATCTGCCCGAACGGCGACCTAGGTCTGGGCTTTCCGTAGCTGTCCGTGTCCAGTCCCTGCTGTCAGAACTGGAGTCATTCCCTCTTCTGCCTCCCTTCCGGGTCCGTACACCTACGCCTCCCTGGTGTTTGTCCCGGCCGTCCGTCCGTCTGGACCTGGCGCAGGGACCCAAGGACTCGGTTCCGCCTGTGGCCCTCCGTCGCCGTTTTCTTGCGCTCCTCGAATCATTTCCGGGCTGTGAGCCTGTCTACACTGATGGTTCCCTGGTTGATGGTCGCACTGCCTACGCTTTTGCTCATGCTGCCCATGTTGAGCAACGCTCCTTGCCGGCTGGCTGCAGTATTTTTACTGCAGAGCTGGTGGCCATCTTTCGCGCTCTTGAGCATATGCGTTTCTGCTCAGGTAGGTCCATCGTCATCTGCAGTGACTCCCTGAGCAGCCTTCAGGCCATCGACCGCTGCTATCCCTCTTCTCCTCTGGTGTCCTCTATTCAGGAGTCTGTTTCCGCCATTGCCCGTTCTGGACGTTCAGTGGTCTTGGTTTGGACGCCAGGTCATGTTGGCATCCCGGGGAACGAACGAGTTGACAGGCTGGCCAAAGGGGCGCTCGACGCCCCAGCTTTGGAGATCGGCCTCACGGCTCCCGATCAGCAGCTGGTGTTGCGCCGTAAGGTGCTTGGGATGTGGTCTGCTGAGTGGCGAGGCTTGACAATGCCTAATAAACTGCGGGCTGTCAAGGAGACGACCGATGTGTGGCGCTCCTCCCTGCGGTCTTCTCGCAGGGACTCTGTTATCCTGTGTCGGCTCCGCATCGGCCACACATACCTGACGCATGGCCATCTTTTGCGTCAGGAGGATCCCCCCCTGTGTCGGTATGGGTCCCGGCTGACGGTCGCCCACATTTTATTGGAGTGTCCCCGACTGCGCACCCTTCGGCAGTCTTTTAATTTCCCGGGCACCTTGCCTTTGATTTTATGCGACGATGCCTCCATGGCTGACAATGTTTTACATTTTATCCGTGCTAGTCCTTTTTATGGATCCATTTAGGGGGGTCCTGCACTTTTCCGTTTCTGTGTCTTTTGTCCTCGCGTCTCTCCATATTTGTTGCTGTTTTGGTGTCTCATCGGATGGTTGACTCTTTCCCTTTTTCGTTGTCGTGGTCAGTCAACCAGTCTCCGGCCATCTTCTTTTCTTCTATTTCTTTCTGTCTGGTGTTCGTCTGTACTCTTCTTTTCTATAGTGTTCGTTGCCTAATTTGTGTTCTTTAGCACCTGGGGGGGGGGGGCAGTCTCCTTCCCCTTGGGGTTTTATCTGCTCTGCGACTTTGTCTCGCTTGTTTTTGGAATGGGGGACTGATGACCTTAGCTGTTTAGTCCCCCTTAAACATCCCAACAACCACCACCACCTTCTCAGGCCAACCCTTGGAACACCTCTGAGCACCACTTGTTCTGTTTGTTTTAGATTGTGATTTTCATTTTAGTTTGAAGTATTGTGCGAGGCCTTCAGCCGTGTATAAATCAGTTCTTTTAAAATTTTACATAAAGGCCTTCAGCCGAGTTAAATTAAAATTTTGAAGACTGAGTTTATTTTTAAAAAAGTATATTCGTTTGTAATCCACGCCCTAAGCCATTATGGTGTTCAATGTATTATGTGTGGCCTTCAGCCGAGGATTTACGTGAACCCCTTTTAATAAGACCTTCAGCCGTGTGTATTCTTTAAAAGAAAATTTTTATGAGGAGGAAGGGATTTATTTAAAATTGTTTGTCTGACTTGTCTAGGCCTTCAGCCGTTGTTTCAAATTTGTTTGTGGCCTTCAACCGTGCAATAAGTTAATATTTCTTTAATTAGGCTTTCGGCCGTTATGTTGTAAGTTAAAAAATAAATTTCCTGGTTAGAAATTTTTTTTATTAATCTACTTTAATCATAGTTGTCCTTCATACGTGTAGTGGTAGGCCTTCAGCCACCAATTGTTTCCAATTGCATGTTTTTTTTTATTTTTACCTTCTATTTTTAATTGCTTTTGATTTCTAAGACAGGCCTTGAGCTGTTCTCGTTTTTGGCGTGGTTTTGAGCCTTCAGCCCAGAAAGCATCTCAAGTTCTCTTTAACTAGGCCTTCAGCCGTATTGGTTAGTTGTGATTTTTTAAAGCAATGTGTAAATAAGTGGTTCTTAGAAAAATAAATTTGTGTGTTTGATTGTACAACTCACAGTAACTGCTTACGGCCCCATCCACAACCGTACCCTTATCCTGTGCACTCTCTGAATACCTACCAACTACGTTTCATAGACTTAAGCAGACGTTGTAAACAAAGAGGGAAAACACACTTCAATATTCAAACCGGTACCGCAGCAGAAGCTAACAGAGTAATATTGTCAAACGTGTTGGAGGAGAGAAAACTCGAAACATAGACTCCGAATCATTAGGTCAACGGACGAAACGCTCCAGGACAATAGGTACGATCAACGATGATAGGCCGCACTGTAGAAAATAAGTGCATACTGGTGAATTCCATTTACATTAATAGGTAAATGAACAAGGAAGAAATCATCATCATCATCATTAATGTCGTCATCATTAGAAAGCTTCCCCGCAAGCCGGTAGGAATTAGAACGATTTGCCTGCGTCTGATTCTTTAGAGACAGATTTTCCTTCTCACCACAGTATCCTGTCTATGATTTCCTTTCAGGGTTTCAAAAAAATGGTTCAAATGGCCCTGAGCACTATGGGACTCAACTGCTGAGGTCATTAGTCCCCTAGAACTTAGAACTAGTTAAACCTAACTAACCTAAGGACATCACAAACATCCATGCCCGAGGCAGGATTCGAACCTGCGACCGTAGCGGTCTTGCGGTTCCAGACTGCAGCGCCTTTAACCTCACGGCCACTTCGGCCGGCCCTTTCAGGGTTTCTTTAATTTGGTGTAGCCGTATATTTCTTGGGCATCTAACTGGTCTCTGAACCGGCAGGTTCCTTTCCAGTTACTGACGGGGAATTCACTTAGGTTGCACCCATCTCACTTGACCAAACCTCTTCAGTCTCGCTGAACTCTGTCCAAACCACCTCAGTCTCGCTGCAGGCCTTTCCTCCACGGTCACTTTCACCTATAGGTCTTTACTTATGTGCTCGCTTCTGCCCATGTTTCCCCGTGTGTGACCTAAGGAACTTAATTCCAAAAGCCTGGAGTTGACTTATGACTCAGCTCTCCAGATATAATGAGCACAAGAAAGCTTTGAACAAGGTGTGTTAAGCTTTTAAAAAGTACCATCACTAAATTGATCTGAAATTTTAATAAATAAAGCATACTTGCAAAATATCAACCCTATAAATCGATACCTGCAACATTACGGCAGTTACGACCTTCTGAATGTACAGTATTTTAAAACACTAGCGCGCCGTTTGCTTTGTCATTTGCTCTGCCTCAATGCAGCCGTCTGCCGTCCGAGTGCGAAGTGCTGTACAGCGGACTAATCTTGTTCGAGAACACAATATTTGACACGAAAAGAGTACTTAAATATGAACCTCACGCTCATATATGTTCATTATCAACAGTTTACGCTCTAAGACAAAAAAAGAAAGAACAACAAAGGAATTATCCGAAGATGCCGGAAATCGATAGAGATGGTATACATGTACAGACAAACAATTTTCACAAGCTGCGACATTGTCGCGATTAAAACAGTAACCCGTATATATAATAGCCAAACAAATGTTACAGTTTCTGAAAAAATGAATAATGTATTCAAGAGAAGGAGCTCCACAAATTGACCAAGTCAATAACGCGTTGAAGAACCTCTGGTTCTTACGCAAACAGTTGGCAGTGATTGACAGCGTTGCTGAATGTATTCCTAAGGAATATCTTGCCAAATTATGTCCAATTAGCGCGTTAGATCGTCAAAATCCCTGCCTAGTTGGAGGGCCCTGCCCACAATACTCCAAGCGCTCTCAGCTGGCCGAAGTAGGGTTTGGCAAGCACGAAGACAAGTTGTGGAAACTTTCGCAGAGTGCGTGCGGACGTTACTTGCTGAAGTGTAAGAACAGAATGGCTTCTACATCTACATCTACATTTATACTCCGCAAGCCACCCAACTGTGTGTGGCGGAGGGCACTTTACGTGCCACTGTCATTACCTCCCTTTCCTGTTCCAGTCGCGTATGGTTCGCGGGAAGAACGACTGTCTGAAAGCCTCCGTGCGCGCTCTAATCTCTCTAATTTTACATTCGTGATCTCCTCGGGAGGTATAAGTAGGGGGAAGCAATATATTCGATACCTCATCCAGAAACGCACCCTCTCGAAACCTGGCGAGCAAGCTACACCGCGATGCAGAGCGCCTCTCTTGCAGAGTCTGCCACTTGAGTTTATTAAACATCTCCGTAACGCTATCACGGTTACCAAATAACCCTGTGACGAAACGCGCCGCTCTTCTTTGGATCTTCTCTATCTCCTCCGTCAGACCGATCTGGTACGGATCCCACACTGATGAGCAATACTCAAGTATAGGTCGAACGAGTGTTTTGTAAGCCACCTCCTTTGTTGATGGACTACATTTTCTAAGCACTCTCCCAATGAATCTCAACCTGGTACCCGCCTTACCAACAATTAATTTTATATGATCATTCCACTTCAAATCGTTCCGCACGCATACTCCCAGATATTTTACAGAAGTAACTGCTACCAGTGTTTGTTCCGCTATCATATAGTCATACAATAAAGGATCCTTCTTTCTATGTATTCGCAATACATTACATTTGTCTATGTTAAGGGTCAGTTGCCACTCCTTGCACCAAGTGCCTATCCGCTGCATATCTTCCTGCATTTCGCTACAATTTTCTAATGCTGAAACTTCTCTGTATACTACAGCATCATCCGTGAAAAGCCGCATGGGACTTCCGACACTATCTACTAGGTCATTTATATATATTGTGAAAAGCAATGGTCCCATAACACTCCCCTGTGGCACGCCAGAGGTTACTTTAACGTCTGTAGACGTTTCTCCATTGATAACAACATGCTGTGTTCTGTTTGCTAAAAACTCTTCAATCCAGCCACACAGCTGGTCTGATATTCCGTAGGCTCTTACTTTGTTTATCAGGCGACAGTGCGGAACTGTATCGAACGCCTTCCGGAAGTCAAGAAAAATAGCATCTACCTGGGAGCCTGTATCTAATATTTTCTGGGTCTCATGAACAAATAAAGCGCGTTGGGTCTCACACGATCGCTGTTTCCGGAATCCATGTTGATTCCTACATAGTAGATTCTGGATTTCCAAAAACGACATGATACTCGAGCAAAAAACATGTTCTAAAATTCTACAACAGATCGACGTCAGAGATATAGGTCTATAGTTCTGCGCATCTGCTCGACGACCCTTCTTGAAGACTGGGACTATCTGTGCTCTTTTCCAATCATTTGGAACCCTCCGTTCCTCTAGAGACTTGCGGTACACGGCTGTTAGAAGGGGGGCAAGTTCTTTCGCGTACTCTGTGTAGAATCGAATTGGTATCCCGTCAGGTCCAGTGGACTTTCCTCTATTGAGTGATTCCAGTTGCTTTTCTATTCCTTGGACACTTATTTCGATGTCAGCCATTTTTTCGTTTGTGCGAGGATTTAGAGAAGGAACTGCAGTGCGGTCTTCCTCTGTGAAACAGCTTTGGAAAAAGGTGTTTAGTATTTCAGCTTTACGCGTGTCATCCTCCGTTTCAATGCCATTATCATCCCGTAGTGTCTGGATATGCTGTTTCGAGCCACTTACTGATTTAACGTAAGACCAGAACTTCCTAGGATTTTCTGTCAAGTCGGTACATAGAATTTTACTTTCGAATTCACTGAACGCTTCGCGCATAGCCCTCCTTACGCTAACTTTGACATTGTTTAGCTTCTGTTTGTCTGAGAGGTTTTGGCTGCGTTTAAACTTTGAGTGAAGCTCTCTTTGCTTTCGCAGTAGCTTCCTTTGTTGTTGTACCACGGTGGGTTTTTCCCGTCCCTCACAGTTTTACTCGGCACGTACCTGTCTAAAACGCATTTTACGATTGCCTTGAACTTTTTCCATAAACACTCAACATTGTCAGTGTCGGAACAGAAATTTTCGTTTTGATCTGTTAGGTAGTCTGAAATCTGCCTTCTATTACTCTTGCTAAACAGATAAACCTTCCTCCCTTTTTTTATATTCCTATTAACTTCCATATTCAGGGATGCTGCAACGGCCTTATGATCACTGATTCCCTGTTCTGTACATACAGAGTCGAAAAGTTCGGATCTGTTTGTTATCAGTAGGTCCAAGATGTTATCTCCACGAGTCGGTTCTCTGTTTGATTGCTCGAGGTAATTTTCGGATAGTGCATTCAGTATAATGTCACTCGATGCTCTGTCCCTACCACCCGTCCTAAACATCTGAGTGTCCCAGTCTATATCTGGTAAATTGAAATCTCCACCTAAGACTATAACATGCTGAGAAAATTTATGTGAAATGTATTCCAAATTTTCTCTCAGTTGTTCTGCCACTAATGCTGCTGAGTCGGGAGGTCGGTAAAAGGAGCCAATTATTAACCTAGTTCGGTTGTTGAGTGTAACCTCCACCCATAATAATTCACAGGAACTATCCACTTCTACTTCTCTACAGGATAAAGTACTACTAACAGCGACGAACACTCCACCACCGATTGCATGCAATCTATCCTTTCTAAACACCGTCTGTACCTTTGTAAAAATTTCGGCAGAATTTATCTCTGGCTTAAGCCAGCTTTCTGTACCTATAACGATTTCAGCTTCGGTGCTTTCTATCAGCGCTTGAAGTTCTGGTACTTTACCAACGCAGCTTCGACAGTTGACAATTACAATACCGATTGCTGCTTGGACCCCGCATGTCCTGACTTTGCCCCGCACCCGTTGAGGCTGTTGCCCTTTCTGTACTTGGCCAAGGCCATCTAACCTAAAAAACCGCCCAGCCCACGCCACACAACCCCTGCTACCCGTGTAGCCGCTTGTTGCGTGTAGTGGACTCCTGACCTATCCATGGAGGGCAACAAAACGGGGCGTAGAATATCGTCGACGTACTGCCGTGCTGAAAGGGTGCCGCAGATGACAACCAAAGGGGTCCTCCTGTGAAAATAAACGGCACTCCCCACTGTCAGTCCTGGTTGTTGGGCCGTATGGCGGGCGACGGTTAGGTTGGTATCCCACCACTGCCTGGGGCGTATCAGACATGTCCTCGGCCTGGAATCTCATTGACTGCAGTAGAATTTTCAGTGGTGCGTCTCTTTTCGAAGCGAGCCCCAATGTCCATCGAAGACACGTCTGCAGACGCCACGGGCAGCAGTGGGATGTCACCCGTCATACGACCCAACAACCAGGGTGATCGTCTAGGGTGTCATTTCATTTCGTAGCAGCACCCCTTTGGTTGTCATCCGCTGCACACTTGTAACAGCGCATTATAACGATATTCTACTTCCCATTTCGCAGCGCTTCCTGGGCCACATTTCAGAAAGACAATGGCCGCCCGCACACAGCGGGCGTCTCCAGTGCTTGTCTTCGTGCTTGCCGAACCCTAGCTGTACCCCATTTGAGAACATTTCGAGCATTATGGACAAGGCTCTCCAACCAGCTCAGCAATTTGACTATCTAAGGCGCCAGTTGGACATAATTTGGCACGATATTTCTCAGGAGGACATCCAACAACTCTGTCAATCAACGCCAAGCCGAATAACTGGTTACATAAGGGTCGCAGGTGGTCCAACGCGTTATTGTCTTGCTCAATTTGTGAATTAATCATCCACGTTTTCTGAAATTCTTATCATTTTTTTGTCTGTACATGTACTTCATATAACCGAATTACGTCTCAATCGTGAAATTCTCTCGTGGTGCATAGTTTTTGAGTATATACATTCAGTTGAAAAAAGTTATGGGGTTTCTCCTAATATCGTGTCGGACTTCCTTTTGCGCGGCGTAGGGCAGAAACTCGGCGAGGCATGGACTCAACAAATAGCTGGATGTCTCCTGCAGAAATACTGAACCACGCTGCCACTTTAGCCGTCCATAACTGCGAAAGTGTTGGCGGTGCAGGGTTTTGTGCACGAACTGACCACTCTATTATGACCCATAAATGTTCGAGGGGATTCACGTCAGGAGACCTGGGTGGCCTAATCATTCCCTCGAACTGCCCAGAATGTTCTTCTAACCAATTGCTGGATTCATAAGGTCCATGAATGGCTGCAAATGGTGTCCAAGTAACCGAACGCAACTATTTCCAATCAATGGTCGGTTCAGTCGGACCAGAGGACCCAGTCCATTCCATGTAAACACAGCCCGCACCATTCTGGAGCCACCAGCAGCTTGCACAGTGCCTGGTCGACAACTTTGGTCCATTGCTTCGTGAGGTCTGCGCCACGCTCCAAACCTACCATCAACTCTCACCAACTGAAATCAGAACTCTTCTGACCAGGTTACGTTTTCCAGTCGTCTACTGTACAACCGATATGGTAACGAACTCGGGAGAGGCGCTACAGTCAAGTCGTGCTGTTAGCAAAGGCGCTCGCGTCGGTCATCTACTGCCATAGTCCATTAATGCCAAAATTCGCCGCACTGTCCTAACTGTTATGTACGTCGTACATTCCACGTTGATATTTGCGGTTATTTCACCCAGCGTCACTTGTTTGCTACCACTGGCTAAACTCTACCAAAATGCCGCTGCTCTCGTTCGTTAATTGAAAGCTGTCGGCTATTGCGTTGACCGTGGTGAGAGGTAATTCCTAAAATCTGGTATTTTCGGCACACTGTGGATCTCGGAATATTAAATTCCCTAACGATTTCCGAAATGGAATGTCCCATGCTCCTAGCCCCAACTCTCCAACTACCATTCCGCGTTCGAAGTCTGTCAATTCCCTTCGTGCGACAATTATCACGTCGGAAACATTTTCACATGAGCCACCTGAGTACAAATGATAGCTCCGCCAATGCACCGTCCATTTACACTTTGCGTGTGATACTACCGCCATGTGTATATGTGCATATCGCTATGTCATGACTTTCGTCAGTTCGAAGGAGTCTAAGCAAAGTATCAGTTGTACAATGCAAAGAAATGACGCACAACACCGATGTCAATAATTAAACAGCTTTTTGCTCGGGCTACAGTGGACACCACATGATCCTGAAGAAGAGCCCAGCAGAGGGATCGAAACGTCGATCGTCTGAATAAATATGACGTGGCCTAACAAACCAGATAATTTTAACTTCAATAACAGCATTCTCATAATTCTTTAACGACTCATCCATTTTATTCATTTACGTTGCTTTGTGATACGTAACATAAAAATGTTCAAAGCAAAGAGCTTAGAGAGTTAGAGGTTAGAAAACGCGCACTTTGACACAGTGAACAAAGCAAGTTATAGCATTTCGCGCTCTGACGTGAAACGGCTGCAGTGGATCTGCGGTACGCCAGCATGCTTAAAAGCTGTACTTACAGAGTATCTTAACTCCGTACTATCAAAATTACGATTCAAATTTTTTCGTGGGCTCGATTGCTGGGGATGATATTTTGCAAGGGTACTTTTTTTCATTGTAAGATGAGGTTACTTCGGTGATATTTCGTTATTAGAGAAATATCCTTACGCCAGACGAGTCTTCGTACTATTTCTTCTTTTTCTTGTGCCTATGTTCCGCATCGCTCATGGTCGGTATTGCTATGAGTGGACTTGGCCTGGTTAATTTAAAGGGTGCTGGATGTTCTTCCTATCGACAGCCCCCCTCCCACCCCCCTTACTCCCACTCCCCGCCCCTCCTGCCGGGACAGAATATGTGGAGTATTATTCATGGACATGTGAGCGAAAGGTTTTCTAAATACGAATCGTATAACTGCGGCGGGATTTAAGTAACAGCCCGGTAGCCGTCTCGAGGCTGCCTGGGACAGCAAGCCTCGTCGTTAAGTCGCTGGTCGGATTCCATCCGGGGCCGGCGCAGCTACCCGTCCCGGAAGCGGTGCTTTAACACTCACAGCTGTCCGGGCGGATTAGACACGTGTTCGTACTGTATTGAAGAATTTCGGTCTTTTGCTTGCCCTGTTCAGAACCTCAAGTTTGGAACTTGCGACAATGCTGCCAAGATAAGTAAAATAGAGGTCTAATCAGATCAATAGCTAGGCTGACGTACTTATTTGTACCTGTGTTTTCGCTTTTATTAAGCTTCACAGTAGTGCCTGCAGACTCCGAGAGAAGAGCGGCGTGCACCATCGTTCCATTGGACAGCCACAAATTGCCGCGTGTGCATCGCGTGCAGCGGGACTCTCTTGCGCAACGCATCGAGGCGTGCGTCATCCGTGCGACAATAGGAGGAGACACGAGCTCTGCCTTTCCACATGTCTCCTCACGCAACATCCTGCGTAACAACACTCGCTGGTGACAACACTTAACAACAACACAGGTGTATTGCTGCATCTTGCCACTTACCTTCTGTACGGCTCTTACGTTGACAGTCTGTAACACAACAACACAATGCCTAATAACTTTTTCGCTTGATTAATTCTGTAACTATAAAGTGACTATGATGTAATTTTTGTCATAAGAACGTTTTAATATTTTTTTAACGTTGCCATTTTATTAAATGTCAAGGAATTTAATTCCAATGAACTAATTATGATGTAGCAAAAACACTGGTGTAGTCAGGGAAGTTTTCTATTGTCTAGAGCCAAAGAACACGTTTGAAGCAAGGAGTATTGTCGCTGGACACGTAAGAGCGGAGTCGAGCAGAAGTAATCTGCAGAGAGTGTCGCTAGCGACAAGTGGCCAAGTGCAGACGCGAAGCACGGGAATGTACGGAATAAACTGCAAGAATTTGTATACATGGCCTGGCACATTACGTGGTTGTAAATGAGCACAATCAGTTGTCATCAATAGGAATTAATATTCAAGAAGAGTTCTGTGGGCCCAAGCTTCTTATGTGGAGCGACGATAAAAAAGAATCTGTTGCCATACACTGTTGAAGCACGATGCCTTACATCGCACCATCAGCAAGTCATGAAAGTGAGATCCGGCCAGTTTCATCTTTAAGTTGTACAAGGCTAGTCAGCGTAGTAGTTTTTCTTAAATGAGTAACAATGAGTTTAGTGCAGTAACCGTTATAGTCTAAATGAACTTTACCTCATTAATTTACCCCACACGCTCCTATCCTGTCACCATTATTGATTCCGAGAATACAGCCAGTGAAAGAATACAAAAATACTGAAAGTGATGAGCTTATTGAAATCCGATAACTAAGAAAAAGAAGAGCCATTTACAAAACTATAATTTAATGCAGTGAACTTTGTTGCTTGGTATAACAATTAGTTAAAGAATAATTACTAAAAGTAAAAGAGTAAAAGTATAATTTGAATGAATGTTGACAAAATATTA
Source organism: Schistocerca piceifrons (assembly GCF_021461385.2). Taxonomy (NCBI): domain Eukaryota; kingdom Metazoa; phylum Arthropoda; class Insecta; order Orthoptera; family Acrididae; genus Schistocerca; species Schistocerca piceifrons. The sequence continues at coordinate 447,120,825 of NC_060138.1, read as the reverse complement.
CTGCATAATAATACATTTCATGTTTTTTGATGCACCGCAAACTCTGATCACATTTGTAATTATGTAACAGTGTAGTGTAAAATTACTTAATCTTCGTCAAACGAAACGTAAAAAAATTTCCGGAAATAACTATTATAGAAAACAAGTATTAACGAAAATTTTCAGTTCTGAAATCAGTAACAGTAGCATTACAGCGAGTAAAGCAAAGCTGTTCATTAACCGAATAAGGTGTACACCAACGTGAACTAATTATCACGCTCCTCAAACCACTGTAACGTGAAACTCACCTTATGGCATGACAGTTATCCTAACGGAAGATGTCATCAGTTTCGGGGAAGACGCTGAGCATTAAGGGATGCAGGTGGTCTGTAGTCATGTTCACTTAGTCAACGTCTGTCATGGTTCCTTCGATTACCATCACAGGTCCAATGGAAGCCCGTGTAAAAGTTCCGCACAGCATAACATTGGCCCCAGCAGCCTGCCTGCGTGGCTTCGACCAGCTGTTCGCTTGGATGACAGCGTATCCGTGCACGACGATCAACCTGGTGTTGACAAGAGGCGTGTTTCACTAGCGATGGGACAACCGATTGGACAAACGATTATTTTTTCGGTCAGTTGGCGTTATCAGTTGAATCAAGCAACTGATTGTTACTAGTCTCTGCGGCCATCTCGCCTACAGGAAAATGTATCACTCACACTCCGGGTTCGAGTGGTTTCACTGGGTGAAACAACCGAGTGACACAACTCACTGAAAGTTACACCAGTTACACGCATGTTTTCAGTCAGTCTCCTGATTTGAGTGTTTTCACTAATATACTTTCTCAACCTTTTCGGTTATACATGAAGCATGAAAAGAGTTTCCCACTTTTTTAGTGACAAACGACGTATCTTATTTCAACGAGAGGTGAATAAAAAGTGTATTTATAAAAATGGTGTATGTTCAAAATGTATGTATTTATTCACTTAAGTATATTCTTTCGTATTTCCGGCATTAAAACTGGAATTTGACTCTATTTTAGAAAGTTGATAACTGGTGCTACATTATAAATTTATGTTTTAAGAAAATAACAATTACTTTGCTAGTTTAACTCACTGCACCTCTGACCCTCTCTTCCCGTTGATTTTCAGCCATCTCCGATAATCATCTGTCGGTAGATACTGAGGTGACGTGAACAGACAGCACGTAACATACATTTTTTAAATTATTTGTAACATTCTCACCTGCTTTTTAAGCATATATTATCACATATCAGAAATATTTTTTTCTTGATAAATATTTGCCACTATCTGTTAATTTCCTCTGAATTTCTTTAAGTAATACAGTTTCAGAGTATGAGTCATATTTGCAGATTCTGTATACTGGATTGGATTTCTCTTAAGGTTCACTTTTTTTATCCAGACATATGATTTCTTCCAGTCCCATTCCACTGACGGTTTCGGCATTTGGATCCAGATACAGCGTTGACTTAATAGTGAACGCCTATTCGGAAACATGGACGAAAAACTGAACTAAAAGCTGCTTACTGATCCTCGATAAAAAGGAAATATCAGTACGACAATAACGGAGGCGACGTTCGGTAATAGAATGCAATCGACAATAACGATTTAACAGTGCCAAAATGATCGAATGTTTCCTCTGAGAAATGAATGCGTCTTGGATCAGGTAGCTCCGTGCGTTCCAGATGGGTACGAACATGGTTACAGACTGATTAGAGTGATGGCTAGAGATACGTGTACTGGTAGACGGGCGGTAAGTGGGAAGCGCAAGGTGCCGGGGTTTCTTTCGCAAAGTATCATTTACTAATAAACAAAATAACCAATCTGCATTTGCCGCAAGAGCGATTTTACAACCATGAATCATGACCGCATTTAATCGACATTTGCAATTGGTCACCTCATCCAGTAAATCAAATTTCTTACCTCGGGAACCACCAAAAAGATTTACTACTCAGTTTTTTTTTTGCAATTCGGTATTTATTGATAGAGACCAAATCTGAATTTTATACATAATTTCAACTTGCCCCAGGAAAGCGGGATAAAGTCGACCGATAATGGCGTGACATATAATAACTTAACCGATATTGAGAACAGAATAAAAAAACTGAGGAATTACTTTTCAGCACGCTCTCGTAAAATGCGAGGGCCTGGGTTGTATTATTTGTTTTTTATATATAATGTGCTTGAGAGATTACAGCCATATATTTTGGGACCAATTGTAAGATTAAACTATTCTTGTCTTACAGCTCAATGTGTTCAAATATTTTTAGAGATCGCACTTTTATGAGAGACGACACACAGTTTAACAAGGACACTAGCTCATACACAGAAGGCAAGACTAACACAACGACACAAACATGACATAACACACTGAAAGGAAAACGCCACATAAAACATCGTTACAGTTTGTACGGTGTTGTACCAGACAATACTGCTTTGTTTCCACCTCAGCTAGAGATACCAAGCACCAGAGCACACCTGCGGGATGGCTCTCAGATATCGACTGCCAGAGATATGCCGGCACGGCTCAGTAGGCTTAACTGTGAAATTGCAGTACTAGGGTCTGAATGTGAACAGTACTTCTTCAGGCCTCTGATATAGGGTATTATACACACGCGGAACAATGTCACCCTCAAACATGATCGATCTCTTGCAGCCTCTGGTGAGCATCATGCTAATGCTCCCAAGTGCTGTATTCCACACACAATAGCGGGAAACAGCTTACACTCGCTGCCGGTGACTCCACAGCGTCCATCTGGGCGCCGTGGGCGGTGTGCGACACCGTGGTAATAACGGGCAGACGATCTTCTCGCGATGCCTGTAACTCCACAACATCCACGCGGGTACCATCCTCTGTGCATGACACAGGGACATGGCAGACAAAGAGGCTATAATGGTGACACACAGCTCAGTGTCACCCCGGTAGCTCAGCAGTCTCTCCAGTACACGGTACACGTGCTGGCTGCGCCCCAAGGCATTCCAGCGGACTATCTCTTCTATTCCTTGTTCGTCGGCTGACTCGTGACTCAGAGCTCGTACCAGACAACGCTGCTCTACTTCCGCCTCGGCCAGAGATAACAAACGCAACAGCGCACTCGCTTGCGGTCCTTTGATACCGATTAACAGAGACGTGCTGGCATGGCTCAATAGGCTTCACTGTGAACTTGCAGTATGAAAGTCTGAATGTCGATAGTATACCCTCACGCCTATGAAATACGATACTATACCTGCTACTTTTCAATAACTCTAAAATGTAAACAAGCTTGTGTGTATGGGTGTGAACGAACGTATGTAGCCGGTAAATTAATTTTTGCGCAATATATTTACCTTCCTCGCAAATAAATGGGTGAATGGGAGTTTAAGGGCTAGATTCCAATGCTTTTTATTGTTCCAAGCTCAAAATGTGTAAAAACGGAGCCATTATATGATCACTTTGGTGTTCGTCTGTCTGTCTGCCTGTTCGACAGTTAAGCCCCCTTTTTCTCAGAAACTGGCAGATGTCACAACTTCGAATTTACGCCACATAGGCCTATTAAGCTCTATGGTCCCTTGGCAGTGTAAAAGTTTTAAGCTTCTAAATCAATTCAATCGAAAGATGCGGCCATTTATGTCACACATTTTGATACTCGAAAACTCACTCCCCCTTGACATAGAATCATGAAATTGGGCAAAAAGCGAGGTTTCACAGCACAAGCAAAGGAAAAAATCCGAAAATGGTACATTTGCAATTATGTAACTCAAAAAAGTCGTTTTTCGTCCGTCTATCTATATGCCTGTCCATCTGTTAGGACACGTTTTTCGTTTGAACAGATTGCCATATCAGATTGAAATTCATGTCGCTGAGATCCATGGTCCCTTGGCAAAATTTAGTTACTAAGTCCATGCAATCAAAGGATACGGACGTTTATGTTACATATTTTGATATTCGTAAACTCACTCATCAAAACCTGAAGGGTACTTCCCGTTGACGTATAATCATGAAATTTAGTAAGAAGCGAGGTTTCACAATACAATTAAAGCAAAAAATAAGAAAACTGGTAAACTGTAATTATAACACTTATAAACATCTTTTTGGCATTAGAACATATATGACCATCATCCGTGAAAAGCATAGTAAACGAACATTAATGCTTGCAAATATAACATGTAAGTTGCAGCCGTTTTACTCAGTAAATACAAAAATATGTTATTAAATCTTTTATACCCACATGCATAAACTGAAGTCTCCTAGTCTGAGCCGGCCGGGGTGACCGAGCGGTTCTAGGCGCTACAGACTGGAACCGCGCGACCGCTACGGTCGCAGGTTCGAATCCTGCCTCGGGCATGGATGTGTGTGATGTCCTTAGGTTAGTTAGGTTTAAGTAGTTCTAAGTTCTAGGGGACTGATGACCTTAGAAGTTAAGTCCCATAGTGCTCAGAGCCATTTGAACCATTCTCCTAGTCTGAGGAACAACTATGGAGACTTTGATTCGGTCTTGGAATTTCCGGGACCGATATCTTGCAAGCGTCTGTATCTAAAGCAGGTAAAAATCGTTGAGATTCTCGATTCCCAGGATAAATGAACCATATATTCATAACCACATAAACATAATAACGATTTATACATAATAACCACTTATGCGTAATAACCATATACACATAATAAATATTAAGTTTGCACGACGGACCCTCAGTGCGTGAGTGCTGCTCACACCTTGCCAATTTTTTTTAAATGGACATCACACTTTTTCAGTAAAACCGAATACAAACTGTAGCTAAAATTTAACAGTTTTGATTTCTTCTTCACGTACCTTTGTGCTCAGCTTTTTACCCCAAAAACACATCTCCTTAATTAGTTATTAGGTTGGTCTGTAAGTTGGTAGCGTTTTTGCTTTTTCCGGTTGCTATGGGTTTATTTATCGATTGCATTTTTTACTTGTAGTTCACTGTTGCTGTTTGAGTTTACGTAATGCCATTTGGTCCGCCCTGATAGCTGAGTGGTCAGCGCGGCGGTCTGTCACGCCAAGGGGCCCGGGTTCGATTCCATGGGTCGGAGATTTTCTCCGCTTAGGGTCTGGATGTTGTGTTGCCCTGATTATCATTTCATCATCATCAGTGGAAGGCAACGGGAAACCACCACTGGAATCATTTCCCTAGACTCTCACGCGGTGGACCTCTCTGACGAGGCTTCCCCCATGACAACACCTGCCGTAAGGCAGAACAAAAAGTGTCATTTTGTCATTTGGAGTTAGTGAGGCTGCGGACGCTAGAAAATGAAGTGGAGATATCGGAACATTTCCGACATATTCTTCTGTTGAGTTCTATAGAGGCTCAAATGGCTCTGAGCACTATGAGACTTAACTTCTGAGGTCATCAGTCCCCTAGAACTTAGAACTACTTAAACCTAACTAACCTAAGGACAGCACACACATCCATGCCAGAGGAAGGATTCGAACCTGCGACCGTAGCGGCCGAGCGGTTCCAGACTGAAGCGGCTAGAACTGCTCGGCCACTCCGGCCGGCTTCTATAGAGGGTTGACAGCAGTGGAGGCAGCCACAAACATTTGAGCCGTGAAAGGGGTTAATGCCGTTGGACAGAGCAAGGCAAGGAAATGGTTTTCTCGTCTTAAGGAGGACCTTTTTGACATTAAGACTCTCCACGTTAAGGAAGATCTTCAGCGTATGATGAAGATCTTTTAAACGCATTAACCGACAATGATTACAAGCCAAATACTGCTGAGTCTACAGTATACAATATGAATATACACATGAATCGAATGGTCGAAGATTCCTATCACTCGGCAATCGCGAATGTGACGTAGAAATTTACAAATAAAAGATTGTAATAAATAAAATCTGCAGGTACTATCTTAACGACTTTAAATGATGAGTACGATAGTAGAAGAATTTTTGAGAATGTGGTATATTTCTGCTAAACACTTATTGGTGTCGATGGTCCAGCAAATAAATAAAATATAAGTTGAATAGCAGGGAAAAAATAGATTCCTACTGCACGTAATTAGTTATGCACGACAACACAGCTCGCGAGATATTCACTTCTAAACGCATACGACGTCTTCACTGTAGAAACCTCGGAAATCTCACAAGTTCACAAGACCGCACCTCCGAAGTATTTCTTTCTCTCGCGACCACGCACAAACCGCTCCGCACTCCCAGTCTCTCTCGCCACTGTGCGTCCCTCGCGCCATACTGTCCCAGACTCCCTGTCCTGTTCCTCGCGCCGCCCGGTTCGGAACTGCCTCTCCATTCACTTCGGTAGTAGCCTCCCTTAGTAACGAGGACTGTGATTGGCGATAGCGCTCCCGGCATGTCTCCAAGTCAACGAACACTCACAAATATTTTGAAACACATTCGAAATACTGGATTTACATTTAAATAACTTGAAATTAAATAAATATTCCTACAGCTGGACCATAAACACGCTCTAACACACGTTATTAAATACATAAACAAATCAAATAAACATATATCAAACGAATAGAAACAAAAGATAGGCCAGTAGCCTAATGTCTCTGTGCTTTCTAAAACACATGAAATAATTGACCAATTCCTTCATGAATAGTACATATCGCTTATAAACGAAGACGTATATGAATACATATATTTATAAGCATGCTGCTACCGTTTTTTCGTGTAACTGTGGAGTACTTATGGCCTGATGCGATCGGTAGTAATCGGCCACTTTTTACCTCCAATAACTCATGTACTATTCAAGTTACATGCCTGTAATTTATACCAATTTAGGTTTACACTAATAGCTTTCTAAAGACACGTCGATCGACAAAATCAAATGAAGCGTTTAGATTTTGGAAATTCGTTGCCGGGTGTTACTTGTATAATTTATCGCCAGATACTAAACTTTAAACTAATAAAAATATTGAAAGTCTGACTACACCATCAGAATCGTCGAACAAATAATGGTAATGTGCATGTTTCTTTTTGAGGTATCGTGATTCCTCTGGCTATTGTTAATTTCTATACGAACTGTGAAATGTCTGCCATTAAGGTCTCACAAAGTCCGCCATCTTTGGCACTCTCGACATAGAAATCTCCTTCATCGACACAAAGCACCTTCCTTGCCACAGCGTCAACATGGAACCGCCAGCCACGCGATCGGCCTGCTCAGTTAACGTTCGGCACCACGTGTTTGCTGCCGCGCCCCGGCTTGCCGAGCGGCTCGTTCGGCCACACCAACTCCGAACTTAGAATATCTTCAGCACGCCACAACTCCCCCGTTACCTCATAAGGGTGGGTGAGGAAGAAAAGTCCTATGAAGTTCTGTGACCTCCTTTCGGGTGCGCAGACTTGTGTGTGGCCCTACATTGTTATGGAGACATGGCGACGATTTCGCTGAAGTCGTTTCTTTAGCTTCTTAAGTGTAGCACAGTACACTTCAGAGTTGATCGTTGTGCCGTGAGGGAGGACATCCAACAATATAATCTCTTCAGAGGCCCAGAAGACCATTGTCATGAGTTAACCGGCTGACGGTGCGGTCTTAAACTTTTACTTCGGAGACGATGTTGTGGCGCCACTTCATGAATTCCCTTTCTGTTTCCGGTTCGAAGTTAAGAGCCGATGTTTCATCACCTGTTATGATTTGCGACAAAAAATGTACGGGGTCAGCCTCGTTACCCGCAAGCAGTTCCGCAGAGACGGTCATTTGTTGCTCTTCATGGTCTTCTGTTAGGCGGCGAGGAAGCCAGCGGACACACAACTTTGAGAACCCAAAATGACAGACGAGTGTGTCATCACTGCCGACAGAGACGTCCAGTTGTGCAGCAAGGTATTTGACTGTGATCCGTCGGTCACCTCGAATGAGGGTGTCCGCACGTTCCAATATTGCAGGAGTCACAGCTGCGTGCGGCCGACAGGCATGCGGGAGGCCGGACAGGTTTGCGCGAGCGTGTTGCGATGATGACAGACGCCTCGCCGAACGATTCACAGTGCTTTCGCTCACTGCCAGGTCTCTGTAGACATTCTGCAAGCGGCTATGAATATCTGCGATGTTTTGGTTTTCCGCCAAAAGAAACTCAACGACAGCTCTATGGAACGCATCTCCGTTACAGGCATCATTTTGAAGGCTAGTGTGGCTCGCCACTTGTCGGAACTTCCACGATGCCCCACTACAAATTCCACATTTTCTCAACGGAAGTTGATTGAGAAAAACAATTGATGCATTACATATTGAAAGCCCTTCGTATGTGAAATTGTGTAAGTTTATAACGACTAAAAAAGTAAGATGAATAAGTTGTGATAACACGAACTTCACACGGATAATTCAAAAGCTCACTAAACATGAAATAAGTTGGTTATTCAGTCAACGTTTTTCCTATGCGGCCACACAAGACAGTATCGACTGAGGGAACTGCCATGCATTCCACTCATATTAAATGCCATACGACATGCCTCACAGTACATGTAACTAACACAAACTATGAAATGTGACGCTCGGACAGGAGGAAAGAAACAGCACAAAAATTCACTTTGTATTTCTGTGATATATGTCCTTCTACTCTCAGAATGCAGCTGTAGACCTGTTTTGAATTCCTGGACACATACGATTGTCAACCTTGAAGTGCTGCAACAAGCCATCCTGAGATTGAGTTGGCAGTCATGGACTGCCTTCATGCAGTTACTGAGCGAGGTGGACTGTTGCTGGAACAGCAGGCTGGTGTTCGGCAAAACATACCCTTCATGTCACTGTCTCACCATCGTGAATCAGGTTTTCCGTTTCTCGTATCCAGAAATTTTAGAATGTGTTCGAAAAAGCCAGAGGGAGTGAAACAATGTGTGTTTCGAAAGATTTCTCAGTTTCATGTGTTTCCAGTACTAAGTCCCACAAGAAAACTAGTTTTTTTATCTGTTATGTTGTAAAAATAGAACACTAAATAGTATTAGAAAAGTATAATACATACAGTCACAACTCTCTTTCGTGTGAAGTTACAGTTTGACGGCTGGAGCGCTACTAACGCTCCAAGCTGTGAGAAAGTACACAGTCACATGAATTGTAAAGATAATGTTTGTTTATAGTTATTTTCTACTAAATCAACGAATTAGTTGTTATATTTTTGCGTTCCATGTGTTAGTAAATTACCAAGAGACATGAAGTATCTTGAAACGCGTGTAAAATCAGCTGAATGACACGTTCAATAAATGACATAAACACTAATTTGTCTGAGAAGCAGGTATTTCTGCTGTTTTTATCATAGGCACTTTGCTTGACAATTAAATAAAATGTATGGTGTCTAATGATTCACCCATTCTGAACTTCACACTTCACTCTACTCTCTAATACGCGAATATTTTTGTAAATGTAATTACTTTTACTTCAAAACCTAATGTGTTGAATATTCTCGCTGTTTGTGGCTCAGATCTACCAAAAACTGTGGAATTGGTTTCTACTGTGTTGGGAAACAGTTTAATTGGTTTGATAATTTTATTTTGTCTCACTGTTTAGAGGCACAAAACGCGTGGGTGTTTTCAGCTCTTTACTAAATGCAAATAAGTAGGACGCCGAGTTGATAGGAGCTGAAGGAGTCCAGGTTGCAATAATATGCGGTACGGTACACTGTTAGAGAGAAGGATTATTATTCAAGGCCGGCCGCGGTGGTCTCGCGGTTCTAGGCGCGCAGTCCGGAACCGTGCGACTGCTACGGTCGCAGGTTCGAATCCTGCCTCGGGCATGGATGTGTGTGTTGTCCTTAGGTTAGTTAGGTTTAAGTAGTTCTAAGTTCTAGGGGACTGATGACCACAGCAGTTGAGTCCCATAGTGCTCAGAGCCATTTGAACCATTTTATTATTCAAGAAACACATAGTACAATGAAAATTACTTATCTTCAGTAGTTTGTAGGACTAGCTGCGGCTATGAACTAATACAAAATATTCTCAGGGACTAAGCCTGAAGGGCCCTCCTCAGAGAATCAATGCAAACAGAACTGGCTGAGGGCCGATTATGAAAGTGCGTCTGCCTAGGTTGAAATCTAGCTATGCAGTGAACGAGGCACACTCCAGTTCCGCCGAGCTGCACGGCCCGCTAGAGTGCGCTGTGCTCGGCAGACGACGGGCTGCCAAACCTTGTGTTGGCGCGGCGTTGTAGTAGTATCTGTGGCAATGATACTACAAATTTATTATCACGTCTGTGTTGTTTTCCGTGAAACTACAGGTGTGGTGGCTTATTTGGAACATTAAATAATGATGGTATATGTTCCACATAGGTTTCCTACTTTCCACAGTCACTGACTTGGCTGAAAGTGTAGCGAACATAACTTCGCTTTGTTGAGCAGAAGGTCAGGTCCACAGGTGTTTATTAGCCTTTTTTTTGTTAAAGGAAGATGATGCTATTCAGTTAATGTCTGTACGGTTACCTAAAAATCGCAGATAAACTGTCATATTGTGATGTACCGTTTCGTGTCTCCCATGGATCTTGGGTAGGGTGACCAGACGTCCGGATTAATCTGGACATGTCCTCCTTTTTTAGCTCTTTTTCCGAAGTCCGGGCGGATTTTTACAGTGTCCGGCTTTTTCGCAAAGTTGAGCGTAACACAGTTAAATTTACAATTCGTCCCGTTTTATTGCTCTTTTCTTAAATACTTTAACTATTGGCACAGCCTTCGTGATAAACACGCACGAAGGCAGTGTTAGTAGTTGGCACCAGGATCGTCGATGTAATCGTTGATCTACCTATAAGCGAATGCAAATATCGATTATTTAAAATTTCCCTTTCGTATCTTCGCTTTGTATTGGCTTGGCTTCCTGTAGTGCACGTGTGATTTGTGAGTGTAATTTTTAACCGAGTGAGTTACGTAAAATATTTGGCTATGCCTAAACGAAAGGGTACATTTTCTGATGTCCTTTCCTGGAAATATCCGGCTTTAAGAATGGGAGAAATAATCTGAAGCGGAATTTAAGATATGTGGAGCTGGAACGTACATCTCAGTGGCCAATTATAGGTAAAAAATAACTCGACAGATTAACTGTTATGGTCCATGTATTTTGCCGAATCTACTGCCACTATTAACTGTGATCCAGATTTCTACCGCTACCGCACTGCCATCGAGAGCGATCACTTGGACTTCCGGTCTCCAAATTCTGAACCCTACAACTGCCCCTTCACAATGTGGGAACTGGATTCGGCGCTGTCTGTGGCTCATGATACTGCGCCAGGTGATGATCAAATCCTCTACAGCATGCTGCAGCACTTGTTGCTGCCATCCAAGGAAGTTCTCCTGAATTGTTTTAATATGATATGGTCATCCGGCACGTTCCCTGACTCGTGGAGGGAGGCGATTTTGATTCCCCTCCTCAAACCGGGAAAGGACCGAATGCATCCCAGTAGTTATCGGAGTATTGCTTTGACGAGCTGCGTCGGGAAGGCATTGGAACGCATGGTCAACCGTCGCCTGGTTTGGCTGCTCGAGACCAGGCAGCTCCGTAGCCACTCTCAGTGTGGCTTTCGGGGATGTCGTTCAACTATAGACAACTTGACCCTGCTTGAGGCGGCCATCCAGCAGGCCTTCCTACGTAACCAGCATTGTCTAGGTGTATTCTTTGACATTAATAAGGCGTATGACACTACTTGGCGCCGCCTTATCCTCCCATCGTCAACTCAGTGGGGCTTTCGTGGCCATCTCCCCATCTTCATTCGGTCCTTTCTTTCCCGCCGCCTCTTTCGATATCGGGTTGGTAATGTGCTATCTGATTTGTACGCGCAGGAGAATGGTGTTCCCCAGGGAAGCGTTTTAAGTGTCACCCTCTTTGCCGTCGCCATTAACAGTATCACGTCCACTATCCGGAATCCTGCCCAGTGCTCCTTGTTTGTGGACGATTTTGCTGTTTTCTGTTCTTCCTCCAGTCTTGTCACTGCTAGTCGGCAGCTGCAGCTTACGATAAAGCGATTAGAGGCATGGACTGCGAAGACGGGTTTTACCTTTTCTGCAGACAAATGTGTATGTGTTCATTTTAATCGTTCTCGACGTGCTTTTACCTCCCCTGAATTGCGTCTGAGGGACACCATTCTTCCTTTTAGAGACACTGTGAGGTTCCTGGGCCTCACTTTTGATTCCAAGTTGTCGTGGTTGCCGCACCTTAAAGACCTCAAGGTGCGGGCCCTGAAGGCGCTGAATATTTTAAAGTGTCTGAGCCATCGGTCCTGGGGAGCAGATCGGGCGCGTCTGCTGCAGTTTTATAGGGCTTTCGTCCGGTCGCGTCTTGACTATGGATGCACTGTGTATGAGTCAGCGAGGCCTTCGTATCTCAAGATTCTTGACGCAGTACACCATGAGGGTATCAGGCTGGCTACTGGTGCCTTCCGTACTAGTCCCATCCCCAGCCTGTGTGCTGAGGCAGGGGAACCGCCGCTCGCCATCCGGCGGGAACTCCTCATGGTGCGACGGGTGTGTCAATTCCTTGCCTGTCCTACCTCCCCTGCAGACCCTACCGTTACCCGACCGCCTATGGAACGTCTCTTTTCCAGTCGTCCAAGGGCAACGAGACCATTTGGGATTCGTGCCAAGCATTTGCTTGAGTCCCTTGGTGTGGAGCGTGTGGCACCCCAACTCCAGGGTTTTACCCGGCTGCCTCCCTGGTTGCTCCAGAGGCCCAGCGTCCTTTTAGACTTGTCAGAGTACCGGAGGAGCTGCACTCCTGCGTTTGTTTTTACCTCCTTATTTTATGATATTTTAAACCAGCATGCCGAGCATGTACCAGTAATTACGGATGGCTCTAAACAGGGGGACTCTGTTGGTTGTACTGTTGTTTTCCCTGATCGAGTCGTCAAGTTACGGCTTCCTGCAGCGTTTACCATCTTTGATGCCGAATTGTTTGCGATCTTGCGGGCATTGGAGCAGATGAGATGTGTTCCCAGTCTTAAGTTTCTCATCTGTTCTGACTCCCTGAGTGCCCTTCAGACCATGCAACACTTGTACCCAGCGGATACGGTCGTCCAGAACATCCATGATGCCCTACTCCACCTGCAACGGCAGGGGAAGGAGGTTTCTTTCTGCTGGGTGCTGGGGCACGTGGGTATTAAGGGAAACGAACTGGCGGATGTGGCTGCCAAAGATGCATGTTCCCTCCCTCACGTTGTTGAATGTGCCGTCCCCCTCCATGCTGTTATCTCCCTTTTGCGTTTTCGTGTTATGCGTCAATGGGAAGAGGAGTGGCTGGCAGTCGGTGAAAATAAGCTGCGTCTGGTCAAGGCCACCACGCGGCCATGGCGTACGTCCTACCAGTCATGCAGGCGGGATGAGGTTCTCCTCACTCGCCTCCGCATCGGGCACAGTCCCTTAACGCACGGTTTTTTACTCCGGCGGGAGGAACCCCCAATCTGCAGTGCTTGTGGCGTCCAGATTACTGTCCGCCACATTTTACTTGACTGTCCTTTATTCTCTGACCAGGGGGCGGTGGTTTCCTTGCCACCGGATTTGCCTTCTATTTTGCAAGACGACGCAACGACTGTGGTTAAGGTCTTACGGTTTTGTGTCCTGTCCAATTTGTTGCCTCGGATTTTAGGGAGAGGATTTTAATGTGCTGCTGGGTGACTGGCTCACCCAGGCTTTAGGTAAGAGGTCCGCCAGTCACGATTACCTACTTGTTTCACTTCGATTTCTGTTCTCTTTTCCTTGTGTTTCCTTTCCTTTTTTAGTGCGTTTGTTCTCCTCTTGTTTTGCCTCTGTATGTGAGGATTTGTAACTGCGTCAGGTCTATGTCTTTTAGCCGTCCTCCTTGTTCGCTGTCCGTCTTCGTCCCTTCACTGCATGTGTTCCTGTTTCTATGCGTTTGGGCGCTGATGACCACGCTGTTTAGCGCCCGAAAACCTCAAACCACACACACACACACCTTATTTCATTGTTTCATAGTCATTCAGTTTATTTGTATTCGAAAGGTTAAAGTGCATTTTACATGTCGCCAGCTGCTGCTTGAATTGTAGATGTTGGTAGCGGTGCGTCGAATGAAGGGAGGTGAATGGTCTTACGTTTTTCGCTTTGTAAGCAATTCGGTGTTGTTGACATAACAAAACAATTGACGCCACACTGTCACCACAATCAATGTTTTTAATTTTTTTAAATATTGCTCAGTTAACCACCACCTGACCATCAGTAACAATTAACTACTAGTTTTACCGGTAATTCCCCGCAGTCACATGACTTGTCCAAGGCTGACAGGTAGTATCCACATCTGCAGTTGACCCGTTTGATGTGTCATCTTTTTTCTTACTTTGCCCTCCTGTTTCAAGCTGTTTGTCCTCCTTTTTAAGCAACTGCATCTGGTCACCCTAATTTTTTGGGAAACTAAATAATCACAAATGTGTAAGTTTTTAGTTATTGGCAATTTTTATGGCACAACATACACTCACTATTGTAAAAGCTATGGTGCAGATCATTGTAAATGTTAGTATTCGCACTCATCCGGTATCATGTTTAGAAGCGACGGTCGTTGGCCGCCTGGAGCGCTGCTATCGTTGTGGGTAACAAAAAACGAGACAGAGTGTCCCGACGTTAGACTGCGCTGTCATCGCTTCCCTACACGAAAATGTTTCAAATGTGTTTTTTGGTTGTGCATTTGCCAACAGTTACGGGAGTAGCCGATCCGCAGACGGTGCGGTGTGAAAGCCGCGAGGCTTGTGGAGCACTGGCGAGAGCCCCTTTGTGGCTTTGTGCGGCTGCAGGCGGTCCTTTCACGCCGAGACGGCAGCTGCTCAGCTGTCAGTTGTTCACACGCGAGGCCGCCGTAAAACAGCGACTGCCGAGCAGGTGGCGCCGGCTGAGCGCACCTGTTGCCGCCAGCTACTCGTAATGGAGGTCCGCAACGGTACTCCTGTATCCCACCTGTCTCTGCCAACGGAATGTTCCGGCTCGATCTACAATAGACTGCACTAATCGCCTACGTTTGTAGGAAGGACTATATCATGTGGTTCGTTTTCTCCCTTTGCTGTGGAACGTACACTGAGGAGACAGGTGACAGGATAGCGATATGCACATTTCTTGATGGCGGTATGATGGCGTACACAAGTTATAACAGGGCAGTGTACAATATTGGCGGAGCTGTCGTCTGTAAAAATGGTTCAAATAGCTCTGAGCACTATGGGACTTAACTGCTGAGGTCATCAGTCCCCTAGAACTTAGAATTACTTATACCTAACTAACCTAAGGACATCACACACATCCATGCCCAAGGCAGGATTCGAACCTGCAACCGTACGGTCGCGCGGTTCCCGACTGAAGCGCCTGGAACCGCAGGAGGGCAGATGGTGCTACACGCATGGGACATTCCATTTTAAAAGTAGTTAGGGAATTCAATTTTCCGAGAGCCACAGTGTTAAAGAGTATATCGAGAATGCCAAATCTGAGGCATTACTTCTCACCACGGACAACGCAGCTGCCGACGGCCTTCACTTTACGACTGAGAGCAGCGGCGTTTGCGTAGAATTGTCGGTGCTAATAGACAAGCAACGCTGCGTGGAATAACCGCAGAAATCAATGTGGGAAGCACCACCAACGCATAGGTTAGGACAGTGCGGCGAAATTTGGCGGTAATGGGTTATGGCGGCATACGACCGACGCGAGTGCCTTTGCTTGGTTCAAATGGCTCTGAGCACTATGCGACTTAACAGCCGAGGTCATCAGTCCCCTAGAACTTAGAACTACTTAAACCTAACTACCCTAAGGACATCACACACATCCATGCCCGAGGCAGATTCGAACCTGCGACCGTAGCGGTCGCGCGGTTCCCGACTGAAGCGCCTGGAACCGCTCGGCCACCACGGCTGGCATTGCCTTTGCTAACAGTACGACATCGCCTGCAGCGCCTATCCTACGATCATCACCGTATGACTTGAAAACAGTGGCCTGTTCGGATGAGTCCCGATTTCATATGGTAACAGTTGAGAGTAGGTTAAGAGCGTAGCGCAGACCCCAGGAAGCCATATACCCCAGTTATTAATAAGGCATTGTACAAGGCGGTGGTGGGTCCGTAGTGGTGTAGGCTGTGTTTATATGGAATGAATTGGGTCCTCTGGTACAACTGAACCGATCATTGATTGGACACCATCTGCAGACATTCACGGATTTCATGTTTTCAAACAACGATGGAACTTTTATGGATGACAATGCGGCGCTTCAGCTGCCCACAATATTGTTCTCGATTGATTTGGAGAACATTCTGGACAATTGAGGCGAATGCGTTGGCATCCCAGATCGTCCAGCATGAATCTCATCAATAATTTTTGGGACATTATCCACAGGTCAGTTCGTGCACAAAATCCTGCACCGCGCAACACTTCCGCAGTTTGGGCCGCTATAGAAGCAGTGTGTCTCAGTATTTCTGCAGGAAACTTCCAACGAATTACTGAGTTCATGCCACGTCGAGTTCCTGCAGTACGGCGGGTAAAAGGAGGTCTGACACGATATTGGCAGGTTGTAACACTTTCATGCCGATGTGCTCTTTGACCATTTATTATTGTATATATACTTGCTTTTATCTCTATGTAAATTCATATGTGCACTATGCATGAATTAATTTGTTTATTTTTCTGTATAATCAATTATGACGAGACACAGTCACTAAAAATAGTCCTGAGAAAATTCCAGACGGCATACCATGGATGTTAAGAGCATCAAGATGTGGTATGTGAAGGTTAAGAAAACTGGGAACGTTTGTGATCCCCCTAGAAGAGGCAGGCCTGCAACTAGCGCATAGACAATTCAGACGGTAACAAACGCCTTCGTGAGAAGTCCCAAAAGCTCTGTCTGGAATTTTCTCTGGATTGTTCTTGGTGATACCATAGGACAGACTGAGCTTTCTCCTGATTTGAGCACATGTTGTTCGCAAATGGTGTCTGATTCCGTTGTTGTTACGTCGCTGGGCCGAGTAACAAACGAAGTAACATGTTTTTCTTTAAGTATGCATGTACACAAAAACTTGAATATGTCACATGAAATTCATGATAAACAGTATTTGTCTATGTGTCATATTTTATATTTTACGAATGTTTGTAATCAGAGAAAGACTTCTGGGACACCCATTATAGTATACAATAACCACAAGGAAACAATAAGAATGGAAGACCAGGAACATGGTATTCGGATTAAAAAGGGTGTAAGATAAAAATGCAGTCGTTTGCCCCTACTTTTCAATCTACAGATGGAAGAAACAATGATGGAAATCCAAGAAAAAATTCAAACTTGGATTAAAATTCATTGTAAATGGAGTCAATAATAATAGATTCTCTGACGATATTGCTATCCTCTGTAAAAGTGAAAATATGGAACGAACAATCAGTACAAAATATGCATTGAAAGCAAACTGTAAAAAGACGAAGGTAATGGATGCTAGCAGACATGAGATTAACGACATACTTAACCACGAAAGTACACACAGAGAAGAAATTCTGCAGACTTGGAAGCAAAATGATGTACAAAGGACGAAACGAGCAGGGCTGGAAAAACAGACTAGCACAGGGAGAAAGGATATTTCTGGCCAAAAGAAAACCGTTAGTTTTAAATATAGGCCTTAATCTGAGGAACTAATTTCTGAGAAAGTACGTTTTGAGCACAGCGTTGTATAGAAATGAATCAGAGACTGTTGGGAAAGCTAAGAAGGAGAGAATCGAAGTGTCTGAGATACGGTGTTGCAGGATTCTGAAAATTTGGTGGACTGATAAGAAATGAATAGGTTTTCCATAGAATCGGCGAGGATCGAAGTATGTGGAAAACACTGACAAGAAGAATGCACAGGATAATAGGACTTTGTTTCAAGACAATGGGGAATAACTTTCATGGTACTAGATGGAGTTGTACACAGTAATAACTGTAGAGAAAGACAGAGGTTGGAGCACGTCCAAGAAATAATTGAGAAGGTTGGGTACTCTGATATGAAGAATTATTTATTTTGGCTTTTAGTTTCACTTCCGTACAACCAACCACAGTTTAAACAAATCAATAACAACTGTCAGTTTGATTATTATCTACATATTATTTTCAATGCAGTTATAGCAAAACAAGCATAATTTTTATAAAATCGTTATGTATACACTATTCTTACCTAAGTGCAACATTTAATTTAAAGTGGGCTACAGCAAAAAGGTGTATTATTTTAACTGAATAATAGTGTACAAATACATTTCACTTTGTGAGGCCCGTTTGCCTTCCGATGCATTGGGGTGTGTCCTCCAGGCAATGCCGTTCTTCGTTTCTGCTCCGCTTCGCCTATAGTCTCGTGTTTCCGGTCTCCTTCTCCTCCCTGCCGGACTCGTAGCATCTAGATTTTGATGAGGCTGCTTACACAGACACTCCAAACTCCTTGGGCGCTGTGTATATGAATTTGTACCTCCCAATGTCTGTTGCTGCAAAAGAGTGGTGGCCTTTGTACCCCATAGCACTCGTTTATTTAGTGTCCTATCTATCCTGTCTTTTCGGGACATCCTAATATAATATGGCCCACGCCTTCTTCTTCTCCACAAGATGAAAAAGAATTGTCCATCAGTCCTAGGCGATGCAAATCATTTTTTATTGAACGACTGTGTTTGAATTTCATTCGTGCAATGACTGTATAAAACCCTCTTGACAACGTGTGATTCGTGTACCAACACGTTGACAGGATCACAGGATGTATTTCTCTATAATGTTTCACTATATCGTTGTTTCGTCTGCTCCATTCCTCGTCTAACCTCATTCGCTTCGCCCTTGTAAGTTATATAGATACCGTGAGCGGTACCATCGTATCACTTCGTGTTTTTGGTAAATAAGAAGGCATTCGCGACGAGTCGCATCTAACCAGTCAGATGACGACCTAAAAAGAAAAAAAAAATATTTCTGTAACAAAAACGATCTTAGTTGAGTTCTAGTATCTTTTGTCTGTTCATGTTTAACGTGTGGTTATGGAACTGTATAGCAGATCTGTTCTCAGAATACCCATTCTGAACAAAAGCAGAACGGAGATCGCTGTTTTTATTCCTTTTCTGGAAGTCGCGGTTCATAGAAAGAATGGCTGCTGGGGTCAGAGTGAGTATCGCAAACAGCCACACACATGCTGACCTGTAATTGTCATTAGCATTCATCAACCATCCCAACACAATGGACTGTTACGGATGCTCGTTCATAGATCTCAGTCTGCATCAGATCCTGAGAAATTGTCACGAGAGCTAAGCCACCTGTGAGTTTGTTCACGGTGGACATCCCAGAAATGCATTTCGAACAGCACGCAGTAAACATCACGAGTAACCAGCAGATACGGATAACTTGTCTAGGCTGTTTTTTCCACCTTATTCTTGTCGATTCTGAACCAATATTCGAAGGCTTTCCTAACTTCATGCCATCAGATTTAAGTCTGAATAGTTTGGCGCGAACCACCCTGCTGGGAGGTCATTTGTAGCATTGCGATCACGCACGAAGAGATTTAGGTGCCATAAGTAAGACAATTGTTTATCTGAAGTTGACTATAAAATGATGTTCTTATCAAGTCATGATAGAAACGTGCTGAGAGGGTCTGACATGGAATTTTGGACTATATCTGAATATTGTTTTAGTTATTATAAGTAAAGTGGCCGTGGTGGTTTAGCAGGTAGCCCACTAGCCCCGAGGAGGTGAGTGAGGGGACTTTCCCTCGTTCCAGTCTCCCCGGAACAGCTCCAGGTCCGGATTAAGAACCGTGTATCTTTCCTGTGGTGGCAGGGGCGGGGGGGGGGTAGGGGTGTAAATGGCGGCCGCGGCGATGGGCTCGCCGCGAACGCGAAGAGCTGCATTCTTGCTGCAGTCAGGCCAGATAAGTCACGTGATAAGCGCTACTTTACATTACCTATCGTTAAATCAGAATAAGCAGATTGGCGTGGAGATAAGAGGATAATCCCCTCCAGCTTTCATTGCAGTGACAAATCCGATCGCTGCATCAAGGTAGCAGCCTGCGTCAAGCCTGTGTCATCTCACCTCGTGACATACCGGTACGTTTCCACTATGGCGTCGCCCAACTTGATGTAACTGGCTAGCGCCAGAATTTTTGCAAAGTTTAGGGCTCTTACGGAGACATGCAACCAATTATTCTCCTTTCGATGCACTCGGTAACTGAACAAGAAAGAAGGCGATGTGGTAATGTGTCGTACGTTAGACAGCGTCTTCTGAGATGCAGCTATGGGGCTCTCATAACATACACTGCAGAGCGCCAGTGAAGATACGACGCTTATAGAAGCGTTAATGTCAAAATAGCGATAAGTTTCAGAGAAATTAAGAAACTTTTATTTAAATACCTAAATTGCGGAAGACAACCGATACAGCGTGGAAATCAGAAAAAGAATTTCAACAGAAAACGATTTTTCAATGAACGAAGACTGCGAGTTAACGAGTTTTTTGCTAAGGAAAAGAAAAAAACAATTTGTGAATACATTCATCTGGAGTGTGCTCCTTTACGTGTGTGAAAGTTGAAGGCTATTGAAGAAGACAGAATTCGCTTGGAAGCGATGGAAACGTGTGTTTAGAGAAGACTATCGATGAACAACTGGGCAGAAAGAAAAGCAAATGAACATGCTTTGAAAAAAATTTGAGAAGGAGGAAACCAAGAGGAGATCAATAAAGAAAATTTCTTAAATCTAATGGAAGTAACAGCGAACACTTTTATAATTGTAATGAACATTCATATTTAACGAAACCTTTAGAACTGTGAAAAAAATGAAGTAAGGATGCTGAGGCTTTTTCACTTGTCATCTGCCTACCATTTTGTTTTTCTGTCTCGTGAGCTTTATTTGTTTCACTATAGTAAGTCGATAAATATAACGTCTAGTGTGTCTTGAATGTTTTTCAGCGTGAAGATATAGGCTGCAGGCTGATTCTTCGAGGGTGAACGACAGAACACTGCTCGTATTCCGTAGTTAATTGCTTCTCTATCGGAAGATGGAACCCCTTGACATTTTATCCCACCATTTCCCCTTCCCTACATAACATTTTATCGTGAGAGTTGTGTTGGTTTGACCGATTGCCGCTTAGAACAACGACGCCTGCCAGCCTACTCATTGGCCCGATGCTGCCCCGATTATGAGAAAGTTCATATGATGATAGACAATAAAGTTAAAAATGCTGTTAGAATTACAGAAATTCCAGTGAACCGAATCGTACGGTGCTCTTACTCATAAAACAAATTATTGTCCATCATTACTGTGACTTGGTTTCATGTCGCGACAGATGAGTTAGGTAATATCATTTACTTTACGATCTGGTCTCTATTTCGCCTCATTAAGGAACTTCCAATTGAAAATGTCACTGCGAGACTCTAGGTAACGTTACAGGCTCCCGAATGGTGTCCCAGAATTTTTCAGAATGAGCTTTCCAAGCGACTCTCACATCATTATAAAACAGTCCCAGTTTCCCACTCTTTTTTCTTTCTCCAGCAGTCTCTAATCTCTTCCAAGTCTCCTCCGTGACGCCATTACGGCAGGAGAAAGGGATCCAGTGAGAACAGTTCGCACCGGAATTACACGGCAACACTTTCTTTCGGATGCAGGAAGTTCACAAAATTTTGTGCTTACTGGACTGTTAGTTTGTACGCTGAATAGTCGCTGGAAATATATTCATGTTCAAGTAGAAAAAGGAATTGTTATGAGACTACATTTCGTGGTGGGGGGTGTGTGATTCATTATCTCCTCAACTGAAGACTGTTACTAACAGTAGGCGAAACGTCGTGAGGAGTTTCACGCCCTGGCGAATTTTGCTGAACTGGGATATTTCTTTCAAATATAAAACAAAATGACGAAGAGCTGTTCTGGCACGACTAGAGTAACTGAATATATATGTCGTTGGCACGCAAGATGGTTACGGCATATGGCAGTATCCATATTTGATCCATTTTCGGCGTCATTTCATGTCATTTGGTGTACACTGATGTTACAATGACGTTAAGTTCGATAACTGAAGCAAGGCTCAAGAAAAATCAAGACACGTTCATAGGATTTGTCGACACAGAAAGGGCTTTCGACAATGTATGGTGCAAAATGTACGCAGTTCTTAGAATAATAGGCGTAAGCTTTAGAGAAAGACGGGTAGTATTTAGTATGAACAAGACCGAGAGTGAGCAACAAGAATGGAAGACCAAGAACAAAGTGATCGGCTTAAAAGGAGTGTAAGGCAGGAATACAGTGTTTTGCCTTTCTTTTGCAATTTATTAATTGAAGAAACAATGACGGAAATTCAGGAAAAAATCAAGACTGGGAATAAAAGTCATAGTGAAAGGATTTTAATCTAAAGACTCTCTGACGACATTGCTGTGAAATCAGTGAAACTGAAAATGGGGAATCAGCAGCCTACTGAGGGGAGAATACGGATTGAGAGTAAACAGAATAAAGGCAAAAGTAATGGGGGCTTACGGAAGTGAGACTACCGGCCAACTTAACATCAAAATCGATTGCCACGAAGTGTACACCTCGAAAGCAAAATAATGTGTGAGGAACAGAGCAAGCAGGATGTGAAAGGCAGACTAGCACAGGCAAAGATGCGAGGAGCACATCCTGGTCAAAAAAGATCGTTATTATTACAGATAAGGCTTAATACCAGGAAGATGTCTCTAAGAATGTGACCACTCGTCAAAAGCCTGAGTGATAACCTTTCGCAGAGGGGACCGCTGCGAGAGACGTGGGGCCATGTCGACTCCAGTGCTGCTCTAAGTTTTGCCGGTCGAGGGTGGATGGCGCGAACAGAGTCTCGATTGGGTTTATATCTGGCGAGTTTGGTGGCGAGGCGAGTGCGGCAAACGTATCCTGATGCTCTTCGAACCACGCAGGCACAGCGCGAGCTGTGTGACATGTTGCAGTATTCTGCTGCTAGGTATCATCGTCCCGAAGAAAAACCAACTGCTTGCAGGGGGTGGACATCGTCCCCAAAAACAGATGCGTGCTTGTGTTGAACCATTGTGCCTTCCACAACGACGAGATCGGCCAGGTAGTGCCATGAAAACATTCTTCAGACGCAATGCAGGCTATTTACCTACGTTAAAAATACGGTTCGGATTGTTGTTACTCGGAGTAATTATAAGATTCAGATCGTATTTACAGTCAATATTCTCACAAAACATCTCTTACTTTTATGTAATTAAAGCTTGAAAATCAGTAAATATCAAGATTTGCTCATGTGATCGAAGACGCTCTGTTATTGGCTGATGCTCTGGTGACACCGCATACTGGGGGTAAGACGATGCTACACGTGTGTTACAGGACTGATAGCCGTAGCTACTAGGTTTTTACGCACTTTTTTTTGCAAACGACTTAGCTATTTATTGATGGGTAACGCTTTTACTACTTTTATGTATGAATAGAAATGCATTTTGGGAACGCTGACAGTGGAACCCTTAGGAAAATTGATGCGTTTATGTTCCAACCATTTAGAGCGGCGATATGTGCAAGGACGGAGATTCTTTTCCCTGTTCCCAGTAACATCATTAAACCAGCTCACAACTAAGGAATTGTGGTACTTTTGCAAATGGATCCGTATCTTATATGTAGACTGTCGACTGTCAGTCATTAAATGCGACCTAAACCACAGTGAAATTATTCTTGCCAAAGCTTAGTACTGATTTTCGTTCTACAGGATACTCAGGAGAGGTATACAGAGAAGCGGTTGCTCTGTGGCGCACGTAGCTACCAGAACCAATAACAAAAACGATTCAAAATGCATCGGGAGCAATGTGAATCCCAGAAAAACTGTGCTGCTCCCCATTGGCAACAGGAGTCTGGCAACCAACAGGCAGCGGTAGCGAAATGACCGATACTCACAAAACACTAGGGATACAAATACAAAAATGCCCACTAAAGATGGCGGCACAAAACTGGCGAACAAAACTACATACAATACGAGGGCTCGCCAGGACTCACTTGAACAAAAATCTAACGTTGGGACAGAGTCAAACTTATCAACACGACGATCCTGTCGAAAGCCTGGTACGTGACACAGATACTGTGTGCACCAACAGACAGTACACGAGCGATTCAAGGGACCGTCTACTACCTGCTATGGAGGCGGGATATATTCAAAGTATCACAGGCCACGTGTTCACTGAGGAAAGAGGGCTGGGTTTGGTAGACGTGAAGACAAAGTGTGCAGCGCTATTGTTCCACAGACCAATCCAAACGGTGAACAAGAACGGAGACAGCATCACGGGCTACCTAATAAATACTATAGACCACGATCAGAGGAAGCGCCGGTAGACACCAGCCACATACCGTTCAAGATGCGACATATCAGGCAATTGCAAGCAAGAGCTACGCACTGACCACCGTGGCTAACGCACAACTACGGACGGCGAAACATATCTATGGCACACTAAGAGGGAAAACGTGCAAAACAAGAATCGAGACAAAATTTCCAGATCACGACTGGCCAAGCGTCTGGAAAATCATCTTGGAACGAGCAATGCCGGAGCACACCAGATCTACGTCTTACAAGGTAGCCCAACTGCAAAACTTGCAACGAAAAGGATACCACAGAACACCGATTCTTATGCAGGGCAAGCAGCAGTATATGGGTGACAAGCAAAAAAAAATAACCCACTTAAACAGGAGCGACCCACGCAACTTTCAAATCACGGCAATCACCATCCCTGATGCGAAACCGTTCCAAAGACCGAAATGCACAGCCACGATGTGGATACTCGCCTTGACTTCACACCCAGTCATTGCTAAAAAGCAATCAGACGGCGCGCAGTTGTGGGACGAACACAAGAAGGCAAAACTGTTGTGGTTGGCAGGAGAGCCAACACCGTGTTACTATAGGAGGCCGAAATGCACGCGTTTTAGCTCACGTAGGCTGGCGTGAGGTCTGGAACAGGACAAGGAAATTAGAATTTAGAAAAACGGACGTAGCTGGTGGAATACTTAACTTTAATCCATTAATGATGAACGTCGCTCTTGACGGTACATGATTCACAATATTAATGATAACTGAATATGGCGCCTTGCTAGGTCGTAGCAAATGACGTAGCTGAAGGCTATGCTAAACTATCGTCTCGGCAAATGAGAGCGTATGTAGTCAGTGAACCATCGCTAGCAAAGTCGGTTGTACAACTGGGGCGAGTGCTAGGAAGTCTCTCTAGACCTG
Source organism: Schistocerca piceifrons (assembly GCF_021461385.2). Taxonomy (NCBI): domain Eukaryota; kingdom Metazoa; phylum Arthropoda; class Insecta; order Orthoptera; family Acrididae; genus Schistocerca; species Schistocerca piceifrons. The sequence goes on along the minus strand of NC_060138.1, from coordinate 447,095,764 downwards.
CCGTGTGGCGGCGCTCGGTCTGCAATCACTGATAGTGGCGACACGCGGGTCCGACGTATACTACCGGACCGCGGCCGATTTAAAGGCTACCACCTAGCAAGTGTGGTGTCTGGCGGTGACACCACAAAAACTACACGCCAAATACCGCGAGTCCTTCCATAACTTCGTGGAGATCCCGTTGACCGCCGCCTTCAGGGACGCCCTGTCTGCCGCCATGTGACGTGACCGCCGCCTCCGCCGCCCACCCCACAAACCCCCATGCCCTCGTCGCGGCCGCCGACGCCCTCCCACACCCCACCAATAGTGATACGTGTGTCCAAAAGAGTTAAAAGGTGACAGTGAAAAGTGTTTTTACAAGTAAAAGTTTCCCCTACAGTGCCGACGTAACCCTTGCTTTGAGTGTATTCTACCTTCACTCGTGTGTAATCGACAGGTGTGCCGAACAGTCAGTACCTCTATATCATTAAAGTCTAACAGTGAAACCAATTAGTGTTTACGTGCTTAAATATGCCTTTCTTCCACCATGAATAGCTTCCTCCCTCTCCTTCCAGTCTCTTTTACTCTCGCCCACCATCTTTATCAAACCAGCTCTACACTTGCGCTGTCCACTATTTCCTAGTGTCTTGTTCCTCGTTCAATCTGACAAAATGGCTTGAACGATTCGATCTCATGGCAATGATTTTCTAATTCTTTTGGCTTTTCTTTAAGTTAAAATATTTATTCATGACTGTTTTTTATTCCCTTTTGTTTACTAGATAATTGTTGATGGTTGGTTCACTCTTTGATATTTCTGTCAAGTTATGTTTTTACGATTTGTGTATGTTCCACCACGGTCTGTTTCATGTCCCAGTGTAACGAGTTTCTCCCTTTTGCTTCCCAACACATGGATTTAATAAGTAAAAAGTCAAAATACAACATGATTTTAAATGCGTACAAAACATGCACAGTTTAACATATAAATATAACCGAACTAGTATTAAGTAAAAAGACCTCATCATCACTTCTATTTCTCCATTATTTTCGTATTTTGTGTAACTTAGCTCGATTTTGCAATCAATGTTTCGTTATAAATTCCTTCTATCCAATATATAAATGTACTGTATCAAGCTTTAGAAAACGCTAAACTCAAATAAGAAACAGCGTAAAGAAGTACTAACGAACTCAGCCTGAAAGACATTCGAAAAATACAGAGACCAATGGAAACAATTACCTGGAGAGTAACAGAAAAAAAGAACATACAAACTGTCTTACTGAAAAGCTTAAAATGTAAATTGTTTTGTAAAACGAAATTTATCATTAAAAGTGTATACACGTTAAAAAAAAAGGTAGTAAGCATCCGGGTTCGAATCCTGGTAGCATCATAATTTTGTTAAAGTTTTACACGAAATATGATAATAGCGGTAACAAGCACTCGTATCAGTTGTTTCGATGGTGGGCTGTATTGTATATGGTTCCACATTAATCTTAGTGTGATAATTGGACAACTGAGGACAAAGGAATCTGCTTTGCTTACAAACAGTTACCTTTTCAGGAAAGCATTGCTAGTGTTGAAGATACCACCATACTCCGGCCGTACAACGAAGTGTAAGACGATGAGGTTTTGTATGCGGAGATATAAAGCATGTGCAACATGCAGGTAACACAACGTAAGGACGGCGCTGTTTGTGAGTGCAAACTAACGTCTGTGTCTGAGCAGACTTGTGTAAGATGATGTAACTTCAAAAGCTTAAACGATAAGGATCCTAGCTGAACAGTACGAAAATAAAAAAGTATTTTTTCTAATGAAGTAAATAGCGTGTAGTCACATTAACTAGAAAATATATTTTTTAACATGGCGTGTGTGAACAGCTATTGCAAATGTAAGCTCATGTAAACGCCAAGGAAAATACGATAATACTCTGCTTCTATTCGGCGCGGTGAAGTTTTGTAATTGTGATTTGGTTTTCATAAGAAAGTACTGTCGTTTTGTTTTATAAGAAAGTTTAAATATTTTTGCAGGCTAGACTCGGTTACGAGCGGCCACCACTCTACCAAGCGATCAACTAGTGAAACAAGTGCGTAAACAATCATTTTTACTAAGAAATTAATTTCGCCGACTGTCGCTATCTGCTTTGTAACAGTGGAAAGCGCATCTCGGACGTAAATTAAAGTTAACTTCAGAGTGCAACACATTTTTAATTAAGCAAAGGAGCATGGTCACCGACATAGTGGCATTTTGCCGGTGCAGTGCTACCAATTTTTAAGCATCTTCTCATCCTTTGAAACACTCAAAAACAATTTTTCAAGAGCTTTTATGGATGTATTTGTACAGTTTGGTACTATCGATATACCGATATTTTATCAACAGCTCTATTCCAAACGAGCACACTTAGAAACTTCTTCCTCAAATTAAGGTTATGTTTGATATTAGACTACTCTTGGCCAGGAATCCCCTTTCTGCCATTGCCAGTCTGTTTTTTATTTCCTCCTTGCTCCGTCAATCATGGGTTTTTTGCTGAATTCAGTACCTATTCTGATGATAAGTTTCTCGCTAGTCTCATTTCTGCTACTTCTCATTACTTTCCTCTTTCTTTGCTTTACTCTCAATCCATATTCTGTATTCATTAGACTGTTGATTCCACTCAGCAGATCCTGCATTTCTTCTTCACTTTCACTGAGGATAGCAATGTCATCAGCGAATCTGATCCTTGATAATCTTTTACCTTGAGTTTGAATTTCACTCTTGAGCCTTTCTTTAATTTTCGTTATAGTTTCTTCGGTGTCTATATTGAACAATAGGGGTGAATGACTCCATCCCTGTCTGACACTTCTGTTTAATACGAGCACTTCGTTCTTCGTCTTCCACTCTCATTGTTCCCTCTTAGCTCTTGTACATATTGTATATTGTCCCTCTTTCCCTACAGTCTAATCTTATTTTTCTGAGAATTTCGAACATCTTGTACCATTTGACATTGTCGAACGCTTTTTCCAGGTTGACAGATTCTATAAACGTTGGTTCAAATGGCTCTGAGCACTATGGGACTTAACATCTACGGTCATCAGTCCCCTAGAACTTAGAACTACTTAAACGGAGGATGAGTGGCAGGAAGTGACTGACAATGAGCTCCGTATAGTCAAGCCCACAACGCGTGTGTGGTGTACTTCCTTTCAGCCCCATCGACGGGACGAGGTTCTCCTCACTCGGCTTCGAATAGGCCACAGCCCTATGACCTATGGCTTCCTGCTCCGGCGAGAGGACCCTCCAATGTGTGGTGCTTGCGGCGTCCAGGTCACTGTGCGCCACGTTTCATTGGATTGCGTTTTATTTTCTGACTAGCGGGTCGCGGCTGACTTGCCAGCGGACCTGCCATCTATTTTAGGCAACACTCGGACGAATGTGGCTAAAGTTTTAAAGTTCTGTGCCCTGTCAAATGTTTTTACAAAGATTTTAGGGAGAGGATTTTAATTTGCTCACTGTGTGACAAGCTCGCCCATATTTTATGTAAGTGGCCAGCCAATAACAATTTCCTGTGACATTCTTGTTGCTATGTTTCCCCTTTCCTTAGGTTTTACTTTCTTAGGTAGCATTTTCCTTCTTTTCCTGCTTTGTTTGAGTGTGTGCATTAGTTTTCTTAGGTCTGTCCACATTCGTTCCTTTTAATGTGTGTCGGGGCGCTGATGACCTCGATGTTGAGCGCCCATAAGCCCCAACACACCACCAGCACCACCACTACATGCCATTTGTAATCCATTTTACGAACCGTGAATTCCAAAACAAGACGTTAATGTGAATTAGCTTTGTGAAAGTAGGAGCAGCGAGATAGTCAGTGACATCAAAGGCAACACTTGACAGGAAGGGAGCGTTTTAGCGGGCTTTGAAATTGAGTTTCAGTTCCATTGTTCTAAAAGAACCCTGTAATTCAAGAAGGAAAAAAACGCGTAATGAGCATAAAGTGACATAATTCACCATTTAAGAATATTTCCAGAAAACAGTCAAATACGCTATTGTTGTAGTGTGCTTGCTTACAGACGTTTCGGCCGGCCGGAGTGGCCGTGCGGTTCTAGGCGCTACAGTCTGGAACCGAGCGACCGCTGCGGCGCAGGTTCGAATCCTGCCTCGGGCATGGATGTCTGTGATGTCCTTAGGTTAGTTAGGTTTAATTAGTTCTAAGTTCTAGGAGACTCATGACCTCAGCAGTTAAGTCGCATAGTGCTCAGAGCCATTTGAACCATTTTTTGCAGACTTTTCACACCATACATGGCAACGGCCATCTGGCCGATGCAGCATAAAACGTTATTCATCTGAAAAGGGCACCTGTCGTCACTCACTGGACTTCCAGTTGCAGTAATGGAGTGCAAATTACAACCTTCATCTCCGATGAACAACAGTCGGGATGGGCCCACGAACGAGGCGCCTGCTGCGGAGGCCCACACGCAGCAACGATCGCTGAGCGGTTGTTGAGGAGACACTGTTGGTAGCCTCTTGGTTCATCTGGGCCGTCAGTTGCTCAACAGTTGTACAACTACGGGTGTACATAAAGTCCGGAAACACTTTGAATTATTTATTGCACAAGAACCAAACATTGCACAGATATCATACATATGTCATTTTGAAGAGAAACCCTGAAAGTTTTTCTTCATGTATACCGCCACAGCTTAGTTTGGTAATTTGCCGATAGTCAGCGCTAGTCGCAAACATGGCGAGTTCAGGTGCGGAGGGAAGCTGTTTCTTGAAATGGCCTGCCCAATCACAAGATCTCACTCCGTGTGACTTCTTTTCTGTGGGGACACATTAAAGACGTGGTGTATGTACCGCCTCTACCAAGTGATCTAGCAGAGCTCCGTGAGAGAATACGCGAAGCGACTGCCACACTCGACGATGCCATGTTGGGATGGGTATGGCAAGAATTTTATTACCGTATTGTCGTCTGCCGGGTCACACAAATGGATCGCATATCGAATTTTTGTAAAAAAAACTTTCAGAGTTTCTTTTCAAAATGCAATATGAATGAAATATGTACAATGTTTAGTTTTTGTGGAATAAATAATTGACAGTGTTTCTGGGCTTTATGTACACCATGTATTTGCCTGCACACATCTCCGCAGCCGTCGTCCGTGCCTGTCATCTATGGGCCGCAATACACTACAGTTGCCTCGGCGGGTTTTTTTTGGATAGCTATGCACGGCACAGTTTAAACTGGCGGCAAATCAACAGTTCACAAACGTAGCCATTTCGGAATAGCTTCCACCCTTGGCCCGATAACCAATGATCATGCCCTTTAGGACGTCAAATAAATCCCTCCGTTTCCGCATTACGACGAATGCACTCTTTTCCGCGTGCCCCCCTAACACGCTTTATATACCCTCCTCCACCACTGGTGCTGCCACCTTTCGTCTGTGAGTGATTATTGCACGCTGACGTTGAATATAGCCGGTGGTCATATTGACGTGACTAGACCGTCTATACTCGCATTTGTTTCTGTGGTTTTCAGTCCGAAGGCTGGTTCCATGCAGCTCTCTGCGCTAGTTTTTCCTGCAAAACATCATCTTCGTACGTAACTACCGCAACCTACGTCCATTTGAATCTGCTTACTATAGTCAAGACTTGGTCTCGTATTCTCCCTCACCCCTATCCCTCCCCCTCCCTAACCTATCTCTTGTGCCATAAATTTTGTTCCCTCTCTATCCCATTCAGTACTTCATTATTTGTCCGATATCCACACCTAACTTCTTCAGCATTCTTCTTATCAGCACGTTGATCGTCTACGTTTCACTTCCGTACGAGACGACACCCCACTCTAAACAGAAAACCTTCACAAAATATTTCCTCGCACTAAAATTTATATTCGCTGTTAGTAAATTTCTCTCTTTCGGAAACGTTTTTCTTGTTATAGACAGTCTGCATTTTATGTCCTGTCTACGTCTGCCGTTATCAGACACTATACTGTATAACAGTCATCTATTACCTTTAGTGTCTCATTTCCTAATCTAATTCCCTCAACACTGTCTAAATGAATTCGATGTAGAATTACGAGTATTGGCTGTTTGATCTCTGGAAATGAAGATTCTCGTGGCGTCTCAGTTACATAAAATCTTCCCCATTTTCTTACCGCGTCAGTCCTCAGACCGTCCGTGGCGTTTTGGGAGGCATATTCCTTCCTTCCATCTCCGCCAGAACGAGAAAGGAGAAAGCACGCGTTCCGAAACGTCGCGGACACATTGCATATTGACGCGGCAAGAAACTCGAGTAGATTGTTCTATGAAATTTCGGGCGAACTGCCGGATTTCTGCAACTTGCTGACACGCTATTTACGCGCAGAGTCTTCTGGCCACCCTCAGGTGAATACTAACAGGAAAGGCACATGCATGGTGTTTCCAATTGGCGTTGCAAACGCTGTGTTTGTCTGCGAGTGAGAGCGCTGCGTCGCGCGTCCTCCGTAGTGAAGTCGACATCAGAGCGATTGCCTTCGCACGGCAAACGACGCTGACTACACAGAACATGAAGATTTTCTATGACAGGATTCTATGCAGAATTTAGCTGGAAACTGGAGTCTCGATTAATAAGGGACAGTCGTATTTCCACTGATTCGTTGACGATGGAGCTCTTAATATTTGACATATGGGCCCCAATTTTCGTTTGGTCGTGTTTCATTAAGTGACCAGTGGAAATACAATGTTCGGCGATAGCGGACTTATTCGGATGGAGGAGACTATTAGGCCGCTCATGTTCTACGATGCGTTCTTGCACTGTGCGCTTCGTTTGCCCTATGTAAGATTTGCCGCATTCACATGGAATTCTATAAACACTTGCCTTGCGCGACTCTAAGTCGTCACTAACAGATCCAAATGGCGCGGAGATTTTAGAAGAAGGACGAGAAACTGATTTAACTTTAAATCTTCTGAATACTCTGCCTATTTTGGCTGAAATATTTCCAGTATTTGGTAAAACAAGCAGTCGTTTTGAAGGCCTCATCCTTTTGTTTGTCTTGTCATTTATACGTCTGTAGCGCTCCCTGTACTTGCTGGGATGTATATCCATTGTTCTGGAACACAGTGTGCAGGTGGTCCAGTTTCGTTTGCAGATTATCGGCATCCGAGATGGTATGAGCTCGGTGGATTAAGGTATTTACGACATTCATCGTTTGTGCCGGATAGTGGCAACCAGTGGCTTGCAGATACATGTCTGTATGAGTGGACTTTCGAAACACAGAACGGTCAAATATGCCATCGCTCTTCCGTCACACCAAGATGTCTGAAAACCCCAAGCAACAATCTATCACCGTCTCCAAATTTTCACTTGGTTTTAAAATAGCTGATACGAGTGCTCGCTCCTCAAAATCGTCCATAAAAAGATTGGCCAGCAGCTGAGACAAAGGGCTTCCCATGGCGACACCGTCAATTGTTAAATAAAGAGTATGTCGAGGAGAGAGCGTGCCCGAACAAAGCTGTAATGTGAGTCCCAAACCTATCGCCGATAAGATGCCGTGTGCCGCCAGAGGCACATTTTTAAAAAGCGAAACGACTTCGATACTGACCAACAAGTCGTTGGTTTCCAGTTAAAGTGACTAAGTCTGCTGATAAAATCACTGTAATCTATTATATGTGGACACTTGCCTACTATGGCTTTCATTAAAGAGAAGCATTTGGCCAAATCATTTGTGGCTGCTCCAATAGTGGTTACTATAGGACCTAAAGGCACACCTTCTTTGTGGACCTTGGATAGTCCATGCACCCTAGGTATAACTGAACTATTTGCTCTCAGTCTCTTAATGACCTCATTTGGTAGAGAATTGTTAGATAGAAGTCCTGCTGTTTTTCGCATCACTGGATTGATAGGATCCTTATCGATTTTGTGATATGTTGAGTCACTCACTTAAACATTGACCTTATTGGTATAGTCCCCCCGTGGCATGAGAACAGTAGCATTAACGTTATTCGACTTGAGTGCTACCGTATCCACGTCTGCTTGTAAGTTACGGACGGCTGCTCTCTCCATAGGCGACATGTTACTCTTCGGCCGTGCGGCTCTCTTCAACACACGGCAAGACACGACGAATTTTCTCTTTTGCTTCTGCTGGAAGACGGCGCACAATTTCTTCTATGGAACTGACAAAGTCCACTAGTGGCGGTGAAAAATGTGTAGCGACAAAATTAAGACCTCTTAATTTTTTGGAACAATCCCAGTAGATTTCTGTTGATTTGAATCCTTATTAATGAATAGCACTCCACTTGCTGTTGAGAACCTTACTGAGTCGACTTCCGATTTAGGCGTTACATTACGCCATTTCCAAGCGGTTCTAAAACCTACCATAAATGTAATGTGTATACAAATATTGTGTAATGTACAATAAATTGGGGGTAAAAATCAAAACTCCAAGAAGGAATGGTCCGGCGTAAACGAAAGTTGGTAGGCGTGTTTCTACATCTGAAAAATAATCTCTGTTCAAATTTTGCGCCAGTTGCATAAGAGTGGCGCTAGTAGCGCCACTATGAGGATACAAATCATATTTGCTTTAAAAACACTCTTCAATAGCCGTGAGCGTCAGTTACCGTTGAGACTGCAAGTGGAGTTGATGTTAATCAACAATGCGTTTAAGGCGACTAAGATGCTATTATCAACACCTCAGTGGGTCGTGTAATAGGATTACGAGAAGGTGGATGTTCCTTCTGTAATACTGCGGCAAGACTTGGCAGGAACGTAGCAACTGTACTGCAACTGAAGCACAAATTTGAGCAACAGTTGGCACCACAGCGACACAACGTGTTGTTACAAATCAGTTACCTGCAGCGTGCATTTCATTGACCCCAAACTACCGCCACTTGTGACTTCAATGGTTCAAGCGAGAGGTCGTTGGAGTGCGGGGTGGAGCTCTGTTGTGTTTTCGGATGAAAGTTGGTTCTGCCTCGGTGCCAGTGATGGCCGCGTGTTGGTTAGAAGAAGGCCAGTTGTAGGCTTGCAACAAAACTGCCTTGCGTGCTAGAGACACTGGACCTAAACCTGGAGCTCTGGTTATAGTGCTGCCTTTCATGTACAGCATTCCAGAGAGTGTTTTCCAACAGGATAACGTTTTCCAATAAGATAACGTTGACCCACATACCACAGTTGTAACCCAACATGCTCTACAGAGTGTCGACATGTTGTCTTAACCTGCTCGATCAGCATATCTACCTTCAGTCGAGCACACATGGTACATCATCGGAAAGAGCTCCAGCGTAATCCGCAAATGGCATTAACGGTCCGTGTAATGATCCACTGAGTGCTACAGGCATGAACTCCATCCCACACACTAACATGCGGCATCTGTACAAAACAATGCATGCATTTTTGCATGCTTCCATTGAACATTCTGGCAGTTACACCAGTTATTAATATACCAATATTTCACGTTTGCAGTGGCTTACCTAGCTCTTATATTAACCTGTCATCTTGCAATGTTAATCACTTAAATATGTTATTTAGAGAAACGAACTCGCGAAGTTTCATTACTCTACATTAATTATTTTCATGTTTGGCAATTTTTTTCGTCAGTGTAGATAAAAGCATAAGTCTAATATATTACCATTATAGGTACAGATAGAATATAAAGCTTGAAATGCGCTGTGAAGAAGCGATATTAAATGACAAAAAATGTACAAGTCAGGTAGTTTTGAAAGTTATGTGCCCAATGACTTCTTGAGAACAATGGGCGTGGGAAGAATAAAAAAAAAGCTGTACATTTCAGTAAATTAAAAGTATTAGCATGTTCTAGCTTTAAGTGGATTTATGTTCTAACATGTTCGAAAATTCGAAATTGCATATTTTGCCAATAAAAGAGTAAAAATAATTATTATAAAAGTGTAAAATAGTTACAGTGGACATTAATTAAACAATATTTGCAGGATCAGCCTACCCTCGGAACAAAACGAAGTTAATGATTTGGTCTCTGTTACATAATAACTAGAATTATTAATGCATCAACCTTGCTCATTCTGTTTCTCTCTCTCTCTCTCCCTTTCCTTTCCTTTCCTTTCCTTTCCTCTTTTGTAGTGACGCTACATATGCGCGTCATGTGAACGGTCGTTTCAAACGAAGAGCTGGAGCGTTTGAACCTTACACTTCCCTGTATGACTAAACTTTGCGTGAGAGAGTCACGAGGGATGAATTAGAAATTGCAAGTCAAACCACGACAAACTTCTGAACATTATGAAAGAAGTGTGGCGGTATTACGACTAATCCTAAGCTTACTCCATTGATACAATTAACAGCAATACCCTCGATTAAAAAAGGGCTCTGAAATGAATAGTGTGAACTATATATTTTTTCAGAGAGCTCCTTCCTTACCGCGGGGGTTGGGAGAAAAATACCTGACAGCCTAATAGGAAAAAAGATATGCTGCATAAGCGATCTACTCTCGCTATTTCGATACTAATTTCGGAAAAAACTTACGCAACAAGAACTTTATATAGTTATAGCTCCTTAAATTCCTGATACATAAATAGATAACGTGAGTTTTCTTTTCGCCTTCTGGTAGGTGGGTGGGGAGATATAAGGAGGGGTGGCGTACTTATAAAAAATTGTTGACTTTCGAATAAAATGATCTTATGGATACCATAGAACCATAATGGTTCTTTGCTCTAGCTGTTCCTACAAAAAATCAGTTAAACAATGTACAGAATGATTTCCATTATGTAGTAACAACATTTAACCAGCACAACGAATAATGGAAATTTTTATTTCATACTGCGTTGTGAAAACAATAAGATTTAGGCAAATTGTGATTATACTCCTTTATATTAAAGCATATTTTTTAAGATTAATGACATTCTAATTAAATCGTAGTAAGTAGGATGGGTAATGAGGACTCTGGGACATATTTGACTTTGAGTTGCCTACAAACGGCGACACAGGCAATGAACACATTACGTGTTCATGCCACTCCCTTCTCGGTCCTCTGCCCTCCTCTCCAGCCAGTCAAAGCCTAGTGTTAAAATGAGGCAGCCAACTGCGTAAAAATGATATGTAGTAAAACTTTACGTAACCTTCACTTGGATAACCGCCAAGGTCAAAGATATTTGCATAAGATATTTTCCACTCAATTACTCGTACACACACACACACACACACACACACACACACACACACACACACACATGCATGCTTTTTTTATTTTTATGGCATGCTCAAAAGTATCCGCAATATTTCAACAAGCTTCTTCGGGCGCCACGTTAAAAAATGTTTGATTATTTACTAAAAATAACATAATCACACACACACACAGTCATCATCATCATCAAAAATTACTATACCGAATGAAAAATGGTGCTATCATAGCACAAAAAACGGCGAAAATGTCCGGTCTGAGTTAGGAATGTATAAGAAGGGAACTAACTTTTCGACTTATCTGGCGTCTTCAGAGACATGGAAATCAGAACATCTTGGCATATTCACGCTTTTTTACTTCTTAGTATTAGTACCCACATCACGTAATACAATGTATCGTATCAAGTAAAGCAACATGACACATGATGTTATCCCGCAGAAAAAAATCCACCTCCAGAAATTTTATCCCCCGCTCCTCAACCATATGATATATTTACCGTAGCTCGCGAACCTTCTGGATTTTGGGCATAGGATCAGGGACTTCAGCCTGTAAATTGTAAAAGGTAGGGATGCCAATACCTTGCAGCTAAGAGAGCTCACTGCGCTGGGAGAGTAGGATTAACTCGTAAAAAAGCGTGAATAAGTCAAAATGTTTTCTTTTAAATGTGTTTGAAGCTGCCGTACAAGAAAAAAACCGAATTCCCTTCTTTTACGTCCATAACTCTGCCCAAGACATATTCGCTTTTTTTGTCATACGATAAAGCATGTTTCATTCTGGTTCCCAACTGTTAGTTACTCTACCGTAGCTTGGCAACCGATGTAAATTTTTCTTTACTCTGGCGACGACTGATCCAATATACGTTTTTTAATTGTCTTTCGAACCATGAATCTCACGTCACGGCAACGGATAAAGCTTTCAAAGAACAACAGGACGAAGATTAATTACACGAATTTGTCTCCCTTCTGACAAAATTGGAACCTGTTCGCACATAAACATAGAAGTGGCGCGCGTAAAGAAACTCACAAAAAATTATTTTTTGCACATAAAATGCGAAGTAAGCTAGGTTTTTGAAAGCGAGTTTTCAAATTTATCGTAAGAATGCAATTTTTTATTATATGAATTACATTAAGCGGTTTCCGCGCGTTAGGTTCACGTAAGAATGAATTTTACGTGCTATCTTTAGCTCGACTTTAAGCCATCGTATCTCGACAACGGATAAAGATTATCGGACAAAAAATTCCGTTTTGAGGTTATCTGTTCATCTACCATAGTGGAGAGTTCGAAACGATTCGTAGAAGTTTAAAGTATGGAAGTGGGGCGCTTCTAAAAGCTCCCAGAAAAACGTATTTTTTTTCTCGTATTTGCACTTAAAATCCGAACGGTCCACATAAAAATGACGCCATTAGCTGAGCACTATTTCGGCCTAATTAACATCTTTTGCAAAAAGAATTAATCGATTCGCAGAATTTGCCTGGGCGTCAGCTTTGGCTCGTTGTTCGAACGTTGCTTAATATACAGTAACATAGTTACAGTTAAATTTTCCAATGGTTATACAAATGGCTGCATTTCAGGGCTAAAATAAAAACTTTTCACCGTTGTTCATAGCTCAAACAGGAACCAAGCACCAAGTTCCACCATAACCACGATTCTGCGCGCGGCCTTCTCAAACGTATTTGTTGCAGCACTTCTGCGCTGTAACAACTTCCACCTGTGCAGAACTTACCATCAGTACATATGCACCTAAAATTCTGCCTCGACATAAATTTCTTTGAGCCATCTGTTTTACAGTCCACCAACAAATTCTTATGTCAAATACTTCACTGTCCCATCATTAAATTTCATCTCTGTGTATTATCTATGTTGCTGAAACGCTATCCCAAAACACAGAGCCCGGAACCTGATACCAGTGGAAGCGGAGGCGCAACAAGAATTCCGTTTCTAACATTTCACTTGATTATTGACCCAATTTAAAATGCTGTCATAATGTACTCATTAAAAAGTATAACCTTACGTCAGAAGATTCAACCAAAGAGGCAAGTATTACTGCTAGAAACTATCTGTTTTTCGTGAAGCAGCTTAATTGACGGCGCACAAGTACACGGACTTCATTCACCCAGTACTCCAGAATGAAAGCACTGAGCGACTTCCAACAAAGATAACACGTAATTTCAAACCTTTAAGAAACTCCTTCTCGCTGACACCCCTCACTACTTACTCTAGCCGGCCGCGGTGGCCGAGCGGTTCTAGGCGCTTCAGTCGGGAACCGCGCGACTGCTACGGTCGCAGGTTCGAATCCTGCCTCGAGCATGGATGTGTGTGATGTCCTTAGGTTAGTTAGGTTTAAGTAGTTCTAAGATCTAGGGAACTGATGACCTCCGATGTTAAGTCCCATAGTGCTCAGAGCCATTTGAACCAACTTACTCTAATCGCAACACTGTTTGCAGGCAGTATCCGCGTATGCCACTGAATGTACCTGCAAAATTATGTCATCGTATAACACATAGTTCAAGAGATATGACATAAACATGTAAATGTGTGAAGAAGTAGCTTTTGCTCAAAATGGTTAGTAGTGAAACTACGTTAGATATTTCGTTTTAGTATATTACTTCTTCACTGCTAACTCTGTTCGCAACACAATTTGCAGACAATGTGTACTTATATCACTGGGTGTACCTGCAAAATTATATCAATGTACGGCACATAGTTCAGGAGATATGACCTCGTAAACGTCGAGATACGTGAAGAACTAGCTCTTGCTTAAAATATAGCGCGAATTACCGAGCTTATGTTCATCTAGTGTTTCACAATGAGAGCACTTAGCGACTGCCAACAAATTTCAAGCATAATTTCACACCCTTCCTAAACGTTTCTTGACTTACATGCTTAAAGACAAATGCGACAGTAACTCATTTGTAAAGTTTCAACTTTTGAATCTGTTTCACACGTGGGAGTTCCATTTTTAAAGACTTGGAGGTTTACTAGTACTTCACTAAAACACGTTTACGTCAAATGTCATTTTTCTCTTTCCCACTCTCCCTCTCTCTCTCTCTCTCTCTCTCTCTCTCTCTCTCTCTCTCTCTCTTTCTTTCTCTCTCTCTCCCTCTGTAATGTTAATTTGAATGAGATGTCAACATTACTTTACAGAGGGGAATGCGAAGGAAGCGAAATATATATGTTCTGTTTACATTTTCACACAATAAACCACATTTTCAAACATACACTGAGATCACAGTCACCACAAATTTCAAGTCAGAACACAGTGTGAGTTGGATTCAGCCTCCGCCAAGATTTCAAAACGTTTATACCAGAATGAAAACTGTAATCCCAGATTGGTGTTGGGAGCGACGCATCAGAGGATGTGGACTGACTGAAGTTTTTCAAAAATGTTCTCTGCATGTTATGATTGGGTAATTGCTCTGTGCTGTATGACTAATTTGAAAAATCTCGCACTTCTTCTCTGAATGACTGACTGTAGGTTCTCCGCACACAATACGTAAAAATGAACATTGCCTATTAGTAATGAAAGCACGCCAATGACGGACCGGTGCCACATTAAACTATTGCATCTTTCCTACTAGAACTGCTCAAAAATAGAACTCTCAGTACAATTTATGTAAATGTGCGAATTGGTACATTAATAAGAGGGAAACACATAAATAACTCAAACTAAGCTTGTATACTGTGGAATCATTTACAGCTACAGACCATGATGTTCACTCTGCGATAGCTGAAAACAGAAAGACAAGTGTCAACCGCCAGGCCTCCAGCTGCTCCATAGAAAATTTGTAGGCTACGCCTTCTTTTACTACTCAAGCACTTATACACAAAATCGTTGACATTTACATCGTTACAAATATTAGTGCACACATATAGAAAATAATGTTGTAGAACGGTGTTAGAAAGCCCCTGAATGACTGATACAATTCGTTGCTTTGTTGTCAGAAGTCATTCACTCTTTACACACTAGAAAGAAAAGTTAATATGTGCACATTTCTTTTTCTTGTTTGATAAAGACAATAGCAATAAGTGTTTTGTTCAATCATTGCGAAGTCCTTGGCACAGATTTCTCCTCTATCAACACGATAGTTGAGTGACTCAAAGCTCTGGGGTCGAGCGTTGATTCCAAACACTTGTTGAATTGCACACAAGACACGATTTTGGTTGCAAGTCCATAGGAGAAGCGACGTCAGGCGTGGATTATGACGTCAGACGTAGGTTGGCCTCAGATGTGTTGTTGGCGGCCAACTGGTTTGATCTCCATGGAACGCTCGTGATGCACGCACACAGTATTGTCTTCCTGGTTTTCACCCCAGTGTTCGCTAGCATATGTGTAGCAGTGTCGAGGCGCCATGATTCATTTAACATTTGTACACCGCTATGAGATTTTTGAAAGAATGTACTTCCATGGAGCAGACAGAATCAAAATTCATAGAGAAGCACATATACAATAGATAAATATTTCTTAGATTGACTTCTTTACTGTAGAGTACAACATACATACAATATACCGCTGTTCAGTGTTTGAATAACAAATAGTTTATCTACAAGGGGTTAAAAGATGTTGAGTCCATGCAAATTTCAACATGCCCATGATTTTTGTTTTCTTGTCCGTGTAATGAACACTGCATTGACCTCTGGCGACAGTTACATTTTACTGCTGGCGTCCATAGTTCAGGGGTTCACCGTATTTACGTGTTGTGGAACGTTCTCAGTGAGGATTGGTGTTGGAGATGCATTTTGAGTTCTTGTACATGGGTATCCACCGACGCCCTTTCGGTAGCACACCCTCTTGAAGGAAGCGGCTTCAGTTCTTTCCCAAGGTAACTGTACACCCTAGTATCCAGTGGAAATGCCGTTTACTTGTCCTAATGTTAGTTTAGCGCCTCACCGTGTATCGAGATTACACACAATGCACTATTTTTCCACCCCAACTCTCGATGGACGACTGTTTATCACATGCACGTCATTAATTTGTACAGGGCTCTAGGTACCTTTGTATGAATTTTTGATTTACTGGGCTTTTGTATTTGCAGATTTTCCGACCAAGTAATTTTAACTATTAATTTCCTTCTAATTACTAATCGCATATTCTTACAAAGTTCTCTTAACATATTTTCAGTTTTTTAAAATACTGTTTAGCGTCCGGGTTTAGGATTCATATATCGTGAAGTTTGTATTTCATTTAATTACATACTCACAGAAGTCAGCTTAGAGAAAAGTCACTACACCACATCAATGGCAAAAGCACACGAGTGCAAAATAGTAAGATATCTATTGGCAAAAACGATTCAATTACAAAACAAACAAATGTTCATCAAAGGGAACAGAGGAAAGAACCTCTAATTAATAGTTTCGCATTAGCAGTACACTACCATTCACGTTGCTTAGTCGTTTTTGTGTAAGTGTTCTACTGGTTGTTACTAACTGAATAGGCCCGTGTTGTCGTTGTGGTCTTCAGTCCAGAGACTGGTTTGATGCAGCTCTCCATGCTACTCTATCCTGTGCAAGCTTCTTCATCTCCCAGTACCTACTGCAACCTACATCCTTCTGAATCTGTTTATATGTATTCATATCTTGGTCTCCCTCTACGATTTTTACCCTCCACACTGCACTCCAATACTAAATTGGTGGTCCCTTGATGCCTCAGAATATGTCCTACCAACCGATCCCTCTTCTAGTCAAGTTGTGCCACAAATTTCTCTTCTCCCCAATTCTATCCAATACTTCTCCATTAGTTACGTAATCTACCCATCTAATCTTCAGCATTCTTCTGTAGCACCACATTTCGAAAACTTCTATTCTCTTCTTGTCTAAACTATTTATCGTCCACGTTTCACTTCCATACATGGCTACACTCCATACAAATACTTTCAGAAACGACTTCCTTACACTTCAATCTATACTCGATGTTAACAAATTTCTCTTCTTCAGAAACGCTTTCCTTGTCATTGCCAGTCTACATTTTATATCCTCTGTACTTCCACCACCATCAGTTATCTTGCTCCCCAAATAGAAAAACTCATTTACTACTTTAAGCGTCTCATTTCCTAATCTAATTCCCGCAGCATCACCCGATTTTATTCGACTACATTCCATTATCCCCGTTTTGTTTTTGTTGATGTTCATCTTATATCCTCCTTTCAAGACACTGTCCATTCCGTTCAGCCGCTCTTCCAGGTCCTTTGTTGTCTCTGACAGAATTACAATGTCATCGGTGAACCTCAAAGTTTTTATTTCTTCTCCATGGATTTTAATTCCTACTGCGAATTTTTCTTTTGTTTCCTTTACTGATTGCACACTATACAGATTGAATAACATAGGGGATAGGCTACAATCCTGTCTCACTCCCTCCCCTACCACTGCTTCCCTTTCATGCCCCTCGACTCTTATAACTGCTATCTGGTTTCTGCACAAATTGTAAATAGCCTTTCGCTCCCTGTATTTTACCCCTGCCACCTTCAGAATTTGAAAGAGAGTATTCCAGCCGACATTGTCAAGAGCTTTCTCTAAGTCTACAAATAATAGAAATGTAGGTTTGCCTTTCCTTAATCTATTCTCTAAAATAAGTCGTAGGGTCAGTATTACCTCATGTGTTCCAACATTTCTAAGGAATCCAAACTGATCTCCCCGAAGTCGGCTTCTACAAGTTTTTCTATTCCTCTGTAAAGAATTCGTGTTAGTATTTTGCAGCCGTGGCTTATTAAACTGATAGTTCGGTAATTTTCACATCTGTCAACACCTGCTTTCTTTGGGATTGGAATTATTATATTCTTCTTGAAGTCTGAGGGTATTTCGCCTGTCTCTTACATCTTGCTCACCAGATGGTAGAGTTTTGTTAGGGCTGGCTCTCCCAAGGCTATCAGTAGTTCTAATGGAATGTTGTCTACTCCCGGGGCCTTATTTCGACTTAGGTCTTTCAGTGCACTGTCAAACTCTTCACGCAGTATCATATCTCCCATTTCATCTTCATCTACCTCCTCTTCCATTTCCATAATATAGTACTCAAGAACATCGCCCTTGTTAGACGCTCTATATACTCCTTCCACCTTTCTGCTGTCCCTTCTTTGCTTAGAACTGGGTTTCCATGTGAGCTCTTGATATTCATGCAAGTGGTTCTTTTTTTCTCCAAAGGTCTCTTTCATTTTCCAGTAGGCAGTATCTATCTTACTCCTAGTGATACAGGCTTCTACATCCTTACATTTGTCATCTAGCCAACCCTGCTTAGTCATTTTGCACTTCCTGTCGATCTCATGTTTGAGACGTTTGTATTCCTTTTTGCCTGTTTCATTTACTGCATTTTTGTATTTTCTCCTTTCATCAATTAAATTCAATATCTCTTCTGTTACACAAGGATTTCTATCAGCCCTCGTCTTTTCACCTACTTGATCCTCTGCTCGTTTCACTATTCCATATCTTAAAGCTACCCATTCTTCTTCTACCGTATTTCTTTCCCCCATTCTTGTCAATCGTTCCCTAATGCTCTCCCTGAAACTCTCTACAACCTCTGGTTCTTTCAGTTTATCCAGGTCCCAGCTCCTTAAATTCCCACCTTTTTGCAGTTTCTTCAGTTTTAATCTACAGTTCATAACCAATAGATTGTGGTCAGAGTCCACATCTGCCCCTGGAAATGTCTTACAGTTTAAAACCTGGTTCCTAAATCTCTGTCTTACCATTATATAATCTATCTGAAACCTGTCAGTATCTCCAGGCTTCTTCCATGTATACAATCTTCTTTTATGATTTTTGAACCAAGTGTTAGCTATGATTAAGTTGTGCTCTGTGCAAAATTCTACCAGGCAGCTTCCTCTTTCATTCCTCAACCCCATTCCATATTCACCTACTACATTTCCTTCTCTTCCTTTTCCTACTATCGAATTCCAGTCACCCATGACTATTAAATTTTCGTCTCCCTTCACTATCTGAATAATTTCGTTTATCTCATCATACATTTCATCAATCTCTTCATCATCTGCGGAGCTATTTGGCATATAAACTTGTACTATTGTGGTAGACATGGGCTTCATATCTAACTTGGGCACAATAATGCGTTCACTATGCTGTTTGTAGTAGCTTACCCGCATTCCTACTTTTTTATTCATTATTAAACCTACTCCTGCATTACCCCTATTTGATTTTGTATTTATAACTCTGTATTCACCAGACCAGAAGTCTTGTTCATCCTGCCACCGGACTTCACTAATTCCCACTATATCTAATTTTAACCTATCCGTATCCCTTTTCAGATTTTCTAACCTACCTGCCCGATTAAGGGATCTGACATTCCACGCTCCGATCCGTAGCACGCCAGATTTCTTTCTCCTGATAACAATGTCCTCCTGAGTAGACCCCGCCCGCAGATCCGAATGGGAGACTATTTTACCTCTGGAATATTTTACCCAAGAGGACGCCATCATCATTTAACCATACGGTAAAGCTGTATGCCCTCGGGAAAAATTACAGCTGTAGTTTCCCCTTGCTTTCAGCCGTTCGCAGTACCAGCACAGCAAGGCCGTTTTGGTTAGTGTTACAAGGCCAGATCAGGCAATCATCTAGACTGCTGCCCCTGCAACTACTGAAAAGGCTGCTGCCCCTCTTCAGGAACCACATGTTTGTGTGGCCTGTCAACAGATACCCCTCCGTTGTGGTTGCACCTACGTTACGGCTATCTGTATCGCTGAGGCACGCAAGCCTCCCCACCAACGGCAAGGTCCATGGTTCATGGGGGGGGGGGGGGGGGGGGGGGGTAATAAGCACGTATTGTAGGTAAATGCATGTGACTGTTTTGCATTCATATGGTACCTGGCTCACAGTGTAATGTATCTGTATAAATGCTTTCATTTACTGACAACAATGTCATTCTCTGGCATTTTACTACTTACTCAGTCTTTCATCAGTTTTTGATCACCTTTTCTCTTCTTCACAAAATATCTGTCATACTATTAAAATGCTTTAACCACACGAAGTATTCAGCTATGTGTAAGTCTGTTACACGGCTTTGTACACAGAGAAAAGGACCTTGTTCCTATACAGGTGAAAATACTTGACATTATAACAAGTAGAGAAATATGGGTGAAGTTAATTGGTGCTTCTGCGCATCTTCTTCTTGTAGTTGATACATTGGTATATTCGCAAACAGACAAATAGATTTCCAGTTACAGTAGATCTTTTATCATTGATATATAGGTAGTGTTGCACATTTAATGCTCATACTAAACCGAAGTCAAGTAGTTCGATGTTTCATATGTTTTAGACCTTTCCGCGCTTCAAAAATTGTTGAAATGTGTGTGAAATCTTATGGGACTTAATTGCGAAGGTCATCAGCCCCTAAGATTACACACTACTTAACCTAAATTATCCTAAGGACAAACACACAAACCCATGCCCGGGGGAGGACTCGAACTTCCGCCGGGACCAGCCGCACAGTCCATGACTGCAGCGCCATAGACTGCTCGGCTAATTCCGCGCGGCGTTTCGGCGCTTAGTATG
This sequence comes from Schistocerca piceifrons, assembly GCF_021461385.2. Lineage (NCBI taxonomy): Eukaryota > Metazoa > Arthropoda > Insecta > Orthoptera > Acrididae > Schistocerca > Schistocerca piceifrons. The sequence goes on along the minus strand of NC_060138.1, from coordinate 447,075,218 downwards.
ACGAATATCCCCATAGCTGGTACTTACCTTCCATATTGTTTGTTTACTGGTTTTGTGTTTCTTGGAACTTCTTCAACTCTTTGTGTGCGTATAAACCTTTAGTCTTTTGATTCTAGGATTCCTGAACAGATAACAACCTACGTGTGGCATGCATGTGATGACATAGGGTCCTTCATAAAGTAGTGCCCCATTGCTGTTTTTTCGTTTGAGTTGTGTACATTTGCGGTGAGTTCTGAGTTAACATAACTTCCTACTTCATAAAGTTGCGTGTTTCTGAGATTATTATCATACTGTGATTTTTTAAGATGTCCTTCACGAGTGAGTGCAATTAACACAGATCTTACCCTTTATTCATAGGATTCTGTTGCTCTCAGAAATTTTTAAAGAGAGTCTACCCACATGTTGCTTCCTCTGACATCCATCGTCAAGTCTACAGTAGTGTATTGTGTGTCTTAAGAGGGAATCAAATCAAAATACTTATAACACGGCTGTTGGGATTTTGTAATTTATCCGAAAATGTCTACCCAATGCTACTCTATAACTAAATTTCAAGTACATGGAAAATTACTGTTTCTTACGTATGTACTGACAATTTTCATATAAGTCATAAATAAAACTTTCCACAGCATTGGTGTCTTGACAAAAGTCTCCACACGATATTAGTAGTGGAGCAACAGGGGTGTGAGAACAATTTGTTAGTCTGGATTGCCCACATCGGGTGCAAGCATACATTCAGGGGCAAACGTCTAGCGATTGGCGGCTGACGCTACAAATCAGACTTTATTAATAATTATAGGACAGGGTTACATCACCAGTTACAGTTACATTCTCCGCAAATACACCAAGTCCTTTCATCCATACATGTATTTTTTCATCATCACTAACTTTACGACAGGAGCGGGTATACAATGTAAAAGGCATATTATTAAATAACTAGGTCTAGATTGAGTCTTAGCATCTATTCCACAATGCCAGGTCTTGTAAGCGATGACATCTCGGTCAGCGAATGATTCCAATCCAGGAAGAGAGGCATTCTCACATCGGACGATAGCGAGATCCACTTCCAGAAACAGAGTTTATTTTGCGGTATCGTTCCCTGTGCCTCTAATCTAGGTCTGGTTAATCCGAGTATTCTGTGTCTTTTAATCTCCAATGCCTCGCATTCGAAGATCAAATGTGATGCGATTTCCTCGCCCACACCACGCATCCTACATTTGGGGTCTTCTTCTACACTCCTGGAAATTGAAATATGAACACCGTGAATTCATTGTCCCAGGAAGGGGAAACTTTATTGACACATTCCTGGGGTCAGATACATCACATGATCACACTGACAGAACCACAGGCACATAGACACAGGCAACAGAGCATGCACAATGTCGGCACTAGTACAGTGTATATCCACCTTTCGCAGCAATGCAGGCTGCTATTCTCCCATGGAGACGATCGTAGAGATGCTGGATGTAGTCCTGTGGAACGGCTTGCCATGCCATTTCCACGTGGCGCCTCAGTTGGACCAGCGTTCGTGCTGGACGTGCAGACCGCGTGAGACGACGCTTCATCCAGTCCCAAACATGCTCAATGGGGGACAGATCCGGAGATCTTGCTGGCCAGGGTAGTTGACTTACACCTTCTAGAGCACGTTGGGTGGCACGGGATACATGCGGACGTGCATTGTCCTGTTGGAACAGCAAGTTCCCTTGCCGGTCTAGGAATGGTAGAACGATGGGTTCGATGACGGTTTGAATGTACCGTGCACTATTCAGTGTCCCCTCGACGATCACCAGTGGTGTACGGCCAGTGTAGGAGATCGCTCCCCACACCATGATGCCGGGTGTTGGCCCTGTGTGCCTCGGTCGTATGCAGTCCTGATTGTGGCGCTCACCTGCACGGCGCCAAACACGCATACGACCATCATTGGCACCAAGGCAGAAGCGACTCTCATCGCTGAAGACGACACATCTCCATTCGTCCCTCCATTCACGCCTGTCGCGACACCACTGGAGGCGGGCTGCACGATGTTGGGGCGTGAGCGGAAGACGGCCTAACGGTGTGCGGGACCGTAGCCCAGATTCATGGAGACGGTTGCGAATGGTCCTCGCCGATACCCCAGGAGCAACAGTGTCCCTAATTTGCTGGGAAGTGGCGGTGCGGTCCCCTACGGCACTGCGTAGGATCCTACGGTCTTGGCGTGCATCCGTGCGTCGCTGCGGTCCGGTCCCAGGTCGACGGGCACGTGCACCTTCCGCCGACCACTGGCGACAACATCGATGTACTGTGGAGACCTCACGCCCCACGTGTTGAGCAATTCGGCGGTACGTCCACCCGGCCTCCCGCATGCCCACTATACGCCCTCGCTCAAAGTCCATCAACTGCACATACGGTTCACGTCCATGCTGTCGCGGCATGCTACCAGTGTTAAAGACTGCGATGGAGCTCCGTATGCCACGGCAAACTGGCTGACACTGACGGCGGCGGTGCACAAATGCTGCGCAGCTAGCGCCATTCGACGGCCAACACCGCGGTTCCTGGTGTGTACGCTGCGCCGTGCGTGTGATCATTGCTTGTACAGCCCTCTCGCAGTGTCCGGAGCAAGTATGGTGGGTCTGACACACCGGTGTCAATGTGTTCTTTTTTCCATTTCCAGGAGTGTATTATTCGCATGGCCTGTCAATAATCCACCCACGAGTTTCATTTCTCTCCTGTTCAAGCCCAGGATTGAGAGATTTCTCTTAGAAGATGGCTTCGGCATCAATACCTTGCCATGTTTTTGCTTTTGGACCTTAACAATATTCTATACACTGTCTCCTTGTCCAGTCTCGTAGTTTTATTTTGATCATCGCCTTGGTGTTTGTCAGGATAGGTTCTGGTCCAATAAATGGTGTCATTGCCCCTATCCTGGCCAACTTGTCGGCTTGCTTATTACCACCAATCCTTGAGTGACCAGGGACCCACAATATGTTTACCCTATTGCTTTCCCCTAGCTCCACAAGGACTTTGTGGCATTCTGACACGATCTTTGATCTTATTGCAGAGGTTGCCAGTGCTTTCAGGGCTGCTTGCCTGTCTGAATAAATGAAAATGGTATGACCACTATAGCACCTCCACAAATTCTCCTCCACGTACACACTGATAGCAGAGAGATTGCACTCTCCAGCATTGGTTGCACTCCGTATACCCCAGCCCTAACACCTTGGTCTATTTTCGAACCGTCAGTGAACCAGACGATGTCCCCAGTATGGTGTCGATATTTGTTCTCCCAGAGCTCTCTACGTCCAATTACTACATTGAAAGGCTTATTGAAGCAGCCGGGAGTTATTATGTAGTCAGCCGGCATTTCTCCAAGGATAACTACATCTACCTCAGTATTTTAGTGTGAGATCCTGAATACCCCGGTAAGTTCCAGTTTTTGCCAGTCTTTAACCTGTGTGCTCCAGCCGCTGCCTCCACTGAGTGGGTTTAGGTTCTATTTGCTGCTGGAGTCAAGGATGTTAAGGTACTTCCTTTTTTATTTTCTTCACTGTTCAAAGCACACTGGTGTCTAAGCATAGACAGGAAAATCACAGCAATTACATGTCTAAAAATTCATGACATATTTCTAAGGCCACAACAGTTCGTGAAAAAAAAGAAAAAAACACGGACACACAGCAGATCAGATGTCTAAACGATTCTCCTAGAATTTGCAGCACCATCATACAACCAAAAAAAATGGCTGGCATTTTGGCTGTATTTTCGATATCCTACAACTGCTGATCTGTAGATGTTCTGTAGTCACAATGGCGGATGGCAGGACAGCATCCCACTTGCCTAAACCAGAAGAGGTTGGTTTGCTTGGAATTCTCTCTGACACTCGAACAAAGAAGACATCACATGACTCTCAGATGTCGCATAACTTTCTATAGATACCTTTCTCTGCCCCTGTCTTGTTCAATGCAGTCTGTAGAGGCTCCTATTCCCCCCACAAATGATGCCTTTTTACTCTCAGACGTCATGGAACTTCCTGTGAATGGACCATTGATTGGTTCTTACTGAATTTACCCGCCAAACTTCTGCACACTTATTTTTCTCATCGCAGAATAAGTGCATGTTTACGTGTATCTTACCCTCACAGGCAAATTTTGAGAAATGGAGAGAACCGACGACTATATGCTTGTCTTGCTCAACTGCTTTCCCTTTCTTTTCCAGTCCATAAACGTGAACCGATGTTCTGGTAATCCGAGCCTGAAATTTGTGTATGTCAAGGTATCTACCGTATTCAGATGTGCTAAACAAACCTGATCCTTTTCATATGGAATATTAATGCATGCCTGCTTGGACGCTACATCTTTAGCAAGCTCTGATAGATAGACCCTCCATTTACAAGCTATAGACGTTTGTATGGATGTCCAGGTGTAGGATTTGGCTGAGTGCTTTAGCTAACTCTCTCACTTCGACCTCAGAAAACCGAGCCAGTATAGCCCTCAAGGCAGAGTCAGGAAACCACTCGGTGGTTGAAGTTCTTTGCGCTATCACGCCATTTTATCACCAAAGATAATGAAGACTTCTTTCTTCAATAGCACAGCACCGCACTGCATTTAATTTCGGGATAGTACGGATCATTAATGACCTTAAGGAGCTTCGTTTACGACTGGAAGACACGCTGTTAGAAACTCAACAGGGCTGCGGTTCCCTCCTGCGGGATTCTCTATCCTTATTAACAAGATTCGCTCCTCAAAGGCATCTGCTGTCACCGTGTATTCTACATCTACATCTACGTGATTACTCTGCTATTCACAATAAAGTGCCTGGCAGAAGGTTCAATGAACCACCTTCATGCTGTCTCTCTACCGTTCCACTTTCGAACGGCACGCGGGAAAAACGAGCACTTAAATTTTTCTGTGCGAGCCCTGATTTCTCGTATTTTATCGTGATGATCATTTCTCCCTATGTAGGTGGGTGCCAACAGAATGTTTTCGCAATCGGAGGAGAAAACTGGCGATTGAAATTTCATGAGAAGATCCCGTCGCAACGAAAAACGCCTTTGTTTTAATGACTGCCACTCCAATTCACGAATCATGTCTGTGACACTATCTCCCCTATTTCGCGATAATACAAAACGAGCTGCCCTTCGCTGTACTTTTTCGATGTCATCCGTCAGTCCCACCTGAAGCGGACCCCACACCGCACAGCAATACTCCAGAATAGGGTGGACAAGCGTAGTGTAAGCAGTCTCTTTGGTAGACCTGTTGCACTTTCTAAGTGTTCTGCCAATGAATCGCAGTCTTTGGTTTGCTCTACCCACAATATTATCTATGTGATCGTTCCAATTTAGGTTATCTGTGATTGTAATCCCTAAGTATTTAGCTGAATTTAGAGCCTTCAGATTTGTGTGACTTATCGCGTTATCGAAATTTAGCTGATTTCTTATAGTACTCATGTGAATAACTTCACACTTTTCTTTATTCAGGGTCAATTGCCACTTTTCGCACCATGCAGATATCTTATCTAAATCATTTTGCAAGTCGTTTTGATCATCTGATGACTTTACAAGACGGTAAATCACCGCATCATCTGCAAACAATCTAAGACGGCTACTCAGATTGTCTCCTATATTGTTAATATTGATCAGGAACCCCAGTAGAGGGCCTATAACACTTGCTTGGGGAACACCGGATATTACTTCTGTTTTACTCGATGACTTTCCATCTATTACTAGGAATTGTGGCCTTTCTGACAGGAAATGACGAATCCAGTCGCACAACTGAGGCGATACTCCGTAGGCACGCAGTGTGGTTAGAAGGTGCTTGTGAGGAACGGTGTCGAAAGCCTTCTGGAAATCTAAAAATATGGAATCAATTTGACATCCCCTGTCGATAGCACTTATTACTTCATGAGCATAAAGAACTAGTTTCTGGAACCGCGCGACCGCCACGGTCGCAGGTTCGAATCCTGCCTCGGGCATGGATGTGTGTGATGTCCTTAGGTTAGTTAGGTTTAAGTAGTTCTAAGTTCTAGGGGACTGATGACCTCAGCAGTTGAGTCCCATAGTGCTCAGAGCCATTTCCAAAGAACTAGTTGAATTCGTGCTGACTATATGTCAATAAATCGTTTTCTTCGAGGTGCTTCATAATGTTCGAATACAGTATATGTTCTAAAACCCTACTGCAAATCGACGTTAGTGATATAGGCCTGTAATTCAGCGGATTACTCCCACTTCCCTTTTTAGGTATTGGTGTGACTTGAGCAATTTTCCAGTGTTTAGGTACTTACCTTTCTGTGATCGAGCGGTTGTATACAATTGCTAAGTATGGAGCTATTTCATCAGCATACTCTGAGAGGAACCTGGCTGGTATACAATCTGGACCGGAGGCCTTGCCTTTATTAAGTTATTTAAGCTGCTTTGTTACACCGAGGATATCTACTTCTATGTTTCTCTTCTTGGCAGTTGTTCTTGATTCGAATTCAGGAATACTTACATCGTCTTCTTTGGTGAAGGAGTTTCGGAACACCGTGTTAAATAACTCTGCTTTAGTGTCACTGTCATCAGTGACTTCACCATTGTTAACGCACAGTGAAGGTATTGATTGCGTCTTGCCACTGGTGTGCTTTATGTATGACCAGAATCTCTCTGGGTTTTCTGCCAGATTTCGAGACAGAATTTCGCTGTGGAAATTATTAGAAGCATCTCGTATTGAAGTACGCGCTATATTTCGAACGTCTGTAAAACTTTGCCAATCTTGGGGATTTTGCGTTCTTTTAAATTTGGCATGATGTTTCGTTGCTTCTGCAACAACGATCTGACCCGTCTTGTGTACCATGGGGGATCAGTACCATCACTTATTAATTTATGTGGTATACATCTCTCAACTGCTATTGATACAATCTCTTTGAAAATATTCAACAATTTTTCTGCATTTACATGATCAGATCGGAAGGAGTGAAGACTGTCTCTTAAAAAGGCGTTAAGAGCATTTTTATCAGCTTTTTTTTAAATAGATATACTTTGCGTTTCTTTTTGATGGTTGTAGGTGTTACGGTATTCAGCCTAGCAGCAACTGCCTTGTGGTCGCTAATCTAACTGCGGTATAGAGATACTGACGGATGTTCTTCACTAAAAGGACAGGAGAAAGAACTGCCGCTAGCCACCAATACTATGACTACAACTAGAAGAAGAAGCTGCTTGTGATGAGTTGTTGAGAAGTATGTGCCATACCTAGCAAGGTCTGTGAGGTCAAGATGGTGGAGAAGAAGGAGGAGACGATGCGGTATTGGGCCAGTGCGAGCAGCCCGGTTGCTGCTGCTGCTGCAGCTACAGCCCTGACCCACTTGCCAGAGAGAAGGTGGCCTATGGATGCCAGGGCGTTGCTGGGGCGGTACCTGGGGCGGTGGCTGGGACGGGACGGGACGGGCAGCGGCGGTGGCGGCTTCCCGTGCAGCAACTACTGGTGTCCTTGCCGGCGAGGCATGCCTGCCGGGCCCTGTTTGGCAAAGTAAGCTTCGCCGCCCCCGGTACCCGAGCCAAGGCTTATTGCTGTAGAGAGTGAGACAATAACGAACGCAATTAACTACAACGTTCCAGGCATCGCCAGCTGCTGCAATGAAAGAAAGAATACTGATTATTTGTATTGGAAGGACACAGCATCTAGTACACGTCCTCCGCGGCGCTTGGTGTCACAGCACCAACTACGACACCTGCAGATGGGATTGTAAGAGCCCGAAACCTGTCTTGTGTTACTACTGTAGCGGTATTTTCAACCTCCTGGTATAGTGCTCAGTTGCGGATGTTCCTCCGACAGGATTGTTTGTGAACGGCGGTCGATTTATAGTGCTTATTCAGTTAACATAGTGATGGTACGCTGAAGGACAAACAGTAGTCTATTGTGACAAACAGCAGTCTATTGTACGCATGGAATAAAGCATTCTTTGCATTCAAGTCGAATGGAGGTTTCTACATAACATGGTGCTCCTTTTGAAAATCCAGCTGCCACACACATACATATAATAAAATCAAAACAGGTATCATTAATTCGCCGTTTCTCGCACACGTACACAAAAAAAATCTTTTGCATGACGCTCTAACAGGCTTTTTTTTCATAACAAAATCAATTTTACCAGCTGCAACAAATCCGTCTCGCGGTGATCCTGCTCCTTCGAAGTGTTAAACAGGTAGGGTTCCTAGCAACAGGAACTGAAAATGTACTTAGACTCGATACAGAACAGTTCTGCGATATGCCAACGTTTCTCTAACCATTTGCTTGGCCCCTGAAAATTAACTCTGTATGGATGTACGCTAGTAAACTGCACTTGTAATAATTTCTTAGTCGGGGAAATTTGTATGATCTGATGGTAGGTCTATCCTACCGGACACTGAGTCCAAAGACTAAAAAAAAGGTCACCTGCTTGTAACAGGAATTTCTTTGACCAAGACAATTTGACACTTAGCCAACTGTCATTCAGTCAAGATGGTATACTCAGTAATGAAACAAAGCATTAGGCTCTGCCAGAAATATCGACTCTTAGACAATGTGTCTAATAGTGTATTTTAATACGACAGTATGCCGTCTTACGCAATTTATAACACTTGTAAGTAAGCATTACAAATATGGATTCTTATACGGTTGTATCACTTATGTATTTCACTGTTATTGTCTACCCCGCTTTCAGAAAACACTTGATAATGTCACTTTGAAGCCGAAATCATATTTGTGTAAGTGTAAATATAACACTACAAATAAACAACAGACTAATGGTGGTACTGATTTTAAAGAAAAATGAAAGGGCTTTGTGGAAGAGGCGAAACCGATAAAATAAAAAAGTCGTGAGAGCTTTTTTAATTGTAATTACACCCTTCATTCTCGATAAATATGTGATAATGACGATGATGTTGCTGGAGTGCTTTCCTACTGGGCAGAATGACATGACACCCAGCTGGTGCGAGTGCGGACATATCATGATGTTTCTTCGGACGCTATACACCTATAAATGATGGAAATTTTACGCTGCTTGAACGTAGAGCTACTGTGGCTTATGTTTCGATATATCGCCAGACGTTTGTGGGAAGTGATCAGACTACTATTCATGTAAAAAAAATTACATATGTCTAGTCGTAAGGGAGGCTATCTTGGGCGTGGTGAATTGTGATTTCAGCGCATTGAGGAGCATATCCGACTGTAAGGAGTGATAGATTCACTTCGTTAACAGCTGCAAAACATAGTAATGCAAGGGTTCAACTAGACCTGCTATAGTATACTAAGAGGACGGGCAATACGGCTGTAACAAAATGGATATACAGAACGTCCCCTCATCGGCTCCCCGGGCAAATGCTCACATATTCTTTGTCGCACTATCGACTGCGATGTTTATTACAGCACAGCAACCCATATCAGTGATGTCTTTCCCATCCTTTCGTCCACGGGAGCAGTGTTGATTATAACATAGTGCCGCACGCCTGTGCTTTATAACACTTGTTTGAGAGAGTCTTGACAGGATGCAGCACCTTCTGGAAGCGCTGACTGGAAGACTCAAACGTCGAATATTTTCCTAGAACTGAGGAGAATCGAAGAGAAAAACAAAACTGCTAATACATAACTCCCCAGTCCGTCCAGTTCTAACACATGGGTCAGAGGTATGAACATTGACAGAGCATGATAAAAGGAACTTTTGAGCGAAAAATACTACGCAAAATCTATGGTCCAATAAGGGAGGAAGAAGGTTGGAGAATACGCTACAATGCTGTATTACAAGAGTTAATACAAGGTAGGGACATAGTAATATTTGTGAAATCACAGCGAATACGATGGCTATGACACATGGAGAGAATGGCGGAGTATATAATTCCAAAGAAAATGATGAAAGGTATGATCCATAAATCTAGGTGGAAAGGGAGACCTAGAAGAAGACGGATTGACGACGTAATAGTGGAACTCACCAGTATGGATCCCAGGGACGGAAAAGAGTAGTAGGGAGGAAGGCCGTTGAATAAGCCAAGGCTCACCAAGGGCTGTAGCACTTCTGAAGAAGAAGGCGAGGAGAATGGAGACATCTAGCCAGTGTGTGTAGACATACCATAATTTTTTCTGGTGTTATACACATATAAACTGCACCGTGGAAAATCGCGATTTCAGCGCATCGATAGCTGTAGGGGATATGAAAGATTTTACATGGAAAATGGTATAGATAATGATATTTGCAGACCCATAGTGGTCAGGAGGAGGTATTTCCGATGCTTCACTCATTGTTGAATATCGCCAAATTGTCTCTACGATCATAATATTTAATTGTAGTTTCACGGATAAATATGTGGCTGGTTTCCTAAGACGCTTCTGCCGGAGCGCGGGTGCGTGGCAGAGATAGCCGCCGGCAGGGACGAATTGACGTTTCCGGTTTACGGCATGAGCCGTCGCTAAGCTGCTTGAACTGGACAGGCTGGGGTACAAGCATGCAGCTGACATGACTGTGTCGCCTTCTATACGGGTGAACAGCGAACTAAAACTCAATACATGTCGGGCAGTCATCGTGATCCCATGTGTTGCGAGTATTTTCCGTGGGCATTTGAGAAGATTCAGTAGGGGCGAGTGTTTGCACTGAAGAACAGCGAACTAAAACTCAATACATGTTGGGCAGTCATCGTGATCCCATGTGTTGCGAGTATTTTCCGTGGGCATTTGCGAAGATTCAGTAGGGGCGAGTGTTTGCACTGAACAATTATTCCCTTCCATGTAAATTGACCATCTGACTGCTTGTACTGCCGTTCTACACATTTCCTGGCTTTATTTGGTTAAAAGAACATCGATTGTGATGTGTGTTGTCTGCATCTAGAGGGTGAAAAACAGGTGGAAGACACATTTGCTGGTTCTCTAGACATGAGAAACACATAACAATTATAAGCATTAACACCTTAGCTGACTTTATAAAATATAAGGATAAAGTGCGTCTGCCAGGCACTTTATTGTGAATAACTGAGTAATCACTTAGATGTAGATGATTTAGATGTAGATCTGGAATCTATTATATCATTGACGTTGGTATTCGTTAAAAAATACTAGTGGAACCACCAGTTACCTCTATTTTCTAGTTTTCAAATAAAGATCTTCGCAGACTGGAGAAGTATCTAGTTACTCAATGGGTTGCAGCACGTCCAAGATAATGATATCGCCAATTTTTGGTTTTCTAAAGATACACTCCTGGAAATGGAAAAAAGAACACATTGACACCGGTGTGTCAGACCCACCATACTTGCTCTGGACACTGCGAGAGGGCTGTACAAGCAATGCTCACACGCACGGCACAGCGGACACACCAGGAACCGCGGTGTTGGCCGTCGAATGGCGCTAGCTGCGCAGCATTTGTGCACCGCCGCCGTCAGTGTCAGCCAGTTTGCCGTGGCATACGGAGCTCCATCGCAGTCTTTAACACTGGTAGCATGCCGCGACAGCGTGGACGTGAACCGTATGTGCAGTTGACGGACTTTGAGCGAGGGCGTATAGTGGGCATGCGGGAGGCCGGGTGGACGTACCGCCGAATTGCTCAACACGTGGGGCGTGAGGTCTCCACAGTACATCGATGTTGTCGCCAGTGGTCGGCGGAAGGTGCACGTGCCCGTCGACCTGGGACCGGACCGCAGCGACGCACGGATGCACGCCAAGACCGTAGGATCCTACGCAGTGCCGTAGGGGACCGCACCGCCACTTCCCAGCAAATTAGGGACACTGTTGCTCCTGGGGTATCGGCGAGGACCATTCGCAACCGTCTCCATGAAGCTGGGCTACAGTCCCGCACACCGTTAGGCCGTCTTCCGCTCACGCCCCAACATCGTGCAGCCCGCCTCCAGTGGTGTCGCGACAGGCGTGAATGGAGGGACGAATGGAGATGTGTCGTCTTCAGCGATGAGAGTCGCTTCTGCCTTGGTGCCAATGATGGTCGTATGCGTGTTTGGCGCCGTGCAGGTGAGCGCCACAATCAGGACTGCATACGACCGAGGCACACAGGGCCAACACCCGGCATCATGGATTGGGGAGTGATCTCCTACACTGGCCGTACACCACTGGTGATCGTCGAGGGGACACTGAATAGTGCACGGTACATCCAAACCGTCATCGAACCCATCGTTCTACCATTCCTAGACCGGCAACGGAACTTGCTGTTCCAACAGGACAATGCACGTCCGCATGTATCCCGTGCCACCCAACGTGCTCTTGAAGGTGTAAGTCAACTACCCTGGCCAGCAAGATCTCCGGATCTGTCCCCCATTGAGCATGTTTGGGACTGGATGAAACGTCGTCTCACGCGGTCTGCACGTCCAGCACGAACGCTGGTCCAACTGAGGCGCCAGGTGGAAATGGCAGGGCAAGCCGTTCCACAGGACATACATCCAGCATCTCTACGATCGTCTCCATGGGAGAACAGCAGCCTGCATTGCTGCGAAAGGTGGATATACACTGTACTAGTGCCGACATTGTGCATGCTCTGTTGCCTGTGTCTATGTGCCTGTGGTTCTGTCAGTGTGATCATGTGATGTATCTGACCCCAGGAATGTGTCAATAAAGTTTCCCCTTCCTGGGACAATGAATTCACGGTGTTCTTATTTCAATTTCCAGGAGTGTATAATTTCCACTCGGAATTATACTGTGCAAGGGATCGGTAGCATACTGCTATGTGATTGATATCGAGAAAAATTGCGTAAATGGTATGACATTCTGGCAAATCGTGTGAAAATACATGAAATTTTCATATGCTTCTCGATGACTTCAGCATAAAAGTGCCATAAATACTTCGTTTTTTGGCGTGTAAAATTGGATATTGCTGCTGATACCGGTTACGAGATCTCTAAATTAATTCAAGATTGACGAAGCATTTCTCATCGATGGTGCTGAGAAAACAAATGATTCTTGCAGGATTCGTGGTGTCAGTTCCCTCCAGCACCACTTCAGAAATTAGTCGAGTCCACGCCACGTCGTGTTGCGGCACTTCCGCGCGCTCGCGGGGGCTCTACACGATATCAGGCAAGTGTACCAGTTTCTTTGGCTCTTCAGTGTATGAACTCTGCGCTTCAGGATCCATAAATATAAAAAAAAAAATTACAAAAACCCAACTGACGTGTAGTCTGCTGGTAAGATTTAAAAAATACGTTTATGTAGACATTATTCTTTGTATTGAATGTTTATACGACCTGATTCGCTGTGCGCTGAATCCGCAAGGTGGCGTCAGGAGCGCCCGTTGCTCTTGCCTGTGGAGGTCGCTGGGTGGCGGGAAAGAGAGCCAGCCAGCCAGCCAGCCAGCTAGGCCGGTGGTAGAGGCGGGAGAGACCGGATGAGGGCGCCGCGGTGTCCTTTGTGGTCGGCGGCGATACCCGTGCGAGGTGCGCGCCGCTTCCGGCGCTCCCTGCTGGCTCCGCTCTTCCAGCCAGCACACAAACAAACGGCGCCTGCCCTCTTCCTCGTACCAGCGGGGAGCACACACAACGCAACGGACCGCTTCGCTCAGCGCCACTTCTCACGACTACCGAAACGTCTCTCTCATTTACTCACTTATATCCTTGCACTGAATTTTGACCTGTTGCCTAGGTATTGTTACTACACTATTGGCCATTAAAATTGCTACACCACGAAGATGACGTGCTACAGACGCGAAATTTAACCGACAGGAAGAAGATGCTGTGATATGCAAATGATTAGATTTTCAGAGCATTCACACAAGGTTGGCGCCGGTGGCGACACCTACAACGTGCTGACATGAGGATAGTTTCCAACCGGTTTCTCATACACAAACAGCAGTTGACCGGCGTTGCCTGGTGAAACGTTGTTGTGATGCCTCGTGTAAGGAGGAGAAATGCGTACCATCACGTTCCCGACTTTGATAAAGGTCCCATTGTAGCCTATCGCGATTGCGGTTTATCGTATCGCGACATTGCTGCTCGCGTTGGTCGAGATCCAGTGACTGTTAGCAGAATATGGAATCGGTGGGTTCAGGAGGGCAATACGGAACTCCGTGCTGGATCCCAGCGGCCTCCTATCACTAGCAGTCGAGATGGCAGGCATCTTATCCGCATGGCTGTAACGGATCGTGCAGCCACGTCTCGATCCCTCAGTCAGCAGATGGGGACGTTTCCAAGACAACAGCCATCTGCACGGACAGTTCGACGACGTTTGCAGCAGCATGAACTATCGGCTCGGAGACTGTGGCTGCGGTTACCCTTGACGCTGCATCACAGACAGAAGCGCCTGCAATGGTGTACTCAACGACGAACCTGGGTGCACGAATGGCAAAACGTCATTTTTTCGGATGAATCCAGGTTCTGTTCACAGCATCATGATGGTCGCATCAGTGTTTGGCGACATCGCGGTGAACGCTCATTGGAAGCGTGTATTCGTCATTGCCATACTGGCGTATCACCCGGCGTGATGGTATGGGGTGCCATTGGTTACACATCTCGGTCACCTGTTGTTCGCATTGACGGCACTTTGAACAGTGGACGTTACATTTCAGATGTGTTACGACCCGTGGCTCTACCCTTCATTAGATCCCTGTGAAACGCTACATTTCAGCAGTATAATGAACGACCGCGTGTTGCAGGTCCAGTACGGGCCTTTCTGGATACAGAAATGTTCGACTGCAGCCCTGGCCAGCACATTCTGCAGATCTCTCACCGATTGAAAACGTCTGGTCAATGGTGGCAGAGCAACTGGCTCGTCACAATACGCCAGTCACTACTCTTGATGAACTGCGGTATCGTGTTGAAGCTGTATGGGCAGCTGTGCCTGTACACGCCATCCAAGCTCTGTTTGACTCAATGCCCAGGCGTATCAAGGCCGTTATTACGGGTAGAGGTGGTTGTTCTGGGTATTGATTTCTCAGGATCTATGCACCCAAAATGCGTGAAAATGTAATCACATGTCAGTTCCAGTATAATATATTCGTCCAGTGAATACCAGTTTATCATCTGAATTTCTTCTTGGTGCAGCAATTTTAATGGCGAGTAGTGTAGATTTTGTTACCTCTACGCTGTGCAACGCAATCAACCACTGCGAAATGTCGCTCAAAGGTGCTCAAAGGTGTCTACAACCTTCCTCTGTAAATGTGCGAAAGCATGGTACCCTGTGACGCCACCCTCGGGTTCGACGGCGCTTCACACAGCAAGGTGTCAATACTACGGAAAAAAGGGCCAGAACTCAGAATTTCATGTCAGATGTAAGGTGGGTTGATGATGTCACATTGGCACCGAATTTCACCACAGTCTCGGTTAACGCCACCGTGGACGTGTTACACGTTGCGAAGGTCATCACACCGGTCTTACACACATTTCACCTCTCCTTTCGACACCTCTGTAATGTACGTCAGGACCACAAAAGCCATCACTGAAATCACGTGGTTTTCTATTTAGCGGCCGAGAAAAGAATTTCAGACGCACCGTCGCCTAGTATCGACACCAAAAGGCCTCAATGGCTGGCATAAAGGGCGTCAATGAACCCATCTCTTCTCTTTGGCCGTTGATTACAACCTATTTCGCAGTCAAAAACGACGATTCGCAGTGTGATGAGGAACACGAATATGTTCTTGTCAAATCTGATAGAGCTGACATTATCCGGACGATTCAACGCCTCTCTGAGGACCTCGTGGGCCTCTAACCTCATTAGTCGTGACTTCGGAGTGCAGCGCAACAGCAATCTTTGCTCTGGTGTACGGTGTTTAACCATAATGGACCGTTCAAAACAATTAGATGAAACTTAAGCGTGATCTGAAGCAGCAAAAGATGTTTATTTTTTTTTCAGACTTGTTTCGGGCCCATCCATGGCAAATCAGGAGCGGCAGAAGGGCGGGGTGGAGGTGCGACATTGACACAGGCGAGAAGCAAAGGATCCCTCTAATCCTCTAGGATCCCACCTGTACATCTTTTTAATTGGCTGTTCAGACATGCCAACTCAGATGCCTTAACAGTGGAACCTCAGTTATGACGATATGAACGTAAGGACAACACGCAGTCTCCGAGCACAGAAAAATCTCTGACCGGCCAGGAATCGAACCCACTTCACTTAGTAATCTGCAGCGTTGACTACGCAGCTACCAGGGCTGACCCAGTGCATCTTTGTTGGACACTTCAAAAATGTACCTGTACAGGGACAGCCAGTCATTGATACCCAGCCGCCAGTGAGAAAGACATCGCTTTCGACATCCCTCAGGTTCCGCATGTGGCCGAGAGCTGCTAGCCGGCCGGTGTGGCCGAGCGGTTCTAGGCGCTTCAGTCTGGAACCGTGTGACCGCTACGGTCGCAGGTTCGAATCCTGCCTCGGGCATGGATGTGTGTGATGTCCTTAGGTTAGTTAGTTTTAAGTAGTTCTAAGTTATAGGGGACTGGTGACCTCAGATGTTAAGTCCCATAGTGCTCAGCGCCATTTGAACCATTTGAAGCCACAGAAGGATACTGAAAATAGGGTGGAAAGATAAACGTGGAGCTTCTCTACCAAAATCGATGAGGAAAGAAATACCTGGAGAACACTTTCAAGAAGTATTAATAGGATACTAGGAGATATGTTAAGACATAAAGGAATAATTTCTATGGCGCTAGAGGAAGTTCTAGAAGATAAAGACTGTAGGTAAAGACAGAGTTTGAAATGTATCCGCAAACCAATAACTCTCCTCCACCCCCCCTCCCCCCCCCCCCTATCCCGCCTTAAGAAATTGAACTCATACGTATAGAACGTCTTATCTACCGAACTACTCGTCGTAAAATGATATAATTTACAGGTATATTTAGTGGTACGTGCAGATACTACCAGCAAACTTTGTCGCGAATAAAGTTACTAGTGAAAATGTAATGCTCATAAACCAAAACGTCATGCCTGATCGTGGAATTTAAATACATGAACGAGGCAAATGTAGCAAGCGGTAAACTTTTTTCAGTTCATTATTATGTGGGTGTATCAGTTTCGAAAAGGTTTGAAATTACGAGTAAAGTTTGTTTGGAAATGGCTAAATGCTCTCGTTTTTAAATACTGAATGAATATAATCTGGGCACATTGCTCGTCGTGAGTCACGCTGCCTTAGGACGTATACACCATTTCTAACTTTAATACTGAGTAGATATAATTAAAGTGTAGTTGTTCACAGAGATCCAGTTTGTGCCGTAATTATCGTATTCCAGCCAAACTTGGTAGATATTCTAAAATCTTTGATGAGGAACTGATATAAGCTGAAAAACGAGCAATTTAAGCTGGAAAAATTAATTCCAAGTTTGGCCACCTGCTGCAAATCTGGCGCTGTGGAGCATCTAGTCGACGTTTCCTTTGCTCACATTGGATGAATTGTGTAAGCGGCTGCTAATAACAACATCAACATCGTGCCTTTCTCACATATTTGACCTTCTCTGCCCACGTCTCATTCCTAATCTATTTCAAATGGAAACATTTCTATACGTCTTTCCTGCATTCATCAGCGCCAGATTTGTCCCTGGCGCCCAAAATTGGAACTAATTTTGTCGAGCTTAAATCGGTTCCGCGTCAGCACATTAGAATATATACCAAGCTTCGCTACCGCATGATAATTACAACCCACACTGAACCTCGAGAGTAGCACGCTGCGCTTTAATTACAACCAACCACCACTTGGCTTTTTGTGTTACACCTTTGACGTAAGATTATACCTCTAGATTAAAACATCATTCCAAATTTTTAAATTCGGCCTATAATTATACGAAATATTGGAAACTAAATTTTTGTTGTCTCTGGAAGCCACTGGGAGCGTGCTCAGTGCTCAGTTTCGGGCATTTAGTAACACACCAGGACTCCATCAACCGTTCCACTTGTTCCACAAGAGTATGGGAAGCCATCCGGAGGATTTCCGGTAAACATAGCCGTTTACCAATAGCTGCTGTCCTGAACCAGGGATGCCTCCAAACGACACCCAGAGCCATTGCTCAGACGCTGGCAGAGCATTTTGCACAAAGTACTGCCACTGCAAATCAGGATCCAGCGTTTCGTCGCTACCGTGCGACTGTCGAAAGAGCGACCTTGGACTTTCGGTCGAACAGTTCTGAGGCCTACAATTCCCCTTTCTCCATGTGGGAACTTGAATCGGCACTTACTGAGACTTCTGACACTACACAAGGTTACGACCGCATCCGGTACTCCATGCTTCAACATCTGCCAGCGGCGTCAAAGGAAATCCTCCTCGAATGGCATATGGCAGACAGGAGTGTTCCCCACCTCGTGGAGGGAGGCAATTCTCATCCCTCACCTCAAACCAGGAAAGGACCGCACATGTCCCGGTAGTTATCGTAGTATCGCCTTGACAAGCTGTGTCGGAAAGACCCTGGAACGGATGGTTAACCGGCGTCTGGTCCGGCTGTTAGAGACCAGACAGCTCCTTAGCCGCTTTCAGTGTGGATTCCGAAAATTTCGGTCCACGGTCGACAACCTGACCCTCCTAGAGGCGGCTATTCAGCAGGCTTTTCTCCGTCAGCATCACTGTATCGGTATCTTCTTTGATATCAGTAAGGCATATGATACTACTTGGAGACACTGTATTCTTGCACAAATGCATCAATGGGGCTTTCGTTGCCGCCTCCCCATTTTCATTCGGTCTTTCCTGTCTCAGCGCTTTTTTCGGACCCGCGTTGGTAACAAACTGTCTGCCCCAGGGCAGTGTGTTAAGCGTTACCCTCTTTGCCATAGCCATCAACAGCATAACGTCTACAGTGAGGAGTCCAGTACAGTGCTCCTTATTTGTGGACGACTTTGCTGTTTTCTGTTCCTCCTCCAGTGTTGCAACCGTGAGCCGTCAGTTGCAGCTAACAGTACGGCGGTTAGAGGAGTGGGCTGCAAAGACAGGTTTTCGGTTTTCTGCCGAAAAGTGTGTTTGTGTTCATTTTAATCGTTCTCGTCATCTTTTTACCTTGCCTGCCTTGCGTATGGGGGATACTGTCCTACATTTTAGAGACACAGTGCGGTTTCTGGGCCTAATTTTTGACTCCAGGTTGTCATGGCTGCCACACCTACGTGACTTGAAAGCCAGAACGCTGAAGGCACTGAACATCCTCAAGTGCCTCAGCCGCAGGTCTTGGGGCGCGGACAGGGCGCGTCTCCTACAGTTTTATGGAGCTTTTGTGCGTTCACGGCTGGGCTATGGGTGCACAGTATATGGGTCAGCGAGGCCATCTTATTTGCGGATCCTTCACGCTGTTCACCATGCTGGGATCCGACTGGCCACGGGTGCTTATCGGACCAGTCCCGTACCCAGCCTCTGTGCTGAGTCTGGCGAACCACCACTTACCATCCGGCGGCAGCTCCTGCTGGTGCGCCAGGCTTGTAAGTTTCTTGCAGCTCCCAGCTCGCCTGCTCACCATCTTGTTGCCCATCCACCTCTGGACCGCCTTTTTTCCCGCCGTCCCCTGGCTACGTTGCCGTTCGGGATCCGTGTGCAACGTGTAGTAGAGTCCCTCGGTGTGGAGTCTGTACAACCCCAAATCCAAGGTTTTAACCGCCTGCCACCCTGGTTACTGAAAAAGCCCGGAGTGATTTTAGATTTATTGCAGTACAAGAGAGATTGCACTCCTGCCACCGTTTTTAATGCAGCATTTTCTGCCATTTCATCTGAGCACCACGACTATGTAGCTGTTTTTACGGATGGGTCGAAACAAGGGGATTCTGTTGGTTGCTCAGTTGTTTTTCCATATCGTGTCCTCAAGGTCCGACTGCCTCAGACTTTTACTGTCTTTGATGCAGAATTGTTTGCGATCTTGCGGGCACTGGAGCACATGAGACATTCTTCCTCTCCTAAATTTCTTGTCTGTTCCGATTCACTCAGTGCCCTTCACTCATTGCAACGTTTGTATGCGGCAGACAAAATTGTCCAGACCATCCAGGATGCCCTCCTCCGACTACAGCGACTGGGGAAGGTTGTAGCTTTCTGCTGGGTTCCGGGGCATGTTGGCATTGCTGGGAATGAAAGGGCAGATCTCGCAGCCAAGGAGGCGTGTCTCGCCCTACAAGTATCTCAGTGTGCTATCCCCTTGCACGCACTCACCTCGCTGTTGAGCTCACGGGTCATGCGTCGGTGGGAGGATGAGTGGCTGGAAGTGACTGACAATAAGCTCCGTATAGTCAAGCCCACAACGCGTGTGTGGTGTACTTCCTTTCAGCCCCATCGACGGGACGAGGTTCTCCTCACTCGGCTTCGAATAGGCCACAACCCTATGACGCATGGCTTCCTTCTCCGGCGAGAGGACCCTCCAATTTGTGGTGCTTGCGGCGTCCAGGTCACTGTGCGCCACGTTTTATTGGATTGCGTTTTATTTTCTGACCAGCGGGTCGCGGCTGACTTGCCAGCGGACCTGCCATCTCTTTTAGGCAACACTCAGACGAATGTGGTTAAAGTTTTAAAGTTCTGTGCCTTGTCAAATGTTTTTACAAAGATTTTAAGGAGAGGATTTTAATTAGCTCACTGTGTGACAAGCTCGCCCATATTTTATGTAAGTGGCCAGCCAATAACAATTTCCTGTGACATGCTTGTTGCTATGTTTCCCCTTTCCTTAGGTTTTACTTTCTAATGTAGCATTTTCCTTCTTTTCCTGCTTTCTTTGAGTGTGTGCTTTAGTTTTCTTAGGTCTGTCCACATTCGTTCCTTTTAATGTGTGTCAGGGCGCTGATGACCTCGATGTTGAGCGCCCATAAGCCCCAACACACCACCACCATTTAGTAACACACCAGATGGCGGAGTTCACGTTATCTGGCGTAATACAGATAACTGAGGACGTTGGTTGTTAAGTGCTGCTCTGAGTTGGCATAGCAGGGGAGGCCGTGGCTAGCCATATCTAATCAATCAGTGGAGTGATGAAGAAGAAAATCCACGTTCACTACATATCAGTGTGTTGGTATGTCATAATTAAATTTGTAATACAATGTAACCTGAACATATTCATACATACTATAAAAGTGGATTATGTATGTTTACAGGATGGTCACAAATAGTCTTAAAAGCTTGAAAGGGTGTTGCAAGCTAGGTTGCGCTGAGCAATAACTGTTGAATAAAACTTCTATATGCTGCAACGAGTTAAGTGTCACTGAATTTAGCCAATCAGACCGCTGAGCGCAAATTCAAGCGGCCATTCAGAGACGATGTCACCGAGCGTATTCTTAGATCGGTTTCCTAAACTCGAACGAGAGAGCGGTGCAAAAATTGGACATGGGAAGGTAGTAAGGATTGAGCCAAAGGCTTAGTAGTCTTGTGCGCTGTCTTCTACATTATGAGAACAACTGACAAGAATTTTATATGCCGAGCCGCTTGAGTTTGCGCGAGCTATGGCGTAATTGACTAGCTTCAGTACTAATTAACTCGGAGAGGGCGCAAGGTATCTAATTTTTTTCTTAACAATTATTTGTCGGCAGGACTAACCCTGCAAAACCCTTATGAGCTATTTAGACTGTTTCTGAACACCCTGTGAGTATATATGTACGTTCTCACCTCTTCTTAAACCATCCATTACAACCAAACTTGATGCACATACCACTTACTGTGTGGAAAGACCAACTATCTCTTAAAGGTGTGGTGTTGGAGTGAAAAAGAAACATAGCACTTGAGGCGCTAGTAGGGAGATTAAATTCATAAGATAGTTGACAATGAGACCACTTAGTGACTTTCAATAAACTTTACACATAATTTCAAACCCTTATGACACTTTCTCGCACACATCCCACACAACTTTGTGAAAGGTTATGGATTACTACATTTTAACTGTAAATGCAGTGAAATTGTCACATCGAACATGACCTTTTAATCTGTTACTTCTTTACTAATAACTCTATTTGCAAGACATGCTGCAGACAGTATTCACATTAATCACTGAATGTACCTGCAAAAATATATCATGCTGCAACAGATAGTTCGGTGACATTACGTCACGCACACTGAGATGCGACAAAGACTGTCGCATTAAGCATGACGTTTCAATTTATTAGTTCTTCACTACTACTTTATTCGCAACAAATTTGTAAGACAGTATGGATGTACGCCACCGGATATACATGCAAAATTATACCATCGTACGACATATAGTTTAGAAGATATTATGTCTTAAACATTGAAGTGTGTGGCAATGAAACTGCAGGGCGAATCTCGCTAGAGATATAGATGAAATATGTGTACAAATTTTTGTAACATATGTTAAATACATATCAAATGTATGTCATGTGCATATGTGGGCAAGGTCACAGGTAAGAAGCTCCTTCAAAATGTCTGAATCGATTTCAGCCAAACTTTGTCCACGTATTACCTACTATCTGCAAAGAGATCCTGCAGGGATAAGAGCCAGCGATCTCCTGTTGGAGTGAGGATAGTAATGTGTAGAGAGCAGGAGGGAGGAAGAGATGGACAGACACAGAAGGGTAAGGAGGAGATGGACACGGGGTGGAGGGGATGGACAGAGAGTGAGCGGTTGGGGAGGAAGGCCAGTACAACTGGAATAAATAGATATCCGGGTAATGCCGGGTACTCAGGTAGTGTTAATGCAATTAACCTGTCTATATACTATGACAATTTAAAAGTTCTTTACCATTTATTCCGAACACGAAGGGCGTAAAAATGTATACAGATGTCACTATGCTCTCACTCAGTTTCAACCTGTAAATGGTTGACATGGGCTCATGTCTACTGTAGCCATTATATAAATACGATGTATTACTACACTGATCCGTTGAGCGACGTGATAAGGAGTTGTACATTTGGGACAGATTTAGGAATCTCCATCCACTCCTTCGCTCATCACAGTGCTCCATTGCCAGTTTATTCCGAAATACCTCTGTGTCTGGTCATGGTCACCGTTTCCTTAGGTTTCAGGGTTAGAATCCCCGGAATTAACCTTCGACAGATCTCCACGGACGTCATGGGTCGGTGTTCGAGATCCCCCGGCGAGAGCACATTTTACTTTAGGTCTTGTGGCTGTGCTTATTCAATATACATACGCATAGTCAACTTTTCGCGCTACCCTCTCATCGGTAGTCTTGAATTCGATGGTTAGCTTATAGCACCTTTTTGAGTCATCAGTATTCTGACAGATTTGATGCAGCCCCCCACGAATTCCTCCCCTGTGGCAACCTCTTCATCTCAGAGTAGCACTTGCAACCTACGTCTTCAATTATTTCCTGGATATATTCCGATCTCTGTCTTCCTCTACAGTTTTTATCCTCTACCGCTGCCTATAGCACCATGGAAGTTATTCCCTCATGTCTTGACAGATGTCCTATCATCCTGTTCCTTCTTCTTGTCAGTGTTTTCCTTAAATTCCTCTCCTCGCCGATTCTACGAAAAAACTCCTCGTTCCTTACCCTGTTAGCTCACCCAATTTTCAACTTTTCGTCCGTAGCACCACATCTCAAATGCTTCGATTCTCTTATGTTCCAGTATCCCATAGGCCATGTTTCAGTACAATGCAATGCTGTGCTCCAAACTAGGACTACTAATTTTTTACAGTAATCCTATATATCGACATTTAAAAAGATATGGTTATCGACTCTCTATATATCGTAGAAACAATCGATATATCGGTTGAAAAAATAACGACGTAATGGCCTATAAAAATATCGTCCGCTCACTGTAAATATACTGCTGAGCTGTATATTTAACTATTGTTTTATTATTAAATACTCTGTACATCAACGAGCGATCAGCCTGCCTATCTCCCCTTAGAGTAATAACTGAAAGGAAAACTATGCACGTACACGCTTGGCTGTAACCACTTTGCTAACAATGGTAACTGCATGTAAGTATCACAATAAAAGGTGTTCGACGGGTCTGTCGTTTGGTTTCGTCACGTAACGGATTTGTCCGGAACACTTCATGTCGACTTCTCCGTTTTTTCATTACTGTCAACGCCAGCGACCTAACAGCTGTAGTGTCAAAACTGCGTGGTGGAACTAAACGTTGCAGTTTCTGTTGGTAGCGCCAAGCGCCGATTACGTCAGCATTTCACCTCACACGTCTCCGCCCAGAGCAGAGACCAGTCTTGTCATTTAGATTTGTGTTCATCATTTTCAGCAACTGTGTTAGAAGAACGCCGATATGAAGTAATACACACTATTTGCGCCACACCCCAGTGCAACCTCACCTCTTCTTTTGTACCACATATACTTACTTCACACAATCAAAGAGAATGTTTGGACGCAATGAAAGCTCAAAAAATAGTAACACCCCTCCACACATTGATAGTAAAATTATGTTCTGCTACAATTTCAAAAGAACCGAAAATCATGAAATAAGTACAATATAAAATAAAAGTATCGGCTCTCGATATTGTCGTTTTGATATCGATACATCGATGTATTGGGGAAATGTTACCGCCGGCATCTATCGATATACCGATATTTTATCAACAGCCCTTATTCCAAACGAGCACACTTAGAAATTTCTTCCTCAAATTAAGGTTATGTTTGATATTAGACTACTCTTGGCCAGGAATCTCCTTTCTGCCATTGCCAGTCTGCTTTTTATTTCCTCCTTGCTCCGTCAATCATGGGTTATTTTGCTGAATTCAGTACCTATTCTGATGATAAGTTTCTCGCTAGTCTCATTTCTGCTACTTCTCATTACTTTCCTCTTTCTTTGTTTTACTCTCAATCCATATTCTGTATTCATTAGACTGTTGATTCCACTCAGCAGATCCTGCATTTCTTCTTCACTTTCACTGAGGATAGCAATGTCATCAGCGAATCTGATCCTTGATAATCTTTTACCTTGAGTTTGAATTTCACTCTTGAACCTTTCTTTAATTTTCCTTATAGTTTCTTCGGTGTCTATATTGAACAATAGGGGTGAATGACTCCATCCCTGTCTGAACCTTCTGTTCAATACGAGCACTTCGTTCTTCGTCTTCCACTCTCATTGTTCCCCCTTAGCTCTTGTACATATTGTATATTGTCCCTCTTTCCCTACAGTCTAATCTTATTTTTCTGAGAATTTCGAACATCTTGTACCATTTGACATTGTCGAACGCTTTTTCCAGATTGACAAATTCTATAAACGTTGGTTCAAATGGCTCTGAGCACTATGAGACTTAACATCTATGGTCATCGGTCCCCTAGAACTTAGAACTACTTAAACCTAACTAACCTAAGGACAGCACACAACACCCAGTCATCACGAGGCAGAGAAAATCCCTGTCCGCCACATTTTACTTGACTGTCCTTTGTTCTCTGACCAGAGGGCGGTGGTTTCCTTGCCACCGGATTTGCCCTCTATTTTGCAAGACGACGCAACGACTGTGGTTAAGGTCTTACGGTTTTGTGTCCTGTCCAATTTGTTGCCTCGGATTTTAGGGAGAGGATTTTAATGTGCTGCTGGGTGACTGGCTCACCCAGGCTTTGGGTAAGAGGTCCGCCAGTCACGATTACCTACTTGTTTCACTTCGATTGCTGTTCTCTTTTCCTTGTGTTTCCTTTCCTTTTTTAGTGCGTTTCTTCTCCTCTTGTTTTGCCTCTGTATGTGAGGATTTGTAACTGCGTCAGGTCTGTGTCTTTTAGCCGTTCTCCTTGTTCGCTGTCCGTCTTTGTCCCTTCTGTGCGTTTGGGCGCTGATGACCGCGCTGTTTAGCGCCCGAAAACCTCAAACCACACACACACACCGAAGTTAGCGCCTAATCGATAGCAAAAGAAACATAAACGAAAAAGTAATGAAGAATAAAGCTGAACTGAAACGACGTAACAGAACGGACTGTGTTATGTCGTAACTAGTGGAAGTGTGATACTACACAGTGCATCTTTTTCTACCGTTAGCTACCCCGTTGCTAGGTAGCAGCAGTTACGGGATGCCAACTTCTCTCTGCACAACATAGCCTAAGTACCTTATAGCTTGATTATGCGTAAACAGTCGTGCGCTGCATAGAAACTAAAGGGAAATGAGCAGACAGTGCGGAGGTGTGCGGAAGACACGAATAGCAACCGTGTCGAGGCGTGGATCTCCTAATCTGGAGACACTCGACATTTGCCTGCGGCACGTGTGGACGGCGACGGAGAGGAAGTGGCTTTGTGGCGGTGGCGTGTACGTGACGTTAATGCGACGCGACGCCGCCGGAGACGTCAAGTGCTCTCGAGCGCGCCCGAGGCATGAGGCATGCCGCCACGGCCACACGAGGCGGTGGGCCGGCCACGGTGCGTGTCGCAGCGCAGCGCAGCCAGCGCTTCCGGCGCGTAACGCACGGCGCGGGCAGGAAGCCGCCTTCCTGCGGGAATCCCTTCCTTTCTCTTCCCCTCCCTTCCCCTCGCTTCGCTCCATCCACACCCGGCTCTTACGGCCGGCGCACCGCCGCAGGTCTTATTACACACGGCCGCACCGCGTGTTAAGCACACCAACACGTGTACTAAACATTGCACAAAAAATGTCATATCATACGTTGCGCAAGAGATGTCATATCATACACATACACATATAAAATACATCTACATCTACATCCATACTCCGCAAGCCACCTGACGGTGTGTGGCGGAGGGTACCTTGAGTACCTCTATCGGTTCTCCCTTCTATTTCAGTCTCGTATTGTTCGTGGAAAGAAGGATTGTCGGTATGCTTCTGTGTGGGCTCTAATCTCTCTGATTTTATCCTCATGGTCTCTTCGCGAGATATACGTAGGAGGGAGCAATATACTGCTTGACTCCTCGGGTGAAGGTATGTTCTTGAAACTTCAACAAAAGCCCGTACCGAGCTACTAAGCGTCTCTCCTGCAGAGCCTTCCACTGGAGTTTATCTATCATCTCCGTAACGCTTTCGCGATTACTAAATGATCCTGTAACGAAGCGCGCTGCTCTCCGTTGGATCTTCTCTATCTCCTCCATCAACCCTATCTGGTACGGATCCCACACTGCTGAGCAGTATTCAAGCAGTGGGCGAACAAGTGTACTGTAACCTACTTCCTTTGTTTTCGGATTGCATTTCCTTAGGATTCTTCCAATGAATCTGTCTGGCATCTGCTTTACCGACGATTAATTTAATATGGTCATTCCATTTTAAATCACTCCTAATGCCTAATCCCAGATAATTTATGGAATTAACTGCTTCCAATTGCTGACCTGCTATATTGTAGCTAAGTGATAAAGGATCTTTCTTTCGATGTATTCGCAGCGCATTACACTTGTCTACATTGAGATTCAATTGCCATTCCCTGCACCATGCGTCAATTCGCTACAGATCCTCCTGCATTTCAGTACAATTTTCCATTGTTACAACCTCTCGATATACCACAGCATTATCCACAAAAAGCCTCAGTGAACTTCCGATGTAATCCACCAGGTCATTTATGTATATTGTGAATAGCAACGGCCCTATGACACTCCCCTGCGGCACACCTGAAATCACTCTTACTTCGGAAGACTTCTCTCCATTGAGAATGACATGCTGCGTTCTGTTATCTAGGAACCCTTCAATCCAATCACACAATTGGTCTGATAGTCCATATGCTCTTACTTTGTTCATTAAACAACTGTGGGGAACTGTATCGAACGCCTTGCGGAAGTCAAGAAACACTGCATCTACGTGGGAACCCGTGTCTATGGCCCTCTGAGTGTCGTGGACGAATACCGCGAGCTGGGTTTCACACGACCGTCTTTTTCGAAACCCATGCTGATTCCTACAGAGTAGATTTCTAGTCTCCAGAAAAGTCATTATACTCGAACATAATACGTGTTCCAAAATTCTACAACTGATCGACGTTATAGATATAGGTCTATTGTTCCGCACATCTATTCGACGTCCCTTCTTGAAAACGGGGATGACCTGTGCCCTTTTCCAATCCTTTGGAACGCTACGCTCTTCTAGAGACCTACGGTACACCGCCGCAAGAAGAGAGGCAAGTTCCTTCGCGTACTCTGAGTAAAATCGAACTGGTATCCCATCAGGTCCAGCGGCCTTTCCTCTTTTGAGCGATTTTAATTGTTTCTCTATCCCTCTGTCGTCTATTTCGAGCCGGCCGAAGTGGCCGTGCGGTTAAAGGCGCTGCAGTCTGGAACCGCAAGACCGCTACGGTCGCAGGTTCGAATCCTGCCTCGGGCATGGATGTTTGTGATGTCCTTAGGTTAGTTAGGTTTAACTAGTTCTAAGTTCTAGGGGACTAATGACCTCAGCAGTTGAGTCCCATAGTGCTCAGAGCCAGTCTATTTCGATATCTACCATTTTGTCATCTGTACGACAATCTAGAGAAGGAACTACAGTGCAGTCTTTCTCTGTGAAACAGCTTTGGAAAAAGACATTTAGTATTTCGGCCTTTAGTCTGTCATCCTCTGTTTCAGTACTATTTTGGTCACAGAGTGTACGGACATTTTGTTTAGATCCACCTACCGCTTTGACATACGACCAAAATTTCTTAGGATTTTCTGCCAAGTCAGTACATAGAACTTTACTTTCGAATTCATTGAACGCCTCTCGCATACCCCTCCTCCCACTACATTTCGCTTCGCGTAATTTTTGTTTGTCTGCAAGGCTTTGGCTATGTTTATGTTTGCTGTGAAGTTCCCTTTGCTTCCGCAGCAGTTTTCTAACTCGGTTGTTGTACCACGGTGGCTCTTTTCCATCTCTTACGATTTTGCTTGGCACATACTCATCTAACGCATATTGTACGATGGTTTTGAACTTTGTCCACTGATCCTCAACACTATCTGTACTTGAGACAAAACTTTTGTGTTGAGCCGTCAGGTAATCTGTAATCTGCTTTTTGTCACTTTTGCTAAACAGAAAAATCTTCCTACCTTTTTTAATATTTCTATTTACGGCTGAAATCATCGATGCAGTAATCGCTTTATGATCGTTGATTCCCTGTTCTGCGTTAATTGTTTCAAATAGTTCGGATCTGTTTGTCACCAGAAGGTCTAATACACTCCTGGAAATGGAAAAGAGAACACATTGACACCGGTGTGTCAGACCCACCATACCTGCTCCGGACACTGCGAGAGGGCTGTACAAGCAATGATCACACGCACGGCACAGCGGACACACCAGGAACCGCGGTGTTGGCCGTCGAATGGCGCTAGCTGCGCAGCATTTGTGCACCGCCGCCGTCAGTGTTAGCCAGTTTGCCGTGGCATACGGAGCTCCATCGCAGTCTTTAACACTGGTAGCATGCCGCGACAGCGTGGACGTGAACCGTATGTGCAGTTGACGGACTTTGAGCGAGGGCGTGTAGTGGGCATGCGGGAGGCCGGGTGGACGTACCGCCGAATTGCTCAACACGTGGGGCGTGAGGTCTCCACAGTACATCGATGTTGTCGCCAGTGGTCGGCGGAAGGTGCACGTGCCCGTCGACCTGGGACCGGACCGCAGCGACGCACGGATGCACGCCAAGACCGTAGGATCCTACGCAGTGCCGTAGGGGACCGCACCGCCACTTCCCAGCAAATTAGGGACACTGTTGCTCCTGGGGTATCGGCGAGGACCATTCGCAACCGTCTCCATGAAGCTGGGCTACGGTCCCGCACACCGTTAGGCCGTCTTCCGCTCACGCCCCAACATCGTGCAGCCCGCCTCCAGTGGTGTCGCGACAGGCGTGAATGGAGGGACGAATGGAGACGTGTCGTCTTCAGCGATGAGAGTCGCTTCTGCCTTGGTGCCAATGATGGTCGTATGCGTGTTTGGCGCCGTGCAGGTGAGCGCCACAATCAGGACTGCATACGCCCAAGGCACACAGGGCCAACACCCGGCATCATGGTGTGGGGAGCGATCTCCTACACTGGTCGTACACCACTGGTGATCGTCGAGGGGACACTGAATAGTGCACGGTACATCCAAACCGTCATCGAACCCATCGTTCTGCCATTCCTAGACCGGCAAGGGAACTTGCTGTTCCAACAGGACAATGCACGTCCGCATGTATCCCGTGCCACCCAACGTGCTCTAGAAGGTGTAAGTCAACTACCCTGGCCAGCAAGATCTCCGGATCTGTCCCCCATTGAGCATGTTTGGGACTGGATGAAGCGTCGTCTCACGCGGTCTGCACGTCCAGCACGAACGCTGGTCCAACTGAGGTGCCAGGTGGAAATGGCATGGCAAGCCGTTCCACAGGACTACATCCAGCATCTCTACGATCGTCTCCATGGGAGAATAGCAGCCTGCATTGCTGCGAAAGGTGGATATACACTGTACTAGTGCCGACATTGTGCATGCTCTGTTGCCTGTGTCTATGTGCCTGTGGTTCTGTCAGTGTGATCATGTGATGTATCTGACCCCAGGAATGTGTCAATAAAGTTTCCCCTTCCTGGGACAATGAATTCACGGTGTTCTTATTTCAATTTCCAGGAGTGTATGTTATCGCCACGAGTTGGTTCTCTGTTTAACTGCTCAAGGTAGTTTTCAGATAAAGCACTTAAAAAAATTTCACTCGATTCTTTGTCCTTGCCACCCGTTGTTAACGTTTGAGTCTCCCAGTCTATATCCGGCAAATTAAAATCTCCACCCAGAACTAAAACATGGTGGGGAAATCTACTCGAAATATTTTCCAAATTATCCTTCAGGTGCTCAGCCACAACAGCTGCTGAGCCAGGGGGCCCATAGAGACATCCAATTACCATGTCTGAGCCTGCTTTAACCGTGACCTTCACCCAAATTAGTTCACATTTCGGATCTCCGTCAGTTTCCTTCGATACTATTGCACTTCTTATCGCTATAAACACGCCTCCCCCTTCACTGCCCAGCCTGTCTCTGCGGTATACATTAGGATTTCATTACTGTTTACGTCTGGTTTCAGCCATCTTTCTGTCCCTATATGGACATTGTGACCGTTTATTAATGAGAGCAGTTCTGGGACCTTTCTGTAAATGCTCCTGCAGTTTACTATTAGCACATTAATATTGTTATTCCCTGTTGCATTTTGCCTACTCCTACCTTGCCGCGTCTCAGGAGGCGTCATGTCGGGCCTAGGGAGGGAATTCTCTAACCTAAAAAACCCACATGTGAACCCCACACGTACTCCGCTACCCTTGTAGCTGCTTCCGGCGTGTAGTGCACGCCTGACCTATTCAGGGGGACCCTACATTTCTCCACCCGATAGCGGAGGTCGAGAAATTCGCACCGCAGATCTCCGCAGAATCGTCTGAGCCTCTGGTTTAAGCCCTCTACTCGGCTCCAAACCAGAGGACCGCGATCGGTTCTGGGAACGATAAATATACAGGTTTGTAGGCTAGGATCTGTGGAGTTGAAGGTAAGTTTTAGGATGGCTCGTGGAAAGAAAAAAAGTAGGGAAAGTCTGGAGGGTGGTACGGGCCGTGGTATCCTAATGTCAAGTCTGGTAGGTGGAAAAGAGTTATAAGCTTGCTTTTTTTTTTAGTCGTGAGCTATGAGCTATGACTGGTTCATGCGGTACGCAGCGACTTCCTCTATTGTGAAAATTCCTCACTTCAGAAAAGCGCTTACACCATACGTTCTCAATTACATGCTGCGTGTATTCCAGTGTCTGATTTCCTCTACACTTTTTATCCTCTACAGCTCCCTCCAAGTACCATGGAAGTTATTCCCCGATGCCTTAACCAGTCCTACCTTCCTGTCCCTTTTTGTCAACATTTTCCATATATTTCTTCCTTCGCTAAGTCAGGGGAGAACCTCCTCATTACGTATAATTTTTTGGTATAACGCATAAACATCGGAGCGGATTTCATTGTCTCAGAGGAGAGTCAGTTCAAGTTGCACTGTGATTGGATATGGAGTGTGTATAGGGGAAACAATGTAGTTATTGGACTCTTGTTTGCAGATATGCGGAGGTGCTCAACTTAAGTGAAGAGGGGTAGGAATTTGACGTGATGGTTTGAGGACCCATTGAAAGGTATGTGCTAAGATCAGATCAGGGTAGATCCAGAAAATAAAGTCGATAGTTGCCAACCGCAAGGTGGAATAAGTATAATATCTTTGAGTAGGAGGATCTTTGATGGTTAAGAGAGCCGGGTGCGCGTAGTAAGAAACTCGGTCGTCGCAGCTAGGTGCCCGGAGGAAGCAGATGAGTGGTGACAGCCTTAAGGTGGGATTCGCGCTGCGCAGTTTTCAGGTTGTACACTGATCAGAGAAGCTATAAAATGATTTCAAAATGGTCTTTGTTAGATAATCTTCAGAGTTAGGATTTGTATGTCCAAGTTTTGACGCAGTAAGCGTTTTGTAAAATTTTTTGCAAGAGTGATTCGTGCTACAAAAATGTTGGAAATGGTAGTTTTGTATATGACTTAAATTTTTAACAAGATGTGTATATATATATATATATATATACACTCTTGGAAATGGAAAAGAGAACACATTGACCCCGGGTGTCAGACCCACCATACTTGTTCCGGACACTGCGAGAGGGCTGTACAAGCAATGCTCACACGCACGGCACAGCGGACACACCAGGAACCGCGGTGTTGGCCGTCGATTGGCGCTAGCTGCGCAGCATTTGTGCACCGCCGCCGTCAGTGTTAGCCAGTTTGCCGTGGCATACGGAGCTCCATCGCAGTCTTTAACACTGGTAGCATGCCGCGACAGCGTGGACGTGAACCGTATGTGCAGTTGACGGACTTTGAGCGAGGGCGTGTAGTGGGCATGCGGGAGGCCGGGTGGACGTACCGCCGAATTGCTCAACACGTGGGGCGTGAGGTCTCCACAGTACATCGATGTTGTCGCCAGTGGTCGGCGGAAGGTGCACGTGCCCGTCGACCTGGGACCGGACCGCAGCGACGCACGGATGCACGCCAAGACCGTAGGATCCTACGCAGTGCCGTAGGGGACCGCACCGCCACTTCCCAGCAAATTAGGGACACTGTTACTCCTGGGGTATCGGCGAGGACCATTCGCAACCGTCTCCATGAATCTGGGCTACGGTCCCGCACACCGTTAGGCCGTCTTCCGCTCACGCCCCAACATCGTGCAGCCCGCCTCCAGTGGTGTCGCGACAGGCGTGAATGGAGGGACGAATGGAGATGTGTCGTCTTCAGCGATGAGAGTCGCTTCTGCCTTGGTGCCAATGATGGTCGTATGCGTGTTTGGCGCCGTGCAGGTGAGCGCCACAATCAGGACTGCATACGACCGAGGCACACAGGGCCAACACCCGGCATCATGGTGTGGGGAGCGATCTCCTACACTGGCCGTACACCACTGGTGATCGTCGAGGGGACACTGAATAGTGCACGGTACATTCAAACCGTCATCGAACCCATCGTTCTACCATTCCTAGACCGGCAAGGGAACTTGCTGTTCCAACAGGACAATGCACGTCCGCATGTATCCCGTGCCACCCAACGTGCTCTAGAAGGTGAAAGTCAACTACCCTGGCCAGCAAGATCTCCGGATCTGTCCCCCATTGAGCATGTTTGGGACTGGATGAAGCGTCGTCTCACGCGGTCTGCACGTCCAGCACGAACGCTGGTCCAACTGAGGCGCCAGGTGGAAATGGCATGGCAAGCCGTTCCACAGGACTACATCCAGCATCTCTACGATCGTCTCCATGGGAGAATAGCAGCCTGCATTGCTGCGAAAGGTGGATATACACTGTACTAGTGCCGACATTGTGCATGCTCTGTTGCCTGTGTCTATGTGCCTGTGGTTCTGTCAGTGTGATCATGTGATGTATCTGACCCCAGGAATGTGTCAATAAAGTTTCCCCTTCCTGGGACAATGAATTCACGGTGTTCTTATTTCAATTTCCAGGAGTATATATATATATATATATATATATATATATATATATATATATTGAAAACAACATTGTGTTTAAATCTAACAGCCTGAATCATAATCCACATCCTTTGCTTGTACTGAATATTAAAATCAGTAGTAAAGTAAAGTTACCCACCAAATGAAAGAATGTAAAGAAAATGAGGCCTGTATGCGATATATATGTGCAGTTCATGGCTTGAAATCGATTTTGGTATAACTAAAGTTATCAGAGCGAAATTATTTCAAATAACAACTGGCATTATTCAAGTCAAGATATAATTTCATTAAGTAAACATCAGGGCGAAAAGTTAATTTTTCAGTACCATTTTAATGCTATTGCACAAACGGCATTATTCTCTTAAACTTGATTGCTGAGTCAAAATACATGTTTCATTACTGGCAAAATGGAGCAGTGCACGAAACAAGTTCGCAGACGCAGTCAGATGCACGTTTGTTGAATAATTAATTGGAACAATTTTATCTTTGATACTTTCACTAATTAGAAGGAAACAATTTTGGGTTAGATACTTCCACTTTTAAAGATAATTTTGGACATGATACTTTCACCATGTGGGAAAAGATAAATGGATGCGGAAAGCAAGACAGAGCCCATGATGTCTAAGGATTTGGAGGGAGTGATAGTGCTTGGTTGAAGTAGATATCCAGGCAACATTATCATGGGAGAGGATACGCTGGATTAACAATCTTTAGCTGGGGAGAACTATGGGGAGGTTAGTAATTTTAATCTGTATGCTTTCTGTTGAATTTCTGGTCGGTGAAGTTTTCATGTCAGTTACTGGTTGAGATATTGTAGTGCTGTTGGTAACCATATAGGACAGTTCTACATGATAAGGTAAAAAAACATGCTTGCAGAAGTTACGGGTGGTTCCTCCTGTGATCGTTGCCTGTGTCTTAGGGGAGTTTATTTTCAGAAACCACTGATTATGCCTGGGGCAAAGCTGGTTTAGATCGAGTTGGAGAGATCGTTGCGATTTGTCAGAGGGCTAGAAATGCAACATCATCAGTACACGGAAGAAGATGGACAGGGGTAGGGGTGAGTGGTTTTGGCATATCAGCAGCAGCAATCGGCAGCCGCCGAGCCGAGAGGACGCGCAGCAGAACTTGTCTGATAAACTGTAAATTAATTTGGTCTTCGTTTTTTGTTCAAGTGTTTCTGCAAAGAAGTGAACTGTAAGTGTGTATTTTACTGTGTAGAATAGTGGTTAGAAGATTCATCGTAGTTTTTGTTTTTGCGTAAGTCTTGTGAATATCCTTGTGTAGGGCGGCTTGCTACTGTAAGCTATCCCGTCCCCAGAAACTCCGCCGGCCGCTGTGGCCGAGCGGTTCTAGGCGCTTCAGTTTGGAACCGCGCGACCGCTACGGTCGCAGGTTCGAATCCTGCCTCGGGCATGGATGTGTGTGATGTCCTTAGGTTAGTTAGGCTTAAGTAGTTGTAAGTTCTAGGTGACTGATGACCTCAGATGTTAAGTCTGGTAGTGCTCAGAGCCATTTGAACCAGAAACTCCATCACGCCAGTAAGCTTTAATTTTGTGCTAGTAGGCAGCACACAGTTTAGATCAGTGCATTCTAGTTTGAATATTTATCTCGTGCAGTAACTTTTTGCCAAACAGGATTTCTAAGAACAGGTATCTGTAAATACATCAACTTCAGTAGAGAAATTCATTTTTGATTCATACCTTGCGGTCTCAGAGTACAGTGTAAAATCCGCACAGAAACTTTTAGTGTTACTTCACTTTCCTTCGCTGTATTTTCAAACTCAGTAGAGCCATTTGAGACCTAATAGCAATTCGATATATCAGTTCGATATGTGCCTGTTTTGAGCGGACACAAGGAGAGTTAGCTGCTGTCCGTAAACAGCTGGCAGCTGCTTTGGCTACCGTCGACAGGCTTCTAGCTAATGCTCAAAGTTGCGGTGACGTCGGGGCGCCAGTGACGAGACCTGCGACACCTTCGGTGCCATTGAAATGCCCTGGTGGCCCGGACGTCGATGCGGCTTCCGACATCTGTCCAGTCCGTGCTTACTCCAGAGTGGATGGCAGACAGTGGTGGGTTAACGTGTCACTGGGTGGAGGGCGAAAGAGGGAGCAGGCTGTGCAGCTGGCTCCCTACATCTCAGCAACAGGTATGAGGTGCTACCCAGTGTTGACGGTAACTCTGTGCCAGCACGGGATGCCTCTCTTGTTGGGTCAGCGGTCGATTTTCCTGCCCAGTCAGTACAAGTACAGAGGGTGGGTATGCTAGTCATTGGGAGCTCCAGTGTTAGGCTGGTGATGGAGCCCCTCAGGGAGATATCAGGAAAGGCGGGAAAGAATTCCAGTGTGCATTCGGTATGTTTGCCGAGAGGTAGGAGGAGGCCCTGCTGGCGACTATCGAGCGCACTGGTTGCAACCGGCTGCAAGTAGTGGCGAATGTCGGAATGAAGGACGCTTGCCACTTCGGTTCTGAGGCCGTCCTCGGCTCCTTTCGGCGGCTGACTGATTTGGTGAGGGCAACTAGCAGCGCTCGCGGGTTGCAGGCTAAGCTGTCTATTTGTAGACTGGCACCCAGGGTTGATCGCGGCCCTCTGGTTTGGAGCAGAGTGGAAGGACTAAACCAGCGGCTCAGACGGCTCTGCGAAAGTATCGAATGAGAATTTCTCGACCTCGACTATCGGGTGCAGAAAGGTAGGGTTCCCCTTAATAGGTCAGGCGTGCCCTACACCCAGGAAGCGGCTACTAGGGTAGCGGAGTAGGTGTGGCGTGCACAGGGGGTTTTTTAGGTTAGAGAACCCCTCCCTTGGGAGCAAAAACGATTTGCCTGTTAAATCAGCAACAGCGACCTCAGAGAATCTT
This sequence comes from Schistocerca piceifrons, assembly GCF_021461385.2. Taxonomy (NCBI): domain Eukaryota; kingdom Metazoa; phylum Arthropoda; class Insecta; order Orthoptera; family Acrididae; genus Schistocerca; species Schistocerca piceifrons. Next base: position 447,038,751 of record NC_060138.1, on the reverse strand, counting down.
GGTCCTCGCAGATCAGAGATGGAAAAGATTAATATGACTTAGGTAAACTGCAGAAGCAGCCAAGGAAAGGTTCCAAAATTATATCGTTTACTGAAGGCTATAATGCACTGCTAGTATTGGGAACAGAAAGCTTGTTGAAACCAGACTTAATGACTGCGAAATCCTAAGTTTAGACTGGAAGGTTTATCCTAAGGATAGATTAGTCGCCAATGGTGGCGGCATGTTTAGCGCAGCAAAAAATTCCATAAAATCTAGCGAGGTTATCACGGATTCCGAATGTGAATTAATCTGGGTGAAACTGAGTATCAAAGAACGGTCAAAAATGGTGATCGGATGCTTTTATAGACCACCTGGGTCAGGACCTGTAGTTGTAAAGCGCTTCAGACAGAACTTGCAGAATATCATTAGTAATTTCGCTATCATGCCGTTGTAATAGGGGGTGACTACAACTTTTCAAGTATAGATCGGGAGTGTTATGCCATCAACACTGGTGCCAGAGACGGAATCGTGTGATATTATTGTAAATGTCTTGTCCGAAAATTACTTTGAGTAGATAGTTAGAGAACCAACTCTTAAGGGTAACATCTTAGACCTCCTGGCAACAAACAGACCTGAGCTTATCGAGTCAGTTAAAGTAGAGGAAGGTACGATTGATCATAAGGCTGTGACAAATCTATGACGACAGGTCCTACGGAATTTTAAGAAAGGTAGGACGATATACGTGCTCAGCAAGGGTGTCAGAATTCAAAATTTAGAATATCTCAGCAGTCAGCATAAAATATTCGGTGATGAGGACGAGGATATGGAGAACAAATGGAAAAAATTCAAAAGCATCGTTCACTATGCCCTAGACAAGTATGTTCCGAGTAAGGTTTTAAGGGATGGAAAAGATCCACCATGATTTAATAGCCGTCTTAGAAAAGCGTTACGTAAACAAGGAACACTTCAACTCAGATTCAAGAAAAGTAAAAACCTATCTGACAAACAAAAGCTGAACGAAGCGAAAATAAGCGTAAGGAGAGCAATGAGAGAAGCGTTCAATGATTTCGAAACTAAGACGTCAACCGACCTGAGTAAAAACCCTAAGAGATTATGGTCGTATGCAAAATCAGTAAGTGGGTCAAAATCACCTATTCATTCTCTCAGCGACCACACCGGTACTGAAACGGAAGATAACAGAGAGAAGGCCGAAATACTGAATTCGATCTACGGAAGTTGTTTCACCGCCGAAGATCGTAACACCGTCCCTCCTGTCAATCTTCGTACGAACATCGAAATGGCAGATGTCGAGAAGACGTCGCTCTTAACGGAACTGACAGATGTAAGGGTAATATCCGGAGTACCACAGGGTAGTGTGATAGCCCGTTGCTGTTTACAGTATACGTAAATCATCTGGCAGAAAGAGTCGGAAGCTCTTTAAGGCTATTCGCAGATGATGCAGTTGTCTGTACCAAAGTAGCAACGCCAGAAGATAGTAACAATTTGCAGAACGACCTGCAGAGAGTTGATGAATGGTGCAGACCCTGACAGTTGACCTTGAACGTAAATAAATGGTATATTGCGCCTACATAAAAAAAGAAATGCGCTACTGTACAGCTACGCTGTTGATGACAAACAGCTGAAGACAGCGTCTGCCGTAATATATCGACGCGTAACTATCTAGGGAGGCTTTAATTGGAATGACCATATAAAACAGATTGTGGGAAAAGCAGACACCAGACTCGGATTCGTCGGAAGAATCTTACGAAAATGTTACTCATCCACGACAGAAGTGGCTTATAATGCGCTTGTTCTCTCGAGTCTTGAGTACTGTTCAGCTATCTGGGATGCCTATCAGGTAGGACTAATGGAGGAGGTAGAGATCCAACGATGAGCGGCGCGCTGTCACGGGATCGTTTAGCTGGAGAGAGAGCGTTACAGAGATGCTATAAAATTGAAATAAAAACAAGAAACTACATTTGGAGACTAAAAAACGTTGTTTAAACACTGCTATCGTAAAGTATTGTTACTGAGGCAACAAGAATAATACAAATGGTTGATCTTAACATCAGATGGCTGAGAAAGAATGTTTTAGAAAAAATAACGGAAAAAGCTTCCTCTCTCAATATCGCTGATACCAGTGGTGACGTATATTAGATCTCCTCTGACCACTTCTCGGCAGGCAGCTGCATTGGTTCACTGCAATAAACTTGCCATGGCTACTTTTGCTGTCCTGGGCACGTGACCACACATTCCACTATTGATCTTACTATTAATAGGTAACCTACATATATTAGTATATTATATTAATTAGTGGCAGTAATTGTCATATGAGACACGATCGCAAAGACGTACAAATGTTTTGAATGTCATTTTTCATTTATTCATTCCATTGTATTGCAACAGCCTCAGTCTGATTTCACATTGAGATACTGATATCGGGTCTCCAGCCGTAGCGTAACGTCATCTTGACGCAGTATTTCGGCGGTCCAGCTGGCAGCCGCCTTCACGTGAGTAAGCCGTCGCACCAGCTCACCGGAACTGAAATCAAACCGCAGCGGCGGCTCGGTTATGTACTGCCTGTAGGTCCACCACGCTTGCTCCAACGATAACTACCCTCTAGCGCAAAGCCCGATAGCACACCGCTGATGGAAACTTGCGGAAACGATGAATCGATATCAAACACTGTCGACACCTTTTGATGCCCGAAACAAAGAACGTTCTTTTGTAGTGTCAAACAAAACAGGGTTCCAACTCTTACTTAAAGGATACCCCTTACCTTTGTTTACAATATTGTCACACACTCGGATTTCAATAGCTCCCTTCTCTAGACAGTCCCCATAAAGCGAAGCAGGGGCAATCCTTGTGTCCCATCGTACAACATTTTATGTCCTTCTGTAAGATAATGTCCCGCAAACGCATCAAACGCGCTGCCGAATTCACCTAACTAAAATTAAACACATCTCAGAATATTACTGTCTCTGTAAGTATTTCTGTTTGTTACTGAGCAAGACAAATACACTCTTAAGAAGCTCTGACGTTAGTTGATGTTTTTGGACTGAGGTGTTAGTTGATAGAAGTAAATTATTATAAAATACGGCTGAGAACCGAGAGCCGTACGAACGGGCCGCAGTTTGACGACCACTGCTTTATAGTAATCGTGTGCTGATGTTTCTTAAAGTTCCCATGACTATTCATGGATCCTACCAAACATTTAATCTGTTTCCTGCTGAATCTGATTTTACTACCGCCTTAGTGACGATTAGGACAGGCACCGGTCTAATAAATGGAGCCGTTCACGCTTATTCTGACCAGCCTATCCGCTTGTCATTGCCACCGATTCATGAGTGATCAGGGACCCACAGCAGCTTTACCGTGTTGCTGTCGCTACTCTCCCAAGGGCTTCATGCATTCTGGAACGATCTTTGAGCTCACTGCAAGGGCTGACAGAGATCTTAGAGCTGCTTACCTGTCTGAATAAATGTAGATGCACCTACACAAATTTTCTGCACATACTCTGACAGGTTCCTCAGTCGAGTTTTTCTAGTCCTGTGGCCCACATACTGCTGCCCCAGAGTCTCCAGCTGTTTTCGACCTGTCAGTAAAATACGCTATGCCTTCTGAATAGTTTCTTCCACTGTTCTATACTTCCAAGTGTTACACTGAAAAGTTTATCGAAGCAGCTTCATGTGCCTGTATGGTCAGCCGGCTTTTCCCCGAACATTCCTATATTTATTTCACTCACTATGCTGATGTGAGATTCTGGATATGTTAAAGGAATCCAGTTTTTAACCTGTGTGCCCCTGGCGCTGTCTCCATTGTAACCCAAAGGCGTAGTGGGGGTATGTACACCATGGTCTCCATCCCAGCAGTGGCTGTGCAGCTAATTCTGCCTGTTGTGCCTAAGCAGGCCAGTCTCTGCATCATGCCTTAACAGCCACCCTCTGTTCTTCTTTATTCTACCGTACTCTTGATTCGTAAATTATCAAAGTTCTTGCTGCAGTGCCGTGTATCCAGTACAAACTCCCGGGGTGCAGACCCTGGTTCTTACCACGCACCCTTCTAGTACTCATAAGATAACTTTTTGCCTTGGAACATATATTCCTTATATGAGCGGTCCATGATAGTTTCACGTCCATGATTATTCCTAGATACTTCACTACTCTTCTATTGGTACACTTTCACCGAGGAACTTGAGATTCTAATGTGTGTGCTAGATTTGTTTCCTCATAAATAGTACTACAACATTTTTCACTTAGAACCTGTTTTCTGCACCAGTTTTCCACATTGTCTACTGTATATCGTACTAGCAAATTTGTCAAGTATTACAAGAGGTAGAGGGATACGACAACTACGTATTTCCTGTTGTTAAGTTGATAGGATAAGAGATGTATGAGGTACAAGAGTTGGTCATCAGAGGAGAACTTGTTACGAAAGCCACACTGGTTCATAGGGAAGGAAAGGTGTAGGTGTTGGTTCAGGTGTTTATGGATGCGTTGAAAATGGATAGATTCATATACCTTGGTAAACACTGATGTGAGGCTGAAGGGACGATAAGGGGTACGTTTGATTTAGGGAAAAGTGCGATTTCGGAAATTTTTCACAGCTCAGGATAATAACCTGTGGAGAGGATCATGTCGTAAATGTTTGCAATTGTTTCTAGGAAGAAATAGGGACAATGTTTTAGGTGTCTGTACGTAATGCAGTCGTGCCTGGAAGAAATGTTGCGTTCTTTGTGCAACTCTTATGTTCTGTGACAAGATGAGGGTGTCCAAGTAATGAAAGCTAGTAGCAAGAGGTGGGATAGTGGTGTCTGTATGTTCGTTGACGTAGGGAATAGCGAGCAGTAGAAATAAGGTATCAGGAATTGTGAAAATGTCGGTGACATAGGATGCAAAGTGATTAGCTTTGCACAGAGTCTCGGGTAAGGGTCGATTAATGGGAAGGAGTTCGTAATGGGGACTGGAGTTGCTGCCAGTGGGTAGTTGGAAAGCTTTCTAGTACTGCTAGAACTTAATGGAGGGGGGGTACCGTTAAGTCTGGTACATGTTGGCGTGAATAACGATTTGTTTTGGGATTGAATAAGTTTCTGATGTGTCTCTGTAACAGCCAGTGGTGTGTGAGTGTATGACAGTATGAGTCGGACGACTGACACAAACGACGTGACATGTAGGACAAGTAGGAGGAAGGATGAAGCGGTTATAATGATCGGGTTTCATAAGCATGTGTGTGGATATGGTGTCTAACAGTGTCAGCTGAAGAAAGGAAGCAGCACGAGACATATAATCACGGTTCTGAAATTTTTTAGGCTGGCTTCTGATACTGGTGTCTATGAATTCACAGCAGGCATTCTAGTTGGTGCAGGAGCAGCCTTGGATACAAGGGAGTGAGGTGAGGGGGGGAGGGATGATGAGTATCATAGACAGGTGGTCACTTCCAACTGAATTCAGTACTTCTGGTGGTCTAAGGAGATTAGGAGATGCCAGGAATCTACTATGTTTGGTGAGGTCAGCAGCAATAATATAGGTAGAAAAGGAATGATCTACGTGGCTGATTAGGTTACATTTTTATGGCGCCACAGGTAAAGGTAAAGGTTTTGAAGAAGAGGCTAGGGATGAGTAGTTTGGTGAAAGTATTGAGTAAATGTTGTGACCGAATGGGAATGTTCTTTTGGTGGCCAACTGCGACTTTGCCTCTGGCCAGGGAAATGGTATTATCTGTACAGTGCAGGATATAGGGAGAGGTTCGTATAGAGTTATAGGTTTGGAGGGATGTCAGATTTAAAATGAACACATGGGTTTTGCTTTCGGACACGATACAGAAGTACATTTGTTGGGAGGAATACACTGTATGATCACAAGTATCCGGACACCCCCAAAAAACATACATTTTTATATTAGGTGCATTCTGCTGCCATCTACCGCCATGTACTCCATATCAGCGACCTCACCAACGTGAGAGAGCAGAATGGGGTCCTCCGCGGTACTCATGGACTTCGATCGTGGTTAGATGATTGGGTGTCACATGTGTCATACGTCTGTACGAGAGATTTCCACACTCCTAAACATCCCTAGGTCCACTGTTTCCCATGTGATAGCGAAGTGGGAACGTGAAGGGACACGTACAGCACAAAAGCGTACAGTCCGACCCCGACTGTTGACTGACGGAGACCGCCGACAGTTGAAGAGGGTCGTAATGTGTAATAGGCAGACATCTATCCAGACCATCACACAGGAATTCCAAACTGCATCAGGATCCACTGCAAATACTATGACAGTTGGGCGGAAGGTGATAAAACAGTGTGTGTGTGTGTGTGTGTGTGTGTGTGTGTGTGTGTGTGTGTGTGTGAGGGGGGAGGGGGGGTGAAGGGGGGGGGGAGTATTTTTAATACTAAATTAGAAATTACGAAATTCAATAACAGATGTTTACAGTTAGGAGCAGTGCCATGCTATGCAAGAGTGCAGTATAGTAACAGTGTTGTTTCAACCTAATTAATAATGAAGAGACAGGAGCAGTTGTGGATAAGACAGGAGGTAAAGTCTGGGTATGTCAAATAAGATAGTTTCAACAAAGAAATATTTTATATTTGAAATTGTGTAATTTGCTGAGCTTACTGTAGTTTAACCAAACTGAAGATGAAGATAACGCAAGAATAGGAGTATACTTACTCACAGTCATCAAAAGACACATTGAGAACATAGCTAATGTTTTAAATCAACAGTAAGCGTAGGAAGCGAAACAGAAAAAGCTCGACATGTACATAACATTTATGATATGATGGCTATTTTAAAAGACATCGTTTTCACCAATGAAGAACAGGAACTTCTCAATATTGGGCTTAAGCACAACACATAGATGAAGATGCGATAACAAGGTGTCATGTATATGATCACAGAGGTGAAAGCAGCATGCAGGGTAACGAAAGTAACTAAATTCCAAGCGACGCTCATCATGGTAAAAACTAAAGAGGCCACTGAACGTGAAATGGTAGTAGGCAATTTCGGCCGCGGTGGTCGTGCGGTTCTAGCGCTGCAGTTCGGAACCGCGGGACTGCTACGGTCGCAGGTTCGAATCCTGCCTCGGGCATGGATGTGTGTGATGTCCTTAGGTTAGTTAGGTTTAAGTAGTTCTAAGTTCTAGGGGACTAATGACCACAGATGTTAAGTCCCATAGTGCTCAGAGCCATTTGAACCATTTGATAGTAGGCAATTTCAATCAGAGAGAGCTTGACTTATGTAAAGAAATTAATTTAAATTTGGATTCTAAAGGTGTAACTGTCATCAAAACAGGTAAGGATAACACTTCTGTTGTAATCTACAAGACTGTTCATATAACAAAAACTATGCCGTTTTTCTGGAGAATGGAGATAAAGTAATCATAAACGACCAGATAAAGAAGTTCCAGGTACAACTAAAGGCTAAATTAGAAGGAGCGCAATTTTTGTTGAATCCAAGAGAAAAATCTAAATTAATTAGGATGAATCTGAAAAACAACAGCACAAACAAAGCTGTACGAGGATAATAAGTATATGTAAATTATTTGCAATGTAGGGAAGCAGTTAATGAGCTCTTTAATAAATCTTTATACCGTCAGTTAAGTGTGCGATCCGGCAGACTTATAATGCCAAAAATAGTGTTTACTCCGCACATTAAGTGAAAGACATAGCAATTCCAGAGGACACCATTATGGGCTCGATGGACATTGTAAATCCTTATAGCAATGAACCTGTCCCAGAATCTTTAAAAAATATTAGGAATAATCTGATATGAAACATGTCAATGAGTATGGGCGAAAATTTTGAACTTTTGGATATGGCACAGTTCACAATAGCTTTTAACTGTTTTATTTTGAATGACAAGGTATATTTTAGCCATGGGGAACTGCCTATCACAGATTTCGACCATAATTTTCGTGAATAGCTTAGAGAACAAATCTTTTTATCTCTTTTCAAGAAGTTAAGAAGAAGGAGAGTTATTGTGGACAATGACTCCATTTTTCTGTTTAAAGAGAAGAAAGATTATGTAGTGAAAATAATGGAAATATTAAACGAGGGGCATCTAGAAATCCAATTCACATTAGAGACTGAAGGGATGTGACGTAAAAAGAGAGGGAAGAAAGTACACTTTCACCATCTTCAGAAAAGATACTTGCTCAGATACTACAATAGGAGAGACCTCGCGCCATTCAGCCAACAAAAGAAAGCATACTTTTATGCAATTTGCAATGGAGCCCTTAGACTTCCAGTCATGTAAGACAAATTAGAAAGAGAATTAAGAGTTATGAAACAAGTAACAACAGCTATTGGATATGGGACACAATATGTCATGTGTATGTTTACCAAAATCAAAAACAAATTTACCTATACAAGTGATGATTGAAAGAAGTTTAAAGTTGGAAAGAAGCTTGTCATTTTGAAATTCTAAGGGCTTGTGTCAGAAAGAGTTCTACAGTTCTTTCCAAAAAACGCTGCCGTGGCATATCAAAATGCGCAAATTGCGCATAGATTAAGACAAAAACCCAGCATGACAAAGAAGAACAAAGATATTAATTCTGCTGTATACGACATTAAATGTACAGAAAGCGATATTATCACTATATTAGGCCAGACTGGGCAAAATTTTGACATTCGGTATTAGAAACATTGTGGTCACAGTAATTGAACAGTGTGTGGAGTGCACGTAAAAGGTAGCAAACATGAATTTAGAACATCAGGTGAACAAATGGAGACACCATGCAGAGCACCAAAAAATTTCACCTGGTTATGCCACCAGAACAGGAGATTTATGCCCGCGTGATAAAAATGACAGAGAAACTACAAAATGAGCAAAGTGATTTAAACGCAGTAATTATTATGAGATTTTAAAGACATGTTTTGTCTTTACTTTGGGATGAGCAATGGAGGCTGGCAGCATACTGACAGTGGTGAATTTGGCATGAAAAAGAAACTTCAGTGTGGTGCTGTTTTTGATCTACATACACGAGTATCCTTCTGCAATAGTGTAATGGAAAGAAGAGAAGACACTATTGGAAGTATCCTTGAAGTTGCTTCTTTCTTCCATTTAATAAAGAATATGTTTGTAAAGCTAGGAAATCCCCATCAATAAGTTGTGTATAAGGCATTGGAATGGTTTATGCGTTAGTTCTTCTAGTGTAATATGCTAATCTGGAGGGCACCCTATAATAACATAGATAGTATACAACAACATTTTTTACATATAAATAAAATATTTTAGAGTTTAATATCTTTGCAACGCTAGAAAATCTTCGTCGGTGTTTTTATGCATAATGCTTAGGAAAATTTTTACATACGAATTAATTCAGTATGTTGTTTAAATCCATTTGTAGGGGCACGCTTTACTGCTGCAGACGTATGCACTTCTTAAATTTTAGGGTATTGTTTAAGAAAATAGAAATCAAATTCTTTGGCAAGTTTCAATCCCTGCCATTCAGTAATAAAAATACACTAGGTATAGGATTCTATCAGAAATGCAACAGTGAAGATGATTTATTTTCCCAGGACTTCATACTGCTTTTTTTCTTCAGAGATTTGTCATCGGTAATGAGTTTTGAGCAATACCTAACTTCTCTTGTTGTCAAGTTAAAATTTGCTGCTTTGGCAAATCACATCAGAGTTTACGAAGATTCACCTAACTGCCATTCTAGTGCAGTTGAAACACCATACACAACCGGTCGCTCGACCAAAGATCCGTACCCAAAGACTGGATGGTCGTCCCACTGAGCAACGTTTGTAACCTGGAACGTAAAGATGGTAAGCAGTCAACAAATGTTACCCTCTCATATGGAAATAAAAATGTGCTTCTTTTGGATGGTATATTCTGTATTCCAAGTGACGAATGTTCAGTTTTTAGTCACCTTAAATTGAAATGTCTCAGTCACAGGTTATGGGGAGCAGACCAAACACGTCTGCTCTAATTCTACAATGCTATTGTGGAATTCAGTATTGACTATGGATCGCAGTTTACATCTCTGCTAGGCCATCACATCTTAAAGTCATCTACGTCATTTCCCGTGAGTGAAATATACTGGCAACAGAGCCATGTAAGACCAGTCTTATTTCCAACTTCTATGTTGAGGCTACGCAGCCACCACTTGTCATCCGACAACAAAAGTTTACAGTGCGATAGCCTACTCTCTACCGCTCAGCTAGCGGCACTCCATACCTAGCTTGGTTCTCAGTGGAACGAACGCTCATAAAAAGAGTACGAGCAATGAGGCTATTTGAGATCCTCACGAATCAGGACCTAGTTGCACGTAATGCAGACCATAATACAGTCCTTTCTCAAGATTGGCGTCGTTCAGGACGCTTATTAATAAGAAGTCCAAAATTATTTTCTATTTATCAGGGTACAGGCAGAATTGTACTCCGTAGCACGTTTCTAGAACTATGTTTCACAGAATGTTAACAGACCACTGATGGATCTACAGGAGATTCCTTTGACTACACAGTGTTATATCCTGAACATTCCCTCAAGATTCGCTTCCCTAATGAATTTTCAGTGTATGCTGCCTTTGCGTGCGGGGGGGGGGGGGGGGGGGGAGGGGAGGGGGATGTGCTGCAGAAAATGAGATGAGTTGCATTCAGGCAGCTAAATTCCTTGCTAACCATCACTATCCACGACTCACTTTACGGCATGCAGAGTCAGGGCAAGGATATGTCATTCCGCTGGTTGCAACAGCACTTGGTAATTCAGGATGTTCCTGCAAGGAAAATACGATCTCACAATGTGCTGAGCTACAGTCGGTGAGACAACCATCATGGTGAAGGTGTTCCACATTCCGACCGCGGAGGCAGGAGGTAGCTGTATGAAAGCGCCTTTGGACAAGGTGCTGTTCTCCGATGCATGGATTCCTCCACTGGCGAGGGTATCCACCAGTGTACAGTGCTTGTTGTGTTCCGTACACTACATTTTAACAGAGTGTATGTTAGGTATAGCTGTGAGGCCTGCTACTTGCTTACTAGATGATCTGACCTGAATTTGAGGAGACGATCAAATGAATATGGTACATGATCTAAGATTTTGTGAAACCTGTGACCTTCTACATTGCTTGTTAGGTAGAGGATTTTAGTGTAACTCTACGGCGGCTGACTCTTCTTACTTTTTCTCTGCGATCATCCAGTCACAGTTCCCTCTTGAGTACTTCAAGTCTTATGTGTTCTGTGCTTTTGTATAAAAGTATGAGAGCCAACGAGTGAGAAAAGAGTTGAGTAGATCGCATTTCTAATTCCTGTTTTATCTTTTGAAACTTTTTATTAAACGTTTTAGCCACATTCGTAGCTAATTACCTTTATAAGGGCGCTGATAGATACGTGTTGAGTGTCCTATACAAACAACGAATAGTTCAACCAGCTAATCAAACAACCATATTGGCTGAGAACCGACAAACGAAAAAGATAACGCATGTTTTGCCGAGGGATAGACTTGCTGCGTACCAGAAATATTCAATACTTTGAAAATGGTCTCACGACCAAAACTATAATAACAGAGATGAAGGTTACTAATTCAGTCACCTGTCGAACAATGCTGACGTTTACTACCTCCGTAGAGGCTGACGATCCACAAGCAACAATAATTTTCATATTTATCCATATACATAGTACAGATATATCTATAGTCCGCTAGGCTCCTTACGATGTGTGGGGGAGGGTACCTCCATATCTTCCCTCCCTTTCGAATCCCATTGAGGAATGGTTCATGAGAAGAACGACTGTCGATAAACTTCCGTAATTTAGCGAAGAACCATGGATTGGAAATGCACCTCCGAACCGTCGTCTCTGCAGACTCCGAAACTACACTATGCGATCAAAAGTATCCGGACACCTGGCAGAACATGACTTATAAGTTCGTGGCGTTGGCGTTGGCCCAACCTTAGCCTTGATGGCAGCTTCCACTTTCTAAGGCCTACTTTCAATAAGGTGCTGGAAAGGTTGTTGGGGAATGGCAGCCCATTCTTCACAGAGTGCTGCATTCAGGAGAGGTATCGATGTCGGTTGGTGAGGCCCGGCACGAAATCGGCGTTTCATAATATCTGAAAGATGTTCTATAGGATTCAGTCAATTACAGGGATGTTACTGTCGTGTAACCCCTCCGCCACAGGCCGTGCATTATGAACAGGTTCTCGATCGCTTTGAAATATGCAATCGCCATCCCCTCATTGCTCTTCAACAGTGAGAAGCAAGAAGGTGCTTAAAACATCAATGTAGACCTGTGCTGTGATTTTTTTTTTTTTTTTGTCATCAGTCTACTGACTCGTTTGATGCGGCCCGCCACGAATTCCTTTCCTGTGCTAACCTCTTCATCTCAGAGTAGCACTTGCATCCTACGTCCTCAATTATTTGCTTGACGTATTCCAATCTCTGTCTTCCTCTACAGTTTCTGCCCTCTACAGCTCCCTCTAGTACCATGAAAGTCATTCCCTCATGTCTTAGCAGATGTCCTATCATCCTGTCCCTTCTCCTTATCAGTGTTTTCCACATATTCCTTTCCTCTCCGATTCTGCATAGAACCTCCTCATTCCTTACCTTATCAGTCCACCTAATTTTCAACATTCGTCTATAGCACCACATCTCAAATGCTTCGATTCTCTTCTGTTCCGGTTTTCCCACAGTCCATGTTTCACTACCATACAATGCTGTACTCCAGACGTACATCCTCAGAAATTTCTTCCTCAAATTAAGGCCGGTATTTGATATTAGTAGACTTCTCTTGGCCAGAAATGCCTTTTTTGCCATAGCGAGTCTGCTTTTGATGTCCTCCTTGCTCCGTCCGTCATTGGTTATTTTACTGCCTAGGTAGCAGAATTCCTTAACATCATTGACTTCGTGACCATCAATCCTGATGTTAAGTTTCTCGCTATTCTCATTTCTACTACTTCTCATTACCTTCGTCTTCCTCCGATTTACTCTCAAACCATAATGTGTACTCATTAGACTGTTCATTCCGTTCAGCAGCTCATTTAATTCTTCTTCACTTTCACTCAGGATAGCAATGTCATCAGCGAATCGTATCATTGATATCCTTTCACCTTGTATTTTAATTCCACTCCTGAATCTTTCTTTTATTTCCATCATTGCTTCCTCGATGTACAGATTGAAGAGTAGGGGCGAAAGGCTACAGTCTTGTCTTACACCCTTCTTAATACGAGCACTTCGTTCTTGATCGTCCACTCTTATTATTCCTTCTTGATTGTTGTACATATTGTATATGACCCGTCTCTCCCTATAGCTTACCCTACTTTTTTCAGAATCTCGAACAGCTTGCACCATTTTATATTGTCGAACGCTTTTTCCAGGTCGACAAATCCTATGAAAGTGTCTTGATTTTTCTTTAGCCGTGCTTCCATTATTAGCCGTAACGTCAGAATTACCTCTCTCGTCCCTTTACTTTTCCTAAAGCCAAACTGATCGTCACCCAGAGCATTCTCAATTTTCTTTTCCATTCTTCTGTATATTATTCTTGTAAGCAGCTTCGATGCATGAGCTGTTAAGCTGATTGTGCGATAATTCTCGCACTTGTCAGCTCTTGCCGTCTTCGGAATTGTGTGGATGATGCTTTTCCGAAAGACAGATGGTATGTCGCCAGACTCATATATTCTACACACCAACGTGAATAGTCGTTTTGTTGCCACTTCCCCCAATGATTTTAGAAATTCTGATGGAATGTTATCTATCCCTTCCGCCTTATTTGACCGTAAGTCCTCCAAAGCTCTTTTAAATTCCGATTCTAATACTGGATCCCCTATCTCTTCTAAATCGACTCCTGTTTCTTCTTCTATCACGTCAGACAAATCTTCACCCTCATAGAGGCTTTCAATGTATTCTTTCCACCTATCTGCTCTCTCCTCTGCATTTAACAGTGGAATTCCCGTTGCACTCTTAATGTTACCACCGTTGCTTTTAATGTCACCAAAGGTTGTTTTGACTTTCCTGTATGCTGAGTCTGTCCTTCCGACAATCATATCTTTTTCGATGTCTTCACATTTTTCCTGCAGCCATTTCGTCTTAGCTTCCCTGCACTTCCTATTTATTTCATTCCTCAGCGACTTGTATTTCTGTATTCCTGATTTTCCCGGAACATGTTTGTACTTCCTCCTTTCATCAATCAACTTAAGTATTTCTTCTGTTACCCATGGTTTCTTCGCAGCTACCTTCTTTGTACCTATATTTTCCTTCCCAACTTCTGTGATGGCCCTTTTTAGAGATGTCCATTCCTCTTCAAATGTACTGCCTACTGCGCTATTCCTTATTGCTGTATCTATAGCGTTAGAGAACTTCAAACGTATCTCGTCATTCCTTAGTACTTCCGTATCCCACTTCTTTGCATATTGATTCTTCCTGACTAATGTCTTGAACTTCAGCCTACTCTTCATCACTACTATATTGTGATCTGAGTCTATATCTTCTCCTGGGTACGCCTTACAGTCCAGTATCTGATTTAGGAATCTCTGTCTGACCATGATGTAATCTAATTGAAATCTTTCCGTATCTCCCGGCCTTTTCCAAGTATACCACCTCCTCCTGTGATTCTTGAACAGGGTATTCGCTATTACTAGCTGAAACTTGTTACAGAACTCAATTAGTCTTTCTCCTCTTTCATTCCTTGTCCCAAGCCCATATTCTCCTGTAACCTTTTCTTCTACTCCTTCCCCTACAACTGCATTCCAGTCGCTCATGACTATTAGATTTTCGTCCCCCTTTACATACTGCATTACCCTTTCAATATTCTCATACACTTTCTCTATCTGTTCATCTTCAGCTAGCGACGTCGGCATGTATATCTGAACTATCGTTGTCGGTGTTGGTCTGCTGTCGATTCTGATTAGAACAATCCGGTCACTGAACTGTTCACAGTAACACACCCTCTGCCCTACCTTCCTATTCATAACGAATCCTACTGAAACGTCCCCTTTGAACAATTTATACAGGACTGTGCTTAACCTGACACACAATATTTTTAGCGCAACGCAATCCGACTTTCAAAATTTCCTACTAAAGAATGGCCCTGACAAACATTAAACTATACCTTTCACAAATCACTTACCTCACAAAAATCTTCGCTGCTCAAGCTACTGCAATACAGCGAGCGCCACTACTGCCAGCTAAATAAAAGATTCAAACTACTGAAGGCACTAACTACTGATAGGGATAGTTAGCAAATGAAAGATATTAATAGAGAACAAACAATGTATTTACCTTGATATCATCATATATAAATATATCAGTTCATGAAAAATTACAAAACTCCGCCATCTCTCTCCCCACATCCACCACTGCTGGCGGCTCACCTCCAACTGCGCAACGCTACGCGCTGTTCACAGCCAGCTGCCTCTGCCCAACACTACAATGGCAGACAACAATGCAAACTACCCACAGACTGCACACAGCACAGCCAGTGATTTTCATACAGAGGTGGCGTTACCAATAAAAAACCTAAACAGCATACTTACATAGCCCCCATGCTCCCCACAAAAATTTTTACATATTGGATTGGGCAGTGGCCAATACAGATTTGAAAAAAATTTTTTCATAATTACAATAACAAAGAAATCAAATGCACACACTTATTGATACAATGTTGGTCAAAAGCTAAAATTTTCTCACAGTCCATAAAGACAGTCCTAATCGTACATAACAGGAGAATAGCAGTGTTTTTCTCAAAGTCTGAGCAGTAAAAGAAAATGCACACGGAAGTAGTGGATTTCCATGCAGTCTTGAAGAAGTAGTGTTGTCCTTCCAATGGAAAGACAGTGCTGACTCTCGACATGCTGACAGGTAGTGGGCCACAACAGAGCAAACCCACTGCAGAGTCAGTCGAAGTTTTGATGAATATTGGTAGGTAGGTCATCACAGAGCAGACCCACCGTAGTCCTGGTAGAGATTACGATATTGGTGGGCCACCAGAGGTGCAGACCCACTGCAGTCCTTGTAGAGATAATGGTATTGGTGGGCCACCAGAGGTGCAGACCCACTGCAGTCCTTGTAGAAATAGCCAGCAGCCATCTGTTGTGACTGTGCAGGTGCACAATCACCATTGAAGAGTCTTGCGGATAATATAGCAAGTCCATAAACCACCACTTGTGCACTCACAAAGTTTCTGGAATTGTCCTTAGAACCAGCAATGCTGTCATCCAGTCCCTTGCTGAATTATAAACACACGTGCAAACACTAACAGTCCCAACTTCTCACATATTGTCCATATACTATGACCAACAGAAACGTGTGCAGTGAAATGTAACTTACAAGTTAATAATAAGATGATCTGGTGTCAATTACAATTTTATAAATTTACAACATGAAAATACAATTACAAAGGTACAAAATACATCATTAAAGAACATAATAATACAGATAACATTTGTAGTACAGGCTTTACAAAAGAATAGAAATAAACATATACATCAGTGGAATTATGACATGAGTACATACATAAAGGATCACAATAACTTTCGAAACATCAACTTCACACATGAGCATTAAACAGAACGGAATTAAAAATATCTAACATCTTTACAAAGTAAATAACATATTATTAATGCCAATTATATTTGAGGATAACAGTATTCCTCATCATAGTGAATGTAGCTTAATATTAAAAGAGAAAAAAATTCTATGAAACTGTACACAGAGACAGGAAGAAAACAAATACACAAGGGTACACAAACATATAGTGGGATAACACAAAAGGGAAAGGACAGGGTTCATTTTCAGTGTAACATGTGGTACTGCAGTCCAACCCAAAACTTCATATATCTTTCCTCTTATTTCATCCTTTGTTTCCACCCAAAAAATTCTATCTAAGCATGCTTTCTGTATTTATATGTTCATACATTTCTTACCTCAACATTTATTTCCAAGAAAATCCTACCTAAACCTGTTTTCTCAATGCATTTCTTTACCTATTCTCCATAGTCAGTTTCTTACATAGTCTACCCCCTCTTAAGCTAACTTAAATCTACTGAGCTCAGATGCTAAACTAAGGGACGAGGCAATGCAGCAGCACAAAACAATTAACACAAGCAGCAATGACAAAAAATACAGATTGGCAAAGCTAGCAGCATAAATGAGCAAAAGTCAAATTCAATAACACTATGCCTGGCAAACAGCAGCAACTTATACCTAAACATGACATAGCGCAAGCAGAAAAAATATTACACTAAAATGGCCATGTCTAATACCTATGTCACATCTTAACATTAGAGTGATGCATCACAATTTATTCTACAAAAGAAATTACCAAGTACTTGAAAAGAAAATTATAGATGCAGTTACTGGTATTAGTCCCTTCTTATTGTTCTCTCCATTCCAAGTGCTCCTTTTTTAAAGAATGTGGATCATAAAATAATTATTTAATAGATCTGTTGACAGAAAGTGTTCACATTAGCAAATGCATTTCATTTTATAAAAGCAATGCTGCAACACAGCTGGAAACCAGATATCAAATGAAATAAGCAACTATGAAAAGCAAAGCATAAAAATATCATTCAGTAGTCATGTGACATTTCATAAGTTAGTAGAAATTCTCTCAACTCTCATAGAAAGACGCTTGTCATAATCAGGTGTGCAGATGTACGAATATTTCCCATCAATTCATAAGCATTTCAGTAATTAGCACAAAGTGCGAGTAATCATATGTTTTCAAGTAACGAGGGTGTCGCATTAGCGATGAAAGGCACACCCTAATGGCTTGTTCTCCAGATGTTTGACACGTCCCACGTCCCCTTTTTTTTCTACCTGTGCCGCTGAAAAGGGCTCGCAATAATGGCTTTTTCTCCAGGCGTCTGACACAGCTGGGTGCCCGCGACGCATTACGTGCAGGTGGTCACTTAACTTTCGTACGGAAATATTTACGACAGGAGATTCTGCTACCGTTGCAGTCTCATTTAAAAATATTTCACAGGTCAAGAATTAGCGTTGCAAATCTGTAGAAACAAAATCCTATAAATATAAGTGTCCAAAAAAAAATATTCGTCAGCATTGTGATACAGTCACACATTTCATAACTCTTAAAGTACGTTTCTTGGTTTCCAACATCCTTTTCATAAATCAGAGTCCCTAAACACTACTCATTATTCCTTACCTCATTATACATATACATATTCGTCGACACTTCTTCAATATTTCATCGTGAGAAATACGTAGCATAATAAACATTCCTCAACAACATAATACACATCGTCGTCGTAATAATAACATCATAACACCTCAGTCAAATCTCAAAATCGTCGTAACTTCCTCCAATAGTTTCTGAGCCTAAAAAAATTCTCTGCTCATTTCAATAGTGTCATCTACCTCAAACGTACTTTAAAATCATGCTCCCTTACGAAATACGTCATTCAAAGCTCTCATAGTATCACAATGATTCCGAAAAATATGAGCGTTTCTCAAAGTACAGACAAAATACAGTTTCATAAGTGTGAAGTTACCCAACTGTGTATTGCGTAAACATGTGTCACTGATGTAGTAAAGAGAATGTTTGTTTCTCTGTCAAATAATCAGATAGCTGTGTAATTCTGTGTTAGAGAAATATGGTACCGATGTGTAAAGTTGTATAAGCAAATACCATATTAGCTAGGGTTCCTTGTGGTTGCCACACACATGGTACACAAAGTAAGCGTGTACCCCCCTGAGGATTAATGTAATTATACCCTCAGGTGTTACAGATTACAGCAATGGAATGAAATGTATCACGCAAAACTTTCTTTGTAATTCAAAAATCTTTAAAAATAAATGTTTTAAGTATAAAATTGATCACTCAAATACGTGTACTATAGCGCTAAACTGTGCGTCTTGTAACATAATCTCTGTGGAAGTGTCGTAGTTATCGTCCTCCGAAAGCTAAGTTCTGCAGAAGTCAATGTACTTACCTCATGATAAACAAAAGTGAAATGCTTTGCGTATAGATATCATAGTTATTATGGTTATTGGCGTGATGAAGAAAGTACTGTACAGTAACGTATTGTTGTGCCACAAAAAAGGCTGTCTCATTGTTGCTATACCACAAAAGTTACTACTAAAACCTGTTTTACTTTCCAGAAGAATTCAGAAAAACTGTGCAGATATAAAACAGATACACCGCAAAAGCAACATTGTAAATTGTCACTCATTAGTAGCGTCGTGATAAAACCGTGTAGTTGTCACTTAAACTAACCACTGTGCCGTCTGGTATCTCACAGAAAGTACATTAAACCCAGAATGTATTTTCAAGTAAACCAAAATGTTGCATTAAAATCTCATTAGCAGTACTGGTATAGGTTCTTAGTATGTAAGCCTGATAGTCGTTACGTAATCGTGCAACTAACAAGCAAGAATGTACAAATACAATAACACTGTGACGTCTGTTCACTATAACAATGCAATCGTAATTCCTGTTTAAAAATGTTCCCTAGGTTCTAGACTGGATATTTAACTTCAAACATTGTTGCATGCTAACAGTTTCTTAAGTCTGACAAAGCATACTAGTAATGTGAAGTGAAAAGTTTTATGGCAAAGACAAAGTTAAAAAGCAGATTATCTTTCAATAAACGGTTTTACATGTGAAATGTGGTGTAAACCTTTACTCTTCCTAGTACGCAGAGTTTCAACTTCAACGCAATTATCATGTGGTATACGTCGGATTCTGTAAGGTCCATTGTAAACTAGAAAGAATTTGTGACTCAAGTGTTTCTTCTTATGTGACAATGAATGAGCTTTAATGAGAACTTTCTGACCAATATACAATTTCTTTGTATTTGCTTTACCGTGTAGTTTTCTCCTTTTGTCTGCTGCAGATTTTATATTTTTAAGAGCCAAATCAATTATGTCTTTGTGTCGAAGTTTACGTGTATTTGGGAAAGGTACAAGCTCTCTGATTCTGTTCGGTGGTTCTTCATTCTTTAGTACAAGAGTAGGTGGTAAAGCAGTGGAATCATGAGGCATTTCATTCAGCACATTTTGAAATAAGTGTAAATATCTGTCCCAATGCTGATGCTTTCTGTGACAATAAAGTCTGCAAAGCTTATTGATTTCTTTCATAATGCGTTCAGACGGGTTACAATGTGGTGAGTACAATGAAATAAAAACAGGTTTGATTTTATGGTTGCGAAGCATGCGTGACCAAACAGCAGATCTGAATTGCGGTCCGTTATCTGAAATGACTTTACTAACGTGTCCAACTTCACGTAAGAAATTTTTAACAAAGGCGTTGGATACAGACCGTCCAGTGGCTTTACGTAACGGTGTGAAAGAAACAAATTTTGCAGTAAGTTCAACAGCGACTAGAACGTACGAAAATCCATTAGATGTTCTGACAAGCGGTCCCAAGAGATCAACAGCAGCAAATTCTTTTAATTTAGAAGGAATGATAGGAAACAACGGAGCACGATGTGAGACAGTAGATGGTTTCGCCTTTTGACAAAGTTTACAAATAGACAAGACTCTTCGAATTCGCTTTTCCATATTGTTAAAATAACAAGTCGTTCGAAGAATATGATAACATTTTCGTGGACCAAAATGTGCGTAGCTGAAATGAATGTACCAAATGAGCTTATTAACAAAATCGTCAGGAATGCAAAGTACCCATAGCTTGTCATCAACAGTGCAGCGTTTGAACAGTATGTTGTTTCTAACCAGATAATAATGCCGAATCTGTGTGTGTGTCCTTTCATGCCATTTGCTCTTGATGTCTTTCCAAATCGGATCTTTATCTTGTTCATGAGCAATGTCCTTTAAAGATGTGGTGATGAAGTTTTCAAAGGCGACTTTCTGAATGTAAAGAATACTGAAATTTTTCTCGAGGTTGCCTTCTGTGGTACTTTTCTCAAGCCCAGCCGGTGCGCGTGACAGTGCGTCCGCAACAATGTTTTCCTTGCCGGGAATGTAGACTATTGTGAAGCGGAATTCTTGCAGAAACAATGCCCAACGTTTTAACCTGTCATGATTTAATTTTGAAGACATAAGAAATTGTAATGCACGATGATCACTGTATACTTTTACGTGCTTACCAGAAAGAAAGAAACGGAATTTGTTAAATGCCCAAACGATAGCTAAAGCTTCTAATTCAGTAACGGAATAATTTTTTTCAGATTTGGTTAGCACTCGGCTAGCAAAAGCAATGGTTTTCTGAATGGTAGTGTCATTTTCTATGGCTTCTTGAAATAAATGGGCACCAAGACCGACTTTAGAAGAATCCGTGCTAAGGCAGAAATCTTGTGACAGATCTGGATGAGCTAAGATTGGCGCGTGAAGTAACGCTTCTTTCGAAGAATTGAATTCCAATTGTGCTTGTTCGTCCCAGTTCCAAATAGTATTTTTTCCAGTGAGAGAACAAAGTTTTGGTGTAACAAGAATTTGCATATTCAGAAAACGACGGTAAAAATTTACGAGACCTAGAAAACTGCGGACTTGTCTTTTTGTGGATGGAACTGGAATGGCTCTGATTGCTTCTAACTTTTCAGGATCCGGCTGAATCCCTTCAGAAGAAATAATATGTCCCAAAAACTTCACCTTTGTCCTACCGAATTCAGACTTTTCCAAGTTAACTGTAATTCCAGATTCTGCAAAAATACGTAACAAACTGTTGAGGATGCGATTATGTTGTTCCCATGAAGCTTCTGCTATCAGAATATCGTCCACATACAAGGTGATGTGACGTTTTAAGAACTCAGGTAATATGGAATTTAACCCACGAATGAATGCTGCCGAAGAAATGTTCAAACCAAAAGGAAGTTTCCGAAACTGATAACAAACGCCGAAACAAAGGAAAGCTGTGTATTTTCTACATTCTGGATGAAGTTCGATCTGATAAAAGCTGGATCTGAGATCAATGGAAGACAACACTTTTACACCATTAAAATTTTGAAGAAGTTCTTCTAACGTTTGCGGCCTGTCTGTTTCAGGAATAATGATCGTATTGATTTGTCTCGAATCTAAGACAAGCCTGATCGATCCATTTTTCTTCTCAACAACATGTAATGGATTGTTGTATGAGCTTACTGCAGGCTCAATAATGCCCTCATCGAGCATAGATTGTATTTCTGTTCTAACACGGTCCCTATAATGTGCTGGAATTACATATGGTCTAACACAAAATTTAGTATGCTCACGAACACGAAATTGGTATTGAAATCCCTTGATTGTTCCTGTTTTATGAGTAAAAACTGTGGAATGTGCTTGTAAAATCTCAAAAAGGTCCTGCCTATCAGTGTCATTACAATTCTCAATTGTTTGAATTTTATTCTGAATTAACTTATTAGTGTCAAATGCGCCGTCGATATCATCCCTGTCAGTACTTGCAGAGTGATTGTTAGTGTCTAGTTCCGTAGAAAATTCCGAACTGTTGTCTAACAGAACGTAAAGCCGATTAATTTCCTCATCATGGTTTGAGAGCCAATCTTCAAATTTCAAAGCTATTGACTTACCTTCTTTTTCTAAAGTTATTTCAGCATCGTGAAAGTTTAAGATTGCTTTGTATTCATTCAAAAAGTCTACTCCCAGTATAATTTCCGTCGACAATAATGGAACAATAAGGAAGTTCGTAGAGAAGCTGTGGCTTTGACAAAAGAATTCTAGGTTGGTTTGTTGGCGTACATCTACACTTTTTCCAAAGATTGCACCTTGTAATTTAATCTTACGTAACGGAAGTGTGGGGCAATCGTTCGATTTGTTGCATTTGCTAAAGGCTGTTTCACTGATTACTGAAATGGGACTGCCAGAGTCAAGTACTGCCGTAAATTTTACGTCATTTACTGTAATGCAAATCACAGGATATGCAACGTTGTTATGTTTTACGTTGTGTTCTTGGAGTAAGATGTCCCTAATATCTTCCATTTTTACGTAATTACTAGCTACGGCAGCTGCGTCGTTAGTGTCATAAGAACGTTTTGTGGCTGCCAGCGGTGTGAGTCATTGCCTATTGTCTCTTTGTTGGCGCGCGTCGTTATTGGGGTTTGGAGACCTAACTTCTACAAATTCACCGTGACGAGAGGGCCCTGCTCTGTTTGAATCCCGCCAGTTCTGATGCAATTCAGGTCTGTCGTTACGATCATATCGTCTGTCGTCATGTCGGTAGATTCCATAGTTTCTTTCTTGTCGGTCACATGGTGGAGAATTTCTCCCTGAATCGTAACTGCGCGCTGGTCCGTTGCGTCTAAAGTTATTCTGTCTCCCTTGATAGTATTTATTTTGGTTCCCATATTGTCTGTTTCTCTTATTGTCTCTGTGATAGTCATTACCACGGAGAGGTGATCTTTCCCTGTAGTTATTACTACTCTGCCAACGGTTGTCATACGGGTGGTGTCTGTTTTGGTCACGATTTGTGTTGTGAGAATACCCTTGTCGTGTCAAGTTATTACTTCTTTCATCGCGGAATTGCGACGGATGTGACCTGTAATTGTTGTGTTCCTGGTTTCGCGTTCCGCGATTGTCAGTGTCAATTTCTAATTCTTGTAACAGTCCCTGAAATGCTTCAATGTCGTCTTTGCAACGTCCTGCCAAAATAATATGTCGTAAATGTTCAGGCAGTTTGATTAAGCAAATGCGGATGAGTTCTGAGGGGCTGTATGGGTTTGAAAGATACTGATTCTTATGCAACATGTCTTCAAAATATTTCATAAGACTGGAAAATTCAGATTGTTCGAAACGTTTCATCATTATGATGCTATGTTTTACACGGTCTTGTGTGGCTTGAGACCAATATGCTGAGAGGAAGGCATGGTAAAACTCTCCTTCACTGTGGCAATCGTGAATTACCGATCGCATTCTTACAGCTGGTTCATTCTCCAAGTAGCCACACATAAATTCTAATCTGTGTTCCAACGACCAGTTGGGAGGAAAACAATGAGAGAATTGATGGAGCCATGCTTGTGGATGAATGTCGTTGCCAGAATTCTTAAATGTTTTGAATTTACGTGTAGTAATGAACAGCTTATAGTCAAAATCATCATGTCGGCGAGTAGCATATCGGTCATTGTTACGTCGTGTCGGCGGTTCCATATCGAAATTCGGTGCACATTGCCAGTTTCTTTCATAACTTACGAAATGCCCTATGTTATTATTTTGTGGCTGTTCCGTATTTCTATGTCCCTCTTCCCTTATTGGGGCGCGAGTGTCCTCTGAAATACGTAATTTTTGTATTACCTGTGTTAGCTGATCTTGTACTTCCCGGATTTCTCTTTGGTGTTGTGTATTAATTTGATTCTGATTTTGTTTGAATTTTCTTATTTGTTCATACTCTTCTGTGTCAGTGAAGGCTACGGGTCTTGTGTCATTCAGATCATCATCTACCTTTGTAGATAAGTTAGTGACCTGATCCGAAAGTTCGGCTACTTTCTCCGATAGTGTACTTATTTCTTCAGTGTGTTTTTCTGAACCAAGTTTCAGAGTATCTACTGTGTCCTTAAAGTTTTCCTGAGTTTTTGCAAGTTGCGTAACCGAATCGGTAGATGCAACTGAGTCAAATTTAGCTTGCAAGGTCTCATGATTTTGATGAACAATAATTTGCAGTTCTTTTATGGCTGCTTCGTGATTCTGTAATGCATTTTCATGCCGCGAAAAAATAGGTTGAAAATGCTCACAAATTTGTGTTTTTACGTCATTACAGACTTTCTGACATTTCGATTCAATGTTATGTAACTCAGTAGTTAAATCTTCACGTGTTTGTTCAAGTGTTTGTTCCAATGAGTCTAACTTTTTAAGATTTTGTTCCACTGTGTCTAACTTTTTGAGATTTTGTTCCACTGTGTCTAACTGTTGCTGTGTTTGTCTCTGATTTTGTTCCATTGTGTCTAACTTTTGCAGCTTTTGCTGTGTTTGTCTCTGATTTTGTTCCATTTGTTGCATTAAGTGCAATAATAATGTATTAGTGTCTGGAATCTGTTTCTCTACGCTTTTCGGCAGTGCATTTGCACCGGCAACATTCACATTTTGACAAGCAGAAAATGTGTCTTGACTTATTTGAGAAAACGGTGATGACCCAAAACCTGAATCTACAGTATTTGCGAAATTGTGTCCTGTCATTTCGGATTCCTGAGGCGAGCTGTTGCCGACCGATCGATCGATAATGCTTCCCTCTTCACTAATTGTTTCACTGTCCACGCCATTGTTTGCCGCCTGCTCCATTTCCCTATGAACAGTTACCAAATTACTACTTTGAACATCAGTTAATTCATTACTCGGTGGCGCTAACACACTGCTTTCATTTTCACTGTCATTTCTCAGTTTACTTTGGAGCCTAGTATTACGTTTTTCACACGCCATTATTGTCACAGTATTTCACACGACAACACAGAAAAACACAATTTGAAGATCAAAAATAAGAGAACACATTAACATAGCACTGAAAATAATATCTAGTTAATTGCAAGCGCAGCTGCGAAATACTTGGTGCAAATCTACATGCATGCCACAACTGTTTTACTGTACAACAATGAAAAACTACAACTACAAAGGAAATTCTCTCTATGATTACGCGCTACCAATAAACAAAATCTACACTAATTACACAAACTACAACAAAAATCAGAAGATTCCAGTGAGGTATCGTAGGCTAAGGGTCGACATATGAAACGTCCCCTTTGAACAATTTATACAGGACTGTGCTTAACCTGACACACAATATTTTTAGCGCAACGCAATCCGACTTTCAAAATTTCCTACTAAAGAATGGCCCTGACAAACATTAAACTATACCTTTCACAAATCACTTACCTCACAAAAATCTTCGCTGCTCAAGCTACTGCAATACAGCGAGCGCCACTACTGCCAGCTAAATAAAAGATTCAAACTACTGAAGGCACTAACTACTGATAGGGATAGTTAGCAAATGAAAGATATTAATAGAGAACAAACAATGTATTTACCTTGATATCATCATATATAAATATATCAGTTCATGAAAAATTACAAAACTCCGCCATCTCTCTCCCCACATCCACCACTGCTGGCGGCTCACCTCCAACTGCGCAACGCTACGCGCTGTTCACAGCCAGCTGCCTCTGCCCAACACTACAATGGCAGACAACAATGCAAACTACCCACAGACTGCACACAGCACAGCCAGTGATTTTCATACAGAGGTGGCGTTACCAATAAAAAACCTAAACAGCATACTTACACTACACCTGTTATACCATTTTCTGCTGCTGTTGATATTACCCGATACTCATCTGACCAGAAATCCTTGTCTTCCTTCCACTTCACTTCACTGACCCCTACTATATCTAGATTGAGCCTTTGCATTTCCCTTTTCAGATTTTCTAGTTTCCCTACCACGTTAAAGCTTCCGACATTCCACGCCCCGACTCGTAGAACGTTATCCTTTCGTTGATTATTCAATCTTTTTCTCATGGTAACCTCCCCCTTGGCAGTCCCCTCCCGGAGATCCGAATGGGGGACTATTCCGGAATCTTGTGCCAATGGAGAGATCATCATGACACTTCTTCAATTACAGGCCACATGTCCTGTGGATACACGTTACGTGTCTTTAATGCAGTGGTTTCCATTACCTTCTGCATCCTCATGTCGTTGATCATTGCTGATTCTTCCGCCTTTAGGGGCAATTTCCCACCCCTAGAACAAGAGAGTGCCCTGAACCTCTATCCGCTCCTCCGCCCTCTTTGACAAGGCCGTTGGCAGAATGAGGCTGACTTCTGATGCCGGTAGTCTTCTGCCGCCAATGCTGATTATTTATCAAAATTTAGGCAGTGGCGGGGATCGGACCCGGGACCGAAGACTTTTGATTATGAATCATAGACGCTATTCCTAGACCACGCAAAACAACAAGGGGTGCAAGCCCCCTGCATGAAAAACACGACCGTACCGCCTCCGAGTTTTACTGTTGGCACTACACACGCCGGCAGATTGCGTTCACCGGGCATTCGCCATACCCACCACACACTGCCGTTCGATCGCCACTGATTCGTCACTCCGCACAACGTTTTTCCACTGTTCAATCGTCCAATGTGTTACTCCTTACACCAAGCGAGGCGTTGTTTGGCACTTACCAGCGTAAAGTGTGGCTTATGAGCAGCAGCTCGACCATGAAATCCGAGTTTTCTCACCTTCCGCCTGTCATAGTACTTGCACTGAATCCTGATACAGTTTGGAATTCCTGTGTGATGGTCTGGATAGATATCTGCCTATTACAAATTACGACCCTCTTCAACTGTCGGCGGTCTCTGTCAGTCAATAGACGAAGTCAGCCTGTATGCTTTTGTGCTATACGAGTCCCTTCACGTTTCCGCTTCACTATCACGTTGGAAACAGTGGACCTAGAGATGTTTAGGAATGTGGAAATCTCGCCTACAGACGTATGACACAAGTGACACTTAATCACCTGACCAAGTTCGAAGTCTGTGAGTTCCGCGGAGCGCCCTATTCTGCTCTCTCATGATGTCTAATGACTACTGAGATCGCTGGTATGGAGTATCTGGGAGTGGGTGGCAGTACAATGCATCTAATATGATAAACGTATGTTTTTGGGAGTGTCCGGATACTTTTGATCTCATAGTGTATATGTTACAGGGTGGTGGTTTCTTAGCGGCAATTTTTTGCGTATGTAAACATGGTAACTTGAATCAACACAACTATACAAAGCCACTCGTTCAGTCTTTCGCATACTCTGTAGTATTTCGTCTAACGGCCCATCACGGGAAGAATATGTGATGCCTCCGCTCCGTCGAGT
Source organism: Schistocerca piceifrons (assembly GCF_021461385.2). NCBI lineage: Eukaryota > Metazoa > Arthropoda > Insecta > Orthoptera > Acrididae > Schistocerca > Schistocerca piceifrons. Next base: position 447,011,098 of record NC_060138.1, on the reverse strand, counting down.
ATCTGGTCGCAAGTCGTAACATACCAAAGGCGGTCGTTCGTCAGAGCAACAATCACACGTTGTGCGTGTTTTCTCCGTGAGACTTTTATTGTAACTTTTTGTAACTTCACGTAATTAGGAATGGTTTTGATTTGACTTCAGCTTGATCATATTGACTAGTTCATCCTAATATACATACAAAGCTTTTCACAGAAAAAAGTTATTAAAGCTTCACATCTATTGAAAAGTTGTAATGGATTTCCCTATAATGAATTTTGTGGAGGAAACGGAAATTAATTTTATCTGAAGAACAATTTATGATTTTTATGATACGCTCGACCCTAGAAAGAAGGTTTTGTGTTATATGACAAAGGGTTGCTGTGGACGATAGAGTCGAAGTTTATCGCAATCTCCATCCCTTCTCTATGTACACTAATTTCTTTTTCATCATGACAACGTAGAAAGCCGAAACTGTGAACCAAAAAATCGAAATTAATATTATCAGACAATGAAAAATTTGGTGTACAGCAGGGGACATAGAACTTGGATAGAGATTCTTTGCTGTCTGAATCGTTATGTGGTATTCCACAAGCTTGGAGATGATAACATAAGAGATGGTGAGGAACACTTTGAGAAGCATGGAACGGTGTTGGAGGGTAGGTTGTGTGGTGTACGGAGATACCACCCAAGAGAAGTCAGAGACATTTGGTACCAGAAGCACTGTGGACGTTCGTCCGCAGCAGGAACATCGTTGCAGGCAAACCATTCACGCTGCGTGCGAGAATCACATTCCCTGGAGCGGCAGCGCCACTAGGAAAGGAGACGCGCGCTTAAGTAACCGTGCGCGAGCAGAAGTTGTCAGTTGCAAGTTGTACGTCGGTCCGTGTCTTGCTAGGGACTTTCTGCAGAATGTTTGTCGTGTCTTCATGTCTTTAAGTTGTCGCTTGAGATACAAACAGTGGCCGATAGGTAGACAGTGGTTCGTCTTCAGCAGAAACAGAATAGAGAATTGTCGTGTATGGACAGAGACCGCCTGCCCGCAGAATTAACTGTGTACGGCCAAACAAGTGGAAACGGTCGAGAGGCAGAACCCGGACCTCCACATCTGGTGTACGCACAGTCTGCCGCCTCGCTGCACGTTCGTCTGTCTGAAAGGACCCATGATCACACAAACGCCCAAAAAGGGCCTGAAACGTTGTGTTATGTTATTGGTGTCTGTGAGGGTACTTGCTTTCACATAGTCGTGCCGCCTCTCGGCCGTTTCCATCTATCTGGCCGAACACAATATCTCGGCTTGTCTCCGACATGAATACCGGACTATTCTGTTGCTGACAGTACGCTGCGTCAATCTCACAGCCTGCAACACACAAGGAACACACTCACTTATTCAGAGGAACAGGGATCCTCTTGCGTGGCAATGATGCATTTCCAGACACATGGTCACGGGAAATTTTTCCGTCCATTTTAAGACAGGAAACCATCCCTGTAGTTTGTCGGTTTTATTAATGTTCACCCTCTATTTTACTACTCATTATTCTGTATTATTAGTATCATTGTGTGTGTGTGTGTGTGTGTGTGGGTGGGTTTGTGTGTGTGTGTGCGTGCTGCGCTAGAACCCATACATCCATCCAACTAGGACACTCTTTTTAGTGTTTTTCAGCGGCGGCGAGATTTTCCTCAAAGTGGACACTCTCAGTCCACAACAGGTTCTGCTGAGGAATAATTGTTAAGAAAGAAAATCGTTATGTTGCACCGTTTCCAAGTTAATTAACATTGGAATTAACCCATTAGACTGTTTCGCGTGCAAATTAAAGTGGTCCGCCAGATAAAATTAGTGTCAGTCGTTGTAGCAGAGTGGAAGATAGTGCACGAGACTGCTCAGCCTTTGGATCGGGTTCGATCCTTGCTAGCGTCCCATGTTCATTTTTTTGTTCCGTTCTCTTGTTCGGTTTTAAGAAACCAAACACATGTCTGGTGACACCGTCTCTTTCGGGCCGCTTGAATTGGCACTCGCAACAGCCTAATAGGCTAACTTAAATGCCAATTAACTTGAAAACGCCGCAACGAATCGAATTTTTTCTTAACAATTATTTCTCACTACAATCTACCCTGTAAGACTCTTGGAAGCTTTTCAGACTGTTTCTGATGAGCCTGTATAATAAGCAAAAATACGTATGTTTTTGGATAGAGTCCGCCTTTAGCAAAACACAATTTTGTATTTTAACCCAAACATGTTTCACTGCAGTTACAGCAACTTCAGTGGGTGTTTATTTTTCATCTGTTAAAGATAAAGAATGTTCTTTACTGTTTGTGTATATGTAACTATTAGTTTTTAAATCGTAATTACAGATATTTGAAAATACACATAAATTATGAATTCATACCTCTTTACCACGTGGTTTTTTCTGATGTGTTGTGTTTCGCCGGCCGTTGTGACCGAGCGATTCTAGGCGCCTCAGTCCGGAACCGCGCTGCTGCTACGGTCGCAGGTTCGAATCCTGCCTTGGGCATGGATGTGTGTGATGTCCTTAGGTTAGTTAGGTTTAAGTAGTCCTAAGTCTAGGGGACTGATGTCGTCAGATCTTAAGACCCATAGTGCTTAGAGCCATTTGAACCATTTTGTTGTGTTTCTACAGTGTTCCACAGTTTATCATCTGCAACTACTTACACCTTAAAGTAGATAAATCGTTTAAGCCGGAATTACGATTTGAAAATTGTTATTTCTATGCCTGAAATTAATTAATTCTGTGTGTGTGTGTGTGTGTGTGTGTGTGTGTGTGTGTGTGTGTGTGTGTGTCTACTTACATAATGTTTCATGTTAATGAGGAAAAAGAAAATGTAAGTGAAACGTTATGTAAATATTCATAATTTACGTATTTTTTCAAATATCTGTAATTACGATTTAAAAACTAATAGTCACATGTATACAAACAGTAAATAACATTCTTTTCTTTAACAGATGAAAAATAAAAGCCGACTGAAGATGCTGCAACTGCAGCGAAACATTTTGGGTTAAAAAACAAAATAGTGTTTTGCTAAAGGCGCACACTATCCAAAAACATACGTATTCTTAAAGCAAACACGGGAAAAAAGAGCTTCAACCCCTAGATGATTAATAAGCAGAAACTACAACCACGAAAATGATTCAAATGGCTCTGAACACTATGGGACTTAACTTCTGTAGTCGTCAGCCCCCTAGAACTACTTAAACCTAACTAACGTAAGGACATCACACACATCCATGCCCGAGGCAGGATTCGAACCTGCGACCGTAGCAGTCGCGCGGTTCCGGACTGAGCGCCTTAACCGCTAGACCACCGCGGCCGGCCTACAACCACGACAAAACTCTACAACTCACATTATAATTCGCAATTACGCGACTCACGCTCCCTCCAACTACACTGAGTTCGTGCTGTTGCACTGACAAAGCCTCTTTATATTCATTTAAACTGATACTTCGAACACGAGGCCACAAGACCACTTTGTGTAATTTAAGAAAAAGCTTGGAGTCTAGATTAAGTAACCCGGAATAAAACAAGGAAGTATAAGTATCAGATGAGATCTCGTTATAGTCGCCAGTCACGACAGAACACACTAACCTCGTTTGCATGTTATCTTGGGGTCTCGTGTTACCCGTTACCGCAGACAGAGAGGAAGCGATACCGCCGGTGAAAGGGACAGTGTGTATGTCGCAGAGGCTTTGTTGTCCGGCCTAACAAGGTGACGAGGCCCTCGAAGGATGAGATAGCCGTCGGTCTTGCCAAACGACGCTCAGGGCGCGCGGCGACGCGGCGGCGGTGTTTCCGCTCCGCTCTCGCCTAACGGGCGGTAGGCTCTCGTATCGACCTGCGACCAACAATAGGCGGTCACTGGCCTTAGGTGGCGTTGCTCACACACGTACGCGTCACAAGTACATGCACGCCGCAGCTAGCCACTCAACGTAATACGACCTTCCAGTGCAGGAAGGTGTTAATGTATTGCTCAAAGAAATGTTCAGATGTGTGTGAAATCTTATGGGACTTAACTGCTAAGGTCGTCAGTCCCGAAGCGTACACACTGTTGTTGTTGTGGTCTTCAGTCCTGAGACTGGTTTGATGCAGCTCTCCATGCTACTCTATCCTGTGCAAGCTTCTTCATCTCCCAGTACCTACTGCAACCAACATCCCTCTGAATCTGCTTAGTGTATTCATCTCTTGGTCTCCCTCTACGATTTTTACCCTCCACGCTGCCCTCCAATACTAAATTGGTGATCCCTTGATGCCTCAGAACATGTCCTACCAACTGATCCCTTCTTCTACTCAAGTTGTGCCACAAATCTCTCTTCCCCCCCAATTCTCTTCAATACTTCCTCATTAGTTATGTGATCTACCCATCTAATCTTCAGCATTCTTCTGTAGCATCACATATCGAAAGCTTCTATTCTGTTCTTGTCCAAACTATTTATCGTCCATGTTCCTCTTCCATACATGGCTACACTCCATACAAATACTTTCACAAACAACTTCCTGACACTTCAATCTATACTCGATGTTAACAAATTTCTCTTCTTCAGAAACGCTTTCCTTGCCATTGCCAGCCTGCATTTTATATCCTCTCTACTTCGACCATCATCAGTTATTTTGCTCCGCAAATAGCAAAACTCTTTTACTACTTTAAGTTTCTCATTTCCTAATCTAATGCCCTCACCATCACCCGACTTAATTCGACTACATTCCATTATCCTCGTTTTGCTTTTGTTGATGTTCATCTTATATCCTCCTTTCAAGACACTGTCCATTCCGTTCAACTGCTCTTCCAAGTCCTTTGCTGTCTCTAACAGAATTACAATGTCATCGGCGAACCTCAAAGTTTTCATTTCTTCTCCATGGATTTCAGTACCTACTCCGAATTTTTCTTTTGTTTCCTTTACTGCTTGCTCAATATACAGATTGAATAACATCGGGGATAGGCTACGACCCTGTCTCACTCCCTTCCCAACCACTGCTTCCCTTTCGTGCCCCTCGACTCTTATAACTGCCATCTGTTTTCTACACAAATTGTAAATAGCCTTTTGCTCCCTGTATTTTACCCCTGCCACCTTCAGAATTTGAAAGAGAATATTCCAGTCAACATTGTCAAAAGCTTTCTCTAAGTCTACAAATGCTAGAAATCTAGGTTCACCTTTCCTTAATCTATTTTCTAAGCTAAGTCTTAGGGTCAGTATTGCCTCACGTGTTCCAACATTTCCACGAAATCCAAACTGATCTTCCCCGAGGTCGGCTTCTACCAGTTTTTCCATTCGTCTGTATAGAATTCGCGTTAGTATTTTGGAGCTGTGGCTTATTAAACTGATAGTTCGGTAATTTTCACATCTGTCAACAACTGCCTCCTTTGGGATTGGAATTATTATATTCTTCTCGAAGTCTGAGGGTATTTCGCCTGTCTCATACATCTTGCTCACCGGATGGTAGAGTTTTGTCAGGACTGTCTCTCCCAAGGCCGTCAGTAGTTCCAATGGAATGTTGTCTACTGCCGGGGCCTTATTTCGACTCAGGTCTTTCAGTGCTCTGTCTAACTCTTCACGCAGTATCGTATCTACCATTTCATCTTCATTTACATCATCTCCCATTTCCATAATATTGTCCTCAAGTACATCGCCCTTCACTACAAACCTAAATTATCCTATGGACAAACACACACACACCCATGCCCGAGGGAGAACTCGAACTTCCGCCGGGACCAGCCGCACAGTCCATGGCTGCAGCGCTTAAGACCGCTCGGCTAATCCCGCGCGGCTAATATATTGCTCATTTCCTTCATTTAGTGTCTTACTTGTAGATTATGAAAAAATATTAAATATTGTAATCGAAAAAGGAAGAAACAGATAATCATATTCGCCAACTAGATCTCGTAATAAGCTCATGTGAATATCTTTCTAACATTCTTTCTGTTTTTGAGGAGTCAATTCATTTTAGGTTTGTGCACAATTTCACTTGCCTCATTTGCGGAATTAATGGAGTAGAGTAACTTGTTAGTTAATTTCTTTTTCATGCATCACTTGCACAATTCATTTTACATTCGTATCACAAGTTAATTTGTAAACATGGCTACATGTCCAAAACTAAGAATTCCTTTTTATTTATTTTCTGTTTACTTATTAACTTTTTTATTTATTTTGTAAATGTACTGATGTGAGTTAGTATTTCCTTCCCACCGCCTTATACACATCACCATAATAGAAATTCTTCTGGGGAGTAGAAAGAGTTGTCAAGAAGATACTTTTTCAGTCTGTTTTCAGATGTTACTTTGCTGTCTGTCAGACATTTTGTATCACTGAGTAAGTGATTAAAATTTTAGTTGCAGACTTGTGCACCTCCGATTTGTGCTAAAGACGATCTTAATGTGGAACAATGAATATCAATTTTCCTTCTGGTTTTGTGATTATGTACATTTTTGTTCCTTCTGAGTTTGGATTATTTACAGCGGACTTCATGAGGGAATAAATAAACTTTACAGCAGTAGTCAGATTTCAAACCCTTAAAACAAAAGTGTAGAAGATTATCGTGGGTGAGCACCGTATGTCATTCCCGGGTAATCGGGCCTCAGTTCGAAGCGGGACTCATCACTCAAGGCAATTCTATTACAGTCAATGAGATTCCAGACCGAAGACGTGTCAGGAGACGCCCTGGGCAAGGGTTGGTTACTAACCTGACTGTTGCCCGCCTTACGGCCGGACAACCAGGAGTGATGGTCTGTGGTGCCATTTCTTTTCCTAGCCGGACCTATTTGCTTGTCATCCTCGGCACCCTTCCAGCACAGCGGTACATCGACGATATTCTGCTCCCAGTTTTTTTGGCCTTCATGGCAAGTCATCCTCCACTTACATTTCAGCAAGAGAATGCCCGCCCGCACACGGCGAGAGTTTCTACTGCTTGTCTTCCTGCTTGCCAAAACTTACTTTGGCCAGCAAGGTCGCCGGATCTCTCTCCAGTTGATAACGTTTGTGGCATTATGGGCAGAGACCTCAAACTAGTTACGGATCTTTATGATCTATCCCGCCAATCGGACAGAATTTGGGAGGAGGACATTCAACACCTCTGCCAATCAATGTTAAGCCGAATGACTGCTTACGTAAGAACCAGGGGTTGACCAGCTCGCTGGCCGGCGTGGCCGAGCGGTTCTAGGCGCTTCAGTCTGGAACCGCGCGACCGCTACGATCGCAGGTTCGAATCCTGCTTCGGGCATGGATGTCTGTGATGTTGTTAGCTTTAAGTAGTTCTAGGGGACTGATGACCTCAGATGTTAAGTCCCATAGTGTTTAGAGCCATTTGAACCATTTGATGTTTATGTTAATATCTATTCCAATTTTCTGTATAGGTTCCGAAACTCTCGGAACCGAGGTGATGCAAAAGATTTTTGATGTATGTAACTATCTATTCTTGGTTTTTCCTCTGTTACACGGTTTCGTAAACTTTCATAGGTAATTGTTTATGGTTCTTTCCTGATGAAGTCAACCATAGTCGGCGGTTTCAAAACGAGGTCAAGTTAAATCTTACTGCAACCGGTTGGCTGCATGTTTCCGTATGTAATGGATTAGGAACGGGACGTGGGTAGGGAAGACAAACATGTAAGAAAGGCATAATGTCGAGTCTGTTATTAACCATCTTGCATGTAAACAATGGTTTCAGCTGTGTTTTTTCCAAGCAGGTATCATATGCTGTATACGAAGGTCTCAACAACGCTCAGGCGTCACTGACAGTCCCTCTGGAAGTATTGTCTTCAATGAATAACGGATCGAAAATAAAGGTGATTGTGAATCCACATCACACTGTCGCATACGGCCAGAGCAATGACACTTCATGCACAAAGCGCAATTGAAGACGCCACATAATGTGTATTCATTGCACCCTATAGTGTAAAATGTGCCACGTCACTCCGTAGAATATTGCCCAGCCACATGCCATTAGGAACCGAAGAGCAAATTCAGACCCATACTGCATATACACTCCTGGAAATTGAAATAAGAACACCGTGAATTCATTGTCCCAGGAAGGGGAAACTTTATTGACACATTCCTGGGGTCAGATACATCACATGATCACACTGACAGAACCACAGGCGCGTAGACACAGGCAACAGAGCATGCACAATGTCGGCACTAGTACAGTGTATATCCACCTTTCGCAGCAATGCAGGCTGCTATTCTCCCATGGAGACGATCGTAGAGATGCTGGATGTAGTCCTGTGGAACGGCTTGCCATGCCATTTCCACCTGGCGCCTCAGTTGGACCAGCGTTCGTGCTGGACGTGTAGACCGCGTGAGACGACGCTTCATCCAGTCCCAAACATGCTCAATGGGGGACAGATCCGGAGATCTTGCTGGCCAGGGTAGTTGACTTACACCTTCTAGAGCACGTTGGGTGGCACGGGATACATGCGGACGTGCATTGTCCTGTTGGAACAGCAAGTTCCCTTGCCGGTCTAGGAATGGTAGAACGATGGGTTCGATGACGGTTTGGATGTACCGTGCACTATTCAGTGTCCCCCCGACGATCACCAGTGGTGTACGGCCAGTGTAGGAGATCGCTCCCCACACCATGATGCCGGGTGTTGGCCCTGTGTGCCTCGGTCGTATGCAGTCCTGATTGTGGCGCTCACCTGCACGGCGCCAAACACGCATACGACCATCATTGGCACCAAGGCAGAAGCGACTCTCATCGCTGAAAACGACACGTCTCCATTCGTCCCTCCATTCACGCCTGTCGCGACACCACTGGAGGCGGGCTGCACGATGTTGGGGCGTGAGCGGAAGACGGCCTAACGGTGTGCGGGACCGTAGCCCAGCGTCATGGAGACGGTTGCGAATGGTCCTCGCCGATACCCCAGGAGCAACAGTGTCCCTAATTTGCTGGGAAGTGGCGGTTCGGTCCCCTACGGCACTGCGTAGGATCCTACGGTCTTGGCGTGCATCCGTGCGTCGCTGCGGTCCGGTCCCAGGTCGACGGGCACGTGCACCTTCCGCCGACCACTGGCGACAACATCGATGTACTGTGGAGACCTCACGCCCCACGTGTTGAGCAATTCGGCGGTACGTCCACCCGGCCTCCCGCATGCCCACTATACGCCCTCGCTCAAAGTCCGTCAACTGCACATGCGGTTCACGTCCACGCTGTCGCGGCATGCTACCAGTGTTAAAGACTGCGATGGAGCTCCGTATGCCATGGCAAACTGGCTGACACTGACGGCGGCGGTGCACAAATGCTGCGCAGCTAGCGCCATTCGACGGCCAACACCGCGGTTCCTGGTGTGTCCGCTGTCCCGTGCGTGTGATCATTGCTTGTACAGCCCTCTCGCAGTGTCCGGAGCAAGTATGGTGGGTCTGACACACCGGTGTCAATGTGTTCTTTTTTCCATTTCCAGGAGTGTAGCTTCTGCGCCAACCGTATCTGGTACAGGTAGCAATGAAAATACGCTGCCAAACTTACTTTGGCCAGCAAGGTCGCCGGATCTCCCCCCCAGTTGATAACGTTTGGGGCATTATGGGCAGAGATCTCCAACCAGTTCCGGACCTTGATGATCTATCTCACCAATTGGACAGAATTTGGGAAGATATCCCTGAGAAGGACATTCAACGCCTCTGCCAATCAATGCTAAGCCAAATGACTGCTTACGTAAGGACCAGGGGTTGACTAGCGCGCCGGCCGGTGTGGCCGAGCGGTTCTAGGAACTTCAGTCTGGAACCGATCGACCGCTACGGTCGCAGGTTCGAATCCTGCCTCGGGCATGGATGTGTGTGATGTCCTTAGGATAGTTAGGTTTAAGTATTTCTAAATTCTAGGGGACTGATGACCTCAGATGTCAAGTCCCATAGTGCTCATAGCCATTTGATCCATTTTGACCAGCGCGTTATTGACTTGCTCAATTTGTAAGACTCTTCTTTCCCTTGGATAAATCACACATTTTTTTTCTGAAACTGTAATTATTTCTATGTCTGTACATGTACACCACATTTACCGGTGTCCGTCCCATTCGGGTAATTCCTTCGCTGTGGATTATCTTTCTTATTAGAGCGTATAACTTATGGGTGGCATTACTTCTTCCTGCTTTGTGCGGATAAGCACCTGGTCTTCAGAATATCCACTACACTTGATGGCAGTTTCACATTTATTGTAGTTTGCCAGCACGAAGGTTCGGAGCACATAAGTTTGACTTGAGTCGAATGCATCTTCACACTGCTCCGAATTCAGGTTATTATCTGTCTATACCCTCTCCCCTTCTCTCAGATATAAATTGCAGTCAGACTTACTTAGTTTTAACATCCCACAGATACGTAGCATTTTAATAATAATAACAATAAGATGCTGTAAAACAATAGTAACAAAAGTTTAATTTCTGCACATAATACAAAATTTTAGCGTAATGTGACACTACTGTCTCATATCGCTACGCGATAGTAATCCGCCGGCCGCTGTGGCCGAGCGGTTCTAGGCTCTTCATTCCCGAACCGCGCTGCTGCTAAAGTCGCAGGTTCGAATCCTGTCTTGGGCATGGATGTGTGTGATGTCCTTAGATTGGTTAGGTTTAAGTAGTTCTAAGTCTAGGGGACTGATGACCTCATATGTTAAGTCCCATAGTGCTTAGAGCCGTTTTTTTTATATTGATCCATTTTGCTACCATTTTTTGGTTAATTTTATTTAGAGCGTACTAGTCACACTTGCTAGGAGGAAATATGTTTTCCTCACTGGAAAGATGTTCTGCCAGTGTGATCTCTAGATCCTCTCTGTCAGGAGCAGACGTCAGTGAATCTCGTTAGGAAGGGTCAATGTCCCGCGAGAGGTGGACAGTTTTTCCAAAAGAGGAGCTGCTGCCTGCTTCGTGTTTCTATCGGCAGTGCCGGCGCTTCAACCCCAGCACTATATTTTTACCTATTCTGTTCGGGCACCTAGATGCCGACAACCAGCATGGGAAGTTCTGCTGGTTTCTCTCCAAATTTGGTGTACCCAGTCGACATGAATCGCCCTGCTACTGCTTACTGTTCCATGGACTTTAACGGCATGGTAGGCCATGATTTTTTGCCACAACGCTCGAATTATCAGTAATAGTACTACCCACTAGTTCAACGCCGTCTGCATCAAGCAATCCGGAGAAAGTGGAAAAAATAAAAATAAAAATAAACTACTGGGTTTGTGACGAAACAATTCATGGCTTTTGCATCATGATAACGCATATGCTGACACTTCGTTGCTTGTTCGTGACTTTTTCGCCAAGGACATTATGATGCCTCAGCCTCCATAATCTCCAGATATGGTTTTATCTGACTTTTTCTGGTCCCACGAATAAGGAAAATATTGAAGGACTCTAGTTTTACAAACATAGCTGAGATTAAAAATGCATCGTTGACAGAGCAAAAGGTTATCCCAAAGATCCAGTTCCAGAAGCGTTTTATAGACCGTAAAAAACGCTGACAACTGTACGAATATAATGGGAGACTATTTTGAAGACCATGACATTAATGAATAATAAATACAGCTCTTCCACAATCTTTTTTCACTTTGGAGCGGAGTGCCCACTGATATGAAACTTCCTGACAGATTTAAACTGTGTTGCTGATCCACAACTGCTAGACCTTAAGTACTTCCGTGGTCGCTTCACTAATACTGAGGGACAAAAGTCATGGGATACCTCTTAATATCACGTCGGACCTCCTTTTACCCAACGTAATAGAGAAATGATAACAGCGATGTACTGATTGATGGTCACGAAGCAGATGAAGTTAAGGAATTCTGCTACCTAGGCAGCAAAACAGCAAATGATGGACGGAGCAAGAAGGGCATCAAAACAATATTAGTACTAGCAAAAAGAGCTCTCCTGGCCAAATCTACTAGTATCAAACATAGGCCTTAATTCAGAAAAAAATTTCTGAGAATGTATGTTCGGCTTGTGTGGCAGTGAAACTTGGACTGCGGAAAAACCGGAATCGAAGCATTTGACATGTCGTGCAACAGACGAATGTTGAAAATTAGGTGAACTGATGAGGTAAGGAATGAGGAGGTTTTGCGCAGTATCGGAGAGGAAAGCAATATCTTAAAAACACTGGCAGGGAGAAGGGAAATAATGATAAAGACTTCAAGGAATGACTTCCATGGTACTAGAGGGCAAAACCTGTAGAGAAAGACAGAGAGTGGGATACATCCAGCAAATAATTGAGGACGTAGGCTGCAAGTGCTACTCTGAGATGAAGAGATTGGCACTGGAGAGGAGTTCATGGGAGGCCGCATCAAACCAGTCAGAAGACTGATGACAAAAAAAAAAAAAAAAAAAAAAAAAGGGGGGGGGGAGTGCAGCAGCTCGAATTGTATGGACTCAACAAGTCGTTGTAAATTCCCTGTAGGAATACTGAGTCCCGCTGCCTTAGAAGTGTTCCGGTGCTGGAGATTGTGTGGGAACTGATCTCTCGATTATGTCCCATAAATGTTCGATTGGACTCATGTCGTGGCGCATTGTCATCCATAAAAAAATCTATCATTGTTTCGGAAAATGAAAGGCTGCAAATCAAATGGTCTCCAAATAGCCGAACATAACTATTTCCAGTCAATGATCCGTTCAGTTGTACCAGAGTTCGCAGTCTACTCCACGTAAATACAGCCCACACCATTAAGAAGTCACCACCAGCTCGCACAGTGTCTTGTTCACAACCTGAGTCCATGGCTTTGTGGTGTCTGGGCCTCCTTCCAACCCTACCATCACCTCTTACCATCTGAAATCGGGACCCATCAGACCAGGCCACGGTGAACCAGTCGTCTGTTGTACCAGGCACTCGCGTCGAGCGTGTGCTGCTATAGCCCAGTAACGCCAAATTTTACGGCACAGTCCTAACGGATACGTTCGTCGTACGTACCACATTGATTTCAGCGGTTATTTCATGCATTGTTGCTTGTCTCTAAGCACTGACAACTCTACGCAAACGACGCTGCTCATGGTTGTTAAGTGAATGCCGTCGAACACTGCGTTGTCCGTCGTGAGAGATAATGACAAATTTGGTACTGTCGGTACACTCTTGACGTTGTGGATCTCGGAATACTGAATTCCCTAACGATTTTCGAAATGGAAAGTCCAATGCATCTAGTACCAAGTGCTATACCGCGTTCAGAGTCTATTAATTCCTATTGTGCGGTCTCAACCACATCGGAAACCAACTCACATGAATCACTTGAGTACAAATGACGGCTCCACCACTGCATTGCCCTTTCATACTGTGTCTGATACTTCTGCCATCTTTATATGTGCATATCGCTATCCCATGACTTTTGTCACCTCCGTGCGGATCGGGGGACAGTGTAATCTGCAAGAGAACCGGTAGCGAGCGTCATAATAGCAAAGGCATTGGTGCACTGAGGCAACCGCGGAAGAGAGCAGCCTCGTCCGTGGCGCCTGAAGTGCGGGTAGTTCCCGCCGAGGTCGCGCGCTTCACACGGTTCGCGGTCCTGTTAGCTCCCGAGAGCGCCCACTACCTGCCGCCGCCGCTGCTGCAGCAGCAGCCCCAGGGTCGAGGCTGAACTGGATGACCTAGGCCGCGGCACGCAGCGTGGCCTGCACCCGCGGGGTCATCCTCCGCCGGCGCAGCCAGCGCGGGAACCTGTCCTAACGACCACCCGACTCCTGCTGATCCTCACACCCTGTCACGCCGCCTCACCATACTGCACTCTCAAGTCTGACTTCTAGAGTAGCTTGTGGTATATCAGTTCATTGTGTAACAGAAGTACCAGGTGGTTATAATTAAAGTGCAGCTACTCACTTAGGTCCAGTGTGGGCTGTATTTGTCGTACGGCAGCGAAACTTGGTAGATATTTTAATGAGTTAATGTGGAACCGATTTACACTGACCAAAAATTAGTTGCGGTTTTGGCTACCAGGAGCAAATCTGGCGCTGTGCACTGTTTGTATCACGGTAGGACACTAACGATGTTATTTGACAGGCCATAACGCGAGTGAACGGTATGGCTGTCGAGAAGAGAGCCCGTGCATTGTTAGTGAAACTGTTTTATGTGAACGGTAGCAATTACAGTGCTGCATTGAGAGAGTATCGCCGACTGAGAGGCCTGCGGGGTCGCACGATTTCATTAAGTGGTTTAAAGAAGATGATAATGAAATGCGAAAACACAGATGAGCCTTATATCGCAGCTGGAAGGGGAAAGTGTCCTACCCAGGTGGAAGTTATTAACGAGTTTGTTGTTGTTGTAACTTACCATGCAGCACGTGTCCCGCTCGTGCAATATCAAAAGATTTGTCCATCCCATGTTCAACAGTACGGAAGTTTAGAAGTGGATTTTACATTGCTACCTGCACCCGATCCAGGCGGTGCAGAAGATATATGCAGTATTGGTCTGAATTCGCTCTTTGGTTCCTAGTGGCATGTGGCCGGACAATATTCTACGGAGTAACGAGGCACATTTTACACTATATGGTGCAATGAATACACAGGATTTGGGGGCTTCAACTGCGTGTTGTACACGAAGTGTCGTTGCTCTCGCCGTATGTGACATTGTGATGTGGATTCACAATCACCTTCATTTTCGATCCGTTACTCATTGAAGACAATACTTCCAGAGGGACTGTCAGTGACGCCTGAGCGTTTTTGAGACCTTCTTATACAGCGTATGATTCCTGCTTAGGAAGAGCGGAACTGAAACCACTATTTTCATGCAACATGGTTAATAATAAACTCGACATTATACCTTTCTTACATGTTTGTCCCTCTGCCCATGTCCCGTTCCTAATCCATTACATATGGAAACACTTCTACATGTGATTTGCATACTACAGCCAACCGTTGCAGTAAGATTTAATTTGACCCTGTTTCGACACCGAATATTGGTGTCTTCATCAGGAAAAGAACCATAAACAGTTACCTATAAAAGTTTACGAAACCTTATAACAGAGGAGAACCAAGAATAGATAGTTACACATATCAAAAAAAATTTTGCTTCATCTCGCTTCCGAGAGTTTCGGAACCTATACAGAAAATCGGAATAGATATCAACATAAGCATCATATCTGCCTTTTTATTGCTCATGAAAACCACACACTGCATGTTGTACCACCCTACAGCGAGACCTTCAGAGGTGGTGGTCCAGATTGCTGTACACACCAGTACCTCTACTACCCAGTAACACGTCCTCCTGCATTGGTGCATGTCTGTTTTCGTCGTGGCATACTATCCACAAGTTCATCAAGGCACTGTTTGTCCCTATTGGCCCACTCCTCAACGACGATTCAGCATAGATCCCTCAGAGTGGTTGGTTGGTCACGTCGTTCATAAACCCTTTTCAAACTATCCCAGGCAGGGTCGATAGGGTTCATGTCTGGAAAACATTCTGGCCACTCTAGTCGAGCGATATAGTTATCCTGGAGGAAGTCATTCACAAGATGTGCGAATTGTCGTCCACGAAGACGAATGCCTCACCAGTACGCTGCCGAAATGGTTGGACTATCGGTCGGTGGATGACATTCACTTATCGTAGAGCCGTTACGGCGCCTTCCGTGACCACCAGAGGCGTACGTCGGCCCCATATAATGCCACCCCAACACAGCAGGGAACCTCCACCTTTCTGCACTCGCTGGACAGTGTGTCTAAGGCGTTGAGCCTGACCGGGTTACCTCAAAACACGTCTTCGAAGATCGTCTGGTTGAAGGCATATGCGACACTCATCGGTGAAGAGCACTTGATGCCAATTCTGAGCGGTCCATTCGGCATGTCGTTGGGTCCATCTGTACCGTGCTGCATGGTGTCGTGGTTGCAAAGATGGACATCGCCATGGACGTCGGTAGCGAAGTAGCGCATCATGCAGCCTATTGTACACAGTTTGAGTCGTAACACGACGTCCTGTGGCTGCACGAAAAGCATTATTCAACACTGCGGCGTTGCTGTCAGTGTTTCTCCGACACGTAATCCGTAGGTAGCGGTTATCCACTGTACTATTAGCCCTTGGGCGACCTGAGCGAGGCATGTCATCGATAGTTCCTGTCTCTCTTATCTTCTCCATGTCCGAACAACATCGCTCCGGTTCACTCCGAGGCGCCTGGACACTTCCCTTTTTGCACAAAGTAACAATGCGGACGCGATCGAACCCCGGTATTGAGCGTCTAGGCATGGTTGAACTACACGATCCGTGTAGCTCCTTCCTGGTGGAATGACTGGAACTGATCGGCTGTCGGATCCCCTCCGTGTAATAGGCGTTGCTCATGCATTGTTGTTTACATCTTTGGGCGGGTTTAGTGATATCTCTGAACAGTCAAAAGGACTGTGTCTGCGATACAATATCCACAGTCAGTGTCTATCTTCAGGAGTCATGGGAACCGTGGTGATGCAAAACTTTTTTTGATATGTGTATTATACCGAACAAGTTCATGAGATGACTATACTCACGTGCAGTGACAGCTGTCAGTAGATTTACTAGCACAACGCTCTCTCATATAAAATAACTGTATAATATCATATCTAAAACCATATAAAAATTACAGGTACTGGAACTGAAATAACAATGGCTCCTGTCAGCAAAAATTTTAGCTACATGACGTAGCATTCTGTACCCCACTAAAGGCTGCAAGGGGGATCAGGCACTGGATGTGATTTGAGACTAAGTCGTACACAGGTCGAAGTTGCCACAACGTGGACACGAAACAAGTCGTGTCATCTATTAACAATCGAAGAAATCAATTGCTTACATCAACAAAAATATTTTAAGTATCATATATGTGTTCATCTAGCAAGTCAATAGTCAGTATTGTGTGAAATTAAAATTCGTACAGGACAATGCAACAGCAAATATTCTATATGGTTTGTGTGAAAACGAAATACAACGTGATAAATAAAAAGGAGAGAGAAACACGATATATTAGAGTCTACACTGAGGAAAATCACAGTTTTACTTGTTTCTAACCAAGGGCTTTGTACCATCAAAGAAATTTGTATTACGTAACTGCAGTTGTTCATTCAGGATGAAATCTTAACTAAGAGAAAGATGTTTGAAAATTTCTACCTCTTCAGCGATATTAAGTCTGAAGCCTTTCTTTTCTCTGTGCAGGACACTGGCGTCACGAACTTCTTTAGGCTTATGACCCGTAATTAATAAATGATCAGCAAAGGACGAGTTATATGCAGTGGAGCCAAAATTAAAGCAACAAACGGATATTTTGCAAGGTTGCGTTTATTTTCCCAAAAAACAGTATAAACAAGTAATAGTAGAGAATACAGAACTTAAGCAACTACAACACGCATAACGGTAGACAAAAATGTTCTTCGTTTTTTTCCAACTTAACTCATATGCACACACAGTCCGACAACTGATAGTTGTGCTCCTCAGTATAGTGGGTGACCACCTCTTGCAGCAATACAGGCCTGACACCGGCGGAGCACGCTGTGTATGATGTCGTCAATCTAGTGCTGAGTCAATAGCACCCATTCTTCCTGCAGAGCTACTGGCGAGTCTTGGAGAGCGATTGATGGATGCTGGTTTCATGCAGTCCGTCTCCGTAGTGCATCCCAAATATGCTCTGTGGGATTCAAATCGGAAGAGCGAGCAGGCCACGTAGTGCGTGTAATATCTTCTGTATGCAAGAAAACATCAAGGTCAATCATTATTGTCCATTAGTACGAAGTCTGGACCCGCAGAACTTCTCATCAACGGCACATGAGGTCTCAATATCTCCTCAAAATACCTGACAGCTGTTAAGCCTTGCCGGTTCATCCGTACAATATCATGAAGAGCTGTTCTAGTGGTCATCATAATCCCTGCCCACATCATTAGGGATCCTTCTCGATATCGATCTCTTTCCACAATGTTGGGTGCCGAAATCGTGTTCCGAGTTCCCTCAAGATGCGAATTCTCGAGATTCATTCTCCAGACAAATTCGGGACTCATCTGTGAAAAGAATGTTGGTCCACCGTTTGACGGTCCAGGTGGCATTTTGACGACTCCACTCTAGCCATTCCATTCTGTGAAGACACGCTAGAGGTAAACAGACAGCTGGTGTCCAACAAAAAAGGCCACTCTGCTGAAGCCTTCTGTGCACAGTTTGCCTCGATACAACACGTCCAGTGGGCGTCAGATGCTAGTTACGATGCAGTACTAAGACGGTACTGTCATACCCCTACAGCCAAATAACGGTCCTATCTTTCTGGTGCCCTGCCCTGGTCTTTGGGATACAGTTTCGGTCACTAACAACTGTCGCCACATCCGAGAAACAACAAAAAAAAATGGTTCAAATGGCTCTGAGCACTATGGGACTTAACTTCTGAGGTCATCAGTCCCCTAGAACTTAGAAATACTTAAACCTAAGTAACCTAATGACATCACACACATCCATGCCAGAGGCAGGATTCGAACCTGCGACCGTAGCGGTCACGCGGTTCCAGACTGTAGCGCCTAGAACCGCTCGGCCTCTTCAGTCGGCGAGAAACAACAGAACGATTCACTTTAAGCCATCGGACATCAGTAGTTTTGCGACTGTCTTGATTCCATTCCTCCTACACGCCTCCTCTGCAGAGAGTGTGGCAGGCGTCCTCTCTCTGCCACACTGCACCGTCTGTGACTGTGTGAATTGCGATTGTGGATGTGAGACTGCCCGACAAATACTACCCAGTTTGATGGGTCCCCTGACGTCATCGTTGGCGTGGTTGTCCGTTGACCGGAGAGCACAGGATCCGATCGTACGGACGTCTGTTGACATTAGGTATGATTATATCGTGACATAGACACAGGACGGAGAAATGGCGATCTGTTGATTTAATTTTGGACACCAGTGTATATTTCCACTTTTTTCCTAACAGATGATCTTTAAATATAACAGCAATCACTTTTCCTGTCCTACGTAATAGGCTGGACATGTGTCACAGCTGATTTTGTTTTGTTTTGTTTTGTTTTGCACAGAGAATAACTTCTACATCTACATGGATACTCTGCAAATGACATTAAGTGGCTGGCAGAGGCTTCAGCGAACCACCTTCACAATTCTCTATTATTCCAATCTCGTAAAGCGCGCGGAAAGAATAAACGCCTATATCTTTCCGTATGAGCTCTGATTTCCCTTATTTTATCGTGGAAGGTCGGTGTCTACAAAATATTTTCGCATTCGGAGGAGAAAGTTGGTGATTGGAATTTCGTGACAAGATTCCGTCGCGACGAGAAACGTCTTTCTTTTAATGATGTCCAGCCCAAATCCTGTATCATTTCTGTGACACTCTTAGGGATTTTGCGTCTGTTTAAATTTGGCATGTTTGTTTCGTTGTTTCTGCAACAGTGTTCTAACCCGTTTTGTGTACCAAGGAGGATCAGCTCCGTCGTTTGTTAATTTATTTGGTATAAATCTCTCAATTGCTGCCGATACTATTTCTTTAAATTCAAGCCACATCTGGTCTACACTTATATTATTAATTTGGAATGAGTAGAGATTTTCTCTCAGGAAGGCGTCAAGTAAATTTTTATCTGCTTTTTTGAACAGGTATATTTTTCGCATATTTTTCGAGGATTTGGGGATTACAGTATTCAGTCTCGCTACGACAACCCTGTGTTCACTAATCCCTGAATCGGTTTTGATGCTCCTTATTAACTCATGATTATTTGTTGCTAAGAGGTCAAGTGTGTTTTCACAACCGTTTACTATTAGCGTGGGCTCATGAACTAACTGCTCGAAATAATTTTCAGAGAATGCGTTTAGCACAATTTCGGATGATATTTTTGCGTACCTCCGGAATTGAGCATGTATTTTCGCCAAAATATCGAGTGAAAATTAAAGTCACCACCAACTATTATCGTATGAGTCGGGTAAGTGTTTGAAATCAAACTCAAGTTTCCTTTGAACCTTTCAGCAACTGTATAATCTGAATTGGGAGGTCGGTAAAAGGATCCAAATATTATTTCATTCCGGTTGCCAACACTGACCTCTGCCCATAATAACTCACAGGAAGCATCTACTTCAGTTTCGCGAAAGTTAAACTACTTCTGACAGCAACAAACATGCCACCGCCAACAGTGTCCTTTCGGAACACCGTTAAGTTCTTCGCAAAAATTTCGGCTGAGCTTATATCCGGCTTTAGCCAGTTTTCAGTGTCTATAACGTTGTGAGCATCAGTGCTTTCTATTAGCGCTTGGAGCTCCGGTACTTTCCCAACACAGCTACGACAATTTACAACTGTTATATCAGTGGTTCCTGTATCTATGTTCTTCCTGTGTTCAGCCTGCACCCTTTGTGACTGAAGTCCTTCTTGTGTTTTTGAAGTCCTTCTTGTGTTTTCCCGAGGCCCTCTAACCAAAAAAACCGCCCAGTCCACGCCACACAGCCCCTGCTACCCATGTAGCCGCCTCCTGCGTATAGTGGACACCTGACCCATTCAGCGGAACCCGAAGCCCAACCAATTCCAGGAATCTGCAGCCTACACGGTCGCAGAAGCGTCTGAGCCTCTGATTCGGACTCTCCACTCGGCTCTGTACCAGAGGTCTGCAATCGGTCCTGTCGACTGCAAATGTTCAGCTCTGCTTACATCTTGCAAGCATGACTGGCAGCCTTTACCACTTCTGTTAGCCGCTCGAAACCAGAGAGAATCTCTTCTGATCCAAAGTGACACACATTATTGGTACTGACGTGAGCAATCACCTGCAGTTGGCTGCACACTGTGCTCTTCATGGAATCCGGGAGGACCCTTTCCACATCTGGAATGACTCCACCCGGTATGCACACGGAGTGCACATTGGTTTTCTTACACTTCTTGTCAGCCAAGTCCCTAAGGGGCCCCATAACGCGCCTAACGTTGGAGTTCCCAACTGCCAATAATCCCACCCTCTGTATTTGCCCGGATCTTGCAGGCTGAGTGGTTTCCTCTGACACAGTACAGGCGACAGCATCTGGCTCAGCGACAGTGTCAGCCACAGTCAGCACCTGGAACCTGTTTGTCGGACAAACCGGGGAGGCCTCACGTGCGGCCGCCTGGGAAGTCTTTCGCCACCTGCTTCGCCCCGGGGCGACCTCCCACTCGACCACAGGTGAAGAATCAGCCTCAGTGCGAGCAATAACTGGGCTGGCCACCGGAGGACTCGGACGTGTTGGATGTCCGTTGGACCCCCACGGCCGGCCCACAATAGCAGCCTCAAGCTGTGTAACCGAAGCCATTACAGCCTGAAGCTGAGAGCGAAGTGTCATCAACTCGGCTCGCATCTGCACACAACAATCGCGGTCCCTGTCCATACTAAAGACCGTGGAAAACTAAACTATGCAGATAAACGGACTATCGGCACGTGCTGCGCAACTCTACTGTAGACCCTGACAAAGACGCACGAACTGTGTCTAGTAATACGCAGATATTCAAAAACCTAACTACCGAAGCACTCAGGTGAAACTAAATAATTCGCCCGTGATTATGAACTTGTAATATGTCACAAAACTGGCTTACTTTCCGAAGCAAACGAAAACGCGAGAACAGTGGCTATTAAATATTAAATTTACACACAGAAACTCAAGAAACTAAACTATTAAAGCACACAGATGATATAATAAAATTCTCTCCTGGTTATGAACTCGTAAAAAAGCGGCTACTTCCCTGTTGCTGCGTCTGTCTCGGTCGGCTACTACTGCCTGACTTAATCATAGCTAACACTCGGTATAAGAATCAGGAAAGAAGGTTGTGTACGTGTAAGAGGCCTGGAGACACTGGAAGGTCTCAGATAGATTGTATAATGGTAAGACAGAGATTTAGGAACAAGGTTTTAAATTGTAAGACATTTCCAGCGGCACATATGGACTCTGACCACAATCTATTGGTTATGAACTAAAGATTAAAACTGAAGAAACTGGAAAACGGTGGAAATTTAAGGAGGTGGGACCTGGATAAACTGAAAGAACCAAAGGTTGTAGAGACTTTCAGAGAGAGCATTAGGGAACGATTGACAAGAACGGGGGAAAGAAATACAGTAGAAGAAGAATGGGTAGCTTTGAGAGATGAAATAGTGAAGGCAGCAGAGCAAGAAGCAGGTAAAAAGACAAGGGCTAGTATCAATCCTTGGGTAACAGAAGAGAGGTTGAATTTAATTAATGGAAGTAGAAAATATAAAAATGTAGTAAGCGAAGCAGGCGAAAAGGAATACAAATGTCTCAAAAATGTAATCGACAGGAAGTGAAAAATGGGTAAGCAGGGATGGCTGGATGACAAATGTAAGGATGTAGAGGCATATATACTAGGGGTAGGATAGATACTGTCTACCTGAAACTAAAGAGACCTTTGGAGAAAAGAGAACCACTCGTTTGAATATCAACAGCTCAGATGGAAAACCAGTTCTAAGCAAAGAAAAGAAAGCAGAAAGATGGATGGAGTATATAAAGGGTCTATACAAGGGCGATGTACTTGAGGGCAATATTATGGAAATGGAAGAGGACGTAGGTGAAGATGAAATAGGAGATATGATACTGCGTGAAGAGTTTGACAAAGCACTGAAAGACCTGAGTCGAAAAAAGGCCTTGGGAGTAGACAACATTCCATTAGAACTACTGATAGCCTTGAGAGCACCAGTAGTGTAGCAGCAGTGCAGTGGGGAGTCGCATATTTAGCTTTCATATTTGTTTTGTAGTTTGGTTCTTAATTTCTTTCCGAGTGTTTGTGCGCTTGCATATTTAATTACATAAAATCCTTGCGTAGTCTCGTATTTGAGAGGAGTTATATTGCTTACTGATAGCTGTAACGTATAAATGCACGGAGTCGTTTGTCAGTTGTTTGTTTTGGACAGCCAGTGCTTTCTGTTTATTTCGTAGAGTCAGTTAGAAGCAGACAGAGGCCAATGCAGTTTCATCTGTGCTTGCAGAGTTATGTGTGCGAGCAGCAGTAGCAAAAACTAGTCGTATATTCAGTTTTTCGCATTCATTCCGCAGGATTAATTCAAATTACTTTGTGTGTCTGTGTGCTTGCGTGGTGAAATTTTTCGGATCTTTGCGTATTTTCGAATTAGAAAAGGATAGTATCAAATTTTAATATCGTTAGAGTGTAACATCGCGTAGGCGGTTGTCATTTGTACTAAGACGGGGGTAGGATCGCATTGTAATATCTGTATAGTGACGTAGTCGTGGTCATTTGATTGCTTCGTTCGTAAGTAATTGTTCATATATCGCAGCTCAATCTGACGCTGGTGACGCAACTGTGCAGTCACATATTGCTGTTTTATTTGTCGCAACTATATACGTCCTGATAATAGCAGTAGGATGGATACGGTGTGTGTGTGCTGTATGCGTTCGCAGGAGGAACTGGCCGAGGTTCGCGAGCAGCTGAGCGTGCTGTTGGCCACGGTCAGCCGACTTCAGGCTGCTGCCTCGAGGTGCAGCGCGACGGCGGAGGGTCTGGCGCGTCGCTTGAGACACTCCAGGTGTCACTTGCTGCGTCCGCTGACTCAGCCGCCGAGGCACCTTCTAGTGTACCCGGCGCGTTGGGGCCGTCCTCACCTGAGGGTGAGTGGCGGACTGCAACGCGTTCGCGTCGCTCGAGTCGGAGGGTCAATTTGGAGGCTGGCCGGATGACCTCGCCCGTTCATCCCGTCAGTGGGCAGGTGGCCGCTCCTTCAGCAGGGCCCGAGCAGGCACACGGGGCCAAAGGCTTGCTGGTTATTGGGAGCTCCAACGTTAGGCGGGTGATGGAGCCCCTTAGGGTAATAGAGTACAGGGCTGGAAAGAATTCCAACGTGCACTCGGTTTGTCTGCCGGGGGGCCTCTTCCAAGAAGTGGAGGTGGCTTTGCCTGCGGCTATCGAGCGTACGGGGTGCAGTCGTCTGAAAGTAGTTGCTCACGTCGGCACCAATAATGCCTGTCGCTTGGGTTCTTGGGCGATCCTCAGTTCGTACAGGCGGCTGGCGGATTTGGTGAAGACCGCTGGCCACGCACGCGGGGTGCAAGCAGAGCTCTCTATTTGCAGCATCGTTCCCAGAATGGATCGGGGTCCTTCGGTTTGGAGCCGAGTGGAGGGTCTCATACAGAGGCTTCGTCGACTCTGTGACGGTCTTGGCTGCAGATTTCTAGACTTGCGCTATTGGGTGGAGAATTGCAGGACGCCCCTAGATAGGTCGGGGGCGCACTACACAAAGAAAGCGGCTACTCGGGTAGCAGAGTACTTGTGGCGTGCACCTGGGTTTTTTTAGGCTAGGCAGTATTGCGAGGAGTCCTGATGAACACTCACCAGTCGACGTGCAGGCAGGTAAATCAGGACGCGCTCAGTGTAAAGACACTTCAGCTATCAAGAATATTAGCAGTAAATTTTCAGAGTGTTCGGGATAAAGTTCCTGAATTTACTGCCCTCCAGGAAGCGTGTGGCGCGCAAATTATTCTCGGGACTTAGACCTGGTTGAATCCTGAAATATTTAGTGAGGGTTGGAACGTGTATCGGAAAGACAGATTCGACACCGTAGGAGGTGGTGTCTTCTTTGCAATTGACAAAAATATTGTGTCTACTGAAGTCGAAGTAGAGTGTGATTGTTATGTTATCTGGACACGTTTAACAGGGCTAGGAGAAATAAAGTTAATTGTTGGGTGTTATTACCGGCCACCAGGTTCCACCGTGACAGTTCTAGAATCATTCAAAGGGTGTCTACACTCTGTATCGCAGAAGTACCCGGATCATGCTATATTAGTCGGAGGCGACTTCAACCCACCTAGTATAGACTGGGATGTCTATGGATTCATTACTGGTGGTACAGACAAGCCGTCGTGTGAATTACTTTTGAACACATTATCCGAAAACTGTCTTGAGCAGCTAAATCAACAGCCAACGCGTAATGGAAATATTTTAGATCTGGTTGCCACGAACAGACCAGACCTCATCGACGGTGTCAGTGTTGAGACAGGGATTAGTGGTCATGATGTTGTCATTACGACTATGGTTACGAAAGTGAAAAAGTCGGTCAAGAAGGCTAGGAGAGTATTCTTACCAGAAAGAGCAGATAAGCAGTTCTTAACATCCCACTTAGCAAATGAATCGACTTCATTTACTTCCGGTACGATGGACGTGGAAGAATTATGGGCAAATTTTAAACACATTGTAAATCACGCATTGGACAAGTATGTGTCGAAAAAGTGGGTTACGGACGGAAAAGACCCACCGTGGTTTAACAGCGCAATTCGGAGAATGCTCAGGAAGCAAAGACAGTTGCACTCGCGGTACAAGAAAGTTCGGGAGAATGAGTACAGGCAAAAGTTAGTAGAGATTCATGCTGCTGTAACAAGAGCGATGCGCGAAGCATACAACCACTACCACCGTCATACCTTAGCAAAAGATCTTGAAGAGAACGCAAGGAAATTCTGGTCTTACGTAAAATCGGTAAGCGGTTCGAAGGCTTCCATCCAGTCACTCACTGATCAGTCTGGCCTGGTAACGGAAGACAGCAAAACGAAAGCTGAAATTTTAAATTTAGCATTTGAGAAATCTTTCACGCAGGAGGATCGTACAAACATACCGCCGTTTGAGTCTCGTACAGATTCCCGTATGGAGGACATAGTGATAGACATCCCTGGGGTTCTGAAGCAGCTGAATGGGTTGAAAATAAATAAATCGCCAGGTGCTGATGGGATTCCAATTCGGTTTTACGGAGAGTACTCTACTGCATTGGCTCCGTACTTAGCTTGCATTTATCGCGAATCTCTTGACCAACGTAAAGTCCCGAGCGACTGGAAAAAAGCGCAGGTGACGCTTGTATATAAGAAGGGTAGAATGACGGATCCTCAAAATTACAGACCAATATCCTTAACATCGGTCTGTTGCAGGATTCTCGAACATATTCTTAGTTCGAATATAATGAATTTGATTGAGACAGAGAAGTTGCTGTCCATGCATCAGCACGGCTTTAGAAAGCATCGCTCCTGCGAAAAGCAACCCGCCCTTTTTTCACATGACATCTTGCGAAAACACGGATGAAGGGTATCAGACGGATGTCATATTCCTTGACTTCCGGAAAGCGTTTGACTCGGTGTCCCACTGCAGACTCCTTAATAAGGTACGAGCATATGGGATTGATTCCCAAATATGTGAGTGGCTCGAGGACTTCTTAAGTAATAGAACCCAGTACGTTGTCCTCGATGGTGAGTGTTTGTCGGAGGTGAGGGTATCATCCGGAGTGCCCCAGGGAACTGTGGTAGGTCCGCTGTTGTTTTCTATCTACATACATGATCTTTTGGATAGGGTGGATAGTAATATGCGGCTGTTTGCTGATTATGCTGTGGTGTACGGGAAGGTGTCGTCGTTGAGTAACTATAGGAGGATACAAGATGACTTGGACAGGATTTGTGATTGGTGTAAAGAATGGCAGCTAACTCTAAATATAGATAAATGTAAATTAACGCAGATGAATAGGAAAAAGAATCCCGTAATGTTTGAATACGCCATTAGTAGTGTAGCGCTTCACACAGTCAAGTCGATTAAATATTTGGGCGTAACATTGCGGAGCGATATGAAGTGGGACAAGCATGTAATGGCAGTTGTGGGGAAGGCGAATAGTCGTCTTCGGTTCATTGGTAGAATTTTGGGAAGATGTGGTTCATCTGTAAAGGAGACCGCTTATAAGACACTAATACGACCTATTCTTGAGTAGTGCTCGAGCGGTTTGGATCCCTATCAGGTCGGATTGAGGGAGGACATAGAAACAATTCAGAGGCGGGCTGCTAGATTTGTTATGGTGGGTTTGATTATCACGCGAGTGCTACGGAAATGCTTCAGGAACTCGGGTGGGAGTCTCTGGAGGAAAGGAGGCGTTCTTTCGTGAATCGCTACTGAGGAAATTTAGAGAACCAGCATATGAGGCTGCCTGCAGTACAATTTTACTGCCGCAACCTTAAGACAGATAGGCCTCGTACAGAGGCATATAGGCAGTTATTTTTCCCTCGTTCTATTTGGGAGTGGAACAGGGAGAGAAGATGCTAGTTGTGGTACGAGGTACCCTCCGCCACACACCGTATGGTGGATTGCGGAGTATGTATGTAGATGTAGATGTAGAGAGCCAGCCCTGACAAAACTCGACCATCTGGTGAGCAACATGTATGAGACATGCAAAATACCCTCAGACTTCAAGAAGAATATGATAATTCCAATCCCAAAGAAAGCAGGGTTGACAGGTGTGAAAATTACCGAACTATCAGTTTAATAAGTAACGGCTGCAAATTACTAACACGAATTCTTTACTGACGAATGGAGGAACAGACAGAAGCCGACCTCGGGGAAGATCAGTTTGGATTCAGTAGAAATGTTTGAACATGTGAGGCGATACTGACCCTACGACTTATATTAGAAGATAGATTAAGGATAGACAAACCTACGTTTCTAGCATTTGTAGACGTAGAGAAAGCTTTTGACAATGTTGACTGGAATACTCTCTTTCAAATTCTGAAGGTGGCAGGGGTCAAATACAGGGAGCGAAAGGCTATTCACAATTTGTACAGAATCCAGATGGCAATTATAAGAGTCGAGGGCATGAAAGGGAAGCAATGGCTGGGAAGAGAGTGAGACACAGTTGTAGCTCATTCCAGTGTTATTCAATCTCTATACTGAGCATCAGTAAAGAAAATAAAAGACAAATTTAGAGTAGGAATTAAAATCTATGGAGAAGAAATAAAAACTTTGAGGTTTGCCGATGACTTTGTAATTCTGTCAGAGGCGCAAAGAACCCGGAAGAGCAGTTGAACGGAATGGACAGTATCTGGAAATGAGGGTATAAGATGAACATCAACAAAAGCAAAACGAGGATAATGGAATGTAGTCGAATTAAATCGGGTGATGCTGCGTGAATTAGATTAGGAAATGAGACATTAAGGTAGTAGATGAGTTTTGTTATTTGGTTCAAATCGTTCAAATGGCTCTGAGCACTTTGGGACTTAACATCTGAGGTCATCAGTCCCCTAGAACTTTTTTTTTTTTTTTTGTCGTCAGACTACTGACTGGTTTGATGCGGCCCGCCACGAATTCCTTTCCTGTGCTAACCTCTTCATCTCAGAGTAGCACTTGCGACCTACGTCCTCAATTATTTGCTTGACGTATTCCAATCTCTGTCTTCCTCTACAGTTTTTGCCCTCTACAGCTCCCTCTAGTACCATGGAAGTCATTCCCTCATGTCTTAGCACATGTCCTATCATCCTGTCCCTTCTCCTTATCAGTGTTTTCCACATATTCCTTTCCTCTCCGATTCTGCGTAGAACCTCCTCATTCCTTACCTTATCAGTCCACCGAATTTTCAACTTTCGTCTATAACACCACATCTCAAATGCTTCGATTCTCTTCTGTTCCGGTTTTCCCACAGTCCATGTTTCACTACCATACAATGCTGTACTAAAGACGTACATCCTCAGAAATTTCTTCTTCAAATTAAGGCCGGTATTTGATATTAGTAGACTTCTCTTGGCCAGAAATGCCTTTTTTGCCATAGTGAATCTGCTTTTGATGTCCTCCTTGCTCCGTCCGTCATTGGTTATTTTACTGCCTAGGTAGCAGAATTCCTTAACTTCATTGACTTCGTGACCATCAAGCCTGATGTTAAGTTTCTCGCTGTTCTCATTTCTACTACTTCTCATTACCTTCGTCTTTCTCCGATTTACTCTCAAACCATACTGTGTACTCATTAGACTGTTCATTCCGTTCAGCAGATCATTTAATTCTTCTTCACTTTCACTCAGGATAGCAATGTCATCAGCGAATCCTATCATTGATATCCCTTCACCTTGTATTTTAATTCCACTCCTGAACCTTTCTTTTATTTCCATCATTGCTTCCTCGATGTACAGATTGAAGAGTAGGGGCGAAAGGCTACAGCCTTGTCTTACACCCTTCTTAATACGAGCACTTCGTTCTTGATCGTCCACTCTTATTGTTCCCTCTTGGTTGTTGTACATATTGTATATGACCCGTCTCTCCCTATAGCTTACCCTACTTTTTTCAGAATCTCGAACAGCTTGCACCATTTTATATTGTCGAACGCTTTTTCCAGGTCGACAAATCCTATGAAAGTGTTGATTTTTCTTTAGCCTTGCTTCCATTATTAGCCGTAACGTCAGAATTGCCTCTCTCGTCCCTTTACTTTTCCTAAAGCCAAACTGATCGTCACCTAGCGCATTCTCAATTTTCTTTTCCATTCTTCTGTATATTATTCTTGTAAGCAGCTTCGATGCATGAGCTGTTAAGCTGATTGTGCGATAATTGTCGCACTTGTCAACTCTTGCCGTCTTCGGAATTGTGTGGATGATGCTTTTCCGAAAGTCAGATGGTATATCGCCAGACTCATATATTCTACACACTAACGTGAATAGTCGTTTTGTTGCCACTTCCCCCAATGATTTTAGAAATTCTGATGGAATGTTATCTATCCCTTCTGCCTTATTTGACCGTAAGTCCTGCAAAGCTCTTTTAA
Source organism: Schistocerca piceifrons (assembly GCF_021461385.2). Taxonomy (NCBI): domain Eukaryota; kingdom Metazoa; phylum Arthropoda; class Insecta; order Orthoptera; family Acrididae; genus Schistocerca; species Schistocerca piceifrons. Next base: position 446,981,730 of record NC_060138.1, on the reverse strand, counting down.
ATTCCGATTCTAATACTGGATCCCCTATCTCTTCTAAATCGACTCCTGTTTCTTCTTCTATCACATCAGACAAATCTTCACCCTCATAGAGGCTTTCAATGTATTCTTTCCACCTATCTGCTCTCTCCTCTGCATTTAACACACACTTAGAACTACTTAAACCTAACTAACCTAAGGACATCACACACATCCATGCCCGAGGCAGGATTCGAACCTGCGACCGTCGCGGTCGCGCGCTACCAGACTGAAGCGCCTAGAACCGGTCGGCCACTCTGGCCTGCTATTGTTATTTGGGGAGCAAAATAACAGATGATGGTGGAAATATAGAAGATATAAATGGTAGACTGGCAGTGGCAAGGAAAGCGTTTCTGAAGAAAAGAAATTTGTTAAATCGAGTATAGATTTAATGTCAGGAAGTCTTTTCTGAAAGTATTTGTATGTAAGTAAAACATGGACGATAAATAGTTTTGACAAGAAGAGAATAGAAGCTATCGAAATGTGGTGCTACAGTAGAATGCTGAAGATCTACATCTACACCTACATCTACATTTATACTCCGCAAGCCACCCAACGGTGTGTGGCGGAGGGCACTTTACGTGCCACTGTCATTACCTCCCTCTCCTGTTCCAGTCGCGTATGGTTCGCGGGAAGAACGACTGTCTGAAAGCCTCCGTGCGCGCTCTAATCTCTCTAATTTTACATTCGTGATCTCCTCGGGAGGTATAAGTAGGGGGAAGCAATATATTCGATACCTCATCCAGAAACGCACCCTCTCGAAACCTGACGAGCAAGCTACACCGCGATGCAGAGCGCCTCTCTTGCAGAGTCTGCCACTTGAGTTTGCTAAACATCTCCGTAACGCTATCACGGTTACCAAATAACCCTGTGACGAAACGCGCCGCTCTTCTTTGGATCTTCTCTATCTCCTCCGTCAACCCGATCTGGTACGGATCCCACACTGATGAGCAATACTCAAGTATAGGTCGAACGAGTGTTTTGTAAGCCACCTCCTTTGTTGATGGACTACATTTTCTAAGGACTCTCCCAATGAATCTCAACCTGGTACCCGCCTTACCAACAATTGATTTTCATTCCACTTCAAATCGTTCCGCACGCATACTCCCAGATATTTTACAGAAGTAACTGCTACCAGTGTTTGATCCGCTATCATATAATCATACAATAAAGGATCCTTCTTTCTATGTATTCGCAATACATTACATTTGTCTATATTAAGGGTCAGTTGCCACTCCCTGCACCAAGTGCCTATCCGCTGCAGATCTTCCTGAATTTCGCTACAATTTTCTAATGCTGCAACTTCTCTGTATACTACAGCATCATCCGCGAAAAGCAGCATGGGACTTCCGACACTATCTACTAGGTCATTTATATATATTGTGAAAAGCAATGGTCCCATAACACTCCCCTGTGGCACGCCAGAGGTTACTTTAACGTCTGTAGACGTCTCTCCATTGATAACAACATGCTGTGTTCTGTTTGCTAAAAACTCTTCAATCCAGCCACACAGCTGGTCTGATATTCCGTAGGCTCTTACTTTGTTTATCAGGCGACAGTGCGGAACTGTATCGAACGCCTTCCGGAAGTCAAGAAAAATAGCATCTACCTGGGAGCCTGTATGTAATATTTTCTGGGTCTCATGAACAAATAAAGCGAGTTGGGTCTCACACGATCGCTGTTTCCGTAATCCATGTTGATTCTTACATAGTAGATTCTGGGTTTCCAAAAACGACATGATACTCGAGCAAAAAACATGTTCTAAAATTCTACAACAGATCGACGTCAGAGATATAGGTCTATAGTTTTGCGCATCTGCTCGACGACCCTTCTTGAAGACTGGGACTACCTATGCTCTTTTCCACTCATTTGGAACCTTCCGTCCTCTAGAGACTTGCGGTACACGGCTGTTAGAAGGGGGGCAAGTTCTTTCGCGTACTCTGTGTAGAATCGAATTGGTATCCCGTCAGGTCCAGTGGACTTTCCTCTGTTGAGTGATTCCAGTTGCTTTTCTATTCCTTGGACACTTATTTCGATGTCAGCCATTCTTTCGTTTGTTAGATGGGTAGATCACGTAACTAATGGGAAGGTACTGAATAGAAATGGGGGGAAGAGGAATTTGTGGCACAACTTGACTAAAAGAAGTGATCGGTTGGTAGGACATGTTGTGAGGCATCAAGGGATCACCAGTTTAGTATTGTCGGACAGCGTGGAGGATAAAAATGGGAGAGGGAGACCAAGAGATGAATACACTAAGCAGATTCAGAAGGATGTAGTCTGTAGTAGGTACTGGGAGATGAAGAGGCTTGCACAGGACAGAGTAGCATGGAGAGCTGCATCAAACCAGTCTCAGGACTGAAGACCACAACAACGACGAACTCCCTGTTCTGCGCTAATAAGCAGCACACCGCGCGTGGTACACGCGGCGCTCGGGGACCACAGCACAGCTTCGACACCTGAGGATGGGCTTGTAACAGTCCAAAACCGATCGTGTGAAAATAAAGTAATTTACAACTGAAGCCGTATTTTCAACCTCTGCTATGATGCTCAGTTGCTGATGTTCTGCCAACAGGATTGTTTGCCTTAGGAATACACACACACAGACACACACACAGTATGACATTCGGGTCCGCCACACCAAACTCTACAAGTTGCTACATTGCTCTTATTTCAGACTGTCTTGTTGTTCTTTAACAATGTACATGTGCAATTTGCATGAAAAAAGTGGTGCACTGAAATACAGTAAAATTGTTTATAAGGAACGTTTGTAAACGGAAAAGCTCTCTCCTACATGTGTCGCTTAGTCTCTGTGCATTTTTTATTTCACTTCTTATCCAAGTGATTTCGTAGGACTATTTAATCTTGGCTTGTTCTGGAGCTGTTGAAGGTTCTTAATTTTGCATATTTTGCTATAAATCCGTGGACTACACACGTTTGGTTGAAGTGTATTCTAGTCGTCTTCTTCTTGATACCTGGCTGTAGCTTGTATAATTTTATCACTTGTCATACATATAATTACAGCTTATGGTTTGTTATATTGTTATAACTATTTCCGTAATAGCTTCTTTGATTCCTGAAAAAAAATTGTGACATATGTAAAGTGGAACAAGTTATGCAAGGTAGCACAGCCGCCGCTGTAGCATTAGCAGTAATATTGCACTGTTTTGTACGTGATTGTATTTTGGATGGTGCTTAGTTAAACTGGTGTTTGAAGGTTAAGGAGTTTCAATTAGATAAGGTAATCTGGGATGGTTGCCATATACAGGATGGGGCAAATAAAAGTGGTCTGGATGTGTGGATGCAATCGGACGTGAATCTATGGCAGCATTCTCGGAGGAGGAACAGACCTACAGTTACTTCCAACAGGGTGGAACAACTGCCCATACAGCTGGATGAACCTTGGAGCACATTTACACAATCTTCACGACTGTTAGAGTTGTTAGCAGAGATCAGTTTGGTCGCGGCCACCCAGGTCACCCGATCTGCCAGTGTGTGATTACTTTTTTGGGAAACCCTCAAGTGTAAACAAACCTCACAGTCTTCAAGGACTGCTGTAGTACATTTCGGATGAGACTGCAGCAATTTCAGCAGTCCATCTTCGATCCTGCTTCAGCAACTTGCTGGTCACCCTAGAGTGCCAAGAGATGAATGGTCGTCATTGTCAACATCTTCTGTAGTCAGGTTAGTCCTGTATTTCCTTTTCTCTGCTGTGTTTCTTTGTATCCTGGGCCACTTTTATTTGTCCCACCCTGTAATATTGCCGGAACTGATGTGTGGGATTCAAGATTGCACCTTCTCAAATTGTCTGAATTTCCTGTATAGCGCTTATGCATTTGCTTCCAAACAATGCGTGGATGCCAACTATTCTTCATAAGTGCTACATGCCTCGTCTGGTATTTTCACACTTCGTAAATTTTTATAAAATGATATTTATGACCTTTTACTGATGCTTGAAATTTGTACACTGTAAGTTGTCAAAAATTGATTGTTAACAGACACTTGGCCTGATATACTCTAGTGGCACTCACGGACTCTTCCAATGCATTATTTTCGAACAATCGAAAGATCTGTTACACATTGCTATGTAAAGAAAAACCTTTCTGTAAAACATTGTAAAGCGATTTCGATGAATTGTTTGCTGACGATATTGTTTTATATGATGTAACGATGAAAAATTTGTGGTAAACAAATAAATGCAGCGTGTGCCATCTACCTAGCACCGTCTAGCGGTTTAGTCCATTTGGTTTCTAATTTGTCCCTTGTCTCATGATGTAGAATGTTCACAAGATACAACTATCTAATGAACATCTCTGTATATTTGACAAAACACTTGCAAGCTAAAAAGCCATAATCTACTCGTTATACTATATCTCTAATCAGTGGCGAAATGTAACCAGTTTTCTGTTGTATTTTATAGCGTTTGAAAATGACGGAAGGCTGGAACGCGTAAAGTGATTTCGGAAATAATGCAAAGCGTGGTGAAGACATCAGAACGTTATTAAAGTGATTCATGTGTGTTCTGCTGATGGTCGGGTGAGTAGATTAAAGGCCGAAGATAGAGTGGTTGACCAGAACTTATATGCGTTTCGCACCATGAGGAACTTCCCTCTCGATAAACTTGCGCCAGAGCGGACTAAATAAACAATTTATTAAGATATTGCTTTATAAGAAAGATACCATGTTGCAATTTTTAATTCAATGTTTCAGTGAAAGCTGCTGATTCCTTTCACTTTCTTAAAAAGAAGTTACTGTGTGCATGAATTGTATATTGCCACAGTTCCTTCCGTTGAGCAATTGCTGTTTTCGGGAGATTACAATACAGCAGGGTTGGGCGCGTGAGCTGCTCGTGGGCACTGTGGACATTTGTATCGCCGTGCGGGCGCGGCGCGTGCGGAGCTCAGAATCTGTAGTCACGTTACGAGACAATACTGTATATTCAAAAAGAAATAACAAGTTTCAATTGTTTATTGTTGTTGTTGTGGTCTTCAGTCCTGAGACTGGTTTGATGCAGGTCTCCATGCAACTCTATCCCGTGCAAGCTTCTTCATCTCCCAGTACTTACTGCAACCTACATCCTTCTGAATCTGATTTGTGTATTCACCTCTTGGTCTCCCTCTAAGACACGCTGCCCTCCAATGATAAACTTGTGATCCCTTGATGCCTCAGAACATGTCCTACCAACCGATCCCTTCTTCTAGTCAAGTTGTGCCACAAATTTCTCTTCTCTCCAATTCTATTCAGTACCTCCTCATTAGTTATGTGATCTACCCATCTAATGTTCAGCATTCTTCTGTAGCACCACATTTCGACAGCTTCTATTTTCTTCTGGTCCAAAATACTTACCGTCCATGTTTCACTTCCATACATGGCTACACTTCATACAAATACTTTTAGAAACCACTTCCTGACACTTCAGTCTATACACGATGTTAACAAATTTTTCTTCTTCAGAAACGCTTTCCTTGCCATTGCCAGTTTATATTTTATATCCTCTCTACTTCGACCATCATCAGTCATTTTGCTCCCCAAATAGCAAAACTCTTTTATTACTTCAAGTGTCTCATTTCCTAATCTAATTCCCTCAGCATCACCCGACTTAATTCGACTACATTCCATTATCCTCGTTTTGCTTTTGTTGGTGTTCATCTTATATCCTCCGTTCAAGACACTGTCCATTCCGTTCAACTGCTCTTCCAAGTCCTTTGCTGTCTCTGACAGAATTACAATGTCATCGGCGAACCTCAAAGTTTTTATTTTTCTCCATGGACTTTAATACCTACTCCGAATTTTTCTTTTGTTTCCTTTACTGCTTGCTCAATATACAGATTGAATAACATCGGGGACATGCTACAACCCTGTCTCACTCCCTTCCCAGCCGGCCGCGGTGGTCTAGCGGTTCTAGGCGCTCAGTCTGGAGCCGCGCGACTATTACGGTCGCAGGTTCGAATCCTGCCTCGGGCATGGATGTGTGTGATGTCCTTAGGTTAGTTAGGTTTAAGTAGTTCTAAGTTCTAGGGGACTGATGACCATAGATGTTGAGTCCCATAGTGCTCAGAGCCATCACTCCCTTCCCAACCGCTGCTTCCCTTTCATGCCCCTCGACTGTTAGAACTGCCATCTGGTTTCTGTACCAATTGTAAATAGCCTTTCGCTCCCTGTATTTTACCCCTGCCACCTTTAGAATTTGAAAGAGAGTATTGCAGTCAACATTGTCAAAAGCTTTCTCCACGTCTACAAATGCTAGAAACGTAGGTTTTCCTTTCCTTAATCTTTCTTCTAAGGTAAGTCGTAAGGTCAGTATTGCCTCACGTGTTCCAACATTTCTACGGAATCCAAACGGATCTTCCTCGAGGTCGGCTTCTACCAGTTTTTCCATTCGTCTGTAAAGAATTCGAGTTAGTATTTTGCAGCCTTGGCTTATTAAACTGATAGTTCGGCAATTTTCGTATCTGGCAACATCTGCTTTCTTTGGGATTGGAATTACTATATTCTTCTTAAAGTCTGAGGGTATTTCGCTTGTCTCATATATCGTGCTCACCAGGTGGTAGAGTTTTGTCACGGATGGCTCTCCCAAGGCCGTCTGTAGTTCTAATGGAATGTTGTATACTCCCAGGGCCTTGTTTCGACTCAGGTCTTTCAGTGCTCTGTCAAACTCTTCACTCAGTATCGTATCTCCCATTTCATCTTCATCTACATCCTCTTCCATTTTCATAATATTGTCCTCAAGTACATCGCCCTTGTATAGACCACCTATATACTCCTTCCACCTTTCTGATTTCCCTTCTTTGCTTAGAACTGGGTTTCCATCTGAACTCTTGATATTCATATAAGTGGTTCTCTTTTCTCCAAAGGTCTCTTTAATTTTCCTGTAGTGAGATAAGCCTCTACATCCTTATATTTGTCCTCTAGCCATGCCTGCTTAGCCATTTTGCACTTCCTGTCGATGTCATTTTTGAGACATTTATATTCCTTTTTGCCTGCTTCATTTACTGCATTTTTATATTTTCTCCTTTCATCAATTAAATTCAATATTTCTTCTGTTACCCTAGGATTTCTACTAGCCCTCGTCTTTTTACATAGTTGATCCTCTGCTGCCTTTACTACTTCACACCTCAGAGCTAACCATTCTTCTTCTATTTTATTTGTTTCCCCCGTTCGTGTCAATTGTTCCCTTATGCTCTTCCTGAAACTCTGTACAACCTCTGGCTCTTTCAGTTTATCCAGGTCCCATCTGCTAAAATTCCCACATTTTTTCAGTTTCTTCAGTTTTAATCTACAGTTCATAACTAATAGATTGTGGTCGGAGTCCACATCTGCCCCTGGAAATGTCTTACAATTTAAAACCTGGTTCCTAAGTCTCTGTCTTACCATTATATAATCTATCTGATACCTTCTAGTATCCCCAGGATTCTTCCATGTAAACAACCTTCTTTTATGATTCTTGAACCAAGTGGTAACTATGATTAAGTTATGCTCTGCGCAAAATTCTACCAGACGGCTTCCTCTTTCATTTTTTACCCCCAATCCATATTCACCTACTATGTTTCCTTCTCTCCCTTTTCCTACTCTCGAATTCCAGTCACCCATGACTATTAACTTTTGGTTTCCCTTCACTACCTGAATAATTTCTTTCATCTCATCATACTTTTCATCAATTTCTTCGTCATCTGCGGAGCTAGCTGGCATATAAACTTGTACTACTGTGGTAGGCGTGGGCTTTGTATCTATCTTGGCCACAATAATGCGTTCACTATGCTGTTTGTAGTAGCTTACCCGCGCTCCTATTCTTTTATTCATTATTAAACCTACTCCTGCATTACCCGTATTTGATTTTGTATTTATAACCTTGTATTCACCTGACTAAAAGTCTTGTTCCTCCTGCCACCGAACTTCACTAATTCCCACTATATCTAACTTTAACCTATCCACTTCACTTTTGAAATTTTCTAACCCACCTGTCCGATTAAGGGATCTGACATTTCACGCTCCGATCCGTTGAACGCCAGTTTTCTTTCTCATAATAACGACGTCGTCTTGAGTAGTCCCCACCCGGATATCCGTATAGGGAACTATTTTACCTCCGGAATATTTTACCCAAGATGGCGCCATCATCATTTAACCATGCATGCTGCATGCCCTCGGAAAAAATCACGGCTGTAGTTTCCCCTTGCTTTCAGCCGTTCGCAGTACCAGCACAGCAAGACCGTTTTGGTTAGTGTTACAAGGCCAGATCAGTCAATCATCCAGACTGTTGTCCCTGCAACTACTGGAAAGGTTGCTGCCCCTCTTCAGGAACCACACGTTTGTCTGGCCTCTCAACAGTTTATTACAAACTATAAAAGACAGAAACACATTCCGCACGTCACTGGATAGAGGAAGGTTTAAAGTTTTGACACAACTGCACTGTTGTCTGTTTGTAGCAACGTGGCGACAACACCACATGAGAAATCATTTTTTGTGTTAGAATTCGAAGTCAGTCCATTGTTCAGGTGCAACAAGCATTCCGCCCTCGATTCAGCAAGAAGCCGCCTCTGCACAAGCAGACTTGTGATTGGCATAAAAAATTCTTGGAAGATGGTTCCATAAGCAAAAAAAGAGCACTGGTAAGTCGCACATGTCTGGCGAAACGTCGAGAGTATCCGAGATGCGTTCACACGGAACCTTCAGAAATTCACAAGATGGGCGGGCGAGGAGTTACAACTTACTCAAACAACAGTGTGGCGTGTTCTGAAACGACGCCTGCATATGAAGCCTTACAAGTTGCAGTTCCTACAGCAATTGCTTCCCGGCGACCATAACAGAAAATGAGAATTTTGCAGTTTCGTTCTCCAGGATAAGGCTGAGGACAATTTTTCCGAACGACGCGTCTTTTCGAATGAATCGACTTTTCATCAATCGGGTACAGTAAATCGCCATAATGTAATACCTTGGGGGTCACAAAATCCTGGAGTTCTCGAACATTAGAGAGACTCACCGAAATTGAATGTTTTCTGAACCGTTTCTGTTTATGGACCTTTCTTTTTTTTTTTTTGCGGAGAAATCTGTGATGGATATGTCATACCTAGACATGCTTCAAAACTGGTTGTTTCCTCACCCTTACAATGATTCCAATGATTTCATTTTTATGCATGACGGCGCTCCATCTTACTTTCACATTGAGGTGCGATGTTTTCTTAAAAACACCATAATATGACGTTGGATCCGAAGAAGTGGACAACAATATCTTATTCATTGCTTTTGACCTCCCAGGTCCCCCTTTGGTTCAAAAATGGTTCAAATGGCTCTGAGCACTATGGGACTGCTGTGGTCATACGTCCCCTAGAACTTAGAACTACTTAAACCTAACTAACCTAAGGACATCACACACATCCATGCCCGAGGCAGGATTCGAACCTGCGACCGTCGCGGTCGTGCGGTTCCAGACTGTAGCGCCTTTAACCGCTCGGCCACTTCGACCGGCTCCCCCTTTGGATTTCATAAAAGACAGAGTGATTGCTGAACCTGTGGCAGCTATTTTTTAACAGTTCAGAAATCGAACTGTTGAAGGGATTCAAAAAAAAAAAAAGGACCTGCTGATTCGTCTTTTCAATGAAATGGACTACCGGTGTTTTGTGCTACTAGACAGCACACAGTTTAGATCAGTGAATTCTAGTTTGAATATTTATCTCGTGCAGTAACTTCTCAGCAAACAGGATTTCTAATAACAGGTATCTAAATACATCAACTTCAGTAGGGAAATTTATTTATGTTTCATAGTTTGCGGTCTCAGAGTACAGCGAGAAATCTGCACAGCAACTTTTAGTGTTGTGTGTACTGCGTATCGAACTGAGGACCTACAAACGACGGAGAAGCTTCGCCACGCTGTAGCCCACAGTGGTCCACAACCCCACGACACGCCACAGTAGTCCACCCACCCCGCTACCACCGCACACGGAACCCAGGGTTATTGTCAGTTCGGCCCCCAGTGGACCGGCACACCCAACCCCCCCCCCCCCTCCCCTCTGGGAACGTCTCATTCCAGACGAGTGTAGCCCCCATGTTTGCGTGGTAGAGTAAGTATGGTGTACGTGTACGTGGAGACAGTGTTTGCGCAGCAATCGCCGACGTAGTGTAACTGAGGCGGAATAGGGGGAACCAGCCCGCAATCGCCGAGGCAGATGGAAAACCGCCTTAGAGCCATCCACAGGCTGGGCGGCACACAGGACCCCGACACAAATCGTCCGGTAGGATTAGTGCCGGGATCCGGCACGCATCCCCGCTCAGAAGCAGCGCATTAGATCGCGCGGCTAGCCGTGCGGCCTAACTTTTAGGGTTACTTTATTCTCCTTTGGTAGATTTTCAAACCCAGTAGCGCCATTTGAGACCAGTACTATATGGCTAGTAACTGTGCTTGTTGTGAGCGAATACAAGGAGAGTTGGCTGCTGTCCGTAAACAGATGGAAGTTGCGTTGGCTACCGTTGGCAAAGTTCTAGCTAATGCTCGAAGTTGTGCTGACGTCGGGGCGCCAATGACGAGACCTATGACACCTTTGGTGCAACTGAAATCCCCTGGTGACCCGGACGTCACGGCGGCTTCTGATACGTAACATCTGACCAGTCCGTCCTCACTCCAGATTGGGTGGCAGACAATGATGGGTTCGCGTATCACTGGGCGGAAGACGAAAGAGGGAGCAGGCTATGCGGCTGGCTCCCTATGTCTTAGCAACAGGTACGAGGTGCTACCTGGTGTTGATGATAGCTCTGAGCCAGCACGGAGTGCCTCTCCTGTTGGACCAGCGGTCGATTTTCCTGCTCAGTCAGGACGAGTACAGAGGGTGGGTATGCTAGTCATTGGGATCTCCAATGCTAGGCGGGTGATGGAGCCCCTCAGGGAGATAGCAGGAAAGGCGGGAAAGAATTCCAGTGTGCATTCGATTCGTTTGCCAGGTGGTCTCATCCGTGATGTAGATGAGACCCTGACAGCGGCTATCGAGCGCACTGGGTGCAACTGGCTGGTTGTAGTGGCACATGTCGGAACGAAGGACACCTGCCGCTTGGGCTCTGAGGCCATCCTCCTTTCGGCGGCTGGCTGATTTGGTGAAGGCAACTAGCAACGCACGCGGAGTGCAGGGTAATATGCCTATTTTCAGCTTCGTAACCAGGGTAGATGCCGGTCCTCTGGTTTGGCGCAGAGTGGTAGGTCTAAACCAGAGGCTCAGACAACTATGCGACGGTATCGGATGCGAATTTCTCGACCTCTGCTATCGGGTGCAGAACTGTAGGGTTCCCCTTAATAGGCCAGGCGTGCACTACACTCAGGAAGCGGCTACTAAGGTAGCGGAGTACGTGTGGCGTGCACATGAGGCTTTTTTAGGTTAGAGAACTCCTCCCTTGGAAGCAAACATCAGCAAACATCAGCCGCAGCCACCTCTGTGGATCTTGGTCCTCGCAGGTCAAAGATAGAAAAGATTAATATGATTTCAGTTAACTGCAGGAGTATCCAAGGAAAGGTCCCAGAATTAGTATCGCTTACTGAACGTTATAATGAACAGATAGAATTGGGAACAGAAAGCTGGTTGAAAACAGACGTCAGTGACAACGAAATCCTAAGTTCAGATTGGAATGTTTATCGTAAGGATAGGTTAGTCGACAATGGTGACAGCGTGTTTATTGCAGTAAAAAATTCGATAAATTCTAGCGAGGTTATCACAGATTCCGAATGTGAATTAATCTTGGTGAAATTGAGTATCAAAGAACGGTCAAAAATGGTGATCGGATGCTTTTATAGACCACCTGGGTCAGGATCAGTAGTTGTAGAGCACTTCAGACAGAACTTGCCGAATATCATTAGTAACTTCCCTGATCATGCCGTTGTAATAGGGGGTGACTACAACATGCCAGGTATAGACTGGGAGTGTTGTACCATCAAAACTGGTACCAGAGACAGGGAATCGTGTAGCATTGTTGTGAATGGCTTGAGCAGATAGAGAAACAACTCCAGAGGGTAACGTCTTAGAACTCCTGGAAACAAACAGACCTGATCTTATCGAATCAGTTAACGTAGAGGAAGGTGTCAGTGATCATAAGGCTGTGACAGCATCTATGACGACTGGTCCTGCAAAGAATGTTAAAGGGAGGAAGATATATTTGCTCAGCAAGGGTGACGGGATACAGATTTCAGAATTTCTCAGCAGTCAGCAACAAATAGCCGGTGATGAAGACAAAGATGTGAAGAACAAATGGAAAAATTCAAAGACATCGATCAATATGCCCTAGACAAGTATGTTCCGAGTAAGGTTTTAAGGAATGGGGAAGATCCGCCATGGTTTAATAGCCGTGTTAGAATAGCGCTTTATTACTAGATGGGCACTCTGTTAGTAAAAGGGTGAATGGCCTTTCAGACCATGATGCACAAATTTTAACACTACAAGGTTTTTGTACTCAAACCAATGTCATATTTAATTACAAACTACGTAGGAAAGTTAATCCAACAGCAATAGAGAGTTTTTTTAAAACTTGTCAAGGAACAAGAGTGGCAGGATGTTTATAGTGCCGATAATATAGATGATAAATACAATGCTTTCCAAAACACGCTTCTCATGCTCTTTGAGAGTTGCTTTCCATTAGAACATTCTAGACTGTATACTAGCAGTAATGGACAGCCCGGTTGGCTGACTAGTGGGATAAGGATATCATGTAGAACAAAGCGGGCATTATATCAAAATGTTAGAAGTAGTCACAATCAAGCTACAGTAGCCCGTTACAAACAGTATTGTAAGGTGCTTAAAAATGTTATTAGCAAGACAAAAAGTATGTGGTATGTAAATAGAATAGCTAATTCACAGGATAAAATTAAAGCCATATGGTCAGTTGTGAAGGAAGTGTCAGGTCAGCAGCACAAGGTCGATGATATAAAGTCAGTTCGCAGTAATAATATTTCTGTTAATGATAAATCAGATATATGTACAGTATTTAGCAATCTTTTCTGAGCATTGCTGGTGAATTAAATAAAAATTTAGTTTCTACAGGAAATCATATACATTTCTTAGCAAATGCCTTTCCGAGATTGGCGTCTGAAATACTCCTCTGTGATACAGACAAGAAGGAGATTGAGTCAATAATTAAATCACTGAAGACTAAGGACTCTCATGGTTATGATGGAGTGTCTAGCAGAATATTAAAGTACTGTGATGCACATGTTAGCCCTGTATTTAGCCATATTTGTAATTTATCCTTTAGGAATGGTCAGTTTCCTGAGCGATTAAAGTACTCATTAGTAAAGCCGCTTTATAAAAATGGAGAAAGGGATAATGTAGATAATTTTAGACCTATTTCTATGCCATCAGTGTTTGCAAAAGTTATCGAAAAGGCTGTGTATGTAAGGTTAATTGATCATTTTATATCACACGATTTGCTATCAAATGTACAGTTCGGCTTTAGAAGTCGTTTGACAACTGAAAATGCTATATTCTCTTTATCTCTGTGAGGTACTGGATGGGCTAGACAAAAAGTTTCGAACGATTGGCGCATTTTTTGATTTAACAAAGGCATTTGACTGTGTTGATCTCACAATATTGCTCCAGAAGTTGGACCATTACGCAATGTGAGGAGTAGGTCACAATTGGTTCACCTCTTACTTTAGCAACAGGCAGCAAAAGGTCATTATTCACAATGTTGATAACGGCTGTGCTGTGGGATCTGAGTGGGGTACTGTCAAGTGGGGGGTGCCCCAGGGATCAGTATTGGGGCCGCTCCTGTTCCTTATTTATGTAAATGATATGCCCTTTAGTATTATGGCTAACTCTAAAATATTTCTGTTTGCTGATGACACTAGCTCGGTAGTAAAGGATGTTGTGTGCAACATTGACTCGGTTTCAAGTAGTGCAGTACATGACCTCAGTTCATGGCTTGTAGAAAATAAACTAACGTTAAATCACAGTAAGACTCAGTTTTTACAGTTTCTAACACACAATTCAACAACACCTGACGTTTTAATCTCACAGAACGGGCATATGATTAGTGAAACTGAACATTTCAAATTTCTAGGTGTTCAGATATATAGTAAGCTGTCGTGGAAAGCCCACGTTCAGGATCTTGTTCAAAGACTTAATACTGCCATTTTCACTATTCGAACGGTATCAAAAGTGAGTGATATTTCGACACGTAAATTAGTCTACTTTGCTTATTTTCATTCACTTATGTCGTATGGTATTATATTTTGGGGTAACTCTTCCCATTCTAGAAGGATATTTTTGGCTCAGAAACGGGCGGTTCGGGCAATAAGTGGTGTGAGTTCACGAACCTCTTGTCGACCTCTGTTCACGAGTCTGGGTATTTTGACATTGGCCTCTCAATATGTATATTGCTTATTGTCGTTTCTTGTTACCAATATTAGCTTATTTCCAAGAATAAACAACTTTCACTCGGTTAATACTCGGCAGAAATCAAACCTCCATTTGGATCGGACTTCCTTAACTCTTGTGCAAAAAGGTGTGCAGTATACTGCTGCATCCATTTTCAATAAGCTGCCACTCGAATTCAAAAATCTTAGCAGTAATCCACGCGCTTTCAAATCGAAACTGAAGAGTTTCCTCATGGGTCACTCGTTCTATTCTGTCGAGGAGATCCTTGAAAAATTAAGCTGATTCTTATTGTATTGCTGATAGCGTTTACTTAAACTTATGGACTGACTTTTTTCAGGTTCATGAACATTTATTTTTATCTGTACTACTTTTATGTTGTAAGTTCATGTACTGACACGTTCCATGACCTTGGAGATTTTCTCCTCAATTGGGTCCTACGGAACTTCACGTGTAAATAAAATAAAATAAAATTAAATTAAATTAAATAAAAAATAAGGGGCACTTCATGTCAGCTTCAAGAGAAGTAAAAACCTAGCTACAAACAAAAGCTGAACGTAGCGAAAATGAGCATAAGGAGAGCAATGAAAGAAGCTTCAATGAAAGAAAGAAAGACGTTGTCAACCGACCTGAGTAAAAACCCTAAGAGATTTTGGTCGTATGTAAAATCAGTAAGTGGGTCAAAAATCATCTATTCATTCTCACAGCGACCACGCCACCGATATACTGAATTCGGTCTTCCGAAGTTGTTTCACTGCGGAAGATATTAACACTGTTCCTCCTTTCAATTTTCGTACGAACATCGAGATGGTAGTATTGAGATAAGCGATCGCGGAACTGAAAAGCAGCTACAATCGCTT
Source organism: Schistocerca piceifrons (assembly GCF_021461385.2). Lineage (NCBI taxonomy): Eukaryota > Metazoa > Arthropoda > Insecta > Orthoptera > Acrididae > Schistocerca > Schistocerca piceifrons. Next base: position 446,966,516 of record NC_060138.1, on the reverse strand, counting down.
AGTAGCGGAAAGGCCTCAGGACCAGATAAGATACCTATAAGATTTTATAAAGAAGATGCGAAAGTACTTGCTCCCTTCTATCAGTAATTTATTTTAGATCGCTTGAACAACGAGAGGTATCTAAAGACGGGAAAAAAGCGTAGGTCATCCCCGATTTTAAGAAAAACCGTAAGAGGGATCCACACAATTAAAGACATATATCGTTGACGTCAATCTGCTGTAGAATTATGGAACATGTTTTATACTCAAGAATGGTGATTTCCTGGAAAATGAACATCTCCTCTATAAAAATCAACATAGATCCCGCAAACAGAGATCCTGGAAAACTCAGCTCGCTCTGTTCCTCCTTGAGATCCACAGCGCACTGGACAACGGCTCCCAGGTTGTTGCCGTGTTCCTTGATTTCAGTAAGGCATTTGACACCGTCTCGCATTGCCGTTTAATGAAGAAAATACGAACTTACGGAGTATTGGAGCAGACCTGCGACTGGATTCAAGACTTTCTTGCGGATAGAACTCAACACGTCGCTCTTAACAGAAGTAAATCGACAGATGTAAAGGTAAAATCCGGAGTACCACAGGGAAGTGTGATGGGAGCATTGCTGTTTACAATATATAGAAACGATCTAGTAGAAAGCGTCGGATGCTCTTTAAGGCTATTCGCAGATTATACAGTTTCCTATACCAAAGTAGCAACGCCAGAAGATAGTAAGAATTTGCAGAACGACCTGCAGAGAATTGATGAATGGTGCAGACTCTGGCAGTTGACCCTGAATGTAAATTGATGTAACATATTGCGCATACATAAGTAAAGAAATCCACTCCTGTACAGTTACACTTTTGATGACAAACAGCTGGAGACAGAGTCTGCCGTACAATATCTAGGCGTAACTATTCAGAGCGACCTTAAGTGGAATGACCCTATGAAACAGACAGTGGGAAAAGCAGGCACCAGCCTCTCATTCTTAGGAATAATCTTAGGGAAGTGTAATTCATCCACGAAAGAAGTGGCTTATAAGGTGCTTGTTCGCCCTATTCTTGAGTATTGTTCATCTATCTGGGACGCGTATCAGGTAGGACTGATAGAGAAGATAGAGAAGATCCAACAAAGAGTGGAGCGTTTCGTCACGGGATCGTTTAGCTGGCGAGAGAGCGTTGCGGAGATGTTAAACAAACTCCACTGGCAGACTTTACAAAAATGGTTCAAATTGCTCTGAGCACTATGGGACTCAACTGCTGAGGTCATTAGTCCCCTAGAACTTAGAACTAGTTAAACCTAACTAACCTAAGGACATCACAAACATCCATGCTCGAGGCAGGATTCGAACCTGCGACCGTAGCGGTCTTGCGGTTCCAGGCTGCAGCGCCTTTAACTACACGGCCACTTCGGCCGGCAGACTTTACAAGAGAGGCGTTGTGCACCACGGAGAGATTTATTATTGAAATTTTGGGTCGGCACTTTTCAGAAGGAGTCGAACAACATTATTTCCCCCCCCGCCCCCAAACAAACAAACAAACACACACACACACACACACACACACACACACACACACATTTCGCGTATTGACCACGAGGATAAAATTAGAGCCAATACAGAGGCTTACCGACAATCATTCTTCTCATGCACTATTCGCGAGTGGAACAGGGTTGGAGTGATCAGAAAGTGGTACCGGTAGTACCCTCCACCACACACCATTGGGTGGCTTTTGGAGTATGATGCAGATGTAGATGTTTCTCGAGCAACGCATGGTGCTGATGTTGATTGAGTGGTGCGAACGTATGACTTTGAACTTTCCTCTGTCCAGTGACACGCACAATGTGTTTCTATTTTTATATTATGTCTATAATAAATAACTGAAATCTGTTCTTTCTTTTCGAAATCTGTATAACATGTGCATAGTATTTGCTGAAGTATAGCTACAAAGACTATTCTTGTGTTATATCAAAGTGTCTTCAAAGGAAAAAGTAATAATAATTCTACTGTGAAGAAAAGTAAACGAATTTCCGCTTGTGTGCGTGCTTTTATGCACCATCTAACCAGATAAGACTTTACATGTAAATTGGATTGTAAAACAGCCGTATTATTTTCTTACGTTTGTCAGTGAGCGAAATCGTATTTTTGATTTTTTTGCCTGTGCAATCACTTCGTAGCTCATGTTCTACTTTCTACTGAGCTCGAATGTATTGTATCGGCTTTCGTTAGAAAAACTAAAGGCACACACGTTCAAATGACACCAGCAGACAACAGAAAAGCGATGGAACGTCTGCGATTAGATAGAGGCACAACACAGGGACAGAGAAAGAAATAAAGAATAATCTCTTCACAGCGCAATGCCGTAATGAGTACTGGAACGCTGCGAAACAGTACAGTGCATTGGTTGACAGCTATTACAAGCAACACAAAACGTTCCAAATTCTGTCGTTCGCTTCAGTAGAGAATAGGATGGATGGGGGAGCGGTGCAGGTATCAAGACAAAAAAGAATAAAATACGACTTTCGTCAGCTTAATTTCCTGGTCACAAACGCAACAGTCTTAAAGTACTAAGCAAAGAACAAATGCCTTTATTATTAAACATCTTACTGAGGAGTGTTGACTTCGGGGCTGGCCTACCAGTTACGAAAATAAGGAAACATCTCTTTCCATCACTCCACAGTTCTTTTAAAATGTTTTTTCACTAGCATCTCGATGTTTGGAGTGAGACTACTGGCCATCATCCCCACTGCTCGTCAGATGAACGTCAGTAAGACCGCTCCTAACATTCGATTTTGTTAATTTCGTTGTCAAAGATTCACTTTCACACAGAACTGTGATCGCGAACATACTGCAGACTCGACTGCGGAAACTTTTCTCGAGGAAAGGTCCTGTAAGACATTTCATTATTTTCTGCAGTGCGAGTTCTCTCCGTTATCACACGATTACACCGAAAGTCAACAAGCTACAACTGAATTTCAGGGGCACATTTCCAACGTCCACTCCAAAAGAAATTGTGAAAACACTGAAATCAAGTCAGATCGATTTAAATTAGTAAATATGCTGTCAGAGTTTTGTAACACAGCCTACAGCACCATAACAAACTCATCAGTATGTTCGCCCAATGTCTTCTTTTACAGACTAATTTCACTTATAACTGGGGCAACACTCGAAAAGTACGCAAATAACTTTCTGAAAGTTGCTTTATCGACAACAGTAATTTTCTTTTAAGACCCAAAGCTGACGTAAAAAAATATCGATAGTTATTTTATGTCTACCCTGCAATGTTGTACTTAAGACATTCTGGTGCTTTGTGAGGCCAGTTAGAAATTTAAGATCTGGTATCCACTGCAGGTCATCAAACACTTTTACTGCCGTTTCTTTCAGGTCCGTGAATAACTGAATAATGCTGTGTATTTAAGTAAGTTGAAAAAAATTCTAAAACAACACCTGGACACTACTAGTGTCTTTCACAAAAACACGGCATTTTGCCATAATCGCACTCAGTATCTGCTAGGAAATATTTTAAACTTGCCAATATCACAAACCGTGCTATCTCGCTTGATTAGCTGTTTTTACAACGACGTCCATGAGGCCGCATATTTTGACACGTTTTCCAGCAGATTAACGCGATATAGGACGCAGTGTACCGCTGGTATTTCCTGCTAGATACCGATTTGTTTCACATTGTTCCTTATCAAAGGAACCAGACTTTTGACCAACCATTGCAGCAGCTCCATCTGTCGCAATCAATTAACGTTTTTCGCAAAAAAGGTCATATTTCTCAATAACATTTCCCAAGCGAGAAAATATGGCGTTGTGTTCTGCATTGCCACTAAGTCGAGAATTTCCTCCATCAAGTTGAACCTTGCATCAACACCTCTCACAAATACACTAGTGCTCAAAATTAAAGTAAGGGAAATTTTGCAAGGTTGAGTTTATTTTTCCACAAAACAGTATAAATGGCTGATACTAAAGTAGAAACAGAGTAGAGAGTACAGAATGTAAAAAACTGCAACATGCTTAACGGTAGACAAAAATGTTCTCCGCCTTTTCCAACTTAACGGATCTGCACACACATTCCGACAACTGTTTAATGTGCTCAGTATGGGGTGTGACCACCTCTGGCAACAGTAAAGGCCTGATGAATACGGGATACGCTGTGAATGGTGTCACCAGTCTCAAGTTGAGGCAATAACATCCATTCTTCCTGCAGGGCTGCTCGCAAGTCTTGGAGAATGATTGATGCAACCCGTCTCCCTAAGTGTATCACAAACATGCGTGCAATACCTTCCGTTTCCAAGAAAACATCAACCACCCGAGCTCTATAAGATCGAACATTACCGTTCATCAGTAAGAAGTCTGCGTCCACATCACCTCGCAACAACCACACAGGAGGTCCCAAGCTCTCGTCACGATACCTGGCAGCAGCTAAACCTTCACCAGTACAATTTCATGAACAGGTGTTTGAGTGGTCAACATAATCTCTGCCCACACCATTAGAGATGCTCCTCGATACCGATCTCTTTCTGCAATGTTTGGGTCCCGAAATCGTGTTCCACGTTCCCTCCAGATGGGGATCCGTCGAGAATGACGCTCCATACCAAATCAGGCCTCTTCGATGAAAAGAAGATTGGCTCACTGTAAGATCGTCCCGGTGGTATGCTGACGGCTGCACTCCAGACGTTCCCTTCTGTGAAGATACGTCAGACATACACGTAAGTACGCCACTGACGGTAAAGGTCACTCTGCTGAACCCTTCTGAACACCGTTTGCTTGATTACAGTACGTCCAGTGGCTGCGCGAGGACAGATGCCAGTTGCCTTGCAGTACTGAGGCGGTACCGTCGTGTCCTTACAGGCAAATAACGATCCTCTCTGTATGATATACATGGTCGGCCCTTCCCTGGTCTTCGAGATATAGTTTAGATCTCTATAAACTATCACCATATTCGAGAAACAACAGGGCGGTTCATGTGAAACCATACAGCCATATCAATTTCCGACTGTCCTGCTTCCATTCTTTCTGTGGCGCTGCACCGCAGAGAGTCTGGTAGGCGTCTTTGGCTGTCTACGCAGCGACTGTCGATGTGGGATCACCCGGCAAACATTACTCCCCACATAATTCTTTATAAGTAACAGTAACATTTCAAGACATGGCATACATCTATATGAAATTTCTTCTTTATTTCTTTTCCGTTTTCGCTCGAAAAGTTTGGACTTCAGTTCTTCAGTACCCAAAATAATCACGAATTTCTCATGAAGGAGTTGAAATTGTCGCTTCTCGTTGTATTTCTCCCACGCCACTGAAATTCTATTACTTAGGAACCGTATGTGTTCCCATAAAAAGTTAATCTTCTTCCCACTGTGGGGTGAAGCATACGGGTTCGACTGATTGTTTCTTCTCATTTCTTTGATACCACAAACGCGAAAGACACTTCGACATCGACGATACTAACGATGCGCAATAAACGGAGCCATCTTGCCGCGTGCGTCGCTAACAAACGAGCGATGGTAGAAGAGAGGTAGACGGGCAAGTGCTGGCTGACAGCGCCGCAGTAGCTACAGAGAGTGGACCCGAATAGCACTATCAAAGTTTCGGAGGTTGTTAAGGAATATTTTCTATTTTGGTGTGAGGGACTGGCGGTATCCGGTGTCTCGTAACAGAATGATTCTATTTCGTTTCATTTATTACCCCAGTTAACTCCGTATCTGCACTATAGTGCAAATGTTGACGGTATACTCTCTGTGTTGGTTGGTTTGTTGTTCTGTGCCGGGGACCAAACAGGGAGGTCATTGGTCCCATCGGATTAGGGAAGGATGAGGAAGTCGGCTGTGCCCTTTGAAAGGAATCGTCCCGGCGTTTGCCTGACGCGATTTAGGGAGCTCACGGGAAACCTTAATCAGGATGGGCGGATGCGGGTTTGAACCGTCGTCATCCCGAATGTGAGTTCAATGTGCTATCGACTGCGCCACCTGTGTGTTTCGTTTGAAATAGCGCGTTGCATTCTTTATGCTTGCTATTTGCTGTTGAAAACAGTAATGCCCATTTTACTCTTCACCGTCGACCTTGCATACAGTACTGTGCGGTTATGCCTCGCGTTTGTCCCTGAGGCAGAGTTCGTTAACAGTATAGGTACAGTAGCTGTCATTAATATTGGGCCTGGCACTTTTTGATAGACTTCGATGTCTCCCTCTCAATTATGAATCGAACAAACATAGAAGTGCTTCGAATCAGTAAAGAAAGAACTTTTAAATAATAAAGCGTCATTCAATCTTTGTAACATTTTAATATTTAGGTAATAACCAGTTTGGAAGAATCGTGCATGGATGAGTTTTTAACATTCGGTCTCGTATGAACATAAATTCTGTTCCCTTGTATAAATGCGCGATGTGTGCGGTGTGATGCGGCGCGTTATCTCCGTGTCCGCTCATTTATTATTCCGCGCTAGCGTGTGGTCTACAAGGTCGCAGTGGAACATAAGTAAACTAGCAGGACGTCCCAAGAGCAGCAACTTGTCATCTTTCACAGTACCAAGGGTCACAGTCAAAGATATTGCTAGTTTGCTCAATATAGCAATAAGTAGTACAAGACGTTCGCAGGAGGAGGGCCGCTTAGAAACCGTCCTTCTAGAGTGGCAGCCTAGAAAGCTGCATGAAAGAGGAAGGTGATTAATCATTGGAAAGATTAACCCCAATCCTAGATTCAGGCACTTAGAATCGTAGTGCAGTTCCTGAAAAAATTTGCTAAGTTAATCAATCGGCACGAGGGTTGTCAGAGGAAAATAATACAACAGAGCCGTGATAAGAAGAGAGCCCCACATAAATAAAGTGAATCAGGACAAAATGTTCGAATTCACAAGAAGCCATTTTAGAGTGCACGCAGAATAACGTGGCTGGTATATACGCAGTCGGCAGGGCAACTGTGGGGTGCCTGGTAATGGTGGAAGTAAGGACAGGCGGTCAGCGCGCTATAGGGAAAATGCCGAGCGTTGGACGCGAAATGCCGTTCTAAACTGAAGCGTAGTCATATTTTTTTAAAATATAAGTGGATACATTCCACGACCACAGCTGTATGGTGCCCATCCAAAAAGATCTACTGTCACCTATGCTTTGGTTAGTAGCCTATCTGAAAAGAATTCCGCTGACAATTCAGCACAAGCAGCGATTTATTTTCGCCAGACTTGTTAACCATTTGTACCTTCAGAGAAACGTCATGAACGATGAATTCTAAGTCAACTTAACATTTCTACTATTCCCATGTTAAAATTTGCTTCTTTTGACAAAACACTGGATTTTACACAATGTCACCTCACTAATATAATGTGCAGACGCAGTTGCAAGAGAATCCTGAAACAGTGGTTTACTAAGTGAGGAACTGAGGACAAGTAAGATCAATAGCTTAAGAAGCAGCACATCCTCTGTACAAAAATAAACGTGTTATGTCTTCACATATGTTATTCCAAACCCCACAGTATTTCTCGTTTCACCATCTATCGATGGCCCTTAAAAATTACCTTCTTTCGTCGAAAAATACTGTAGTTAGTGGAATAGCACAGTAAATAATGAAGTTTCACATAATAACCACATGGTAAAAATACTCTCCTTTTTGCACGCTATCGTTTGCCGTTTGCCAAGACGTCATCTATTGTTAGCGAGATTACTGTAGCTGACAGCACGCTAAACAAGGATGAATGTCTCAGTATTCTGAAGTAAAACTTGCACTTGGAGGTAAAAGCTACATTCAATATTTTTCCCCAGTTAATGACGCGAAACACTCATCATACTCCGTAAAGGGATGGTTTTTTTTAATTAGCTCACTATTATTCAGATACCACCTCAATCGCCAGACCCTAACCTCTTAAAGAACTGAAGACATTTGTAAGCAGCGGTAACGGACATTCGATAAGAAACAGAGTTATTGGATGTAAAACACGGTACATGATGTGCTTCATACATATTAGTTGATGTTTCCATGATAAACCGAGAAAAAGCAGCTCCCTCTCCAAATTCAGATTCTCTCCACTAGCAACTTGGTCAGGATGAATGCTTGTAAACAGTTATAAGTGACAGAAACGTGGCTCCTAGTAGTAATAAAGCGGGGCTGTTGTTGCCAGGAAAAAATCTTTTCGGTAACGATTTCCATAATTCAGGGGATTATGATGGTACGTTGCTACTAAACCATCCTAAAGTTTACTAACCACATTTTATTCAAATAAGTCTTATTTATAGGTTATGTATTAAATAATTACAATTATTAGAACTTCAAAGGTATGTTACATACCAAACTAAATACAAAATGTTCTGTTTCATACCCTACTACAATCGTAAATTTAACGAGGGTTTAGTAATCTAGGGTTAAGAATGAAATTTTAAGTAGAATTTACGATTTTAAAATATGTGATTGCTTTACAAAAATTTTAAATCGACTTACCGTATTATAAAGACCACAATGAATGTTCTTGAAATATCTTGTTATGAGATTTTATTGAAACATGTGAAATTTCTCAAAACAACTAAGTTCTCTCTTACAACTGTTTACAGCAGTGGTCTTCAAATTATGGGTCGAACTGGATACGACAGCGAGGAGAACTACAATTAGCTCTAAAGAAGATCTGAAGCCGGCCGCGGTGGCCGTGCGGTTTTAGGCGCTACAGACCGGAACCCCGCGACTGCTACGGTCGCAGGTTCGAATCCTGTCTCGGGCATGGATGTTTGTGATGTCCTTAGGTTAGTTAGGTTTAGGTAGTTTTGAGTTCTAGGGGACTGATGACCTCAGATGTTAAGTCCTATAGTGCTCAGAGCCATTTGAAGATCTGAAACAGAAGCTGAAGGGGGAAAGAAGAAAGTGGGTCTGAGTACACTGCAAAAAGTGTTCGTAATATGCAAGAGCGTGTGAATGTGATTAGAAAGGAGAAGGGATATCCTACAAAATATTCCATTATTGTGTAACGACCGAATGTTAAAGACGCTATAGTACTGAAACGAGAAATATTAATTATAAAATATTGTCTTACTGTGCTAATTAAAAAATTAAACTCCATAATTTTCGTGGTCTTGCGGCAGCGTTCTTGCTTCCCACGCACGTGGACCCAGGTTCGATTCCCGGCGGCGTCAGGGATTTTCTCTGCCTCGAGATGACTGTGTTGTTGTATTGTCTTCATCATCATCATTCATCCACATTACGGTCGGAGGAAGGCAATGGCAAACCACCTCCGCTACGACCTTGCCTAGTCGGCGGTGCGGGTCTCCCGCATCGTTCCCTACTCTCCTCGGAGTACGAGACCTCATCATCATCATCATCATCATCACAGTCTTTTAGAGACTTCATTTTTCTGTAAGCGTAGGCTTCCGCGGCCGTTGGCACAGCCAATCTTCTGGGTATGTGACAGCATTGTCAGTGTGTAAAATTCTACACAGTTTCGGCCATTGTTGCAAACTGCGTTGCTTAGGTTTTTTTTCTAACTGCTGAATGAAAAAAGTTATGGTTATTATAAACTGGCGAAAGAGGCTGTTATCGTAATCTGATAGCGTATTGAGAATGAGGCGTATTACACGTCCTTTATTGGTGTTTGCATTATCTCTTTTCATTGGTTTGAATAGACGTTCTCGATTGATATGTGCATAATTGCTTGCTACAGGTGGAAATAACCAAATGAGAAACAGGCGGCAGTTGTGACTTACAGCTGTTTACTTACAGCCTGAGAAAGGCCATTTTCAACAGTGGCCGAACCGTCGGAAGCTTTTATACGTTGACAGTGCGGTCACATTCTCAGAAGAATTTTACTGTCGATGCATTTTCATTTACTTACGGTCGCAGGTTCGAATCCTGCCTTGGGCATGGATGTGTGTGATGTCCTTAGGTTAGTTAGGTTTAAGTAGTTCTAAGTTCTAGGGGACTGATGACCTTAGAAGTTAAGTCCCATAGTGCTCAGAGCCATTTGCACCATTTATTTTAAAAGTTTGTTGTTGTTGTGGTCTTCAGTCCTGAGACTGGTTTGATGCAGCTCTCCATGCTACTCTATCCTGTGCAAGCTTCTTCATCTCCCAGTACCTACTGCAACCTACATCCTTCTGAATCTGCTTAGTGTATTCATCTCTTGGTCTCCCTCTACGATTTTTACCCTCCACGCTGCCCTCCAATGCTAAATTTGTGATCCCTTGATGCCTCAAAACATGTCCTACCAACCGATCCCTTCTTCTAGTCAAGTTGTGCCACAAACTTCTCTTCTCCCCAATCCTATTCAATACCTCCTCATTAGTTACGTGATCTACCCACCTTATCTTCACCATTCTTCTGTAGCACCACATTTCGAAAGCTTCTATTCTCTTCTTGTCCAAACTATTTATCGTCCATGTTTCACTTCCATACATGGCTACACTCCATACAAATACTTTCAGAAACGACTTCCTGACACTTAAATCTATACTCGATGTTAACAAATTCCTTTTCTTCAGAAACGATTTCCTTGCCATTGCCAGTCTACATTTTATATCCTCTCTACTTCGACCATCATCAGTTATTTTACTCCCTAAATAGCAAAACTCCTTTACTACTTTAAGTGTCTCATTTCCTAATCTAATCCCCTCAGCATCACCCGACTTAATTAGACTACATTCCATTATCCTTGTTTTGCTTTTGTTGATGTTCATCTTATATCCTCCTTTCAAGACACTGTCCATTTCGTTCAACTGCTCTTCCAAGTCCTTTGCTGTCTCTGACAGAATTACAATGTCATCAGCGAACCTCAAAGTTTTTATTTCTTCTCCATGGACTTTAATACCTACTCCGTACTTTTCTTTTGTTTCCTTTACTGCTTGCTCAATATACAGATTGAATAACATCGGGGAGAGGCTACAACCCTGTCTTACTCCCTTCCCAACCACTGCTTCCCTTTCATGCCCCTCGACTCTTATAACTGCCATCTGGTTTCTGTACAAATTGTAAATAGCCTTTCGCTCCCTGTATTTCACCCCTGCCACCTTCAGAATTTGAAAGAGAGTACTCCAGTTAACGTTGTCAAAAGCTTTCTCTAAGTCTACAAATGCTAGAAACGTAGGTTTGCCTTTTCTTAATCTTTCTTCTAAGATAAGTCGTAAGGTTAGTATTGCCTCACGTGTTCCAAAATTTCTGCGGAATCCAAACTGATCTTCCCCGAGGTCCGCTTCTACCAGTTTATCCATTCGTCTGTAAAGAATTCGCGTTAGTATTTTGCAGCTGTGACTTATTAAACTGATAGTTCGGTAATTTTCACATCTGTCAACACCTGCTTTCTTTGGGATTGGAATTATTATATTCTTCTTGAAGTCTGTGGGTATTTCGCCTGTCTCATACATCTTGCTCACCAGATGGTAGAGTTTTGTCATGACCGGCTCTCCCAAGGCCATCAGTAGTTCTAATGGAATGTGGTCTACTCCCGAGGCCTTGTTTCGACTCAGGTCTTTCAGTGCTCTGTCAAACTCTTCACGCAGTATCTTATCTCCCATTTCATCTTCATCTACATCCTCTTCCATTTCCATAATATTGTCCTCAAGTACATCGCCCTTGTATAAACCCTCTATATACTCCTTCCACCTTTCTGCCTTCCCTTCTTTGCTTAGAACTGGGTTTCCATCCGAGCTCTTGATATTCATACAAGTGGTTCTCTTCTCTCCGAAGGTCTCTTTAATTTTCCTATAGGCAGTATCTATCTTACCCCTAGTGAGACAAGCCTCTACATCCTTACATTTTTCCTCTAGCCATCCCTGCTTAGCCATTTTGCACTTCCTGTCGATCTCATTTTTGAGACGTTTGTATTCCCTTTTGCCTGCTTCATTTACTGCATTTTTATATTTTCTCCTTTCATCAATTAAATTCAGTATTTCTTCTGTTACCCAAGGGTTTCTATTAGCCCTCGTCTTTTTACCTACTTGATCCTCTGCTGCCTTCACTACTTCATCCCTCAGAGCTACCCATTCTTCTTCTACTGTATTTCTTTCCCCCATTCCTGTCAATTGTTCCCTTATGCTCTCCCTGAAACTCTCTACAACCTCTGGTTCTTTCAGTTTATCCAGGTCCCATCTCCTTAAATTCCCACCTTTTTGCAGTTTCTTCAGTTTCAATCTGCAGTTCATAACCAATAGATTGTGGTCAGAATCCACATCTGCCCCTGGAAATGTCTTACAATTTAAAACCTGGTTCCTGAATCTCTGTCTTACCATTATATAATCTATCTGATACCTTTTACTATCTCCAGGATTCTTCCAGGTATACAACCTTCTTTCATGATTCTTGAACCAAGTGTTAGCTATGATTAAGTTATGCTCTGTGCAAAATTTTACAAGGCGGCTTCCTCTTTCATTTCTTCCCCCCAATCCATATTCACCTACTATGTTTCCTTCTCTCCCTTTTCCTACTGACGAATTTCAGTCACCCATGACTATTAAATTTTCGTCTCCCTTCACTAGCTGAATCATTTCTTTTATTTCGTCATACATTTCATCAATTTCTTCATCATCTGCAGAGCTAGTTGGCATATAAACTTGTACCACTGTAGTAGGCATGGGCTTTGTGTCTATCTTGGCCACAATAATGCGTTCACTATGCTGTTTGTAGTAGCTAACCCGCACTCCTATTCTTTTATTCATTATTAAACCTACTCCTGCATTACCCCTATTTGATTTTGTATTTATAACCCTGTAATCACCTGACCAAAAGTCTTGTTCCTCCTGCCACCGAACTTCACTAATTCCCACTATATCTAACTTTAACCTATCCATTTCCCTTTTTAAATTTTCTAACCTACCTGCCCGATTAAGGGATCTGACATTCCACGCTCCGATCCGTAGAATGCCAGTTTCCTTTCTCCTGATAACGACGTCCTCTTGAGTAGTCCCCGCCCGGAGATCCGAATGGGGGACTATTTTACCTCCGGAATATTTTACCCAAGAGGACGCCATCATCATTTAATCATACAGTAAAGCTGCATGTCCTCGGGAAAAATTACGGCTGTAGTTTCCCCTTGCTTTCAGCCGTTCGCAGTACCAGCACAGCAAGGCCGTTTTGGTTATTGTTACAAGGCCAGATCAGTCAATCATCCAGACTGTTGCCCCTGCAACTACTGAAAAGGCTGCTGCCCCTCTTCAGGAACCACACGTTTGTCTGGCCTCTCAACAGATACCCCTCCGTTGTGGTTGCACCTACGGTACGGCCATCTGTATCGCTGAGGCACGCAAGCCTCCCCACCAACGGCAAGGTCCATGGTTAAAAGTATATGAACAAATAAAACACATATTACTACAAACAGTGAAGTGGTCGAATGTTAACAGCCACTGTACGTTTATTGATGAATAGTTGGCCGATATGCATCTAACGTGTGGGTTCACCGGTTGCAATGGAAGAGCGGTAGAACGACGCTATGGTGCGGTAAAAGTGTTCGTGTTTCGTGTCAGCGTTTTCACAATTCTCTGTATTCTGTATTGTACGTTTTGGTGATTTCATATTGCCGGATTTTGCACTATTATGAAGCCAGTTTCACCTAAACAAACGTAAGTGGAGTAACAAAACGAATAAATAATTCTTACTCCGTAACGAGCCACAAGAAATCACAGCTCCAATATCCCAAAATCACTTAACAACATCCGAAATACTGTCGATGGAGTCCGGGTCCAACCTTGTAACCCTATTTTATGACACATGAGAAAATGCTCCAATACTGGTGCGGAATAAAAAGACATTGGTAGTATTTGATCGAGCAGTGTTTCTAAGGTCGACGTTGTGCTCGGAACTGTTCCAAAACGCGTCCTCGGCACTGTTAAGTGAGAGAAGGAACGCTTTCGGATGGAGGAGCAGGATACGGTCTTCCTCTACTCGGACTAGAATAGGTCAAGGTTGACAGGTGGTCGTGTTTTCGCCAGTGCGTGCCGCAAGACGGGAAATTTCGCGACGTCCGGGGCGGTGCGGCCCGCACGAGCTGAAGATAAAGAACGCGCTGGCGGCAGGCTGACTACGTGCAGAAGAGTACCTTCACTGTCTGACCAGTGTTCGCGCCAAGGCTTCAGCCCTCGTATTGAGCGCGGACTACGAGTACCAACGTTCTTTGCTGCCGTAAAACAGTTACAAAAATAGAGATCACGTAACTAACGAGGATGTATGATTATATGATAGCGGATCAAACACTGGTAGCAGTTACTTCTGTAAAATATCTGGGAGTATGCGTGCTGAACGATTTGAAGTGGAATGAAAATCAATTGTTGGTAAGGCGGGTACCAGGTTGAGATTCATTGGGAGAGTCCTTAGAAAATGTAGTCCATCAACAAAGGAGGTGGCTTACAAAACACTCGTTCGACCTATACTTGAGTATTGTTCATCAGAGTGGGATCCGTACCAGATCGGGTTGACGGAGGAGATAGAGAAGATCCAAAGAAGAGCGACGCGTTTCGTCACAGGGTTCTATGGTAAGCGTGATAGCGTTACGGAGATGTTTAGCAAACTCAAGTGGCAGATTCTGCAAGAGAGGCGCTCTGCATCGCGGTGTAGCTTGCTCGCCAGGTTTCGAGAGGGTGCGTTTCTGGATGAGGTATCGAATATATTGCTTCCCCCTATTTATACCTCAAGAGGAGATCACGAATGTAAAATTAGAGAGATTCGAGCGCGCACGGAGGCTTTCCGGCAGTCGTTCTTCCCGCGAACCATACGCGACTGGAACAGAAAAGGGAGGTAATGACAGTGGCACGTAAAGTGCCCTCCGCCACACATCGTTGGGTGGCTTGCGGAGTATAAAAGTAGATGTAGATGTAGATGTAGAGATGTTGAACAGAACAGAAATTTGTGCCGCAAGATAAAAATAAGAAGGTTTCAGTTGATTGTACACATTCCGAAACGTCATATGATCACCAATATACACTAAAGCACCAAAGAAACTGGTATAGTCACGCGTATTCAAATACAGAGATAGGTAAATAGACAGAATACGGCGCTGCGCTCAGCGACGCCGATATAAGACAAAAAGTGTCAGACGCACTTCTTAGATCGGTTACTGCTGCTAGAATGGAGTTTGAACGTGGTGTTACAGTCGGCGCACGAGCGATGGGCCACAGCATCTCCGAGGTAGCGATGAAGTAGGGATTTTTCCGTATGACCATTTCACGAGTGTGCCGTGAATCTCAGGAATCTGGTAAAACATCAAACCTCGGACATCGCTGCGGCCGGAAAAAGATCCTGCAAGAACAGGACCAACGAGGACTGAAGAGAGTCGTTCAACGAGACAGAAATGTAACCCTTCCGCAAATTGCTGCCGATTTCAATGCTGTGCCATCAACAAGTGTCAGCGTGCGAACCATTCAACGAAAGATCATCAATATGGACTTTTGGAGCCGAAGGCCCAATCGTACATTTTTGATGACTGCACGACACAAAGCTTCACGTGTCGTAGTGCCGGCCAACACCGACATTGGACTCTTGATGACTGGAAACATGTTGCCTTGTCGGACGAGTCTCGTTTCAAATTGTATCGAGCGTATGGACGTGTAGGATATGGAGACAACCCCATGAATCCATGGACCCTGCATGTCAGCAAGGGACTGTTCAAGCTGGTGGAGGCTCTGTAAGGTGGGGCGTGTGCAGTTGTCGTAATATGGGAACCCTGACACGTCTCATCTCTTGCATCCGTTCATGTCCTTTGTGCATTCCGAAGGTCTTGGGCAATTCCAGCAGGACAATGCGACTCCTCACACGTCCAGAATTGCTACAGAGTGGCTCCAGGAAGACTCCTCTGAGCTTAAGCACTTCCGCTGGCCACCAAACTCCCCAGACATGAACATTATTGAGCACATATGGGATGCTTTGGAACGTGCTTTTCAGAAGAGATTTCAACTCCTTCGTACTCTTGCGTATTTATGGACAGCCGTGCAGGATTCATGTTGTCAGTTCCCTCCAGGACTACTTCAGACATTAGTCGAGTCCGTGCCACGTCGTGCTGCGGCACTTCTGCGTGCTCGCGGGGCCCCTACACGATATTTGGCAGGTTAACAGTTTCCTTGTCTCTTCTTTGTAGTATTGTAGGGAAGAGTGGGGAGTAGATATCAGAGGGAGACCAAGAGATGAATATAGCATGCAGACTCAGTAGTTTTTTGGAGACAAAGAGGCTTGCACAGGATAGAGTATCATGGGGAAGTGGATCAAACAAACCTTCGGATTGAAGACCACCACGACAACAGCAAATAAATTGATGTGTAAGAAGCAGCGCATGAAACTAAATGGTAATACCGCCGCAGAATTTTGGGAGTCCCGATTCCATATTTCGGAAATATACCACAGAAGGCTATTAATATTTTTAAGAGGTTTAAATTTGATCAGAATTTGAAAGCAACGCTCAGATGTGATCTAAAGAATAGTGTAAAACAGGAAGCTTATAAAATAGTAAAACAGGTATCTATAATATTCACTAAACCACCTGTGAAGCGAACTACATCGATCACACTGACATGTTCTTCAAGTTGGGGTACGAGGACCATAGGGACACTATTCGACTTTATTTCGAAACGACGGCCGCAGCCACGCACAGCCATGAAACTGGCCAACTTTCGTTGGGAACTGAAGAAGATCTCGCAACTCTGCTTATACACGATAAGGTTAGGAAAAAAGCGGTCAAACGTAACAGAGATTACTGTACATAGTGGAGTGGGAGAAATGAACAGATTGCAAAAGATTCAAATAAGTTTTTTTTTCTAATTTTATAGGTCTGAGATAATATCAGTCCATGGCTAGCTAATTTAATTACAGACATACTGTTGACATTCAGTGCATCTTACCCGAGCTGCATAGTCGCTTAATCCTCAAAAGCTTCAAAATAACACTGAACGCTCTGCAACGAGACAGAAATTTGAGGGAACACGAAAGCTGCACCCCCTTCTTCTGGACATTTTACAATTTACGGCTAGACGCTTCTACGGGAGGAGGTACCGAGAAATGTGCGACACGTGGGAGGTCTCCAGAAGAAGGTAGTGCAGCTTTCGTATTTCCTCACATTTCTGTCTCGTTGCAGAGGGCCCAGTGTCATGCCGAAGTTTTTGAGGATGAAACGACTATATAGCTGGGCCGAGGCGCGGTGGATCTTGTAACGCACAAAAGAGCGGATTCAACAGAATTGCCAGGACAAGGCAAGCACAGACTGTATGTAAGTTAATGTCACTCCATATTACTATCAGTAATAAATTGCGTAGCGGCGACTGGGACAAAACTGAAAGAAAACTGAAGAAGGCCTATTGACAACGTCTAGTAGACAGAAGAAGAAATTTGATAATTTGCAACCTAATTAGAGACTCCACCATTTAGTCGCGCCGGCCGCGGTGGTCTAGCGGTTCTAGGCGCTCAGTCCGGAACCGCGAGACTGCTACGGTCGCAGGTTCGAATCCTGCCTCGGGCATGGATGTGTGTGATGTCCTTAGGTCTGTTAGGTTTAAGTAGTTCTAAGTTCTAGGGGACTGATGACCACAGATGTTAAATCCCATAGTGCTCAGAGCCATTTAGTCGCTTCCCGCAGTTATCAATGTATCCGGACGTTCGTTACCTGACGGTGAGAGATCTGTGGTTGCCAAGGGAGGAAATTTTGCATTTAGTCCGCGAGTTGTGTCCACGGAAGAAATAATAGCCAATGTGGAAGCAGGCATTCGTAGCGTGGATACGCGACACCTAAAAAATCCATATAGGAGCTGCAAGAGTAATGGCTCGCGCATAGCCTTCAAAAGGTAATTTAACAATGGGCGAGAGGAATGCCATAAAAAACGCTGAATGAGATCGACAGTGTTGTCATTCTCCCCGCTGACAAGGGAAATGCAACGATTGCTTTGAATGTAACCGACTGTCATTGATTAACGTCGTACTAGACCCGCAGACATATAGAAAACTGAGTTCTTAGATCGTGGTTGATAAACAGAGCGTTCAGAAAAGTCTGTTCAGTTCGATTACTCTACCATCAAGACTTTATGGGTTGCCGAAGGTGCATAAAGAACTTGGTTCCTCTAAGGCTTATAGTGAGTGACACCTATTAGATTTCTGAGTTCTTGACAACATTATTACGACCGTATTTCGTTCTATCGGATTCCTATATAAACACTTCGATCATTTTATCAGTATACTAACGGCACAGTCGTCCAGTCGGAGGCCATATTGGTTAGTTGTGATGTGCTATTTATTATGATGGTTCCGCTCAATGAGGTGTTGTGACAGCTGAATCGGATTTTTGGTTCTCATGTTACATAACGGTTTATATATTGTCTCACGTCCACGTATTTGAAATGGAACGACAAGTTCTATGAACAGACGGATGGAGTGGCTAAGGGAGCCACTTCCGCCCAGTGATAGCGAATTTCTTTATGGAAACGTTTGAGAAGCTGGCACTGGAAACGGCAAAAAAAGCGGATATTTGGTTCCGTTACTTGAATTATACTTTCGTTGTGGTGGAAGCATAGCAGAGAGGAACTAGGTCGTTTTCGAAAGCATCTCAACGGGATTAATCCGAAGATCCAGTTTACTATGGAGGATAAGGTTCAAATGGTTCAAATGGCTCTGAGCACTATGGGACTTAACATCTGTGGTCATCAGTCCCCTAGAACTTAGAACTACTTAAACCTAACTAACCTAAAGACATCACACACACCCATGCCCGAGGCAGGATTCGAACCTGCGACCGTAGCAGTCGCGCAGTTCCGGTGGACTGAGCGCCTAGTACCGCTAGACCACCGCGGCCGGCGGAGGATAAGGCAGGTGGAAGATTAAATGTTCTCGATGGACTGCTTCTCATAGCTTACGCCACACAGTTTGCCGAAAACCAACGCACACAGACTGTTGCCTGCACCAGGGTTCGAAACACCACCCACAACAAAAGTGAGACGTCATGAAAACGTTGGTATGTAGATCAAAAAACATCTGCGAACTGGAGCTGCTTGACGCGGAATTAAAATATCTTTCCAATGCATTGCTCAAGAATGGTTATTCGTTCGCTGATGTAAAAAGACTGTTAAGACCGCCGCACAAAAATTGTAGCGATGCAGAAGCGCCTGTGAAATCGAAAGTTTTCCTGCCTTGCGCTAAAGACTTTACTTATAGCAGAGGAAACTCTAACGGAACATCGCTGTAAGTTAAAAACTCACCCAAGAGACGAAGGATCACCTAAAATTGGCCAAGGATGCTCGCAAACCACTGAAAAAAGCGGGAATTTATAGGATTACGTTTCGTTGCGGGAAGTTGTACGTGGATACTACAAAAATAATGGTCAAAAAACGACTAGAAGAGCACAAAGGGAATTTTAGAAGGGGGAGATTGACAGGTCAGCTGATGGAGAACATTCTTTTCAGCTTGGAGACCACCACATGCATTTTGATAGGACTGAAGTACTGGCAGTCATAATCGGTAACATGAATGGCTACACAGAGAAGCCATAGAGAGGATAAAGTGCCCAGGAATTTCGGTAGGAAGGACGTGAAATTTAATGACATTTGGATCTCTGGGCAGAAGAAGACGTGTGCCAGTGTTCCACTGTGGGGTTGTAGCAACAGCGGACGACGGCAGTCAGCAATGACAAACTGCACTAGGATATTTAGAACATGTGACGTCACGGAATTCTGCTGCACTAAGTAGCAATCGGACACTGGAAGAAGCTACGATCCCCTTTGAACATGACCTCCGCAGATGGGGGACAAAACGTTGGGGTTAAATGTGAAATCCATAATAGCCCCGAACGTCTTATTAATTGTGATCATGTGTAAGGTGTCAGGCAAATCCAACATCTTCCATGAAAACCCTGACATGATAAGCAAATCCAGTAGTATGTCACATAGCTCCGAATAAATCGTGACATTAAATTAACCAAAGTAATACGAGTAGCGAGTGAGCAAATTGGAATACCACAGACTAACACAAGAATGCCTAAATGCATGTCATACCTTCCCACCGTGAGACAGACGCAGTTCCGAGGGGAGAAACGAGAAGCCGAGAGCAGAACCGTGTTAAGCTAGAAGGCCCTACGATAAGGGACGGACACCCACGTCACCAGCTAACCGCTAGGACCACCCCACAGCCCATGTTAAAAGCAAGAGCCCTCCAGAAGAACAGTATAGATCTTACGATAACACAAAAAGGGCTACCCCAGCCGCAAGTTTTAGCGTGAGACTTTTTCGCGTCTCTGTTACGTCAGGACCACCCCCCAGCCCATGTTAAAAGATAGAGCCCTCCAGAAGAACAGTATAGATCTTATGATAACACGAAAAGGGCCACACCAGCTGCAAGGTTTAGCGTGAGACTTTTTCGCGTCTCTGTTACGTTGCAAACTTTAAAAACATTGCCCCACCACGAAAAGTATAACGTTTCTCATTGGATAGACAGAATTTTTGTAGGCGGAGCTTAAGGTTAACATTGAGACCCTGATTGGTCAGATGAAAACACAGCCAGATAGTTTTTTTTAAACCAACTTCGGTAAATTGTAGTAAGGAGAAGTTAGGAAAGAGTTGCTTCTGAGACGGCGAGGTGAGCAGAGCTGTGCTGCCCACCGCCCCCTGACGAACACCGACAAGGTAATGAACGCACGCGATGCCGCATAACAGTGTATAAAGCTTCACTCAGAACTGCAGAAGTCCCATCTGTTACACCCCCTTTTTGCGTAATACTAGTGTCGATCGTCAATTAAAGCTCATGGTGTTCACATTTGCCACTTGAAGTAAAAATCTGAAATGCGATGATTTTTCTGTTATATAGTTATTGAGAAGCCACATCAGCCACTGTAATTTACGACAAATTAGATAAGTAATTAAAGATAATTGAGGGTCACTGTAGACCATTTTGATAGTTTTCTCTTTGGTGAAACTTAATTTAAACCTAGATTATAGATGTGATATGGCATAGTGATCCATTGTAGAACTTGGAAACCCATTCAGGGAATATTCGTTCACATTTTTGTTGAACGCAATTGTTTTTATCAACCTGTATTAAAACATTTCCTTTTATCAATAGTTCAATTTATAAACAATGTTTTGTGAGTAGAATAAAATTTCCAATGGTAAACTTAACTGCTTTTTCGACGTTATTTTACCAGCTAACTAAAAATAGGAAAGCCTTGAATCCCTTCCACTAAATTTAGTTAGTATTAAGATTCTTTTACAGGGAGTGCAGTGGAGCTGACGCTGAAATCATTAAGTATTTGGTTATATCATCGCTAGTCTCACTGAACTCTACATGTCATGTGTGGTCTGGCGTCTCCTTACCAGCAATAGGTCCCAGGTTCAAACTAGTCAGTTCCCTAAAAACACGCTCAGAGCGCCGTTGCGCGAAAGTGGTAGGGAGACACGATATAGAACGAACAGACACCACGCAGAATGTTAGACATGCAGCAATATAATCTCACACCAAAACAATCAACTCAAATATCAGGGAATTTTTCTCATATCTTGCAGTTAAAGTGTTTTTTTGTTTAGTAAAACTTATAGGGGGGTGTCGTAAGTCCAATGCCATCTACAATTACAGGAACACTCAGTAGTAGATGTATCTCGATTCCCCTCCGCTAACGCACTCATCCGGATAGCAGTGACGTTTTCATACCTCTGGCGATCCGTCTCTCTATAGTGCCTCAATGTTGAGCGCCTTAAGCCGCTTGTGTAATTCTTGCCATTGCAAATTCAATGAGACAGCGACGAATGTCCCTGAATACTGGTTGGTATCTTGGAGGCAAGGGCTCCATTATGGCCACTCCAATTTGCTCGAGAGTTTACAAAGTCTCGACTACGAGCAGAAACCTGGTATTACAAATGTTAGTTCACACTGTCAGAAAATCTGTAAAATTACCATAGTGGAATGAAATGAGATTCCGCTGGAAATCACAGAAAAAAAGAAAACGAAATATCTTCCAGAACATATTTTCGCTCTGTAATGCAGAGTGCACCAGTGTGAAACTTCCTGGCGTATCAAAACTGTGAGCCGAAGTGGGAATCGAACCTCGGACCTTTATCTTTCGTCGGCAAATGATCTTCAGATTGACCTATCCAAGCACGATTAACGATCCGCCCACACTGCTTCATGTCTGGCAGTACCTCTTCTCCTGTAAAACATTTCCCGCAAAGGACAAATGTCCCAGGTTTGAGTTTCAGTCCGGCACACAGTTTAATTTACCAGAATCTTTTATATGAAATATGATGTTCACAACCTAGCAGCGAAGTGGGTGAAAGTACCTGGACGAGTCGAGGTTACAGTGACAATTAAAATTTAATAAATTATGAAACCAGAAACGTAACTTGCATCAATAATACGAAAACAATTTTAGGTATCAAGTATTGAGATGTCTTGCTGTGTGACAGAGGCATGTCGTTTTGACTGACACAATGCAACAACATCACAGAGTGCGCCAGTTTGAAACTTCCTGGCGTATCAAAACTGTGTGCCGAAGTGGGATTCGAACCCTCAAGTGTGGTAGATGTTTTGCTACAATAATAAAACAATAAACGTTTCAGTTTGTCCAGCAGTGAGTGATAAGCCAGAGTAATTGTTTACGCTGGATGCTTTTTTTTGCTGTATATATAGTTGAAACAAGCGAGAGAACAAAAAGCAATTAATGTAGGTAACTGAGACTGGTTTCAAATCTCGTAGATAACACACGACTGAAATCTGACAGAAAACAGTCGTATTTTTTTTATGTTCGACTCTAGATGCAACACTGCTGTACGAGCAACGTAGAATTATTATAAAGTACAAAATAAATGTAGTGTTCTAATTTTATGTATCGAATGTATTACTTATTTTCATTAGAAGTCCTATCCTTGTCCAACGAGGAGCCGTCTGTTGGTATAACAACATGAAATGCAGAATAGCGGCATGTTGCGTCAGGTGATCGTTAAGGAAGGGTGAAAGCATTATGGAGATGCTCAATAAAATCTACACGCTACACGTCACACTTTGTGCGTCACGGAAAAGTTTAACACTGAAATTCGGAGAACGTACATTCCATGAGGAGTCGGACAATTTAATACATACCTCTATATACGTCGGGAAAATCAAACAAATTAAAGCTGATACGGAAATTTATCTGCTGTAGTGCTTCCCAGGCATCACTCGTGAATGTAGCAGAGATACTGCTAACACAATTACCCTCCGCAACACACCGTAAAATGACTTGCAGACTATAGATGTAGCTGTAGATAGACCCTTAAATGTTGATATGTCAATGTACGTTCATAAGGTGAACCGAGATTCGTAAATGGTTCGGGGTTACAGCGTACGTGGAAGCTCTGATAGATCAGTCAAGGAATGTGATCTTGTACACTTCCTACGTGATTTGACGTCCGGAGAGGCACAGGTTCTCCACAGAAGAAAAGCTACAAGGGTTACTCCAAAAGAAATGCACACTATTTTTGTAAAAATACAGTTTTCATTCTGCATATGTGAAAGTTTTACAATGTGTAGATACATCCTTC
The DNA here is from genome assembly GCF_021461385.2 of Schistocerca piceifrons. Classification (NCBI taxonomy): domain Eukaryota; kingdom Metazoa; phylum Arthropoda; class Insecta; order Orthoptera; family Acrididae; genus Schistocerca; species Schistocerca piceifrons. The sequence continues at coordinate 446,943,110 of NC_060138.1, read as the reverse complement.
CGTCTTGTTTTCAAACTTAGTTCAACCTGTTGCCGTGAGTGGCGCCGACACAGCATGTCTTCAATATGGCTGCTACACTTGACGTTCGTCAGAAGCAACGTGCTGTCATAGAATTCCTGTGTTGTGAAAACGAGACAGTGGGAAACATCCACAAGAGGTTGAAAAATATGTATGGAGATGATGCTGTCGATCGCAGTACAGTTAGTCGGTGGGCAAGCAGGTTACGTGATGAAAACGGGCACGACAATATTGAGGATTCTCCTCGTAGCGGCAAACCTCGTACTGCACACACTCCAGACAATGTGCAGAGAGTAAACGAATTGGTGACTGCTGACAGATGCATCACAGTGAACGAATTGTCACGCTACGTTGGGATAGGGGAAGGAAGTATTTGCAGAATACTGAAAGTGTTGGTGTTAGAAAAGGTTTGTGCCAGGTGGGTTCCCAGGATGTTGACAGTGGCTCACAAAGAAACAAGAAAAACGGTATGCAGCGAACTTTTGGAACAGTACGAGAATGGTGGTGATGAATTTCTTGGAAGAATTGTGACAGGTGATGAAACATGGCTCCATCATTTTTCACCAGAGACGAAGAGGCAATCAATGGAGTGACATCATGCAAATTCGCCCAAGAAAAAAAATTCAAAACCACACCTTATGCTGGAAAAGTTATGACTACGGTGTTTTTCAATTCCGAAGGACTCTTGCTTGTGGACATCATGCCAAGTGGAACCACCACAAATTCTGATGCATATGTGACGACACTGAAGAATCTTCAAGCTCGACTGAGCCCTGTTCGACCACATCGTCAAAAGGGGGATGTTTTGCTGTTGCACGACACTGCACAGCCACATGTCAGTCAAAAAACCATGGAAGCGATCACAAAACTCGGATGGACAACATTGAAACACCCGCCTTACAGTCCATGTGACTATCATGTCCTTGAGAAACTGAAAGACTCTCTTCGTGGAACAAGGTTTGGAGATGATGACTCCCTTGTGCATGCTGCCAAACAGCGGCTCCAACAGGTTGGTCCAGAGTTTTACCGTGCGGGTATACAGGCGCTGGTTCCAAGATGGCGTAAGGCAGTTGAGAGGGATGGAAATTATGTGGAGAAATGAAAATATTGTTCCTAAAGGATGTATCTACACAGTGTAAAACTTTCAAACATGTAGAATAAAAGATGGTTTTTGAAACAAATAGTGTGCATTTCTTTTGGAGTGACCCTCGTATAAACAAGGACGTAACGGAAAGATTACCACAGAGCTGCTCCAAGTAACATTCGAGAGAGTCGACAACATCATTATTGATGCCGGCGGAGAGCGTCCTGCGCGAGTGATAACTGTAGAACAGCATGCAGCATTGACCGCATGCCCCGTTGGGAGCGAAAGGGGGGAATTAGCGTGCTCATTATGCGTACCGCGCGGGCCGTGGCCTTTGTCGTCATGCGTGACTCAAATTTCTAATTTCTCCTCGGCCTCCACCCAAGAAACAAGAAATCGCGAGGACGGCTCAGTAGCAGCTTCAGAACTGTGTCAGTAACGACTTGTCAACAGACGCGCATCACCATGTTCTTAAAAAAATAAAAATAAATAAAAAAATCGCTGCAATTTTGCTTATGTCGTCTTTAAACTTGTCATTTCTCCGCTGACGAAGTGGAGAGAAAACGTTGACTACTCACCTGAGTAGTGGAGGATACTGAAGTACAATCTTAAATCATAGTCATGTACTGTGGGAGAAAATAGTCATTATCTTCTGTACAATCCCCGTAGAAATATTACAAAAACTTGCAAGTGATTTTTAAAAAAACATTTAATATTGGATTATACGTGAACATTAACAGCACAGGCTATATGTAGGCCTAATTTTCTCTCATGTGTATTATTATTATTATCATATTAAATTCTGTGGATTATTTTCGTGTGCAAAGAATAAAGAAAGTGCACTCTAACAATAATGGATCACGTAGATGGTAAAAGAACCATCTTTTGTCCACTTTTATCCTTTATCACTCCTCTCTTGTCTTTGATGTGAGTAGTCGGACATCTTGGCCAGTGCTGCTGAATGTAAACATTATTGTACTTGTAATCAGATAATATATTAGTTTCATGCTATTATTCACTTTTAATTGTAAAAGGTGGGCCCTATCTCATGTCCGCTTCCTTTGAATATCAGTAATTCAAGTCATTTTCAGCGCAACAATTGCAGCCGCCGTTGAAGTCAAAGCATCATCACGTGACAATTTCGATTTATGAAATTAGCGGAAGCGAATTATTCACCCGCTTCAATTATAATACACATTTTTTCCACAGCCGCCAGCCGCTGCAACGGAAGACAGCTTTAAGATTTTTATTTTCAGTTTAACAGCCGAGATCCAGATCCACGATTCAGACTACAATGCATTACGAAAGAAAATGGTAAGAAATTATTCTCTCGCGCGTGTGTGGGCAAATGCAGATAATAATCAGAGATCTCATGTTTGAGCAGAAACGTTTAACCGAGGCGAGAACCTAAAAAAGTTTATTTAATTTTTCAGCTTATATGTAACGTGTTACAAGATCAGAGTGTCTTACAATTGTTAACGTCATTAGTGATTTTGCTAAGGATTAATATTCATTGAACGAACCGTCTTACAAAGAGCAATTTAATTCAAACCAAAGAAAAAATCAAAATTAAACTAATAACAAAATTAGCAATTAATTTTGAGAATAGCCCACCACCTAATAACGACATTCATATAAAAAGAAGAGAAAAATATTTTATATGATCATAAATCACGCGAGAATTCCCTGATACAATCCGAATTACAAGTCAGTTTAACAGTCATTGTACATCAGACTGGTGACACCGACAGTGGTGAACATTAGCACCGGGAAAACTACGTCAGGTTAAGTAGACTTAATAATAATTGTTAATTGTAAACTGCAGCTATTACATTCACGTAAGAAGTCTATTCACAGAACATGTAGCGTAACCGTTGCAAATCGTGATTTTTGTCTTATCCGTTAGACATAAAGTTAATGATGTATCCTTGCTTGGAGAGCAATGCTAACAGCGTTACAATATAAAACCCCCAGACCGTCAACTCACCATTGTCAGGATGTGGTCATATTTTGATGACTGGCCACACGAGACACACAAACGAAGTGTGGCCTATAACTTCAACACCTTGTATGAAAACGAGGCTTTCCTCATTTAAAGAGCTCTTGCATAATAGCACGTAAAAATGCAAGTCTGACAGAAATCATTTCCACGAACGAATTGTCCGAATGGAACGAACATCGGTAGGTGTCATGCACATATACACACGAATAAATGAAAACAATTTCAGAAAAATTGAATGCTTTATTCAAGAGAAAGTGTTTCAGATACTGAGCAAGTAAATATCGCGCTGGTCCACGTCTGGTCCTTATGCAAGCAGTTATTCGGCTTTGCACTGATTGACACAGTTGTAGGGATGTCCTCCTGAGGGATATTGTGCCACATTCTGTCCAACTGGCGCATTAAACAGTCCAAATCTTGAGCTGGTTGGAGTGCACTGCCCGTAATGGTCCAAACGTTCTCAATTAGGAAGAGATGCGACGACGTTGCTGTCCAAGGCAGGTTACGGCAAACGTGAAAACAAGCGCTAGAAACTCTCGCCGTGTGTGGGTGGGCAATATGTTGTTGAAATGTGAGCCGAGGATGACTTGCTATGAAGGGCAACAAAATTGGGCGTAGAATATCGTCAGGATATCTCTGTGCTGTAAGAGTGCCGCGTTTTATTTTTTCTTTGTGTGTACATTCGCGAGCGAAAGGAATTTATTCATAATGAAACTGTAAAATCCATATTTGTCCACTGCATTTCAAGCAAACTGTCTTACTTGCGTGAAAGCTTCGGAAGTCGTGCCAAAGCCGCAACTCTTCACAGTCGATCGGTGCTCACAGGAGGTGTCTATGGACCAACATCACATCTAACACTAAGGGAATGTTATTTATTATATAACCTACTTCTAATTGATGCATGAGTTTTTGTTCATTGTTCGTTGTGAACTGACCTATTCATGCGGTGTGTTGAGTCACTGCGATTACACACAGAATTTTTTAGAAACAAGAGTCTCGCACTCTTGCAGAAGAAAGTATGGATCAAAATAAGAAAAACATTCCTGAGAAAATATGCTCGGAAACATGTTGAAGTATGAATCATTCAGTCCTATGGTCGCAGGTCCGTACTGAGGACACTGCGGGAGGCCTCCGCCAAGGGCACAAGCCAGACGGGGTGCAAAATCTGACCAGCGAAAAGGAACGTGGTTTAACAGTTAACCAGGAGAAGTACCTGAGTTCTCCTACCCATCGTGTTCCTGTTTTCTATCAACACTGCTGTCATACTGTCATTTCCATAACGTCACTTTGTCCGAGTAGCATCCTAAAGAAGCAGCTACTACCGAACAAATGTTTATTGGTAACATGGTTTATGTAGCAACCGCAGAACACGAAGATATCAGAAGTGCAAGGCCCGTGCTACGGCACGAAAACGGAGAACGACAGCAGCGCTCCAATTGGAGTGGCAGTGAACGTTGAAAACGAGGAACATGGCGGGGAATAGATGATAATAGATGATAATATTTTTCAGTTACACGTTATAGGTGCGACTGCTAGTCTGGTGGTAAAGTACATTTATTTGTAAAAAAAAAATCAAAATCAAAAAGCCCTACACAATGGCGATCTTCCTTGGCAACAATCCGGTATACCCCAAAGCCTCTCAAGCTGTGGGAAGCAAACTTGCACAAGACATGGTAACATAAAGACAGGATGACACAACGAACTGTTACAAATCGGTTAATTCAAGGACAGCTCTGAGGCGAACGCCCTGTAGCGTGCAGCCCACTGATCCCAAAACCACCGCCATTTGCGGCTTTCGAGACGTCAATCGAGAGATCATTGGAGTGCAGGGTGGAGGTCAGTTGTGTTTCCTGATGATTGCCGATTCCCCCTCGGTGCCAGTGATGACCGTGTGTTGATTAGAATGAGGCCAGTTGAGGACCCACAACCAACCTGTCTGCGTGCTAGACACAGTGGACCTATATCTGGAATTATGGTATGGGGTGCGATTTTATAAGACAGAAGCACCCTGACTGCAAAATTTTATGTCAATCTGGAGCTGTTGTGCTGCCATTGATGAACAGCATTCCATGGGTTGTTTTCCAACAGGATACCGCTGTAGAAACCCAGCATGCTCTACAGTGTGTCTACATGTTGCCTTGACCTGCTGGGTCACCAGATCTGTCTCCAGTCGAGCACTTTCGGGACATCATCCTACGACACCTTCATCGTCATCCACAAAGAGCTTTAACCATACCTGTGTTGACTGATCAGGTACTACAGGCATGGAACTCCATCCTATAAACTGACATGCGGCACGTGTATACACAATGAATGCACGTTTGCATGCTTCCATTCAACATTCTGGCGGTTAGAGTGGTTATTAATATAGCAGCATATCACGTTCGCAATGGTTCTTCTCATGGTAACATTAAACTGTGATCTTGCAATGTTAACCATTTAAATATATTACCTAGACAAATGTATTTCCGAAATTTTATTACATTAATTATTTTTTTGTGTTGCGACTCTTTTTTCGGCAGTGTATGATCCTCAGTTATGAATATTCAATTGATCACATATTTTGTATTAAATGATGATTAAATCAAGACCCTAAGCTGCCGACAGGCGTTAATATACATCAACGAGGACAGTTGAAAATGTGTGCCCCAACCGGGACTCGAAGCTGGGCTCTCCTGCTTACATGGCAAACGCTCTAACCATCTGAGCCACCGAGGGCACAGAGGATAGTTCGACTGCAGGGATTTATCCCTTGCACGCTCCATGTGAGACCTACATTCCCAACTTAATGTCCACGCTCTACATTCGTAGTGGCCGTGCCCATTACACTCATTACTCGCAGCAGACAATCTTACCGAGTCCAGTAAGAGTTCGTGCAATGCGTGTGCATCCGCACAGAAGAAGGTCAATGGCCGGTTAGCCTTAACTATATGAACATAGTATCTGTTGGGAATGTGGGTCTCACGGGGAGCGTGCAAGGGATAAATCGCTGCAGTCGCACTATCCTCTGTGCCTCGGTGGCTCAGATGGATAGCCGGCATGGTAGCTCAGCGTGTTCGGCCAAAGAGCCGGTGGCCCTCTGTAATAAAAAAAAAAAAAAAAAAAAAAAACGAGAAAAGAAATCAGCGGTCAAATTCAACGGATTTCATGTGGCGTCCGCCCAGACCAAACGCAACGAACAATACCGAACAATTTTTTTTTTAAAAAAAAAAGGAATATGGGGAGAGCGTCTGCCATCTAAGCAGGAGATCCCGGGTTCGAATACCGGTCGGGGTACACATTTTCAACTGTCCCCGTTGATGTATATCAACGCCTGTCGGCAGCTTAGGGTCTTCATTTAATTAACATTTCATTCTAGAGAGCTGCACGGTCACCGATGGTATCTGTTCATTCGGACATGTCGAAAAGAACAGATACTATCTTATTATATATTTTGTATTGAGAAGGTTCCGGGGGCTTTATAAACATTATATAATTTATGAAACGGGAATTACAGCCACGTTTCACCTTTAAAAGGGCGCAGAGTGTCCCCTTGCCCATCCTTTCCAATACGGGTTTGCGCTCGCACAGTAACTATCCAGTCGTCGACGGGAAGTTGAACCGTAATATTCGTGATCCAATACAGCAGTTATCGGTCGCTCAATTGCTCCTGAGAGCCAATCACCGCTGCAGGTCGCGTACGCAGCGGACGCCTGTCGTCAGCGTATGCATGTGTCAGGAGTGGACGGGCGGCGGCGAGCACGCGCCTGCGACGTGCTGAACCCGCACAACTGACTGTGAGGCGGACTTGCGTCACAGCACTTGACCCTATAAACGATTCAGTCACCGCGGCCCTGGCGGAATCAGGAGAGCGGCATTTGATACGACAGCCGTCTGGACGCGCCCCGAATAAAATACTCCTATTAGGCACCTCTTGTGGGTGTTCCTTCTCTCTGAGATATCACACACATTTCTCGAACGCATGCTATACGTTGGCGCACGAGAAACTGACGCGGAGGTCACACTGCTCGCCAGACACGCACGAACCGTTGCCCGCCACGAGTAGATACCACAAATAGATAAACATGTAATAATTTGCTAATAACAAATAACCCAATGCAGAGGTTTGCATTGGGTCAAAAATGGCTCTGAGCACTATGGGACTCAACTGCTGTGGTCATAAGTCCCCTAGAACTTAGAACTACTTAAACCTAACTAACCTAAGGACAGCACACAACACCCAGCCATCACGAGGCAGAGAAAATCTCTGACCCCGCCGGGAATCGAACCCGGGAACCCGGGCGTGGGAAGAAAGAACGCTACCGCACGACCACGAGATGCGGGCGGGTTTGCATTTACTGACTTTATCTTGTCGTTTACATCCGTGCTGAAAATGATCTTCTTCTGCTTCAGTGCTCTTTTCCGCGCTGCCTAACGTATTAATATATAAAAATGGCTCTGAGCACTATGGGACTTAGCTTCTAAGGTCATCAGTCCCCTAGAACTTAGAACTACTTAAACCTAACTAACCTAAGGACATCACACACATCCATGCCCGAGGCAGGATTCGAACCTGCGACCGTAGCGGTCGCGCGGTTCCAGACTGTAGCGCCTTTAACCGCTTGGCCACCCCGGTCGGCTATTAATATACACTTTGCTTAACTCCGCCGCTTCAGTTCTCAAAATTTTATTACGAATATTGTTCTTCAAACCTTCTAACGTTATTGGGTTCTTTGCGTACACTTTTCTCTGGAGATTGCCCCCACAGACAAAAGACACAAGTGGTTACGTCCGGCGAATTCGGCAGACATAGTTGTTTGCTGACAGTCCTTTCTTCCGTGGATCATGAATTCGTGAGACTGAGTAGAATGAGTCTCTTTGAAAGACAGGGTACGTCCGTTCAAGGTGGACTGTGCGTAAAATTCCTCAAAGATTGTTATATACACAGCAGTGTTTACTGTTATTTCAAAAAATATGGGACCCCACAATCCGACTTGCTGACACGGCAGCAGACTGTCCGAAGGCTGGGTGGCAGGTGTTTCAGACAATTCACTGTCTCGAATAGCAGCGTGTGTGTGGTGTGTGTGTGTGTGTGTGTGTGTGTGTGTGTGTGTGTGTGTGTGTGTGTGTGTTTGCTTGTTTGTTCTCGTATACTGTGGAAGGCCGAGACTCCTACTATACATACATTGGAGGATTAGACAGTGGAGAAATTTTACACAGCTCACTTGTTCCTCGTGGAGTAAGACACTGCGTGTCAACCTGAAGTGTTGTTGTTCTTAGCACATCAACTGATGTAATGTCACTTCAATTTACATCTGAGGTCATCAGTCCCCGAGAACTTAGAACTACTTAAACCTAACTAACCTAAGGACATCACACTCATCCATGCCCGAGGCAGAATTCGAACCTGCGACCGTAGCGGTCGCGCGGTTCCAGACTGAAGCACCTAGACCCGCTCGGCCACAGCGGCCGGTCATGAAGTATTACCGTCGTGTATTCTCCAGGTGCGATTCTTACGCTTGCTACAACGAATACTGCACCGCCAGATCCCATCTCATATCGTGTAAAGCGTGTAGTCCTACGCATTTAAAACGAAATCTGTAAAGACAACAGAGCAGACAGTGGATATAGTACTAAAATCTATGAAATCTCTAGGTACCTAAGTGTAAATTTACACTCGTGGTATGAACTGATGCTTGGTACATTGATTATTGAAACGAGAACACTGAATGTTGAGTTGAATATGCTTCAAAATAAGCACTTAACTCCATTCATCTGTCAATTTCCACACACTATGGCGAGTAGAAGACTTCTCCAATAACTAAATGATAGCAGGACCAAACAACAATCAATATTGAGCGAACGTTTCGGGATGGATAGACGTGTCTTTATTTTGAGTACTGCCAGTGCGTCTTAGGAGGAGAGAGACGTACTACTCCTTTAAGCGAGCAACAATTGTAAAAAAAAAAAAGCAACGACTGCTTTACGCTACTAGTACATCCTGCCCTTGCTTCTACCGGAAGACGAAACACTGTATTAATGTCACACAACTGTCAAAGTAAAACTGTAAGTGGGCTCTTTCGGTTTTATGTTGGTAACGCCACGTAGCGCTCTGTATGAAAGTCACTGACTGTGCTGTGTTCAGTCTGTGGCTGGTTGGCATTGTTGGAATATTCGCTATTGCAGTACTGGGCAGTTGGACGTGAACAGCGCGTAGCGTTGCGCACTTGGAGGTGGGCCACTAGCAGTGGTGGATGTAGGGAGAGAGATGGCAGTTTTGAGAGCTGACGATCTGGACGTGTGTCCGTCAGAAAAAGGAAATTTGTAAGACTGGATGTCATGAACTGATATATATATATATATATATATATATATATATATATATATATATATATATATATACTCCTGGAAATGGAAAAAAGAACACATTGACACCGGTGTGTCAGACCCACCATACTTGCTCCGGACACTGCGAGAGGGCTGTACAAGCAATGATCACACGCACGGCACAGCGGACACACCAGGAACCGCGGTGTTGGCCGTCGAATGGCGCTAGCTGCGCAGCATTTGTGCACCGCCGCCGTCAGTGTCAGCCAGTTTGCCGTGGCATACGGAGCTCCATCGCAGTCTTTAACACTGGTAGCATGCCGCGACAGCGTGGACGTGAACCGTATGTGCAGTTGACGGACTTTGAGCGAGGGCGTATAGTGGGCATGCGGGAGGCCGGGTGGACGTACCGCCGAATTGCTCAACACGTGGGGCGTGAGGTCTCCACAGTACATCGATGTTGTCGCCAGTGGTCGGCGGAAGGTGCACGTGCCCGTCGACCTGGGACCGAACCGCAGCGACGCACGGATGCACGCCAAGACCGTAGGATCCTACGCAGTGCCGTAGGGGACCGCACCGCCACTTCCCAGCAAATTAGGGACACTGTTGCTCCTGGGGTATCGGCGAGGACCATTCGCAACCGTCTTCATGAAGCTGGGCTACGGTCCCGCACACCGTTAGGCCGTCTTCCGCTCACGCCCCAACATCGTGCAGCCCGCCTCCAGTGGTGTCGCGACAGGCGTGAATGGAGGGACGAATGGAGACGTGTCGTCTTCAGCGATGAGAGTCGCTTCTGCCTTGGTGCCAATGATGGTCGTATGCGTGTTTGGCGCCGTGCAGGTGAGCGCCACAATCAGGACTGCATACGACCGACGCACACAGGGCCAACACCCGGCATCATGGTGTGGGGAGCGATCTCCTACACTGGCCGTACACCACTGGTGATCGTCGAGGGGACACTGAATAGTGCACGGTACATCCAAACCGTCATCGAACCCATCGCTCTACCATTGCTAGACCGGCAAGGGAACTTGCTGTTCCAACAGGACAATGCACGTCCGCATGTATCCCGTGCCACCCAACGTGCTCTAGAAGGTGTAAGTCAGCTACCCTGGCCAGCAAGATCTCCGGATCTGTCCCCCATTGAGCATGTTTGGGACTGGATGAAGCGTCGTCTCACGAGGTCTGCACGTCCAGCACGAACGCTGGTCCAACTGAGGCGCCTGGTGGAAATGGCATGGCAAGCCGTTCCACAGGACTACATCCAGCATCTCTACGACTGTCTCCATGGGAGAATAGCAGCCTGCATTGCTGCGAAAGGTGGATATACACTGTACTAGTGCCGACATTGTGCATGCTCTGTTGCCTGTGTCTATGTGTCTGTGGTTCTGTCAGTGTGATCATGTGATGTATCTGACCCCAGGAATGTGTCAATAAAGTTTCCCCTTCCTGGGACAATGAATTCACGGTGTTCTTATTTCAATTTCCAGGAGTGTATATATATATATATATATATATATATATATATATATATATATATATATATATTGACTTTTGAAGACTATTAAGGTAAATACATTGTTTGTTTTCTATCAGAATGTTCCATTTTCTAACTATGCCTATCAGTAGTTAGGGCCTTCAGTAGTTAGAATCTTTTATTTAGCTGGCAGTATTGGCGCTCGCTGTATTGCAGTAGTTTGAGTAATGAAGATTTTTGTGGGGTAAGTGATTCATGAAAGGTATAGGTTATTGTTCAAAATGGTTCAAATGGCTCTGAGCACTATGGGACTTAACTGCTGAGCTCATCAGTCCCCTAGATCTTAGAACTACTTAAACCTAACTAACCTAAGGACGTCACGCACATCCATGCCCGAGGCACGATTCGAACCTGCGACCGTAGAGGTCGCACGGTTCCAGACTGTAGCCCCTAGAACCGCTCTGCCACTCCAGCAGGCTAGGTTATTCTTAGTCAGGACCATTCTTTTGTAGGGATTATTGAAAGTCAGATTGCGTTGCGCTAAATGTCAGTATAGTGTTGGTCAGAATAAGTAGAGGTTTTCCAGTACTGTCATTTATAAATTTTTCAAAGGGGATATTTCAAAACCTTCCATCAGAACAGTGCATGTGTGTGTTCATCTCAGTGTGTCGACAGAGACTAAGAAGCTTAAAATCTGTCTCACCTTCCCTTCTACCTCCTTTCTTCCCTCCCTCCCCTTCCCTGTAGGTAGGGATACTAGATCTCCAGACCTATTTTATCATCTCGCTGATGGTACACAAAGAGATCCACCTGATGGCGTTGCTCTGCTATGGCAGATTTCGAATTGACAGTGGTAAAATGTTTCAGGTCTGCAAAAATCAAACGTACTTCTACCAAATGTCGATACCTGCGTTCGTCACCAAACGGCCAACAGCATGTTACGTCCCCCGGCTTCGTCTCGACGTGGGAAGAGGCAGCACTCGCCAGAGGTGCGGACTTCGTGACCGGGCGGGCGCAGTGACCGGCGGCCGTTAACGGCGGCTGCAGGCAGTCGCTGTTCAATAAGCTGGCACCGACAGCCCCGCTGCTGCCGTTCGCTTTCAGCAGTCCCCTGAAGCCGAGCACTCGAAATTAGTGTCTGAGGAAGTTTTGTAAATAAACTGTCATGCATGTGGATATTAAATATATTTCACACGCGCAAATGTCGATACAGAACAGCGGCTGCCACAGCAACTACACTACTGGCCATTAAAATTGCTACACCACGAACATGACGCGAAATTTACCCAACAGGAAGAAGAGGCTGTGATATGCAAATGATTAGCTTTTCAGAGGATTCACACAAGGGTGGCGCCGGTGGCGACACCTACAACGTGCTGACATGAGGAAAGTTTCCAACCGATTTCTCATACACAAACAGCAGTTGACCAGCGTTGCCTGGTGAAACGTTGTTGTGATGCCTCGTGTAAGGAGGAGAAATGCGTACCATCACGTTTCCGACTTTGATAAAGCCTATCGCGATTGCGGTTTATCGTATCGCGACATTGCTGCTCGCGTTGGTCGAGATCCAATGACTGTTAGGAGAATATAGAATCGGTGGGTTCAGGAGGGTAATACGGAACGCCGTGCTGTATCTCAACGGCCTCGTATCACTAGCAGTCGAGATGACATGTATCTTATCTGTATGGCTGTAACGGATGGTGCAGCCACGTCTCGATCCCTGAGTCAACAGATGGGGACGTTTGCAAGACAACAACCATCTGCACGAACAGTTCGACGACGTTTGCAGCAGCATGGACTATCAGCTCGGAGACCGTGGCTGCGTTTACCCTTGTATTGCGTTTACCCCTGTAACATTTTATTGCGATTGCCCATCTCTCCCTGGGTGGATAGGAGTCACAAAATATTCTCGCATTCATAGGATAAAATCCGAGTCCGAAAGATTTCACTAACATCTTCGATGTTTACAACACCAACAAGTGAGTCATATATATGGCAGCACTCTGTCCTTCCCCTCCGTTGAACCTATTGGCTAAGGATCCTGAGCATCTCATAACTTTTCATTTGTCTTTAACCAACACTCCCTGCAACACTGTCCCCGATTTAATTTGGAATTGACCAGAAGTAGGAGAGCGCTAAACCCGCCACATTAGACGTCTCGTGAAGCAACAGAAGAAGCTGAGTTTGACGTGACCAATACACTTCGAAATTTTGCTTTCGGAAAGAGCATACATAACACGTGTTCCAAACATGCACACTTTGACTGACGCTAGTGATATAGACTGGCATTCTCATGCTAATATTGTAACTGTGAAGACTGTAGATACAGGCCTGATACGTTTGAGAGTGTTATGGCGATATAAAAAACGATCAAGAGGAAGAAACATACAGTTTTTGCGTGATGGAGCTCTAGATGGAAGGATTTTGAAGCATTTTAGGTAGATCACTTGTGCCACCAATTCTCGAGTGTTGTTCTATTGTTTGGAGCCCATATCTACATGGTATCGGTAAGAAAGAATTGTTCATAGAACATAAACACTCAGTCCCAAGACTACACGGTTCTGCACTTAACGTACTATAATCTTAAACAAAAAAATGACTCTGAGCATTATGGGACTTAACATCTGAGGTCATCAATCCCCTAGAACTTACAACTACTTAAACCTAACTAACCTAAGGACATCACACACATCCATGCCCGAGGCAAGATTCGAACCTGCGACCGTAGCGGGCGCGCGGTTCCAGACTGTAGCGCCTAGAACCGCTCGGCCACTCCGGCCGGCTAATCTTAAACAGTGTGATTTCCGAAATATTAGTCGTTGAATGCAACGATGTTAATAGTCTAATGCAGTTAATATGTTTCCAATCCGTATCATACATCATCTTGCAAGTTTTCTATCCCACTCACTATTTCAACAAACTTTAAGATGTTGAAACTACCTTCCACACAAATGAAAAAAAATCTCTTGCTAGCGGGGAAATGGTGTACTTTTCACGCATCTTAATTTGTGCAGAGGAGGGTACTGAAGCAGGTTTTCCAATGGGTTGATGGACATGATTCATCACACATGCCTTAGAAGTCGTCTGCCAGATGTAGTATTGGAAACGTTTGCTGTTAACGATGCAGGTTGACAGCGCTGTAAGTCACAACCAGAACAAACGGACTGAATACGAGTCGAACGCGGGTTATAATACACAACTGATACAGCCCGAGAGAACAATGGAAAACATGGTTAAATGTGCGATAACTGACCTGGAACAACCTGTCTCTCTCTCTAGAATGCATGATCAGTCTGCCTTGTTACAAGCCCTTCAACCGATTACTCCATGTGCTTTCTATCATCCTTTAACGCAGATCCATCTCAATTAAGAGGCAGATGGTTCTCTTTTGCCGCGCGGAGTGGCAGCGCGGTTTAAGGCGCCACATAGGGGATTGCGCGGCCCCTCCCGCCGGAGGTTCGAGTCCTCTCTCGGGCATAGGTCTCTCTCTCTCTCTCTCTCTCTCTCTCTCTCTCTGTGTGTGTGTGTGTGTGTGTGTGTGTGTGTGTGTGTGTGTGTGTGTGTGTGTGCGTGTGCATGCGTGCGTGTGTTTGTGTGTGCTTGTGTGTGCGCGTTTGTGCGTGTGTGCGTGTTTGTGTGTGTGTTTATGTGTGTTTGTGTGCGTTTGTGTGTGTGCGTGTGTGTTCGTGTGTGTGCGTGTGTGTTTGTGTGTGTGTGTGTGTGTGTGTGTGTGTGTGTTACTATAATCTTAAACAAAAAAATGATTCTGAGCATTATGGGACTTAACATCTGAGGTCATCAATCCCCTAGAACTTACAACTACTTAAACCTAACTAACCTAAGGACATCACACACATCCATGCCCGAGGCAAGATTCGAACCTGCGACCGTAGCGGGCGCGCGGTTCCAGACTGTAGCGCCTAGAACCGCTCGGCCACTCCGGCCGGCTAATCTTAAACAGTGTGATTTCCGAAATATTAGTCGTTGAATGCAACGATGTTAATAGTCTAATGCAGTTAATATGTTTCCAATCCGTATCATACATCATCTTGCAAGTTTTCTATCCCACTCACTATTTCAACAAACTTTAAGATGTTGAAACTACCTTCCACACAAATGAAAAAAAATCTCTTGCTAGCGGGGAAATGGTGTACTTTTCACGCATCTTAATTTATGCAGAGGAGGGTACTGAAGCAGGTTTTCCAATGGGTTGATGGACATGATTCATCACACATGCCTTAGAAGTCGTCTGCCAGATGTAGTATTGGAAACGTTTGCTGTTAACGATGCAGGTTGACAGCGCTGTAAGTCACAACCAGAACAAACGGACTGAATACGAGTCGAACGCGGGTTATAATACACAACTGATACAGCCCGAGAGAACAATGGAAAACATGGTTAAATGTGCGATAACTGACCTGGAACAACCTGTCTCTCTCTCTAGAATGCATGATCAGTCTGCCTTGTTACAAGCCCTTCAACCGATTACTCCATGTGCTTTCTATCATCCTTTAACGCAGATCCATCTCAATTAAGAGGCAGATGGTTCTCTTTTGCCGCGCGGAGTGGCAGCGCGGTTTAAGGCGCCACATAGGGGATTGCGCGGCCCCTCCCGCCGGAGGTTCGAGTCCTCTCTCGGGCATAGGTCTCTCTCTCTCTCTCTCTCTCTCTCTCTCTCTCTCTCTCTGTGTGTGTGTGTGTGTGTGTGTGTGTGTGTGTGTGTGTGTGTGCGTGTGCATGCGTGCGTGTGTTTGTGTGTGCTTGTGTGTGCGCGTTTGTGCGTGTGTGCGTGTTTGTGTGTGTGTTTATGTGTGTTTGTGTGCGTTTGTGTGTGTGCGTGTGTGTTCGTGTGTGTGCGTGTGTGTTTGTGTGTGTGTGTGTGTGTGTGTGTGTGTGTGTGTGTGTGTGTGTTACTATAATCTTAAACAAAAAAATGACTCTGAGCATTATGGGACTTAACATCTGAGGTCATCAATCCCCTAGAACTTACAACTACTTAAACCTAACTAACCTAAGGACATCACACACATCCATGCCCGAGGCAAGATTCGAACCTGCGACCGTAGCGGGCGCGCGGTTCCAGACTGTAGCGCCTAGAACCGCTCGGCCACTCCGGCCGGCTAATCTTAAACAGTGTGATTTCCGAAATATTAGTCGTTGAATGCAACGATGTTAATAGTCTAATGCAGTTAATATGTTTCCAATCCGTATCATACATCATCTTGCAAGTTTTCTATCCCACTCACTATTTCAACAAACTTTAAGATGTTGAAACTACCTTCCACACAAATGAAAAAAAATCTCTTGCTAGCGGGGAAATGGTGTACTTTTCACGCATCTTAATTTGTGCAGAGGAGGGTACTGAAGCAGGTTTTCCAATGGGTTGATGGACATGATTCATCACACATGCCTTAGAAGTCGTCTGCCAGATGTAGTATTGGAAACGTTTGCTGTTAACGATGCAGGTTGACAGCGCTGTAAGTCACAACCAGAACAAACGGACTGAATACGAGTCGAACGCGGGTTATAATACACAACTGATACAGCCCGAGAGAACAATGGAAAACATGGTTAAATGTGCGATAACTGACCTGGAACAACCTGTCTCTCTCTCTAGAATGCATGATCAGTCTGCCTTGTTACAAGCCCTTCAACCGATTACTCCATGTGCTTTCTATCATCCTTTAACGCAGATCCATCTCAATTAAGAGGCAGATGGTTCTCTTTTGCCGCGCGGAGTGGCAGCGCGGTTTAAGGCGCCACATAGGGGATTGCGCGGCCCCTCCCGCCGGAGGTTCGAGTCCTCTCTCGGGCATAGGTCTCTCTCTCTCTCTCTCTCTCTCTCTCTCTCTCTCTGTGTGTGTGTGTGT